>NC_081523.1:25129916-26417416 GCF_030273125.1 Centropristis striata
TTTATGACTTCATGCTGGTGACAGTCACGGCTGGAGGCATTAGGGAGTTGGGTTGTCTGTCTGCCCATCCATTCCATTCTCGTAAATGTGTTATCTCTTGAATGCCTGGAAGGAATTCCTTGAATTTTGGAACAAACATCTTTGACTCAAGGATGTAGTGATTTTGGTGATCAAAGGTCAAAGGTCAAGATCAATGCACTGCAATATCAGGTCTGTCCCATTCTCATCCACTGTATGGACCTTCTGTGCTGCTGGGTTGCTGCTGTGTGTGTGTGTGTGTGTGGGTGTGTGTGTGTTTGTGTGTGTGTGTGTAGCATCCATGTTTTAGCATGTACAGCTTCTCTGCAGCAACATCCATATCTGAAGCATTGTCTAATGTCATGGCTACACATTAGTCTGGACAGAAATAGATGTAAACTGCAACTAGGCTAGCTTACGTAGACAATCACAAGATGCTAATGTGGATCTTTTTACTTTTAGTATGTGCTGCAAGTCCATACTGTATGCAGTATGCATACAATTAGGACATACTATGTCTTCATAACATTGTCCCTTTGACCCTCTTGCTCATATATACTGTGCAGAGGATTGTGGATCAGAACATCCAGAAAAGCTTAGCTGGCTCACATACTGGAAAATGTGACCAGATGCAGTAGGACATTCTGGTATTTTCCGCATGCTGCATTTGACTTTCTATGTACTAGAACATGCTAACTCTTTCTCTGGCATACTAAATTGTATCAGGGCCGGTTCTAGGCAGAGGGGGCAGTCAGAAATGTGAATGTCATGCTCCAACACTTTTTTCTCTGTACTTATAGTAACGATGCTTTCTTCATTGAAAGGGGTCCATGTGTCCAACCCCAACCTGGAGAAGTGGATTGCACTTTGTCAGATAAAGCTCTTAAGGACACTGAGTCACGCAAACCCCCTGACCACAATAAGGTGGCAATCCCTCAGGGGGGGAAACTGAAAAATAAAAATAAAATAAATGAATAAAATAAAATAAAATAAAAAATCCTTTTCAACCAACAATCGTGTATCGTGTGTCCCTTTCTCGGTGTGTTTTCCGCTACTGCAGATAATTTTGTCAAATTGTAATGTATATTAATTTTGTGAGTATATTAAAATGTGCTTTCTCAACTTCTCAAATTTTGATTTGAGGGGGTAAGACATTTATATAAGGGGGCTCGGCCCCCTCTTGCCCCAGTGTAGAGTCGGCCTTGAATTCTATAGTAGTATATTTTATTGGAATGAACCCAAACCCAAACCCTTTCCTTAAAATATTTTCCCAATGTCTAACCTTCCATTCTTTCTCACGCAGAATACTTTATTTATCGCCTAAACAGATAACACAGTTGGCCTTACCAAGCAGTTCTACCCTTTAACTGGATTAATCTTATTATTTTTCATTTTAAATGTGAAAACAGCTGTGTACTCACTGCAGCTCATTTCCCCTCTCTATTTCATTCAATTTGCATAAAGAATAACAAACAAAGAGCTACAAACACATTCCCTCTGCCTCCTGAGCAACAGTATGTGCAGTATGTGTAGTGCAGCCTATCATTCATCAGCTATATTGTCTCCATACTGCCCTGCCCCCCTGTCTGCCTCTCGTACACGCACGCACACACGCACGACGCACACACGCTCGACGACACACACACAAACATGGCGGCCTCTGTTTCACCGCTACGCTCCTCCTTCAGGATTTGTAGCCCGTTAACGTTAC
The DNA here is from genome assembly GCF_030273125.1 of Centropristis striata. Lineage (NCBI taxonomy): Eukaryota > Metazoa > Chordata > Actinopteri > Perciformes > Serranidae > Centropristis > Centropristis striata. Next base: position 25,131,646 of record NC_081523.1, read on the forward strand.
ACCACCACTGCTGCCGGGCCAAACTGCGGACCCACAGAAAATGCGAGAGTCAAAGGAGACATCTTCACCAGTCGGCGACGAGGTAAACGGCGCCCCGTGTAAAACACCGCCGGTTTTTTTCTTTAAATGTCCGTTATTAGTTTGCGGAGGGATGAGCACCGCTCCAGCACCGGTGAAGGCGTGTGTACCGTCACGTGTCAGAGGATGGTGATTGACAGCAAGCTTCACCGTTCACGGTAGAGAGGGCAGGTTTAACGGACATACCTTTAACCGAGGAGCAATTAAATCGACATTGCTGTCAACAAAAATGTCATTATTACATAACCCGCCGCAGTTTTTGCAGTTATCTTAAGAACACGGCTCGCAGACATTGTTGGCTGCTGCTGCTAGGTGACGGTTAGCTTCGGTGAAGCCGGTGCTGATAACGGCCGTGTACCGCAGTAAGATAAGGCTGCTTAACCCTCTGGAGTCACCAGAAGCGCCAAAGAATGACTTCTTCATCACATTCAGTCGTAAAAACAAAGCAGCGTGGAGTACTGTAAATGTAACTCTAAAGTTCTGGCTGTAAACTCCATGAGGCCAGTTTCAGTTTGATGATGATATAAAACTGGAGACAAGGTCAAATATATTTTGTATAAAATTATAGAACTGGATGTAACCCTCTTTTATGTTATATTTGCAACCTTTGTTCACATTTGCAAAAAAAAAAATAAAAAAATCAAAATCACTTTTTATGTTGGACTAAAGGACTAAAGAAGACACACAATGACCAAAAGAGAAAATGACTAAAAAAAGACACAAAATGACTTACAAAGACAACAAATGACCAATTGTTGTGCCAAACATACAAGACACAAATAAAATAGAGTCACAATAGAATAAAAACCAGAGTTGGATGATGAAGATCACATTTATATTGGTTTTTCTTTGTTTCTTTTTGGTTCAAAATGTTGATCCAGTAAGTCAGAAATAAAAATCAATTATTATTAGGTCATGTAGGTGAGGTTGTGCTGAAAAAAAATAGACCAACATGGCATTTAAAAATGTTTAAGTGGTGTATACAGGCAGGATGAAAAGGATTAAAAAATGGACAAAATAGCCCCAGACTCCATAGAATTAAGTTCAACACATTTTTCAACAAGATATATAGTGAGTGAAAATGTGATCTATCAAACAGTGGAGCAGAACATTAAAGGGTTAACCTAATTGAACCTCCTCTCCCATTCGGTTGAGTTATATTATTCTTAAAAACAAATCCACGATATGTCGTTGTGTCTTTAAATAGTAACTTTGCGTTCCTTTACAGGAAGTTAGTACTAAAATGTCACTCAGTTTTCAGTGGTAGACATTTTTTCAACTCAGCATGATTTCAGAGGTCTTTATGAATACAATTTGTGTAATTTGATAAAAAGAAAGTCTAATAGGACTCAAATAACTTTTCAAAAACATGCTATGTCAAGCGATTTGTTGTCCTTTTATGTTGAAGGTGTGAAGCTCGGCTAATGTAATTAAAAAGTAAGTAATTTCTTATCAAATGAAAAAACTTATGATCATTCAGTGTTGTCAATATGACACATAACAAACAATAACAAAAATTTGCTTTTGCATTTTGGAACATAAAACAGCTAACTTAACAGCTAACTACTCAGCCTAGTCTGCCTAAATGTTATAACATAGATAGGAATGTAATGTAATGTTACATGCATATTTAGAAGAAATTTGTTGATATCAGATTTTTTTAGTTGCCAATATCAGTATTGGTCCCAAAAGTCCACTATTGGTTGGGCTGTAGTCTAAAAACATGCCCGGCATAATTTTGTGATAAAGGCAATGATTCTGAATGAAAATAAAATTGATTGTGTTGGATATGGTTTTCATTTTGTGTCTGTGTTAGATATATTTTTGGTTTTATTTCTATTTTTCAGGCTGTGATGTGGTGTGCATGCTGTTTATGAGCATTTAATCATGACTTTAAATTTTACCTCTTCAGGCACGCCGCTGTGGTGATTTCGGGAACAGAGTTTGCTCGTCAGCTCCACAGAGAAATCCAGCGTGATGTGGAAGAGCTAGTTGCTCAGGGCAACATGAGACCCCACCTAGGAGTGGTCTTAGTGGGGGATGACCCAGCCAGTCGTACCTATGTGAAGAACAAGACCCGGGCAGCCAGCATCCTGGGTTAGATAAGAGCATTACATGCATCCATGAACACTGTATGCATAACAAGTGCTGTGCAGATAAACAAACAAAACAGATATATCTCATGCATCTCACATTTTTAGGCAAGCATGGACATATAAATACACATGGATGAGCACATTTTTCATAAGCAAAGTCATTGTATTGTGTAAATTCAAACAAATGCAAACTAACATGCACATGGCTACATTTTAAACATGGATTGTTTGTGATGTGTATGTGTTCTCCAGGTATTTCCAGTGACACAGTGGTGAGGCCTAGCTCAGTCTCCCAGGAGGAGTTGCTTGAGCTGATTGACAAGATGAATCGTGACTGGAGGGTCAGCGGCCTGTTGGTGCAGCTGCCACTTCCCGGTAAACACAAGCGCCACAGCTGCACGCAACTTTTGCTCACTGACATAAAAGTTAAACAAATGAGCAGTCTGTACAGTTCAGTTTGCAGTGACTGCATCAATATACTGCTTTCCTAACCAAAAAACATTGTGAAAGCTGCACGAAAGAGGTGGCCATTAGTTAAATATGTAAATTTCCACCATACTACATTTTGTCTTCTATTTGACTTGTCAACATGCAAGATGTATAGTATGAGAGAACATTTTTTTGCATTTGAATAATATGACCTTACGAAAGCCTATAGTATTTTTTGCTTCATTTTATACTAGTGCAGTGCCCGTAGGAACTATGTATTGGTACATTACATGCCACACTACAACGTCTGCAACTCCATAAAACACTTTACACAGGGTACGCACACCATCCAGCACATACACATTGAACATTGACATTCGCTGGAAAATATTCTAATACTATTGAAAACTCGAACCTTGTAGCGCACTTTAAAACTCTGAAAGATAGGTAGGCTAAATAGACTTACAGATGAGATGAGTCTTGTGTGGAAATCCACAGCGAATTGGGTTACTGACCAGGTGTAGGCCTATCACACAATGGGGCGGAGCTCCCCTAAAAGGCGTCCGATCGGAAACAGTGCAATGCCGCAACACGTCCTACGTAAATAATGATATTTTGAAAAATTCAAAAATCTTGAAAATCGAGGATACACACCCTCATGCCATGCGCAAGCCACATACGAAATCTTAGGTCAGTCTGACTAACGGTCAGTGAGACATAGATAGATAGATAGATAGATAGATAGATAGATAGATAGATAGATAGATAGATAGATAGATAGATAGATAGATAGATAGATAGATAGATAGATAGATAGATAGATAGATAGTGCTTTGGACTTATTTTCACGGCAAGTGGTACTAATAACAGTAACGATGGCTCAGTTTTATTCAAGTGTTCTGGTTAGAGTGACAATGAGCAAGCATGCACGATAGCAGGACCCTGACATCAAAGCTGTTAAATAGGAATTCAGCCAAAATTACTTCCATTATTTACACCTATGCTGTTTAGAATAACATCTAGTCAGGGTCAACAATTAACCATTATGTTATGTGTGTATTTTATATATCACTGACTATCTATCCTGCTCCATCTCCTCTTTAGAGCACATCAACGAGCGAGCAGTTTGTAATGCCATCGCTCCAGAGAAAGATGTAGATGGCTTCCATATTGTGAATATCGGAAAGCTGTGTTTGGACCAGAGATCCATGGTGCCTGCTACACCTGCAGCTGTCTGGGAGATCATCAAAAGAGCAGGTAAGCCACAAAAACCTCTTCAGCGCCAATACTCACTGGTGTAAGGGGCTACTCAAATGAAACAGTATTTATCTAGGTTGTATTTAGTGCAGCCTATTACATTTATCTAATAACAATTGCTCTGCTATTATTTATTTTTTTAAATAAATCTTGATATTACCTAATGGAAGTACATTAAATTACTTTCTAAAGTGCTGAGCTGCATTGTCAGCCCTGTGGGAGTAATTTGGCACGATAACTTGTACTATGTTTATATTCTACTCATCAAACCAGCATTTGTAAAGTTAACACTGGAGGAGCAGGTTCGTTCTACTGTTCTTTCATGTGCAGCCCACTAGATGGCGTCTAACAATCCCTTTTGTCTGTTGTGTAAATGCACTGGACCCCTCAGTCAGCTTCTTTACAAAATAAGAAGATATATATTCTGGCAATCAAGAATTTGGGCCAAATTTTATTGGCCAACTGTAAATTTAAATGTAAAGTAGTTTCTTTTTTTTACAAGCTAGTTTCTTGAGATCTACTTATGTAAAGAGTTATAAAACATTTTCCTCCAAATTTCCAATGGGAAAGAAACCCTTCTCATTGAAGTGCCAATAACTAGAATTAAGGCATATAACTCTGCAAACGGCAGGCTGGGTTAATTAAATTACATTTTTTTTTAAATCCTTTTCTTATTTTACGAAAATAAGTCAGTCATAGATCAGTTTTTAGGTAATTTTGATGCAACATTGTGATTAAGATTATGACTATACTAATTGCACATGGCTGTGTAAGAATACATGTTACACAAAAAACATTGTATGAAATAATGTTCTCCAGTGGGAAGTAACTCCTTTGCTCTTTTAGTCATCATAACCGGTGGAGGGCGTTGTTGTTCATGTACAAACAGAGTCAAACCTTCCATCAAAATCCACCGTTCAGTTGTTCAATTAGTATCTGAGAGGCCTCACTGCTGCTCTGTCAGTAAATGTTTAGAAAGCCAGAAAGCACGGATGTAGCGTCTGTGGGAGTGTGGGAGAGGGTCCTTGACAATGTTTTAGGCTGTGGTTATGATCATTATGATGTAGTGTTAATGATAAGTGCTCTCTACTCAGAGACCCTGATCAGCTACTATCTATCAGCAAATGTTTGCAATTCCTATACCAGACAGTGTTGAATCTGCTTAGGATGCTTTTTAAGAATGCGTTGAGGACATAGATTTTTTTTCTCTCTCTGCTCTGGACTGCATGGACACAAGACAGGGTTTTTTGGGCAGGGAGGAAAAGAGGTACTAGCACCCTTTCAAAGTGCTGTTTTATGCTAAGTCAACACATGCACATACAAACTGTACTCTTACCAAGCTATCTGTCTAGCCTATTAGCACTGTGCTACTGCGCAGCACTGCTGCTGCTCTGTCACACGTCACTTTCATCTCCTTCCACTATCGTCTCCTTTCACTATCGTCTCCTTCCACTATCGTCTCCTTCCACTATCGTCTCCTTCCACTATCGTCTCCTTCCACTATCGTCTCCTTCCACTATCGTCTCCTTCCACTATCGTCTCCTTTCACTATCGTCTCCTTCCACTATCGTCTCCTTCCACTATCGTCTCCTTCCACTATCGTCTCCTTCCACTATCGTCTCCTTTCACTATCGTCTCCTCCCACTATTCTCTCCTTCCAGTATCCTCCCACCTCGTTCTGCGACACCACTGGCATTAATAGCGGGACATTTGCGGTACTGCACTATGAAAGGGGCTACTGACTGTCAAGTTAATAGATTGTGGAAACTAAAAATAAAAGCCTATAAAGTTTACAGTAAAAAAGTGTACGAGCTTAATCTGGATTGATTTTATGCAAACCGCCTGAACCGTCATTTGTTATTAAGATATGTTCTGGCAAATTTAAAAGGTAACAGAGAGCGGCAAACTGTACCGACAGCAGTACGGAGCTAAATCCAACTTGTATTTCTTGGCAATAAGCAATATGACAACGTGTTTAACATACTATTATGTTTGTTTATAAAATGACTAACAATTTACTTTTGAGTGGAGGCTTGAAACATGAAAGCGAAAACATTTCAGTAGAGATGAGGGGGGAGATGCAAATGCTGTGTTTGTTTTTTATTGAAAGTTCATGTGTTTTGGAGTGAAGCCTCACAGAAAACAAAAACTGCGCCAATATGGCAACATTTCCTATTTGACTCTGACAAGAGGTGAACCATAATTCTTTCTCTTCTCCAGATGAAATTTGCCTGTCTTGATACAGCAAAGACGCGTTGCTACTCTCTACATGCCATCTGTACTCCATTGACTAAGTTGAATTCTTTCTGTCAAACTGGTTTGATATTAAGGCTGCTTTATCAGTAAACTTAAATGTCAGTCTAATAGCTACTTATATGCACCTGTCCTCCCACCATCAATCATTTCTCTGGTGTTGGCTGACAATGAATGTAGTAATTGTCATAGGTGTTGACATTGTGGTGCCAGGCTGGCAAAATAACCTTCTTCCAAATGTGTGTGTGTGTGTGTGTGTGTGTGTGTGTGTGTGTGTGTGTGTGTGTGTGTGTGTGTGTGTGTGTGTGTGTGTGTGTGTGTGTGTGTGTGTGTGTGTGTGTGTGTGTGTGTGTCTCTGTGTCTCTGTGTCTCTGTGTGTGCGTAGGTATTGAGACAGTGGGGAAGAATGTGCTGGTGGCTGGTCGCTCCAAAAATGTTGGAATGCCCATCGCAATGTTGCTGCACACCGATCGCAAGCATGAACGTCCCGGGGGTAAGTGTGTGCACATTATTGCACCATCTTGGCTTTCCCTGAAAGATCTTTGATGCTTTTGTCGTTGGGTTGTATCCAATAAAGAAATAAAGGCTTTATTGACACCTCACCTTTTAAATTGAATAAAAAATGCTGATGCACGTCCTGCCGGAAGAGTTCCAAGAGGAAAAAACCAGGGCGAGACTTGGCAGACGGATCAACTCTCCTTATAAGGGCGTAGGAAGAAAGGAGGGGATTTGGAAAGGTATTGCATGGAATTTGCTGTGTAGATGAAGCAACAGTATTATTATATATTATATTACAGGTCAGATCAACACAAAGTTGTAAACAACTGTGGCAGCTGCATGCAAACAAAATGTGTAATTTTATGTGTAATAGCTGCTGTTTTTAGCTGTCAGGGAAGATTGTTTGAAGTTGTCATAACTAGAAGAACGGCTAAAAGTAATGATTTGCTGCAAACATTTGACATTTTGGGAATTACCATAGACTGTCTATATAAAGATGACAGTTCCCAAAAAGTAAAGCCAAAACTTTGCCCCCTGCTGCAGTATGCAGCTGGTCACAATACTACTCCATGTTACGAAAAAATTAAAGTACACAACAAATCAATTTTACCCAAAGATGATTTCTGTCATTTCGGTAGTTCTTATCACACTGATGTATGTTCAAGTAATTTTTTCTGATAGGTTTGTTTTTAATTAGTTATTTGATCTTATAAAAGATGACAGCTGTGATTGACTCTTGTTTGGTTGGGTGGGTGTGTGGGTGGGATCTCGATACTGTGGCCGCACTGCTTGATCAACGTCTCCAAATGCACTCACCAGGGCATAATTGCAGGCCCTGTATCTAGGACATTTTGGCTTAATTTACATTTAATTATTCAAACGTACAGTTGATTCATATTCATATACGGTCTATGGGAGATACCTGTTTTTAAAATTCTGTTTCTTAAATATAAGGCTATAACCTGGAGTTGGTAAGTGCCAGAACATTTAAGAGGTGGGTGTTCGTTGGATGTTTGATCTTTGCACACCGGGTTTTCATCACACATAAAGGTCTAAAACTGCAGTCCCAGCTGGCTATCACTTAGAGGGCTGCATCATCATTTTGGGTTGCTTAGCTAGTGAAAGTGTAGAAACCCGACTTCGTCCATGGCGGTCTCAACAAGCATTTGGATGTTGTGCTTATGATACATGTTCTTCAAACAAGAACACTACTCTAACTTACTGAGCAGAGAATAAAGAGGAAGAAACAAACCATGCAGGAATATAACACAGATCAGACACATGATTTATCATTTACATTTCTGGAACATTGCTATAATAATCCTAGTGTTTTGTTTAATGCACAGTGCTTTTTTTTTTTCTTTAATGGTTAATACACCAGTATGTAGAAGTGACCAAAAATTATATTTTTAATGCTAAAGATTTAAAATGTACTGTTTTACAAAAAGACTGTAAGAATAGTAAAGCACAAAATTATGTATTTATTAAGATGTCAAATTATAGTTATTTACTTGCATTCCTGAACAAAAAAAATATTTTTAGTGGTTGAATGTTCTGGTTAATTCAGTTCTGAAGCCCAGTGATCCGGCTCAAATTTGGGTATAAAAAGGTAAATTCAGTTTGTTATTTGCCAAATTACAATAACATTTTAGTTTTAAACAAGCTTTTGAAAGCTTTCTAAAATATTTATGTTTTCTAGTTTTTATGACAGGTGTTGTAATAAATTTGTTAAGCACTGTATGTATTTTCCTTTTCTTAATGTTGTGTTTCCTCTTAAATTAAATTAAAAACATGGAAGGAGACAATAAGGTGAACTGCCAACATGAATGTATGACTCCTGGAATTGAATTGATCACTGAATGTGATGAATCATTGACTGAAAGGCCAACAGGATACTTAATTTTTTTAAGCATTCAAAGCAACATATCTGACGTAACAAAATAAATAACTTTCTATTTAGTTCTTAAAACTTTGACTTCACTGTTAAATGGTATAAGCTTGTACACACTGAGTATCCTGGGCTCCCTTTGAAGACATAACATACCTTCGGATTTAAGTATTATTTGCAAAGCCAGTTGTTAATACACTCAGTTTACTTGGATAATATCTGACAGCAGGTTATGACTCTTTTTTTATTGAACTAGTAACACAACCAGTGAAAGTATGTGAAATATTACACAAATACATCTTATGAGAGGTTTGGAACTTTCACTCTTAGCAAAGTCACAAATTGTGTATAATTTCAATTCTTATTTATACCGGGCTGTGTCACAGAAGTGGAAATTTGTGGATTGTTGAGTTTTAATCAATTCCTTTTCATATTGAATCAGTTCTCTACCTATTCTCTATCTCTCTCTCTCTCCCTCTCTCCCTCTCTCCCTCTCCCTCTCCCTCTCACACACACACACACACACACACACACACTTCCCATAAAGTATGTGTCCTGAAGGGTTGATGTGCTGTGACTTGCCTCTGCTTCCTCATTCTCATCTTCTTTGAAGCCCCTCCTGTGCAATTCTTGTTACCCGTCCCTCACTTGTACTGGTCACAGTTCAGTTGTGACTATACAGGATGTCCTCACAAATATAGGATAAGGATCAGGATCACTTTCATCATGTTGCTTTTCCTCATTGTTTATTTGCTGACTAAATCAAGTGTCACCACCGCAACACAACCTGTCACTTACTGACCTGGAGATTGCATCACTGCTTTAATGAGTTCAAGAGAATTTCAGGATCAAGAGAAATATAAAAAAGAAGATAATAACCAGGCTATCTTTATTAATATATATTTAATGAGTCTGTACACAATCTTCCTCTAATCTTTTTTTTAGACTTAGTGCTACTGAACCTTGTTTTTTGTTGAGATTTTATGTGGTTTTGAGATGACTCCTGACTCTTGAGCTAAGCCAGACATTAATAAAATAAAACCAATAAAAACTATTGAAACTTTTTTTTTAATGTCTAACCTAAAATTGTGAAAACTTACATTAAACAGTTTTTAAAAAGTTGAAATGTTACCTAAGGTTGATTTCATTTCAGTAATTTATCTCAAATGAAAGGACTTCTTGCTTCTGGCACTTAAAAACAAGCTGATGATTAAAAATTGCAGCTATTTTACAAACTGGAGCTTGTGAGGTTATGAAAATATTGATAACTTTCAGGTACATATCTAACTGTCTAACTGTCCATGTAATATAGTGCCCCAGCTCTTTTCCCCTGAAGGTTGATGTTATACATCATGAATGTGTAATACATTGCGTTAGGGGTGGTCTCTATATAGGCATGCCTCAGGAAACGCTGAAAACATGTCACTGTTAGTCAGGATAACTGTCACTGTCTGCGGTTTTCAGAGAGACTGGTTTTTCAGTAGTAGGTAAATCCAAAACAGACTTGTTCCAAAAAGTTTAAGATTAAAGATTTTAGTTTTGCTGCTTTAAGCACCAGATATGAAATTGAAAATTGTGCCGGGAAATCTTTGTTTCCTCTCAGGTGATGCCACAGTGACCATCGCCCACAGATGTACACCGAAGGAACAGCTGAAGGAGCTCACCAGCCTAGCTGACATCATTATTGCAGCTGCAGGTAATTTCATCCCACACAAAGACACAACAAAATACTTAAAATGACCATTTTTATATTAATTACTGTCTGTCTTACCTTACATTGGTGAAGAAAACATTGTTTTTCTCACATACGTCCACGTTGACCGAAGAATCCATAAATGGAGAAAGTCTTTGATGAATTGAAGTAAATGGGAGCAGTGATTAACAGCAAAACTATATCAAATCATATGTCAACAAACTCTGACAACTTGTTCAGTACAATCCAAGTCTCATTTATCCAGTTACATACTCTGTACTTCCCAAACCCATACATTTTCATTATAATCTTATAATTAAAACACTTCCATATACATGGTCGCACACCTTGGAATTGTTCATTCATCATGGAGGCTCTTCAAGTTAACACTGGATAAGTAATTAATATACAAATGGTCATTTTAAGGATAAAGTGTTCCTTTAATTTTAAGTACTTAGTGACAAATCTGATACAAAGAAAATTCTTCAAAGATGATGATTAATAAAAAAAACATGTAAAGGGTTTCACAACATTTGTAGCCTTAGGGCTGCAATTAAATATTATTTTTCAGTATCAGTTGATCTGTGATGACTCATAAGGTGCAAACGGGTAATACTGTAGGCCATTCCTGTTTAAATATGACCATTTCAATTAAGTATATATATATGTATATATATATATATATAATTTAAATGGGTACTCATTGGAAAAACTAATTCATCTCATTTTCACATGATGTTGCAGTGTGACAGGTGCATTATATTATATATTAAGCACAGCTACAACAAAGATATTCGGTCAAAGATGAAATGCAATCAATCAATTTGTTTTTAGTAATAACAATATAACATTCATCATTGTTTTCACTTTCCAATAACTAGATTAGCTTATAATGTGTGCACCCACTTGTGTTGTTTCTCCTTAGATGATCATGCTTTAAATGCCTTATTTTAACTACAAATTTTACTTTCAGGGAAGTGATTGTGCTTTTTATGGTATTGAGGATGTTACACTCCTTAAACCAGTGTCACAAGCTGTTGCATTATGTTGGAAGGGCCACAGAGGGAGTTATGTGTCCTGGTAACGCAACCAGGAAGATAAATTGTGAAAGTGCTTACCAGCCCTTACTTGAAGGGATCTCATCCAAAACAAAATAATCAATGCTGGAGTTTCAGTATATTTACCTGCTACTCTGCTCCAACTGGCTGTGTGGCAGCTGGAATGTGAGACAATCAATCAATATAGGGCAGGAGTATCTGTCGAAAGACTCTCAAGTAACTGTGTTTGCCTTAGGGGGTGCAACATTGTGCCTCCTTTGTAATAAATAGGATGTTTCCTGATGACTAAATTCCGCTCTCTGGGAAGGGCACTTCATTTTCTTTTCATCCAACTGCCAATTTCTGACTTCTGGTAATAAGGAACTGCGTTTACACTCTACTGTATGATTAAGTGGACTCCAGCCATCCACTGTTAAACTGTCAGAAACTGTTGTAAATGTCACATGAGAAGTAGAATGCGTCTGGTTTCAGTGTTGTTGAAAATCCAGTCTGCGTCGTAATTGCAGTTAGTAAATTATACTCAGGGTGCAGTTACTAAGCTCCTCTGTTGTCTTTGTGCGAAATATGACTATTTATTAAAGTTGGTACTTAATTGTTATTTGACTCAGACTTAATCCCCTTGTTAAGTAGCTATAATTGCAGTTTGAAAAGTTAAAATTGACAGATTTCTGGCAGCCATCTTCAAAGTGAGTGATTATCAAAATAAATACACAATGCTTAATTATTTCCTTCCTTGTAGACAGTCAGCTCAGGTATCATCTTATTCTGCTGTGCTGACTTTTACGTCCAAGGCGAAGTGGTAATTTGTCCATACAAACCTGTGATTAAAAGGAGATGACAAAAGAAAAGACGGGATGTTCTGTGAAACTCTGCAGATGTTTTGTCTCTGTCCTGATATGGTTCTTTACATCGGTGTGGGGGAAGGAATAGCAACGACACAGAGGCTGCAGAGGCCTTTTCAACTGATCAAACCGCTGAAATAGTTTTTGAGATTTTAAACTCTACTGTTTGGTTGTTAGGTAAACATGTTTGCAGACAGTCCAACAGGAAAGTGACAGGTGTAAAATAAGTTCCTAAACATCAATTATGCTGAAAAATCAAAGTGGCCCACTGGCTTGGGACCTTAGACCCCCAGGTGCCTGCCATTCATTTTGTAAATGATGGTACCACTTAGAATAAAATAGACAATACAGCTGGCTGAGAATATGATTGATGGGTCACTACCTCAGCATACTGCATACACCTAAATAGCCATTCACTTGTTTTTGGCTGTTGTCCATCTTTTAATTATAGAACTTTGCCCCTTTCACAGTGTGTTTTCAGTTCATTAAGGTTGACTGTAACATTTTGACCGCCTAGAAATGTTCATTTCAGGTTTTCCCGATGGCTCACACTGGTAGAGCACGTACTATTAAGGCTGAGTCCTTGCTGCAGCGGACCCGGGTTCGAATCCGGCCTGAGGTCCCTTTGCCGCATTTCTTCCCCTATGTCTCCCCCTTTCTATCTGTCACTCTCTACTATAGCACGAAAAATGCCCAAAAAATAAATAAAGTTCAGCTACTGTGTAGCTCGTTTCTTAAATGAATACCACACTAAGCGTGGATCACCCATGTACCTTGCTGCCCCAGCTAGCGCTAGTGTAAGATGGTAACTTAGCGTTTGCTCCACCTCTCGTCAAAATATAGATAGAAATCACTTCTTTTTCCTAAAAACTGGCCAAAATTCCAAACTTGAGGTTTTAAAGCAGTAATCCGTAAATCAGTATTTGACATTGTGGTGGCTGCTGCTTCTTCTGAATGTTAAATTTGTCAACTTCTAACTGTAATTCTCTCATTGGTTCCTGTTTATAGGTGTTCCTGGGCTGATCACAGCAGATATGGTGAAAGAGGGTGCAGCAGTCATCGACGTGGGCATAAACCGCATCAAGGACCCGAAGACGGGGAAACTCCGGCTCATTGGTGACGTCGACTTTGAGGGTAGAGAATGAAAAAGTTCATTTTTTATTTCTTCAGAGAGAAATTATGTGAAATGGTGAATAAAGATGCAGCTTTTACGTAATTTCTAACACAGCTATAAAAAAAACATAAATTTTAAAATTACATTTGTTCAGAATGGGCACAGAAAATACAAATTCTTTTATTAACACTTATTGCCCATATTAAACTTTGGCAACCCTGTTTGGGATTTCATTGGACAATTGACAATTTGCCAACTTTACGCTCACCACAGGAGTGCTAGTTTGATCGACACACACTTGACAGGTTTCAGGTGACAGGAAACGGCTCAGTTTACTGTATGTAACGTTAAAAGATAAAACAGAGATATACATGTCAATCTTAGCTGTTGTTTTTGGAATAAAAACAATGTAGCTTAACTCCACATCAATATTTGTGACTTGTAGGAGTGAAGGAGAAGGCAGGTTTCATCACACCTGTTCCCGGAGGCGTGGGCCCCATGACCGTCGCCATGCTGATGAAGAACACTGTGACCGCTGCCAGAAACGCACTGATGCATTAAACACACACCCATCTGTTTTATTGAATGATAAACAGTGTCTGCACACACACACACACACACACACACACACACACACACACACACATACACACACACACCACAAACATCAATTCTTTTAGGTTTAAACACACTTTATTATGCATCAAACATACTTTTATTTAAAACTCCACGAGCCTGCTGGGAAACTTACTTGACATGTACTTTGTTTATATTTTGAATTTGTTCATTTATTTATTCAAGGTATTTATTTCAGAGTTCACTTTTTAAGAATTTAGATTAATATTTTTTCTACTGAAGTTGTTTTGGTTCATTTTTGAACATTCCAGATTCACTGGAAAAAAGGAATATTAAATGAAAAACAATGCTGTGCCAGGACTACAATGCCTCAGTCTGTTTTTGTGATTTACATTTACTGATTTCTTTTTTTGTTTTTTGGCATTTTTGCCTTTATTGGGCATTGGACACTGTAGAGAGAGGGGTGTGACGTGTGGCAAAGGTCCTCAGTTGGAGTCGAACCATGGACGTTGTAGTCATGAGGTGTTCGGTAGACAGACAAGGCAGTTTTTTTTTCAGAAGAATTTCATGATTCACACAGATCTTCCAGTAAAAAGCCTCATTGACATCAAATGGGGAAATAAGCAAATTGAAAATTAAAATGATTATAATTTCAGAAGGAGATGTGGTACCAATCTCTAATGAGGCGCCCTTTAGAAACTGTTAATAATTTGTATTTTAGGATTTTGGTAATGGGTAATAAACACTTAATGCTTTCTTTATTAGATGTGAGAATTAAGAAAAACCTACCGGTAATTGGTGCTGAGATTGGAATAAAATAAGTGATTGCGTAATAACAACTGGAGGCTAATTCCTCTTCCATACACTGGATAGCATTCTAGTCAAGAATGCTTCACTTCATCTTTACAGCATATGTCCTATATATGTTACTGTTCTTCTTATCAATACATCCTGTTTTCACCTGTCATACAAAAAGTTAGAGGCAATATCTTGTAAAAACGTTCCTTCTTTAATCCCCTTGACAAATTGAGACTTTCACAACACCTGCCTGTAATGATCATGACCTGTCAATGAAGCAACCTCTGAAAACTGCATAGCAATCATTTTAGTGAAACAAATGAATCTGCCAAGATTGTGATTGCGTCCGTTCAGGAACTTCCAACGAAGAAGCCTTTTTTTTTAAAGAGCCTCTGGGTACTCAGGTGCCCCCACCACCATCATCAGGCTTTGCCTCTGCATGCAGAGTCAGTGCACATAAAGGAAATGTTGCAAATGGATTTTGCAAAGGAAATGCTTCTCTTTTTTTTTTTTCATCTTGCGGTTCATTGATTGGCACTTTCAGCAGCCGGGAGCTCAGTATATAAACTGTGCAGAAACCTGTTGAAGATCACACAGAAGGAGCTGAGCTGAGAACTTCAGAAAGAGACACCGACAGAAGACGAGATGCTTACACACAGACAGACATACCTGGAGAATGGTACGTTGTATTCTGTGGAGGAGTTCATAGTTTTTTTTTTATTAGTTGAAAGCTATCATGATTACTGTTAAAACATGGTAATTTGTAAGCAACACTACAGGTTTCAGAAGTAAAATAATCAAAGCATTTGTAACATAAGAATCTTGACTAGAAACAAAAATCTAATGTATATTTTCTATATTTCTGTATCTCTGTGTTCCAGCCCTCCTCTCAGCAGCTGCAGTGCTGCTCCTCCTGACCACAGCAGCTCAATCTGCAGTGCTGAGTGACAACCTGCAGACCACAGCAGCTCCTGCTCTGATAGACTCATCTCTGACCACACAGCTCAACAACAGTAAGTTGTTCACTTCAATGGAGTCTGAATTTTCTGTCAGTTGTGCTTTACCATTGATTCAGTTCATGTTTATGAGCCTCCAAAGTTCTAAAAAAAAAAAAGTGCATTGAATATGCATTGAGAATGAATGTATTGAGAAAACTGTGGGAGGAATATTGGTCTCTACGGAAACTCAAGTGTGATTATAGTTGACTCTAAATTGCCAATAGGCGTAAAGTCTATCTTTTTGTGTTACCTCTGTGATTGTCAGGTGACCTGTCCAGGGTGTACCCTCCCTCTCCCCACTCTGATATATTCAAGTGACTAATTAATCCATCAAATGATAAATAATTGACAGCAGTATGGGTCCTACCTCCTAACACAAGTGAAAAATGCAAACTGCAAATGTAATTGACATGTCTTTAAAAATCTATGTAAACAGATATATTTTTGTTTTTTAATCTGAGCCAATTCATCTTCCGAAGGCCTTGTTTGATTTTTTTTTTTTTTTTTTTGACAGACCGGGGAAAATATAAACTAAATGCTTAAAACATTTGAAATTAACGTTTCTATGAACTTTTAGGGAATGTTTAGCTTGATAAATATCTTAGATATTCAGATTTATTTTGTCTTTAATCTGCATGTTTTCTATTTGTCTCTCCCTGCTCATAAGTGGCATGAATTGGCTCCCATACATTGCATTAAAAAGTTGATGATTGAACATGAACTCTCTCTCTCTCTCTCTCTCTCTCTCTCTCTCTCTCTCTCTCTCTCTCTCTCTCTCTCTCTGCAGGCAGTATGGAGGAGCCTCGAGTTCTGCGCTCACACACGTCATGCAGAGAGGAACACAAAGACTTCTGTAAAAACGGCGGAGAGTGCATGTATCCCCAAGACACTGACGAACCTTCTTGCATGTAAGTTATCTCACACACATACACATTTTTAAGCCTAGTCTATAATGCCCTGTGTATTCTGAATATGTTGTAGTTATGATGAGTAAAACCTCTGCTCGTTATCTACATGCACATGTTGGTTCGTGTTCAGCTTTGGAATGCACTCACATATTTGTTTTCTGTGTGGTCTGCAGCTGCACGTCCTTGTACAACGGGCCTCGCTGCTTCATCTCGATCTCCCTTGATCAGAGTCACTCTGTGCCCGACTTAGAGAAGCTGATTGGCATCGGTTTTGGGGTAGCCATGATCATCATTTTCCTGGCCATCGCAATTTACTGCTTGACCTACAAGAGGTGAGTATTTTGTATGAAGGAAAAGGGAAGGGAAGCATGATAGATTTTTTTCCTGCAGATTCCGATAATTACCTGCTTCCAATGGCCATTACTGATATGATAACTGATAATTAAAACACTGTAATTTAATAAGTAAGTAACAATTTACAAGTAGCAATTTTAGGACACCTGGGGATAGGAAAAATTAAGCTGTAGTGAGCAAAGATAGAAGATTTAATATTTTGTTGCTCTGATTGAAACTTACACTTGAGCATAATCTATTATATCCGACATGTCCACCATGTATTACATTTTTTACGTGTTTAAGTGCGGATGGCGAGCCACCTTAAAAGGTGAATACCACCACCTACTGCGCCATATAAAAGCAATTTGACTTATTTGACATTATTGGCTCTCTTTATCAGCACTGATATAGATCTAACATATTTAGATTGACTTTTAACTCTCCCTGCTAAGTGGAATCTCTTGTTCACTTGAGTCTTAGCATACTGTCTTCACACCATATCAAAAAAAAGGAAAGAAAGACAAATGTCAATGTTTCTTGTTTTCATGTGCTTCTCAATATTTTTGGCAATTCATTGTTTGTGAACATACTTTTCTTCTTTTTCCCCCCAGATGTATAAAATCAGCACCACTCATAAAATCTGCACCATCTGAGACTTCAGTGTGACCTTCATCTGTTTGTGATCATCTTGTCATCACCATGTTTAGTTTTTACAAAGCATAAACCATAACAGTTCATTATTCATTATGTATAATCAAAAGCATTGGAAATGATTTATAATGAGACGATATGGACTTTTTTTTCTTTATGACATTGGATGTGCATAAAGATGTTTATATTATTTATTGTAATATATCAATTAACTTATGGAACATGTTCAATTTATTTAAAATGTAATAAAGCTATAAAAATGTAGTGTGTTGCTGAAATTTCTGTGGGTAAAAAAACAGACACATTTTTATTTAACATTGGTGTTGAACCAAAGCAATTTCTATTCTTCGATTGTAAAAATGTTCAGCTTATACACAGAATTAAAACATATTTTTTTATTTTCTTTCATTAAAAATGCATCATAGCTTATGAAAGTCTACGGCACGGCAGCTTAACCTCTAAATTTTGCCAACTTCAAGTCTAGTTTTAAGTTTCCCTTAGCTGGGCTAGCTTTCGATTCCAAATCTCTGGAGATATTTCTTCAGTGTCAAGCCTCCTTTTTGCACTTTGGTTCTCACTCCTTTCTGATTAAATCATATTAATAAATGCTTATTAGGGGCAGCTGTGGCTCAGTTGGTAGAGCGACCATCTACTGATCAGAAGGTCGGTGGTTCCATCCCTGACCATGGCAGCCTACATGTTGAAGTATCCTTGAGCAAGATACTGAACCCCACATTGCTCCCGATGCTGCGTTCATCGGTGTGTGAATGAATTCCCAATGGTGGCAGGTGGCACCAGTGTGCCCTGGTAGCCTTGGCCACCAGTATGAATGTGTGTGTGAATGGGTGAAAGAGCGTAGTGTGTAGTGTGCTTTGGATAAAAGCACTATATAAGTGCATACCATTTACCATTCATTATGACCTATTAGTAAAGCTGGAAGGCTAGTATAGACTTAGCTGTTTTATCGTCATTAAAGGGGTTATAATAAGGTTTGTGGCTCCATTCTAATTTTTTTCCCCCTTTTTTCGGCAACAGTAGCTCTTTTGCCCATAAAGGTTGCCGACCCCTGTGCTAGATTGTAGCTCCTTTCAATGCGTGGAAATGAGCCAGCTGAGGTGGTTTGGGCACCTGGATGCCTAAGGATGCCTCCCGGGCGCCTCCCGAGATGTTCCGGGCACGTCCAACTGGTAGGAGGCCCCGGGGAAGACCCAGAACACGGTGGAGGGATTATATCTCTCGCCTGGCCTGGGAACGCCTTGGGGTCCCCCAGGAGGAGCTGCACGTTGTTGCTGGGGAGAGGGACGTCTTTAACGCCCTGCTTAGCCTGCTGCCCCCGCAACCCAGCCGCAGATAAGCGGACGAAAATGGATGAATTGATGGATGGATAGATTGTAGCTTTTTTTTTCTCAATGGGACTGTTCAACCCACAATTTAAAAAAATACGTATGTATTATTATTATTTAATTATGTATTGTATTAAGTATTAAAACTTACCTGTAGTGCATTTTTGTTAAATGTAAGTTTCCCGGTGTATCTCCAACATTGGGCAACTCCCTGGGCGAAACTATGTTGATAAATAGCAACACAGATAATTATTTTAATTAACAATTGGAATAGTTCTTCCATATGAATCTAAAGAAGTCCATCACTGATAAAAGGATGACGGAGGAAGCAGCTCCTCCTTCTCTCGGGGGGCCTTCAAGGTCTGCCTTTTAAATGGGACGTTTGATGTGTAAAATTGTCTAAATTACAGGAGTCTGTCACCACACCCAGACCGCAGGATCGAGCCCATTGGTTTCCTGTGTGTCTGTGCCAGCCGAGGCATCGCCTGCCCCCTTCAGCTAATAGTTATTTTGACAAATCTCTAATCCAGACCGAGCTTTACCTGCGCGCCCACCGAGCCTCCTGTCAGCGTCCTGTCGGCTCTGAAATGGGGAACAGCAAACCTTCAGCGCTCCTCTCACTTATCGGTAAGTTGTTTGTTTTTAATGTTTGACAGGGAAGTCAAGTTCACGCATTTATGTGACACTGATTTGACGTGTGGATTAGAGCTGGCTGGCTTCAGGTGTGGAGTTTAAAGGATCAGTGACATGTCTTTGAACTACACACGTGAAAAAAGGCATTAAAGCCACTATTATCTAAATATAAAGTAATTAATTTACATAAGTACTGTCATAATAGTGCAGTTTGACGCGTTGTAGTTTGCTTGAGTATTTACATTTGATTTTCTACAAAACATAAGTTCATTAAATAAATTCATTTCATGATATAATATAATACAACATTACTCCAAACTACTCAGCAGTAAAGTAATTAGCATTAGTTCTATCTTGACAAGGTCCCAACAGTCAAATGCTACTAAAATATTCATGCATCTGTAGCTTTTAAAAAGTCCAATAATGGTCTCTTGTTTTCCTGCAAAATTGATACTTTTACTTTGAAAACATTTAGCTGATGGTACTTAGCTATGTAGCCTATAGTTGTATTGGAGTATTTTTCCATTGTGGCTGAGTAAAGCATCTAAATACTTCTTCCACCTCTGCCTTTTTGCGCAATGTAATACTTTTACTCAACTGTGTGTTACTCCACTATACTAATCTGAATGCTTCTTCTTTTGTTTTGTTTTTTGCAGCTTCTACAATGCTAGTGAATAATGAATTCACATTGCTAACCAAGCGTTAGTTGACAGCTAAGCGTTCACCTCACCATCTTCACTCTCTCCTCACCTCTGGCTGCAAAAAAAAACAAACAAGATGGTGACAGCCATAATATCAGACTTGAGGCTTCAAAATGGGTTAAATGTTAGGATGTGAAGGATGTATTCAGATCATTTACTTGAGTAAAAGCAATACCACAGTGTATAAATACTCCTTTACATGTGGAAGCCCTGTATTTAAGAAATGTATTCCAGTAAAAGTGAAACTACTTAAGTGATATCAGTAAATTGCATGCAGAGTTTTAAAGTTAAAGGACTGCATTCATCATGCAGCAGAGTCATTTCTGTCACATCATATATTCATCACATAGTCCTTCTATGTTATACTAACACTATTTTATACTGAAACTAGATTTCAGAGGTAAATGTAGTGCTTTTTACACTACATTTTATTCACAGCAGTCATTCAAGACCTACAAAACATCAACTTTATCAGCTGATAAAACTAAACTAAAGCTACATCATTTCTGAAGCGAAGTACTTGAAATAGTGCTACTGCTGTTTATGTGAATTTACAGGTGCACTTGTACTGGAGTATTTTAACCTTAGCAAAAAAAAAAAAGATCTGGACAGTTCTTCCACCGCTGTAAAATGTCACATGAAAATATGACTTAACATCAAATCTTTTATGCAGACTTTAAAACATGAAAATAACTTCATCAGGAGACCATTTAAATTAATTGGTATTTACAGAGTTGTGCGGATCACTTGCAAATTAAGTTTCACTCTTAAAGTGTCCGTACAAGTTCAGAAATGAGTGGAAGTTTTTGGAGTCAGGTAAGGCGCTTTGCCACATACCTGTATTAATATGCTGACGCACAAGCCCAGCTCAGAGCCTGAGGGATGCTGAAGGATGTTGGCAATAAATCTTGAACAAAAGATTTATTATTTGAAAGCAAATGTGGTCTGATTAAATTTGTCATTTGCTTGTTGTTAAGGTTCATTCTTATCTATAAAAAGTCATATAACATTTGAGCTTGTGTAAACTGATGAGTACCCAGCAGTGGAGGAAGTAGTCAGGTCCTTTACTTTCAATCCTACCGAAGTATTATCTGCATGAAAGTATTCAGACTCATATATTTTTATATATGACATTTTTAGAACAAGTCCTCAAAACCATACAACCACTCAGTTCCTACTCTCCAATACGACCCACAGGAGCATTTCCTAAATGGGCACGACCTCACAACCTCAGACCTGAATGCAGTTTGTGTAAAAATATAGTTTTAAACACTCAGAATTTTAAGGGCACATTAGACAATGTGTTGTCTACTATTGACATGATTTTAACTCCATGAATCTGCTGCTTATATTCCTCTCTTTGTTTATTTTCACTGTGAAAGCACACATTGGTTTTGTTATTAACCAGTTATCAATCATGATAGCAGTTTGCCTTCACTGATAACCTTCCCTCCTTTTGCTGCTATTGATTTATATGTGGGCCATATCAAGTAATCTAGCTGTGGCCCTGCTCACCTTTACCCTAGATTTTTATACATTTGTTTTGACCGAGAGGCAACCTCCAGGTCTGAGGGTGACTCCACTGGTTGTAAAAAGTAGTCCAATTCTATAGAAGTCTATGAGAAAATTACCCTACTTCTCACTCAATTTATTACCTCATTAAACATGCTCATAATGAGTTTATGGTCTCAATCACTAGTTTCAAGTCTTCTTCAATGCAACATGATGTTCATTTTGTAAATTCTAGTTCCATTTAGAGTAAAATAGGCAATAAAGCAGTGTGTGTTTTAGGGCATGGCTACATTGTGATTTAAAAGTCAAGTTTTTGTCATCCGTGTTTGACATTTCACAGTGTGTTTTTATTTCATGAAAGGTATTGTTCGCATTTGCGTTGTCTAAAATGAGTTGTTCAGCATTCAGTTGGACTAAAAGACACTCTCAGGAGTCAGTTGTTCATTTTTGAATAATGAATTCACATTGCTCACCAAACCAAGTTATTTAGTGTTCACCTCAGCAGCTTTCCCCTCTTGTTACCTCTGGCTCCAAAAAACCAAGATGGTGACAGCCAAAATACCAGATTCAAGGCTTCAAAGTGATTTAGATGCTAATATCCGCTTCTTTTATACAGTCAGTGTTAATAATCAGTTTAGAATTGAATAGTCAACTACTCACAAAGTCAAAGAGAACTGTTGGAAAAAATACAGGTGTAATTCTGATCCATAATGAAATGAAGTAAGAAAAGTAACAGGATCACACTGGCTCTTGCCAGATTAGGATGAGTCAGTGACTAATTACAAAAATGGGCTGATTGCTTAGTGATTAATTAGTAATACAGAAAAGTTGCTTCGTCAGTACTTCCAGCTCAAGTGCACTTTACTTTGTACTCTGTACTTTACACCAATCAGCCACGTCAGAAACACCCAACAACCAGGCTGAGTCCTCTGACAGAAAACAGAGGAAAATACCTCTGCAGCCATAACAACAGACAGGAACAGAAACCAAGAGGTCAGGCTTTTATAAAGAGATTTATAACCAGTCATAATCAGACACATCTTCCATCCACATTCATGTGTTTTTTTCTCCTCCTGCCTGCAGGAATGTGGGCGTCTGCAGTTGCGGCACATTATAAAGTTGTGCAGGCTGGTACAGGCATGTAGGGCTAGGCAGCACGAGCCACACCACATCATGTCTTGGTGGCCAAGTTTACACAAAAATTCTCGCAGAGAATTTAATTGACATATTTATGATTTCTGTAAATTTCCTTAATGCTAGTGTGGTGTTCAGTAAACAAACACAAATCATTTTTGCACCTGTAACACGACGTGTTTTGTGTGTAAACAACAAAAACAGTCAGAAATCAAATTGGGAAAAAATATATGTTAACGTTGTTTTAACTAACATGTCTAAAAAGTGATTAAGTGATTGTTCTAAACCCCACCAAAAAAATATTCTCTGTTCACAGGTGTCATGCTGCTCTGGCCGTATGTTGCCACCAAGAGTGTGTCGTCCAGACTGCAGGCTGCAGACGGCACCGCTCTCTCTGCAGGTACTCACCCACACAACTGGACCAAATCACTTTATCTAACTAATTATTTTATTTCAGGTACAAGAAATGTGCAGGGATCTGCATATTATTCTCTTGATAACTGTAGGTAATAACACTGAAATTTTGCTCTTGAAACAGCTTTGAGTGTGTACTGAAACAATTAGCTGATCGACAGAAAGTTAGGCAAATATTTTAACAATTGCTTTTCAAGATAAGACACCAAACATTATCTGGTATCGGATTTTCCAGAGTGTTGTCTGTTTTATATCAATAAGTAGCTTCAGATTTCTTTATTTAAAAGAAGTAATTGGTTCTACAAGCCTCAGATCCTAACTATTCCAGTTTTATCACTGCAGAAATCTATATTTCAAACACAGTTGAAGTAATAAACTGCCAGATTTGAGGGACTGTAAACGAGGGTTTGTATGTAAATGTTTATTGACACTCAGTGAAAATTATGCAGAGCTTCCTGTGAAAAGGTCCATCAGTGTCTTGATGTTGGTGTTACAGGTCAAGGAGAAGAGCGCCCTCATGTGGTGAAGCGGTCAACACAGCAGAAGTGTGACAGCAGTTATGACAATCTGTGCCTGAACCACGGCCAGTGCATGCTGCTGGTGGACATCAACGAACACCACTGCAAGTACGGCCCTGTGTGTGTGTGTGTGTGTGTGTGTGTGTGCTAGTTTTAATCATCAGGTGTGGTCATGTATGACTCGTCCCTTTATTTGGCAGGTGTGAGAGGGGCTACTATGGCCCCAGGTGTAGCAACGCGGAGTTCGTGGGGAAGAAGGCCGTGGGAGAAGAGCAGATAATTGTTGCCATCTTCTGTGTGAGTCTGCTGATTATAGGTCTGGCCGGAGCTCTGTACTTCTGCTGCAAACGGTGAGCCTTTAGCCTGTCAATGAATGTGTTCAACATTTACATTTTTTAAATTTTGAATCACATTCTATGCAATGTAGTTTGATGTTTGTTTATGAAAAATGCATTGATGTCTATGTCTTTGCTCTTAAATATAAGCCAATACAGCACCAGTCAAAAGTTGGACACACATTCTCATTTAATGTTTTTCTTTATTATTTTTTTAACATTATAGATTAATATGGAAGACATCAAAACTATGACAGAACACATATGGAATTATTCATGAGGTCTCTCCTGGAATGTTTTTCAGTTAACAGGTGCACCTTGTCAAGACTTAATTAGTGGAATTTCTTGCCTTCTTAATGTGTTTGACACCATCAAAGCAAAAGGTTTTGAATACTTTGAAGATTCTAAAATCTAAAATATATTCTCACTTGTTATCACTTTTTTGTTTACTACATAATTCCACATGTGTTCCATCATAGTTTTAATGTCTTTCCTCTTTATCTACAATGTAGAAAATATCATCAAAAAGAAAAAACCTTTGAATGAGAAGGTGTGTCCAAACTTTTGACCAGTACTGTAAGTTAAAACAGTATTTTTCTGTTTGCATTTAAACTAATTTCCTTTTTTCGCTGATGCATGTAGTTCTTTGTGGCATGCAGATAAAGTGATGATACAGGTTGAGGTGACTAAGAGACAGTCTGTCATCATATAAAACCTGCAGGTGTACCTTGTGTTTCAAATCAAGCCCCTCATGACGTAGAGTCCGCCCCAACATCCTGTTTCATGCAGAGGCATGTCAAACCACAGACAGGGATCTCAAGACTTTTCTTTTGGACATGTAAACTGGTCATCCTGCACTTTTCGGTTCAACCCAAGGATTTTAATTTAAGGATGTTAGAATACAAAGTTAATGATCTGGTTAGCACTTTTTTTTAAACTATTGAATAAATGATGTTCTGTGTTATCTTTCCAGGTATAAGAAAAACAGATTCCCACGCCAGCAGAAGCGGCAGGGTTACAAAGGAGTCCAGATAGCTTAGAGTGCCACACACACCCACTGCATCCGCCTCTGGAGATGACAAACCAGGATTTTTTTTTACAGTTACCAAAAAGAATATTTCAACATATCATGACGTTACCTGACAAGCTTACACTCATTGGTTGGTTTACTGGATGTCACAAAGCGTTGAATCACTTCATCAAGCCGGCAGATCGGCACAAAGAGATTAGAAATGCTCAAAAAGAAAAAGCTTTTGTGTGTGCAAAGGTTGTTCTTGCCAGCTGCACTGGTTCTAGTGTTTCTGCTGCCCTCATGTTTGAAAAAGATGAATGGTGAGGCACACAAAGACAGTTTCTGTGGTGATAATGATGATGGGTCATGGAAAATTCATGGAGTAATGTGCCAGTCTGAACAAATATTAGTAGTTTGCAGCTACGGAACATTTCTGACCCTGTTTAGAGCTCCAGCGTCTGTAAAACGAGGTAAACCAAGACACATGTTTTTAAACTTCTAAGGCAACAAGCCACAGTTTAACTGACAGACATTATAATGCTTGTTACCAAAGCAATTCATCTGCCTTTTTTTCTAAATTAAGCTCTCTTCGTTGTAAGTTAATGTGTTGATTTTAAGATATCAGAGAGCTGATTTTTGAGATTGTGCAAGGTTGCAGATCTCGTCACATCTTTTAAAGGGGCGATGTGTCATTTTTGGCCACAGGGGGCAGCATTTCATCTTGTGTGAGAATTGCATGATTTACTAATTACAGCAATGCCACTGTTCAAGATAGCATAATGTTAAAGTTAGACACAAAAACCTTACAAAGTCCTCAGATGTGTATAGTCAATGTTCCAAACTAAAATTAAGACTAAGTTTTAGTTTTAGGTGTAAACTTAAGCAGCTAAATGTTTTATAGCTAGCAGTGTAGCTGCGTATGCTTCCTCTCTGAGGGCAACCTACATGCTACAGTGACTCACTACTGCCCCTTGAGGCACAAGTGGTATCACAAGACAGGATGGTTGGAGCCAGCTGGTTTTGAGACCTCTGAAACACAAACATCTTTGACATAACATCACAACTGTCAGTTCTTTGCATTCTGTTGACAATGTTAGTTCATTTTTACAATGTTTTAAACTAAAAGTCTGGTCAAATCTTGCACATTGCTCCTTTAAATCAGCCTAAGAGACAGGAAAAACCTTGAAAATAAAGTCTTAACTACTGCTGTGTAACAGTACAGTTCTACACAGGTTCAAAGTTTTTTATTTATATCAAACATTTCTGCCTGGTTTAGCTTGTATTTATTGCTGCTTTTTTGCATTTTGTAGCTGTGATGAATATTAAAACTAACCATTATTGACATGAAACGGGCCACTGAGTGTAACAATTCTGTGTTTTATTATTTGAAACTTTGTTAAGTAAGAAAGTATTCTCATTTTGATAATTTATTATAAAGTATTAATGTCTATACTGGAGTCTTGTCTTGTTTTGGAAGCTCTGTTACTGCTACAAAATGAACTTGAATATTTCTGTATATTTCTTTTTGTTTCATTGCCTTTGGTCTCACTTCATATGACATTGTTGTCTGAAGGGTGCAGCTGAGAGTCTTCACATTCTTCTCAAGTCTTCTTACAGTTTTTACATATTTCTCATGATTTTTTTTTTACATGACATGTTTGCAATGACATTATTTTCTGTACATGTACTAGGAAAACATGCTTATAAAATGTAAATAAAAAATGTATTCAAATTTGCATCTTCTACTCCCTTCATTTAAATACTGTCTTCAACTCTGACAATCTTTTCTGGACACAGATTTAGGACGCAAGTGGGATTTTTTTTTAAATGTATTTGTACCAAGTGCATGTTCACAGGTGTTTTACCACAATTATTAATTTGGAATATAGGTCTACTGAGTAAAAGTAAATAATCTGATAAGTAAGATAAGTTTCCAAATCTAGGTTGCTTTGAAACACGGTATTGTCATAAACACCAGCTCATTTATTAAAAGCTCTTCTTAAAAGATGTGTTGGCTAATAAGTCCTAAAAGCCTCTAAAGATCTTTACACAATGAACATTATGACAGGTGTAATTAATTAAATGAATGACAGCTGCATTTGCTTGACATTTCGCAGGCCCTGGTACTGAGTGGATGTAAGTCATCATCAGTGTTTCCAGTTACACCTGTGCTTTTCTTGTTAAAATCTTCCAAACATGTAGAACTACCACTGGTTAAAAGCACAGGAGGGAAGCCTTTTTAACCTCTTTTCAAATGAGAACATGACATAGAAGTGAGGTCTGTATAACATTATATTCCTT
Organism: Centropristis striata; assembly: GCF_030273125.1. Taxonomy (NCBI): domain Eukaryota; kingdom Metazoa; phylum Chordata; class Actinopteri; order Perciformes; family Serranidae; genus Centropristis; species Centropristis striata. Next base: position 25,159,022 of record NC_081523.1, read on the forward strand.
AATATAAGTAAATATTATAGTTTAAAAATCTTGAACATTGAAAAGGTACATTTCCTTCAAAGTTTGTACAGATTCTTTACACACTCTTCTGTACACTACTTGATAGGATGTCAGGGTGGATGGAAGAATTTGTGGAAATTATGACTTCATAGTGGGTTCTCTTCATACAGCAGAGCAGAGGTGAGTTCAGAAACATTTGAATGTGGGGACCAGACTGGGGCACAGTTTTTAAGACTGGGGGCACATTTGTGAACTGATGAAAACAAATGAGTAGAGACTTTATTTAAAACCCTGATTCTTGACAATAATAATCTGTACAGTATTAACAGTGGGTGCAGACATGTAAAAGTCCCACCACTCTCTTTTGTATTATTTTATAGTAATTTTAAGTCTCTTTTTGGTTATTTTATATCTTTTTGTGATCATTTAGCATGTATTTGTATTTGTTGTATTCTTTACTTGTAAATTGTTAAGATTTATGAAACCAGTTTCTTTTTGCCCTTTGAAAAAAAACTTATATAATGCAACAAATCAGGTACACTTATAAGGTGTCCAGAGTTAATCTATAACACCATTTTACTCTCTGCATCCTCATTAGTGCTTCAACCAGAGTCAATGAGACATTTCTAGCACCTAACTGAAGTACCTTTATATGTTCGTTATGCTAATGAACAGCAATGATCACACATAAACATTAACTTACCTAACTTAAAAACACATAAGCATGCACTTACACACACAAAGACCCACAAACACACCCACTCATTAGCATCTGTCTTGTTCTAAATATAGCACCCGAGGATAAACATATCCGAAATTCAGGAAATGCGGTCCTAATCTCCACACTGCGCTCCTTCTGTGTAACTATTATTACCTTATTATTGCATAAGTAATAGTAGGTTGCTCATGCACTGAGTAATGTGGTTGGTGGAAGCCCCGTTAAGCTGCATCCTTGCGTGTCATTTGTCAGAAAACAAAAAACTTCCACGTGTACCATGCACACATTTGTTTTGCAGCACGTATGCATGCTACCAGAAGGTCAGTGTTTCAACATTTTTAGTTAAATATCTCAATATCTACAACATGAATTGGAACAAACATTTCATGTTTACCAACATTACTTTTTTCAGCATAATGATGAGATTGGCATTTATGCTTTTGGGGGAAATGTCTCAACCACTATTATTTGCCATGAAATTTGATGCAGATTCAAGTGCCCCTTTAGGCAGTGTTATAACACTAGTGATCCCCTGCCTGACTTTTTCTCCAGCTTTCTCTTCGTATACTATCCTATATAGCTTTAGTTTGAAAGTCCCAAACTCTACTTTGTGTTCAGTGGCTAATTAGCAGATGTTAGCATGCCCACACACAAAACTAAGATGTACCTTGTAAAAATCAGCATTTTGGCGTGATGATTTTAGCATTTAGCTGGAGTGGAACTCAACAGAAGCGGCCTTCCTCAGGACAGAATAAAGATGTCGCCTGAAAGGAATCTATACCAACTGGGACAGGTGAAACAAATCAGGGCAATCATCCAAAGATCAACCTTAGCGAGCTCTGAGGCCTAAGGCTATTGGCAAAGAGGTGGTTTAATCCTGACAGTGACTGAGCTTCTACCTGTTTTGTGACAATGCGTGATTCAAAGTCGCATCCAAATAGATACGGTTGTATTTGTATGCCAGAAAGTTTTCCTCCTTGATGCCTTGTGTTTATAGTGGGCGGCTGTTATGAGGTGCTTCCCTCCAGGCTTGTGTCAGATTTTCCACACGTGTATATCACATATCCCCAATGCCATTACACATAATCCAAACAATTCAATTCCACAGGCGTTATAAACAAAACGAGTCATGAGCTTCGGGTCGTTGTTGAGGTCGAGGAATGAGATAGAAATGTTCCCAGCATTCCTTGCAGGTTTCTATTAGATTAAACCAGAGTGCAAATGATGGGACAGCCTCTGTGTGCAGACACAACAACATAACCAACACACCCATCTGTGCAGCATCCCCACCCAAGCCTTAAGGTCTCCTCTTGGTTACTGAAATAGTAACATCATTTAATCAAACCACACACTTAATCATACAGACACAGAAAGACACCCTGTTGTTGAATAATAGCATGATACATAAATATGGAAAGAAACAATATTAAGAGTCAAAGTTATTCTGCTACCTGTTCACTGTTAAAAACACTAAATTGAGAGTTTTCTTTACTTTGTTCATGATGACTCCTACTTAAAGTTCTCACCAGTACCTATTCTCAAACACCCACAATCACAAAATAGAAAAACGTTCAGCTCTCTTACAGTGTGCAACACTAGCTAGCTAACACTAGCTTAGAAATGGAGTCCGCTAACATCAACAAAAAGCCGGCACCCATTTACTTGATCAGCTATCATTACAAAGCATCCAACACCAGTGAGTTACAGCTGGCCGGCTGACCTTAGCTTGCTCGCTAATGTTATCACTACCAAAATCCTAAGTGGATATGTTATGGCTAGCTTGCCAAATTACCTCACCAGCTAACATGATCAAAAGAAAAAATAAAGGCAGGAACAGGCAGCTAGCTAACAGTAGCCTAAGCTCGCCGCCAGCTAGCTGTAATAGTAAATTTAGCCAAAGAAGTAATTTCCACATGACAACAAGGATTCTCTGATCATTTCCACAAAGTAATTTTAAAAACACAACATTTCAACACACAAATTGAGGAAATGTCTACTTTAGACTTAATTGTAATTGTAGCCTACCCTGAATGAGCATTGCATTAGACAAATAAAATGGCTTGATTGACTATTATTGCCTTCATTGTCTTCAGTTTCTTTCTATTGCCCATCTTTGTACCTTGATTAAAGTACAGGCGTGACTCCTGGTTTCAGTTTATTACAAACAGTGTGTCTGTGTCTGTGTCTGTGTGTGTAAGTATCATTGTAATAAAAAAAATAAAAAAAACTTGTGTCCCCATTTGGTTGTTTTATTTGATATTAACATCATCTTGAATTTTCGTTTAATGTTCCCCGAGCACACAAGTACAAAAAGAAAAAAGAAAGAAAGCTTTTTTCAACATTTGAAAAGTTAAAAGGGGGTTTTCGCCTGGTAACAGTGTTATGAGTGTGTAAGTATGTTTGTGTGTGTCACTAATTTATTGGTGCTGTAATTATGATCTAATTTGTGAGCATAGAGGGAGACGTGCGGAAGCAAAAACAGTTAAAGGAGCAGGAACAGTTTCTGTGTGTGTTTTAATGGTGACGAGAAACAAGTCAGAATACATTAAACTGTTTTACGTCTCGATCTCGTCCAGACTTATTATTCTCCGTCAGACTCGTCAAAATGTGTTGCCTGAGGCAGATTAATCATTAGACACACACAGAGCTCTTTTACATTAACCTCTGTTGCTTCTTCTGAGATGGACGTGCATGTGTACACACTTAAACACACTCAAACACACACACACACACTCACGCACGCACACACACACACCCTTCTCTTCCTCTGGAGTTGAGAGGCAGGCGTTGCTCTATAAAAGCTGCACCCAGTGGAGGTAAAGAGAGCAAAGCACAATCTTTATCAGCAGACACACTCCAACACACACACTTGCACACACAGATTAGCGCAGGACTGTCATACACACAACACTCTTCCTGGGATATGAACACTCTCGTCCTCACCTGTCTCCTGTGCTTTGGTAAGTCTGGACTTGTACTTATATTCTGTATGAGTGTGTGTTAATGTGTGAATCAATGAAATGGAAAAAAGGGAAATGTGAAATGGTATGAGGACAGGAGGAGGGGGAAAATACCTGCAAGTGAGGACTTGTTGGGCAGGAGAGAGACATTCAGGTGTTTTAGAGAAAATCATTTGTGTTAGATGTGTGACTTTCTCATTAGCCTTTGGCTGAGTCCTATTCAACATTGTTCTCGTGTTGTGTGAACGATGCGTTCAGGTACAGTGCAGTCTTGGATGTGGACTGGTTGTACTGGTTTAAGCGCGAATCCAGTGTCTAATTTACAAGCTCTCAATATTTTAAGATGAATGGATGAGTCAGATGTAAATGGGCCAAGATTATACAATACAACGCCAATAACTAACCCTTACCTAAGTTCCAGGTCACCTCAGAAGAACAGTAAGTCTTTGTTTGGGTCTAGAATGTTGCGTTTTAAGCAGAAAAGTCAACCTCCTGGATAAATAAAATTAATTTATCTCCTCATGGCAATAGCTTTTAATCTAAACTTTGTTTCTAGCTTTGAAAGAACTTTCATTGTGTTCCGAAATACTTCTCATAGATATGAAAAGCCCACATTAAACTGCATCACATGATGTAAACTTTCACCCTAATTGCTCTTTACTGTTATCATTATTCTTATCTTTATGCAGATCTGATGTGATCTCACTCATTATTCCTTTTTCTTTGTGTCCTGTTGGTGTTAAAGTAGTCTCCGGCGCTCTAGGTACTCAGGGATCTGAGCCCACGTTCTCCGGTGAAATAGCCAGAGTGACCGGGGGTCCGGCCTCTGGGGAAGGCCTCCAGACTTTGCTAAGTGATGATGACGAGCTGGAAATAGACGAGGACGAAAATTTTCGCCTTCTTGGTAAGACAATTAAAACATTGAAATCTGATTTTTTTTTTAAATGTCACTTCCAATGCTGGTTAATATGGGTTGAAGCACAAAACTTCAAACATCCAAATATGTTTTTATCAAAGAGTGGAGAAGAAAAGACACTTTTGCCTCCTAAATAGACTTTAAGTTATATATGTACAAATTCAGTTAACGAAAGTGAACATTTTCAACATGGCTTTGTTGGTCTTATAATAATTTTCTTGAATCAATCTTGAATTGACATTTTGTTTGTCACAAAAGTAAAAACTGACGATAACATCCAAGGTTTTTTGGTTAGAGAGTACATGGAATACTCTTGTCTCTGTGACTGAATTTTTTTTTTAAATCAGGACATTTAGTTTAAACAAAAATGATCCCATAAACATTAACCCCAGTTTGACCTGTAGTTTCTCCTGGTACAGAGTTCCATCCCAGTAAAGATGAGAAGAAGAAAAGGAAAGGCAAAGGCAAGAGGAGGCACAGGACCAGGAGCAATAGCACGACTCCTCTCAACCCCCAGCACACGTTCTTCACCAACGGATACACTTCAACTTACACCACCATAGAGGATCCCTGCACCTCCACCCACCTGGGCTACTGCATCCATGGTTACTGCAAGTACATAGAGGGGCTGCAGGAGCCAGTGTGTATGTGAGTACAGCTTGAGTTCACTTTGGCTTTATATCTGTGTGAATATGAGCTGTTGGCAAACATATTTTATTATAATTTCTAACATCACATCTGGCTCATCCACTTGTTCTCTGCAGATGTATGAAGGGTTACGACGGGGAGCGCTGTGGGATTCAAACTCTGGAGACAGTTAAAAACCCACCTGATCAGATCAACAATACTGAGTTGGTGCAGACGGTCTTAGTGATCATCGCTGTGGTCCTGTCGGTCATCAGCTGCACCGCCATTCTGCTCATGACTTGTGCTCAGTGAGTATCATCATTCTGTCTGTAGGGCTTTCACAAGGAGCTGCACTGCTGATGTGAGGGATCTTAGTTAAAATGGTCCAAACATCTCAATTATAGGTGCAAGGCTGGCATCCAGCAGAGTTCGTCACAACCTGACTTCTATAACCTGCAGTATAAACCCTGCTTAAGCTAACAAAGGTGGCGTTGATAAGCATTGTTGGACTCATGGGAGTTTTGCCTTTTAGATCAAGAAGAAAAGATAAGGAAAAAAAGTAATAATGAAACTGAGAAAATGTATTGAAAGGTTGTTAGGCCATGCCCTATTAAACAATGCTAAAAAAGAGTGAGAAATTATCTATGTATCCATACCAAGTTTCATGAAGATTAGTAGTAGTTTTTCTGTAATTCTGTTGACAAATCAACAAACAAAACAAACTGAAAACCTGACATAATTCAGTTTTTTCTTTGGGAGGGAAATTTTTGTGAGTTAACAGAAAATTACAAACTATGTCCCAACCAAAAGTGAGACAAATGCATCCAGAAAAAGCTAGATTCATTAGATGTTTTGGCTATCTCATTCATGCTGTATGCAGTTTGTACAGGATTTCTGGGAATTAATCACATCACAAATGCTGGTTATCAGTGAGACCTACTTCTCTCTCCTGCTTCAGAGTCAATTTTCACAATAGTTGTAACTATAACAAGACACAGCCTGATGCCAGTGGTTTGGTACTGAAGCCCTTTCATTCTTTTTTATTCTTTAGAACTAGACCGATTATTGAAGCTTTAAGCAAATCCTTGACAAAAAATAAAATGTTGCCAATCTCAGCAATACACACATTACAATACACACATCCTGCCCAGAATCAGTTCTTGGCATACGTACACATTGACACATCAAAAAGCACATTAACACACCCAAACACACCCACACTACACATGTATTGCTCACCACCTTCACAGGCTGGACTTATTGACTATTACAGCTTTCATGTCTCATTCTTACTTTTATTGTAGACTTTTCATTTCACTTTAATTGGTCAAGTGGGTGTCTGATTGTGTTACTCATTCCTTACTTGAAACTGCCATGTCTCACTAACTGTAATGGTTTGATAAGTCATTTACTGTATATCTGTTCCTTATCAATATGTAAAAAAAAATTGCAGCCAATGTGGGACAAAGTCAAAAGTCCACTGCATTTCAGCCACAATAGCCTGTATGTACATAATTGGAGAGGTGTAGAGAAAGTAAAACTGACTACTTGTAATTTAATTTCTGATCAAAACAGCAAGAAAAACAATAGTCATGTAATCATTTCATCAATTCACTTTTTGTGCTATAATCCATAGAGATTCCTGCCAAAACACAACAAAAAAGCTCCTTGAATTTCACGTCCATGTAACTGACCCCTGCTTTTCAAAATAACTTTACTGTGATCATCTGATAATCACGAGAACTGTACTGGGCTTTTATACTCATGTTGAATGTCTTTTATAGTTACAGGTCACATAAAAACTTCCTTGCATCCTATCTGGGAACTGGGGCGGAGCAGGAGAAGCTACAGAAACCCACTGGGGATGTTATGGTTTGAGGGCGTCAAGTTACGATGAGGTAGGTTTTGCGGAAGTTTTGACTTTCCTTTTTACTTATTTATAGCTCAACAATTCATATGGCGTCAATTCAATTCTGACTCCATGCCATTCATAAACGTTTCAATACCTCAAAACTTTAACCGTAAAGCTATCAAGCTTTGGATTCCGCATGTTAAAGTAGTGTGCACTGGGCCATACAAGAAAATACAAGAGCAAACCTGTTAAAACACTGTGGTTTTCTGCCAATTCACAACAAACACATCCACGGTGTCTGGCATTTCCCTGCTAAGTGGGAGCCTGTCCTGGACACTACTACATATATCAGTGTGTCGGCTACGTTAGCATCTCTGTTCTGTCCACTCCAGCAACCCCACCAAATTCATTACAGGAGACACGTTCCATTTGGAAATGCATAAATTAGTCCTGCCCCTAAAATGATTTAGTCTTATAGAGTTAAAAAGTTAACCATACTGTTAATACATAATGGAAATACAAATATAACACTAGAGCTAAGCAGCTAAACCGGTATCTTAGAACAAAATAACAATATGAGCTTGCATTTTTCTTTATCATACTTCATACTTCATACATCATAACTAATGTAGCTTTATGTCGTATACAAGAATAGGCTTATGCTGTTTTTTCTTTTCTTCTGTAATCAGTGAGAATGTAAACTTTTTTGGCTAGGACACGCAGCTTTAGCGTCAGTCTTTTAGCATGATTTAATGAATGTAGCCATCAAGCACATATTAAGACCTCTTTACAAAGTTCAGGTCAGCCTCAAACATCAAAGAGTAAGTATTTGATTTCAGCAAGATTTCAAACACCTCTCATTAGCTTAACTATCTAGAACTAACTAGTTATACTAGCTATAACTAAGCAATGCTAGCTTAAGCTTAGCTATTTCTAGCTAGCTTATCTAGCTAAAACCACGCCCAGCAGAAGGGAAAACTAACGGTGCCACAATATACAACCAAGGGCTGAAAAGCTAACAACATGCCTGTATTCAGCTAAAAACATTAGAGCATGTCAAATTCAAGAATCAAAATTCACTTTATTGTCATTTCACTGAGTATTTTAATACACTGAAGAAACAAAATACTGTTTCTTTCCAGGTCCAAACAATGCATTTAAAGACAGAAAATGGTTAATTTAGCACTCTCTGTATACTAGAGGGAACAAGTTAGATGTTAGTAAGCTAATGTTAGGTATGTGTTCACAAGCTAAGCCACTAAACATAGCTTTCTCAGTTATCCACATTCCACTACAACACAAGTTGCATATTGTTAAAATGCTTAACTTGCAGAAGTATAGCTAGCCTAAACCTGACATCAGGTGATCAGGAGCCTGCTTTTGTCTTCCTCCCAATCAAAGAGCTGCTGTTTTGTATATTACTTTAAATTTTAAAGGAAACAGCAACAGTACCTAAGGGGGGCAGAGCTTGGCAAGAATTCCACTGCTGGGGAGCAAAATGCAATGAAACGGATGCTCTGTTAATGCCATTCTTGCAAGCAATACTGTGATGCTGTAAGAAAGACATGCAATAAGGCGCTCCTGTATTTCCGGTGGTATAGATTTTGGTGATGTATTTCTTCAAAAAAGTCTTGCTAAATTCCTCAGAGGGCGGTGTCGGACCTCTGCTCATGTGAGCCTTAAGCCAAACAGGAAGGAGTGGGCTCAGAGAGAGACAGAGAAGCCCGTTGGCCTGTTGTTGTTGTTATTGAACATAGCCAGTTGCATCACGTAAAGAGGAATCCCCGCTAGAGGTATTAGTCTGGATTAGGTTAGGGGTGTCACGACCTGTCCCTTCTCTGCACTGCATACCAGCGTAAAGAAAAGCCACACACTTGATCGTACACATTCACCTGTGTGTCCAAACAATAACAGTACTGACACACTGACTTTACACGCGATGACCCTGATGTAATACCTTAATTACTCAACTTACATGTGGTCTGATCTCACTGAGCAGGACACGCACGCACACATGCAGACTTCACGTGTCCACACAGGCATTTTAGGCCCGAAACAAACAATGCAGCCTTGCAGCATTCTCCTCATAACCTGCACGTCACTCAGCGTCCACCCTGCCTTAGAGTAAAGATTAAAGATACAGCTACAGATGCCTTCTGTATAGCATTTTCATGCCATAACTGTAAGAACCAAGACCTTAACTCTTATCTTGCAATTTGTTGGCTAGAAATGGGATCAGTGTCACAGGTTACAGTCTTACTTCGCCACTACATTAGAATATATTCATAATGCTTTGTGGTTTTGAGGCTATAAATAGTTGTATTAATCTTAAAAATATGATTATTTAGCCATCACATCTATCAGATTAATAAAACTTTGATCACACTTTTGAAGGAAAAAACAAGTACAGAAGGTCAAAGTTCAACCAGGAAGTGGGTCTGTTAACCTTTATATCATTTTTTTATGCAGACACAAATTTCATTAAAATAATTTGTAAAATGCTGTAATCACATAGTGTCATTTACAGAAATTCCTTGGTCTTGTGTAATGTATGTAGATGTCTCAAGATGGGGGGCCTTTTCACATTTCATGTTAGCTCCTAGGGGCCCAGTGTTTACTTTATCAGTATAAATAATTTTTACTTTGTTCTGAAAATCAACCAAAAAGTGCACAAACAACATTATATATATATATATATATATATATATATATATATATAGGTTATCCGTATACAGTACTTTCATTAAGCAGTTTTAAAGAGCAGTTTTCATTTCTTACAAGAAAGTTTTACACACATAAAATCAAATGCTTGTTTATTCTATGTTCATGTTATGTTTGTGGTAAGTTTACTTTTATTGACTTTTGATTTGTCCTGATCTTTTCTCAGCCAGCTGCACGACTCAAAGACGAAGTGGACCAAAAGAGTCTGGGGACCTGAGAAAGCAGTAGAGTGAATAGACTGCTTCATTAGATGCTATGTAAAAAAAAAATACACTGTCCAGAACCTGTTAGAATGTAATTTATTTAGTGTGATTATTTATTGCTACTGACTGTATGAGTGTCTGTATGTCAGACTATTGTTATGATGTCTTTTAATGTGCGAATATGTGCGGTTTGGTTTTATTTATTGCACTGCTGTTGTTATAGGTCAGAGAAACGCTTTTCATCTCTCTCTGGAAAAGGGATGGAATTTGATCACCAATAAAGTGTCTCAGTGTTATGCGAAAGAGTTATTTATTTATTGAGTTTGGTGTTTACATTCCCATCTGTGGATGCATCTCATACTTCTGCAGCCTGCTCACACAAACACCTCGGCATGTTACCCAAACACAGATTGAACAGACGAGAATAACCCTGAGGGAAGCTCTCGGAAAACTGTCTGACATCGGCGAGGAATTCAGAGAATCATGAGAGCAACACAAAAGCATGAGAGGCTGGAAAGTCTTTTTTTGTATGCGTGTGACAAGCAGGATTTATATTGTTTCAGTGTTTGACACTTGGAAGACTCATTATCTTATTCTTATAGAAAAACACAAAGATTTACACTCAACACTGTCATCATGCTGCATGCACAAACTCACAGAGCCTTGAGTTTCTATGGCACTGCAGTGTTGTTAACAGTAGTGATGTCCAAAGGTTTATGAATGGGTGGATGACGTGCAGTCGCACCGGTGTTCTGTGATAGAAAGTGGAGGCGTCTCCAGTCAGAGCTATTTTGAGAATGGAAGTTATTACTTACAACTTACTTATTACTTAGAAGTTATCTCCCAACACGAATGCAAACAAAGACTTGAACATTTTTCGATAGTTTGGGACAAAGGGGCTGAGAATAGACTGCACAGAGGTCTAAAGTTTCACATGTACAAAGGAAGATGCATTTTTGCAGCACAAAATGTAATTATGAAAGAAAGTTCATTGTTAATAGAAGATAAATATTAATTCTGACATTAAAAGATGAATGTTTAAAGTCAAACATTTCTAATAGTACTGTAGGTATGAGGTCAGTGTCACTGTCCTCGCTTCCTGGAACTGCATGGGAGGGATTAGCAGAGAAACATTTATCTACAAAGATAACTAGCAGGTGTCACTAAACACAGTTTTATGATTTACATACAGTATTAATGAAGTCACCAGTCAATATCATGTTAATATGGAAACATATGACAATGACTAATGCATTGTCAGCCCGTCAGTATAATATTTATTCTTCAGCTTGTTTCAGCTCTTGTTTTTTACGGTTTGATGGTTACAATTTTTATGGTTGCATCATTATGTGCACATTTCAATCATTTTCCATGACTCAAGAATTGATATTGGTTTAATTGAATTGGTTTTAAAAAACTTAGATTAGATTTCTGCAAGAATACTATTTTTTCTAAATTAGAGGGCAAGCACTTCTGTGAAAGGTAGGTGGATTTTTGTTACCATTTGACAGGCTGGCTGTTTCCAGTCCTTGAACTAAGCCAAACTAACCAGCTGCTAACTGTAGCCTCATATTTAATGGATGAATGTAAGAGTGGCATCAATCTTCCAACTTAACTGTATTTTCCAAAATGTCAAACTATTCCTTTAAAAGTCTGAACCTTTTTATAAGTTCTTATCCAGAAATAAATGTTGAATAGTGATTGTTTTTCTTATGTATTATATATATCTTAAATTTGGGCTAATATGATGCAAAGCAGACATTACTATAGAAAGATGAGTGTGATTACCTGCCAGGATACTAAAGTCATCTGCATAAAACAAGGTTTCACTCTGTTTGTATGTGACGAAGGGAAAAGGCGAGGCAAGGTGGGCAGCTCATCCAACGCATGCAGGTGATGCAAGCATGGGTAAACATTTACTTTTGTGTGTAAGAGAGAGAGAAAGAGAAACGGTGATCTCCATGGCAGAAATTACTACTTATACACACTAAAATCATTCATAAAAACGTGTGCAGTCATCCATTTGACAAAATAAGTTGATAAGGGTGTGGTGAGCTTTGATAGTTTCGGTGGCACTGAGGTGGGCCTGTGAGCTTTTGTGTGTGTCCATGGAAACAGAGTAAACAAACGGGCAGATGGTTGGTCAGTGATAATTCACTCCAGCTCAAATAAAGGACGTGCTGGAATTTCTTGGGTGTGGTAACGTTTTTTTCCTTCTCCACCTTCACAAGAGAGCAGGTCCCTTGCCAAGATAAGTATTTTTTATTATGATTTGTTTTTCAATTTTAACTTCCCACACACATTTCTAATTCAGCAAAATAAAACAGGTTGTCAAGCAGAAAGTTAGTCATGCTAGCAGCCTAATTCTAGGGATGGATAACTAAGTTGGCCTGCCACTTTGGTCCATACCAAAATATTTAAGCTCAACAATTATTGAATGGATTGCTCAGAAAATTTCTACAAACATTCATTGACCTCAGAGGATGAAACTTACTGACTTGGTGATCCCTTGACTTCTTCTCTGGCCAGGGGTGGGCAATTCATTTTCCCATGGGGCCACATGAGATACTGCGAAGGTTGCATAGGGCCAGACCAATACTCTAAACTAAATTCTGCTCGATATTGATTTAATCACTTTACAAAATTCAGTAAATTATCTGGTTTTGAGCTGCTACTGGTAAGAATACATGTAATAATACCTATGTTAGTGTGAAGTAAGTCAAATATAGCAGTAAAAAATAGTAAAAACTCCAATCATTATCTCACTTTCCCATTTATTTTAAACACAACATACATTCAAATCACAAAACAATATAGAGCGTGTATGTTATGCAGTAAACCTATAATTTATTAACTTTATTCAACAAGTTTTAAGTGCTTTTAACAAGGTAACTCTTGTTTTTTGTCAAACTAATTTCTGTGTAGGTGCTTATGCATGCACGCACATACCTAAATCCACCCTCATGCGGGCGGACTGGGACAGCCAACGAGCCGGATGTGGCCCCCAGGCCGCCTAATGGCCAGGTGTGCTCTAGCCCCACGGTGAGGTTAACTTTTGTTTGTTTAATACATTTTGTAGTTTTCCTCTGGCAGCATAATTACTTCAAATTTAGTTTATAACCAAATACATTTGAAACAAAATGGCAATTATTGTTAGTTGTTATGTTGACACTTCAGTGGGGCCATGAAGTGTTACAGTAGATATTGCAGGTTTGCTAGCATTTAAGCAATGTGGTATTAGCAAGCTAGCTAGTTAAATAGCCAACAGTTCCATTAGTTAGTTAGCTGGCTAGCTAGCTAATTTGACCGTGCTTTAATGACACACTGGTTACAGAAAATTTGCAGAATAAAGTTGTAACTCATCTGGTCATAGCAATTCAGCGGCTGGCTCTCAATGCTTCTTACGTCTCTGCTGCTAATTTAGTCATTACTGAGTTTATATTATAGCTTGCCTAGCACCTAGCAAGAACATCAAACATCACCATTTTGAACCTTTTCAGTACGGTTTGTGTTGTCATTAATTGCATCAACAAAACATTTTGTGTGTGTATATATATATATATATGTATATATATATATGTATATATATATATATATATATATATATATATATATATATATATATATATATATATATATATATATATATATATATAAATATTTAACAGCAAACTTTAGATGTTACTTACCAGTCTAAAAATAACATTTCAAGTTCAGCATCAAACTTCATCTCTTCACTCAACGAGAGCTGTCTCCAGCGTTGAAAAGCCATGCCAACATTTATTCTTGTTTTGCTTCTTTTATATCACTTCTTTTCTTTGCCGCAATGTGGTTTTGTTGCCAGGAGTAAGTGGTTGCTATTGTGAGAAACGGTCGCTTGCCAAGAACTTCATCTATCATTGTCTATCTTGCGCCACCAACCATTGCTGTATTCTCAACATGATTGACAAGCCTTCAGGGCAGCTCGGCTTCATGTTGAACTGAAGGCAGACTGGACGATACTCACTATCGCCTCTTAAAATACAGGTGGTAATATTACGGGACAGGGTAGCCCCAGCTAGCTGGTGAGCACGCTCATGTTAATAGATATCTCTGCAACACAATACACAGATGTACATGAACTGTCACTTCTTCACATCTTTTGAATCTTTCAAACTATAATTCTTGCCAAATCTTACACTTTGCACCTTTAAACAGATTTGACATGACAGAGTAACAACATAGGACTTGTTTTGACCTTAAACTATGTTATATCAATGGAAATAGCTCCAGTAAAATCTGACCTTTAATTTGCGATTAAGGAAAAGCATAATTTTACCTCTCAGATAGCCTAAAATAAAAAAAATAAAAAAATAAAAAAAAACATTATAGCTAAAAAAAATATCCCTCTTTGGTTGATCTGGTCTCAACAAAGATCAACAAACATCTAAAAGACTGGAAACCACTTACATAGAGCTATGTTTTTATTTTGGATATGCTTTTTTTCTTACTGTAAGTTAGGTACCATGTGTACCATTTTCACTGAACTTTTGTAGAATAATCATCATCAAAAAGAATAATCATCAACGCTGTCACAGTTGCCAATGGGGATAAAATGCAACAATAATAATATAGCCTATTTCTATAAACAGACCTAATTAATTAATTAATTTAGTTATTTTTCAGTTCTGCATCTTTAACCACCAGCCAATGAAATCTGCTTTCTGTGAATTACTGGGCCATGAACTTCAGCAGAGAGCACCACCTAGTGGTGTAGCATGGAAACTGAGCGTCAGTGCCTGTTAACAGTAAGTCCCAGGACATAGACTGTGTATACAGTACAGGTAATAAGTAGGCTATGCTGTTATAAACCCACAAGCATTTAAAGTGGTGAGCAAACAGAACTCCTGTAGGCTACTGAAGATAAGAGAGACAAAGAAGTTGATGAGTAATCCTTCCACATATGTTACTGTGCCTACTTTGATTATGAAGGCAATTATTTATTTTCACTGGAAGTGAACGTGTTCGATGTGTGTCACTGATAATGTGTCCCTCCGTGTTTGTATAAAGGCACTTATTCAACAACGCGACCTTTTGCACGTTTCCTGTTGGAGGTCTTAAGGCCGTGTGAATTTATTTACTGTGGTGTGGTCTGGTCTGACTAAGTATACACTCAGCAAGACTTTTTTTTATGTTTGGTGTGAGTGGTAATGACGGTAATTGTCTTGTGCAGGAAGCATTTTAGTGTCATCAACAGATAAACCGAAACAGGAGTAAGAAAGAAAAACGCAACACAATGTTCTGCCATGTTTACTGAGGTACATATTCAATTTGATCTCACCTGACCTGAAACCAGAGAAATGAAACATGAATCTGTCATGCCAGCAAGGTGTAAAAGAAAGAAATATGTGTGTCTCTGTTATTCAACAGTGGCAAGTGTCATTCAAGCAGTAATACAATGGAGGAAATAAGGAAGTGTGCCCAAGAATTCATATTGACGAAAACCTCAACTGAAGCTGCTGAAGCAGGAAGTGGTAAATCTCTGGTTTATCGGTTGAATAATGTCACTTTGGTGTTTTGCTTTCATCTTAAAAGAGACAGGTCTTTGGTCTTGTCTTGATACAAACAGTCAATGCACCGGGACACAGGTTCAAAGTTTAAAAAGCTGAATTTATTTAGCAACACGAACCAAAGGTAGGTTAGGAGTTATAGGGCCCCTAAAATACATCAACAAAACACAACTCAACTAACAGATGTAATACAATAAGCCATAAGGGAAACTCATATACTAGCTGATCAAACCAATTGATACACATAGGGCAGGACAGCATAAACACCAACTAAAACTTAACACAAAAATCCCCTTTACCTGTTCAGTAAAGCATCCATACCTTAATATGCAGCTATAATCTATAAAGGTATAAAGTGAATGTAGCGAGAAATAAGTACAAAGAGACATGGTTTAAGTGGTTAACTTGGTCAAACAGACAGAATATTTGATAGGGAAGGTTATATTATATTTCAGCCGTTTTCATTGTCTTTTTGATCCAGTTGAGTTGGTTTTCGGAGAGAAAAGAGTAAACTCCAGGCTTTTTAATGAGGCCACACTTCTTTCCAAAAGAAGTGACACCGACGAGCGCTCCGTTGCACACCAGTGGTCCTCCTGAGTCACCCTGCAGAGAGAATAAATGCACAACATGTCATTTTTAAAGCACATAGTAGCATATGTGGTGACAGAATGTCTACATTCCACACACACACACACACACACACACACACACACACACACACACACACAACATCAGAATGTAAACTCACCTGACAGGTATCAGCTACATTGTTCCCATCTGAACCAGCACATATCATGCCCCTGGTGATGACAGGATTTAGGCCGTAGTATTCAGGAGAGTTGCACTTCATTCTGTCGATCACAGTCACATTGACAGACATCAGGACGTCAGACCCTTCCCGGGCGAGGTTCTTTGTCGCCCCCCATCCAGCCACCAGACAGTTACTGCCAGCTGCTGGTTCTTTGACCGTCTTACCCAGCGGGAGACATTTCACCGTCTTGGTTTCCTTCACAGATTTGTCAAGCTAAAATGTGAAAAAATTTCATGTTAAAAATGTTTTTTCTTAAAGTTATACAGACAGTAATAGTAGAGACAGGTTAATTCAAGTCAAGCCACTTTTCCCAATGACCTTGAAAAACTCTATGAGTTTGCAAATTGTTACATCTTTGCTTGATCTTGGTTGTAATTCACAGCTGATTACTGTTACTGTCATCGTACCTTGAGCAGCATGAGGTCATTGACCTTATCTGTGTTATCATAGCAGGGATGAGGAACACAACGCTTAACCTTGCGGACCTGCCGAGAATCTTTTTCCTTTTGTTTGATGGAGTGGACCCCCAGCAACACCTTCTTGATTCTGCAGGAGTAGGAAACACACGATTTTATTAACCAAAGTCAACATGAGGGAATAATAAGAATTATGACTATTGCAGTTGACTTATTTTATGTACATTATCACATTAAAATATATATCACAAGGTCAGTAGGATAAGGCTTTTTATTGAGACTTAGAGAGACATACACATTTCTCCCATGGGTAGTTGATAAGAGAGTTTGCAGGGTTGATATGACTGTGTGATAGAAGGTGAAAGTGTAAATTTGCCTCTTGTGGGTGTGGACTGATAAAATCTTGTAATGTTTATCTTCACTTTCCTGGAGTTAAATTTACACAGGCATACTTTTGCATCCGTAGATCTGCATATAGTGGCCCTCAAACTTTTTTATTACCATTATTAATATTGAGGAAACCAGTGATAAAATGTGAAAGTTAAACATCACTGTAACATTATCTGGATGATGAACTGCAAATAAAAATGTGCAAATAAAAATGTGAGTTGAAGTTTGCCCAAAGTGCAGATTTTAAAAAAAAGTTATGTTCATGAGCATTTCCTGTCTCTAGGCCTTTTGCCTTGTGGTTTCTTGATGTGACATTTTGCTCAACCATCTGTTTTTGTGTCTTTATCACACATATGCCACCGGACATGAATTTTACATGTTGTTTTGTCTGACTGAATCTTGAAAATCTTTCTAGAATCTAAGCAATCAGTTTAAATGTTAGTGTGCAAAACGATCTCAGGAATGTTAGTCTTGCATGCTTACTGATTATGTCGATGAGAGCTCAGAGTTTTATACTTTAGAGAGCAAATATTCAAGTCAACTATGGTGGAATGTAACTAAGTACATTTACTCAAGTAATGTGCATAAGTACAATTTTGAGGTACTTGTACTTTACTTGAGTATTTCCATTTATGTAACTTTCTACTTGTACATTTTGAGGCAAATTAAGTATTTTCTACTTCACTACATGTAGCTGCCAGCTTGCTCTTCAGGTCAAGATTTAACATCAAAAACAAGATCAATTGTAAGTAATTAGACATTATATATATTTATCCTCAGTAAAATACACGGTTGCCCATAAAGTTGGAATAAAATATTTTTTACCTCTTTCCATGAAATAATTTTGACAATGTGATTTTTTTCTTGAGTGTATATCTACTCAAAACTTTATTAATTAATCTCTTCTAAACACATCACAATGAAAATGAAACCACAATTAAAATAATTCCAACCTTATGGACGCCCGTGTTTATATTAATTTGTGTGGGGCCATTCTGCATAATGAGTATTTTTACTTTTGATACTTGTAGTGGAGTAATTTCGCAGTGTGGTATTAGTACTGTTACCTAAGTAAGGGGTCTGAATACTTATTCCACAACTGCAAGTCAACATAAAACAAGAGATTTTTTTTAATGAAAACTAAAGCCATTGTAAGATTGTAAATAGCCTGTAGATAATATCTTTCATCAGTAGAAAACAAAGATAAGCGTCAGTACATATTCTGAATTTCTGGAATGCATGAATCTTGCTCTTACGTTCCACAGTGGGCAGCAGTCAGGACCCATGATGGATGGATCAGTGTCCCGCCACAAACGAACTTACCCTCCAACAGAGCCATGAAAGGCAACGAATGGGGCTTCACCGCCTTTCCATTAATTATCTCAGAACCATGACCTGAAACAGAGCACACTCAGTTCATTCATTTAAGGAGTACATACATTATTCAATAACACCAGCTGCACTGTAATATTGAAAGTAACATTTTCCGCATTCATGTCACAGAGTCAATGATACAAATAACATGTTACTCACTTGAGTGGACAATGAGGAGGACAATACAGGAGATAAAAACAGTGAAATCCCTCAGGCAGAACATGTCTTCGACCTGTCTCTTTGATGTGATGGTGAATGCTGTGAAGCCCACCTCGATGCACACACTCCTTTTAAAGTCTCAGAGGATGTGGTTTGACCATGGAAATGCATGCGTCAGCAGAATAGATGCGAGCATGACATGAGAATCTGCGTCTTCATTAAGAAGCCTGTGGTAACAGTTTTTTTTGTCATTTCCCAGTCGTCTTTACCGTTTATTGAAAGGCTGGTGGTTTTTTTGTTCACATCATCAGGTTGCAGACACTTGACTATGGGTGGGCCTAGTGTGAAGGGCTGTTGTCAAGCCTTTCACACTGGCTCCACTTATGAATGTGTGTTAATAACACCATGTAATGATTCAGAGGAACTCATGAGAAAGTGGAACATATTGATGGTGTGACACCAGGCTGGTGGAGGTCACTGATAACAACTCAGAGGAAGAGTTCACTGCTGTAAGAAATAAATGCTACATTTTATGTTCAGGCTCACTGATTCTATACCTACAAAAGTAATGCACTATAATTCATATCTTAATTGTGATCCAGTAGGCGCAGTTTGCATGAATGGTTGTCTGTCTATATTTGTCAGCTCTGTGATAATCTGGTGACCTGTCCAGGGTGTGCCCTGGCACCGGCTCAGGCCTCCTGCGACCCGAGTGGATATGCGGTTAAAGATAATGGATGGATGGAAGTTACATTACGTTTATTAAATCCCATTTTGATGTTTGTTGGTATGCAGGGAACTCCGATGGTCATAGTAATTATAAGAGAGGCCAAAGACTATAAAGACTGACAAGTCTTAAGAGTGCTGGATGGATGGCTCAAACAAACGCAGGACTTTGACCTTTGTGTCCCCTGTGAAACCAAAAGTCATCGTCATATGTATTTAGCATCCATGCGTAGCTACGTCACATTCCACTTCCAGCAGTAGTCATTTTACGTCAAACTATCTTTCCTAAGCCTGATCAAGTTTTCCAAAAAAATTCCCATTTAGTTAGGTTTTGTTGCCTAAACCTAACCTAACTGCAACCGTTTGTCAACATAAAGCAAATGTTTAAAACATGGATGTGTTGATCTCCTGCTACCAGCAAGGGTGCTAGTTTAGGAAACACTTATGGATTCGGAGAATAGGAAGAAAATCACCTATGGGATATGGTTTGGAAGACTTGTTACGTAATATTTATGACAGGAGCAAATAGGGAGGAAGTGAAACTATGATGTTTGCCCACAACAATGTCCACTAGGAGAGTGGTCTGAGTAGATGCTGCATGGGTCAAAAGGCACAGGACTTTTAACCTTGAGCCTGGTGTCCATGTTTTTTTTAGGTTATTTACCTAACTAGGAGCTACTATTTTTTTTTTTAAATCTCAAACAAATTTTTTTCCTAAACTTAAGGAAGTAGTTTTGGTACCTAAACCTAACCAAGTAGTTCAGTTTCAGTAGTTCAGTTCAGTTTTAAAACAGCAGCTGTTTCACAAGTTAAATAGAAGGGTCAGTTTTCATAAGATATCATTCAAAAATACCTTGTCGCTCACTATTTGTATCTTGTTTTTTTAATCTGCACAAACCCTGAAGAGTAAAACTGACTATTTTCCAATCGTTACAGACTATTTCTGACTAAGCAGAGTAACTTTCGAGAGTCTTAGCTAGTTGCCTGGCACAACTCAGAACCAAGTAATAGTCTGGCACATTACGCCTGTAAATTGACTAATTGAGCATTGCTAGCTGTAGCTTCATATTTATCAGACATCAAAGTGGTAAAGGTCTTCTCAAATAACTATACCAGAAAGACAAGAAGCATATTATTTTTGCTTTCATTTTCCCCAAATGACTGGAAAAAAAGGAAGTAAGTAAGTAAGTAATCATATTAATCATTTTATTTTTTTATTCCAGCAACCAAAGGAAGCAGCAACTTGCTTATAGTACATTTCTATTGTAGAATACAATATATTTAATATATATATATATATATATATAAAACCCTGACTGCACCACAGATCTCAAAGAATTCAACCTAAAGGCCGGGGGCACAGGAGAACAGCAAGATTTGTGGTGAGAAATATTTTTTTAATGTAAAAAAATGTGATTGCCTTAATCGTTTGTTTGTGTGTTTTAGACTTAGCTTACTTTTCAAAACTTAGAAATATTCAATTTTATGTCAGAATACTGCAAGTGTTATTTTCTTGTTTTGAAATGTGATTTTTTTTTTTTGCTTTGGGTCCAAAACATCCAAATGAGTGTAATACCGGCAAAGGCCTTTTTAAAAATTGCACCAAGTATTGCAGCAAATAAAATACTGAAAATAAACAAACATGGATAAAAACAACATAAAAGTGCAAAATAAAAATAATGCAGAAATCCTGCTATGATAAGAAGAATACTATCAAAATTTGCTGCCATATTCACAGTAACACAATTCACTTTAAGTTTAAAGTAAGTGAATATTGAAATTATATTTCTAGTCTCCTAGCTAACTCTAAACTTACTCTAACTCTAACTTTGAAACTAACTAACCAATATCACTTGTCTTATTAAGTGTAAAAAAATGTAGCAATTTCTTCTTGCCACTGATTCAGACACTTTTTTTCTCAGCTAAAGTCATATGAAGTTGCAAAAAACTTAATGCAAAAGCTGCCACCTACAGTTTTACAACAATGAGGTTACATTAAGACAGCATGTGTTTCCCTTTTTGAACCTACAGTTATGATGTATCATAGTTTGAGAGCCTCAAACTAAACATCACACACTGTTTCCCAGCTTGAAGGAAACCTTCGACATTGACAAAATTATTAATTTGTCCTCTGAAGATCATTTGCTCCCCAGCTCCACGGCAATGAATTAGCTCAGATTTTAACAAGTCATGGTATGACACTAACGTTTTCTAAAAAAAATAAGAAAATAAGAAAATGAATCAAGTAGTCTGCCAGTTTTTGTGAAAACAAAACAAAACGGATAGGCGACAATAATTATGACACAAAAAATGTGTGTTATGAACACAATGATCTGTCACAGGTTGTGTACGGCTGAAGTCCTCACAATAAAAGCTTCAGTTTTGTTACTTAGGATATTGTGGATGACCCACATTTACAGCCATTTCATGGGAAATTAGTGCTTACTGACACTTTATAATAAGGTCCTTAATAACCATTAATTAACAAGTAATAAGGCATTGTTCTCGCTTTAGATCCGGTAGTTGCAAAAAGCATAGTTAACTTATAGTGAACTTATAATAGATGAGCAATAAAGTATATTTTAATATCAATAAGCAAACAAAATAAGATTAATAAAGGCATGGCAAAGACATAATGGGTGGGTCATGGGTGTTTGTAATGCCATTATTAACACTTACATAAGCTTATAAACACACAATAATGTTAATAAGCATCTTGTAAGGACTTACAAGGGCCTTATTACTTGTTAATTAATGGTTATTACAAGGAC
The DNA here is from genome assembly GCF_030273125.1 of Centropristis striata. Taxonomy (NCBI): domain Eukaryota; kingdom Metazoa; phylum Chordata; class Actinopteri; order Perciformes; family Serranidae; genus Centropristis; species Centropristis striata. The sequence continues at coordinate 25,181,215 of NC_081523.1, forward strand.
CTTAATATAAACCCATATACCCATGTTTTTTCTGAACTGAATTTCTGAGCAACAGCCCTCAGAGGCGCCACTGAAAAGCTTTTACTTTGAAGCAGCTGCAGAAAGTGTTATATTTGCATTGGCATACCAAAGCAGATATTTAAACACGGCTCCAACCTTTTACATGAATACAGGAACTGGGACATTAAAGGTAAAACTAAATGGGTCAGCTAAGGAGACATATTGTTCCATGCCAGTTGAAACACTGTGATGGTTTCTGCAAAATTAGGAGAACGGAGCTGTGAAACAAATGATCTACAAGGTCACATGGATCATTTTTATGTTGATGGTCTTCTGGTCTGTTTCTCAAACACATGTTTTCATTAAACTGACCACTTGTTTCCATTTGTTATATATTTGTTAATCTGTATATAACTTAAAACGTAAATTTGTAAAGAACTCATACCATTGATAAGAAAGTTACTAAAGAATTAAATAGTGTTTTCCTGTCATCTATAGATCCCAACATCAAGATCTAACTGACTCTTCAGTTTTTCTCAGGGATCAGATCAACAATTGTGTCCTCAGTTGAGAGCTCCTCTGGTGAAACGTCATGATGTGAATCCTCGAAATCTGGAAAAGAATAAAGTAGTATACATTTTATGCTTTGATATTATGATGATTATATTAGTGTACTAATATAATTACACAAGAAAGGAGACTTACATTTTATCAGGATACGACAAAGAACCCACAGTGGAGGAGCCAGAGACACGAGCTTGATCAACTTCAAAACCACAATGATGACTTTGTGCAGCTTAAAAGAATCCACTAGACAAGAAAAAAGACAAATATGCATCACATACACGTGCATCAGTTTCAAGACCATCAGTTGACCAAACTGTTTTTTAGTTTGAGTCATTAGTGCCTAGATAACTTCCAACTGAAGGTCATTTTGTTAGAGCTGCTTCTAGTGGTTATTGTCTTTATCAATTCATCTACTGATTATTTTTTCTAATTAACAGAATGCTTTGTTCAGTACAATGCCAGGAAAATAAGGACAGAATGCCCATTGCAAAGTCTCTTTATAAGTTGAAAACCTCAAAGGATTCATTTTTTAATAATATCTCAGATAAAAAGATCTTGGCATTGAAATGACTAAAAACAATGAATGGCTAAATAACTTGTTGCTAGTGTTAGTATCTTAATGCAGGAAACCTGAAGCAACCCCAGATTAAAAGCACATCAATTACATTCAAGTCATTGGTACCTGTTGTGACTTGCAAAGCTGTTGTGTAACTCTGAAGGGTAACGTTTTCACCACTAACACAGTCAGGCCGGACAACAACAGCAGAGATCTCGATGAAGTACTGTGTGGCTGTCGTTAAGTTGGAGATGATGATGTTCATGAAGGCCGAGCCGCCAGTGTAAGGGAAGAGCAGCGTATCACAAGTGTCTGTGCACGTTGTCACGTTGTAATGGTGTGGTGTCATCTGCATAAGTGATGAGACGTTCCAGGAGAGAGTGACGAGATCGGAGCCCACTGAATCCACCGTCACTGGCTGCGGAGACTCTGGACCTGTGAACAAGAGAGAACAAGTCAGAGAAAAGTTTAAGTTGTTGCGGTTAGGTGGTTGTTGTTGAGTCAGGCTGTTAATTAAGATTTAGTATCGCAGGAAATAAATGATTTTATAGAGCCAGGACAGCAACTTTAGATTTGGGCATTGAAAACAAAACCTGAATTGAATAAAAGGAAACCCTGGCACTGAAACACTTCATGTATGCATTGTGACTGAAAGCTTCCTCTGACACATGAAACACAGGCCTCGACTTTCCAATAAAAAATGAATATGACACACTTTTTAACACCACTTTTTGCCCATGCAGGTTGATATGAACACCAAATGGACCAGAACTTGTTCCCTGCTCCTTAAAATGTTATTGCATAATTATTTTTTCTTTGGTCCGATGCTGTGTTGAAATATGTTTTCCTGTCAATTTGTATTTCCCCTACTAAACCTCAGCCCTAACCCTATGGAGCCAGGACAGTGACTTTAGATCCTGGCATTGAAAATATAACTTGGACCAAGAAAAGGAAACACTGGCATTGAGTAAAATGTGTATTGGCCAATGAAAAAATAACAACTTGTCTCTTTTATTTTGCTAATTATAAGGAAATCATATGGTTTGGCATTGAATTGTTTGAGAGTATTGATGCGTGTGTAAGTACATGTGGAGATATACAGTATGTTTGGGAATGAAGGTATCTGTATGTTGTGCAAGTGAGACATGAACATGTACAGGCTGTGCCCCTGGGACAATAGAGACTATCTTTCTATTATATTAATGTCATATAGAAGTCACCATATTTACCAGTTTCTGAACTGTACAGCCAAGAAGCATGACTCACCCTGACAGACAAACATATGCAGCTCCTCACAGTAGCGAGCCAGCAGCTTCTTGTCTTTCTTCAGCATTGCCTCCAAAGTTGCACAGCGGCTTCCATAGTTTCTCCTGTACCAGTGTTCGTAGCTCAGCTCCTCTCCATCCACCCACTTCCAGCTACTAGAGATGCTCTGACGCTGCAGGCCAAGCCAGAAGCTGTCTTTGCTTGCAGCGGTGGCATTGAGTAGAGTGAAGTATTGCTCCTCTGTACTCAGGACAGCAAGGTCCACATAGTGCCTCTGACAGAAGTCCCGGGCTTCAAACCAGGACATCCTTCTTTGGACCAGGGAGTAGTGTGAGGTGATCTGACCCACGGCTAAGTCATGGCACACCACTGTGTCAGGGGATATTAACAGAGAGGAAATTGTTGACTTATTAACAGCTACATTGTAACCTGGCTGCATTTATGGCCTTATTTTCCCTGGTTGTGCACCCATTCATGGAGAGCTGAATGGGCCTATGATTCTGATCAACCCCTTAACATTGAATATCTGACAACAAAATCCAAATGTATATTTGTTTTTGTTGATTTTTTTTCCTTCAAATTACAGCTACACATCATACTGAGGCTACAATAATACACAATAAAATTACAGTAAAGTTAGGGTTACAACCACAAAAAGATGCCAAACAACTACAAAGAGACGAAAAACAATTACAAAGAGGCGAAAAACAACTACAAAAAACAGCCACTAAGAGATAAAAAGCAACCACAAGAGACATAAAACAACTACAAAGAGACACAAAAAGCAAAATAAGATGCAAACAATTGCAATATAGCTATATCTTTACATAAGTTAATCACATCAGCTGCAGACTGTAACACTATAACTGTCATTATATTTAATCAAATCCTGTACAATGTAATAACAGTAGCAGTAATCTAATCTAATCTAATTTAATCTTATAAAATGCAATATCAAAGCTTGATCTTGGATAAAGAGTTCTTGGCAACACTTACCCAGAACAGCCAGTCGCTGCAGAATCTGCGTCTCATAGGCAAACATACAGTTGAATCCTTGTAATTCTCTAAAAGGTTTATGTTTTGCAGATCGTAACACATCGTCTTTCTCTCCTCGTCTGCTTAACACTCCCTCCAGTTGGAGCTTTATTTGACTGGCTCACACTGTGGGGTGATGCAAGAGCTGCAGGTGATGGGAGTGGCTATGCTCACCTGTTCCAGGAGGTTTGCCTAGTTTGTTTTAGACATTGTATAAAGAATGTGCCAGCGTACAATGATGATGTCAGTGCAGAACTTTCTAGACACACATATGCAATATGAAGTCTGTTGATGCTTTTAAGATGCATCTTTACAACACAACACAGTGTGTATCAACTTTTATACACTGGCTTTTTCATTGTTCAACCAGACTTTTTACTCTAATCCCTTGTTTAAACCTTTCTTTTTATATGTTTTTTTTCTGTCTTGTTTCGGCAACATCTGTGGAAATACACTGTATATCTTTATGCTTGTATGTGTATACTTACATGTCTGTCTGTAGTTGGTGCACAAACCTGTTTGCCTTTAAAGTGCGATATAAATTAAATGAACATTAAACCTGCTTGTGTTCACTAAACCTTTTCACCACTTTCAAAAAGCCCAAAAGTCTTCTTTATTTCCTGATTATAGTGTAAACATGAAACTCCTGATTGTGCTTCGCAAAGCGAAGTGTACGACCGAAGAGCAGTGAAACTGAACACCAGGAAAAAGGCTTTGTGCTTATATAGGAGGTACTAAAAATAGCTCCTCCCTCAAGTCTATTTTAGGAACAATGATAGTTCTGCTGTTGAAACTTTTGGACTTGAATCTAATAATTTGTAACTACAACAATCCACAGCCTCTGTGAATGCACGACATGTTTATAAAGAAGAGGAAAAAAAGGATAAGAAAGTTTGTGTTTATCCTGCTAGACTGGAATTTCTGGCCTCTAACAGAAACCGTTTTTGACAAAACCATAATACCTATCAGTGCTCAGTGCGATTGCCCCGTGGCCCTAAATATGATTTTTTTAATGATCTGTATTAATAAATAAAAAACGTACAACAAAATAAATCTCAACAGTTGCCAAATGCAAATAATTTACTCTTGACTCTTCAGTATTATTGAAAGCTGCATGTGTAAAGCGTCTGCTAAATGACTAAATGTAAAAATGTGGTATTAGCAAATAATAAAAATAACCATCTAGGGGGTCTGGGGGGTAAAATGCATCAATATCGTCCACTTTTAGAGCTAAATGTGAGCAAACACCTCACATAACATTTTTCAGAGTCAACAGGGCTTTCCACTAGGACAGACCTGGCCAACCCGCGGCTCCCGAGCCGCATGCGGCTCTTTGCCCAGTTTCATGCGGCTCTTACATTCATATCGAAGTTTGTGTTTGTGTTGTTTTTTTTATGTGCGTGTGCGCTTCGCTTGAGTTCTGTAAACTATATTTTGAATGCTGGAGTACACAGTCTGGCCTTAGTTTTCTGTCAGAAAAACTGCAGCTACTCCAGAGAGTTTTTTTTTTAATCCTCTTTAATTGCTTCACACATGAACAAGGTACAGGGATTGCTGTGGTGAGGTTTTACAAAAATAAAACTATGTGTGCGGGATCACGCATCACAACATGGCGACCGGTCCGGATCCATAAAAACGCACATTATACAGCAAATAATAATAATCAACCGATGCAAATAACTTGTACTCACACACAACGACCACTAAGTGATAACAGTTATGATTAGGCTCAGTTTGACTCTGCCGTAACCAACGAGGATGTGCGGCTGCAGCGGCGCACTTAACTGGTAACTTTTCCTCCGGAACTGTTCGTCGTTCATTCGGGTTTACTCGGGACTACTCGGGTCTTTCCGGTAACATTCGGCGATGTCCCGGACAAGGCAGAGCAGGGAAGACTGCACAAGTTCAATAAGGTATTTTAGTCAAACGCTAAGTAACATGCATAGTAAAAGAAAAACGCTATTGTAAATTATTGTATTTATGTTTGTGGACTTGGTTGAACTGGGAGTGTGTCTGTGTGAGACAGTGCACACAATGTTTATTGTTGAAAAGACTGGCCTGTGGTCTTAGTACTTTAGGAGTCAATTTCTGTCATTATCATGTTGGTGTGTGACATTTACAATAAATCTGGCAGAGCAAAGGTATGTGTGGGGGTGGTGGCTCTTTTGGGGGATGTGTATGATGTGGCTCTTTGCGGTAACACAGTAAAAAAAATGTGGCTCTTGGTCTCTGACTGGTTGGCCACCCCTGCACTAGGACATGGAGTAACCAGACAGTGTTGAAAAATGGCTGGCTAGGGTGGTCCGGGGGCATGCCTCCCTAGATATATATTTTTTTCATAAAAGCCCAAATTTGGTGGCCTCTTACATTTTCTAATGCCACTATTCCATCATATACATTGATCTTAATCATTGCAAATTTGAATGACATATTGTAAAGGGGAATAAAGGTTGTTGTATGTTTTATTTAAGGCATCTTATTTTTGACAGTCTTCTTGTGGTGTGTGGAGGCTGGGGGTTGGTTTCTGTGTTTCTCTTGGCAGAGGTGGGCGTGGCTTGCTGGGTTGCTGAGGAGCGGACTGCACACACCTGTGGCTCATCATCATCTGGAGCTGTATTTAAGAGGCAGGCCTCCTGGGTCCTCGCTGCCAGATCCTTCAGGGTAGATAGCCCTGTGCGCACTGCGTGAACTTTTAACTTGAGATTTCTGACTGAATTACTAACCTGTATTCTCTGTGCTCTGCCTCCAGGATCTAACGCTCACCCTGTCCAGTCACAGCACCCACCAGCTCAAGCCCCCAGCCCTACCACGCTTCCTACCTCCCTCTTCCCCCGCCTCTGACCCCCTCGGCTTCCCTGCCTCTGAGCACTCCCTGCCCTGACTTCCCCCCTGCGTCTGGAGACGTCACCTCACCTTTTCCCCCCTACAATAAACTGCTGTTTTCTGCTCGTCTGCCTTTTGGTTCCAGCAAACCTCGAACCGCAACACTTCTTGTAAATTCTGTGGTGGATTTAACACACTGTGCTCTTATTGAAAGCTGCATGTGTTTAGCAACAGGAAGTAATAGTACCCTTGGTAACGCTTTATATTAAGGTCCTTGTAATAACCATTAATTAACAAGTAATGAGGCCCTTGTAAGTCCTTACAAGATGCTTATTAACATTTTTGTGTGTTTATAAGCTTATATAAGTGTTAATAATGGCATTACAAACACCCATGACCCACCCATTATGTCTTTGCCATGCCTTTAAAGTATGCGACCTGGAATTGGCCAAAGACAGCAGGAAACGCCATGTTCGACTCAAAATAGCCGACTTCCTGTACGTTTTAGGGTATGGGTTCTTGTTACTTTTTGGTGCGTCTTCCCATGATACACATATGTACCGAATTTCATGTCAGTACGACATTCCTGTGCGAGGGGCTGAATTTTCTTGACTTTCCAGGGGGCGCTGTTGAGGCATTTTGCCACGCCCATTCCCGGGACCACTAAAATATGTAAATTTCACCAGAGATTGATGTATATTCCAAATATGGCGAGTTTTTGAATATGAGAAAGGCTCCAAATTAGCTCTATAGGGTCCTAAACCTCAAATGTCACACCATCTCTACATCTCTGTATGTGTGAACATGTTAACCAGACGAAGTATCACGTACGACAGAGGTCTGGCCAATTTGTTTGTTCCTTTTTAAAAGGAAGTCTTCACCACAGGTACTCTTGCACAAGTTCACTTAAGTCTAGTCTGGTCACATACTTGAAAAAATCTGTCAACACACAGGTCTTTGCCAGGAGGACTTTAATTTGTATCTATTTATGTGCATCGTTTGCGTGACAAACCCAAACACATGCGACTGATTTAACTGTGGCAGTCTGGGCACTGTGTCAAGCAAAAACACACAAGCCTGATAATTTTTATTTGGTAACATATCTCGGGAAGTTACCTGTATGCCATAGACAAGAAGGAAATGATAACTCACAAGTTACACAGATAAATCAATACAAAAATAAATGGTAATGACACACACAGACACACACAGTATTTCTATTTCAAAGTGCGCTTCTTGCTAAATGAATCCAACAACATTGAGAAATTGCATTAAAACATTCTCCTAAGCAACACAAAATCTAGCTTCTTTGCACTGGTTACCAAAATACCTTTAAATCATGCATCAGAATACATTATGATACACACACCTTCTCATCTGACCACTAGAAGTAGTTGTTTGCATAATTTTTGAAAGGTTTTATAGGTGTGATTATCTTTTTATGCTGTCTCCCTGCACTGGAAAGCACTCTGCTTCTTCCTTGAAAGGTTCTACATAGAGCTGGAGGTGTGGCCTATATCTTTTATCCTGATATAGGTCATTTCATATACATAACAATACATATCACAATAAAGCATGTTTTCTGGTAATTCAATAAATTAGTAGTCTATGTCAAATAACCACATTGTAAAGCCAGAGTTCAAGCACTTTCAAGATACCTAATCCCTACATTTCCTTGAATAGTCTTGAATCCTTTATAATCACATATAAGTCTACAACAATCAGTGTCTATTGACACTTCATTTATTTTACTATCTTTTTATATCAACTTTGATTGTATGTTGCGATCATGATCATTAAATGCTGCTAATTTCCAAATTAAGGGATTAACAGGATTTATCTAGCTATTAGCTTGTTTAGCTCACAGATTCCAGGAGACAGCAAAAAAAATGGGGTCATTTCACTTCAAATATTATTTTTGTTTTGTTTACATGAGTGAGTGTGTACATGAAGCACCAGATAATGTTTAAAATTGAGGATTTTTCAAGGAGCATATTCAAATTCAAGCATATTCACAACCTTGAAAACATGATGGCTAAAACAGAGCACTTTCAAGGTTTTGTACAAAGTCTGTGAAAATATTGCCCAGCCCTAGTGTTATGGAAATTAAATTATTATAACCATTATTACTTTTGTAATGCCAGCTACTTATACAATCTGTCTGCAAAGAATATAATGTAGCTTCCTGATGTGTTATTTTGCCCCTAAATTGTGGTGCATGAACACTTTAAGTGACAATAAGTTTGCCTGTGGTTAGTTAGCTTCTCAGTGTGGTTAGTTTAGAGCAGGGGACAGGAAATATGCATTCTCTACACAGTGGCTTTACCAAGAAAATGAGCGACTTGTATGTGGACACAGATTTTCTACAGGTCAACAACATTCACTGTCCATGCTCAGTGAAGTAGATAATTACATGTCCCAGATGTGAAACTGTTCATCTGCTCCGGCAGAGAAAATATGAGTGCTGCCAGGGTTTGTGGCTAAGTGCAGAACTCGATCAGAATGACCTGAAAAAACAAAAACAACGTGATTATCAAATACCTCCTTCCCCTTATAAAACAGAGTTATCTCAATGCCTATTTTCACCACTATTATATCGTAATAAAGAGGCTCTAACTCTGATATAGAATTCACATTGATAAGGGAAAAACACTGGGCCATGTTTCTGTCATTGCCTTATATTATATCTTACTTGAAGCCTGACAAAATGGATTTCCTTGTGATTGTAATCCTGCGTGATATTGTGATATAATTAGAATCCAGCTGCCATGCAAGCTTAGCACATTGTCTCAACAGTAAGTTCCAAACAATACAAAAAATATAGAGCATAACAAATTTTTAAGAAGATAGTCTGAAATAGCTTATTTTTATCTTCAACTTCTTCGAGCAGCCACCACCGCATACCTTATACTTTACTCACTACTGACTAGTTAGAACAAAAGAACCCCCAAGATGAACACAGCATCAGACTGAATAATGAAGTGAAACTGAACGGCAACTCATCTTGATTTTCAGGCTAAAACTCACCACCACAGTAACTAATTTTTGTTTTTGTTAGTAAATAAATTGCACAATCATCATCATCATCATTCAGTAATGATGATTCGCTTGTCCACCTTCCTGCTTCTCCAAACTGGGGGTGTGCCATTATTCTGCTGTAGTAATCTCATACAACCACACTTAAAAAATCAGAACTATAGTTTAAGAAAAGTTCTTTATAGGAATTTTAAAGGATTTTTTCATATAAAAATCTTTCTTTACCCCTACAATCAACAATACCTCATGAAACTGTGACAATCATGCAACACCCAGAGACTTTTGATGTGTTAAATTCATAGTTTCACATTGACTGGAAGCCCAGGACATGAATTAGTCAGCACAAACTGGAATATCTCAGTGACTGATGACTGAGCTGCTGATTTTTACAGATATCAATATTACTCAGCATGTATAATGATGCAACACATTTTTGTACGAGGCTGTTGTGAATGCATTGAGGATTATCATATCAGATTCTCTAACCTGTGAGCTGCTCAATACTGCTGAGTGAGGGAAATTCCCAGCACCAACAGCTGATTTGGTGATGAGGTAGTCCGTGACCTGCCAGCAGACATTTCTTCTTTTCAGCCCATCGTAGAGAACAAATCTGCAATAGGAGTCATTACAAATAGTCCTTCTGTTATCTATATAAAGTAAAAATACCTCTCCTACACTTTGAGTCTTACCTGAGAATTTGTGTTGGCAGAAGTCACACAAGTCCCTGAAGCTGTGTCCCAGATTCTCAGCTCTCCATCTTTCCATCCGCCTCCTGTGGCGATCATCTTTCTCTGCCATGGACACCACGCCATCGCCTAAACACAAAAATACAATTAATACAAAAGTACACACACAATCAGTCAGCAGATTGTCTGGTTGTCAAAGCACTGAATAGCTGTACGATCAACTTACTGTATTTCTAAAACTTCTACATAACATTATATTAAACCCTTTAACGACAGGTGCATCTCAATAAATTAGAATATCATGGAAAAGTCCATTTCCAGTAATTCAAGTCAAATAGCCCCAACCAAGTATTTCAGAGGCCAACATTTCCATATTAAAATTGGTCTTTGTAATATATAATTTTTTAGACACTGAATTTTAGGTCTTCATTAAATGTAAGCCATAATCATTATAATTAGAAGAAATTTAGTAATTAAGACATGCAATGTTTCATTCTGTGTGTAATGGACCTATATAATGTGTTATTTCCACTTTTTGAATTGAATTACTGACATAAATACACTTTTTTTATGATATTCTAATTTATTGAGATGCACCTGTATACAAAACTGTAGTGTGCTGCTCAGGTTTGCACAGGCTGAGATTAGTCATCATCAAGTCATACAGCAGAACACACAGTGGGCAGAAATTAATCATTGTGGTTGTGTCATAAAAGCCCTCCCCCTGTGAATGATGCTATGACGTCAAATCAGCAATGATGTGCACTTTCAGATCATGTTTTTAGTGGTGGGGACATTAATGTTCCTCAGGATAAACTATTGTCTTTATCCTGTGCCACATTTACTGTGAAATTTCAATTTGTCTAATACTTAATGAGCAAACACTTGCAAATTCTAGCATACAAACATACCAACTACCTACTTAAATAAGAGGGAAAGGACAACAAACATTACCTACTGAACAGCAGCATATTAGCATGTTATTTTGAGCATGTTAGCATGGGGACTCTTGGTTGAATACTACACAATGGACGATACCACAATATGAAAACGTATGATCTTTCTATAGAATTGTATTGTTATAAAATCATAAATTGAGATTTCATGATACATAATAAATTGATAATAAAAACACATATTAACTAATATTTTTAAAGAAAATCTGGTGTGAAATATTTTGAGGTAATATCATTTGAAGATTGTGTTTTTTAGTTTTTTGGGGGCGTAGCTTCACTTCTCAAAATGCAACAGTGCATACAGCTCAGAATAGGGTTGTCTCTGCAGAAAATGGTAGAAAACTTGTTTTGTAAAAGCCCACTTGGAACCCTTAAAATTGTGAGTAGTGTTTGCCAACAGAGTGCATGGTTTAAATACTTCTTACATGCCCTGTATCACAATCATCTAAAAAAAAAAAATCACACAAGCAGTGTTTGAAGTCTCAATCATAAAGATCACACTGACCTTAACAGCACTGGGTTGTTTCATTGTAGTAACTGGCTGACGTGACCTTGTGACCCCTGTGATGTCACTATCCCATATACAGAGCAGACCTTCAGAGGAGCCGCTGGCCAGCCAGTCGTCTCCTGGAGACCACTGAAGGCTGCAGATCCCCTCCGTCTGCACGGCTTCTCCCACCAGAGCTGCAGGAGCTCGAGGGTCAATGTGGTGGATACGTCCGAGAACAGAGCCGCTGGAAGATCATGGAAACTCTCACTAACACTCAAGTGGCCTTTTTATAACAGCTAAATGTCCTTTTGCTCAAGCATTAAACCAGTATGTCATGGAAAAAATATTAGACCAGTTTAATTTAAGAGATGATATCTAGCCATTTTTCATGGTTTTCTTGATCATAATCAAAATCATTATCAAGACAACCATGGAAAATGTCTAGATATCAGCTCTTAAATTAAACTCTTATGAGCTATTTTTGTTGTTATCATTATATTTGTACAAACAAATGTACCTTTAACCTAACAAGGAATTAGAGAAAACAAGGGTGGTCAAATAATTTTTTTCCATGACTGTAGATTTTGAAATCAATCCTGGTTTAATGGAGTTAATAGAGTTAAGAGGGATATCAAAATTCTTCATAACTTTCATTTTGTGTAGTGACAACACATACCTGCTGAGTAACTGCTGTTTCCAGGAAAGAGCTCTGACCACAGACAGGTGGGACGGCAGACGTGTCATATTCTGCTTGTGTTCAACATCCCATAACTAAAGAGTCAAAGAGAGAGACACCACAACTGTCATTGTGCTGATTCACACAGGCCCCCCATACCACAGTGTGTATGAATCAGTTTCCATCTTCTCTGTACTCAGTCACTTTAAGCTCCAGAGCATTTACCTGTACCTCCCCTCGCCTGGTCCCAATGCAGAGAGCTCTGCCGTCTCTGCTCCAGCTCAGACACGAGACCGACTGCATCTGATGGTAGGCCCGTCCTGGTTGGAGTCTTGCGTCCAAATATCCCACCAGAGCACGAGTTTCTGAACTCCAGAGGTAAACAGAAGAGCCCAGTGCTAGTGCAATCAAACCGTTACAACTGCAGTCGAGAAGATTAGTATCTGAAAGAGAGGAGATGGGGGACATACATTATTCTGCTGCAATCAAAATCCACTAGAGCAGTAGTTCTCAACCTTTTTGAGTCGCAACCCCCAGTTTAACATGCATGTTGTCCGCGACCCCCGCTCACAGAACAGAATCTCACACGCACAGTTCAGATCACCCAAAAAAGACACAAAATGACCAAAAAAAAGACACAAAATGACCAAAAGAGACACAAAATGAAAAGAAAAGACACAAAATGACCAAAAAAAGACACAATTACCAAAAAAAGACACAAAATGACCAAAAAAGGAAACAAAATGACTAAAAAAGACGCAAAATTACCAAAAAAGACACAAAAAAGACACAAATTGACCAAAAAATTACACAAAATGACTAAAAAACCCACAAAATGACCAAAAAAGACATTAAATTACCAAAAAGACTAAAACACATGAACACTTTAACACAGTGGAGACAGAGCTGACTTCCAAAATGATTTGGCGACCCCCAGAAATCATCTGGCGACCCCAATTGGGGTAGGGACCCCAAGGTTGAGAATAGCTGCACTAGAGAACAAAATATGTTTTAAGGGGACAAATTCACTTGCTGTTGATGTGTGTGTGCAAAAAAATAATCTTAATCCTAATCTAAAAATAGTTATACACTATTTTCCTCTAGCATTTTCTAAAACTTAATCAGCCTGTTGTTTCAGGAAATGATGAGAACTAACAGCAGGCCTGTCCTTTAAACACAGAAAAAGATCATCATTTTTGCAGGATTTTTGTATCTTCTCTTACAGTAGTCGTTGAGCAGTGACGGTGCTGCGAACTTCATCACTGACTTTCCCTGCTGACTCACACAGGTTTTGTCCAGAACATCGAATGGTTGCAAAGCGTGTCTTCTCTCATCAGAACCTGTGGTGGAAAGAACATTACATAAAAACAAGTTACATAAAAACACAGTCACAAAGATTCACATCAAAGCAATACAAGACTCTGTTGCAGAGTGTTGCATGCAGTACCTCTCTACATTCATTCACACACAATAATAATATCTCTTTTTGTGTGTGGGTCTTGAAGTGTTCTAAGAATGTAGTGAAAAAAACATTAATCCTGTACCAGCCTGTTGAGCCTTTTCATGTTCTTGAATGGCAGCTCTCCACATCCATCCCTGCAAAAAAAAGAGAAAGAAATGTGATAAAGTTTTTTACATGATGTTCATGTGCATTATTCAAACACATCTAGCAATTATTTATTGTGTGGCATAATAGCACAAACTTCCCTCAGCAATAGTTGATGTTATCTGTTTCTCTATATGGTATATAAGTCATCTCATAATGTTTCTTGTTTCACCTCGAGTAATCTTGCATTACAAAAGGTTTGATGAAGATAATATTAATATCAGTGATCTCTATGATCACATGGGAAATACTTTTACTAGGTACTGAATGACTCTTTTGTTTGTTTTCTTGGGGCCAGACCTGGCTGGCACAGGAACAAGTTCCATAAACAAACCTGTTCTGGGAACTTTTCTGTGACAGGCCGTCTCTTGGCAGTGAAGGTGCATGGTGTGTTTTCTGGTTTGGCATCCACGTGAAGGGACACTCCTCCCACTGACACTGAAGCCAGATGATATCACAGAAAACATCATGTCATCCCTGGATCTGCACAATGAGATAGCTTGACATAATGGTGAAGATAACGTAGAGTGGATGCATGAGGGTTTGTGGCTATGGCCCTGCTGTTACATACAGTTGTTTGGTAATGGAGTACAGTAATAAGTCTGTGTATTCTAAAAATGAAATAAAACTAAAAAACTCTTACATTTTGACAGGATTTTGGCAGCAATCTTGAGACCATTATAGTGTTCTAAATAAATTCTGGCAGTAGTTTATCAGCCTGTGTTAATTTATTTAAAATAGGTTTTACTTTTAGAAATAAGCCCTCAAATATGGTAGTGAGATCTATGACTACTTATTTATTGTAAACAAGTATTTTACAGTTGAACCATGAAAATGTTACTCCGCTTAGTTGTTGAATGCAGCACAACACTTTATACATAATGTATTATACATTATGTATAAATAAAAAGCAGTATGCTTTTATATCACAATAATTGACAAAAAAATGACACACGCATTTGTGAAGCAGTATTGCATTTTTCAATATTAATTTGAAAATATAAAAAATATACAAATATAAAAATAAATATAAAATATGTGTCTTTATAGTACAACTGCGATAAAAAAATCAGTTATTTGATTTTAATCAATTTTAAAAGTATTCAATGCATGCATATACCCCTAAACTATAAGTAGGCTAGCCTATGTTTTTTCCATGTACTTCCTCAAAAATAGCAGTCATTTAAAGAGAGAGAGGAGAGAGAGAGAGAGAGAGAGAGAGAGAGAGAGAGAGAGAGAGAGAGAGAGAGAGAGAGAGAGAGAGAGAGAGAGAGAGAGAGATTACATCCTTGTCTTGCTGTGTGGTTCAACAATAATACCTGTAGGTTTTCCATGTGGGACTCTCTGTGCTGGTTCATGGTGTTTCGTCGGAGAATCCAGCTCCAGTCTCTGACAGACGGTATCAAACTCAAAGCTGGGCTCACACCGCCGCCCAGTGGCCAGAGGTGTACTCGCTGCAGGACCCTCACTGCTGCACCGCTGGATGATCCGCCTCCTGAACCGCTTGTACGAGACGTCGTTTTGTCCCTGAGAAGACAGAATAATAAAAACATTGTAAACAAAAAATACGATTATCCTCAATAATCTAAAATGCTGAAAAACAAAAACATACTTCAGACACCTAAAAACTTCCAACCTCAAAAATTCACTAGAGTGCCAAGAAAGCAATATACAGAGCAAAACTTCCGGTTAAAACCTTCAAAGCAAAAGCATTATATGGTATCTTTAAGGTACCGGTCCCAAGGGCTGATATTAAGCTATTTCACCATACTATATATTTAATTTTGATACAAGTACACCTTACCTAAAGCAAATCTTTTAAAATTAAATGTGTTTGTTGAATAAGCAAAACTATAACTAAACAAACTAAAGCAGTTGGTGTGTCTATAGTAAATAAAATATAGTGGTGTGGTTGTTTAGAAGGTCATTTTGTGTTGCTGACACAGTGGTTGCTAAGGTGTTTGGGACTGTTGCTAGGTGGTTGTTGGTGTTGCTATGGGATTTCTAGGTTGTTTTGAGTTGTTGCTAGTATGCTACAAACTGGTTAGTAAGTGGTTGCTGTAGCTACTGTCTGGTCCCATGAAATTACAGAGAGGTTAATAAATAACATATAATTAGTATTACTGTTATTACTATTCCATTTCTGTGGTAATGTAAGGTAATTATTACAAGTAGCTTGATTAACTGTAGCAAAAATCAATCAATCAATCAATCAATCAATCAATCAATCAATCAATCAATCAATCAACACTTTATTTCGGACACAGGGTGGTCCATATAACAATAAAGTAAAAACACAAAAATAAAAATAAAATAAACAAAACAGAAACAAAAAGGACAGAGAGACAGACAGATATTCAATATCAAATATTTACACATAGGCTAAAACACCAGTGCTTCCAAAGCCTTGAGGTGAGCCTGACCGTACTCATGGCAGGATTTGCCAGCACAGAAATGATGCTATTTGGTGACTGAGAAAGTCTACACATGAAGCTGAACATGAGGTTCCTGAGTACAGCAGGACATGTGGACACACCAACACTCACAAACATTTGGCTAGCACTGTTCCCTCTTGGCACATCAAGCTGCATCCTCAAGCCATCATATGCCACCTTGAGTCTCTGAATACTGCTACTTTTGTAGTGCCGCCACAAGTGGGCAGTATACATTGGGGTGCAGAAAGTTTTAAAAAGAGTGATCTTCACATACAATGAGCACATACAGAATTTCCGTTTCAACATGTTGGCCTGTGCATACATCATTTGGCATTGTCTTTGAATGTCCCTATCATCAGACAGGTCAACAGTAAAGTGATGTCCTAAGTATTTGACCTCTTCACACGTTTTAAGGACAGTGCCTGAGAGAGAGAAGACAGGAAATGACAATTTATTGTCTTCCTTGCTTCTGACTATCATAATCTTGCTCTTTTTACCATTGTATTTAATATCAAAGTCAGAGCCATATTGCGAATGAAAAAATTTAGTGTTAGTGTTAAAGTTACAAAGTTAGTTTATGCTGATGAACATTTCTCACACGTTTTGTACCAACATTTAGAAATTAAGAACTTATATTTAAGGTGGAAATTTTACCTAGAGGGCTACACAAGAGGAAAGTGCTACAAGACTATTTGAGTGCAAAGTTTTAATTTATTTCTTATTTTGGAGGAAGTGACACCTAGCTTCCGGTACTGTCGTGGTATTCTTGCTAACTTCTCTGCTACTCCCAAGACTTGATGCAGGAGCCCCCGCTTAGACTGTTTGTTCTTCCCCCTCCAAGATGGAGGCCTTAGGGGGCTATCCTACCAAGTCCTCCAACCCCAAAGCGAAAAAGTTAACAGTCTTGTTGAGTATGACAGTTGGTGTCGGGTGTTTGTTCCTCCTGCAGACTCAACTGGTGAAACCAAGAAAACCAACAGATTTTTATTCGTTCGAGGTGAAAGACGCGAAGGGGAGGACGGTTTCTCTGGAAAAGTACCGAGGAAAAGTAAGTCCACATCATCAACAGACATGTCGGTTTGGGAAGAAATCTGTGCAAACTTTGTCAAAGTTATCCAGCAGCAGTTAACGGTGCGTTACAATGCGTAAGACGTATTGTTTATAACATTTGACATATAATTACACCCTGATTTTGCCCTCCTGTACAGGCGTCTTTGGTTGTAAACGTGGCGAGTTACAGCGAGCAGACGGAGGCGAACTACATATTTCTGCAGGAGCTCCACCGGGAGCTGGGCACCTCTCACTTTAACGTCCTGGCCTTCCCCTGCGGTCATTTCGGGGACACAGAGCCCGGGGCCAGCCGGGACATCGAGGCTTTCGCTAAGTCCCACTTCGGCATCACTTTCCCCTTCTTCAGCAAGATCAAAATAATGGGCTCAGAGGCTGACCCTGCCTTCAGATTCCTCACAGGTTGGCATCTCAACACATCTGTCTGCTGTGCACTGTGCACCATATTGTATATCTTCACCCTGTTAAAATAATCGCCTAACAAAGGATGGCTATTGGCTTAGTAATAACACTGTGTCAAGCCTGTCACAAACATGACATGACAAGTATCATGAGCATTAATGTTACTTCAAAGTGTCATTAATGTTCATGACACATCCCATGTCATGTTTATGAGATGTCACTCATGTCACTCTTATGTAGACACCTTAGAGTAAAGTGTTACCAATATTAGTATCAACAATAAAACACTGATAAACTAAACTGATAACTAAACAATCTCCCTCTAGCTCTTCTTTGCTGGGTTCTTATTTGATGCCTATGAATGTGGCAAATTGTCAAAGAAGTGATGATCTTAAAGAGGTAAAATCACATGATCTGATCAACTGAGGATGTAGGTGATTTTACCATAGGTGGCCGGTGTCATGAGGAGATGATTTAGGCAAAAAAAAACAATTTTGACAAAAAAAATGACTTAGCCGATTGTTTTAACAGTGTGACGATATGTATTCGTTTATGATAAATAAAAATATATTTTTTTTTTACATCTGGCAAAGCAGCTGTCAGTACTTTCCACTTGATAAAATTGTATCAGCATTTGTGACAATGTATCTAGTTAATGTTTGATATTTGACTTAATAAACAAAAAACGTTTCTACTAACACCTGCCTTATACAAATAACTGTCATGCCCTCAAACAAAATATACAACAACACTCAAAATACATGAATATGCATCCTCGGGCACTAAATTGTTCCCTTATTTCTGTGTTCCAAAAATTAATATTTTTGGACATGCATCCAAAATAACAGCAGCAAAACTGTTAACTCCTGTGGAAATCTGATACTTTGTTATCCACACTGAATGGACTTTGCTGACAGTGATCCAATCTGTAGTTCTTCCACCCAAATAGGATTTATATTTATTTTATATATTTAAACACCGTACAGCTCTACCAAAATAACAATTCATTTTTCGATAATGAAGCAGCGGCTGATTGTACATCAAACAATTTTCTCTCGTCTGTTTTGAACCATAGTAATATCCAGTGTGTTATCAGTTATATCATAAAACATTCCATTATTTAGCATAACATTTGTATTGTGGTAGCTCTCACTTTATTATCAATATTAATCAATGTGGTATAGTATCTTGAATTTAATTTATTTGCTGGAACAGCTGGTTATATCATCCTAACATTTTGCAGTTGTTTTCCAGGGAATTGCACTATATCTCAGTATATTGATATATATTTTGTCTATGTCGCCCACTCCGACTAGCAAAAGGGAAATTATTCATATTGTATAATTTAAACAATGCCATTATCTGCTATGCTGTTCAAGAGTTTACTTGATATTTTACATCTGAAAATGCATCCCAGTCACTTAAACATAAGCAAGGAGTAATAATCTGTATTTACAAGTTAATTTATAAGAAGCACAGGAAACATAGAGAGCAACATCACAGTCCCTGGCTTAATTTAGTGTTTTATGATTTACCATTATTGAGTGGATGCTAATGTGTTGTGTTTCAGATTCTATTCAGAAGATTCCCAAGTGGAACTTCTGGAAGTTTCTGGTGAATCCAGAGGGGAAAGTTCTCCGTTTCTGGCGAACGGACGAGCCCATGGAGAGCGTTCGACAAGAGGTTACGGCGTTGGTGCGAGAAATCATCCTGAAGAAGCGGGTGGAGCTATGATGGAGCCTGTGGCAGATACTGGACACAGCTGTGTGCGTTGTGTCGGTGCTTCCTGTGCTTTGACAGCAGGGAATGACTGAACTCTGAACTGTTACAGTGAGTGTGTTGTGGTGATGTCTCGCTCCAGAAACATGCAGGATGAAAAGATCCACTTGGAGTTATTCCAGGCTAGTTGGAGTGTGTTTGTCTGAGTGTGTGGGCGCCATCCTGTGGTTAATAATGACAATCACAATGAACATTCCTTATAATGACCAGTGCTGCAGCACAAGGATTGAAGTGTTGGATTTTTACAAATGTTCAGTTTGGCCCAGTCTGTTCTTTGTACCATCTTTTTCTAATGTTTACATTAAAATTAATTTCTCATGGTGAAGCACAACTTTTAGCCCATTTTGACTGATTTGAGCCCAGCAAATTGTGAAACAACAATTCAACAATAAAACATTTCAGACCATCTTCACCCACAAAACGCCTCTATAGATCATCTGTACATGCAGCTTGTGACCAATATGACCCATATTTATGTTTGTTGGTAAACATCTCATAGTTAAATGAGAAAATGGGCAGTTTGCCAGTGACTCAAATACAGCATATATGACTTTTCTGTTTCACGTTATGAAATGGAAATACAGCCCTGTGTTAAATGTAAATAAAAACAGAATGCAATGATTTGCAAATCTAATAAACTCATGTTTTATTCCCAATAGAACATAAACAAAAAATCAGATGTTGCAACTTTTACAGTAAATATTAACTCAATTTGAATTTGATGGCAGCAATACATCTAAAAAAAAATGTTGGGTTTATGAGATTTGCAAATTATTGCATTCTGTTTTTATTTACATTTAACAAAGCTTTCCAACTTTTTGGGAACTGGGGGTGTACTTGGTAAGATTGAGGTACCAAAACTTTGTGGTTGTGTGTAGGAAAAGATCATGGTTTGGTTTAAAATAAGCATGGGACAAAGTTACTCTACATGACTGAGTTGCATGGGTGAAAGACCTGTGCTTGTTTATGTTTCACAGTGATTAATTAGGGTGCTTGAAATCCTTGAAAAGACTTGGACTTTAATGTGGTGTATTCAATGTTTGAAAAGTACTTTGACTTTGAGTAAAGTGCTTGAAACTCCTTGATCTGTAGGTTATATAGGACACCAAGTCTACTTACAAACAGGTGACACATTTTGAAACATGAAACTTTGTTTTGTTTTAGTTTGTCACCCTGATGCTGTCATGAAACATAATAGCACAGCAACGTCTATTACACTTCGTCAACACATTAAATTAATCAGTTGATGTATGTACTGTATATAATTTACCACAGCTGTAAGGTGCTGGAAAGGCTTTAAAATTCCCCTTGGAAATACTTAAAAAGGTCTTGACTGACTTTGGAAAAGGTGTATAAACCCTGTAAATGGAACAGTTTATTTAGTTTTGGAGCCATCTGCAAATTACCTATTTTGTCATTTATGTAAGAATATGTGTTGAATAATTTCATAAGCATTTGAAGTTAATAAGATCAGGCAAGGATTTAATGCAAGGCAAATTCCATAATTGAATCCATAATTTAAATGCAGAACGTTGATTCCAGTTTGGGAGTAATGCAACACAAATACATATTGGTGCTAATATTCTGTGTTCTGTAGTGGATTTTGATATTTGACAGTTTATAACCGTTATTAAAATCTCACAGGTGACCTCTGACAGTTTAAAAAACTGAAAATGTGCAGGTGCAGCTCTGAAACCTAACCTGCTTGTTTTTAATTGATAGCACAACATATTCATTGCAGAAGTCTCCTGTCATGCTGCTGTGGATTGAAATGGGCAGTTGGAGGGCAGCAGCAGGTAAGCTGGCACACACACATTCAACCAGCTAACAAGACACTGCCTACCAGCCACCCACAATATCAGCTGATATTGTCTTAGCTCTTTGTTATACCAGGAGCTCAAACACTGAAAATCAGCCTAAATTGGAAAACCCCTGTATAAAGTCTCTAACCATCTCAAGAATCCTGTAGGGTACTTATATCTCCTGATTCGCTGACATTTGAAGTATACGAGACTGCAGCATTTAAGGAACAAGTAATAAACGTATAGTCAAATGTAACTGTTAAGGCAGCAGAGCAGTGTGAGCTGGCAACAGAAACATCAGCTAACATTACACTGCCTCCCAACCAGCCACAGCTCACAGGCCTGCTGTAAATGCAAATGTAGGGATTTGACTAAGCTGAACTGATGTTGAGCTGAACTCTTTTCATTGTGCTAAATGTATAATTACATGTGTTTTCTCCCACCCCACTGCCAGCTTGAGTCGACTGTTGACTTTTTAAGTTTACAGGTGATGAAGTGTGCTAAGTGGCATCGTCAGCAGGGTGTTGGAGGGCAGTCAGTGGCAGCAGTGAGGAGTGCAGCTGACAGCTGTCAATCAGATAGCACAGCCAGCAGCAGTACACTGCCACACTGTCACCACCTGCTCAGAGGCTGGAGGGGAGGATGAACAGCAAAGCGTTTGAGTCAGTTAGTCTTTATTTCCCCTCTTACCTTGATAGGGAAATGTCGTCTCTTTCCTACAAAATCTCTCAGCATTCTCCTCATATTGTCCTGGTTATAAATAGAAAAAAAAAACAGAGTCAAATTGTTGCTCATTATAATTAAAAAAACAAAACAAGTATTTATTAATGTTATAGTGATTTGCAGTAAATAGGCTGAACTGTGTTGCAGTGTTTGGAGATGGTTGCCTGGCAGCAACAAGTCATAATACTAAAGAATACCATACTTATTAGGCTATTTTTATATTATTTATAAATTACTCACCCAGTCATTTGATTTTCCACCTGTAACTTTCATCTCCACTTGCCATAAGTTGAATAAAACCCCGTCTCTTCCCTCTCCTTGTGTTCCAGGAGCCGCTCCTGCTGCCCGGAGCACCTGCTGTCTGCTCTCTGAGGACGGACTCCGATCCTAAATAGTGTCCCCGGCGGACAGCGGAGCGGGAAGCACCGTCCTCTGCTCTGCTATTGGCGGTTAGGTAAATTTTTTTTTTTTTTTTTTAATTAAGTAGTCTTGTTCAGGGATTCCCTCCGCGTCTTGGTTTCTATTGGAAACAAATAGACACAGTAAAAAGAGCAACGCGGCAATGTACTGAAGGCTGAGGCGGCAACATGTTATCAGTTAATGATCAAGACAAGGGCAGACTTTTATTTCTACACAGTTTATCATTTCACTGGCTTACTCAGCCTATTAGCTAGCCTGTCATTATGGCTGAGAAAATATGGTGCTAAAGAATAATAGGCCTATGTTGTATTAGTCAGTATTATTGGTTTGTCTTTGCACATTTAAAAGAAAAATAGTGAATACTAAAAATGGTCAATGTACTTTATAGTCAATAGTGTATCCTAGTAGCCTATTGTTTTCTTTTTTGTCTTTTTTTAAAAGAGGCTATATTAACAAAATATAGTCATTGTAGAAATTATATTTTAAGCAGTTTATGGAAGTTCATGTATTGTATTTTAAGTTAAATAAAAATGAAAGATTCTAGAGTTTATGCAAAAAATATTAGCCTATTTTAATATTTTCTTTTTCTTTTGTTTATTTTGTTTTAGGCTAATTAATAACTCAACTTAAATTGAAAGAAATTAAATGAAAGACTACAATTTATGCAAAATATTTTTGTGAAGTGAGATATTTTAATTTAGCAACTCACCTAAAATAAAAAATAAAAATAAATTAAAAATGTGTCTTTTTTGTTTATGCAAAAACTTTTTATTTTTTATTTTAGTTGTTAAGAAAAATATAATAATTAAGGCCCTACTTGACAACTAGAAAAATAAAATCAATTTAGCAATAATAATTATTAGGATAATCTTATAACTGCTCTTTAACAGTGGCCTCGTTTAACAGAGGCCCTGTGTCCGCGGGCCACACCGTTTTAATGACGAGCTGCTCTCGCGCTAAGTGGGCTGAACGGCGCGAGCAGAGCACGTTCTCGCCACCTGCCACTTCCATATGCGCTCACACCTATGCTCGAGCCTGGAGCTGTGCGACAGGTGCGTGCAGCAGCAGACACATGCTGACTGAACAGCGTGTAGACTCACATTCATATAACACAACATGAGTTTATCAACAAAAATCAATCGGAATTTTTTATCCTTGAAAACATTATGCATACAAAGGTTGATTATCTTGCTTTAAAATGTGCAATGTGCCACTTGCACACACTGTAAAAAAATAAAAGTAATTAGTAATTAAGTTTTTTTTTCAACATTAAGTGCAAATGCCATAAAAAAAGGTAAATTACCTTTATTACAAATAATAACCATTTTACAGTATTGGCCTATTCGATTGTGTAACGGTCTCTACAATGAATTCTATGTAAAAAATAAAATAATTGGAATTTAAAATTAGGGCAACTTGCTGTTTTCTTAAAGTAAAACATTTTATGTAAAACATTTAAAAAAGAAATGGTAGCATGACAAAGCACTTATTAAAGTGAGAAAAGAAAGAAAGAAAAACAACTCTTGCTGCCAGACTTTTTCCAATTTTTTTTTTTGTTTAATTTATTTATTTTACAGTGTAGGCTTTCAAAAAATCTTAACTTTGTGTGTATTTGCCGGCAGGCCTGCACCACTATCAGCATCCCTCAACAGATTTTTTTTTCTTTCCCGCGGTACTCTGTCTGGTTTGCAGCCTCCCTCCAGGTTTGGCTTTAGTCACCTTAGAAACTCATTGTGTCTGTATTTTCCTTCCCCCTCCCGCATTGTCCCCTGCAGTTTGGCGGTAGCTTAACCGGTCAAATGTGTCACAAGCAGCTTAAACAAAGCGCGGCGCTCCGTGGCCACTCTCACCGCGCTGCTGCTCGCTGACACAGGGATTTGTTTGCAGTAAAAGTGCTCGAGCTGGAGGTGCGCCTGTGTGTGAAGGTTTCTGCGGTTATATGAGCTCTGACAACAAGCGTCCTGTTTGATTTACGTTGGCAGCAGGAAGTTACATTGTTAACGGTGATCAAGTCTGTGGGGTCAGGGTGAGCCACCTCAGTGGAGAGATAGTACTTTCTTAAGTAGCCTACTGAAAGCTACCAAAGTTTTATTTTGAAGTACTGATCCACCACAATTCAAAGGGAGACATTGTATGATTTGCAGATTGAGATTAATAACAAAGAATATAATAGTAATTGTTTTATCTGTTAAGATATGACTTTATGAATTTACAAGCTAACCAGCAGTAATCAAAACAAATAGCCCAACCTTTATAAACTAAAATATTAGTGTGTAGCAGGCATATGTGCATCAAGAATTTTAATTCAGTAATATCATATATATGATTCTAAAATGGGACTTTCTGCACAATGAACACTTATACGTGGTATAATTTGATGCCTCAATGTTTGAATTAGAGCCCGACAGATAGTTGAGACTGATACAGATACCGGTTTTAAAGGGGAAAAAAATAAGAGATTGCCAATATGGTGGCAAAAATGGTAAAGATGTCAGCTGGAATTTAAATAGACTTTGTCTATGTGGATTGTGCACCGATTTTGCACCAATATGACTCTGCAAAGGTACTCGGACAGCTGCTTTTTTAAACAACTTAACTGAAGAATATTAAATATTATTATACATGATATAGAAAATGTGTTACATTGTCAACCATTCCTAGAAATAAATAAAATAAAATAAAAATAGCTAACACCATTTTAAAATGACTCAAAAAGAATTGTTTACTATGTTGTAATTTCTGGGGAAAAGTTTTCATATAGATGAATATCAGACAATAGGCCTATATTATTCAATCTATCTGGCTATACTTGTACTGTACTTCTTTCTCAACTGCTTATGTATGGTGCATGATAATAGATAAATGATAGATAGATAGATAGATAGATAGATAGATAGATAGATAGATAGATAGATAGATAGATAGATAGATAGATAGCAACACTATCTCTTTATCAGGTTCTTATCTTATCTTTGTTTATGTTGTTACATCCAGTGTTCATGACAGCAGGCTCAGTGCTGCCTCTACTGCTCTAAAGTAAACAGACCCAGGTTTGGGGAGTTTAAACAGGTGTCTGAGGTTTGACACTGTCCTCTGGACCGGTCCACCTTACACTAACCTATACTTTTTACAGCTAAAGCCCTCAACAGTAAGGGTGAAGATTACATCAGAGATAGCCAAAGATCAGAAGGTAACATCCCCTTCAATAAGTGTCTTCCTCTTATTCCAGTTTAAAACGTACAATTTGATATGATGTGAATTTTTGACTTGGGAATACAGGTGAAATGTTGATTTAAAAGAGCACAAAGTATTGCTATGAAGACAAAAATTCATATAAATTTCCAAAATCAAGTATATAAACAAGGATGTTTGTAATGCGTCATGACTCGGTGCCCTTTTTCAGGCCACACAGTCACTCAGACGGAGACAAAAGGGAAGGAAGTCCTGATTCCTAAAAAAGGTCACTGGGTCACATTTGTTTCACTGCTCAAACAAGAAAAGTTCACATTGGAAACAGTTTCTGTCCATTTGTTTAAAGGGGCAGTTCAACTCCAAAACAAAGATACATGTTTTTTCTCGCATCTGTAGTGCTTTTCATCAGTATAGTTTGAAAAAAAAAATACATTTGAAAAACTAATTTCTCTTTCCAGAAATCATGACCTGATACCTCAAGATAATCAACAAGAAATTGGTCACAACAAGGTCAACGGGTCATGATTTCTGGAAAGGTGCAGTGATAATGAGTTTTTTCTACATTTTTTTCTTTGACACTTTAAGCACCAAAAGCAGAGTCCCCATATTGTATATATATGTTCAAATATATTGAGAAGACACATCTTTATAGCCCATATCTCCCAACATTGCACAACCATCACCAAAACAATATAAATTAATAAATAGCCCCAGGTAAGAGAAAAAATGTTGTTGTTTTTTTATTTTGGGGTGAACTGTCCCTTTAAATATCACTTGAATCATCATCCCATTATTAAAAAATCTCTCCAACATCTGTTTTATATAAAACATAATTTTTATTTCCAAACTTGGAAAATCATTTCTGTTTTCCAAGACAAAACTTCTTATGAGGTGTAAAAGTAAACATGCTCCATTGATTGTCTAGATCATTACATTTTCAGGCCTGTAAACAGAAACACAATGAAAACAAAAGCTGTGGCAGTATCATTTCCTTTGTCCGGCACCACCTCTGACTGATGAGCTGACAAGCTACCTGAGGAAGACATCATGTAATCATTTACAGATCTCACTATAGATTTTTAGTTAGGCATTAACAATTACTGCCCACCCACACTTCCTTCCTAGACGTATGGCCCTTTAATACATCTGATTTTATATTTCAGCTGTGGTCGGGCACCCAGCGGAAGCGGTATCCTCCTTGCTGAGTCCTGGAGGTGAAGGCTCGTCCCTGAGGAAACACCTGCGTCCTTATGGTGCAGTGCTCTCTGATAGAAGTTCTGAAGGATGAGACGGTCTCTTCAGGCTCTGCTCCATCCACCATCATGCTGCTGTCTTTGGATATAGACGTCTGTAGGCCTGAGAATGCTCCGTACATACGTATAGTCTCTGATTCCTGCGGTAGGGATGTTCCGGTGGCAGTGCTGTGCAGGACGGCATTGCAGCGTGTGCTGATGTCCCTCAAAATGTCCTCCACTGAGTCAGAAGACTCTGTTTCATATCCTTCATCCAGTCGCTGCCGCTTACAGGGACTGAGGGACGCTTTAGCACCACAGGGCCTCACTGGTTCACTTCCATTTGGGTCTCTGACTGTCATTAGTTTCTGCAGACCAACAGAAATACAGATTAATTCATGCATAAGAGGTTATATATTGTATCCAGGGTGAATCAGAGTGTATGTATTTGTCTCAGCCATGTACTCACGTCAAGCACTGAGGCCAGGTGCTTTGCACGGCTGGCCAGCTGCCTGAGGTAAAGGTTTCTCTCTTGAAGGGAGTCAATCTCTTCCTGTTTACGGTGTAGAGTCTCGTGGAGCTGCAGACATACAAAGACACTATGTTAAGTCACCATGGCATAACCAATATATTTAGATACTTTATGATTATGCAAAGTTTGATTGCAACAGTTACATGACAACCACAAACTCCGCTTCTAGTGATATTTAGTAATGTGAATTGTACGTAATTTGAACCAGAAGAATGACACGTTTTAGTGGTGTACACAAACTCTCCAGTAGAGCTTAACCTTTTTAAACTATTGTACGTTAAGTCATTTTCTGCCACTAGGCGTCTCTTTATCACAACAATAACAAAAGATGGAGTTTGGTCGGAATTGTTGTCTTCCAACATTGCGGTCATTGCAGTCAGCTTCTCTTGTTTTGGATTCCTTCATGCCTCGTTTCCATACAGGTTCTGTTTTGTGTCTGTAATTCCATATACTATAAGTAATACTCACCGAGGGTCTGCGAGGCACATCGCCCCTAAGCTCAGCTTGTTTCTCTGATAACTTTATCCAGACATCGAATGAGTAAAATTCTTTATCTGGTTCAAATATAATGTTAAAAACAATCACATTCTAAAAAGTGTATTGAAAAATGTGGCTTAAAGCTCCTGACTTCCGGCAGACAACAACAGTGCTTACGATTAAAATTACATATTTCTGGGGTGGTCTGTAGCGTAGTGGGTTACACAGGCGCCCCATGTATAGAGGCTACAGTCCTCGCTGCGGTGGAGCCGGGTTCGAATCCGGCCTGAGCTCCCTTTACCGCATGTCCTCCCCTCTGTCACCCCCTTTCTATCTGTCTCTCGCTTTCAATAAAGCATGTAAAATGCCCAAAAAATAATCTAAAAAAAAAAATACATTTTTCTCTGGGTTTGAAAATTGTTGGAGCCATTTGGGATAATGTAAGTACACAACTCAACATAGGTCTAGTGGAGTTTAGACATGTTCATTTGGAAAAGTTGCACATTATACTGTTTATACTGTTTATTATACATTATAAAAAAGAATCCAGGTCTTTTTCTGAGCATCATTTTGGAGATATAACATCTTGATACCGCAGGACGACCATGAGTCCAAACACGTCACTGAACTTGTCATAGGTCAATAGCAGGGCTTTGAGGTGTCATGGATATTACTATTGCAAACAAATCACATATGAATAGTGTCCTATCATGCAGTCATTTAAGTTCAAATGAGAAAAAAGAAGGGAAAAACACTGTCCATTGATCATAAATCTAAGAGTGAGGATTTACCTGATTGTTGACTTCCATAGACTCTCCCAACACCCTGCCTTGGCACTGGGCGATGCCCTGCCAGGGAGCTCCATCTTGGGCAGATGTGTTGCCTGCTCCTGCTGATGAGTGAGCCAGACTGTCCTCTGAAGAGAAGTACCGCTGAGGGGTGAGCAGAGGGATGACACATCCCTGAAATGGGACCAGCTCAGCTGGAGACAGACTGCTCTCCAGGGTGGCAGGAGAATCTGACAGAGGAGACAAAAACCCAGGGCTTCAGTCAACACTTTTTATATATAATTATAGAAGCCCAACTTAATACGACTTAGATGTAAATGTTGCATCTCTACAGTCGAATATTTGCATTACTCACCTGCCACGAAATCCAGCCCATAATCTCCAAAGTCTTGGTCATCTACGTCAGAGTCATTCACCTGTGGAGGAGTAACATTGTTGATTTAAAGAATATAAAGACATATACGCATTAAAAACTTAGTCGACAATGAAACCACAACTGCCACAGACCTGAAAGTCCCACCACGACCAGGCAGAGTAGAGTGGCTGTATGGCAGAACATGTCTGAGTAGTCATTTCAGTAAGTGTGCCGGCGCGTAATGTGTTTAGTGCGCACGGTGAGCTGTGCCAAAGAGGCAGCTCGTGGACAAAACTTGGGAGGTCCAGCCAATTAGCGGTAGCCTGCGTGTCATGAGTAAACTACATTCATGCAGAATTCCAGCACACTCTGTCAAACATTAACAACTGTAAAGGGACGAAGATCTGCCACCATGCTATCTCTCTGCTAGATCTAAATTGTTGGAAGTGCGAAAACCAGGGGCACAACAACCTGAGATGTCACATAAGAATTTTTTTTTCTGGTACTGATGAAGGTTTTTTTCCTCACCTGAGAGCAGAGGGAGTCGCTCTCCCGTCTCACCACAGACGCACATTCTTCCAAATCATTCCATGCAATCGTTGAAAAAGCTGCAACACAAGAAAGTGTGTCTGTAAATGTTATTATTCGCAATCGCTGCCTTTATTTTACATGCGGGAAGGTGGTGCATGAAGTAGCCAGACATGCGCATACCTTGTTCAATAATGCAGGGCAGCTCAGCGTACACACTGACAGGACTGCTGCTTCTTGGCACCAGCTTATCCTGCAGATAGAGAGTCTGTTAACACCACTGCACAGAGCTGGAATGTCTGCATAATTTTAAAGACAGAGGTGCCATACCTTTTTGTTTCCTGCAGCTCTCCTCCCCTGTTGGCCCATTTGGTTGGGACACACAGCACCAAACACTTTCCTGTCTCTTTGCATCTTCATGAGCTCAGCTCCGGCTGCTGGGCTGACCAGGATCATGGTTTGATTTGAAGCTGATATAGACCAAATTCTCCCGGTTTGTGTCTCTCCGTGCCGCGGTCTCATAGTTTTGGCCCAATCACATGCACTTATTTGGTCTCCAGGGAGTGACAGCGTCCTCGGAGATTAAATTGGTGCAGACTAACGGTTTTTCTGCCCTGAAGTGTAAAGTGGTACCGCGCATAACGGCGCCATTACAGCAGGTGCCCTCTGCGTCAGATCTGCCCTCCCTCCTCCGCCTACAGCCAAATATCCCCTATGCCCTGCCAGAGGCGCATGCAGAGCCCGGCAAGGCTTCTCCCAGCCCCTTCTGTTTTATACAATCAGCGTTTCTATATAGTCTCCATAAGGCTGAACAGCACACTGGAATTGTCGAGACAAAATGCTTTATTTCATGGCCACATCACTCAGTGCGTAATTTCTATTCAGCTGTGCGTAAAATATCTTAGGGTCAAGGCCTGTTGCCACATTTAAAGCGAGATGGAAAAAAGGAAAAGGGTAATTACAACAGACAGCTCAGTAAACACTCGTGACAAATGCCTCTATTAGTAAACAAACAAGAGTAAGCCTTGTTGACCCTTAACGCTGAATGCACCTGTGTGGTCGACACTGTGTCAGCAGGTCGAGATGCCACGCGTAATGGATTATCAGAGAAAGCCCCTCACTTGACCAGACTGTGTTGGCACAGGTCAGTGATGCAACGGTAAGTAATGTGGTCAACTGACCTCCTGACAAATAACATTTAAGCCACAAAAATCACATACACGGGGAGAAAAAGTATAGGGTCTACAAAGTCACATTTAAATCTAGAGAAGAGCAATGTATCCAACTGAGAAAAACTAGTTGATCTGTTTTTCTAAATTATTGAAATTATTATTTTAGAATCGTGAGAAGTTTTCACAGAATAAGAAATTATTTCTGAATTCAGACGACAATTATCTTATTTATTCAGTAAAGAACATTTCTCACATGAAAACTTTTCTGAGATTATTATCTCAGGAAAAAAAATCCAACAAAAAAAATTATCTCCATATTTTTCCAGGAAAATTTACATATATACAAATTCTGAGATAATTATCTCTTTGAAGATGAAAAAAATCAGCATATTTTCCCATGGGAACTTTTCTCATAAGAAAGAAAAATCTGCTGACTTTTCTTTTCATGAAAACTTTTGTCAGAAATACAGAACTGTTTTAATAATTCAGAAAAAAGGGCAATATATTCTTAATTTTATACTTTCTATGGCATGCTTCCCTATGGATCTGTCAGTCTGAAATTAGCTCTAACACAGTAGTCATGTATGCCTTACTGAGCTCAATTAAAACCCCTGCTATATGCTCATCCAATCCAGTTAAAGTTGCCGACATAAACAACATTGTACTGTAGGTGGTGCATTTTGTCATACTGCATGATTTCATATTCATGTCATCCAGTCTCAATGACATCTGGCCAGACTTATTTCCAATGAAAGACGTTGTATTTTTCAGCTGTGTTGGAATTATGGCTTCACGTTTTAATATCCATTAAGACACTGGCACAAATTAATTTACTGATAATTTATTTCATAATGAAAACAAACAATTAATTACAGTACTTTTTCCAGGTCCTTCATTGAATAGGTTGCAGCAGTTACAGCAAGTCAGTGCATTCACAGTAAATAAAAACTCTGATATAGAATTAATTAAAATAAACTGAATATATGAATATCTTCAATGATAAACAAGGGAAACATTCATTCAGTTCAGCCTATGAGGTACATGAGTAGGTTTGCATAAACACCAGACTTAACTTCTGAACATCACCTTTAAATAAAGGTAAATAATAAAAATAGTGGGGATTTTGGCATTTTGCTAACATCTGAATAGTGGCACACTTGTAGTCACATGGCAGACATCACTTCCAGTGTCTCCTGGTTTAACGACACCAACAGCCTCAGGTTGTCTTTGCATTCCTGGGCCAGACTGTGGTCGTGTCTCCCCTGACTCACAGACAGGAAGTGGCTCTCAGAAAGCTCAGGGCTCTCAGATGTCTCACATAGCTCATCCACAAAACTGTCCCACTGGAAGGTTTCATGCTCAACAAGCTCTTGTTCAGTCTTCAGTAACTCGCTGGCTATCGTCAGTGCACAGCTAGCAGTCAGAGATGGTGGGTATTTGTTGAAAGCGTAGTCTGCCAAACTCAACTCACACACTTTTCGTGCAAGGTTGCTGCACTGGCGGGGTCTGTTTGTGTCTGGATTCATTCGTACAGACCCATGTCCTGTATTCTCAGTCTCAAGCTGGGAAGCCTCGATGCAGTTGGTGTAATAGTCCAGGAAAAAGGCCAGGGTGGGTGCAGCGAGGCGATAGTTAAGACGGAGGAGGATGAGACACTCCAGGTTGCAGAGCTGCTCCTTAGTGAAGGCATCACAGCACAGTGACAAGAGATGGCTGATCCGTGGTGAGCATATCTCCACCTGAGAGAGGGAGAATGAAATCCAAACACATAAACTACCTGTTCATCAAGCATTTACCACACTCATGGACAGAATCTAAGGCAATGGGCCCCTGGGCACTGACAAGCAAAAGGCCCCCCACATCTCCTATAGGAATAGGACACAGACTTTGTGGTGGTTTTATGTCTCTTTAGTCGTTATACATCTTTTCCTGGTTTTGTGTCACTTGGTGTCTTTTTTGTTTGTTTTGTTTTTTTGTGTTTATTTGCTGTTGTTTTGTGTCTCTATGTAGTTTTTGTGTGTCTCTTTGTCGTAATTGTGTCTTTTATAGTCATTTTGGCCGATTGTGTCTCTATGTAGCCATTTTGCTTTTTTGGTCATTGTTTTGGATGTTTTGTGTCTCTTTGCTGTTATTTTATGTCCCTTTGTTGTTGTTTTTGTCATTTTTTGTCTTTATGTAGTAACTTTGTGTCTTTTTTGGTCATTTTGCATCTCTAAATGGTTCTGTGTCTCTTCGTTTTTGTTTTGTCTCTTTTTTGGCCCTTCTTATAATTTTGTAGTCATCTTTTTTGGTTGTTGTTGTTGTTGTTTTGGCATACACTTTGGAGTTGTTTGTTGTTGTACACTTTAGGTCCCTATAGGCCAGTGCTCGATAGTCCTGTTCAGTAATCCATCCATGACCACACTTATAGACGCACCTGTTTGCTGGATAGCAGGAGTGCAGTGACACCCAGCAGCTGGAAGCAGTCAGCAGCCACCGGTGTGGATGCCATGAACCTGTCCATGATGTTCACTGCCAGGCAGCAGCACTCAAAGGACAGACGGAAATGTTTGTGTACAGGGATGAGCCAGCTGACGAGCTTACACCTCGCCTCTGCAGTCAGCTGCAAGTGAAACATAAAGCCTGTGAGTATAAACTGCAGATTGAAAGTATTTAATAGATACAAAACGGAGGATTATAGTGGCAGTTACTCACACAAAGCATGTGTTTATCCTCTTTAACTGAAGAGAATAATATAACACCTTTTTTGTAATCTGCTATTGCATTTTATAGCAGTTTCAAGACTATCTCCATGCCATTGATCTCAAAATATTCATGCACTGAACAACTACTATGTGTCTTTAGTTACACCATGGCAGTATTTTTGTGTTAATTTCAGGAAACCATGAAAAGTAGCCTTAATATCTGTTATAAATATAAAAAATGGCAGGCCCAAATGAGTTAAGAGATTACACATATTTTATATAGGCTGCTGTCTCCATTCACCTGGCAACATTTCAGTATAATATAGCCTACTTGTGGCTGGCGTGCCAAGCTTTTGCAGGGATGAAACTGAGCCTCCTTCTCCCTCTGGATCTTGAAACCGATGTCCCCGTACTGGAGGTACCAGTTGGACAGCTGTCCTGCAGGCGGATCGTCTGAACGGAGAGGGGACACAACCATCCGTGCCGGGGATGAAATCGGGGAGGATCCCAAGTCTTCTTCGAAACCAGAGTCACTCAACTTGGACATGAGTGTCTGCTTTCTGTGCCGGGCTGTCTGCCTCTGCTGGACGGTTGTGAGCGCTTCTGTTGGAGGAGGAGATGCTTCAATTGTCCTTCTCCGTTTGTAAACGGACTCCGAGCCACATTCGCCGTTCACAAATGAAACCATCTCCGGTTAGCTGCCCCTCACTGGAGCCTCCACTGGCTGTGTATTACTGAGGCTGGGTCAAACAGCAGCAGCCTCCTGGATGCTGGCTGTGGGGTCGGGAGGAGGGGAGTTCCGTCTGCTGACGTCAGTTTTCCCGGGGTCTTCCCCGCTCCTCGAGCTCACCTTTCTCCCGTCGCCCGGGGAACCGAGGCCAAACAATCACTTGCCCCATGTAGGAATTAATTATCCTGAGCCTGAACCATATGTTATACTTTTTGCTGTCTGCCTATTTAACGGGATTAAATAAATAAATACATTCTTTAAATATTGTAACAATTGTGCTTTAATATGTCAAATGTAGCCAATGGAAACATGAATTAGGCTACACATGTGCTTGATTACACTCAGAAACAACGTGTTCATCAATGTAAACAATGTGCAATTTTTCTTGTGCAATATTACTACACTCTGGTGCATTATTATCTCATACTACTGTACAATCTGTACATTTTAACCTTTGCAATAATGTTCACTTCATCTTGGTTACATAGCCTATTGTTTATATCCACACCCACATCCACATAATGTAGCCTATATATAATTTTATCTCTTTTCTTTTAATAAAAAAATGCTTTTTAAATATGCTTCTTATTTTTTATACTACCCTTGTTTATACTGATCGTTCTTTCTGCTATCCAATTGCTGCTATAATAAATGTTTATCTTATCTTATTAAAGGTAAATGGCTGTTTTACCTGCAATATTGTATTTGAATTTGCTGTTAGTTTTCACGTGTTTTTTTTAAAGAACATGCAATGTATCATCATCTTTGATATCGTCACACTGTTAAAATAATCGCCTATGTCATTTTTTGTCAAAATTGTTTGTTTTTTTTGCCTATCATCTCCTCATGACGCCGGCCACCTATGGTACAATCGCCTACATCCAGTTGATCAGATCATGTGATTTTACCCCTTTAAGCTAATGGCCTAAGTCAAGTGTGTGATTTAAGCGGATTTATTATGCCTAAGTCAAAATAAAATGTGACTTAGGCAATTTTTTGAACATGCCTTTGTGACTTAAGCAAGACACTTTATTTTGAAGGTGTCTACATAAGAGTGAATATTAATAATTTGAAGTAACGCTCATGATACTTGTCATGTCATGTTTCTGACAGGCTTGTGTGACTCTTATGTAGACACCTTCAAAATAAAGTGTTACCATATCTTGCTTAAGTCACAAAGGCATGTTCAAAAAATTGCCTAAGTCATTTATTTCTCTTAAGTTACATAATTTACACACAGTGTTTTTACTATGCCAATAACCATCCTTTGTTACATCCTTTTGAGTGAAATGATCAATAAATGTCATATGTTACACTTTTGGTGAAGTTTTTTGTGCTTCCTGCAAAATTTGAAGAAAATGAGTTAGGCAATTATTTTAACAGGGTGATGATTTAATTGTTATTTTACAAAAATGAAACAACAGTGAAGATGGGTGGAGATTGAAGTTTTGTGTTGTTTATCCATAAAAACAATGACGTCACCTCAAATTTTAGCTTGCTAAGGGTGACTTTGTTTTTCAATGGCGACCCAGATACAGTTCATAATAATATAATATCTTTAGAAACGAATACTATTTTATTCTGTTAAAGAGGTTTTGTGTAGTATTGATATTAAGAGTGACCTGCACTGACTTTGCGGTGGGCGGAACTTTAACACTGACGACTACAAAACAGACGCACGTCATCTTTCAAACTCCAGAGCAAGACGAGCGATCATGCAAAGTCAGACCTGAACCAGGCTTCAAGTATGCCCTCTGCACACGTAAACAAGGTATTTTAATTGCTTTAATATTCTTTGTGGATGATTGTCGCTGATATTTTATTGATGGCTGCATTTGCCGCAGCTGCAGGTTAATCCGCATTACAAAAACTACGAAATAAACAGAATGCTAGCTGTTGCTAGCTGAGTAGCTAACGTTAGCTGTCCTAGCCAGTAAGCTAAATAGGAATAGCAAACAACGGTAGCTTGTTGGGCTATATGTGGCAAGTTAGCTAACGTTATATTGGGGGACTTACACTAGTTTGCCGGCAGTTTTATCTACATGTGTGGTAAAGACAACGCCGTGTATTCAAGGAGTGGAAGAAATCACGATAGATTTAGAAGCTATTGAGCTAGCTTGCGCTAACATCATGCAATAAGAAGCTTCTGAAGTCAGTTACCGTTGTTTTAGTTAGTCCGGCAGCTCGAATAGCAGGTTAATATTACATGTGTGCATAGGGGTCAATGACGTGATCTAACCCAGTGTGAGTTGGAGAAACCAGTAATTTTTTCCCCATAAAAATCTGATTATATACAGGTGAATATGTGAACTAAAATGAGAAAAAATACAATCCACGTTTACATTTCAACACAGTGGTTTATAACACATTTTACATAATTTGTCAAAACTTTAGAAACAAAATGGTGGTTTTTAGAATATGTTCTGCTCAATATTGACGAAATGTGTTAATGTAGAAATACTAAAAAAAATAATTAATTTGATGTTTTTTTAAATGAAGTAATTATATGTATGTCAACTTAAATACAATGTAGGTGGATGAAGTATTTAATATTTATAATTTTTTGTGGTTACACCTTTTGACATCTTGCCAACCCTTATTTGTCACTGACCCATAAACAGTCACCCCAACTAACCTAACGGTGATGTTGTATTAGGTTTGGTAACGTAAGAAGCAGCAGTGTATCCTTAGTTTTTCCACTGAGCTCAGATTTTCTGTTCACAACTGTCAACGTTCACAGCCAATAAAAATCGGTTAACGGTTAACCTCAGTTTGCAGAAATCAGACAAGTATGTTAAATGGGGCTAAATAACACAATTTATTGCAAGATATCTGTTTGTGCAACTCTGTTTAGTTCACATTTTAGCCGTGCTTTATTCAGCCGCAAAGTTGTGCAAAAGTCTGGTCTGAATTACATGATGAGCTGTTTATGCACAAAGAAAATACACCGGCAACTAAAATCGCATGTTGCTTCCTCAAAGAGGACATTTTCCAAAGTTGTGTTTGGCATACACACTAACTGAACATTTCATTCTGTAGTTTTAGCATAAGTGAACCATGGAAAACTCTGGCAGACCTTACCGGCCTAGGCAAGAGAGAGGCTGGGAGAGGGGAGCAGGAGCAGACAGGGCAGAAAGCTGGAGAATCCAGGACCAGGGTCGAGGACAGAACTACAGATCAGAGGGAGGTCAGCAGGGCAAGTACCAGGGAGGGCCCTACCGGGCCAGTCCAAAGAAGGGAGGACTTGGGCCTATGAGCTACTCTCCCGGTGGATTCAGAGGTGGACACAGCCCCTCACAGAAGGATGACCTTCGGTGGTTCTCAGGTCCTGAGAACAGTGGTGGGACTCGAGAAGATAATTGGAGAGAGCGCTCGCAACAGCAGCATTGGAGGAGGAGTGCCCAGGGAGAAGGTCCAAAGGAGGACAGGGAGCAGGGGGGGAGAGAGGACACTGATGGCAATGCTCATAAATCAGGTGAGAATTTGGAAATCACATTCTGGGTACAGAGTGAAAAAAAATGATAGCCCTCTCACTGGACACCTTAAAATTAGGTGCACTGTGATTCTTAACTTCTGAGTCTCACTGTATGAACTGGCTGTACTCCATTATTCATGACATGTACACATTACTGATTAACTGTCTCCACAGAAACATATTCAGCACATGTGTTTCTGCCTTCCGAAGGAAGAAGACGGAGAAACAGAAACAAGAATAAACCTTATGCTGAAGAGAACAGGGGCCCTATGATTGAAGAGTCCACACTCTCAGCCAAAGAGCTGCAAAGTCTACAGCAGGCAGAGAGGCGGCTTAACAGAGAGGAGATCTACAGCCTGAAGAAGGTACAGGCTACCTCTGTCTATATCGATGTGCTCTGTCTATTGCCTTATGTATTGTTTTTCAAGCAACAATGACAAAAGTTGGTTGTTCTAGGTTCTCAAATGTGATTTTTATTTTTTATTTTTTTTTAAAGAAAAAACTCTAGGACATTACGTTGAGTATATTTTACTGTTTTCTATTTAATTGACCAAATGATTCATAGAGAAAATAATCTGAAGTTAATACATCATGAAAATAATAGTTAGGTGAAGCCCAACTTATTTTTAGAGTAGTTAAACCGGATCAGGCTCCCTTACTATAATTAGAGCTGTTTCAGTGATACAGTATTTGTGATCATGAGGTACAGCTGATAATTAATTTCCATTCCAGTATAATTATTTCAGCTAGCATCTGATGTCTGTACTTTCCTCCTTTTTCACTTGATTCAGAGGTCCCATAGCAACCCTGGTGCACTTTACACCTGCACTCTGTGTGATACTCTGCTGGAGTCTGTGTCTGACGCTTACAGACACATCAGAGACAAACGGCACAAGAAGAGGGCCAAGGTAAGAAATGGTCCCATTATGCTGCTATACTGTCTCTATCCCAGTTATGGTCTTATGCATTAAAAACTGTAAACACCTGTTTGCTTACAATTGTGTGTACAGGAAAGGCAGGAGCAGGTGATGCTGACTGAGATTCTGCCTCCCGGTCCAGAGCAGATCAGTGCAGTGAGTGCTGCACTAGAGGCTGTTGTCCGGGAACATGGGCTGAATGACCAGGATGTTGAGACAAGACAAAATGTTGTCTCTATGATGCAAGACCTCCTTCTGTCCGTCCTGCCTGGTAAGTCATCTAGGGAGGAAATATTTGTTTGACATAGCCATGACCTCTTATGCTTTATATCAGTACATTGTTTTGTGAGTTATGTTTTACATTTACATTTAGTCATTTAGCAGACGCTTTTATCCAAAGCGACTTACAGGAAGTTTTAATGTTAATAACATTCCACATCCATATATCTTTCTCTTATCTGTAGAGATCCGGCTCAGGCTATATGGATCATCTTGCACTAAGTTTGGATTTAAGGATTCTGATGTCAACATTGACATTCAGTATCCACCTCACGTGAGTAGCCCAGTGTGAGTTTGAACGTGTGAATACTGTTTTTGGTTTTGGTTCATGTTTTTTAACACTATTTTTAATTGGGTTTTCTCACATTTTTCAAAAAAACACTCCCACTCCTCAAGAATAAGAAATGCAACCTAAAAAGCTTTTATTTACACAACAATATCAGTTTGATAAGACTGAGGTTCATGATCATTCATGTTATGTCATGTCAGATATGAATTGACACCAGTATGACTTTATGGCAATCTTTAAAGTCTGTGTAAAAGGAAGTGTCTTTAGCTTTTGTACTGTAGTGTGTTACTCAACAGAATATTTAAATCTAAATCAAATCTTTTGCAGTTGATTTGACCACTAAAAGGTGGACAGCTGTTGACTTAAGCATGATGCAGAACGAGCTCCAGAAGACTGGTCATTTGTTGTTAAATCAGGAGGAGGATGAGGTAGAGGTGAAAGCAAAAGCTTTGCCAGCTTTCAAGCACAAGCTATTGAACTTTGCCCATCCTCCCAGCGGCCTGGGGCTTCCCACTCACCCTCTGGCCAAGGTCCGCATGTGCAGTGACAGAGTTAGACCGGCACAACCTCCTTGAAAGAGACCTCTGCAACATTGTTTTCAAAATTAAATCAACATTTTTGCAGACGCATGCCCAAACACACATTGCTTCCCATCTCTCTCCAAATTGCTTTAACTGCTGCAACCATGACTACAACATACAAACAATGGAGTGCGGTTTTATATGAGCAGTGTGACTACCTAAACGCCAAAAGTTTTTTTTTTTTTTGTTGGATTCATTTTTGTAAATGCTGAGTGCAGGATGAGTCATCAAACTTTTTGAAATTGTTTTACTTGGCTTTACAGAAAGAGAGGTTTTTATGTGAAATACTTTTATCAATCTTGTGATATTTGCCAAATATTCCAATGCAGTATCATTTTAACACAGGATTAAAATTGGGAAAATGTATTTTTCATTT
Source organism: Centropristis striata (assembly GCF_030273125.1). Classification (NCBI taxonomy): domain Eukaryota; kingdom Metazoa; phylum Chordata; class Actinopteri; order Perciformes; family Serranidae; genus Centropristis; species Centropristis striata. Next base: position 25,221,148 of record NC_081523.1, read on the forward strand.
CACTGGGACTGTTATAGCATTGTTTTACAAAATGTATCTAATGCTATTATTTTGTAACAGTTTTATTATAATCTTTAATGAATAATCTTTTGAAATGGAATGTATTCACAGATGCATCAGCCAGACGTCTTATTGTTGGTCAAGGAGAGTCTCTCCGTGAGCCGTGAGTCACCCTTTTATTCATTTAACTGCAAGGTTGTTTATTTTCTTGTTTAAAAATTTCAACAATCTAAAAGCCAGTCAAGTTTTAAATTTAAAATATCATGTTGTCTCCACAGCTCTTTTTGTTGATATGGAAGCTGATTTCCATGCCAGGGTGCCTGTGGTCATCTGCAAAGAGAAACAGAGGTGGGAGTCTCTCAAAGTGGATTAAAGTTCATAATTATTTGCATGTCCAATTTATGAATCAAACTGATTGATAGAAACTATGAAATTATAATCTCTTGAGATATTCAGGTTGATCATTAACCCTTTGAACAATGCTAATCCTAAAAAAATCACCAAAATGACATAATTTATCATCGCCAGAAACAGAAAATGTTGTTTCGTGAGAAACTCCTTCGTCAGGAAAAGTAGAAAAATCTGAGCTTGAAAGTGATATTTCCTCAAAATCAGCTTATTGTATGTCATTTAAACTTTCACCAAAAACAAACTTTTCACGAACCCGATCCTCAAAAAACAACATTAAAATCTGCACTCCTCAGTGCGACTGGGAAGCCATGACTGACTTGGCTCAGGCAATCGGTGACAAAAATTTAGTGAAACTAATAAAATCTGTACTGCAGGCTGTTTACGCAGAGGTGCAGGACTTGTATTATATTGCAGTGAAAAATGATGCCAGGAACAAAAAACGCCCTGGTACAGCTTGGGGTTCAGAATGGGTTTTCTTACATGCAAAGAGTTACAGTACCACATGCACAAGAGCAGTAAACCAAATCTGTTTTTCTCAACAGCGGCCTGATTTGCAAAGTGAGTGCAGGAAATGAAAACGCTTTCCAAACCACCTCCTATCTTTCTGCTCTATCCAATGGGGAGAATCTCCTCCTCCCTCTGGTTTTGGGTCTCAGACGCTGGGCCCAGGTATGTTTCTAGTTGAGACCCTGACCTGTTGCTCAGGTTAGCCAGGCAACTGGTAAAATGGGCTCAGGATGCTTGTATCATTATTTTGTCTACACGTCACATTATGTTTTTAACATGCGTATTCCTGCGTCTGGCTTAGATCTGTGAGATCGACCGTGCAGAGGAAGGTGGGCTGCCGCCGTATGTCTTCGCCCTCATGGTGATCTACTTCTTACAGCAGCGCAAACAGGCCCTCTTGCCAACCTACATGAAGCCAGAGGTGTGTTGTTCTTTTCACCTTGATCCTGAAAGACATGTACAGTATTAATTTCATTATTTTCCTAGGTCGAAACTAATCAAATCATCTAATTGTTTTGGATTAAGGTGGTTTCACTCAGCAGGTTGCCAGACTTCAATCTCACCCATACAGAGGATGGACATTTACACTGGGCTTACACCCCTTCCCCCAAAGAACAGCCAGCAGAGGGCTCCACCATAAAGGGAAAGGTAATAACGGAGACACTAATGTAGTTTCTTGTCTGAAAATATTTTGTTGGTTCCTTATTGCTGACACTTTGATATGTTGACTTTATGATAAATATGCTTTTTCTAGATGCAGTGATGAATTTCTTTTCATCACAGTAAAGAAAAAAACCTTTTGTTGTGCTCTGTTGCTCAGAATACATTAGCAGGCAACAAAGATGCAGGAAATGGTTCCTGGAGAAAAGAATGATTGCATTGTTTAATCAGGAAAATGGAAATCACTTATTTGATAGAAATGTCTGTATTTCCTTCCAGGTTCCTTTGGTGTTTCAGAGCCCTCGGCCGCCTGTTGAAGTTGGGCTTCTCTGGGTGGAAATGCTTCGTTTTTACTCGTTGGAGTTCAACTTGGCTGACAATGTCATCAGTGTACGGACCAGTGCTGTCCTCTCCCGAGAGATGAAAGACTGGCCAAAGAAACGCATCGCTGTGGAGGGTTAGAAACGTTCTTATTTTATATCCTTGATTAGAATCACTAGTGGAACGATCCTAACGCCCAGGTTGAAATAACAAGCAGCAATTATGTATAATCCCACTAATTTGTGTTAATTCTGCTGATTTGTAAATGGTATTTGTGGATGGTTTATCTGAAGTAATGTCTCCGTTTCTGTGTTCAGATCCATTTGCGGTGAAGAGAAATGTGGCCCGCACAGTGAACAGCCAGCAAATGTACGAGTACATCCTCCACTGCCTCAAAACCACATACAAGCACTTTGCACTGCCACTCAACACGCCAGCTGCCAATCACAAGATAAAGGCACAGCGTGGACCTATTAAAGGGGCAAACGCTGAGGCTTTGAGTGAAGAGACTGCATGCCTATCAGATCTCGGTCAGCTAAGCATTCAGTCACAACATGCTAATCAACCTCAAGCTGTAGAAAATGGTCCTGAAGACTCTGATTGCATTATTGAGGAAGAGGAGGAAGTTGAGGAGTATAGTGACTCGGATGAAGAACGAGAGAAAGAAAAAGTCGACCTGGGCAAAAGCAGTCTCTCCGAGGATGAAGAAGACGAGGATATTGACGTGGACACGCACAACAGACACCATTTAGACAGCGTCACGACAGAAGATGATGAGATTTTCCCAGTGGACGAGATCTCTGGGGAGGAGCTTTTGTCTGATGAGGAGGGCCCAGACTTGGACACACCTGGTTCATTGGATGAGGAAGAGGAGGAAGAGGTGGAGCTGGCACCTGTGAGTGTCTCACCTGCAGTTTTAGAGGATGCAATTAAGGATGAGGGCCCAGAAAAGAAAAACCAACAGAAGAAACGGTCGTATGAGTTCACCAGGCAAGCTTTCACCAGAGGCAAGGTAAGTGTTGCCTCATGTTTGTTTTTAAATACCTCCCTGCAAAGTGAGGGTCTTAAGAAAACAAATTTAAAAACATTTTAAATCCACTTGGGGTTTTTTTATTCTTTTGGGTTAAAGGTGACTGGAAGTAAGAACTAGACAATAAACTGTGGCAAATAATCATCTCTGTTAAACTCCTTTTTTAAATCTCACATCTTCTTAGTCACACATGGTTGTGTGCAGCCTGTGCAAGCGTGATGGACATCTGAAGAAAGACTGTCCGGAAGATTTCAAGAAAGTGCAGCTGGATCCTTTGCCCCCAATGACACCAGAGTTTCTCAGTGTCCTTAACAAAGTCTGTGAGCAGTGCTTCAGTGAGTATTATGTGATTGTTTGAGTATTTAAAGTTAATTACATTAAACTCAATTCAATGAAATGCCAACCAGCTTGTATCTTTAACATCACATTTTTAAAATATGCCAGTTTTGCTTTAAGTTTGTTGAAAAGGTTAAATGTCTTCAGAAGGGAAGAACATTTTTATATATTTTCTTTCATCACAAAAGACATGTTTTTTCCTAAATTAACCTAAATTGTTGATGAAAGCCACCTGTTGTGTGTTGTGATCAGCATAAATGACACCCTCAAATTTCTGTGACCAGCTAAAAATATACCTTTGAAACATCATTCAGAGTTGCTTGCAAGAAAATGGTTATCCATATGAGCTCATTTCTTACCAGTGACATCCTGTCAGTCAGCCTTATGTTGACCACTATTGTGATATAATTAAGTTAAGGGAAATAAAGCATTACATTTTGGTGAAGTCCTAAAATAAAGTGTATGACTTTGGTCTGATCTGATGATGGGTCTGTATCTTCTTTAGCTGACTTTGCCCCAGATGAACTGGAAGTGGGTGTAAGAGAGCACATCCTTCAAGACCTGGAGACCTTTGTCAGACGACAGTTTGCTGGTGAAGTAGACTCCTTTTTATTAAGCATCGTTTTTTCCAAACGAAATAGTGTGATAATGCATTTTAATTAGATTATTGACTTGCCCATCAACCACTAAGCTAGTATAAAAGGAGAGCACATTTATGAAAACATTGACAAATCATGTTTTGTGATGTACAGGTGCTCGGCTACAACTGTTTGGATCATCCAAAAATGGCTTTGGCTTCAGACAGAGTGACCTAGACATCTGTATGGTGCTGGAAGGGCAGGAGACTATGGATGTAAGTTTCTTTTTAACATATTGCAAAGTATTGGGGCTGTACCGAATAGTTTGAAACATCCTTCAGAGCGCTGAAATTCTATCTAGCAGCAAACTAACGAAACTGACTATGTATATTCATTAAATAAAGTTGATTTCATAAAAATAAAAAAATGCTAATTCAATCAAATGAATTATTCTGCTCAAATTAAGGATTTTGTTCAAGTATTTAATTTTTTTTGTTGGAGTGATGGAATTCTCAAATATGACAACAGACATTAAAAGTTTCAAAAACCTCAATAGAGGCTTCCAGTGTGTGTTGTTGGGGTTTGGGGAAATAAAGGGTTTTGGTTTAAGTTTGGCAACATGACCAAATTCTTAAGTCAGAATATTGTATGAGTTTAATCTATTTATGGATGGATACAGATAATTAAGAGTTAGATTCTGAGGTATTTGTAGTTATTGGTAATAGTAATTTGTTAGTCTTATTCATTGTAATCCACATAAAATATAACTGTGTACATGTATCTCTTCCACAGGATGTTGACTGCATTAGCATCATTGAAAGCTTGGCAAGACTGCTGAAAAAACACCCAGGTTAGAATTAAGACATGGCAATTTTAGTTTTCTTGCTAAAGATCACAATCCGTGCAGCACATGACAATACATTGCCACATGTTATGTTTTACAGGTGTGTCAGCACAAATGTATTGCTGTATTTGTATACTACAGTGGCTTACAGGAGATGCTAAATGTTTCGTCAGCAATGTTTAATATTACCAATTCCTCCAAGTAAAGATTTCTAGAGCACAAAATGTCAGAGCATCCTCGCTAACCCCTCTCCACATGTGCCTCTACCCTGCCACCAGGTCTGAAGAACATCCTGCCCATCACCACCGCAAAAGTACCGATCGTGAAGTTCTACCATGTTCGCACTGGCCTGGAGGGAGACATTAGCCTCTACAACACTCTGGTACAGCGCTTTCTCCCTCTATATTTGTGTTGCATCCAATTTTTTATTGAATAACCTATTGTACTGGTCATGCTTTACTTGCATTTTTCTTCTTCAGGCCCTGCACAACACACACCTGCTAGCATCGTATGCCGCCATTGACAGGAGAGTGAAGATCCTCTGTTACGTCATGAAGGTTTTCGCCAAGGTGAGTGCTTTAGACACTAAGGTCTCTTTGTATGTCTGCATTGTCATATTGTATTATTATATCATATAATAATCATGTTTATTTTTTTGTCCCCGTTCAGATGTGTGACATTGGCGATGCTTCACGTGGCAGCCTCTCGTCCTACGCTTACACCCTCATGGTGCTGTTCTTTCTCCAGCAGAGAAATCCACCAGTTATCCCAGTGCTGCAAGAGGTACAAATGACAAGTTTGTAAAAAAAAAAAAAAAAAAATTCATACTTAATCTTTCAGTATTAAACTATCCCAGTAACCATCTTTTATGTTTCTGGTCTTAACACGCTTTTAGTTTAAACATGTTAAAGAAAACCAATATCCACCTTACATAATTTGACCTTTACATTCCAAACACCAACTAATCGTGGTTATTACGTTATTGTCAAGAATCTGCAAATTTTCTGATCTTCCCTCAACTGTTTGTTGCAGATTTATGATGGAAAGAAGAGGCCAGAGACGCTAGTTGACGGCTGGAACGTGTACTTCTTTGATGATTTAAAAACACTGGTAGGGTATTCTATGTTTTTATCTATTCTGTCTTGAGTTGTAGATGTTTAGTAAAAATGGATTTCACACCGTGCTGTGTCTTCCTCCACCTGCAGCCTAGTCGCTGGCCACAGTGTGGAAAGAACACTGAGACTGTGGGGGAGCTGTGGCTCGGCCTGCTCCGCTTTTACACCGAGGACTTTGACTTCAGAGACCATGTGGTCTGCATCCGTCTGCACGACCGCCTCACCACCTTCAACAAGCAGTGGACGTCCAAATATATCGTCATTGAAGGTCAGCTTGAGTGACGAACTCCGGTTCCAGACTTGTACAATATAAAGAAACGGATAATATAAAACACAGAAGCAAATAAAGCAGCCATGCATATTTAACCAGCAGTAGGTGGTGCTAACTTCAAGCCCTCGGTGCAAAACATTGTTTCCCCATTTACAAATTAACCAAAAATACAGGTCACTGTTAAAAATCTAGTTTTTGCACTGTTGGAATCTTTATAACATGGTACTGTCCATCCAGTGAATTAAGTTCATATCAATGTTAATCATTAGAATTTTTCAATTGATTTTTCCAAAGGAGAGTGTCTATAGTAGGTGCTCTGAATTATTTCATTATTCATTTGTGTTGCTTTCTTTCCTCTGTTCATATTCCAGATCCATTTGACCTGAATCATAATCTCGGTGCTGGTCTGTCCAGAAAAAGTATGATCAATTCTTTGTGTATCTTTTCTTGTTTGATTGCCTTTGTCCCGTGTGTCTTTTCTCATGTGTTTTCTTAAATTTTAATTAAAACAGTGACAAACTTCATCATGAAGGCTTTCATCAATGGCAGAACAGTGTTTGGCACGCCAGTCAAAGCCTTTCCTCCCGTGTACCCCAGTCAGATGGTTAGTGTTCGCTGTCTAAACACCACATTTGTGTATTGTTGTGGCATTATCGCAGCATTAACATTGTGATTTGTCTTTATTGATCTCAGGAGTATTTCTTTGATCCTGAAGTCCTGACTGAGGGAGAAGTAGCTCCCAATGACCGCTGCTGCCGCATCTGTGGCAAGATCGGCCACTTCATGAAAGACTGCCCCATGCGCAAGAAGTAGGTGTAATCACAATACGTCTGCATTTGTCGCAGTGTCTACTTGGAGATAAAAGTCTATCCGCACTGTGCATCAAGCTACATATTTGTATTATATTTTGGATACTTTTGGCCCAGGTCCAGACACAGACGGGACTCAGAGAAAAGGCCAGATCACCTGCGAGACATGGCAGAGGACGGCAAGGATCAGATCAGACACAAGAGTGATCACTGGAGGAAAAGAGATTCACTGGAGGTGCGCTGCTGCTACCTGTGTGGATCAAGTGCTCACATCAAGAAGGACTGTCAGCTGTACAGAAGCCCTGCAGGTTCACACAAACTATTTATCATCTTCTACTACATTGATAAGCCCTGCTAAAAGATTTCATTGGAGGGAAGAAGTAATTTGCTTCTTTTTAATCTTTGTCATTTGGCAGGTAATATGAAGATGGAAGGCTTTTCTTCCTCTTCAGTCCACTTGAGGAATCTGAGAGAAAAGGAGAGACAGGTATGATCTTGTGAATTCCAGTGAAAAATGTCCTTTTAATTTTTTACTGACACTTATGTACATTGCTACACCTGTTTATTTTCCTCTTGTCAGGGTTCACCTTTACAAGAAGAGAAGAAGAGAAAACAACAAAATGTGATTTTAAGTCCACAAGCAGGTATGTACATCTACAGTCCTGTTTTTGCTCCAATGCTTTAGCAATAAATCTTTTACTGTGTCACTGTATAGCGAATTTGCCATTTATTGATGTACATTTATTGTAGTACTAAGTACTTCCTGGATTATGAAGTGATTTAAAATAATAACCTCACCGGTCATGAACACTATTATGGACACAGCTTTCCCTTCAGCATAGTGTCAGACCATCTTTCCTTATTTTCGAACCCTCACAACTTATTTCAGTCAAAAAATGTTCCTCTTGGTAATGATAGTTGAAAGTTGTTTTTATTTTTTTGTATTTTGGATCAACTATCTTGTCTTAGGGCTGGTGAGGAGAGAGAATGAGGGCCAGAAATGTTTGCAGCAGGTTCAGGTTCATTCGTCTTTCTCTGGACCCTGGTTTACACGTTTGCTGATGTTTGGAATTAATTTTAGCATTTGGCTTCTGTTTTTTTCTGTTGTTTTCTTTATAGTCCAACAACACATTCTGTGAATGATCTTGTAACCTCAAATGGTTTTGTGCAAATAAAGTGGAAAATAAAGCAAATACAGTGGTCAGTTTATCAGGATGAGGCAATCCATCCTGTTTCACATTATGGTTGCTGGTTGGAAATGTTTTAGCATGAATTTTGACAATTGCATTCTGGTTTGTTTCAGGTAGTTTAGCCTGCCGAAATTTGGGTCGCTCTGGTCACCGGAAGAGCCCAGTGGAGTGAGCAGCAGCTGTGGCTACACAGACCACAAGCTTCTACTCTTGTCCAGACAGGCAGCAACCCAAAGTCCAGAAACCATTGAATCTGAATGGGACTGTTGGGCCAATGCGAGCCTGTTTAAAAGCCAAAGCCAGGACGCCTTGACTTGAAGCCAAATAGGGCCTTTTTATGTGTTTTCCCCCTCCTGAAGCTCTCCTCTGCAGAGGAGCTTTTTAAAGCTTTCATTTTAACAAGAGAAGCCATTATGCATGCACCTCATGTCTTTGTTTACCTACACTGCCAGTCAAGTTTTTTTTTTGTTTTTTTTTTATAATTTAATTTCAAGGAATGTTATTGCAGATTCATGTGAAATATCTTGCATTAGAAAATGTAAGTGATTGAAAAGTGTCTCTTACATGACTAATAGTCCATAGCTTCGATCTTAAACACCATATTAAGGTATCCTTTGCAGACAACATACTATAAAATTTTCTTAGACTTGATAAATACACTTTTTTTTTCAACTGTCCTCGCAGTCTGATAAGACCATGTGTTCATAAACACTGCCACAGCTGTAAGACGAGTGGACGTGGTGATATGTGGAATAGCCGGTTGTCTGCTTATTTAAAGTGACTTGAGGTCAGTTAGACTCGAGATGAAGGCCATTTCAAACTTGACTAAGAATTCACTTGTCAGTTCACATATTCCTTTTTTTATATAATTACAAGGTGTTTAGGACTCATTTAAAATGTGTGCTTTCATAACAATTACAGTATAGTTTGTTCCAAAACTTTGTAATGGCAGTGTACATAATGGCCAGGATTTTTTTTTTAAATCAAATTTCTTTTAAACCCTGTTTTAATTTGTCCTCTGCACTGGTCCAGCTGGTAGTGTACACTGCTGCAAACACTTACTCATAAACTAGAGGTAATCCTGGTTAGTTCAGTGAAGAGATAAATGTATTTATTTGCCACAAAGGCTTCATTTTGTTGTAATGGTGCCACAGATTGGTAGCTGCACTGTGTGAGGGTACACACCCTTTAATTATGTTGCTGCTAGTTGATGTCTCAAAGACCTGCTTATCATTCATCTTTGAAGATGGACTGTCTGGCTTTATTGTTGTCTTAATATGGCTGAATTTTATTAAAAGAAATGTGTTGTTGATGGTATTGTAATCAAAATTCTCATTTTAAAGTAGCTTTGTTTTAATGCCAGCTTTATTGCATTTCTTTTGTTGGACTCAAATGGGAGGTTTAGTTTGTTATTAAGGAACTCTGATCCTGCCAGGAAAGGTTGGCTTGCAATCCATTTTGTGTCTCAAAGAATTCATTAAACTGAAATCAAATTCCAGTGTTTTCCTTTTTTTTCCAATACAAGGTTTATTTATATCAGACTGTGCATTTACAAAACAGTCATTAGTGATGTGCAACTCCAACAATACAATTGAAATTATGGGTGGATCGTGAACTGCTTGAGTAGTTCTAATTTAATTAGGGACCGAGCACCGATGTACGAGGACCCTATTGTAATTGGTCCGTAATTTATTTTTTGTCAGTGCAGTAGCCAGTAAAGCACGACTGTCAATATTGTATTTTATTAGAAGCTGGACTTTCTGTATACAGGTATCTTTATAAAATCACCTATGCCACACAAAAACAATGTGGTAATGTGTTAAAGTGCTTTATTGACATTGCAAATAATGATTTGACCAACAAAGCTGAGTGAAATGTGGTAGAAAGTGCTAGGGAAACCTGGTAAGTGGACTTTGAGTATAGAACACAAAATTCAATGCAAATGGGACAAGACAAAGGAAACACAAACATGAGTGTCCTTCCAGAAGCATGGATTGCGTATTGAACAGCTTAGAGGACTTTCTGTACTTTTGTAATAAGTAGGTTGTTACAAAACAAGCTTATGTATATCCTGTTGAGCTCATTGGCTGACGCGCCCATCCGTCATGATTCTAGCCAACCAACGGACTGCTGACTTGGGGCGGTTGCCGGCTGTGTCTCGCGTTTGCGCAGTGCAATGTTTTGTTTTTAACTGAAGCAACATGTCTGCCTCCATGGTGCGAGCGACCGTCCGAGCGGTCAGTAAAAGAAAGATACTGCCTACAAGAGCCGCACTGACGTTGGTAAGTCACAGACTGTAGTCATAGGCTCAATTGTAGCACATTTGTGTCCCTCAATATGTTAATATTAGACGAAGTGTGGCGTTAGCACCCAACGGCCGTTGACGTTACGTGATCCAAAGCTAGCTAACCATCTGTGACGTGACCGTTTCACGCAGTTACTTAAACGTCGGTTCCTACTTTTACGGAGGTTTCCTACAACATTACAATGTTAAATCTGTTGATGAGTTATACCAGCCGATGAGCAAACAATTGGGCATTTACAAGCATTCGTCCTTAAGATTATAATTGCTCTGGGCTGAACTAGATGCTAACGCCACTCTAGATGCTATAAGCTGTTTGGTAATGTGCCATCGACGGCTCTGTTACTTAATAGCGACAGTTAACTGCACATTAACAATGTAATAGTACAGAGAACACTGTCAAGCCGCATAACGGTAACATTTAGTCTCTAGCAAGCTCTAAAAAAGTTTAACACCCTATTTCCCATAATGCAACCAATAACGGTAGCATCTATACGCTTGATCCTTAGAGACCACACATTTATAGCTCCTCATGTTTCACTAAACTGTTTAAATGTTAACCCTCTGGAGTCACCAAAAGCGCTAAATCATGACTTCTTCATCACATCCAGACTAGAAAACAAAGCAGCGTGGAGCCCCACTGTAAATGTACCTCTAAAGAACTGGCTGTAAACTCCATGAGGCCAGTTTCAGTTTGATGATGATATACCAAGTAAAACTGAAGACGAGGTCAAATATATTTAGTATAAAATGATAGAACTGGATGTAACCCTCTTATATGTTATATTTGCAAAGTTTGTTCACATTTGCAACATTTGAAATTCTTTATTGAGCATGATAGTGTTTTGCAAGTAAAATCAAAATCACATTTTATGTTGGACTAAATGACTAAAAAAGTCACTAAATGACCAAATGAAGACACAAAATGACTAAAAAAAGACACAAAATGACAAAAAAAAAAGACACAAAATGACTAAAAAAAAAAACATACAAGAAAAATACACAAGTGGTGTATACAGGAGGGATGAAAAGGGTTAAAAAATGGACAAAATAGCCCCAGACGTCTCAGAGTTAACAACGTCACTTTAATTTACAAATTATTTAAAGAAACAGTTGTTGATTCACCATGTGTATTTTTCATATGAAACTAGCTGATAATGCATTTGAGTTAGTTACCTATATATCACTACTATATGAAAAGGGATGTGAAACATATTCTGTAGTGAAGTAAAAGTTATTTTGGGTTTTCCTTTAATTTGTGACCCATATCTATCTTTGGTGTCATTGATTTTATTTTACTAAGACATTTACTTCATGCCACTCTGTTCAAATCTCCCCAAATTTACTTTCACGGTTCACCGTTTAGCTGTCTAATAAAGGACAGTGCACCAGATAATCATGAGTATTCAACGGGAATATACTCTATGTGATAATAATGTTAATGAAATAGACTCGGTGTAGCAAGCTGTCAGTGCAGAGTCATGGTTTGTTATAATGGGCGGGACAGAATGTGGTGAATTTCAGCCTGACGAGCTCTGCTAATGGTGCTGTTGTAAGATAATGTGTGTGCATGGTGGTCCAGGCTGATAAAGGTAGTGAGCTGGAGTCAACGTAACAGTAGGAAGCCTGTCAGTGCTGAGGCACCGGCAGATGATGTCATTAAAGGGTCCTGCTGTTGTTACTTTCTTTAACTGTCAGGGGTTATGGATAATGACAAACATTAATGTTGCAAAAATGATGCACTACACTAGGGCTGAATGTTTTGGGAAAAAATATATACTTGTGATTATTTTTGACTGATATTGCAATTTAGATATCTTTTGTGTTAAAAGAGGGAATCATTTTTGATTATTAGTTATTTATGGAGTGAATTTTGCAGCTGCACACATACAAATGACACACCGGCTTTAAGGGATTAGCACCATGTGGCTAATGTGGTTAGGGTTAGGGTTCACTCTAATCAATGCCTCCACGTAAGAGCCCAAACTCTGTGATCCCTCTTTCCTTCACCTTCAGCCACTCAATTAAAACAAAATCCCCCACAACACTTTTACCAGCATATGGAAGAACTCGCACTATAATCTATTTCTCTCTATTCACATGCCTTTGCTCAGGATGTCCAAAATAGTCGCAGCTTTCCAAAATACACTGCTTCCATCTAAATCCAACGGTTTGGTAACCTTTTTATCTTCTGTTTTCTTTTCTCCAGACTCCAGCAGCTGTGAGCAAGATCAGGTTATTGTTGCAGAACAAGCCGGAATATGTAAGTAAACGATACGGACGCCGTTCTCTGAAACATCATATCCATAGCGTCAGGTGGTGCTTCTCCACATCTCCTTTAATGGCAGCAGGGTGCTGTGTTGTTTTGAGTCTCAAATTATCAATACATGGAGCTTCTCTCTCTTTTTCATTTGCATCTTTGTTTTTGACAGTATTGAATATCAAACCTTTGGGATTTCTAAATACCGAGGTATACCATGATACTGCCCAAGGCTTCTGTAAAGTATTGATTGTTAAAGAGTAAAGGAATATCCGTCTGTCTCACCATAGATCGGTTTGAAGGTCGGAGTGAGAACACGTGGCTGTAATGGACTGACTTACACACTGGACTACACCAAGGAGAGAGACAAATCTGATGAGGAAGTGCTGCAGGATGGTAAGTATGTTTCATTGTGTTTTTGTCCTTGTAGTAAAAGAGGACAAGCAGGTGCGGTGTATAATTAATCACACAACATTCTGGCTCAGTATCAGGACTTGGGAGTATTGACGGCTCTCCTGTGACTCTCTTGCAGGTGTGAGGGTTTTCATCGCCAAGAAAGCTCAGCTGACCCTTCTGGGAACTGAGATGGACTTTGTGGAGTCTAAGCTGTCCAGTGAGTTTGTCTTCAACAACCCCAACATAAAGGGCACATGTGGTTGTGGAGAAAGCTTCAACATGTGAGCACCATGGAGCTTCTGTCCTCCTACACCCTCCCCGCTGCAAACCCAGTCCCATCCATAAAGACTGAGAGACTGAATGTTGACGAGGAAGTCGGACATGAGGAAATCTCTGAGATGTGGACGTGCCTGCGTTCCTACCACTGGTCCTACTGCAGACCACTCGCGTTCACGTAAAGCCCGACCATGCATATTCATGCTCTGAAGAAGGTTTTAATGCAATTTAGTTACAATTATCTCAACGTGTTGATTATAGGTTCAGATATTTCCGCTGTTTTTTATACTCCGTTCTGCATCCAAAACAAACTTTAGAAGGATCTCAAAAGGAAGATGTTTTTTTAATGTAGTGATTTGCTGCCGCTTGATATACATCCACACGTTATTTTCAGAAATCTAGTCAAATTTCAGCATGACTTGTATGCAGGAGGAAATGGTTCAACATAGGTCAAGAACATGCTCACTGAAGCAGAGATTTGTTCAGCTTTAGGTCTATCAGGATGAAACATGATACTGTTAAGTATTCAGTTTTCATGTTTAAATCTAGCATCCAAAATCCCAACATAAGACAGTGTTCTATCACCCAGTGAAGTGAACCCAGCAGTATGCAAAAGAGGAGGAGCTCGAGTGTCTTGATTCAACTGCTTTATTAGTTTGTAAAGTGTATATTTATCTCTGTGTGTAAATATAAAGATTGTATATCTCCCTTGAACCACGCAAACGCACAAATATTGAAATAAATAACGCACAAAACATGTATCCCTAGCAGAGTACATGAGGTTTATGTTGGTTTCTCTTTTTTTGCTTGATGAGATCCTGGACTTTGTGTTTGTACTGTGCAATATGTCTGTGTACATACGAAATAATAAATAGCTAAGTCTAATAATGTGAAACTGTGTGGCCACTGTTTTTGTGCATCAGTTTGATTCTAGCTTAAAATAGTTGTCATGGAGATGGCTCATTAGAATCTACATCTCAGTTGTCATGGTGACGGCTCGATTGTCGGTACTAGATGGATTCTGTGTTGCAGGTTTTTAACTTATTTTCTGTGGACAGGAGGAAGGTACAGGAACTTTCAAAGATTTATTTTAATAATTCATATTTTAAAGTTGAGTACATGACTGAAGTAATATGTGGTCACTTTTTAAAGGTCCTCTGGGGCCATGGATAATCAAAACAAGGATGGATATTCCTATGAGCTGAAGGTACAGAAAAATGATACAGTATTTATTGTTTGATTTACTAATAGCTTTTTCAGAATAAATGAGCCATATTTGTATTCAGTTTACAACGGCAAAGGATATCACCAACTGACAAAGTAGGGATATTAATTCCAGTGTGATTTATTCACTTTTTTTACTCTATTACTTTTAAGGAGGCTTTTTATCATAATCTAAAAAGCATAATTTTAAAGACTAATTAAAAGGAATATAACCATTGAAACTGATTTTTTTTTTTACTCTGGGGCAGCAGAAGCTCTAAATAATGACATATTCTTAGCCCAAATGGGTAAAACAGTCTCTGTGTCAGATTTCTGTGAAACTCCCTCTCTGCTACATGTCTCAGATTTCAGGGTTATTAAAGGCTTTGGCTGAGAGGAAATCACCTCCTATTGACCTCGGAAAAATCAGCACCACCTTCTCCACCCTAAAGAACACAGGGACAGGCACCATGAACACCAGTGGGACCTTTAGATCCAGAGCAGTCCTCCCTGAAAACATCAGCCAGCTGTCCAACTGTCAGTTTATGAGGCGGGATCCCCTCAAAGAAATCCTACCTGCCTCAGGACCAGTTCCCATCCCCAGCACTGCCCGAGCCTCATCTCAGGGGGGACAACTGCAGCCCCGATCACCTACCTCAAACCCTGTGATCCTTGCTCTCCTGGTAGAGAAGTCCAAGATGCTGCCCTCTGTCTCACTCTGCTCTATTGTAGGAAAACTTAAAGAGCAAGAGATGCAGCCACACATCCTGGGTGTGCAGGCTTGGACCAAGCAGAGGACGCTGCCTGAACAGTCGCCTCAAACAGGTCAATAAACAACACATACATGTAGTAGAGCCCAACCGATACGGGATTTTAGAGGCAGATAGCGATTTTAGAAGAGAAAAATTAATAGATTATATAACTAGCAGGTGATATATTGAATATTTGAGCTGGAAAGAAAATAGACTTTTTCTATTTGCAATATGACTATAGAAGGTACTCATACATTTTTCTTTCTTAAATACCTTTATCAAAGTATATTTAATCTTATTATACCTTATACATGTAATGTATTACATTGTCAACCAATTATAGACTGAATAATGAGTTTGCTGCATTATACGCTTAAAAAGAAAAAAAAGTTGCATATTGGATAACATATATGCAAAGATAATTGTGTAATAAAGTAATAATTGTTCCACTTTTTCTTAAGACATACTTTAAAGAGGTTACATGGCTTTTCTAGAGTTTACTAATTGTAACTTATGGCTTTATCAATGTCATTGTCAATGAATGCTTTATGCTTCATGAATCAGTGATTAATAATTGATAAGGATAACAAATGTCCTTAGTGTCTATCAGAGGTGTGGACTCAACTCACATGACTTATACCCAAGTCCGACTCGATTCGCTAATTTTAAAACTTTAGCTTCATAAATTCAAAAAAGACTTGTAACTAGCATTGGACTCTAACACCACAGACTTGTGACTTCACTGGAATTTAAACCTTTTGACTTGAAAATTCTTGATACCATCCCCCCAAGCCCAAAGATCAATAAGTTATTTAAAAAGTGTGCAACGAGTTTAGTAAAGTTAAGTAAACAGTAAAAAAACAAAAAAACAAATCTATTATTATTCATTCCCGTCAAGTCAACACCTAATTCCCCAGATCCACGGATCCATCAAAACCAATCAAGTTGCAGGAGAGAATCATGAAGATCAAATAAATATAAACTTTTAAAAAAAATGTGTGATTTTTTGCAAATGTTATTTACTATTGCTCTCTTAAAAGGGATTTTTGTTGTTGTTGTGAAGAACACATTATTACTTGTTTAGGACTTGAAACTTAAAGACTTTGGACTTGTGACAAAACAATGACTTGGACCCACCTTTGGTGTATATTCTCATAAAATGTAATATCACAAATAAATGACCACACACTCTCCACCTTATTATTCCTAGTTTCTATGGCTTGCCACAGATTTCTGACCTATTTGACAGTAAATGTCACAGTAAGTGCCTACTAATGAAACACGAGGTGCAGGAGAGTTGTTTCATAACTGACCTGACATGCTCCAACATGTGGTAAACCACAGCTGGGAGAGAAAATCATTTAAATCAGACATGAAAGATGAATAGCCAAATATTTTTTTGCAGACTTGCCTCACAGGACATCTGTATTACCCACTATGGAGCAAAAAGATCATATTGTTTTGGTACATATAGACAGACCAATCAGCTGATCAATGGTAGATCCTTCATTGATTTTTGTAATGCTTGATCCTGATACAGATCCTACCAGTGAATGGTTCTTTGAGGACTTGACAGACCTCCAGAGGAAGCTGTTTTTAGGGGCTTCAAAGAAATCTGGAGTCCTGAGGAACTCTCAGACAGCTCGGAAAACTCCACGCCACCCGGATGAAACCAAAGACACAGAAAGATAAAATCAAACTGAAACCACAGAGATAGTCTACCTGTTTTTTTTACTTACACAGTACTTGTTTGTCAGACTGATCATTGCTGCATTTTCAAATGTTTAATGGCTGCAAAAACAACAAACGTCACCATTGTGCTTTAACAATTATCTCCACTTGTGTCACACTGTGAAGCTGGCAATGTCTGCCACTTGCTACTTTGCAGCAAAGGCCATGGAAGATGTAATGACAGCTTTAAAAAAAAAAAAAAAAAAAGTATTGTGCTGGAGATCAAGCTGAACTGTCACCATGACCCCCAGCTGCCTCTGTGCTTCATTAGTCTTCATGCTGGCTTGAAGGAAAGTACCAGCCATTATGATTTCCCATTTTTATTATGAATCAAATGTTCCATTCAAAAAATACATGTGCACTGCTGTGAGTGGTCCCTTTAACTGCAGACTTAAATCAATTCAGTATTTCATGCACTCAGTCATGCATGAATTCATGATAAACCATGTACCATTCCCGAAAAATATCCCCCTGAACTTTATTCAAACCAGCTGCAGTCATTTTACAGGACGCCCGGTCCTGGATAATTACAGGCAATGATGGAGATTTAATTTAAAAGCTCCTGCTACCGCTGTCTCTCTCTTTATCTATCTTGTTCTCATATAAAGGTTCACAAAAGCAAATGACTCCTGTCTCCTCCAAACTCCCCCTCCCCTCCGCAGTTATGGTGGTCTATAACTGTGCTTTCATCTCAGACCTGCAGAGAACAGAACAGCAGCCCATCAGTGACACGGGACGGGACTAAACCTGGTTTTACAGAGCAGACAGGAGGAACACCACAGAAGCTGACAAGCCCAACCCAAGTAAGATAAGCTTGTTATTATACAGGAAAAATCTTTTTTAAGCGCTTAAATATTTTTATTTGGATTTGCCAAATTCAAATATGTTCTACATGTACCAGAGAGGTTTTCCTAGCTCTGATTTGTGAAGATGATTGTGGAACCAGCAGCTGATCAAGGTCCAGACTGTGGGTCTGTATGCAACGAGTCCGCTGCTCAGGGGGGCCAGGGGCCACCAGTGCTGGTCGACGCCTGGCTGGTCCCCACTTTCTTCGCCCTCATCATGCTGGTGGGCCTGGTCGGGAACTCGCTGGTCATCCATGTGGTCACCAAGCACCAGCAGATGAAGACCGTCACCAACTTTTACATAGGTAAAATTTCTGAAGCACAATAAGAGCAACCTCGTTCCTGGTTTCCTGTCTGTGGGTCCAGTGAAAGAAATCTGGGATGTATAAGTAAGAAATAAAAAGGTAGAAACAGAATATTCTGAAAATTGTAACTTTTCAAAGTAAAAAGAGAAAACATGGAGGGACTTTTTCTGTAGAACAGAGGAATATTATGAATATAGAATTGTTTAGATCTATTTTTACCTGTTAACAGTCTTCTTCTTCCCTGCCTTTGCTGACAAATTGCTGCATATCTTTGTAGTTTTGTAATTTTTAAAGAACTAGTATTAGTTTTGTTGTTGGGGACTGTAATTTTTAGGAGACCAGGCTGTCTTTCCATACACTTTAGGGGACACACTCATAGCAAAATTCTCCAAAGTCACAGGAAAAATTTCATTAATTTTAAAAAGCCAATTGCTGATTGAATGAAAGATGTCATAAAACTATTTGTGTCACCTCTAGAAAGGTAAAAGTTATGCCTGGGTAGAAGGAAATTAAACTTACGAGTCCAATAAGCTGACCTGAGCTCTCTGTGTGGCTCTGACTGGATACCATGTGACAAAGATCATTTAAAACTTAAACAGTAACATTATGGCACACATTATCATTTTTTAACAACCAACAGACTAGAAAAACTTAGATTAAAACTGACTGTTAAAATAGCAAAGAACACTTTCAACAGAGAAAAGCAGTCTTTGGTTTGCCACAAAATCAGTGTTGGCATCCAAGTTAGGTTTATTATCCACGATGGGTCCAAAACTTGTTTCTACTGCTGGGTACAGTCACAGGATCTAGTGATAGTAGGAGGAAGGGAAGTGGAAGAAAGAAAAAGTCTCATATTAAAATAAATGGACATCTCTTTGGTTCGTTCAAGACTACTCACAGCAACTTACAGATTCTCCATTCACTGGTTTACTTTGTTCCTCATCATGCAAAAAGAAGTGACTTCCATAAAATAAAGTTAACTTTGGATTGAAAACCTTAAATTTACAATGGTTAAGTAGGCCTAAAGTGACAACACGGGTAAGTTTGTGAATTTTGAAAGGCAGAAATCTCAGCAGCTACTGATGTTACTATGTTTAAATACAGTTTCTTAACGTCTTATTGCTTCTTTAAATGCATGTTCTGTGTTACATTTCTCTGTTGTTGTTTTCTTCCAGTGAACCTGGCCACGACTGATATCTTGTTCCTGGTCTGCTGCGTCCCCTTCACTGCCACACTGTACCCACTGCCCAGCTGGATCTTTGGAGAGTTCATGTGCCGACTGGTGAACTACCTCCAGCAAGTGAGATACACAAACGCACAAAAAAAGAGGCCTGAAATTGAGACCATTGTACTAGTAAATCATGGCATTATGACCTAAATGCCATGCTATAGTAATGCAATAATAATACAAAAAAGTGTCATGAGACATTGTGGCATTATGGACATAATACTATGTGCAGAATAACTATTATTAGATGTAAAACTACCCAAATAATATATTTTAATTAGACATAAAACCAACTTTATTATGTGATATGTGACCTCTCTAATGTTTCAGGTGACTGCTCAGGCAACATGCATCACTCTGTCAGCTATGAGTGTGGACCGCTGCTACGTAACCGTCTACCCTCTGCAGTCACTGCGACACCGCACCCCACGCATGGCTCTGGCCATCTCTGTGTCTATCTGGATAGGTATCACACACACACACACACACACACACACACACACTGCCTTTAACACACACTGGCAATGAGACAGTGGGAGCAACTTATTGCCTCTGTTCACGCTTCAACCACGTTTTCTTTAATGTTAATAGAAGTTGGAAAACATGAAGCAGCTGATGTTGCTGATTTTATTGATGTGATAAAGACAAATCATAACACAATTAATTAATTCAGATCAAAGAACGTATTCTTTCTGCAAGTTACTGGGATTATTGTTGTTTTAAATGAATAATCATAAATAAACCATTTTACATTGGTTATAGCCTATATTTCTCAATTTGTCTTTCTTTCTTATAGCTTTTTCGGTCTTACTCTCTGTAATGTCTTGAGCTTTGAATTTGGATTTAATTCTTATCACCATCTTGTCAGATGTCTGGAGTTACACCATTAAAATATTTGAACAGGAATGAAGCATGGATGCAGCTTATACATTCAAGCTAAATTTTTCATAGCTCACTGTGATTGGCTAAAATTAAAAAAAAAAAAAGTAAAGTTACATTAGTAAGTTAACTTCAATGTGTAGCTGTGTATAAGTCACCTACGTAACTATCACAACTACCTCATGTCTGCCAGTAGTTATTTTACGTCAAACTATCTTTTCCTAAGTAGTAGTTTTTTTTCTTAACATAACCAAACAATGACAGCTTTAAATTGTTAATGACATGTTTAAAATGCTACTGGTAGAGGTTCTTATTTTGGAAAAATGCTCCTATTGGTCATATTAGACATTAGGAACAAACAATATATGTAGTCGTATAGTTTTGAGGACTTGTTGGATTTCCCACTTGCTTTCCACATGGTGTGTTTTTTTGCTGTGGAGCCAGTATCTGGTGGCAATAAGTGAACCCTACTATAAACATCCTGCTCTATGTCACACAGTCATGTCCTCCCCAGGCTCCTTGCTTCTGTCCATCCCTGTAGCCGTGTACCAGCGTCTGGAGGCTGGATACTGGTTTGGTCCTCAGACGTACTGCAGTGAGGTCTTCCCCTCGGCCCACCTCCAGAGAACCTTCATCATCTACAGCTTTCTGGCCGTCTACCTGCTGCCCCTGCTCACCATCACCGCCTGCTACGCCTTCATGCTAAAGCGCATGGGGCAACCCAGCGTGGATCCCATCGACAGCAGCTACCAAGTAAGAGAAAGACACAGAGCTGCTTTCTTATTTTTCACCTATTAAATCCACAGAGAACAGAATGTGTTGTGATTATTACTCCAGCTGCAGGCTCAGGCAGAGCGAGCAGCATCGGTGAGGGCGCGAGTCTCCAGGATGGTGGTGGTGATGGTGGCTCTATTCCTCATCTGCTGGGGCCCCATCCAGGTCTGCATCCTCCTGCAAGCCTTTGGCCTCCGCAGCTATGTTCTATACAAGGTGACGTACTCTCCATGGTGGTGGACAGTAGGGATTTAACCAAATACATTATTCTGATATGCACAGAACATTTTGCAGTCATATTTGACCTCTGCCATGCTCCAGTACAAACAGGAACTTAAAATGACAAAAGAGAATAGAGAAAAACTACTGGAAATTCAAAATACAAGACATTTAAAAAATGTTTTGGCTCTTTCTTCATAAACTGCCACACTGCTATCGACCTGTTTTTAACCTTAGTCTGTCCAAACTCTGCATCCTTAGCTGAAGATTTGGGGCCACTGCATGTCTTACTCCAACTCCTCTGTCAACCCGCTGGTTTATGCCTTCATGGGCAACAACTTCAGAAAGGCCTTCAAGCACGCCTTCCCCGCCATATTTCTGTGGCGCACGAGGGGGAGAGTCAGGGTGGGAAACATGGAACCGGAGGACGGGGGAGAGATGGATCACCAGGCACCCAAAGGAGAAGCAGAGATGCACTTTCTTTCATCTGCGTCCTAAAGGTCACGCTGGGCGTTCGGACACTGTGCGCTCATTGTTTATTTATAGTTCATTGTGGAGATGAGAGCAGTCTGCTCACTTTGGTATATCTGCACACACACACACACACACACACAAACTGGGTTGTGGACTAATGGATAAATAGAAGTAACAGTATTTTGTATTTTAAATACAAAATCTGAATCTGTATTATGTTAAAGTTATCATTTTTGCAGCAATTATCGTCCATGCAGTGCACCTGCCAAATGACAAAGTCATATCAATAACATGAAAAGGTTGTAGGTTATTTTGTGTGTTTTCACCATGCATTTTTTGCTGTGTGTGTGTAATTTCATGCAGCACCAATATGCGACCCTCAGAGCAAGTGCTCCAGATGTCAGGTGACAGAGGATTAGGCCCCATGGACGCCTTTTTTGGGTTGGTGGACACAGGACTTTCACCAAAAAGATTTTTGAGAAACAGCACAGAAAAATCCATGTTTGGTATCAAAAATGTTTGACATTTTAAAGATTTCTGCAGGAATTGCTCCTTTTGGCAATTGAATGACGAGCACTTCTGTTCTGTATAAACTGTTGAGAAACCTCCTTATTGTCAGTAAATGTAAGAAAGCTATACATCCTCTGAATGTCCTAGGTTGCTAGTTTGTGGTTGTAAAGTTTCACAAGGCTATCCTAGAGGTCACATAAGGTCTTTTTTATACAGTGAGGTCAAGTTTCAGAAACTTATGTTGCTACAAAAAAAGCTATGGTGACTAACATCATCACACATGGATAAAATTGGGCTCATTGAATCCACAAGAGTCTCAGCTTTAAGACTCAGACAAATGAGCTCAGGAAGACAGGTTTTAAGGTATTCCAAAAGTAATCTAAACTATTTATAGAATATTTTACTTAACATTTAAAGAGCATGCATGTAGTAATCTGTAGTGTCATGCATTTAAAAGTAATCCTTCCAACACTGCACAGACCGTCCTAACACGTGTGTTCAATGCACACACACACACACACACACACACACACACACACACACACACACAGACACACACAATGAGGGGCATGTGGCCATGTGATCTCTTAAAAGGGACGAAACCAATCAGGAGCCTCTTGTGACTTTCACGAGCTGCCAAAATAATCTTTGTCACATTTTTCTTATTTAGCTGGACTGATGCAATCAGCCTACTGCATGTCAAATTTGTTGACTTTCTGGTTTTATCTGCATCTCAATTTCCCCATGAAGTGAAGGTAGAATGAAAACTGTTCCAGTAAAAATCTTGGTTTAACACAAATCATACACATTCTGCTTGGTCTGTTACCTTTTTCGCTCCTGTTTCTTGTATTTGCTCATGTTCTTTTTCCGGTGTGTTCTGTAATTTTGAGTATCAACATGTTTCACTGCACTGTATGGTTTATTTTGGGACATTTTATGGAGCTTTACGTTTCTACAGCATGGCGACATCCTAGCATTTCTAGTAACAGAATTTATTGGTGAAAATGTGAAACAGCAATATTTCTACTGTAATTTAGCTAATTTACTTGCAGGAGAAAGTAATTTTTCATTTTACAGAATGGGAACACAATATTTTTTCCTTAGCTGATTCATCTGCTGCAGACTTTCACACCCTCACTCCAGTTATTTTAATACAGTGACAGATAGGCTGCAGTTTGTCAACAGTCTTTCATGGCACTACATTGTTAACTTTAAAACGCTGCTCTGCCCTGAAGTTGTTTGACTCGTGCGTCTCTGACGCGCGCTCACATTTTTGTGGCGTGACAGTGGAGCCAATCAGTCCAGATCTTTACCGATATTCACCAATGATAGCTGTCTACCAAACCGACATGTGACATCAGCCAATAGGATGGCTGACTGACAAATTGGGTCCTTGTGCTGCCTTCAGGTGAGGACGAAAATATTAGTACTTTCACAGTGGGACTCGAAATAAACAAAAAAGCAGTGCAAAATGTGACAACACTAACACAATAACTGACTAATGTCAGCAGCTGGGAATAGTCCAGGGCCATATGAACATTGAGAAAGGCTTTTCTGGCTGTAATCATGTAACTGTGTTTTTAAAAACATCTAAAATTAAAATTAAATAAAAACAATAACATTATATTAGGCTAAAATTGGGCTTTCACAGTTGCTTTTTCTGTTTGTTTCCATATTTACGGATACACGACAATACCAGAAAAAAACTAAACGATAAAAAATCATTAATTATCGCTATGTCTCAATCATAGACTGTACAAAATAGGTCTAAATATCTGCTAATATATGCAAAATTGCTAACTAAACCTATTGCTGTCTAAATCATTAGATTACACAATAACAACACTAAGGTAGGCTACGTGCTGTTAACGTATGTTATTTTATATTGAATGTATAAGCCCAAGTATTCAGTGTATAGACAGCCGTCTTTGGTATAGCCATAGACTGTATATAAATATCGTCACACTGTTAAAATAATCACCTAAGTTTTATTTTTATTTATTTTTTTGCCTAAATCATCTCCTCATGACGCCGGCCACCTATGGTAAAATCGCCTCAGTTGATCAAATCATGTGATTTTACCCCTTTAAGATAATGGTCTATGTCAAGTGTGTGACTTAAGTGGATTTATTATGCCAAAGTCGAAATAAAATGTGACTTAGGCAATTTTTTGAACATGCCTTTGTGACTTAAGCAAGATATGGTAATACTTTATTTTGAAGGTGTCTACATAAGAGTGACATGAGTGTGTCATAAACATGACATGGGATGTGTCATGAACATTTATGACACTTTGAAGTAACATTAATGGTCATGATACTTGTCATGTCATGTTTCTGACAGGCTTGTGTGACTCTTATCTAGACACCTTCAAAATAAAGTGTTACCATATCTTGCTTAAGTCGCAAATGCATGTTCAAAAAATTGCCTCAGTCATTTATTTCTCTTAAATTACATAATCTACACACAGTGTTATTACTATGCCAATAGCCATCCTTTGTTACACCCTTTTTGAGTGAAATGATCAATAAATGTCATATGTTACACTTTTGGTGAAGTTTTTTGTGTTTCCTGCAAAACTTGAAAAAAATAGTTAGGCGATTATTTTAACAGGGTGACGGTATCCATCCATTAACATATAACATGCCCACTAGTCGAAGTTAGAAGTTTCCGGGGAGTACCTGAATGCACCATTTTACACACGCAGATAATTAGCATCCACGCCGGAGCGCGCACTGCGGGAGTAGAGCAGAAGTAGCTACATCTGAGGCTGAGGGGGAAATCGTTCACATCGCCGAATCAAACGGAGGAAAAATCCACCTGAGAATCATTTTGACATCATGGAGCAGAAACAAACCATCAACTTTGGCGCTGGACCCGCAAAACTCCCTCAATCCGTAAGTTTGGATCCCCACTTTGCTCGTTAATAATGTGAGAAAAGCTGCAGGAGACGAGCTGACTTGTTATTTAATGTAACAGTGAAATCTTAGCGTTGACGTATTGGCTGTGAAACTGTCGGGCCCTTGTTACATAGACTTGCACGCAGTTATGTGAGACAATGACTGCTGGTGAGGGCGCTTCTGTCGGCTTGGCGTTTGTCAGCAGCTCCACCGAGCTGAAAACTGTGTGTTGAGTTGCATCAGCCTCATTCATTCATGTGGAAACCTGTTCTTTTGTGCTTGGCTGGCAGCAGCAGATACAGCCTCTAGATGGCAGGAAAACACCTTACATGTCAGAGAAATAAATCAAAGCTCATTTAGCAAACTACAGTGTATAGACTTTTATGGTCAATCAAACACAGAAATAACATAAATGCTTTCTTAAAGATGGCACCTTTAGTGTGTTTTAGTTAGAGCAGTCCCAGTATTAGACTTGAATTTTTGAATTTTTTTATTTAGGAATATAAAAGTATATTTGTACTGCAGGGAATGCTGACTTTTTTTAATAAGAAAACTTTAAGAATGAAAGTTACTCCCATAAATCCAAAGTACATCATAATCAAAGTGTAGTGTAGTGCATTCTTTTTGACTAACTACAAAGTTATATTAAAAATGTATTTTAAATTGTCCCTTATCTCCACAGTGCTAGTGAGTGAACCACTGAGATAGCCTCCCAACAAATCACAATTAAAATCTTTATAAAAAGGGCATTATTGATAAGAGAGCAATAAATTAAAACCATGTGCAGTGGTGAAATATCTTAGACTGACTTATGACCTCCATCTTTTCAGAAATGTTATATTTTTGATTTAGCCAATCCTGCTTTTGATTTTGACAAGTTAATTTAGTTAGAATATTTTCTAGTTTGAAATGTTTGAAGAAATTAATATTTTATCTATATCTTTTTTTTTTTTTTTTTTTTTTTTTTCTGCAGGTGCTGCTTCAAGCACAGAAGGAGCTCCTCAACTACAGCGGCATTGGAATCAGCGTGCTCGGTGAGTAGAACTACACATGAGTTTCATAATGAGACAAAACTACTCCTAAATATTAGTTTTCTTTCCACTGTAATTATTCCTCCTGTTCTTACTAGACATTAGGCATTCCCTTCATAATGCACTTTCAATGCAAGTGGTGGACAGGCCTTGCTATGTGTAAATTGTTATTCCAAAGTTTAACTGAATCTGAATTAAACAGATCAAGTAATTATTAGGTAATAAAGTATTTCAGTAACCTCTGCTTTCATAACTTATTGTTGCTTCTTCACTCACTGGAATAGTTTCTGCTGTGTGCAGTAGAAAAAGTAGTAAGAAATATTATATGCTAAAAAGTGAATAAATAACAATGAGATTAAATTAAAATGTTTTCGTTCTAACCAGAGATGAGTCACCGATCGGCGGACTTCAACAGAATCATGGACAAAACAGAGGGTCTCCTGCGAGAGCTGTTGTAAGTGCTGCTTCTGTTGTTTCTGCTGCATCACTCTAACACCGAGTGACTGACGTCCACACTGGGATGTTAAGTCATATTCTTACTCAGTATCCACAATATGTTGGTAATACACTGTATGGAAACAGTTAGCACCATCATATGTATTCTTGTTTATTATTTGAATCTCTTAGGCTGCGTTCAGACTGCCAGCCAAAATCCGATTTTTAGCCCATCCAGATTGGAACTGGATGGCTCTTTTTGAAGTCTGAACAGTCACAAATCACATGAAATCCGATTTTTGCGAACCGGATCGAAACCACCTTCGGGAGGTAGTTTCAGATCGCATTTGGACAGATGCGTCTCAGTCTGAACCGCTCCAAACACTCAGATCAGTTTTGACTGTCCGTGACTTCACTCTACGCGGCACGCCGTGATGACGTCAGACGCCGTGATGACGTCAGACGCCGTGATGACGTCAGACGCCGTTACTATGGCAACCTGTCAGATCAGTCAATAATGTGGCCCAGTCTGAACAGAGCCATATCCGATTTGGACACTTGCTAAAAACAGTGTGGACAGTCAGCCCTAAAAATTCAGCCAGATTTGAGTAGGAATCTGATTTGAATCGGATTCGCCTGCAGTCTGAACGCGACCTTAGTATACCATGGGAAAGTTAGGTGAACCCTGCAAGTAGAACGATGGGAACAATAATATTGCCACATTGAGTGTTACCTGTTTCTGCTGAGCCTCTCATGTGCCAGCATGTTTTTCTGAATGCCAAAAAGGTTCAGGGTTGGGCCGTGCTAATGTTAGGGAGTGTTTCACCACAAAGTTATTAACACAAGATTAATCAGTGAGAGTTAAACCATGCTCTACACTTTACAATCTGTCAACTTCTTTTTTTAAAAGCCACCTGTTTACACTTTACATATTTTATGAAATAAAGTACTTTTTAATGTAAGGGATTGTTCTAAATTTTGATTTAATGCTGTCTTAACTAAACACAAGCTTTTGTAGTTCCATGTAACGGAGGACTGAGAAGCCTTGTTTTGGGAATGAGATGCACCTTTACCAATTCATAAAACTGAGTTGAGACAATTTAATACCATTAGAGCAAATGCTGTTAGGAACTTGCCTTGATAAGGTCAAGGTGCTTATCAAATCATCATATGAATACAACCACACTTCCAAAAAAGTTGGGACCCTGTGTAAAACTCATATTACACTAAATTTTAGACAATGTACTAACATTTTTTTGGAATCCGGGTTGAAAACCATATTAAATACACAAAATGTCATGTAAAGTGAAAATAATTCACATGAAGAATAACCTAAATACGTTAAGGAATGCAAAATAAATGAATGTAAGAAAATAATTACATTCATATTTCAGCAATAGTCAATAGTTTCCTTCACGCTCAAATTAAAAACACAAAAACCTTAGAATTGGTCAAAGTGGACTAAGGTGGGTAAGTTATTTATTTATTTATATATATATATATATATATATATATATATATATGCACGACAACAGTGATGGCAGATTGATTTTTTAAATTATTTTATATCTTAAAAATATAATCATATTTAAGATCAACAACATCCAATTTCAGTCTGTTTTTAATGGGGTCAAATATATATAATTATATTACATTTAGTTAACTGTTTCCATTGAATGCAACAGAAAGCTATAAACTATTGAAGAATAAGACACAGCTGCATGCTTTAACTGTAAAATTCCATCCATACCAGTGTGTTGAACACTCAAATACTGTGTCTGCTGTTTATAGTTTGCTACAAGAAAAGATCAGTGTAAAATCTGTCCATAGTGTTTTAATACAAAAACCTTTGTGTTCACAGAAACATCCC
This sequence comes from Centropristis striata, assembly GCF_030273125.1. Classification (NCBI taxonomy): domain Eukaryota; kingdom Metazoa; phylum Chordata; class Actinopteri; order Perciformes; family Serranidae; genus Centropristis; species Centropristis striata. Next base: position 25,249,610 of record NC_081523.1, read on the forward strand.
AGACAACTACAAGGTGATGTTCCTGCAGGGCGGGGGGTCTGGACAGTTCAGCGGTGTTCCTCTCAACCTGATTGGTCTTAAAGAGGACAGGTGTGCCGACTACCTGGTGACCGGCACATGGTCAGCAAAAGCAGCCAAAGAAGCAGAAAAATATGGCAAAGTCAACATCGTGCACCCAAAGCTGGATAGTTACACAAGTGAGTCTGTGTGCATGTTGTGTTGATGCAGAGGGAGACTAATATTTTAACAAAAAGAAGAAGGGAAATAAAGGCCACAACCAACATTTCTTTTAAAAGTAAGCATGCATTTAGTGCTAGAATGGAGGTTATGTAATTATTGGTGTGACCTGACACATTGTTAATTTACTTGGTGTTTAAAAGTTCAATTTAATTACCACATCAAAAAATAGTTTAAGCTTTTATGAGTTAGTCATTGTCATTCTTTTGCATGAGGACAGTCCCTTATAAAAGCTGGCTGTGTTCCCAGGCCATTGCACAATAAACAATAGAGCCAACTACCAATAAACTCTGGTATGTGAGCAGCCCTTTCCACATTCTTGTCTGATTTGAGGTTTTCATCTGAGTTCTTGTTTATCATTAGGCATTTTTACAGTGATTTGGAATAAAATCTAAAACTGGTTTCAGTTAACACAGATGAATGATGGAGGAAATATGTAATACACAATATGTTGTGCCTTCACTCTTCAGACGGGCTGGTTTCTATTCCATAACTTTTTTCAGTCTGACATCAGCAGAAAGAGGAGTCTCATTTTAAACCTGCATTTTTTTCTGCACACCATTTTTTTAAAGTGGAATTTCTCGTTTGACAACGATAAACATCAACATGTTATTTATCAGTGTCACTGTCACCAAGCTCGTAGTTAAAAAAGTTCAGTTTCTCTCAGAGCTGCAAGTGTGGCTGCTGACTCTTTAATCTGGTTTCACTTTGGGCTCATTATATAACTATGGCCCACCGGGCAAAGACGTTCAAACAAGAGAACAAAAGAAAAAACCCTCCCACCTCCTCCTACATGGAGCAAGACACACAGGGCTCAGGGGGACCCTGACACTCTGGGCCCTTCGGGCATGTGCCTTGGTAGGCTCGTTTAGTAATCCTCCATGGCTTTAACTATGTGCTGTGTTCTGTTGCTCCCTCCAGAAATTCCCGACGCCAGCAGCTGGACCCTGAACCCCTCAGCCTCCTATGTGTACTACTGCTGCAACGAGACGGTCCACGGCGTGGAGTACAACTTCACACCGGAAACTAACGGGGTGATCCTCGTCAGCGACATGTCCTCCAACTTCCTGTCTCGTCCCGTGGATGTGTCAAAGGTGACGTCAAGAATGACACTATATAAAATATTCTATTCTTTCATGTCCCCTTTCAACTGTCAGGAAAACCTTAATTATCCATTAACTTAAAGGTAAATGTGATTGGCAACAGCAGCACCTTTGTAAGCACCCATATTTGACTGGAGTTAAAACACCTTTCCCTCTTGTTGGTCACACACACACACACACACACACACACACACACACACACACACACACACACACAAGTTGATATTGTGATTATAGACAAGGTGACACAGTGTATAATTGTGTCCTCTTGCGTTTTGTAGTTCGGTCTGATCTTCGCCGGGGCTCAGAAGAACGTGGGCTGTGCTGGAGTAACTGTGGTCATCGTGCGAGAGGACTTGTTAGGCCACGCTCTGAAAGAGTGTCCCATTGTCCTGGACTACAAGGTGCAGGCTGAAAACAACTCTCTCTACAACACACCGCCATGTTTCAGGTACAGACTCACCTCTGTTTTTATCATTACAACCTACCATGTTTCCTACAGACTGGGGATTATTAATACATTAATGTCAGTTTGCATTTACGAAATGTACATGTCTCACAACTTTTTTTTAAATCATGCTGGACTTTTTTTAAAACTGATTTTCTATGCATGTCACAAGAATTGCTTGCATTTTACACCAGAAAATGTTTAAGGTTAATGTTCTGCATTATAGTAACGCCACTTATTTGCTTTATTGTCAAGAGTTCGATAAGAAGATTGGTAGCACTCTGCGCTGTTCACTTTAATTGGAGCCAGAGTCTGTGCAATAGTGAGCTGAGGTATCGAGTTCCTGCCCAACACCTGCCCTACCCAATCAGAGCACAATGCGAGCTGTTGTGTTGTATCAAATAACACATTTAAACCAAATTTATAAAGTAAAAAACACTTGAACATAGATTTGTGTGATGAACTACCTGAGAGAATCTTTTTGGGAAAGATTTATTTGATGTGTACTTTTTGAGTTTACAGTTTGATTCATCCATCCACTAACATGGAGGGGTAGAGTTTGACTTTTCCTGCAACCCACCACCAGGGGGCGATCAGGTCGTTCTGGCTTCACTTATAGGGAGCTGTCCATCTCTATATACACCCTGTGCTACAGCCTTATATGTAGTGTACAGATATGAGATTGATATTGATTTTCCAATCCAACTCTCAGCAAGAAGGCAAATAAGTGGTTTTACCAAAATATTGAACTATTTCTTTTAAGGACATTCAAAAACATTTCATAACCGTAATTAATTTTGTCTGTTCAGTATCTACATCATGGCTCTGGTTCTGGACTGGATTAAGAACAATGGCGGCAGCGCTGCCATGGAGTCGCTCAACAAGCAGAAGTCCTCCATGATTTATGACATCATCAACGGCTCTAATGGTTTCTACGCGTAAGTAACTTCCTATTTTAAAGGTATAGTATGCAACAATTGTTGGTTTGTTTGTTTGTTTGTTAAGACTGAACCATCAATACTGACCCACTGACGGTCCACCGTTTTTGTTTTTGTTTTTTTTTCTTTAAAATTTAAAACTTTCATCTACCTGAATCAGTATGCCCGGCTGAATGATGCTCTTAACTGTTAAGTTAATATAAAGTATAATGATGAATGAAATGCACAACACTGTAGCTCCAACAGCTCATAATCCTTAGAGATAATCCATTGCCTCATAATGTCCGAGTGACAGTAGCTAAAAAAATGTTCTTTTATCATAAACCTCAGAATGATGATGAATTACTGTTTAAACTCCAATCACGACTCACCAGGAAGTCACCTTCAAAATAAGAGCTCTTTGATAACATAACTGAAGGGGGAAAAGCCTTAAGAAAAATACCTATGCAATGCATAAATGTGAAACAATAAACCACTTGAGTATATGTAACTAGATTAAACTACAGTAAGGATAATTTAGTATACAATGGCCGTGACAATGAAAAAAAATAATTTCAGTAATGTTGGGAAAAGTTACAACTTCTTACTGCTGTGTCCACATGTCCAGGTGTCCTGTGGACATGACGTGTCAAAGCCGCATGAATGTCCCATTTCGTGTGGGGAAGAAAGAGGGAGATGAAGCTTTGGAAAAGGAATTTCTGGCCGGCGCGTCCAAACTTGGAATGATATCCCTGAAAGGACACAGGTTAGTCAGAAACACGTGTCTCCTACTGCATCAATATATACTGTATTGCTATATTTTGTGCTATAGTATGTGAGTAAATGATGAAATCATCATCATTTACTTTTTAAAATGTTTATGCGCTAATGTGTTTTGGTCTGATATTCATAATTAGCATTCAGTATTGAGAACATATAGTAATTTTCTTATAATGATACATTTATGTTACAATTTGTCTTATGGACAACTTAGAAGCAAACATTAAGTCACTGAAGTCTATGATTAAAAATGTGTTGAAAAACTAAACCATTTTTTCGTTTACTTGATTGTTTCTCTTTTATTTGTTGCCTTTGTTTTCCTTATTCATTTTCACAATAACAGTCCCTTAATTGTTTGATTGTGTTAAATGGGGCTATAACATAATCTCTACCACTGCTGATTTAAATCTATCCTTCATCTTTGTATAACTATTCCCTGTCTTGTTTGGTATGTTTTGCATGTGTTTAAAAAATGTTGAAATCTTGGAAAAGAAACTTTCTTTTATAATGAAAGTAATGTAAATTAATTTTCTTGTAATGCCAGTTTGTAGACCTCAGACATGCCGGTTTGTCTCCCCCTGCAGGTCAGTCGGAGGGATCCGTGCGTCCCTGTACAATGCTGTAACTCTGGAGGACACTAAAGCGCTGGCTGGCTATATGAAAGAATTCATGAAAGAGCACCAATAAAACAGGCCAGTGGAAAAGACAGCTGATATCACACATCAGCATTTCATCACTCCAGTAGTTTTAAAAAAAGTCAGCTTTATGTTTAGCTGAGATCCAGAAGTTGCACCTTTAGACCTTCAAGTTTTTGTAAAACCCAACATTGTTCCTCATCGGCTTTAACCACTACAGTCGCCAGTAATGTCTTAATTACATCTGTGTTTCATAGAATCACTATTTTAAAGAGTTTGTTGACTAACAGTGCTTTGATGTACATACTGTAGGTAAGTCTTGTTACTTGTTTGAAATATATTTACATTCCAGTAAATCTAATTTGGCAATATTTACACACTGCAGTGTTATTTCTTGTCTTAAATGCTGTTTTACTTTGGACCACTTTAAATTATTATGATTCAATATCAATGACTGCCAGAGAGGCGGTGTTACACAACCAAACTGAGCTGGTATTCATAAAGAATAGTCACAAGTTAGAGAAATGCATTGAGGAAACGCTTAAAGTTAAATTATCTGACTCCAAAAGAAACCTCTCACCCATTTCTCTGCGTAGATCGTTTGATGGGGAATGATGAGCAGGAGGCCAAGTTCTTAGTTTTTACATTTTATTACAATATGTCAACAAATGTGCAGTTACAGAGATCTCTGGGTTCACTCTACACGTCCCTGATACACAGGAGACTGGTTTCAGGTCATGAAGTCTGGACCAGTCTCATTTCCCTTGAACCCTTTTTTTTTTTTTATAACCTGACAGATTTTGCTAAAACATGAAGGTAGATTTCTTCCAGGAAGTGCCACCCTCTTGATCCGTTGATTCGTCAGTTTTAATCAATACAGGGACACGTCATGTCACCAAGCAGAGAAGACCATAATCTCCTCTTCCCAGCACACCGTGTCCATGACCTGGCCTGCTTCCAAAACATTCAACACAACCTCCTGCCTTGTTATGACTTACAGAGATATAATTGGAGACACAGATGTTGCAATGTGCACATAAAATACAAAGCATACAATATATCTTTTTTTGATAATAGAATCTTACTAAGTTTAAGCAGTTGGGATACATGTCTTTATATTAATCATAGTTTCTAAACCAATATTAACACACAAACGTAATCATTGTATCAAAAGCATATTGCATGATTAATCCATAATTGCATAGAGAGAGATAGCACAGACAAGGTTAGTGAATTACGCATGCATAGTGACCTTCACCACACAGATAGTGACCCCCATACACAGAGACAGACAACAGAGACAGAATAACAGATTATTTCTAAAACACATCATCACAAATATTGTTAGAAAATGGACTTACTGCTAGAGGTGTGCCATATTGAAACGTTCATGATAATACCAGTATATTTTTTATGGCAAGATTCCTTCTTGACGTAGTGACAAATCATTGCATTCAAAACTTACTTCTGTAAAAGTACAAAAATACCAGCACTCAGATTGTTATCTATATTGTTGGATAATTATTTTTGATGCATTTATGTAAGCAGCATTTTACTGTAGTTAAGGCAGGACTAATTTGAACCACTCTCATATACTTTTGTGGTTTAATTTATAAAAATGTTCAATCACGTTTTTTATGTTAAATCTTGATATGAAAAATAACTAAACTGGCAGCTAAATTTAGTGGAGTATAAAATATGATATTTGCCTTTTAAAATGTAGTTAAGCAGAAGTATAAAGTTGCATAAATGGAAATACACATGTTAAGTAGACATACAGTGCAGTAACTGAGTAAATGTACTTGGTTACATTCCATTAACATTTGCAGAATTTTAATTATTTTCTAAACGAAGAGTCAAGTACATTTTTTTTGTATTTGGCAACTGTTGAGATTTGCACTACACTACCATTTAGATGTATAGTTTATTTTTATTTTGTTGTACAATCTTTATTTATACACACTCGAGAATAATTTCAAATAATCATTTATATATTTTTCAGTATTTTATCATATCAAGAATGTTATATTGCAAAAATACCCTGAAATATTGTGATATTCTTTTAGGGCCATATCGCCCACCCCTACCTACTGCTATATAAATTCACCCTCAACAGTCTGATTGGCTGTAAATACACAGGTTAATACCCCTTTTTAAAGTCTTGCTTCATCAAACCTATGAGAAGCATTTTTTTCTCACGCATCAGTAGTGATATTTAGCCGGCAGTTTTGGTTTTGTTTGACCACACTTTTAAATATCAGTCTCCCAAGATTTCTGCCTCCACTTCCATAACAAGCACAGTGAAGGTTAAAATGTAACCTGTTTGGTAACTCATGTAGAAATGATGTGCTCCATTTCTTCATGCCCAGGCCCCTTTGGATACTGTTGCTATGCCTGTCTTTTGCACCTGCTATATCAATATGGTGTTTTCATCCATGTCAGTGAGACATTCCAAAGTAAATAACACCTGTGGAAATACCAAAGGAAATGAAGCACATTTCAAAATAATAGTTCTGAAATATCAGAGAGAAATAGACAGACAGGACTTTACAATGCATTTGAGAGCTGCATTCACAACATAATTTGTTGGCGGAGTATTTACGAACCAGGAGGAGACTAAAAGTCTTGACAGTTCATGTACAGGACAAACCTGTACAGGAATAACAATGTTCTTGCACAGCAGAGTAAGTCAACAATGTTTTATGTCAGGCAAATGTTACGTTATAACTATCTAGTGTCAGAAAACGTTTAGCCATTAGCTGATAGCAACATGTGCTGTGGTTAGCACAACAAGCTAGCATACTGGTGAGCCCAAGTGAAAATCTGGAGCTCCTTTTTAAAATATCTAAGCAGCTGAAAAATCTTTCTCCAGTGATGTATGACTGTACTCCAGGTGTGTCACCACACTGTATGGATGTGGTTCAACAGACGTGAAACTTTTATCCAGAGAGCAGTGAAAAGTAGCCTTGTGATAAGTTACTCTTAAATAATAATATGCAGCACAACTACTTTACAAGCGCAGTTAGTCTTAAGCAGTCACCCCCTACTATCTGGCTGCTCGCTGACAGCACAAACAGCTCAGTATGTAGGAGTGAACAGGTCTACATAACATCAGCAGGGCGGCTGGACGGCTTCATGGTGAGAGAGACCGTCCTCCATCTGGATGTCCAGAGGCCAGTTTCCTGCTGCCTTCATCCCGCTGAGACTGTTCTGCAGCCGCTTCAGCTCCAGGAGCGCTGAGTCTATCTGACCCTGACCTTTGACCTCCCCGGAGGAGAAGCAAAACAGGGAAGAGACGGTGAAAGGAGAATTTCATTAAAGAGGTTACTGATGAAACTTACAGGCTAAATTATTATGTAGTTTTGGTTTACAATGACTGAAACATTCATATAAGAGAAAATGTGTATTGTGAGGGGATCCTGTGAGCTGTGATGAGTGTGTGCTCTTTTATTTTAGTGACTCTTTACCCTTGAGTGCAATGACCAACAGCAAGCCTGCCATCAGCACCTCCCTCTCTCTTGAAAGAAATCACCAGCATGTCTCATGTTTTTCCAAGTTGCTATGGTGGTAGAAGAGTATAGGTCAGCTCTGTCGCTCGAAGAGGCTAATTTACCATATATGACTGATTTGTCAGTGAGCTCCGGTGGGAGCTTGGAGCAAAGCCGTCATGTCAAGAGTCCAGATGAGGTGGTTCAGGCTCCTTGGGCTCCTGTCTATGAGGTATTCAGGTATGTTAAATGGTAGGAAGATACCTTGCTTAGCGTGCTGCTTCTGTCCCAGATGAGTGGAAGAAGATGGATGGATTGATGGATATCATTGAGCTTATCCAACATGTAAGTAAGAATTTTGATACGTTTTTTCCAGCTGTGTTTATACAGAAGGTAAGGGATGATGATAGATAAATTAAAGAAGATATTTGGGTAGTGGGACTACATGGTGGTGTAGTGGTTAGCACTCTTGCAAGAGGGTCGCTGGTTCGACTCTGGCCTGCGGCTCTTTTGCGTACCTTCTCTTCAGCTTCCTCCCACAGTCCAAAAACATGCTTAATTGTTGACTCTCACACCCGTAGGTGTGAATAAGAGCGTGATTGTCTGTCTCTATGCGTCAGCCCTGTGATTGTCTGGCGACCTGTCCAGGGACCCCGCCTCTTGCCCAATGTCAGCTGGGATCGGCTCCAGCCCCCCGCGACCCGAGTGCTGATAATCGGTTAAGAATAATGAATGAATTTGGGTACCAAACCAACCAGACTGTTCGTATATGTGTGTGTACATTCAAAATGCATGTAAGTAGTTGTCTGTTGTAACTACCTGGATATAGCCAGTATTTATCAGAAACATATAACAATGAATAAATGTTTTCACTGGAACAATCCCGAGATTACAAAGTGTTTCAGACATGGCAGAAAAACAAAAATCAACAACAATTAGAAAATCAAATCAAATGTAAGTGACGGAAAACATGTCATGGATCTCTGGGCACAGGCATGCAAGTGGCCTCACCACCTTTCCTTCACAGGAGCAAGAGACAGGCTTTGTTGTTCCCGCCTCTTTTTGTAGTTCTGTTTTTTTGTTTTGTTGCTTTTTGTATGTGTTTTTTTTCCTTTTGTGTCTCTTTGCAACAGTTTTTCCTCTCTATGCAGTCTTTTTGTGTCTCTTGTAGTTGTGTTGTTTCTTTGTGGTCATTTTGAGCCTCTCACTGGTTCATATGTGTCTCTGTGAGTAAAGTTTTGTAGGTGAAGGCCAGGGGGGGCTCCTGGGCTTAAACTCGGTAGGTCCGTTCGGTAAATAATCCTTTATCCATACAAAGACACAACTGAGGTCATATCAGTTAAAAAGACAGAAAAGCTTAATTAATATTCATGATAAAGTCTCAAAAGCATCATGTAAGAAGATAACTAGACTCAGACGATAACCCCACGTGCTGCTAATAAGCTTGAAAAAAAAAAATTAAACTAGAAGATGTTTTGGCGGCAAACGACCTCTAGGTGGAAGTGTTCAACAACAAACTGTCTAGGAGATCAATTGTGGGTCTGACTCGCCCCATTCAGTAAGGCTTTATTGACATGAAATTTTGATTAAATCACATCATCAAAGAAAAAACATATTTTGACACAAATTGGTAGATAACACAATAGTATCTAATATTAGATTATTGTAATTCATAGGCAAGAAGGATAAACACTTATTGAAACAGCTAATTACTGCTGATGACTTGCTTCGGAAAAAGAAAAAATATTTTATTTTATTCTTGCAGACTCTTTTACACTTTCCAGGAGCTGGATATTTTTCAAGAAGAACAAATTGTTGTGTAAAAAAGGCTATTAGTTTGTTATTAGTTTGTTTGCCGTGATGTTAATAGAGCATTAGATGCACCATTTTGTCAGTGCTTTTCTCTTTCATGCTTTACAAATCTATCAGTGCATGAATGGCTGTATGGGTGGAATGAGTAGGAATAGAACCATTGACCCTGTAGCCTCTCAAAGTGTTTTCAGGCTTAGCATCTGTATTATCTTGCATCCCACTTTTATAGACGCAAACTCCTTTAAGTGATATATTTTCCATTAATTTCTTTGTTCCCACGTACATTTAATATACCTCTTGAAAAGTATCTAATGGCGGGTGATGATGAAGTGTCGCCTCTGAAAGAGACTCTTTTTGAGTGAGAAAAAAAAAAGCCACTGGCTATTTTCTTACTTTCATTTTGAAATGTAATGAAACACAAGGTAAAGTTGATCCAGGAGTTATTATTTTATATAACATCCCGGATGATTCTTTCCAAAAAGTAATTTTGGCTGTTAGCAAATATCAATACCAAGAGCAGGGGAGAAAGTCTGAATGCTGGTGTTGACTGTGGATCCCCAGAGCGGGAGATGTTGGACCTGCTGCGGAGCTTTGTGTGCTGAAAGGTAAAAATGTTCTGCCAGACTCGGGTATTGCTTTAAGCCGGATGAGTTTTCTGTCAGATCAGTAAGAGACTGCCTCATCATTTTCTTTATAGTCATATCTGCAGCTTTCAAAGGTCTTTCTGTAACAAACTTGTCTTCATGGTCATCTTTAATGATGGTGTTGAAAGGCTTCATGCTCCCATCAGCAGGAAAATTAGTCATCAATGAACTTTTCTCTGCCATCTCCCATTAGAGCCAAAAGGGCATGGGCACACATTTTAGAGCTCCTTTACGACTATTTTTATCTCCAGTGTACCAACACCTTAGGATCTCTGCATATTCAACGGCGATTCGGTGATGGATCAAGGTGTAGTGCAACGTTGCATCATGGAACATGTTTTTACTCATGCTAGCATCTCCATGAAGCCGAACTTTGGGTTGAATGCTAACATTAGCATGCTAAGAAGAAGATTTTTGCATATATCGCCCTGTAACCTTGTGCTTGGGGAAAAGTTAGGGGATCACCAAAGTTGGTATGATTCATCCTCTGGACACTATGAATCTCTGGTTCAGGGTGAAATAAAACTATTGGACGGATTGCCATGAAATTGTGCACAAAGTGGTGAACTGACCCTTTCCCACCACATTAGCTCTGCTTCTTGAACCAGTTTCCACCAGTTTTGAGTGGAACCATTATAATCAAGGAAGTGTCATTGATCGAGGGTGTTGCACAAAGTAAACAGCAGTAGCAAGATGGCAGATCACATAGATTACCTGTGAACTTTTGTTCTTTTATTACAGATATTTGATTTTCTGCAAAAAAAAAACAAGCATGAGCTAAAGTAATGCAGACTTTTTTTTATTCTGACAATTTCCGACTTGACTTGTTGCTTTCTCCTCTTCTCTTTTCCAACTTGTAGAATATGAAATGCCCACTGAAGTCAAGGAAAACATGCTATTGATGGGAACCAATTGAACCAATTTCCACATGGCCAAAATTCTTCATCTCTGTTCAAAATTAAGTGCACGTACTGAAATGGACCAACATTGCCATCTATAGAGCCATAGATCCATGGAGCAAATTGAAATTCTAGCAACAATGTGGATCATGAGTAAATACAAGATGTTTTGCTGATTAAGTTGCCTGAAATCAGTTCGCTCATTATACAGCATCAGTTGAAGTTTAACCCTCCTGTTTTGTTCGTTTTCTCAGGAACCGCAATAATGTTCGTGGGTCAGTTTGACCCAGGGCATGTTATTTTAAAATATTTATTATTTATTCTTTTTTAAATATCATATATTATATTATCCAGCACTGTCTAACTAAAAAAATCCCAATAAACATTGTTTATATTTCATTAATAACTCTATTACTAACCATTTCCATCAATATTTATGAATGGATATGAACAGATCATGGTTCAATGAGGATAATTCACTCGTTTTTCATAAATGCATGTTAAAACTTTTTTTTATGTACATTGGAAAGATCTACACATAAAATACAATAGTTAACATGACTTTCTTTTTTTTTAATGTTATTTTAAATTTAATTTTTTTATTTTTATGAAAAAACTACTTTTAAGGATTTTTGGGGGGGATTTTTAAACTTTGAAATGGGTCAAGTTGACACGCAACATAACAGGAGGGTTAATAGAACCAACTGAATTGCTTCCATACTATCGAGTTTTGAGAAATGGCTCGATACAAAATTTCAATACCTACGGCATAAATGTCGTGAGTGAGTTAATAAGCCTGCAGCATGCTTCTACCAAGATCTAATAGTGATTAGCTGTCAAATGTTACACTTCGTAGATGCTTGCAGGATATGCGTTGAATAATTGTAAATGAGCTGCACAATAGAACTAAAGATTTGTACGATAATGTGCAACATAATTTTCTTCAAAGGTCTGAACCCAGGCAATTGTTGCAGCTTAAAAAGGAGACTGGGATCTATCCTGTTACAGAAGTCTCGGGAGATAAATCTCAAAGTAAATGTGTTTGGGTGGGGACCTCGAGTTCAGGCAGAAATGTAGTAAATCCACTGTAGCCTGAGGCAGGTGAGCAACAGTAAATGATGCAAAAGGATTAGTCTGAGATCTATCATCTAATATCTCTGTTTCAGAGGTGAAATTCTGATCACAGCTCAACGCAAAGCCAAGAGACATTTAAAACCCAAACTAAAACTGGAGACAGAACTGGAACAAGTCAGAAGATATAAACTCAAGAAGGGATGAGAGGGGAAAAAAACATCTCAATCTCACAGATTTAAGATCACTCATTGGAAATGTTGATCAAGATTTCGAGCGCATTAAAATAATCTTCTGCTGTGGACTACAACAGCCGCTAGATAGCGCAATAATTAATAGCAGTCATGCATTAATTGAAGCAAGCCATTTGTGCATGTTTGCAAGTGCATGACCGTGTTGAACAAAGCTTGCTGTTTGTGCTTGTGAAACAGACTGTGCAGTTTGAGTTCATGGCAGTCAAGGCTTTTTTTCCTCTTTTTTTTCAACCAAACCAGATTTCCTTTTTCTTCTTATGAATTAGGCTTAATTTCACTTAAGCTAATTTGGTATTTGTGAATGGGATATGGAGAAATAGTATAAAGCTTTAAAAATTGTATATTCTAGAGCACAAATTACCTTTTTGAGGCTGATACTGATCATTTCACAGATTACCGCAATGTTGGCTGATATAGCCATTTTTTTAGCTTCAATTAAAAAAAAAAACCTTTTCTGTGTGGATTGTGCATTGATTTTGCACCAGTATGACTCTGCAAAGGTGTTCAGAAGGCTGCTTTCTTCAACAAATAACTTACATTTTTTTTTACGTGATACACATTATTATCAGCCATTTCTACAAATTAAAAGAGAAAGAATATATAGAAATAGAATGATTAGCTAAATAAACATTAATACTGTGTTCAGTGCTGGTCATTTAAATAAAGAATCCATAAAAAAATAAATAACACCATTTTTAAATCATCACAAGCGTCGATTCCGACATTCTATGTTCTGTAAAAAAAATAAGGTTTTTGTATCGGTGCATAGCAGACAACACATTATCGTATTTTCAATCTTTTCAATGGAGATTTTGCTCTTGTGTCTATGACAAGTCTTTATACTCTACTCTGCCTAAATGCAATTTGGATTCCGACAAACTGTCTACCCTCTCAGCAATTTCCCCCCCAAAATATTGTCCATGACCCTGCTGCAGATCCACCTCAAAGCAGAAAAAAGCAAGTGAAAAATAAGAAGAGGCAGAGGGGCTTTGAAATGTGAGTAGGGTTACAGCAGAGATGGGAGGTTGTGACAGGATTGTGTGGTGATTCTCGTCCTGTCAAGCCCACTAATGTTGAGGTAATGCCACCGGCAGGCTGCAGTAAGACGGTGATAATGAAAAACACCGGGGAAGACAATATCAAATGGCTCCTCTACATCCTACAGTGGAGATTAGTCGACACAAAAGTAGGGTGGCGGAGGCAGAGGAGGCAGAGGCAGGCTTTAGTGCTGCTGATTGAGTCTCTTGTCAAGAGCTCCATGCTTGCAGCATGAAAAGTTACTGTGACTGACATCCTTTATACAGTCTATTTCAGACACACACAGTTTGCATTGCCTCAGAGTCTGTTTTCTATAGATATTGTATATACTGTCTGTTCAAAGAAGATCACTCAATTACAATTTTATCCTTGAACTAGTTCATTCCATTTCCCTGGAACCACTCAGTGTGAATTATGGAACATTTAGTACACTTTCTAGTGAAAAAGGGGGAAAAAGATTGTATTTCTCCTCCAGAACTGCTGCATTCAGAAGCTCCTGGAGGAAAATGCACATCTTTAACATGTGTATTTATTGTAACCTGTTTGACATCATCTGGTGAAGATCAATTTTCCAAAATGTATATATTTCTGATACATTTGATAGCTCCAGAGTGGATCGAGTATTAAACCTGCATCAATTGATTTTAATATAAAAATATGAATGAATACAGCTTGTTCAAACACGCTCTTGCAGAACCAAACTGCCTGTAGTGGTCAGGTACGACACAGAAATTCAATCCAGGATGTTTCTTTGTTTTGAATCTCTTGTTGCAAGGGTTATTATACATGAACACAGACCACTGTTATAGTTTGTTTTCAAAGAAGCAGTAGACAGGAAAGACACTTAGAGTATCTGAATACTGTAAATGAGCTACTTTGTTCAATAGTGCCACAACAAGGTCAGCGAGAGAACAAAAGAAACACACACACTGAAACTTTAATTACAAAGTGATAAGTTTACAGTTTAAAAAGCAACATGCACAATGAACCATTGTTCGTATGTTTAGACTGCTTTGGAGTAAATGATATGAAAGTTCATGAAAAAAATATTTTTGCACTTGGTGTGGCGGGTGGGATTTTCCTTGACCCTTTCCTAGCCACAGCATGCCAGCAGTAGTCAGCAGAATCGTTTAGGGGGGTGCTTGGTTGGTTGGACGACCACTTTGCTTTTTGAGTGAAATGCCTCAACAACTCAATGCAACACCATGAAATTGGGCACAGAAATTCACGCTCCCTACGGGATGAGTTGGAGCTTTGGTGCTAGCTTTGGTGATCTTTTAACGTTTTATCCATCTAGTGCCGTCATCAGGCCAACATTTTAATTTTTCTTGTACTTTGGTTTATGAAGTATGTGCAAAACTAATGATAGTGTCATCAGTCTCAACTGTATTTTGTGTTTCATGTTAACTGGAAAATCCTACCATGCTAAACTAAGATGGTGAATGTTGTAAACGTTATAACTGCTCAACGTCAGCATGTTGGCATTGTTCCCATCCACTGTTCGTAGGTATACAACAACAACAACGAAAAAACAAGATCATATAATTGTGAGTAAGGAGGTGCTGCTTATTTGTTGTCAGGTGGCGACCTCTAGTGGCCGTAGTAATTATGAGGGTAACGACGGAGGTGAACCAGGAAGTGAGGCGTAGAACATGTAAATACTGATCAAAACCGTTGAGGGCAGAAGGGCGGGGAGTTGGATGGATCAAACAAAAACAGGACTTTGACCCAGGAGGCTGGAGCTCATGCCCCATTTGAAACTGAAAGTCAACAAACCACCTCCAACTGTTTTTACGCATCTAACTTAGTTATTTTAACCCAAACTGTGTTCTCTTTTCCTAACCCTAACAACTTAGTTAGGTTCAGGCAACAAAACTCAGTAGTTCTGTTTCACAACATTACGGCAAGTTAAAAAAAAGTTGATCGTCATGTGTTTAAAACAGCAACCATCCAACAATGTTTAATATAACAATTATATTTCAAAGGGTACCATACACCCCATTGTTCAAAGATCTGTAAGATATCATACAAACAACTTCGTAAGACCAAATTGTACTGAGAAAATATTAACGCGTTTTTCTCAAATCACTGAAGATTGTTAGTCTCCCAGCTATTCTCATTTTTCGTTTTTGTGCCTCCCCCCTTCGGCGCAGCACGATGTAAAATGAATTTGAGTAGACCTTAAGAGGACCTTGAGGAGCTATGAGTGAGGATGCACAGGTGTGTCCTTTGCAGAAGTCTTTTTGGCATCTATGACGTAAGCGTGACAACGGACCGACGATGCAGCTGAGCCACAAGTCACATTAAATTGACGTAGCTATAAAATGACGGCTCTGAATCACGGATGTCTCATTTTGTTAAATGCCTGTTGCCTCCTCATGCCTCCTTCACTTGCATCTGAGGTGGGAGGGACTCAGTATCTAGGAAAGGAGGCGAGGGAAGGATGAGGCTCATTGTCATCAACAGTTGTATCTGGCTTTTCCTAATCACCCAGACACCCTAATTTAGCTTTTCCTATTACTTAATTTAGCAGAAACGGAACCCCTTGAAGCCTGTCAGCCTGCTTTTTATAGCAAACAACAGCCATCTGACTCACTGTTGGGGTGATCTAATTCACCATGTTAATGTACTACGTACTGATTATTGTACCCACGTGTACTAAACCGGTACCTGTGAGTAAACATAACTACATTTTTTTATATCCTGAATATGTTTGTTAGTGCCGTAATCTCTTTCACACAGGCTCAAGTATTGTTGGTAATTAAATGCTGTCACGATCGGAGGTGCACAGTCTCTTTCCTGCCTCTGTTATTATTCAGTGAGCTCATGAAACTGGATGTCCTTTATGCAACAGCTCATTTAAAGGCCAATCTGGTGATTCATGCAGGGAAATGGGAAAAAAAATAGCTTGTTCGACTCAGAAGCACACAACTATCCCGCATTCTGTCTCATTCTTCCTCCTTCTCTTCCTCATTTAACTTCGTTTGTCTTTTCCTTACTACTACCTCTTTTCTCTGCCTCTTTCCCTCCCAAATGTCTCATTTCTATTCACTCTCGCTTCCTTACACACTAGCTTTTCAACACCATCTAATATCTTTCTCTCTCAATTGAATCTCTTTCCAAGTCACCTTCCCCTCTCTGTGTCTGTCAGTCTCTCTCGTAAACTCATTGCTCCATGAGGCTAATCTTGTTAGCACCAAATGCACCATGTTCCGCTAGCTCCTCTTAATTGCTGTTGTGTTATTAATGAGTGGGGAGCGGGGAAATCACTCTTAATTAGCTTGTCTCATTCGGCAGGCATCTCAAGTGCAGCGGTGGCGACGGCGCTCAGGCACAAACACACTGGGGATAATTAAAGCACTTCACTTGTCGGAGTATTTATCTAAACCAAAGAGCAACAAGCCGTTCCCGCAATTAGCCTTGTCATTCATTAGCAGCAGAGTGCCATTGATTTTAGTGTTACGTTGTCATTTTGCCACCGATGACACTCACTCATTCAGCGCCGCTGTGATACAAGTGTGCTCGACTTACCCACGTATGACCGTGGAACCATTTCACAGTTTTATTATTTTAATGCTTCTGCTGAGTCACTGACTACGTTTACAAAGCAGATAACTGAGATAAATCAGGTCATAGTGTCAAGAAAAATCAGCATTTTATTTTATTCTGATTAATTTACATGCTGTGACAAAGGAGCATTTCCTGTTCTGGACTTTGTCATGCAAATAGACATGGTTATTGTGAGATCTCTTCCAATAAAATGACATTTCAAAGTCACCTGACCTGAGGGTTTACACAGTGAAATAATCATGATTCTGTAACAGAAGTCTACCTGTGGTAACCATGTTTCTCTAAATCTTTTCCTTAAATGGACTAGACCCTGTATTATACCTGATAGGATTTAGGGTTCTCTTTAACTTCTTCTGTTTTGCACAATATATCAAATAAATTCTTCATAGCTCTTCAAGCTCTTCTTCCAATTAGTCCGTTCTGATTTATATTAAGCACAGCGAAATACTATCTTCATGCTTTAATCTGTTCATGTAGATTCTTCCTTTCCTGTTTCCAGCTTAGTGGGCTGACTGAGGGAGTTTGCATTTTTACATTTCTACAAACAGTCAGATTTTGCTGCATCTTTTTGGAGCCAATTATCTCATTGCTGTCAAATTAAAAAAAGTTTGTTTTTTTCATCTGTTTGAATCAGCTTTCATTTTAGAAAAAGCAAGCCTGCTTGACTACTATATGACATTTTAGAAGTGATGCCAAACCCCTTAATTTATTGATAATCAGATTACTTAAGGGCTCCTGTGGGTTTAGTCCATGGACTGTATAAACGAAGTGGACATAGCCATGACACCAATTGGTATGTGGACTACCATTTTGAAGCCTTGAGTTAAGCATTTTGGCCATCACAATGTTGTTTTTTTGGCACCAGAAATTAACCTTTTGGACGAGAGGGTGAAGTTGAGAATACAATACAGGTTTGCAGAGCTAGCCAGCTTGGTAAGCAAGGTGAATTTGTTATTCACGTTTAACTGTGATATCAATTGGGATGCTAAAACCACCACCTTACTAGAAAAATGAACAGCTAACTCCTTTAACTAGTACAAGCAAATGTAGAACAAGACCTTTTCAAGCAACCCAAATGTTACAGTTAACCTTCATGAAGTGAAAACACACCAGGAATAGGGGCAAAGTTCAAAGACAAAAATGTGGCCAACACCTCAAAATACATTCATGGCTCATGGTCAATTTACACAGTGCTATTGATATATATTGCTAAGCTGCTATCCTGAGCCAATCACAAGGTAGCCCTGCCTTCAAGCATGCCCTAAATTATCGTCTGTCTTTCTCTAAATAGGACCATATTTTACAATGAACCTCAGGCTGTATTGAAGAACACTTCAGAACATAAACTCATTAGGAAAATGTTTACTGAGGTAATAAATTAAGTGAGTAGTACAGACAAGTACAAAGACTTCTAAGCAATCGACTTATTTTTGCAGCAATTGGAGAAAAGTATGACCATTTTCTAATTTTTGTAAAGTGAGAAAATAATGTAATTAGGCAAGTAAACAGTTCAACACTTATGGAAAAAAGACAAAACTTTCTAAGAAATTACAGATTTTTAATATAAGGCTTCTTTTAATTTGTTTTGGATTATCCCATGATGTTTTACTTTCTGGTAAACATTCTTAATAAAGTATGAAATTCACTCAGTGCATCTCATCAGTTTGACTCTAAACTTCTTGAATTTGTTCCATCCTTCTTTAACACAGCTGATATTTTGTCTTGAGATGATAACTTAAAAATCAGTATGAAAAGTATGAAAGACAAAGCCAACACTATGTAGCTAAATACCTTTACAAACAATTGCTGGCATAAGTCACCTATAAAACCCTAAAATATAGCTATTTTTTCTATCCCATAATATTTTTTTTCCCTAAATCTTAGAGTTGCTATAGAAAATATTTACATTGTGCTTTTATTTTTGAAAAGCAAAGAAACCTTAAGCTCAGTTGTGTGATTTAAAGGACACTCTTTGTCATCTCTCAGCACAAAGAAAATTAATCTCTTCATCCTTCTTCAGTGTTTTTGATGTGTACAATTTACAATGTGCATGTGAGTGTGAGTGAGTGCACCTGTCTTTGCCTCTGTGTGACCCAGACATGTTCTCGTATGATGAGAGACCAGTGCCGGTGCATTCAGACAAATTTAATTTGCACCTACAGCTCAGTGAGATGAGGGGGGGGACTCTTATGGGCCAGGACTAATTGCTGCCTGGGGATCTGTGTTAATGTGTGTGCATGAGTGTGCGTGAGTGTGTGTGTTTGCCCGGCTGTCTTCCTGCCAACATAAACACTTTAGTGAATATTTAATGCATGTGTTTATCTGTGTGTGTCTGTCAGTGTGTGATAACAGAATGTCAGCAAAGACACAGGAGTTAATGAGGCCTTTTTCGCCACCAGGAGTGGATTGAGTGAGGTACACACAGCTCTGTGGGCATTATTTCTGTGTATAATCATGATCGTCATAAGTAATCTGTGCTGCCATTATGCAAAGTATCAGAATGGATACGTAAATACATCGTCGGTACAGTAAACTTTCAATCCACTCATCAAACATAACAAACCATTCTGTGATCTCACATGCATTGTTCATCAGAGCACAGAGAGAATAGTATCAGTGTAATCTTAACATGATTAAAAAATCATCATCATGATATTTCTTAGGTGTGTAAGGGAGGATAATGGGGAGTAATCGTATTATGAAAATAATGGTGTAATGATCTCCATTTTGGAGAACAAAGGTTAGGAAATGTTGCTTGTTGTATTAACTGTCATCCACAGCTCTTAACATGATGAAGTATCATGAGTAAATTCTAGAAAAAGCAAATTTGCAGTAGGCAGAGAGTCTCAGAGCACACTACAATTAAAATGTAATTCTCTGTATGATAAAACTGTTGATTAATTACATATAAATAGAAATGCATGGCCATATTGTGCTTTAGGGATGTTAACATTTATCCATTAGGGTTTTTTTGCAACAAGTCCTCCAAACCATACAACCACATTATGTTGTTTGTTCCTGCCCTCAAAAATGACCCACTAATTTTAAAAATAGCACCCCTACTGATGAAAGGAGATTAATATGTTCTCAAATCTATGTATCGGTCAACATTTCAAATTCATTGTTAACATTGTGATACGGTTCCAGTTTAGTTAGGTTTAGGTAACAAAACTACTTGGCTAAAGTAAGAAAAAACAGCACAAGGTTACTGAGAAGAAAAGTAGTTATTTAGGTGACATAAAGCGTGATGTATTTGTGGCATAGCCATGGATGGGCTATGCATGGAAATTAAGTTACATAACTTCATATAAAATGTTGACCTTTGGTTTCACGCAGGACATGAACACCATGTTCCTTAGTGAAAGCTCTGTGTTTGTTTGACCCGCCCACCCAAAGTGGACCATGTCATTCCTTATACTCGTCCTTCATGATTAATACAGCCACTAGAGGGTGCTGATAACTAGAAACGGTCATGGGGTGTTTTAAGCTGTTGTACAAACTACACACATGGTCATTTCTGGGGGAGGAAAGTCTCATTTCTTGACTGTCATCAACCATAAAAAGCATTCACCTGCTATCTGACAGTCTGAGGTCCAGTGTGGGGTTCTGCAAGCTTCTGTGTTGGGTCCCCTTCTGTTTACATTTGTTTTTCATAATCACTGTGTCTCTTTTCATTCTTATGCTGATGACAACCAACTGTTTGTACCTGTTTACACTGTCACATAATTTGCTTCTCTGCAGTAGTGTTTAGTGACATAAAACATATAATTGTTTGTTCACTTTCTCAATCTAATGAAGACAATTATATTGTAAATTAATTAAATTCTTAAATGTCAGCTGATGTGTAGATTCCATACACAGTGACATTTGGATAATACAATGTCTGCAAACAGTCAGTATTTATTTAAAAAAGACATAGAACAAGCATCTTACCATAAAGCACATACAAAACTAAAAGAAACACAAGTTGCATTTATGAATTGTAAATCAAACAGCAGGGAAAAAACAGGCTTAAATTAATCGTTTAAACAATCAATGAAATAACATAATTGGATCAAACAAATTAACATAATGTCATCCTGCAACTTTTGCTGACTCTTGTGATCTATGTCTATAAAACACATTACAATGCTTTAATTGACATGTTCCCAAAAATGTATGATGGGAGCATCTTTTAGTTAGCGAGCTGATCCAATTCCTTTACTTCTTGTAAGAACAATCTAACACAATGTCTTGTGTTTGCATTCCTGAATAAAGCAAGAGAAAAAGTACTGTCAGGGGTAAAACTTTTTGTTCTGTGTAATCTCATCTGATGTAGTGCTGCAGTGTTTCCTCTGTCTCTGCACGCTCATGTCCTCAGCAGGCAGGCTCATAAATTGGACAGCTAAGCCTTTCATAAAGTTTAATAAAGCGCTGTTTTGTGGCTCAGGGGAGCTGGTATTAGTGACGAGAGCCGCTGCTGCCATTCCAGCAAATCACATCATCATAATGAGGCTGTACTGTGGGAGTAAGACACCTCCCGTACCACCCACACATCCACCCACCTCCCCTCCACCCCCTTTGTTTTCTTTATCATTCCTCTGACACAATACGATGTCTTCACTTCACAGCATTTTTCCAGTGGGAATTTGGGGATAGCGTTGTTTAAACGTCGTGGCCAGCTTGGACAGGCTAGGGTTATTTCTCATTTAGTAAAGATCACAGACGCTGTAAATACTCCTGCGGCATGCCGTGAATGCCAAAAGCGTTGTGATTGGCAGCTTGACGGCAGCGGCAGCATTTGCATGGCATTTAGCTGGGCGGGTGATGGCCACCCCTAACACCAAGGTGGGTAAATAAGATGACTTCTCTGTTCACACAATGTACACACGCACAAACACACAGACGCTTGTGCACTCACGCATGCAATCTCACTCCTCAACAACCCCCCCCAACCATCTTGGCCTGCCAAACCTGGAGCCACTCATAATTGTGTGGCATTTAGGCAGCGGAAAGGGACATCAAGTCGTGTGGGCGAGAGGACCGCTAAAAAGTCTGAGCCTTCCAGTTATACGTTTTAGGCTGTTATTTGAGAGTAATTAGGCACAGTTGCAGTCTCCCTGAATTAAAAAAAAAGCACTACAAATACTAAGTCAAGCATGGATGGCACTTGCATATTTTGACATTAATTCCATACCTTTTTTGCTTTTTTTGTTGTAATTGAATGTACAAGCTAAAGCATAGGTCTATGAAAATGAGCCACATTTATAGCTGCTTTCATCAATATTTTTATAATAATGGATGAAATGACTGTGTAGTGAAAGGTGTCGCTCATAATATTGAACAAACAGATAATCACCCTCTCTGCAGTTCCCCTCAGCTCTACAGAGCATTTTAGCGTATTTCAGCCCAGTGTTTTGCCTCAGACTGCAGCTTTACTGTTTTCTTTTATATGAAACAATCTGTGTTATTTCAACCCAAGCAGCAATCTGCATCTGAAAAGTGAAGCCAATGTGAAAGTATTTTGAACCTGCATTCTTTTTAAAGGCCATCAGGGGGCGACTCCACTGGTTAAAAAGAGAAGTCAGGTTGTATAGGAGTCTATGACGAAATTACTTTAGTTCTTACTTTCTTTATTGTCTTAGTAAACATATCCCTAATTACTTTATGGTATTAATCACTAGTTTCAATATTTCTTTAATTCAGCAAAAGGAGTCAACTGTCTTTTGAAAATGGAAAAAAATAAAAGTTTGAAAAAAATGTCGATATAAAAAACCCACACAAGGTTATTTTAAAATGTCAAAAGATTACATCCATTTATATCAAAACCACTTGTTTTGATATAAAACACTCCCACCAGTAGAATGATTTTGATCCTATTTGAAGATTGGCAAGGCCACTGCTATCCAAGAAAATATCTACATTGAAAATGGACTCCTCTAGCAGACCTCATAGACCACAATACATTTGTATTGCATTCAGAGTTCAGCCTATCTCACATTTTTGTTGAAGCATACTTGATCGTTCTGTTTGTCTGTACTTGAGAAAATTATGCTTTCAATCGACTAGGCTGCTGCATACCTTTAACAAACCTTCATCCAGACAGTAAAATCTGACAAAGATGTTGTAGGGTTCTGCAGTCGGTGCAGAGATTACTTCTTTTTAACACGCTTAAACACTGAAGCAAAGAAGTAGCCCTTCCTCTAGTGGAATCAGTCAAATCTATTTAACCTTCTTTGTATTATCAGGCTCTGATAACAACCTCTACGGTCCAATGATACAAGTGCTGTTTAGACAGTTGCTTTCCCTGGACAGGATGAGCAAAGCAGACAAACAGCTGGTTGCATAAGCACAAAGCTGGCTGGGGGCAGAGTGCATGAAGCCGCTATTCAGTGGAGGCAAAAGTATGGAGGGAAAAAGCTTCTCGGTCAAGAGACAGGTAACAAATTAAGTGTGTGCTACGGTAGGGTGCAAAGTGACCTCAAACACGGCAAACACTGTATATCATTTTAGTAGATGAGAGACTTGTATTGTATAGAAAAACTGGTAAAGCAACTAAAGGGAAATCAGTATGTTTTTTTTTATTTTGTTGGAATTTAGAATTTAAATTTTGTACAATTTGAGGGACCTACTGTTCTCTTAATTATCTTAGAAAATATTATGAAAATTACGTCACATTTGTTATTGAATAACGACCTTAGCTTTTTATTTGACTGTTAGCATTCCATCACACAGCTTTGTGCTTTGTGTAACCTCAAAGCTACATTAAGTGATTTTTGACCGCTTGGAGGCAGCAAAAACAAGCTGAAACACAAAACTGACATATTATCTCTTTTAGCAAAAGGTTGTCTATCTATACACATCCAGCAGATCTGGTGAAACATCAGTATTCATTTGGAGTCGTGTGTCTATCCACCTGAATGTGAGTCCTTCATTCACTTTCCTTTTGGTTTTCACCAACCCTTGATGGAAAAAATGTGTCTCTTTAGCTGCTAAATCCTGCACACTGTTTGGTTCTGTAAAGGTAGTGTGTTGAAAAAAAACATACATTGTATTGATTTTATTAAAGTCCCCCTTCACTCAAATATGTGTTTTTTTTAATGTTTATGTCCGCTTAAATGTCCTTGACTACACTGACGTTTGTCAGTGCAACATTTGTCACTATTGAGGTGTTTTTTCCCCCACATTCTTCTGTTGAAGGGGGAGATATCTGTGCTCTTCCCTGAAATCTGAGATTCAAACATAGCCCAGGCAAGCTAGATTAGGTTTATCACAACTTTGAAAGCCAATCTCTGGCTAATTTGCAAAAGCCAGAAAAGAAACCTAAAACCTTGCCAGTACAGAGAGCGAAGTGCACCGTAATGATTGTAATGTTTCCCAACCACTTTCGCTCTTTCAGCCGCTGCCAGTTGAAATCTTCAAGCTAACAATATAAAGATGTTAACTACACTTACCATTGTGATAGGTCTGCTAGTCGCCAATTTTGGTGCTCAACAGACTCCAATCTGAGTCTGGAGGCTCAAACAGGTATGACAGAATCTGATGATTCCTCTGATGGAGAAAATAGACCAGACGCCTAAACTACCTCTGCAGTCTACAGATCACGAGCACTGCTCTTTTACTGATCAACCTAGTGTGAGCACCACTGGTGGGCCAAGCGAAGCAGATGCTAGATCTAGAATTTCTCAGTGAGGGAAAAGGAGTAGACATGCTTCCAGCCTCCTCCAGAGTTTATTAAAACAAAAATGTTATTATAGCTAAGTATTTTTTACATGTTAATACATTCAAAAAAAATTATAGAGGTGAGTTATCACCTTTAATACATACATAAAGAGAATATATTTTAGAAAACAATTCCTTTTGCTTGTGTATAACTCCAGTCAATATAACCTTCTGAGGTTTTAATTAATGAGGGAGGACACCTGCACAAACTGTTTGACCATCTAATGCAGAGCATCTTACTCAGTTACATTTATTCATGCAGTACAACTGTTAACAAGTGAGTCATGAATATTTAAGCTACTAAATATGTTAGGATTCTCACTTTCAGCTCTTCAGTAGTAGTTGTAGCAGCAGTACTGGGAGTGGTGGTTTCACTGGTATTAAAACTAAGTAATTGAGACTGGTTATTAACTCCCATGCCGCTGTTCTGAATCCTCATGAATTTAAATCTTTGCATATGTTCATATACTTTGCCTATTCCCAGAGCAGTAGATGAGTTTATGTGTCGGAAGTCACATTAACCTCTCCAAGTCATCTTATTTTCTAATATTTTATCCAGCTGCAGAGCAATCACACGCTCACATTTACACACCGTCCCTCAACTTTTATTCACCTGAAATGATTCTGAAATGACATTACCGGTGACAGCCAGGCAATAACAAAAGTACAAAAACTTCTTTGAAAAACAATAAATCAATAAGCCTCGCCAACATATCCTGTTACATTCCCGACTCCTTGACACCTGAAGCTCATTAAACACAGCCTAACGTCAACTTAGAAGAAGGAGAGTACACAGAGGCTCGCCTTTTCACAGCCTATCACAATAAGAGCTACTGAGCAACCTTGATATATTGTATATACTAGAAATAAATATGATTGTCCTTTAATCTGATTTTATTATACTGGGGACTCCCGCTGGCAAATCTACTGAGGGCTGATAGCCTGTAATCTTATTGCAGGGAGCGCGGTGTGTTTCATATCCCCTTCTTGATGGTGTTTTATCATGTCAGGACTATTATTGTTCCTATTGGTATATGTGTTTCTGCATTTATATGCACTGGTGTATATAACCTAATAAATTGAGTTATTGCACATTCTTGAGCGCATGTCTCTGTTTGCATATGTATGTGTGCATGTTTGCATGCACCACGAAGTCCCTCTGGCTCGGATGTGGGTGCTAATTTTGCCCCTCAGCGTGCCGTAGGGTGCTTTGAGGGTTCTGCTCTGTTTATGAACGAGGCATATTGACCCAGTTTGTGGCCCCGGTGCTTTTTCACCCTCTGTCTCTCTTTCTTTGTCCGCCTGCCGGGGCATATTGTGAGCCCGCATGGCTGGAGAAACAGACGCACTCAGACTGAACTAAACGCCGAACGCATCATTGAGCAGCATTACCAACCTCTCCCCACTCATCACTCTCACTGGATGCTGCAGGTGTGTGTGTGAACAATACGTGTGTGTGCATGTGCAGAGGGCTCCTTTAACAAGAAGGTCTAATAAATCAACCTGTCTGTCCACAACCTCCTCCCTTCCTTCGCTCTTACCTATTCCGCCATTACTCCTCCCTCCCCCCCACTTGTCTTTTTGCTCCCTCTTTTTTCATCCATCGCTCTTTCCATCCCTCTCCTTTATGTCCTGTAATTCTTCTTTTAAGGCTCAGGGGGTGGTGTTGGAGGCATTATGTGCCTCCTGATGAATCACTGTCAGGGAGCAGATCAGAGTAACACGACCATCTGCGGATCAACTTACTGTCGTATGTGTGTGTGTGTGTAGATATTCTAGCAATGCAAAGTATTGTCCAAGTGATTGTACGCTTTTATGAAAGTGTGTTTTTGTGTGCATGCATGTGTACATGTGTCTCAGCTATTGAATATTCTGTGCAGCATGTGCATGCATGCACTACAGAAAGTGAATGCAGTTTCTAGCCAGTACTGATCTCCCTGTCCTGCTGAATGGTGGCTGATTGAGACACATGGACTGCCTTTGTGCCCTGATCTAGTTGCCATTGATTACCTATCAGGGTTTTTGATTGCATCCTGGAAGTAATTCTTTTAAATAGGCCCTAATGGCCTCCAATCTGGGCTGATGACGACCTCAGAGAGTCCAATCGCAGATCCATTTAGGCCCTTTCAGACCCCTCCATGTACACTCTGAAACTCCCGCTCATTGCTCATATACCCCCTCCCCTCCCACCGCCACTACTTCTACTACCTCTTGTGTCGTGTAAGTGCCACATTTCTAAGCTTTAAAAAAACACAGTGACAATGAAAATCTGCCTCAAACTTGCATATAGAGATCTTACACATCCTTTATAGCATGAACCAGGTCTTGGTGAAGATTAGAGAAGCTGATGATGGCAGCAGGTGAGCAAAGTAATTGAGAATGACAGTGAGAAAGATAGAGTGAGGCTGAGAGAGACACAAATAGAGCATGAGAGAGGAGAAAGTCCAGGTTTTAGATGTGCAAAAAAAGAGGAGGAAAACAAAGCCGGGGAGAAAGAGGAGGTATGACAGATTTGTTAGGGATAACGGAGGGAGGGGGGTGTGGTGGGGTGGGGGTCGTCAGTATGTCAGGCTGTGTTATTATAGTATGAGGGTTGGATGGAGGCATGAGAAGGAGGAAGAAGAGGAGGAGGGGGGTTGCAGCAGACAGGAAGAGGGCCCGCCGTCTAATCCTCCAATTTTCTTACATTACTGCTCCCCCTCCTCTTCTCCACCTCCATCCTTCTCTCCACCGCCAGCCTCCCTCCCTCCCTCCCTCCCTCGCTGCTGCCAGACCTGTCGACAAATGAAACTGGAGATAGCGGCAGCTTCACAGAGATTGACTTGAAGGAGTAAAACACACACAGGAAAGATAGAGACAGAGACCTCCTGCACCTCTAACAACATAAATGTACCTAGAAAACCCCAGTGGCTCGGTCATCTATTGTTCTGTGCTGGACAAAAAAAAAAACAGTGTAGGTTCCTATATGCTTTCTGCAAACTTTCCTTCACTTCAGTCAAATAGCAAAGCACATCTAGACGGGCAGGGGAATGTAAATGCACTTTCAGATTTGAATGACATGCAGACAAAATGCAGCTGTCTTGTTGTGAAAGCAGCCTTGACTGTGATCAATAACTTCCTGCTGATGAGGAGAAAAACCTGATGACAGAATATTAAATTAAAGAGATTGTTTTACACTGGGAATGTATTAACGGCTCACTTAGCAGAATTACCAAGCAATGATGACAAACAAGGTTCCTTTGCCAGGCAATGCTGCTTGTTAATATGCTGAACCTTGTTTATTTATTGATATTTCTTTTTTTCCTTTAAATTCACAGTCATACTGTACCTGGTTGGCCTGGCACTGCTTTAATGAATGGCTGCTGGGCTTTGATATTGGGAATGAAGCTGAGCTTTTAAAGGAATTAAACCCACAAATTCAGAGTTATGTTCCTACAATTTACAGTCGATTTCCTCAGACTAATAATCGTCACATGCAACGGTGAAAGGCATCGCCCTTGAGTGTTTCTTTCTGTCTTTTATACTTCTGCTACTAACATATCCATCCAAAACTGGCTCAGTCTTGACCTTTTCTATTTTTGTCTCTAATTTACTACAAACAAGCCAACGCAATTTGTCATATCTCCTCCAAAATAAAAGTTTACACAATATTCTCATCCTCCCCTCTTCACCACGATTTAGTGATTTCCATTTCCCCGCCCTCTTGATTGATTTGCATTCCAATCACTTCTCATTGGGCGAGGCAGAACCCTGACTGAGTGGGACTAATTTGCCATGCTAATGAGATGGCTCCGACAAACAGAGCCAGCTGGAGACCAGAGTAAATGATCCTGTCATCAGTCAAGAACACAAACATGGCTAACAGCTAATTAGCTCGCGGCATTTTGTAGAGGTGACATTCTATCTGATCTGTGCTGCGGTGGAAGGAAAAAAAGAGAGGGGGGGGGCAATAAAGGAGGGAGGAAAGGGGAGGATGGTGATTTTTTTTGTTTTCTCAAACACATTCTTTGGCATGCAATGTAAAACACACACACACACACACACACACACACACACACACACACACACACACACACATCCATAACTTCCCCGTTCCCAGAGCTGTGTGCCATGCAATGAGCATAAGAGCGAGTATGTGCCATCAGAATGAGGGGAGAAAATATGCTAAGCAGACAATCAGAGGTGTACCCCCTGGTGCTAAACAGCCAATCATGGCTGTCCCAGTGTGTGTCACCAGCCAGCAGGAGGCAGAATTAGTCCTGGTTAGCAGCCAGAGTCCTGCCGAGTGGCTGATTAGTCTTTTAGACTGAAGAGGAGACAGAATGTTAAAAGTCCGACTGCATATCGGAGACTCTTCTGCACAACAGACAAAGGCAATGACTTTTTATATTAAAAAGAAAAGTTGGCAGCCTCGCTGTCACCTTGTGAATGTGCTGCACTGAAATGAACTATAGTTTAATTCACCAGCATTACACACATATTTATTTTTGCTTTAAGCATGCATTTAGGGAATTGATTTGCTACAATTGAGAAGAATATGGGTAGGTTGAGGTGGAATAATGCCTTTAAGTTCATATATAAAAGTTCAAATTTTCATTGTTATCTAGTTGTGGATATAACTGTAACTCCTCCCAATGGACACCCATAAGTGGGTGCCTTTTTTTGGATGTATACGCCTTATGCTGCCCTGCCTTTTATAATCTTTCTAACACATTGTATTCTTGATTTTTAGGTATGGATGTATGTGTAAACAATGGATGAAATTTGAGAACATTCAGCAGCTACAATTTGCCGATTGGATGGCTGTACAGTACCAGTTCCATTATTGACTGGGAGGATGACATATGAAATGTCCTGTAATCAAATTTGATGACACTGGGAAGTACTTTGCAGTATACAGGGGTGGACAGAAAGGGGGAGAACACTATGACAAACTGCACAAGTACTGAATCATATCAGTACCACCACAGCACCTTCTGGCAATGAGTGTAATAAAAAGACACACTCAACATGTGCTCTTGTGTGTGGAAAGTTCCAAACAGGTGCTAACTGTAAAAAGTGATCACATATTGGAAATCCAAATGGTTACTTTCACACCTGGAAAAATATTAAAACTTTGTAATAGCTTTTTGTAAGCTTAAGAACTTAGCTTTTTTTTGCAAGTAAAGGATGATGAAGCTGGAGAGGCCAAGCCAAAAAAAGTAATGTTACTTTACTGCGACTTAAAATGGAAGTAAGATTACAAAACGACGCCCCAGTTCAGGCAGAGAATAAGTTCAATATAAACACATAATGTAATATAAAAAGGTGTCTTCAAAGAGACCTTATAATTGTGGACAAATGCTGTACCCTGATAAAATGCCCTATATATATACATATATATATATGTGGACTTAAAGTAAAGTGTTAGCTTGATAATATGTAGAACATGATACTTTGTTCTACAATGTCTGCCATAAACTGTAACATGTACGTTTTGGGATGTTGTAGCTCTGATTAGCTTGCTGCATTATTTAGGCCCTCAGGATTACTTTTTTCAGCTGTTCTCGATGTCACCACTTCCCTGTTAATTAATTGTTCTTCATCTAGGTCTGTCTCCCTTTTTCTGCCTTCAGCGTCTCGGTCTGTTTGTCATCTGGTCGCTGCGTGCTATTTCGGTTTTTATCAGCACAAACACTTGCATCCATCCATTTGTAATCTAATAAAGAAATGGCAGCAATCTGTATGTTCCTTTCGGGGGACTGGATGACTTTGAGCACCAGATGCTGATGTTCCCCCAGAGTCGTTACTGTGATGGAGCCGATCCTTAACTGTCTCCAATAAAGACACACACACACACACACACACACCCTTGCTCACTCAGTGCGGAGGCAGGATTAACCTGCTGGTAGCGGAGTAAATCCAGCACTGCCTCCGCCTCTCTGTCTCTGTGTCTGAGGAGGCCTGGTTATCCCTTCACACAAGCTCCCTGTTCAAAGGGGCGGCCGTCAGGGATTAATGACGTGTTAAAGGGGCGAGCATGAGGGATTTAGACGCAGCTTGCTGTAAGGACAGGAGATTTAAGAACACGGACCAGTGGTTAGTGCTCACTGAAGTATGATTAGTTAGACATTTAACCCCCAACACACACACACACACACTCACAGACAATGACAGACAGGTGCTATATTATTATTCTATATACCCGGAGGTCCGTGTGGAGAAAGGACAATAGCACTGTGCTTGTCGTATAGTAAATATACCTCTGTAGCTCTGCTGACCCAACAACAGAAGTCTGCAGGATCATTGCCACAGCGAGTCTTTGCACCAACAGTGGGCTCCATAGATAAACTTGTTTTGTCTTAATCTTTTTTTGCTGTGACTTATTTTCCCTGGATATTTAAAGCTCTTCAAACTTTAATTGGCATGTTAGGATCTAAGTGACATGTAAACCTTGAGAGACAGATATGCATTTGAGCAACCTACAGTATGATAACAACATCCCAGGCGATAGAATAGGAACAAGGAGTAGATCATTAATGTGTTCAAAGGGTTCATTAATACTCTAGTGTACATGCTGTTTGGGTGTACAAACGTGCTACAATAGCTCAAAACTTTTCCATGTATAATTGAATTGAATTGATGCCCCTCTGAGTCAGATACAAATGCCCTAGGTACTCCTCAAGTGTCAGGGATGCATTATTATGGATCCTCATGTAGTTCAGAACAAGACCCACCCTGTGACAATAGGTTTGGTCAGGGTCATGCCTTACATTCTTGTGGCTTAACGTTAAGGTTAGAAAGTGTATTGAGGGTTATTTTCTCGACTGGCTGGTTAGCTCAGGTTGGAAGTCATGGGGGTTTGATGCTGTGCTGCGGAGAATCATCTGCAAAACTAATGGGTAACGGTAACTTTAGGGTTAGGGTTGACTAATAGTTACGCAAAGGTGTCATGTAGAATGAATCAGGAGGTGAAGTGAAATATTTGGTTAATAAACATCTTTGAATGCTACAGTTGTGTTTTGGTAGCTTCTTCCAAAGGGGACGAGAAGACCCAAAGCAGCAACACGACACTGTGTGACGCTGCATGTAACGCTGACTGGTCTTGTTCTGAACAGCAGTAGGATCCATAATAACACATCAGGGATGTTGAGTCAGTTTCCGCTCAATATATGCTTGGTGTCTTTTCAAAATAAACTTTTACAGTTAAGTTTAGGCAACAAAACTACTTGGTTATGAAAAAAAACTAATGGGTCTGAAAACTACTGGGTTGAAAACAACTACCTCCATACTTAAACACTAGATGCAGTTATGTGGGAGGAGGCGATAGTGACGTGCGACAGAGAAGCAGCAGTGCTGCGAAGTAGCACAGTGCTAATAGGCTAGAAAGATAGCTCTGTAGCAGTAGCAGTACAGTATGTATGTGCTGCAGCAGCATGTGTTTACTTAGCAACCTCTGTTTTTTTACAACAAGCAACAGACACTTTATGGACAGTTAGCGAAGCCGGTTTGTTTACGATCAGCGGCGGACACCACGTGTACAGTTAGCATGCCGGTTTGTTCACAATGCAGTAAACAGTAAGCAGTTGACGCTGTGCACAGTTAGCGACACGGCGGCCGCAGTTGTTGTGCATGTTGCTGAGCTGAACATTGATTTGATGACTGTCGGACCAAGTAGAGACGTCACGTGCGACATCAAATATTTCATCTTGCCGGGATGGCCCGTTCATAGTGATTCCGCTTCCAACAGTCCCACCAATTTTCCACCTCTGTGACTACCTCTGGAGGCGGAAAATTGTTGGGATCACTTGATCCCAGCATCCCGCTTCGGGCGCGTTCATAGTGCTGGTGAGACATTACAGAGCTGTAAATGTCCCAGCATGAAACAGTACTATGGAAGGGGCTACAGAGGACATGAACACTGGTCTCCTGGGCCGGGGTTCAACGGACCTTCACACTTTTTGTTTATTTCATAACAATTTAGCAGTCATTTACATGCTGAAATGGCTACATAACTCTTGTACAAAATAGAGTAGTCCACACATGTTGGCACTCTACTGGTACTCTCTACTGGCACTACAGTGTCAGTCAGTCTGTCTGCTTGACAATCCCATTTTGCTGCAATAAAAAAAACAGGAGTGAAACAGGCTGAAAATGTTATCTTATTAGATTAAACAGACATACACTGATCTCCTGGGTCGAAGTCCTCAGTTTGTTGGAGCCATCCAGCACCCCATCAACCTGCGCTTAGAAGCACATTTTCCGTCTTTTGTTAAGTCGCCTCACTTCCTTTTCTCTCGTCATACCTTACGGCCACTAGAGGTTGATGCCTAACGACTAATAACATTAGCATTTCCTGTAGCACTTCCGGGCTTGCAATTATGGTATTTATCAACAAATTATATGGACTGCATTGTTGTCTGTAGGTGTAACTGCAAACAGCGAATGAGAACAGCCTGGAATTAAGTTGTACTTCCCTTTTTATCTCCAGACAGCTGCGGAAAACCAGCTTTCCTAAAGTGATGTCATTTGAGTCAGTGTTACTCTGAAAATGAGAAAAATGAGCAAGGCTTCATTAGCCACTACTAGCACGTACATTTCGATCTAACTGTAAGCAGTGAAGTTACATACAATATAAGACAATATCTCTTCTTCTGCTGTGTTAGTTTTCATCCTTTTATGTGACAATGTTAAAGGAATGCAGAGCTAAAGAGGTGGAGCTTGACAGAGGGTAAATACGACGACCAGTGGGCTTTGTGTGTGTGTGTGTGTGTGTATGAGTGCATGGATGTCAAAGTTAGTAATAGTGAGGGAGTATAATATAAGAGATAAGCAGACATGTGTGTGTCAGTGTGTGTGAGAGTGAGAGTGAAAGGAGGGAGGACTGGAAAGAGAGAGCTGCAGTGAGATTAAGAGACATATGTACAGGTGCTGATAGCTGGTTGGGATCAGTGCACTGAGCAAGATGTTAAGGCCGGGGGTTTTCGCCACCCACTCCACACCTCAACCCCTCGTCAAGCCCACCCCCTCCCCCTTAATCCCCCCTCCCTTGATAAGCCCCTCGCCCCTAGCCCCCCTCCATACACACACTCACACACATTCAGCTCGCTACCCATCTACCCTCAAAATCCGCTCCTGTGCAATCTCCTGTGCATCAGCTGCCAAATGAAGTTCCTCTTTAGAAAAAAAAAACTTGGCTGTGGAATCGTCTGAGGCATCGTGGCTGGCGGCAAAGGCAGCCCTTGTGTTGAAGCCAATAATCCGGCGTCAGGGCTTCAGGTGCGCGGAGGGATGTGATTGACAGGGCTCGATATGAGGCCCTCGCCTCACTTGACATTTGGGTTTCATAAGGTCTGGAACAAAAGACAGGGGCAAAATAATCAGAGAGGGGCGCAGGCAAATAAATCTGTTTATTCCTCCTCACCTGCCCCCCTCCCTCACCTCTGCACCTCCCCTGCTCGCCCACATCACGGCTCAACCCTTGGAGGGGAAAGAGGGAGGGCATGATATTACCTTTTCTGAGCCTTAGTGGATTCACGCAGACGACAGCAGGTCACTTTAGGCC
Source organism: Centropristis striata (assembly GCF_030273125.1). NCBI lineage: Eukaryota > Metazoa > Chordata > Actinopteri > Perciformes > Serranidae > Centropristis > Centropristis striata. The sequence continues at coordinate 25,283,751 of NC_081523.1, forward strand.
CTGTGCTTACCTGAGATATTAGTTTGTATGTGTGGTAGATAGAGATGTGTATTTGAATGGCTGAGGTGGTGTGTATGTGTGCACCGTGTATGTATGAGCGAGAGGCAGAGACAACAGGAAAGACAGAGAGACAGAGGCGGACGGACTGACTAGAGGAAAGAGGATTGATGTGGTGTCATATTGTGGATAACCATTTATACACCCGTGTGTGTCTGTTTGAGCAAGGGAAAATAAAAGATGAAACAATGCTAGAAGTCCTCCTTTATCGTGCTAAAGCAGCACGGCAGCTCTAAGACACAATTAGGCACACATATGATAACAGATCTGGTCCTAAGAGGTGATAACGAATTCAGAGAAAGAGAGGAGGAATATGTTGTGCAGCAGAAGATGATTAAGATTTTCGACACAGTTAGTGCAGCTAAATGACTGAACACAGTGGTTAAGCGAGCTGCTGACCCAGCAACAGCATGTTTCATCTACCCACACTAAACATCTACTCACAGCTGCAAATGTAGGCTGACATACTGAAGGATGGGCGTGCATCTGTGAGGCAGAGAAGAAGAGGTAGTTATTGTTATAACAGACTGTATTTAAATTTACTAGACTGTAGACAAATGTTGCATAAATATAATTTAAGTTAATCCTGATTCAATTTTAATTTTTAACTTCTACTTTGCTATAATTCTGAGGTGAATATTGTGTTTTTTTCCACATGTGAGGTATATAATATATATTATTCTGAAATGGGCCATTGTGTTTAATGCAGATATACATATTGCAGGATTTTAAATTGTAACATAGTATTGCTGCTTTTGATTAACTAATATATCTGAATAAGACCAGGTTTGGTTGGCACAGTTATTTTCTGGTCCTTTGAAGGTCACAAAAACAAAAATGCTGGGTGTTATCACACAATTGAATCAGCGTTTTTCAGCGCTATGGGCACATAGGGATGCAATTTTGTTCAGTTTAGGCAACAAAGCTACTTCTTTAAAGTTAGGGCAAAAAAGTTCCCGGTAAGCTGTTATAATAGACAATTTAAAAAGTAAAATAAATGCATGTAAAGTAAAAAACATGACACACTGAAGTGAAGTTGTATTTTTATATAGGATACGAGAACTAGGCTCCTGGGTGAAAGACCAAGGTTTGCCTGACTCCTCCACCTCTCCTCCAACCCACCTTAAACAGCAATATTTCATGCTTTATACAATGTTCCCTTACTTCCCCCTTCGCTGACTTGCTGCACCTACTAACAGGTAAAGTAGGCCCCTACTCGCTATAGGATATATTGCTTATAGGATGATAACTGCTGATTTTACACATAACTTCATTTCTTCCATGGCGTTACGCTAACTACAAACATAAATATGTGTAATTTTAAGCTGCTGTACAAATGACATACGGGGGCATTTTTAGGGAAGGATAGTCTAAACTGTTTTGTTGTGGTATTTTAAACTTGAAACAATGTTTATATTGTTAAAAACAGTGTTCATATTTTTTTAGTTGTAGTATTTTAACATTTTGCCATCCATCCTCATAAGATATGCCAACTAACCATATGGTGGTGCCGGTTTTCACAAATGCACAATACAAGTTTGTCACAGACATACAAACATACTAAAAAACATATTTATTAATAGCTGAGACCGTACCCTTTAATTTCGTGCTTTATGCATTATGAGAGAAATGCAGTAAAGAGTGCAAAGCATGCCAGCCAACCCCAGTCTCCCCTAGTTCTTCCACCTGTGCTAAACTGCAGGTGCATTGGCCTAGAAAACCTGTACTCGAAACAGAATAAAGGGTGCTGAGAAAGCCTAATACAACCCACCTTTGTAGCAGTTATAATAATTCAAACTGACATTCATTAAGTGTTTACAATATTTTGTCCACCCCCATATGATTCACAACCTATACAATCAGGCGGAGGTACCTACAAGGGAGCTCAGTGAGAATTTAATTGCAGGGTTGTGAGTGCAATCTGTGGACATAATATCAGACTGTTTTAATAGTCGATTCAATTAAAAAAAACAGGAAAAACATGAGACACCTAGGGGCCATATGTTCGCTTCTGCCTGGAAGTCTCCATTAAAAAAACACGTAAGTCAACAGATAGTTTCCAGATTAATCCCTGTGACATCTTTTAGTACCAGACCGAGCCCCCACGTGGGGAGTCCGCATAAATTGCATCCTGTTGGAGGTGATTGGACAACATATCGATGACTGGCAGGAGGATGGAGCCCAGTGAACACTCTCATCTGCAGCTATTGGTTGTCTTTAATGGCCGCTCCTCCTTCAGACCACACACTATTGGCTTTGGGGGGGCTTCGCGGAGGAGCCGGGAAGTTGTAGTTCTTTACAGCAGACGCACATCTGTAGTGCTTATTATCGACTAATATGAATTAAACTACACGTCCCGACGTCACGCTACGGGCTCTTATAATTGTTGTGAATATGTAATTGCGCTCGTACGACTGGTTGCTTCTAAATTTGGCTTCGCAGCGGCAGGCTGCTACAGTCGGTGAGGTGGTCGCTCCGCCGGTGCTGCTGTGTGAGGATGTGAACGTTAACGGAGGCTGTAGGAAATTATCCGATACATGCGTGACGACGGGACGCCGTGGACAAGCTCACTCGCAGAGAAGCAAGGTCATGATGTGTCAAAAGTCGATGCTTAGCAGGAAAAATCATCAGAAAATAGAGGATTCGTTGTTAGTTCAGAAGGAGACTATTTAAGCTGTGTGCGCATAGAATAACGCGCGGGAGATTTTGGAGAAGGCTGAAACAACTCCTGCTTTCATTCTCATACTGAATGGACTTTTGAAATACTGTTTAAAAGACTGACGGCCAGCCAGAGGTCCGAGGATGTTTCTACTCTTCACGGAACCTGCACACAGCCCGCTGACCGGCCACTGACTGACCTTTTACGCACGGGGGAAGATCCGTGCCCACACGTTTTGTTTTCCTTTTTATGTGGATGAACTTTGCAATACGTTTTTAATGATTCGAGATCTGAGCAAGATGTACCCCCCGGCACGGCATCCGGTAAGTATCAGCCGAGGCAGTATGTCAAAACAGCGCAGATTAACAGCCGCGCGCCTGATGCGTAATCAGTTTAGATCAAGTTTCCGTGCCACTGCGCGCTCGCACGGACAATTGCGCTCATTGTCAAAGTGCTGCAGCTGTGTGTGTGTCTGTGAGGGTGCGTGGGTTAACGTGTAAAGAGACTGAGAGAAACCAAAAGGCCATCCGTAGCCCATCACAGAGGCCTATTGTCGTCTTGCTTGTGTGTGTGTGTGTGTGTGTGTGTGTGTGTGTGTGTGTGTGTCGCGCGCGCGTCTTGGCATTGCACTTTGGTGGCTCAGTTCTTCCTCTCTTCCCTCCCAACACACGTCGTTTGGTTTGGGTCGAGGTCCCCCACCAGCCGGGACAGCCGTTAAAGTTCACTGTCACCGAGTCCTGCGACCGGATCAAGGAGGAGTTCCACTTCCTGCAAGCCCAGTACCACAGGTGAGAGTTAGGAAGGAGCATGCAAAAAAAAAAAAAATACTTTTGACTTATAACTTTGCATTGGATTCAAGAGTCAATGTTAATCTGATATGAGTTTATGGACATTTTCAAATGATAGAAAGATGAATCTCAGAAAATGGATCAATAAAAATAGATTAATCTCAATGAAAATAATAATCACTTACAGCCCATGTCCATAATATTAACTGAAACCTCCAGATGATGTGAAAAAAGGGTAATTTCTGTGATGTTGACCTCCCTGCAGCACCAGTCATGTATGAATCACACAGTATGACCAAAATGTTTTAGCAAATTCATGATGCAATGACATGAAATACGTGCAGAAACTGCTTTTTGAAGGATTTGATTGAGAAATAAAACTCTATAAAAAATATTCTGAGGGAAATATCCAAGTGGAAATCCCATGTAATGATTCTCCTCAGACCCTCAGCAGAGCCAACATGCTGCTACATTTGTCTCAGGTCCATCTATCACTAACCACAGGTAAACCCCATCAACCTTGGTATGCACGTCTCTCTCTGCAAACGCAAGTGGTGTGAAATACTTTTTTACCCGACATGATGAAGTGTGAAATACATTGCTTGGGGGCAGAACCATAAGCACGATACCAATGCATAATAATCGCCCACCTCTGGCCTACTCGTAATTATTGCCCAATCACTTGGTGAGATGAACCAGCGGTCCAGTTTGCTGGCCAATCCTGGAGCTGAATGAGCTGAACCAAGGATGCTGCATGCGTAATACTGTGATCAAACTGCTGCATATGCGTGAAATCCAAACTGCAGGGAGACACTGGTTTAGTAAAAAAAAAAAAAAAAAGGAAGTAAGAGTCGGTCAGATATGCCTTCATATAATCATCATTTTCTTTGGAGATTTTAGGTTTTATTGATGTCAGGCTTTATTGAAAAGGAAGTGAAATGTCTTCTGAAACTTTTCTTTAGCCATTTGTAAGTAATTATCAATCTCCCATCACATGTAATATGATTTAAAATATCTGGAAACCCTTCATATTTTATTGAAAATATCAATCGCAGCTGAGTAACATCTCCAAACCAACTGGACACTTAGAAAATGCATCATCATCAAGCTTGAATTAAAGTTTATATTAATGTATTTAAGATACAAAGTTTTAATGCTAAAATATGCACAAAAAAACTCTATTTGTCTGTATTTGGCACGTCAATTTTCTAACTTTACCTGTTCTATACCTGCTACTTGTCTCATAAATTACAAAAATGCTGTAATTGAACTACGAATATGTGGAGGCTTTCCAGTAACAGACAACATTTGAAAGAGTTAAGCTTTTGTGTAACCACAGTTGTAAAATGGATCCTCATTATATGGTAGCTTTTTTGTTGACAGTGCAGTTTGGGCATCCACTCACACTGTAAAGAATGTATGATGAGGTTTGTGTGGTCGTTTATTGATCCATTAATTACTGCGCTGCACCTGCTGAGTAAGTGTCTGTGTCTGCAGGGCAAACCGGTGTGATCCAAGCAGCTCTTTTTTTCTCTTGCTTTTTCTCTTTGTTGCACTCAAATTTAGAAATGCAAATTTAAAGTAACAGGATGTAGTCACTTACAGGCTCGGTATTCTGCAGGTGACACCAGCCATATTTTGTGAATGTGTTTCATGTGAGAAAACATGTAAGCTCTGTTGTAGAGTCATCATTTCAAGTCAAATGATTTCTGGTGTTTTTTTTAATTTTCTCTAACATAGTGTGTTTAAAATTTTCTTTCTCATCCTTCCTTACAGTCTGAAACTGGAGTGTGAGAAACTGGCCAGTGAGAAAACTGAGATGCAGAGGCACTATGTCATGGTGAGTCTCATTGTCCCTGTGTGTGTGTGTGTGTGTGCATGATTGCATCAGTATTTTTGGTGTGTGCAAAAAGAGGAACAGAAAACACACGTTTGTTTGACCTTGCTTTGATCTTTTCTTTTCAGTACTATGAGATGTCGTACGGACTCAACATCGAGATGCACAAGCAGGTAGGAAACGCTTTTTACTTGAATGTCAAAAAGGAGAAAAACTGATGACCACACTGTATAGGTGTCAGATGGATCAACATGAGCGCCTTTGCAAAAACAGATCTCCATTTTGATTTATTTTCTTAAATCACATTTTTGTCTTTTGGTGTGGTCCTTGGAATATCAATCAAACTCTTTGCTCTTTGGTTGCTCCACTAAGATATCTCAAAGTTTTAAAATCTTCTATTTTTTTCTCTTAAATTATGTATTTTTATTGTGCACTCAAGGGAAAATCAATCAGAAATTGCGTTGGTTTATTCATTTTAAGAATAGCTTTTATCTGATTTTGCAAATGAACTCTTCATTCATCAGCCAAGTCCTTTGAATTTAAAGATGATTTATTTATTCACACCAGTGCTACAAGGTCACTATAGGCCCAGTCAGTTGATGCAGATTTTGAATTTTAAACATTCTCACGTTTCAAATTGTCCCACCTTGCTTTTCAAGGCCCCACTTAAGTTTTAATAGCTTTTTTCTCCTTATAATAATCTGTTGGGCCTTTCTTTGGTCAGGATATTGCTTGCCAGTGATATTCTAGTGTTGGGCCCAGTTTGGTCCTGTCGTTTATCACATTTGAGCTACAGAATGGCGTCACCACTTTAAATTAAAAAAAGGTGTTTACACCTTTGTATTTTTCAAATATCGATGATCTCTTATCCAAACAAAGAAGAAAAATGCATCTATTTGTACAACGTAAACCAAAATAAAAAACGTGTACATGCAATATTGATTTTTCTTCCCAAGGTTTTCTATTTTCATACAAAATAATGCATTTTATTGTGCTTGTGTTGAACAAAAAGAGCCAGCTCTGTCTGCCTATAACAGGAAATACAGTTGCAGCTTGAGAAGTGAGGTAAAAAGTGCAACAGACAGAATCTTTTTTTCATCCAGATGGTTCGAAGAGTCTTTGAAGATTCTGGACATACCTTCAGCACAGCGGTCAGTTTTATCAAACAACCTTCTGGGTTTTTCAAAGATCACCGGGTAATTATTTTTAGGAAAACTGGACGCTTAGCTGTGACTTGAATGTAATGGTAAAACATGAGAGGCACAAACTGGGGCGAGTGTTCAAGGAAAGCCATCCCAGAATATACATTAAAGGTGTTAGATTTCATAGTGGAAATGTGATGTACAGGGTAAAAAAGGCAGCAGTTTGGTTGCCTTGTGAGGTTGAATAAGTAATTCCACGTGTGAATAATGATTTCATCAGTTTAATTGAACAAGAAAATGGGCTGAAAAATGACTGGAGGATTTGGCCTTTAACGAGCCTTTACATTACTGCTGCCTTTTTTAAACGCGCAAGGTCATTAGCATAAATGTCTGTGTTAACCACACATCAGCTGCCAGGCTAAATGGGCCACAGCTAACCAGCTACACGTTCATTCCCAGAGAAATGGTGTGTGTAGTGTGTATGAGCCAATGTGTGTGTGTTTGTGCGCATGAGAGGAAGTGATAAATGCTTGGCCTTTGTTTTGCTGTGTGTGAGACTGTCTATCTGTGTGTATCTATACTGTGTGTTTACTCTGCTGTGTGTGTGTGTGTGTGTGTGTGCGTGTGTGTGTGTGTTGCAGAGTATCTGTATAACAGCCTGTATGTATACTGTACGTGTTTACTTTGTGTGTGTGTGCGTGTGTGTATTTCTGTTTTTTATCTGTATGGACACTATAATTGTTTATTTAGTTGTGTGTGTACTATTTGTGCGTGTTGGGTGTGTGTTTTCATATGTTGTAGACCTTTGCATGGATTGGTCTTTGTGTTTTTTTTCTGTTGTGTGTTTCTGTGTGTGCACATGCAGCTTTTTACTGGCACACTAATCAGACTTGTCTGATGAAATACGGGGTGTCTACTATAAATCCTGCTGTCTGCTGCTGCTGCTGCTGCCGTGTGTGTGTGTGTGTGTGTGTGTGTGTGTGTGTGTTGTGGGAAAGGGAGTATAAATAAAAAGAGGTAAAATGTGGCCTGTGGCTCTGTGTGGTGCCCAATGATTTCTGTCAGAAAACAGTTTTGGAGAGTGAATCCCTAATTTCTGCCAAAACTGTGTGTGTGTGTGTGTGTGTGTGTGTGTGTGTGTGTGTGTGTGTGTGTGTGTGTGTGTGTATGTGTGTGTGTTGTGTGTCTGTGTTTTGGAAGCTAATTATTTTGATGTGCAGGCTGTGTTTGTGTGCACTTGTACACCAGTGTGCATGGGTGTCAATGTGTGTCTTCCATCCACAGTGTTTGATATGACGATACGACGTGTGTGGCTCGTTGAGTGGATGCCGAAATTGAAGAGTGGGGGTGGAGGAGGTGGGGGTGATGTTGTCGAGCTCCACTCCCATTAAGGCAGTCGACCTCCGCTACCAAGCGAATTGCTAATATTGCTTGTTTAGCATTTTCTGAGGGTAATAGGCCCATTGATTTTTGGCTCTGCTCTGTTTTATTTACACAGAAGGGCTCTGGTGCCCTCGTTAAAGAGAAATTGACTCATAGACGGAGGAGAGGACGGGAGGCGGGGAGGTGGAGAGAGGAGGGGATGAGGCGGGAGGAAGGTACGAGGGGTGTAGAGCATGGGACTGAGCTGCGAGAGGACAGCAAATCAATTGCAAATTAGCGAGGCTGAAAGAGAAATAAAGCAAGCGAAGGATGGGGAGGAAAGGGAAGGAGGAGGGAGGAGAAAGTGGTGAAAGAAGGAAGTAATAAGACGTTTTGATACTGAAGAATGGCAGTGTTTCCAACAAGGTCTGACAACTCATTTTACAGCGGCGGATAGGGAGCCATTTGGTTCATTTCGAGGATTTGGGTCAAGTAATATCTTTCTTCTAGAAAATGCATTTAGAACCAGATTAATAGCACGTCGGAACCTTTAAATTACAGGAAATATGATTTTAAATGACGGACCAAGGAAGCTCTTATTACAGTTTTGAGCAGATGTGAATTCACGTAAACGCCCCCTTGAGTCAGAACAACAATTCAGAAAATTTTGATACATACTTTGTTGTCACTCCATAACCCAAACACTCTGAGCAATAAAATGCAACATAACTTGCGGGCTATGTTGGCTGAATGCAGTGAGTTTCAGCTGGTTGTCTTTTTTTAACCGCTTATCTTATCTTAGCTATTTTATTGTAAAGTATTCATTTATTTGTGTTTTCACAGCTTTTTTCTGCCTTAATACTGAATTGCTTCACTTACTGCTTTTCTCCTGTCCCGTCATAATTACTGCAGCCACTAGGGGTCGCCGTCTAATGACAAAAAGCAATATGGGTGGTTATAAGCTGCACCTCATAGCTCATAATTACATGGGTTATCCATGAACAACAATGCATTACTGTTCGTAGGTATAAGTACAAACAGTGAATGAGAACAGCCTGATTTAATTTGTAATTATGTCAATATTGCTTATATGTAACCCTGTCAGTAGAAAGAGACGGTTTATTTCAAACTGAAAGAAGGTGCAGAAATACTGCATCACTTACATTAAGCTAATTTTGCAGCTTGAGCTGTCTGTATAGCGCCCTTTGTTCTTCCTCTCTGTTCCTCCCTACCTATCTAGTGGTGTCTTTCACACACCCACTCACATACACACACATACCATCACAAGGGAATACAGCCTTTATATGGTGGGGTCCATTAGGTGTATTAGCTGGTGGTGAAAAGTGGTGCTGATGTGGTGCTTACAAAGCTCCACAGGGGAGATGGACATTTGATCTTCTATCCGACCCAATCTGACTCCAGGGCTCCTGCCTGATCTAATTTCTTTGTTGTTAGGAGTTAAAGTAAGAGTACTTGAGCTGGGTTTTTTTATTCTTTTGGGCAACATCTTTGGTGAAAAGTGATTATTGCTGGGGTGTTTTTTTGCTGCGCTAGCTGGCCTCCTGTTAACAGAAAGAGAGAACCGTAATCCAAGAAGCTAAAAGATAAAGTAGGTGCTCTCGGGTAAATAATAGAAGCATATTCAGTGGCAACTTCCATTTTTTTTCTCTTTCAGAAAAGTCAGTGACTCAGGCACATCACACCATTTAGTGCATGTTGTTGATCTGTTCACAAGGGGCAAACCATAGAATAGGATGTTTGATATTACACCGCTACTGCTCACTGATTTTTCTCCTTTTTAACTGGACGAACATTTTCTCCAGCGACTCACACAGAGGGTCAAAGATAAATAAATGATCTCGCCTCTGAGGTTACTGGGCTTTATGTGACCACAGAGTCCTCTAATCTAGCAGTAAGCTCCACGAATCGACCTGAGTTTGAGTCCTAACCTTAAAGGACTCTCTGGCAGGTCGTTTCTTGTTATTTATTCACTGTTGAGACGGTGACAGGTGCAGGTCGAAGTCGAAGCTGGCTCGCCGCAGGAAAAAAAAATCTCTAGGTTTACACAGACTGTAGGACACTTTTTGAGTAAAAAAAGGAGCTCTGCTTTTTTGCTTTAGTCTCTGTAGTGTGAACAGACGTGTTGGCCAAACAGGCTGACATCCCCTGCACTCTGGCCGACAGTCACGATTGTCTGCCATTGATGTAAAATGTCACCTGAAATTGGTTGTGTTGCCTCGTGGAAAAGCATCTCCATTTCCTTTTCTGCTCCAGTGCTTTTGTTTCCTTTTCTGTGCCAACATCTCAGGGTTAACTCTTCAAAACCAATCGATTGGAGGTTCAGCTTGTAACGTTGTTAGTGGAGATCTGCATCTTTACAGATCTAGAGGCCTTATTTCTACACTTCTGTGGTTTCTGATGTTTCTTTTTTTAAAAAAAATAAACCTTTGTCTTTTAAGTACTGTATTAGTGGTTTTGCATGTTTTAACCTATTGGCTACAAAGTAAATTAGGGTTGCATGGAATCATTATTGTCATTATCAATTGTTTAATATTTTCACGATTTTTCAATGAATGGCTTGGTCCTGGAGCCTGTGATTTTATTGGCAACAATTAATTTCCTGATTAATTGTCTCACCTCTAAATTGCATATACACAGTTGGAATGAAATGTTGTTTTTTTTTTTTATCTCTTTCCAAGAAATGGTTGTGACAATGTGACAGATAAAGTGTATATCTTCTCAAAATTTCATTCAAATATCAATCTCTTCCAAACATATCACAATGAATATGAAACCACAATTAACAGAGGTCTGAAAACAAAATTATTCTAACTTTATGGATCACCATGTATTTTTAATTTACTATTTTATGTACTTATTATATTCCAAATAAAATAAATCCCATCTGTAGAAATAAAAAGATATAAATTCACACTGAGGACAGTTGAGCCAGGTTGACAGTAGCACTGGAAGCAGGTGTCTTCAAGCAGGGAGCATTGGATCCAATGCACTGGGAAGTGGCGAGGTCTGAGCAAGGGGTGATGTAAAGCCTTGAGCCGCCTTCCATCCGTTACAGGTTTATCTAAGCCGACCTGGCGGCCTAAAATGACCTGCTGCGTTCAATTCCCCTGGCAGACTCTGTGGGCCTCAAGTGGCCATTCAAGGATCTGCAGTTTTTGGAACTTCTGAATCGGCTTCATTTTTCAGCCACTTAAAAAAACAACAACATACAGTTGTTTTCCAATCAGTTTTCATTAATTTCTGTATGATGTAAAAAAGAATTAACAGAAGGTGGAGTCTGATATTCTGGAGAAAGATTGTTGATATTTGCACTCAACACCCAAACAAATACACCCTTCCTGCAGTGGTCATTAAGAACACTAGCCGTACCGTTCCTGTTGCTCTGACTGCATTTCTCTTCATAGATCCATCCTGTCCTGTGCATGAACAGACAATGAACAACATTTTTTGTTTCAAGTGCACACACATAGCTAGCTGTCCGTGAGTGATTGATACATTTCACAAAAAGTGTATTTCATTTGAATTGGAGACTTTACCTTAAAGGAAACTTAATAAGCAGATTTACCAGTTTATACAATTACAGTGAGCATAAAGTTTGGATTACCTTCTCCCAAAGTTATATCATGGTTTGGGGGGGTCGAAGTTTGAAAGCAAATTGATTTTAAAAAGTCAACTCTGATTTGCCTGCCAGCTCTCTAATAGAGGTACGCCAACATCCTTACTTATAGCGCTAACTTTGGGAGCTAGATAGGTAATGTTGTGGCATTGCCTAGCAATGATCTCATGTCCAACAAGATATGGCACCTTATACAGCCTGATCCTAACCTCTGTAGCTGCCATCCATTCACTGTGTCCTTGAACATCCATTTCCTGATGGTAGACCAGAGGAAGCAGTTCTTTTATTCATTTCACTTCTTAAAGTGCAAACAGCGAGCATGGCCTCTTTTGCCATCAACACATCACACTAAGGAACTCTTGAGCAAGGCACTTAAACCCCAAACAACTAATAGAGTGGAGTTTCTCACAGGCTAATATGTACCGGGCAGCTCCCCGGTGTGCATGAATGTGAAGTAGAACCGAGCTGAAAAAGGGCATGTGTGCACAGCAAGTCTTCCCTGGATAAACGTTAAATATAAAATGAAAATGTCAGTGTTTTAGGTTGTCTGTGGGAGCGTGAGCGGCTGCAGCACTGTGTTAATCACAGGTAAGTTGAACTGTAACCCTCCCTCGAGTTCCCCATCTGCTTGACACTAAAGGGCTCCCTAACTCTACTTAAAGCTGCTGCTCAGACATCCTGTGTCTTACAAAAGATATTTTTAAGATCCACAGTTATTACCTCTGAAGTCTTGTCTGAAAAGCTCAGCACAACACTCAGTAATAAAAACACATCATCAGATAGAATGAGAGCTCTTGGATGTCAAAGATGTTTAAGGGTATTTTCTGACACAGAGATAGTCGTCAGTAAGTGAATCATCAAGCGTGAACATTGAATCAATGTGGAATCTTTTCAGTACATTAACCCTTAAATCTGTGGAAGTGTCTGCAGAGTGAATAATGCTCAGCTTGAAATTATGCTTCTGCATTTATATTTGCTTCTTTTGTATTTATGCATTAAAGCTAGAGAGAACATGGCTGCATTAAGTCTGCTCTTCTACTCTGCAGCAGCTACTCTTCACCTGAGCTGGTGCTGCTTCACATGGCTATTTTCATAGATATCCCTTGACCTCTGACCTCAAGACATCTGAATGAAAATGGATTACAGGCTACACATAAGTTTCCCCATTACAGACCTTTTATGCAAGTCCCATGAAGGTTTTTGGGCAAGAACCATGCAGTTTTTCTCATGCAGTATAACTGTATTATTAGGGCCTCGGGGCAATCGCACCGAGCACTACTGTTATACTGTGGATTTCTTCTTATTCCTCTTCCGGACGCAATTTCGTCCCGCTACTAGTCATACAACTTGAAGAGTTGCAGGACAAATTATATATCAAAACGTGCGGTTTGATCGGGATCGGTGTGCTATTACTTTTCTCTACAGAATACGAATTTTTTGCAACGTAAGTCGCGAAAAACTGCCCAAAATTTTGCATTGAAATGAATGGGACGGCCGGCAAAAAATGAGCGAAAAAGAACAATAATTGGAGATTTTTAAACGTCTACTCCTCCGGCATAATTTCACCTAGAGACTCCATTTTAACTTTAAACAGTAGACACAAGTCTTGTGTATCGGTGTATTAATCCACGTTTCGATAGGTCATATAGTTTTTTATCAATCCATGTTCAATGACCATGATCATTTTTGGAGAAATTCTGAGATTATAATGGGTGTGTATTGCACGGAATGTTCGTGTCACAGTGTGTGACATCATCGCCAGACTGTAGAGGGAGAGAAAAAACTGTCAAAAAATAAATTTGAAAACTGCGCTCCAGGCCGCAAATTCCACTCTACAGAAATAATTTATACATAGAAATGTAGGAAAATTTGTCCTCTCACTCACAATCCTCTGGTAAAGCTGTCAGAGTTATAGTTTGGGCGTACGACACACAGATGTGCCATCAACACCACCAACAGCCTCATTGGCTCCCATATTAAAAACGCAGGAAGATTTCGGAAGAAGTGAGATTTTAAAGTTTTTTTAGATCGCTCTAACAAAGCTATTTTTTCATTTTTCTTAAAAAAAAACATATGTAGACGTTCAGGAAGAACTCAGGACGCTCAAAATGAAGTCGGATCAATGATAGGTATTATGGTTTTGCCAAAAATGCTTTCTGTTCGAGGCCAGAAATTCGAGTCTGTCCACCTCTGCTGTCACTCTTTCAGGGCATTAACAGCTGCAGTTAATTCTGTTGATTGCTTTGATCTGATTGCCTTTGATCTTTGATGTGATTACAGTTACAGATACTCACACACACACACACACACATGCACTAAAGTGCGCACACTCCTCACACATGCATAAACATGCTTCATACACGCACACACAGGTAACTTTATGTGATTTTAATTACACACACACACACACACACACATGCACACACAGGTAACTTTATGTGATTTTAATTACACCTACACACACACACACACACACACACACACACACACACACACACACACACACACACACACATATTTTGAGGTTAAAGGGCATAGTTTGAAATCTCTGAAGAATCTCATCATAGTATACACACACCGGCAGTAGCTCCCGTGGCCCTTTCAGAATTTCCCCAGAGGAAATTTTCTAGTTTTGACCTATTGTATTTGCGTATCCCTACATACCTCAGCAATCTTGAAATTGCATAAATTAGGTATCACTGGAAAGCTGAGACTCCTGTGGATTCAACAAGCCTAATTTTATTCATGTGAGATGATTTTAGCTCTATTAGTAGAATTTCATTGTAGTGAGACCATGTTTCTTTTTTTAACTTGACCCAACTGTATAAAATGACTTGCTGCTAAAGAAAAGTATTTTTTTCCCTTAAGATCTTGACATCTTTGACCATTTATCAATTCTTGAGTGTTCAAAAATGTTTAATTCAGCACAACATCTGTCAAATCTATCTATCAAACATAACATTGCCTATGAGACAAAATTACAAAACATTTCATCAGACACCTAACCAAAACAATGTTGTTTAAAGGTGTATAACTAGAAAAACACATCTACACACAGTATCTCTTATTCATCACCAGGTTCTCCACTTTCAGATGATGTAAACTATGTGGCATCTGCTGCTATGTACCCCAAAGATCCCCTGCCCCCACTAAAAAGACATAAATGGGTGTATGTGGGTGTAAGTTTATCTAAAGAAAAATATTTGTTTTGCATTTAGCCTAGAGTCCTCTTGAAGTCTTCTTGACTTCTGGCACTTTGAAATGTTCTGTTTGAAATCTGGTTTCTGTAGCTCTCCAGTGTACACCTGGGTCAATTAAAAAATGAACTGAGGTCTGAAATACAGCCCAAAGGAGCGCCCAGAAGTATACAAAATATTGCAGTCTTTGGATCGTGTGGAAACACATCTCTGAGTCAAAACCACATGATGTTTACAAATCTTTGTACAGTTGCAAGAAAAAGTAAGTGAACCCTTTAAAATTAACCTAGTTTTCTGCATTAATTGGTCATAAAATCTGATCTGTTCTGCATCTAAGTCCCATGTATAGACAAACACAATGTGCTTAACCGAATACCCCACAAACAATTATATGTCATGTTTTTATAAAACACATCCATTAAACATTCATAGTGATGGTGGAAAAAGTAAGTGAACCCTTGATTTAGTAACTGGTCGAACCTCCTTTGGCAGCAATAACCTCAACCAAACGCTTCTGATAGCTGCTGATCAGACCTGCACAACGTTCAGGAGGAATTTCAGACCATTCTTCCTGACAGAACTGCTTCAACTCAGTCATGTTCTTAGGATGTCTGGTGTCATGTCTGGTGGCACTCTTGAGGTCATTCCACAGCACTTCTATTGGATTGAGCTCTGGGCTCTGACTGGGCCAAAAGGTGGATTTTCTTTTTTGTCGTCATTCTGTAGTAGATTTACTTTGATGTTTTAAGTCATTGTCCTGCTGCATCAGCCAACTTCTACTGATCTTCAGCTGACAGACAGCCACCCTGACAATAACCTGTAGAATACCTTTAAAAAATTGGGAATGAATTTACCTCTCAATGATAGGAAGTGATCCAGGCCCTGAGGCAGCAAAACAGCCTCTTTCTTTGGAAATCAGTGCTTCCTCCTTGGTGTCCTGCCATGGACACAATGCATTTTCTATTTTGTGGGTGTGGTGACTAGAGATGTTAACCAGTTCCGATGATTCCTTCAATTCTTTACTTGTTACTCACAATTTTTTTAACCTCACTTAGCTTTCTGCGTTGTGCCTTTGGAGTGAACTTGGCTGGGCACAGACTTCTAGAGAGAGTCGCCACAGTACTAAATCATCTCCATTTGTGGACAATTTATCTAACTGTGGACTGGTGAATACCTAAAGTCTTTGAGGTTATTGGTCAAAGTATTTCTACACCTCATTCAAATCTCATTTCATTGTTAGGACTCCAAGTTTGCTAATTCCTGACTCCAATTAGCTCTTAATGGAGTCATTAGCCAAAGGGTTCACTTGCTTTTTCTACCAGCATTTTGAATTTTTCATGCATAAAACATGAAATATTGTAATTGTTTGCATAATATTGGGTTAAGCACGTTGTGTTTGTCTATAATCGGGACTTAGATGTAGACGAGATCACATTTTATGACAAATGAATGCAGAAAACTAGGTCATTTCAAAGAGTTCACTTTTTTTTCTTGCAACTTTATGTATGTTTGAAAGGTGCTGTTTATTTCCTCAGATCTGAAACCAGATCTTGAATAGGAGATTGCATTGAGTCAATGAAAGCCTGGATTCACGCTGTTTTAGTTTTAGAGCTATAGAAGCCAGTTGGGTTTGCTGCCATCACAATAATAATTTTGCGTTGTTCTGAATGTGCCTCCGCAGCAGGTCATTTGAGTCTTGTTATAGCAACCTTAACTCATCTCTAGTTATCTCTAGCTATCTCTTCTTGAGTCAAACAAGGTTTTACAGGTGCTTGACACTTAATGTAGCTCATACGACAAAAGTCTAAGTTTTGTCCCTGACTATTGTTCTTGTAGGTCACATGACCTCTGGAGAAAAGACTTTGCTATATAGTTGTTAATATTTAGTCCTACAAATAAAGGAAGTGATGTGTATCCCTGTGTGCCAGTTAGTATGTGTCTTTTTTAATGTTTGTGTTTGGATTAGAGTTGCACTACGAGCACTCCCTTTGGGACAGTGGATCAGGCAATTTCCTGTTAAAAAAACCCTACCTGATGTGGAGAGAGAGAGAGAGTGCTGTATAATCTTTAAAAGCCAACCCTTGGGTTCAGTAAAAACATCTGATGAATACAGAGAAGGCAGTGGAGGTGTGTACCTGCAGTGTGCACATGGTTGTGTTTATGTGTGTCATCCTGCCGCAGTGTTGCATGTGCATCTATCTGAAGGGTTTGTATCAGTGTGAGTCTGCAGGTTTGCTCTTATGGCCTCCGGGGGCTTCTGTTACCACTGATACCAGAGCAAAGTTCACCTCTGTCAAGGTTATATACATGAAACAAGCCCCTGACATGTAACTTCTCCTATATTTGTGTTGGACTTGGAGGAATTATCTCAGTCCATGAGGGGTTTTTTTCAGTTTGCTTTTAATTTAGATGATTAAGTTGACAAGATTTCCTTCAGCTGTCTGCTCAAGTGGACTCCTCTCTCTGTAGTCCTCCAAATTCTCAAGAGGATAAAATCCTGGGTTTATATTTACAAATCACCCATTAGGCTGATGTTGATTGATGTTCAGAGAGTGCAGCGGTAGAATAACTTTCAGAGATACTGAAGGATAAGTGGTACAGACCCAGACTGGATTTTTGAGTCTGATATTGATATTTTCCTGCAAAAATGCCTCTGAAATAACTTCACAAATACATTCACACATCATTTAGATGGTTCTGTATTCACTTGCTAAAATTTAAGAGGTTTGATTTAAATTAAATTGTGAAATAATTTCTGATGTGATTGCAGATACAAGTGGCTGAAATCAGTTTCTCCTGTAGAGTGGTTGGGCTCACCCATAGAGATTAGTTGATGAGGTCAGACATCCAAAGAGAGTTACATTAAAGGTATCTGATCAGGATGCCTCCTGGGCGCCTCTTGTTGGAGGGTGATGAGAGTCCCCTTGGTAACCCCGGAATATTGGGCCTTGAAACGCCGCTGGGTCCTCCAGGAGGAGCTGAAAACATTGCTCGAGAGAGGGACCTGTGGAATACCTTGGTTAGCCTGTTGCCCCTGTGACCCAGCCCCAGATAACTGGAATAACATGGATGGATGGATGATGTTTGCAGTATGGTTGTGTTGTAAGGTTAAATGTTGTTCTATGTTTTGTGAAACAGTGAAGGTCTTGGAATGCACTACACATTTCAGAAAATACTCAGAAAGGGAGTCACTTGGAGTCAGTTGAATGCAGTGGAGATAAGTAGTTGGGCTCTGGTTTGCTTTATCCTCGTCTGTGTTGTGTTGTGGAATGTGTGTTAGCATGTTGGATGTGTTTTTTATTCACATACTCGACACCAGTGGCACAGTGCTGATGCACTGACCTTGTCTTATATACAACTCTCTCTCCGTTGCTGTTGTAGCTGGACGTGATCCTGGTGTTTCATTTGTTAAAATGCCAATCCACTTGTTGCGTTATCCTCAGCACATGTTGTGAACGGTGTAAGGCTAAAAGTTTTCTAACGCTAAAGGGACTCACAACTAAGTTTGGTCGGTGCTTGGTAGTTGCATTGGGATTGGTGGGCTTTTCTGAGCAGTTTTAATGTAATATTCATTAACAATGTAGCTCTGAAATACTTCTAATTTTGTAGTATTTTCTGTTTACTTTTCTCTGACATTTCAGAGCTATTATTTCAGAACATTTTTACAGGTTTTAAATATGTGAATGTCTCTGACTGATATTGTTGAAAAGGCCATATTGGCGTACTGGGTGTGAAAGCCAAGCAACAGTAAGGCAGGGTGGGACTTAGCAATGTGTCAATTTTTTCTATTCCATTATTCTGTCGTGAATGGTTTAGACCCCAGGGTGCACAGGACTTCTACAGCACTGAATGATATTGACAGCATGGAGCAGTATTTTTTTAATAATGATTAAACAAAATCACTTCCTTGTTGTAAAGGGGGACAGTTTTAAAGAATGTTGACATCTCTTTTAAAAACCTGTGAATTTTGAGTCAGCTGATTTTGCTTCTGTGTGTTTATGCTACTCGGTGTGTGAACTGATCGATAACAGAGACAAAAATATCAGCATTATTTAATCACCACGCATGCAATGGTCTACATCAACAGTGATGATCACTGTAATATGATAATTGACAATAATCTAGTTTGCATTGTAAATGTGTCTGTGAAAATGGGATGTATTGACAAAATCAGTTGATGGACTGATTAGGTAACTACCATCGAGGAGTGTTTGTCTATCTTACTCGTAATCAAATTAAAGATCACCCTCAACCATGGCAGTAACTAATGATTTTTTCCTATTGATTATTCTGATTGTTCTTCCAAAAGCAAGTAGTAATTAAAAATACCAGAGCACAAATTTCTCCGGATTTCCTATTTTGTCAGCAAATTCTCACATCTGACAGGCAGAAACCAGGTAATATTTGACAGTTGTGTTTGATGAATAATTTGACTTAATTGATTGTCAAAATAGATGCAGATTAATTTCCTTCCAATGAATTAATTTACTTCTTGTCTAATTATTTTTTTTATCAGTAACCTGAAAAGGTTAAACAGGCCATAAAGCCTTACTAACTATCTCTAACTCTAAATCATTTCTCTCTAGTCAGATTTCTTTGATGACAATCTGCCTTACTTTGAACACTCAATAATAAAGTTTCAGAGAGCGCTACCTCTCTCTGTGGGGTTTGTTTTTTATCTGTTTTGATGACATCGGTGCTAAGCGCTCATTACTGTGCTGCACTTTCCAGAGATCATCTTTAAAACACACAGTGTGGGTGGCACTTTGATGTCTTTTATCTTGCATTTTTCTGCAGATGAAGTTTGAGTTTTTGGTGGTTTTGCTGTTTTCATGACCAATACTGCTCATAGTCCCATTTCTTCTTTTTCTTTCTTTTTTTGTCATTAACTCAAAGAAGCCCTGTGGAGTTTTCTTGTCAACAAACAAAAGTTCTGTTTAATGTTTCTCATTAAAACACATTGTCTGTACTCTAGAAGTCTAACAAACATGTCAAGTACATTTATAGGCCCGACTGGCTGTTACCCAAAAGATTGTCTTTCTAACTGGAAATCTAAAAGCTCTGAACAACTCAGAATGCATCAAATTACTATTGTTTCATATTCCTATTACTTTAATTTAACACACATTACACTGACTGGTTGGGAGCATTTGTAGGTTGTGTGAAGAAGACGACGCCTTCTTGTCTGTTGCTGAATTTAAAAATGATTGTGTTGTCTGCGCCCACCTCTCTTGCAGGCGGAGATCGTCAAACGGCTGAACGCAATCTGCGCCCAAGTCATCCCCTTCCTCTCTCAAGAGGTAAGACTCCAAAATGCCTGTCGCTGCGAGTTAAGAAGGAGGTGGGTGAGAAAAAGAGAGAGAGAGAGAGAGACGGAGGAAGGAAGACAGATAGCACCCATAGAAGGAGGAGAAGTGTGTGTGGTGGATTGTGAGGCAAAACAGACAGATACGAACACACACTGCCATGTACACACACACTCACACACAGATTATCCTGGGCTAATCCTCCCTGCTCGGGATAGGCAGATATGCTCTGAAGTTATTAAATGTCTCCCACTAACATATGCAGGAGCCAGCAGCCAAGTGTGTGTGTGAGAAGATTCTTTGTGTGTGTGTATTTGTCCACCTGCATGCACACTGTAAGTGTGTGCACGTACAGTAGTGGGTGTGAGAGGTGTGTTTCATACCGTATGTTTATTATGGAATCTCTAGGTGTGTGTGTGTGTGTGTGTGTTGCTGGTAAATCCTTTCTCTGGAGGAGTTTAAAATGTGTGTGTGTGTGTGTGTGTGTGTGTGTGTGTGCGCGTGCGTGCATTGAGGGGTGGGAACAGCAGGAAGAAGCGAGTGTGGACTCCAAAGCTCTCCTCCAGATTAGCCATGGATTAGGAGGGTTTAGGGTGGATTAGGAATAATGGCATTAGACTGTGGTGCTGCTACACAGCCCTGAGGCCCGCAGAGAGGGGAGGCAGGGAGAGGAAACGGCTTTCACTGCTTTGTTTTGATGCACAGCCTCGTTTTACTGGGTGTGCATATGAAATTTAGCACAATCATATTATTATTGTGCAGCAAATCACGTCGACTGTGTTTGTGCGTGTGTTTGTGAAAGCTCTTTGTTATTATTTTTATTTTTGTCATTTTCTGATTTTGTTCCTTTTCACAGTTTGGGAATTTGTTTGACAGCAGCTTTGTTGTCATTAATAGGATGATGCATCAGTCAACCTACTGTTTTGAGTTCAATAACTGCTCACAAATATTTTACCCTAACCAGAATCATGCCTAATACATATAATTGTCAATGCTGTAAATACTATATATAAAGCGTTGGGTTTCACAGCTTAAATAACTAAAATTATTATTAAATAATGGCACTAAATCCAGTAAAATCCAGTCTAGTTCGTCTTGACTTAAATCATAATAATGTTGCCTGAAGAAAATGCAGTACACAACGACCCGAAACAAGTCCTCCAAACCGTATGATCATATATGTTGTTTGTTCCTACCCTCTAATAAAACCCACAGCAGCGTTCCAAACTATGTGCCCTTACCGGTGGCAGGAGAAGAACACGTCCTCATACCTAAATGTAATGGTCACCTTTTTAAACATGTCGAATCAAGGTTGTACAGCAACAGATATATGTGCTGCAAATGGAAAAAATGTGCTCCAGAAAGTCAAAACAAATACATTCACACCACAGACTGTATAAATAATACCAAACAAATAGAGAAATTATGCAAAGTCAAAAACACACAATCCCAAAAACAAATGCAACGAGGATGTCGATGATGACATGAACAATTTTGGATCTATAATGTTCTATAATATATCCATGCTACTGTCGCATCCTTACCCTCTCCCTCAGAAAACAAAAGAAATAAAAATTAAAATATCAAGTTGTTTCACTCCCTCTGGAGGCCTGGAGAACTGATTCTGAGTTGACTCCATATGCAGCAGTTTCTCTCCTTAGTGTGGTTTTAACTTTGCATTGTTTCTATATTTGCAGCGTGTTATTACTGATTTTTTTTTTCCTGCAGCACATTTTTTCTTCCGCAGCAAGTTTCTAGTGTTTCTATTTATTATTATTTTGTATTTATTTTCAGGTTTTTTTCAATTGGCACTGTTTCTGCTAGACTTAAGACTTAAGAAGTGACAATTACTAGCCAATTATTAAATGTATCAATTTAATATATTTCTGAATATGAATTTCTAAACATTTCTGAAATGATTTACATTCTTGTTTTTTCTATGCAACAGTGTAAAAGTGTTTCAGTCAGTACTTTACATGGAAGCCTCAGTGATCCACCCACTTTAGAAATAAACAAAACAGCAAATAAGTTAAACTAAGTTATGACAGAAGTAATATTGCCTATTTTTTGTTTTAATTTTTTTTGCAGACATTTGTTCCTGCGTCAACTGTCATGTGACGGACTAAAATGGCAATATGATTAAAAGAAAAGCATCGGATTTGGATGAAATGTCAAAGTAAACAGTTGGTTATTGAATATCAGGTGTCATCCCAGTTTTATAATTATTAAGATTATTGTTAACAATGGAAAATTAAAGCCTATTTGCCAATATTCATCAGAGTGATGGATCTTTTCATGTGGGTGAGTCACGATCAGGCAGGTTGGACTGGAGTCTGCAGAGGTGAAGCTGAGCTTGATGGTCAGGTTCATTTCCACACCGGATAAACTCTTTCATCTCTGCCCTACTTTGATGTTTTGCGCTCCTGGATGAGTCTTTGCTGCTCTCTCTCACCGTCTGGATCTGTGTTTCTCGCTCTGTACCCTTTGGATGACTTTGCCCTGTTAGCTGTCTGTCTCTCTGGGTATCTGTCTCTTTCTCTCTACAAATATTTCTGTTTTCTGTGTGTTGAGATTTTTGCAGTTATACTGGTTTGTGTAACTGTTGAGATGTGTGGGCAGAAAATAGACAACAGAACTGCATAGAATGTATGGTTATAAATGCTGTGCCATAAACATTTTAATTATAAAACTGATGGATGATTAATGTTTCACTACTCTTAAAAGTGAAACATCATCTCCAGCATACAGTACATAATTATATACTGCGCTCCTTAAGATACTTTAGTTGTTTGTATCAGTATGTTTGGCCACTTGTGCTACAGTATATCTTGGACCCTTTAGTAAACATGAATCTAAATTTGCCCCCTTGGACTTCCACTTGTTTGGTTTTCAAATTCTACTCCCCAGAGACAGAATTAACTAGCCTGTGCAAGTTACACTTGACCAACTAGCTGGTACACCCCAATTACTTGCTCATGTTTTTTATCCAGCGAGTTTTAATGAATGCACTGGTAAGAATCAGATTGTGAGGAGGGGCATTTATTTCCCAAATAAAGAGCTTTGATAACTGATGGCATTTAAACTGGATCTGGTACAATAAAATCCTGGAGCTCACTCTGTTACTGCACATTTTTGGCTGGTTTAATGAGATGTTTGTCAGGTTTTATATTCAGTGCATGCTGTTCGGCCTGGGAAGTATCACAGTGTTACAGTATAGCAGGGTATTTAGGAACCCCAACAGTATGATTTAAAAAAAAATAAAGATGCAAGCTTCATGCTACACTGACTGATATGGAGCTTTAGCTAGCAGCAGCATGTAAGTGACATAGAGCTGTGTGGATAATGGCAAAGTTTCCCTACAAGTTTTTAGACCCAACAAAACTTTCTATACAAGATGTGTGTATTCTATACAGCTTGTCAACTACAATGACTTTATCACCTCAGCTGTTTTTTTTTATTTTTTATACTTCAATACCGTCATAAACTGTATAAAATGTTGATAGGCTTTGTCCTGGTGGCTCACCAGTAGAGCACATACTATTAAGACTGAGTGCAACACAGTGGCTCAGGTTGAAAGCTCTTTTCTGCATGTCTCTCCCTTTCATTCTGTGTCTCTACCAATATTGAGTAAACCAGAAAAAGGCCAAGTATAGTGTCTGTGAAGTCACCCATACGATTTTGAAGACTCAAAATGGAGCTCAAAGTGGGTGGCTCCTGTGTCTCCGGACATTGCCTTCTTGCAGACTCCAAACTGCCAGCTAATGCAAAGAAGGGACAAAGAGGTGGAGGTTGGATGAGCTGAGGTGTGGGAAATTAGCGGTGAGCCACCTGTGAGGGCACCCACCTTTCTCTCAAAGTGACCCCACTCATAATGCACTCCGCATTGGCTTTACTTTTTAGCCCTGGAGGTTGCTGCTCGGTCACATATCGTATACCTCGGTGAAATGTCAGGACGGTATGACAGTATGAAAAAATGGATACCGCCCAAGCCTAATAAGTGTTGGGCTGAGTAATGTTCCAGTGTGTGACTAAATGACAGCTGCCATTTAGCTGTGATTCAGGTTTGATATAAAAGCAAACTGATGCCTTTGGATGGAGAAAGCATCACTTTGATGTCACATGTGCAGACAGTATATATCACCATCCTCATTTATTCCAGGGAATTGTGTAGGAGGAATAAATGTGTTGTTGCGGTCCCTTTCTCTTTGCCCATACAGGTCATAATCTCCATAATCCCCACCATAAAATCCAGATGTCTGAATTTAACAGATCTTTTTTTCTCCCTCTAAACTGCTGCTTCAATATCTCACTTTCTCTGATCGTCCCTGTCTGCCTGTCTGTCTGTGTCTCTCCCAGCATCAGCAGCAGGTGGTGCAGGCGGTGGAGCGGGCCAAGCAGGTCACCATGGCTGAACTCAACGCCATCATAGGAGTGGGTGTATTGCACACACACAGACAAAGTCAAACACAGAGTAATAAAAGATGCTGTAAGACAGATCCAACAGAGATAAATATTTCACAGAGAGTAATTGAAAGAAAATGTTTAATACTGGATCTAAACACTAACGCCTAATGCTAAATGAGTGAACCAGTTAGTTGCTTGTTTACGAAGAGAAACACATGAATGCAACAAGAAAGATGAGGAACATTTTTCTACCCTATTCGTTCACAACAGTTCAGTGAATTGGCCAATATTATTAAGCTGCAAAGAGGCTTCAACTTTTGAGTTTTACAGTGTGAAAATATTCAATATTTGTTCATCACAGCAGAGTTTCATGTGCTTTTGATATTTCCAAAAAAGGCACCTGTTGATTGCTTTCTGCAGCTGGTATAGAGACGCGGATTTAAATCGGCATGGCATGTTATCAGCCAGTTTTATTTGATCAGATTATGAGTATCAGCATAAATGTGCAAATAAATAACAAGAAGTTGCAGCACAGAACTGCCAGAAATACTGTATATCGTATCGTATAATCATCTCTTAGTGTTTAGAAATGCGCTTCATAAATTAAATGTATTATTATTATTATTATATGTCCACCAAAGGCAAAGTTGTCTTTCATAAAGTAATTTACTTTTATTTTGGAAAACAAACAACAACAAGAACAACAAAAACAGGAATATGGGCTGATATTATAATTTTTACATTTGATAGAATTGTGATTAAAAATAAAGAAAAATGTGAAATATAATAATAATAAAAGCTTGCTCTCCCAAGAAACCAATGTCTCTCACATTTTTCTTTTTTCACTATGAATTATCCATGAATTGAATATTTTATTCTTGACAGATAGTGTATATCTTCTCAAAACTTTTTTAAAAATCAGTCTCTTCCAAACATATCAAAATGAAAATGAAACCACAATTAACAGAGGATTGTATCTGAAAACAAAATTATTCCAACTTTATGGGTGACCGTGTATTTTTCTTTTCCCCTATTATCCCTCCCCCCCTCCCATCTGTTTATTTTTCTGTATGCTTGGAAAGGTACCAGCAAGACTTTCATTTTTTTATCCAGCTGGTCAGACAATAGATGTTTCAGGCACCATGTGGAGCTCCTTCCTGTCTGTCTCTCCATCCCAGCTTCTTCTTTGTCTTCATCCAT
The DNA here is from genome assembly GCF_030273125.1 of Centropristis striata. Classification (NCBI taxonomy): domain Eukaryota; kingdom Metazoa; phylum Chordata; class Actinopteri; order Perciformes; family Serranidae; genus Centropristis; species Centropristis striata. The sequence continues at coordinate 25,309,340 of NC_081523.1, forward strand.
GCAAAGTGTTTCGAGTCAAAATGTAGCATCACAGTAATCATTATTTCTGTGTGGTTCAGCAGCAGCAGCTCCAGGCCCAGCACCTCTCCCACGGCCATGCCATCCCCATCCCGCTCACACCACACCCTGCGGGCCTCCAGCCCCCCCTGGCCCCCGGGGCCGGTACTGCCAGCCTGTTGGCTCTGTCTTCCGCCCTGAGCCACCAGCTGCCGCTCAAAGACGATAGGAAACACCACGACAACAACAACAGCGAACACCCGAGAGGTAAGGCCTGCTCTGCATGTGTGTGCAGTTGCTGATGAGTTTACGTGTGTGTGTGTGTGTGTGTGTGTGTGTGTCTTCATGTCTGTAATAAGTCTTAGTGTGCATTACTGGATGTTTATGTGTTAAACAGTCACAATGTGAAGTTTGGTTTTTGTTACACTGCAAACATTTAATTTTAATTTTACTTTACATCACTTGTCGGAATGATGCAAACTCATGAGAGGGGCATGTATAAATCTTCAGTGCTTTATTTTATCTTTTCATTGTTGAAATTTCTGTTATTTATTATGATGCAAGAATGTGACATAAGAGCTTCATTAGATTTGAATAAATCTTTAAATGTTCAGTCTATTTTTCATTCTTACATCCACTGACAGATTATTTATCTCAATAAAGTGCACATACCAGGCTGAAACATCCTATTGTTTATCCCAGATATTAAAAAAAATAAATAGAGACAAACCTTTACAATGTCAGTATTTAATAAAAATGGCGTAACTCTTGCTGTTTAATGTCATTCATAAGCAGATGCTAAACATGTAGGCATAGGCATACATACTAAAGCTTTTATCTTTTGTTCAGTTAATGATCCCAAACTAATTTTACATGTCTGGAATATTCAGTCAAAGTTATGAATTATACCACCACTTGTACTGGCTGATGCTTAATTGTTAGTACTCTGGATGAACAGCAGTTAAAGCAATTAAAAACTGATTTGTCATTATGCTGTTTTAATTGCCCTAATAGGGAGCGATACACAACCACCATGATGCCTCTTTTCTTTTGCAAATGCAGAACGCCTCTAATTCTTCTGTGAGCTGACTTTGAGCTCAAGCATTTAATTACAGTACATAGAGACTGTCTTTGTGTGTGTGTGTGTAGAAACAGTGTGTGCCAGCTCTTAATTACTCTGTTGCAGCATGACTGTGAGGGTTTTTACAGTGCAGTAGAGCAGTTAACCTTGCCCTGCAGCTGCACTAAAGCTAACAGCTGCTAACTCAGGTAATACTTACCCTCCATTAGGAGCACAATCAATAATAATCCAATTCCTCAAGCTGAGTTCCTGTGAATGGGCGGATATGTAGGAAATAAGCGTTCCCTATTTCTCTTTTTAAGTGCAATTCTTTGTTTTAGTGCATGCTGTTGCCAGTTAGGTCACTTTGCTACCAAATATAGTGCCATTTTGACTCCCTGGGCTCCTAAATCTACAAAAACAAAGAGCACCTTTTTAGTAAATAGTGCTGCAGTAATGACGTATTATTGTAGATCAAGGAAGTTAGCGTCACACTGGTTCAGGCAGATGTAGAATGTGAGCAGTTTATAAGTGTTAAAATTTGTCGGAGATCAACAAATCAACAAATTTCTATGTGCGTTTTGAAGATTTGCATGAGGAAAGCTTGATGGAAAAACAACATCCGATAAAACTCTCCAAAAAATGTGCATAAATGTTATAACGATCGCTTGAGGTTTTTTTTTTTGTCTTTCTCGAAAAATAGTTAATGCGCTAAACGATAGATGGAAAGGTTTTTTTCCAAATAAAACCCAAAATTAGAAGAAGAAACGCAATCTCTTCTTCTACTGTTTAGTGACGGATTAGCCTACAGCAACACATTACACTGCCATCTTCTGACGGGAGTATCTTTATGCAGCTTTGTTTACTAAACCAGTTGATGGAAACGTCCCTAATTCGCATCTTTTTTAACATTATGCATCTGCTTATATATCAATATTACATAGCATAATCCTTATTTACCCTGCCATTTCTGGTAAAAAACAAAAAAACAACCTTCCCTGATTTCCAAAATAAGCTCTTTTTGCCTTGATACTAAGTTGGTATCATCATCTGAATTTCACACTCACATATCACAAATAAGGATTTATGGGCGGAGCTTCCTGCAAACCAGACTTTCCCTCTGAGAATCTGCCTGAAACCATTTTTTGCTGGCTCGACAATTTCTCAACCCGTCCCCTACCTGTTATCTTTTTGATGAGTCAGCAATTTGTTAAGGCCCAACCAGTATTTTAAGCCCTTTAGTTACCTTCAGTTTTATGTTTTCTTTACACAATCATTTGTGATGATTATGTAACGTGTATACTTGTGATTATTAATACTGCATATATACATATTTGTGATTTTCATTTGGAAAGTTTACTTGTGTTAATAAAACAATGTTGCTCTTCAAAGTATACAGCTGATCATGTAGTATGTGCAGTCTAATCTAAACAGGCCTGATGATCACATAATTTCCATTGGTAATTTTGTGAAAGAAAAAGAAACTGTAGCTAATGTGACCTAATGTCTTCTTGTGGCTTTTAAGCAGCCTTTGGCAGTGTTTCTCCAGAAGAGAAATGATTGACAACCACCTTTCTCTGTATATGTGCGTGTTTATGTGTGATTTTTTCATTACCTGTCTCTTTTGTGTGTTTGTCTAAATCCATTATTGTGCTTGTTACTGAGACATTAAGTTCTTTTTTTTCTGTCTCCTCCTTTAGACAGAGACTCGGTCAAGGTAAGTCCTTCCTTTCATTCTCTCTGTTATGTGCAGATGTGTTAGCTACCGTCTCATTCTAATCACTCAAACGTTCAAAAAGTAAATTGAAATTCCAGAAGACAGAACCTGCAATTTAGTCATTTCTTCTCTGACCATCAACATTCCCCACAAGATATTTCATTAATTCTCATTCGTACCATACTTGCTTGTGGCTGAAGGCTAATATTTCATATCATATGCAAAGAACATGAAGTAAGACTGGTATATATACCTGCCTTCCTGGTTCACAACTTTTTCAACTATGAAGGAAAAATTAACACAAAGCGAGTACAAACTTACGGTATTACTGTAAATATGTTCATATCATTTCTTGCCATTTATTTTGCAACATTTATTCAAATATATTTTGGTCAACTATATATATACTATATTTCAAGTTAATAGTAGCCTACCATTATAAAATTCTGATGTTACCAAAAATGTTTTTATGTGATATTACAGCATGTTTTTGGGAAAACAATTAAAGAGCAGTATGGTGTGGAAAGCCATTACTATGTATAAAGGAGTTTTAGATAATAATAAGATAATTAAATAATAAGTAATACATTAATCTGATTGTTTGGGGGAGTTAAACAAACACACTGAATGATCCTGACCCAAAATAACATTACCTGCAAAAATATGTTTCTTTTTTTCTTTTTATCTGTTTTCAACAAAACATTCTCATTCCCAACAGTTGCCTTGCGTTTCAAAAAATGGCGCACTTGGTGCCCAGCCCAGCGTCAGTTATAAACGTGTCAGGAACGGTGTGTCAGTTTCCACTTGTTACATGCATAGAGGCTTTTCAAAATAAACTTTATTGACACAGAAAATGTACTGTTAGGTTTAGGCATCAAAAGAACTGACTTTGGGTTAAAACTAATTAAGCACATAACTACTGGACACAGTTATGTAGCTGACATAGAACGGGATGTATCTAAATTCGGAAGTTAATTTACCACCCACACCCCTGCCCATTCTAAATGGACCTTTACACTCGTTTTATCACGTTAGTTGTTGAGTCTATGCTAAAGGCTACTTTGTGCATCTGAAGTAAAAAAATAAAAATAAAAAAAATAAAAAATGCTGAAGGGGACACGGTGGCACAGTTAGTGGTGCTCGCCTCACAACTAGAAGGTCCTGGGTTCGATCCCCGCCAGGGACGCTGTGGGCATTGCCACCTCCATGTCTCCAGCGCCTGCAGGGCTGGTCGGGGTTGGCAAAAGGGCCTTTCTGTGTGGAGTTTGCATGTGCTCCCCTTGTGCCCCCAAGTAACCTCTTACAGGTTACAGGGACCTCTCACAAAAACATGTATTGATCCTGGTCGCTATACAGACCTCCATCTGGTCGTTCGGGGCGCCTGATAGGAGGGAGAGGAACCGGTGGGAATAACGTGACCCTCCTACGTCCCACCGGGGAAACTCCCCCTGTCAGGTTACAAGAAGCGGTCTGCTAACTGTCATGTATTAGGAGGAAGCATGAGATCAGTTCAGGGCTCTCCCCAGGCTGACAGAGATGAGGTAGCGCCCAGGATCATGATATATTAAATGGGTTACAAAAATCGTGGGATAAAAATAAAAAAATGCTGACATAACTTTTTTCCCACCTATTTCCCGGATGAAAAACATTAAGGAATTTAGAAATATTATCCTGGCGAAACTTTTTTTTTCACCTGTTCTTAGGTTATAAACACAAGAGAAAAAATTAGATCACACATAGAAAATGGATTAGCAGATATCTTTTCTCACTTGCCTCTCAGGGCTTCCGTAGACTTCTGCTTCAGGAGATTAGCATCCTCTGATCTGCTTCTTGTTAATGTGTTCCACATTAACCGTCAAAAACAAAAAAATCATGTATTTTAAAACATTTTCATTCGTGGAAATAGAGACAAATTGAAGAAAAAGAAAGAAAAAAGCACACCGACATCTGAGTGAAGGGAAGGAGGGGGCTAAAAGAGGCAGTTCAACAGAGCAACATTACATCCAGCACTTGTAGTAATTAGTCCCTTAAGCTGAGCTTTTTTCCCAAGGCAAACATTTGGTTTGTTGAATACTCAATGAGCAGATTAGCATTTCTTTATTCCGGCAGCCCGAGCTCATACACACACACACACACACACACACACACACACACATGCATGAGTTTAGCAGGTTGTGGGTGTTCTCTGGTGTTTTGGAGGAGGTGGAGACAGGAGGAATGTTTAATATGTTATCTCCTGCCCCCCATGTAGTATATCCTCCTCCACACACACACAGCTGTAGGCACCATGATGGGAGCGATTAGCAGTGTGCCCGTGTGTGTGTGTGTGTGTGTGTGTGTGTGTGTGTGAGGTCGTCAGAAATCACTGGTAAAGATAGAGAGACCAGAATGATGAATGCCTTTCATTAGCGCCCTGTGAGAACACACACAGCCAACAGTCACTTCATGAAACCAATAAGCCCCTTGTCAGTGGTCTACAGTTGCCTTGGCAACAGTCCACAGGGTACAGTGTATGTGAATTGCATGAACATCTGTGCCTTAATGTCCTTGGCTTTAGCACCTCGCTCACTGATAAAGGTATGTGGGTGCAGATGTACATGTGTGTCTGCATACTTATTGTTGCCGTTACAGACAGTCTATTATGTAGTCATGGTGCGTTCAAGGACTGCACCTCCTCAGGCCTGTCAGACGCACTAATCTAATGAAGCTAATTGTTGGTACCAGTGAGGTTTGCTTTTTGTGTGTGTTTGTAATGTTCCCTTTTCAGTCCACTGTGTGATGAAAGGAGACCTGTGTTTGGAGTAGTTGCAATTAATAAGACTTTTTGAATCCACAATGACCTTAAATTTAATCACTCAAGGTAAGATCACTCTTTAACAAAGTCGGCATCCTTGATTATGTACCGCATGTTTAGAAAAAAAGCTTGAGAATGGTTTTCTAATGAGGCAGCTTTCAGGGTTAGACTGACCTTTAGAATGAATCACTTGTTGAAAGTAAACATACTGCAGCTTGTTGTTAGCGTTGCCGCTGCGGTGGCCGTCACTCTTCTTTTTTGTACTTTTTTTTTTTCTCTGTTAAGCTGCAGTCTGTCTCTTTTGTTGATGTCGGGATGCTCTTTTTAAAAAGTTTGTGTACAGTGTGCAGTCCTGCTTGCCATGCTGTGTTGGCTGCAGAATAAGAAACAAATTGAGTCGATCAGAAGGATCAGAGGTGGTAGAGTAAACCAGCTGACTTGAACCCAGCGTTCAAAAGGTTTTTTGGTGTGAACAGAGCCACAGTTTCTGTGGGATAGTGAACGAAAGAAGCTGAGAAACAAAGGACATCAAATACAGGATTTCCAAATAGTAGACACATCTCTTTCTCACACACAGTGTCAAAAGCAACTTGTGATGTTTTTTATAAGGACAACCAGGAAGGTGGAATAAAGAATGAAGATAGTAAAGATTTTATTGACAGTAATGAAGCATGGCAAAGCAAAAAAAAAAAAAGAGACAGCGGAGAGAAAGAAGGGGACACTATGTATGTGCTTTGTTGTGTTTGTTACTGAGAGTTGGTTAAACTACTAGTTTTATTATTCCTGTTTTAAAAAAAATTCTGGGTTACTTATATTACACTATTTTTTAGTGTTTAGTGTTGTTGATTTTCTCATAGACTGCTAAACTTGTTTTTGTATTCCTCTCAAAAGTGACTTGAATTTTGACTTTGTTTTTTTAAATAATTTCTATATTTTGTTGTTTGATTGCCAAATAGACATAGACGAGGGAACATTGCACTACATTCATTTTAAGTGAATGGAACAAGCTCTTGCATGAATTTTATTTATAGATTTATAAATATTTTATATATTATTATTATTATATATATTTATATATATTTTAGACTTTATATTGGACTGTATATTGGACACAGATTACGAGTTAAGACCAGGCTATACTGTCAAAGAATAATGCCCTGCAGTGCATACTTTGTTTGTTTTTGTAAAAAATCTAATATTTAAATATGAATGACAAAGTTGTTTTAATTAATTTGGGATAAATTCAATTGTTTTACTAATCAATAGATATATTAATCGTTTAATTGGAAAAAGTATCAATAGATTAATTGATAGCAAAAATTATTATTAAACACAGCCCTAGAAATGACACTTTGGGGTAGGTCAGTCTCATAATCAGAGATGATTCCTGACCTTGGAAACAACAACATACAGCATCATATTTCACATCTGAGAGTAAATTTTGACATTTTTTGGTAGCAGAAAGGTTAGAAAAGCGAGTTTGAGATTTGAGAGTTGCTGCTTCAATCCTTAGACAGCAGACAGCCAGGATAGAGCTGGGTGAAAGTGAATGTGCAACTCTCTCACAACCACAACTGAGGTGCCCTTGAGCAAAGTCCCTAACCTCCACCAGCTGCAGTGGAGCTGCCCTAAGCAGATCAGATCAGACAGCCTTCAGATGTGAATTGTGATTATGAACAAGAGATTCCTAAGAAGAAGAAAAAAGGTGTGCATTACAATCATTTGTTTGTGGTGTGAAAGCAAACAAACCAACCTCATAATTTAATGATATTACATATCTGATTTCAAAAGCTAAACTAGTAATACATCCATGTACTCTGATCATGAAATCTCTTCAGGAAGCAATCTTATAATTGATATGTATAAAGCTGTGTATACAACCTATTTATGCAAATCATTTGGTAGCATGGTAATTCATATGCATGTCAGCGCGGGTATTTTCCCTGATTAATAGGTGAAAAGCTGTTAAATCTGCTATGCTTCTATCCAAATCTGTGTACTTTGTCAGTTCATTAACTCTATTAAAAAGCGTGCAACAGCAATCCAACAGTAATAAACCTGAATCATTACTGTACAAGACCCCTCTATTCCATCCTGGTTCTACCTGTAAGCCATTATTCATAACATTTGCAGTCTAATAAAACTGAGCTCTTTACGACACCAAAGAACATAAACGTAGACATCAGAAGCCTTAAAGTGCTGTTCTTCTGTCAGTTACCAGAATTAGATTTCCCCATGTGGGCCCTGATGTCCAGAACTGTCCATTTGAGTTTCTTGCTGATCTATATTCTGATCTAACTTCATGTTTACTCTTCTTAGTTCATTTGTAAAAAGTTGGACCAAAACTAAAATGCATGGCCCAGTCGCCAGAAAAACAATGTGTGCATTGTACATTTCTGCAAACTACAGATATGTTGACATTAAGCATTTTCAGCACCATTTGACACAGTATAATAACATCTCTGTCTGTGGATGAAGGTCAGAGTAGTTGGATGAGTCAAACAGACACCAGACACTACCCAGCACACCACTGTTCAGGTCCTGTTTGTGTCCCTGTGTGAAACCTAAAGTTAATTTGAAGTTAATTTTGTTACGTTTTAAGTAAACATGTAAATAAAGTTCTGTGCATAAATGTGTCACATTCTAACGTCACACTCTATGTGACCTATTGACTGTAACTGCATCCAGTAGTTTTAAAAAATTTTTTTTTTTACCCCAAACCCTGATTTTATTCCTAATCTGAACCAAGTAGTTTTGTCACCTAAACATAACCAGGTAGTTTTTGTTTGAATTAAAACGGCGACCTAGTGCATTGGTATGTTTTATTTTTGTTTAGTTTTTTCCCTCAAAGCTTTATTAACGCTATGGGAGGGAATGCGATTTGCATTGCAAAACTTTATGATCTGCAGAAATATACAATGCCAAAATGTATTCTGGTGGCTCTGGAGTGGACCAAATGAAACGAACTACAGAAAGCAATATAAGAAATAACACAAAATTACACAGTAAAGGTACAGAATGTTATCCAAGTGAAATAGTATTCAGATCCTTTACTTCAGTAAAAGCACTATAACCACACTGTGAAATAACTCCATTACAAGTAAAAGTCCTGCATTCAAAATGTACTTAAGGAAAAGTACAAAACTTTCAGCATCAAAATGTACTCAAAGTATCAAAAGTAAAAGCACTCGTTATGCAGAATGGACCCACTGTTTTATATATTCCTGATATATTATTCTGTTATAATTATTGATGCATTTATGTAAGCAGTGTTTTAATTTTCTCAAGGTAGAGCTTATTTTAACTACTTAATATACTGTTATGTGGTTTAATTAAAAAAACAAAACAATTCTAAACACTTTATGTTTTTATGTTAAGTCTCAACCTGAAAAGTACCTAAAGCTGTCGGCTAAATGTAGTGGAGTAAAAAGTACAGTATAAACCATAATATTGTACTTAAGTACAGTACTTGAGTATATGTACTTAGTTACATTCCACCACTGTTTATACTTCACTTTTTATTCTGTAATGCAGCCCAAACATCCTCCTTAAAGGATTGCCTTCACTTTATGGTACTGAACAACAATACTATATAAGGAGACACTTGGTCATTCTGGGCCTCTCATTACAAGAAAGACACCAAAAAGTTTTAGCAAAACTGAAAATTAAGCAAAACAGTGAAGGTTACAGGTATCATTATCAGGACTTGCAAAATCAATTTGAAATGGGAGGCAAATATAATTATGTTGTGCTGGTAAATTAATACTTTCACCCAGTCACACCGCACGCTTCTTCACACTCGCAGTGCTTGTACTGCCAGCGGAGCCTTCATTTGTCTCTGCAGCGAAATTAATTTGCCTTGATGTTTTTCAAAGAGCTAATTTGCAGGCTAATTAATCTAATCAGTCTGGAAAGAGAGAGAGAGAGAGAGAGAGAGAGAGAGAGAGAGAGAGAGAGAGAGAGAGGGAGAGAGAGAGGAAGCTCAACCTGCTCTGTCTCACTCAAGAAGAGACACCTGTGCACACACTGACATCTCAAATCTCAACATTGTTTGCACATACGGAGTACTAAAATGTAAACAGGTACGAGTGCTGGCCGACCACACACACACACACACACACACACACACACACACACACACACACCGAAACCTCACTCCTCCCCCACAGAATCTTTGTCATCAACACTTGCAGCACGGCAAAGGGCAGTGGAAAGGTTACAAGCGTGAGTTAGTGGAAAGGTCGAGTTAAAGGTCCTGCTTTATTTTTCTTCTCTCTGTCCGTCGTGTGCCGGGTAAGGAGAGCCTCCCAATGAGAGAGCGAGAGATCAGCAGGGACAGGCCGAGCAAGAGGGGAAATGTTTAGTTGACCTTATTTTGATCTTTGCCTCTCAAAGAGGATTAATCCTTCACTAATGGTATTTAAAGGATGCCATATTTGATTAAGAAAAGAGAGACATCAATGGATCAACTCCCCCCCTTTTTCTATATTTCAAAAAATAATGCTGCTGAGTTGGAGCCATGAGGGTGTCGTCAAACTGTCGAGGATGCAGCCCGGCTTTGGTGTTGTGTGATACAGTCGAGATGAAATGGTTTTGACAGGAAGGGGTATAGTGATGTGGATATCCAGCCGTGGAGTGGATCACAGTCATTCTGTGTCTGTGCTGTTTGCATTGCTGTCTGGATGCACGCTGGGGCCAGATTTGTCTTAATTTAGCTCAAAGAAGAAGTCTTGACACATTCCCAGGATTTGTAGCATTTAAGTTGTAGCTTACTCTGTGCTTTTCACTCTGTCCTGGGCTTAAGATGTCCGTCATTTTCCTCAACCTATCACAGACTTTAGAAAGGAATAAGAAGTCCCTGTTATTTGCTTGGTAGACTCACTTCAGCTTTTTTTCCCACATTGCATTTATTTGAGAGGCTATTTAGGTATCCAATCAGTAGATTTTATTGCACAACTTAAACCTATTTTTTCTCTAAAGTAGACCCAATGTGTGCCTGTGTTAATTAAAATAAATAATGATTTGCCTTGAAACTCCTGTGTCTAATTTCCTTTGATTGACTGTACTGAATGTCGATATAGACAGTCTATTATGTAGTCATGGTGCGTTCAAGGACGCTAATTTGATTAAGCTAACTGTTGGTACCAGTGAGGTTTGCTTTTTTTGTGTTTGTAATGTTCCCTTTTCAGTCCACTTTGTGATGAAAGGACACTCATTTTTTGGAGTACTTGTAATTAAAAAGCAAGATCTTCATGTGTTTTTTTGCCTGTGCCTTTAATATTCAGATATTCAGACAGACAAAGTGAGAAAAATACAGAACATGTTCTAGTAGAAGGCCAAAATACAAGAAAAGCTGTCAAATTTCCGGATTATGTCCCTTTAATAAACCTAACCCCAATCACAGATGTCAGACCATCTGTGAATACCTGATTGTGTGATGTATTTGGATTGGTCTCCTTTTATTTTATCGTCAATTGGGATTTATTATTATTAGTACTATTGTTTTAGTTATGATTTATTCATATATTTCTTGTTATATGGTGATTATACAGTTTATGGCTTTCTCATCCCTCATGGTCATAATAAAAAGATAAAGATGGTTACAGTATATCATAATGTACACGCAGCATGAATGAGACATTTTCCAACACTCGTGTTTTAAAATGATGATTAATGTTTTTTCACCTCCTTTTTAAGTGTTTGGTTCTTGTTTCTTCCAGAGCTCTTCTGTGTCTCCTTCGGCCAGTTTTCGGACCCGAGAGAAGCACAGGAGTTCAAGCGATTACTCCTCCGAGAGCAAGAAACAGAAGACCGACGATAAGGAGCTGGCCTCTACGCGCTATGTGAGTCAATATTAAGTTTTCTTTTCTGACTCAGTGAGTGCATTTTTATTTTTATTTTAATGTGTTATTTCTGAAGAAAAGGCAGATTTTCTTGATTTGAATGTTTTGGTATCAAAGTCATGGCCATATTGAGTCTCGACTCGAAGAAAGAAAAGGAGTGACAACTTTTTATACAAATCCAAAAAGTTAGCTTGAATGACAGTATGTGAAGTTATGTCACATGAGAAACATTCAGACCCACACTTTTTTTCTTTTTGGACAGTTTGCCATTAAATCAGAGACCTGTCATGTCAAAGGTCATAGCTCAGATTTGAACTCAGTGTGTTGCAGTTTATGACTTGTGCTTTAGCCAGATGAGCCATCTGGATGATCCACAGTGGATTTTTTTTTTTACCTCATTATCATATAATTAAAACTTATATATAACAGGAGATATTTCAGAGGAATGATTAAAATAGTCTTTATGGCCTTCGTTAAAAGCATTAATTAAAACCTCGATTTTATGATCACCCTTTTTAATGACTGTGTCATTTCGATTTTTTATACTATCAAATAAAAGGGATATTTCATTTGATGAAAGAACTGATTATCTTTATTTTTACTGATGGAGAATTTGGGTTAATGTTTTTTCCTATGACTCCTCAGAAAGTGAACATACAGTAGAAGTTTTAAACCCCTGAAGTCCAGCCATTTTATTCAAAATAAAACAAAATACTGAGCGCATGAAATGCTCATACATATATAGATATAGATACTATATGCATCTACATTAACATAAATGTCTTTTTCCTGCATTATATTACAAAAAGAAGTTTCCTTATTGGTGCATATCGGAAACATGATATAACATGATATATCTGATATCTCACAGATATATTTCTCATAATCTAATATCGGCTGATGAACATTATGCATAAACTATACCCTGTTTTGTGTAAATCTAGCACAAATTCTGATAAAAGATGTTTTCACCACAGAGTAAAAGTCAAGTTTGTGACTTCTGTGTGTCCTCCCAGGAAAGTGATGGAGAGAAGAGCGATGACAACTTGGTTGTGGACGTCTCCAACGAGGTACGGCACAGTTGAGCAGCACAGCATCATTTGTGTTAAAAAATAAATCTCTCTCATCTCATCTCTTCTGGCTGTGCTCACCCCCCACAGGATCCAGCGTCTCCGAGAGGAAGTCCTGCCCACTCGCCTCGGGAGAACGGATTGGACAAGAGTCGCCTGTTGAAGAAGGACGCTCCGCTGAGTCCGTCCTCCATCGCCTCCTCCAGCAGCACACCTTCATCCAAATCCAAAGAGATTAATTTGGTGAGTCATTTGGGGTAATTATAGCCCTCTGATCTTCTTTTCCATCATTTCTCAGGGTGGTTTTCTATTTTTAGGCATTCAGAAAAATGTTATTATTGTAAGTATGGTATAAAAACCTTGGATTTTATCAGGAGCAGGAACTACATATCTGTTTGTAGAAAGGCATTTTTATGAGTCATAAATGTTTGTGCTCGTTGTTATGCTGCTTGTGTCTTTTAGCTCTAAAACTCTTCTGCAGAGAGAAAGCTGCTCCATCTGAAGCTGCTGTTTACATTCGTGATTTTTTTGTGTTGTAGAACGAGAAATCCACAACACCGGTATCCAAGTCCAGCACCCCAACATCCCGCTCTGACGCCCCGACACCCAGCAGCACCGCCACCCCGGGCCTGAGGTCTGCACCTGGTAAACCGCCAGGAGTCGAGGTGCTGGGTGAGTGCTGCAAACCTTCTCTGTGTGCACCACTGACATATTGATTATGAATCAGTAAGAAGTTTGATTAAAGTACCTGTTTTTGGAGCTTCTATGAGATAAAAATAGGACCTCTAATGTCACAGCTGTTTTGTCTTGCAGCTCCTGGTCTCCGCACGCCGCTGGCAGTGCCCTGCTCATACCCCAGCCCATTTGCAATGGTTCCCCACCCAGGTATGAACGGAGAGCTGAGTGGAGCTGGAGCAGCCTACACCGGCCTGCATAACATCTCTCCACAGATGAGCGCGGTGGCTGCTGCTGCAGTGGCAGCCTATGGACGCACACAAGTGGTACCCAAACACACACACAGGAACCCAAAATACAAATTTGAACCTGAAAATGATCATACTATGTATCTTTTAAATATTATAATTTACAACTGTTGGCACCATATGTGTGTTAATTATTTAAACGGTTTAAAAACTGTCCTTAACATATGGAAAAAGGTGCCTTTAGTGAAAGAGTATTATTTTATTAGGTAGCTGGCAGAAATATCACCTATTTGGTTGGATGCTCAGTCAGCATTTATTTGGTGATTTTCAGGTCAAAAACAATCAAATTAAAACTGGACAAAATTTCAGTTGACCATATTGTAGTGGTTAAAACCTGCCTCACATTGAAAAATGCAGCAACATTTATAACTTAGATGTCTAAAAATCTTACTTTTATGTTGCCTGGCACTATCATAGATGCCTAGACATCTAGTATAACCCTGGTACTTTATTGTTTATGGTGCACTTAATATATAAAACAGCAGCCAGTTCATGACATTTTCTTCCACTGAGTAACAGAGACACAGAAAATTATCATCTCTAGTTTTTTTTGTATATTTTTCATGTTTAAATCTTATTTTAAACTATTTCTCATATTCTCCAGGTGGGATTCGATCCTCACCATCACATACGTGTCCCTGGCCTTCCTCCCAACCTGTCAGGCATTCCTGGTGGAAAACCGTATGTCTCTTCTCTCTTTAATAGATCGCTCTTTATTTCCTCTTCTTTGTCCGATTGACATGTACCTTTACCCTCACTGCCACCTCTCTTCTGTCCTGTAGAGCGTACTCCTTTCATGTGAGCGCTGATGGACAAATGCAGCCTGTGCCTTTTCCCCCGGACGCGCTGATCGGCCCAGGCATCCCGCGCCACGCACGACAGATCAATACTCTCAGCCATGGGGAGGTGGTGTGTGCTGTCACCATCAGTAACCCGACGCGTCATGTCTACACCGGCGGTAAGGGCTGCGTCAAGGTGTGGGACATCAGTCACCCGGGAAACAAGACCCCTGTATCCCAGCTCGACTGCCTTGTGAGTGAAATATCTTACATACTACATGCAGTGGTAAAAACATGCTGCTTACAGCAACTAGTTTAATCTTTACTTTTTTAATTGTGCGTCTGTGACATCAGAACAGAGATAACTACATCCGTTCCTGTCGGCTACTTCCGGATGGGCGGACTCTGATCGTCGGGGGCGAGGCAAGTACTCTGTCAATCTGGGATCTGGCTACACCAACTCCACGAATCAAGGCTGAACTAACTTCGTCAGCACCTGCCTGCTACGCTCTGGCCATCAGCCCCGACTCCAAGGTCTGCTTTTCCTGCTGCTCCGATGGAAACATAGCCGTGTGGGATCTTCACAACCAGACTCTGGTTAGGTACGGAGCTGGGGAGGCGGTTTGTCAGGGTTTTCATAAGTGCTGGACGATAAACCAAATTTTTGATGTCTTACCAACTTAAAGCCAGTTGTCCCAACCTGATACAATAAAACTGAAAATAGCTACAACGATGAATGCCAACTTCTGAATCCACAGTCTGGTCCAGAGGTCCGCAAATGATCGGTCTACCACCAAAACATAAAAGAAAACATACCCAGACATGGCAGATGGTTTAAAAAAAAAAAGTAAAAATCACTTTTGTGTACTGCTTTTATTCACTGGACACACCAATATAGTGGCCAATATAGTGAGTTATTGAGCTTGAATTAAAATACATTGTGGATTGTGCTGCGATTTTGCACAGATATGATGCTGCAAAGGTACTTTGGCTGCTTTCTTAAAATAATAACTTTAATAATAACGTAAGAATATTGCTGTACCATGATACTTTATACGTACAATGTTATAACATTATTAACCAACTCTAGAAATGAACACTGAGAAAAAAAAGAATAGATTTTTTTTTAAAAAGGAGCTAAATGAAAGTATTGTATGTTGAGTATCAGTCAATAACTGACCATTTAAATACAGAATAAGTGCAAATAAAATAACACCATTTCTAAATCACCCAAGTATTGTCTTCTGCATTATATAAAAACAAAGTTTTTATATTGGCACATATCGGACAACATAGGTGTCGATACCGATTGATACGTTTATGATAGGCCAATATAAGCTGATAAAGTTGGTCGTCCGTTAAATCTGTCTGGCTCTAATTTAAACCCTTACTTGTGTTCGTGTGGTGAAAAGACAAATAATAGCTCTCACTGCGTAACCCCAAATCTTGACTTTATCTGACATATTCTCATAAAAAGAATTTGAAATAGAGAATAAAGAATTTTAGTTAAACATTAGAATTTTACAAATTTTACAAATTAGTCGTCAGAAAGTGTCATTATCAAAGACTAGAGTGCTGACTTGGCTAAATTCATACATACCGGATCTGTAACTTTGTCCTTTTGCAGTCTGAAGAGCTTCTCCACAAGACAAGATACAAACACGTCATTTGATTTAATGAAGGCCGTATGTGTTCGTCTGACTCTGTATCTCTCTGCAGGCAGTTCCAGGGCCACACCGATGGAGCCAGCTGTATAGACATCTCTAATGACGGAACCAAGCTGTGGACTGGAGGGCTGGACAACACCGTGCGGTCCTGGGACCTGAGAGAGGGACGGCAGCTGCAGCAGCACGACTTCACCTCCCAGGTACACAAACACCCTGTGTATTAGTGCTGCAGCCACACCTCCCACTGTTATAACAACTGCAACACCTAAACCAGCTGCTGGACTGCTGCTGTCACTGTATTCATACTTAATATCTGTGTGGATCATAGTTTGTAGTAATGATTTAATATAGCCATCACTGTTAAAAGGTATATTGATTTGTTATCTTACTATTTATCTAGTTATCTTACTATTAACAAACAATGAAAAGACAATCAATAATGTTTGTTAAGTATAAATAATGCTATTCATTTATGTTATTTTAACAGTTTTTTGTTGCACACATCATAACATTTTTTACACCTTGGTCTGGGTGAATACTTAGTTCTGATTGGCTGCAGGGTGTACATTCATTCCTGACAATGTACATCTACTAAGTAGTTTAATTAAAACCATCTGTTCACTGTCTGATGTAAATATATGTGCTCGCAGTAGCCATAGCAAAAGGGACGCCGTCCAAGCCTCAGGCTACAGTTTATTGCAGATATTTTCTCTGAACACCAAAGATCCATACCATACACTGCCGTCTCAACGTTTTCATTGCCTGAGGATGGTAATGAGAGATGTAGCTTGTGAAAAACTTTACATTTTGATTGCAAAATGCATGAAAATATGTATACAGTCACCCATCAAGCTGGAATAAAATAACCAATTATTACTTTTTATTAGTCATTCTGAATTATCTGAAGAACAAACAGATGATTTTAAAGACCCCATATTTTAAAAAGTGTTATTTTCCATGTATTTAAAATATTTTTTACCTTTTTCCATGAAATGATTATGACAATGTGATTTATTCCTGAAAGATAAAGTGTATATCTTTTCAAAACTGTATTAATCAGTCTCTTCCAAACATCACAATGATCATCACAATTAACTGAATATGTTTGAAAGCATTTTTTTCCCCCAACTTTCTGGGTGACCGTGTATTTAAAGTCTTAACTTTTTTTTTTCTTTGGCCAGTGACCATGGTATAAGGTGATTAATGCCCTTTGAGGTGTCCATAATCAGGAATTAATGGTCTCGTCATCATTGTTTAATTCCTGATAATGGACACCACAGTAGGCATTAATCCTTACACTATATTAAGTAATGATTACCAAATCATTTATAAACCATCTATAAATAGTATTTAGGTGCCATTATAGAACTGCAATGCCTATAAAAATGAGTTATTGCTATTGACTTTTTCCAATCTAAATAATGTTTACAGATGCTTTACAAAATATTTATTAACCATTTAACAACATATTATAATCATCAGTTATTACTTTATAATAAACATCTAAATAATATTTATAGATGATTTACAAAGCACATGGTATTTATTAACAATTGCTGAATATAGTATATAAAATATTACCATGTGTGCAACAAAAAAAAATGTTAAAATAACATACGTTATAACATTAATTATAATTGTTTAGTTTCATTTTGTTGGTTACCATATATATTTAGCAATAAGTTGGTTTACTTTTGCACTGCTTTTATTATTATTTGGTGGTTAAAGTAAAATGCTCAGATTGTTAAAAACTGTGCATCTCAGGACAAGTCATTCACAGTTTGTGTGATGACACTCTCTGGCCTCACTTTATTGCAGTAATTTAAAAGCTCGGTTCAGAACATTTAACCCACCATAAAGGCCAGACTGAGCTCTGGTTTCCTGCCCTCTGCTCAAATACCTTTTATACTAATAACACCGACAGTTAGAATTTAGCTTTTTTCAGGTGAGTAGAAGAGCAGAAATAATAGACCATTACTGCAATTTTCCTGAAAAGACCCATTTCACAATCTCAGTGTGCACAGGAGGAGGTGAGTGTGCATTAAAGAGAGCCCACAGAGGCCAGGGCAGACAGGGAGAGAGTGCTAATGCTATCCAATAATATCTCTTCCTACACCCCCTAAAAAACAGCTTCAGCAACTTTAACACCAGCGATTTGGCAGAGAAAAAATCTGATGTGTTTAGCAGGTTTAAACAGCCATCAGGTGTCGTCATCACCTGAAAAAAAATCTTCTGATTTGTTAAAAAAAAAAAAGCAAACTGACTAGATCATTCACCCACCACCTTATTTCATGATGTATAATTGCTGCTGGCAGGATTGCTGCATACTTAATAAGATTTCCAAAACTGAAACAGCCATCTGTTTTGACAGATTAGTATGAAATGCTTATGATGGTGTAGAAAAGCATACAGTGGACTTTTGCCAGCATCCATAGATATGCTAATATGAGTGGCCACCCCCGCAGACAAACACAATCTTTATGCTCTGAAAACATCCAAGAGTAGACTAATATAAGAGACGATTATGTATTATATTTCTATAAACTATAAGAGATGTACTGGGTTTTGTTGCAGATCTTTTCACTGGGATACTGTCCAACGGGGGAGTGGCTGGCAGTCGGGATGGAGAACAATAATGTGGAGGTTTTACACGTCACCAAACCTGACAAGTACCAGCTCCACCTGCATGAAAGCTGCGTGCTGTCACTCAGATTCGCTCACTGTGGTAAGAATCTGCAAATTTACCTCAAACAGTCAAAATGTCTCAAAGGAAGAAAATGTACCAAGTATTGGGGGAAATTACTTGTTGCTCAAATTGTGTGTGAACTGATGAGAATTATTATGTGTTGAGTGAAATGCTGCAGTGGGGGAAATTACAATTTGCAGCAGGTTTACAGCACTACATGGTGAGTAAAGGATAAGGGAATGTGACTGAATGTGTCAGCTTTGTGTAGGAGACGTGATCACAAAATTTACAATTTAAATGAAGTTGGTTTTTGAGAGGATTGCATTGTGCTGCCAGAAATCGTGCTGGACCAAGATATGAAAATCCTAACCAATGATGACTTTTTAGTAGTCAATGTGAATTATCTGTAGGAACAAACAGATGATTTAAACGCTCCCATATTTTAAAAAGTGCCGTTTCCATATTTTTATTTTATTTTAAAGTAGGTCTAGGTGCTATGTAAATAATGTTCTCCAATAATTTAATGAGAAATATTCAGAAACCATGGCTTTAAATGAGCCGTCAGGACTTCTGTAACTATGCTATTTTCGCTACTGAACCTCAAGCTGCTAGATCAGAGTTTTATTGGCACCTTGTATATTTTTACAAGCTCTGGAAAAAAACAGTGAGGAAAAAAAATCACTTTTCTTGTGATGAATGTAAAATCATATATACATTTTAATGATTCTTCCAAACACGGAACAAAAGCGCCTTTTGTGCGTTTATAAATGTGATGACCTGAATATTTCCCAGTCATGTTTACTGGGCTGTTTTAAGCATTAATTTTGAAATTATGGGTAACATTTCTGATGAGTATTTGAGTATCAAACTAGGCGTTGCATAGGGGACATAGATCTACTTCACAGGTGAACTTACTAATGACTGTAATTAGTGTTAACACCATATATATGTATATATATATATATATATATATATATATATATATACACACATATATATATATATATATATATATATATATATATATATATATATATACATACATACATATATATATATATATATATATATATATATATAATTATAATGATTAGCTGCCTTAACCACCAGTGGTCTAAATCACTCAGGTAATTAAAACATACAAATTTTGGGTGGATGTTTTTCCTTGATGTGGCCTAATGTTTGCCATCTCTTCCAGGGAAGTGGTTTGTGAGCACAGGAAAAGACAATCTGCTCAACGCATGGAGAACCCCATATGGAGCCAGCATATTCCAGGTAAGTGTCGAAGAACGAACAACTGAGAACATAAACAAATACAATACAGTCTGATAGCCAGCAGGTTTCTGATTGTATGAAAATGTTTTTTAGAAAGATATTAAACACCTATCAGCTTTTCTATGGAGGACGGTTAGATTTTCAAAAGTAAAAGTAACTATACACACAATGGCCTTCGTCTTCTCTTTGCTTTTTCTCAGTCTCAAGTACATTCTGAACATTTTCACACATCTTTTATTCCTCTTACAGTCGAAGGAGTCGTCGTCAGTGCTGAGCTGTGACATCTCCATAGATGATAAGTACATCGTGACGGGCTCAGGAGATAAGAAGGCAACTGTCTACGAGGTCAACTACTAGGTCATCCTTCCATCCCTGTGGGGTCTTCACCAACTATGTACAATTTTTAATGTGTATAAAATGGATTTGAATGGAACTAATTTTTCGGACAGTGACCTTTTTGACCTTTTAGCTGGTTGTGGATCAAAATGAACAAGCAGAACCAAGCACAGAGATTGTTTTTTTTTTTTTTTTTACTGAGTGGCTTTTTGTTGTTGTGAGGATGAATGAATGTCCGTGTGCACTGAATCTGGAGACGAAGCTGTTGGCCAGAAAACATTCCTTTACACTTTTAGCCCTCTTTTTTTAACTGACAAGCAGCTGAAATGTGAGCATTGTTGTTCACATGCTTTGTGAGTGCCTGAAGGCTGGAAAAGTATCAGGGCTGGCTCATTTTCAGCTGAACTTCAGATTTGGCACAACATAAACATACTTATCTAAAAGTGGCAACACTGGTAAATATCATATTTAAAAAGTTTCTTTTTAAAACTTCATGTCATTGTTTTCCTCTATTCAGTTTGCTACCAATTTTATTTCACATCCTGATAAACTATGACACTGTTTATGTGCTTAATTCCATCTTTCAGGCGTTTGTTTCCATCGATGCACACTACAAACACTCAACAAATATATCCACGGCTTTATTCAGTAACAACTTCCTGTGGATCGGTTTTGTCTCATTTTTGCCTTCAAGGGATAGTTTAGGTTTTTTTAAAGTGGGATCACATGAGGTACTTGTCCATAGTCAGTGTATTACCTACAGTAGATGATGGTACGCACGGCCTCAGTTTGAAGAAGCAGACAGTAGTGTTGACACGGACGCTAAGCAATATTTAATTGTGGACAGGCGCAGCAGCAAAACCTATTTTACCAGGTTTTGCTGGTATAAAAAAGTATGTCTGTTGTATGTGTACGTTATATTAAAAATGTTTTCATACCTTTATCTTGCCGTCAAACAGACTTGTTTAGGTGCATGAAGGGGAAACTGAAGCAGTTATCTATTGTCAAAGCAACCAGACTTCATTGACAGAAACAGTAATTTTAGCTTTCAGAACACAGGGGTCTGTTTTGTTATTGTGTGACCTTGGTGTTTTAAAAGGTCAGTTCTGGTTCACCAAAATCACACAATAACATAAATTCACTAAACGATCTAGGCAGTTGTAGACCAGCAGATCCCATGTTCTGCATGGTTAAATAACTATTTTTGTCAATGGAGTCTGGTGGCTTTGATGAGAGCATTGAGAATGGTTTTAGTTCCCCCTCATGTAAACTTGCTGTCTGACAGCAAGGTAAAGCAAAGAACATTTTTTTAATATAGTGTAAAATTAAACTGATATTTATTTATTTTTGGGGGGGTCTAAAATAATAAATACTAAATGCTATAAAATTGTAAATACTTAAATAGGTTTTGCTGCTGCCTCAGTCTTTAGAGGGCTTGGCTTAGCTTCTGTGCTTGCTGGTACTCCTGCCTGTTGCTCTTGACTGCAGGTGTGCTGACCACCATCTACTGTAGGTAATACACTGACTGCGGAAAAGTAACTCAGATATTACCCCACCTAAAAAAAATCAAGCTATCCCTTTAATGCCTCATACCAAATTTGCTGTTTTATTTAAAATATCAAGACACTTTTGTTTGTGTCTTGAGTCTTGTGTGTGTGCGTGTGTGCGTGCATGTGTGCGCGCGTGTGTGTGTGTGTGTGTTTTGAACCTGTGGGCATTGAACAAACAAACTAACGAGATTGCCCTCAGTGCCCTCACTACTGTGTGACCTTTGCCCTTGGTTCTGCCCCCTCAGTTCAGACTCCTCTGGATGCTACTGGATTCTGTCTGATAGATGAACTGTCTGATTGGTGTTTGGAGGTCAACCAGCCCTCCATTTCCTGCCTGGACTTTTTTTGTTTGGACCTTTGGACACTTCTTTGAAAAACAAGTGGTCAGCTCATGGTTTCTCTTGGATTTCCCTCTATTGGCTTGTAGAAATAACACAGTGCCTTTATGCTGCTGCGCTTCTGATTCCATTTTGTCCTGCTGAGTGTTCAACTGCACAGACATGAAACGCTCTGGACTCCGTAGTAAAAAAAACAAAAAAAAAACAGCAACCAACAGCAGTTTTTGAGTGCAACATTTCAGGATGGATTTTATTAAAAAAGATCACGCGTGAGTAAATTAACACAAACAATTTCCCAGATTATCCGGTCCGGTTTGTATCAATTGTCTGTTGTCCACTTTAAAGTAATCAGGACTTCTTTATGTCGCCTGCTTTGCTGAACACATGCACGTGAAATACACTTTTCATTGCTAATGCTGTTTCAGTCTGATTGTTTTAAGCATGTCTCCATTAACCAGAAGTTTTAAAGTAACATTATTCTTCACTTTCCTTTTGTTTTCAAGCTTTGTTCTTGTTGCTGTTGCCTTTCTGCAGCACAGCTACAACCTCACGGCCAAATAACATTCACTGACAGGAAACACGTAACTCCACAAACACAGTGCATCAACATTATTGGCAGAGATGCAAATCCATGCTAGATTCAATGACCACATGACCTCACACCAACCTCCCCTAATCTTAACCAAAACAACCATTTTAAACTTTATCTGGAGGCTCATTCTTAAACATGATACATTTTACATTACTGCTGCCTATAACCCTAGTGGAATCCATCATTTTGTATCACTGAAGGGTTATTTAGAGGCTGATTAATGCATTAAATATCACATTTAGGCCTGTTACCTTTATCCCAGAGGTTGAATATAATAGCTTTATCTTCCAATTCTAGATCCTTTGAGTGGAAAATATTTTTTTCAACCTACAAAAATCAAGAAGGAAAAAGAAGGCAACAAAGAACAGAGATGATTTTTTTTTTATTTAACTGTTCATGGGGTTAAAATAATATTAGGACCAAATAATAAGAAGGCTGCTAGTTATTCCCATGTTATTATAATTGATATAATATTACTTAATCCTCTGGCCTAACACAGTTGTTCCTTTCACAAAGGCACCCCCTGCCAGTACTGACTGCTTTATAGAAGATCAAATGGTCAAATTTGAATTTGTTGAATGATTTATCTCTCCGGTTTACTTTACAAAGTGATAAAGTTTGTAAAGTAAACAGTTATAGTCTGCCTGTCTGAGTATCTTATTGTAACATCCTCATAGTTTGAATTAGATATTAAAACAGAAAAAAGACGTTTGAAAAAACGTTTGTGTCAGCCTGGGACACTCATACAAATATGAAGTTTCTGAGCATGCCTTTCTTCAGTTAAATGCCAAGGAGAAGCATATTTAAAGTGTGCCATTTCTTTTTAAAATGTCTTTACATATTAATCTTTTTTGTGGCTGTGACACAGGCAGATCTGTTCTTGAGACGAAGAAACTGATAATAACTACACTGGCGTGAATGCAGAGGGACATTATGCAGCACAGAGAAAAAGTCTAATGAGTTTGATGCAGGAGGGACCCGATGTAACATATTACACTGTTATGACTGATATTTTTGTAATTTCTTTGACAGACACACAGTGACACTGTACATTCTGAAGGACTGGTCATTATATTGTTTTTTTTCACAGTGTTTGCCTTATTCTGTGCTTTCCTTCTCAGTCTAAAACATTTTTGTGTTTGCTGCAGTCAGCTACGCTTTCAAATTAAAATGACAATTCGTTCACCTCGCTGTCATTGACTGCTCAGCTGCGTTTGCTTCTCTTGAATAAGTCATACAATCTGTACCTTCTGTACTTAATAGCTACTGTGCAACCAATGTTCCCATTAATAATGGAAAAGTATAAAACACACTGGTTACACTGTCAAGAGTCAAACCTCAATGTTACTCGTCTCATCTGATTGCTACAAGTTAGCTGGCTAACACGACCCGATACAGAATGATGTTGCAGAACATACAGTGATTATGTGAAGAGCATTTAGCTAAGCTGAACTCATGAAGGTATTACATTTACTGTAAACATGTAATATTTCAAGCTTACAGTGGAAAGAAACTTCCTGTTTCTAGTTGAGTTTTTTCTTTCCTCTTCAATACAAAATGCCTTTGCTCTCTTTTTTCTAGTCTGTGGTTAATTTTATTAAATTATTGTGTGGAGTATTTTGTCTGAGACTTTCTGCAACAATGATTCTTTGTCCAGATGTTGAAGAAAAGTAATGATCTTAACCTAGAAGTACTATGTGAAGCAATTTACATGACAATTGCTTCGTATTATATTAACAATATGTAAACCCAAAAACTGAGACCCCTCATGACAAGTTTGCGGGGAAAATCCAAACGATGTGATGTTTATATGCATCCCTAGGGGCCAGGGTCAGGAGAGGCCAATCATGTAAATGTTTGAAGTCCCCCCAAAAAATTTAAGGAAAGTGGTCCCTGATGGGCACTCATATTGGCATATTTTTAAATGCCAACCACTGTATAAAACCCCTTATACCATCCATAAAGGCACAATACAGTTAACCACTGCTGTCACAAGACCAAATAAGTGGGTCACTTTCACTTTCTTGCAACTGTATGACAGCCAGATACTGTTATTTATGACAACAAGCCACCTTTAAAAGTCAGACAACGGGCATCAATTAGCTTATTTGCGCGGGGCCCTCAGGAGTCTACCTTCCACCACTGCCAACATAGATCTCCAACCTAAACGAAAAAATAGTTCATTTGTCAATACCACCCATAATGACCCATTTGAGTGTTTTGCTGTGTTCTAAAAATAGCGCACACTTTATTATATACAGTTATGGTTCGCAGTTGTAAAAGAGGCTGCAGTTTCGTTGAAGGCTACAAAACCACTGATCTAGGTTTAGGGCAAAAAAACGTCCTGGTTAGGTGTTATAAAAAGTAAATTAATGTACATTAATTCCGGAAGTGAAGTAGTTATGAGAGTGACGTGATTACTGGAAATTACATAGTTACGTATAAACATGATGCACAAAATGTGAGGCACAGAAGTTCAGTGATGTTTCAATCACATTGTTTACGCTTGTTTTCACATGGGACATGACATTCCGCCATTTGAACTCAGCACCGCCGCCAGTCATTATTATTACGGTCACTAGAGTGCAACAGAGGACGGTCTAAAACGTAAATATGGGTCATAATTTGTTACCTGTACGAGCGACCTATGGGGTCGTTTTTGAAGGAGGTCTAGTCCCACTACTGCATATCTCTGCTTTTTCTTGGGACAAGGCTTGTTCCCCATGTTCAACTGAAAAACATTTAGTTTGAAAGTACATTTGAGAGAATGTAGCTGAAGCAAATGACCTTGTTCTGCCTCTGTGGTGTTACAGTGTGTATCAAAGAAGGATTTTCTGTCTTTAAAGAGTATCCACGGTATTTGATGATAGCAGAAATTAAAAATGGATGGTTGGGGTGATGGATTTATGACACAGGTTAACCTACAGTCATTGACAGCAGGTTACTTCCCTCCTGCATAAAGGTATTAAAAGCTCATGGCACAACACTTGACTTGTCCACTGATCTCCACATATTTTATTCCTCAGTTCACACATTTGTGTATGGCAACCTGTTAACAGACTCATTAACAGCCTGCCTCTTTTCTTACATGCCCAGGGCATTAATATTCTAATGGTTTCCTTGACAGTTTAATACAACTACCACACAATTACACTGGCTGCAGCCTCCTGTCAGCCTCAGCAGACATTTTTGCATTAAAGGTTATGGCTTTCTGCCCTTGAAAGACACTTGCATCTTGTGGCAAAGCAACCAGAAACAACAAGAACTTCTTTGTCCTGTGATTTGTTTATTTTTCAGCTGTAGACTTACTTCTGAATCAACTGACACATCCTTTTTATACCTTCCCTAACCTGCTTTTTTAGGTTGTTATGAGGACATTCTTTTACCAGCAGCGAATGATATAAACATCACAATAATTATCATAATTAATATTCAATGTCCTCTTTAAAGTAGTGTGACAAACGGGGGTTATTTTGGCCCAAAAAAATCTGGATTTTGACTCCTAGCTGTGTGGCAGATATACTCAAAATCCATATTAAGTGAGCTGGGAAACAAGGGTTTCAAGTGTTTCAGTGTGGCATTTTAGTCCAAGCTGACAGGTCAGCGCAAGTCTCTGTCTAACCTCCTATTGTGAACGTGCTGTGTTCACGCAGAGCACAGCGCTGGACTGTTGAAGTGGATTAAGTGATCTAAGTGAGGGCTGTGGAGGAGGACGCGCCACCATTACAGTGAATGATACTCCTGTTACAGCTCTCCAACCGGCACTTCAAACAACCAAAAGTGGGAGAGAAGGAGGAAAGGTGGGGATGTAATGTGGGAATGAGCCAACCCTACTTCAACATTTTATATCAAGAGCACTTGCAGGCTTGCAAATTGCCCACTTTCCTGACAGACATAGAAGTTGGATTAAACAAACAGGCCACACAGTAGCAAGTTGTCTTTAGCTTGCAGGTGTTGCATCACATTGCTTTGGCTAATAAAACTGCAAAGATAGACTTTACGTGTCAGCGACACTGAACACTTGGATGTTAAAGTATGTTTGTTTGTGACCACTGCTGTCCCATTCGTTGTGCTTCCAGAAACCTTCATGACAATGTTAGCGACCTCACAGTCTGCTGGCATTAATGTTTGCAAAGTGCCACTTTACAGAACCATTACAATACTCTACTAACTTCAGAGCACTGTGAGAATCCCTCTTAATGAATTCACTTTCAGAGCGCTGACAGAACACTTTGGAGTCTCCTGAAGAGGATTATAGATGCAACAGAGGGAATATTTACTGCAGTTCAAAACAAAGTATGCGAAGCACTCCTTTAGAACCAGCTCACTACAAAAGCATTAAACAGCCAAGAAGAGTCTTTAGAGTCAGAAGAGTCTTCAAGTGGCAGCTTTGCGCAATGTATTCTCATGAACGGGTTTGATGATATCTTACGAAAACCTATGCACATCAGTTAACTAAATATGACTGTTCTAATCAATGATGATGTGAAATGGTCATAGGTCGCTTTTTGAATACAGGGTTAATGTTGTGAAATAGAACTAGCTCGCTGCCAAAAACTAGATCAGGGTTTATGTAAAATGTGAAAAGTGAAAGCAATGCAGAGGAGCTTTAAACCTGCATTCTTGATAATGGCCAACAGGGGGCGACTCCATTGGTTGCAAATAGAAGTATGATTAGATAGAAAACAATGTGAATATGACCCTACTTCTTGCTTAACAATCTGGGGTCTGGGCCTATTTGCCCTTTATATAGCACATAATATTTACTATACCCATGATTGGTATTTGGCATTTTCTCAGCACAACTTCAACATGATCTGTCAATTATTTTTTGATTTTAACCCACTTTATTAAATCAGCCAAAAAATCATAAAATCTGAAATAAAATAGAAACAAAATTGAGACCTGAAAAATGTAAACATAGGTTACAAATATGTACATATAGAGGTAAAATTCAAATGTAATAAAATTATACACAAAAAATGACCATAAAAACATGTTTATTTATAGGAACAGTGTTAGATGATCCCCCCCCCCCCCCCCCCCATTTTTACAGAATGCCACGCCTACCTCGTCCCATCCTACTTTTACACTTGAATAAATATTTTTGTACTATCAAATTAAAACGATCATATCTTTGGTTTTACACGACCTCGGAACGTCAAACAAAAAACTGGAGAAAGTTTCAAGTCTGTAATTTAGAGTGAAGTCGACAGCAGTGCTCCACGTGACCTCGTTTTTTGTTACGACCCCAGAGGATTAATGTTTTACCTCAGTAAACATTTTCCTAAAGAGTTTATGGTCTTTATCGCAAATTTCAAGTCTTCTTCAATATAGGATGATGTTCGTTTTGTAAATTAGAAAAATAATAAAGTTAAAGTTAACACAGCTCACTGTTTTCGTCTTTGAGCTTTTACTCTTTTTCAGTGTGTTTTCAGTTCATGAAAGTAAAATTTTGGCCCCTTAAGAATGTCTTGTTCAATGTTCAGTTGGACTGAAAGACATTCTAAGGGGTCGGCTGTTCATTTTGAACTACAGATGCAACTTTGTAACTGAGCTAGCTAGCTAGTGCTAGCATTAGAGTGCTACTGCTAGATGGCAAAAGCCAAAATGCCAATCTCAACGCTTCAAAACACTGACGTCACAGTGGCTGTGTTCACTTCTTTTATTTGCTGTGGTCTGGACAAAAGTTTTGGACCGACCAACTTCCAGACAGATATCACCATGCCCACAGCCAAAGCTAGCATAAACCATAGCTCCTCTTCACAGCTCAATACAAAACATTTTTTACAAATGTCCCAAAACACAACAGAACAATGTCACTGAAACCAAGGAGTCTGCAAATTGTCATCTAAACACCCAATGCAGTATCATCTGTATTCATTGAGAGCTAAACAGTAAAATAAATCACAAGTAACAGCATTATACAGCATGAACCATATCAGATGCTATTTCATCCCCAGTTTGTACGCAATCAAAAATGATTTTTGGTCCAATCACTATATAAGCAGAGCTTTCTTGCCCTCTAAGGACAGATTGAACTGCTTTATAAAAGTGTTCTTTCTTTTGGCACAGTACCGGTCGTGGTTGCTAGGAGATTTTTTTTTAATAAAACCTCAACACCTGTTAACCGGGATGGGGAGGTTACTGAACAAGACTATTCCTTTCCAGTAGCTACTGTGCTTTGATTATAAAACCTCATCTGAACTTATAATCATCGGTCATTCTTTTGATGGGATACACAAAATCCCAGGAGACAGTGGTGGATATGCTGCTGTGTATCTTTGGTCTTTTATTCCCTTAGAAGACACATTCTGCACAAAAGGGACAAAGGAACCAGAAATAACAGAATTTTTTCACCTAAATAATGAACGTAGATGAATTGCTGTAACATCTGACCACCAATAATGGGCGGCTTTTATACTCCTTTAGCTCACTGCAGGCAACTTAATAACTTCTGCCAAGTACAAGACATTACCTTATAACCCAGGATCAGAGAAAATCTGGTCTCAGGCAGTAATAACGTAATAGAAACCTAAGGCAACGACAGGATTGTTCCATATAGAGGAGCAGCAAATACATAAACAACTAATGTTCAAGACAAAAGTGAACTTTGCATTTCACAGCATGGCATTAGAAAAGAGATTTTTGTCACAGTGCTACAGCATTTCTGCCCGCCTTTTCACATAAGTGGAACACCAGGATAAAAGTTCATTTCCGTCAGTCCCTGCCCCCACCAAAAATATAAAAGAAATAATAATGATGCTCCCAGTCCTACAAAAAAGCGTCTTACTTCACTGAAAGGATAAAAAAAGTGAATACAAATGTGTTTCTTTGGTGCAGGGACAGTTATTAAGCTATGCTTTAATGTATTTTTAATGGGATTATATCACAGCTATAAGAATACTCCGTGTATCCCATTTGAACTCACATAAATATGTCCTTGTCATATCTGACTTACTAATACCTCTCTCGTTTCTCACCTTGCCATTCTCATCGTACCTGTGAAAGAGACTGGATGATGGTACATTGGAGGGTTTATCTGGTGGAGTAAATTTGATGGTAATCTTGTAACGAGATAAAAGATTTCTAAGGAGCTTTATACTTTTGAGCAATTCAAAGGGACATTTCTCACAACAACTGATGCTGCTGACAATTTCCTGCCCTATTACAGGGTGGACTAATGATTAATTCATGTCCCCGCTGTCTTAACGAGGTTGTGCCCGTTAGTGGACAGGAGGGGGGCGCACTCTCGGGTGCTTTGATATCCTACATTCAAGGCTGTGTCACACATTAATGATTTCTTTGAGCTGTGAAACGAGCATCATTATCTCTTTTTCAAAAAGGGAAGGATGTGAGATTTCAGCTCAGCTTGTATAAAGACAGGAGGAATCAGTCACTGTGTACATATGTGTGTGTGTGTGTGTGTGTGTGTGTGTGTGTGTGTGTGTGAGAGAAAGAGTGAGTGTGAGTGAGTGACTGTGTGACACTTGAGCATTGCCTTACATTGTAACCTGCATCTGAGGGAAAAAGGATGGAAAAAGCAACTTTTCTGTCAACCCAAACAGCAATTAAAGGGATAGTTCAGATTTATTGAAGTGGGGTTATGTGAGGAACATATCAATAGTCAGTTTCTTACCTACAAGAGATGTTGGTTGGCATGCCCTAAGTCTGGAGAAGCAGGCAGGGGTATCAACACGTAAGCTAATCTATGTACCGTTAAGATTGTGGTCAGCAGCTAAATGCATTTTAGCCATCTAAAAAGATCTATATCAATTTAAGTATATGCAATTTTTACAATTATTTACTTATCTATGAAACAGGAAACATATGAACTTATGCACACCCATAAATGGTAACTGCAAGAGGCTGGGATTTGCAGACGTTTAGTCAGTATATGGGTGAAGCTCCAAGAAAAGCTGGATCCTACATTTCCCATAATGCAAGTGGGTAGCATCTTTCATTAGATCCTTTCTTCTTGGTAAATGCTCATGTCTTTCAGAGCCCACTAACCCTGGAGTTGCAAACAATGTTGATGACATCATCAGGGTTATTTTCGCAGCCTTAAGAAAGCTCCATTCAGAGTTGTAAAACACCTTTAACTTGAATTCATCTAAGCACTAACACTGGATATTGTTTCAATAGAAGTCTAATTACACAATACCTAAGTTTTACATTTCTTTTTTGATATTTTATTTTGAGAAATATGCACTGACTTTTCTATACACACTTCCACACATACACGCATTTTTTTTCAAAATAAAGCTATCAAATACTAAATGCTAGGTAAACATGAGTAGCACTCCTGGAACTGTGCCTCAATAAAATAGTCATACTAATTTGGCACAATTCAGATTTAAATCAGGAAGCATCTAATAAAAGAAGTAATTAAGATAACAATTGTGACAGTCAAAGCCACCATTCAAATTTTAATACACATTGCAACAGACACATTTCAGTCAGTACCAAAAAGTTATTGAGGTTTGATATCTGCCCTTATTGTGCACTTGATTATATATCAGTTCAAGCTGTAAATCAAGAATACTTTGAGACTTCTGTATGCTGCATGAAATGGACTAATACATTCAAAAGAAAAATAGTATGATGAAATAAAAAAATCCATTCTGGTAAAAAAAATGACCTAGGGGCTGACCTCATGATTTTCCACAAATTCCAGCAACAAATGATACCCTGTTCTTCCTTTCTTTTTCATCCAGCCCATGTTTCAACCAATTTCCTGCAGTCTACTTTCAGTCATCAAAATATGTTATTTATTAATTTTTTTTTTTTACTTTTAAGAGGCTTTTCATGCCTCTACATCTATTCTGTCACTTCACCGCTGCAGCAGCAAGAAGGGTTCAAAGGTCACGGCAAAGTAGAGAGAGCTGGATGAGTGAGAGGGTTTAAGTTCGCACAGAGAGTGGAGGATTGTATATTTCCTAAGAAAACAGGAGCAGCCATTTGAGTGGAGGTCATGGACATTTCTATGCATGCTGACGGAATAGGTGGAAGCGTTGGAGGAGAAAGGCCTCTTAAAACTAAATGAACTAAAAGCTCTTGGTTTGAATGCTCTTCAGCCTATACTCTGCCAAATGTACTCTAGCTGGAATAAAGCACTCAGGTCAGAAGGGATGTTTTTTGAAGCTTTTAGGCTAACTCTGATTCCCACTTAAAACCAACTTTAGTTCCCATTTCACAGGACAAGACCTTTTCTCTCCGTCTGTTTCAGTGTTACTGTAGCATGTTACAGTAAAAAAGACATTTTCTTCTACACTTGTTGAGACATTTGTTATTTAAAATGTATGGCTTTAATTCTAAATTGAATTAGAAAAACAAAACAATAAACCAAAACAAACGTGAACTTTGTTGCCCTTAGAGTTGCCATAACAGACGTGTCATGTCTTTAATATAGTCCTTTATACACACACACACACGCACACACACACACAAATTATGCACTGATTTCAGGGGTGTAATTCTTATAAAATCCACATGATGGCAGTATGGATCTATATTATGATCTCCCTCGGCATCTTGGTTTGAAACTTAATGTGAATCATACATTTTAAATTAAAATGCTTTAAAACATCACATTTTAATTGATATATTGAGTTGATTTTTTTAAGGTATAAGAACCCATAATTTGCATATGGATGAATATTGATTCATATTGAATATTTTTATAGCATTTTTTTAGCAGGGTGTGGATATTTGTTGACCTTCCCATTGTGTTTGGATCAGATCTGATGTGCTTAAAGTTAAAACAGGCTATTTCATGAATATTATCCAGTTAATCCAAACCTGACCAGTTTAAAGTTTGTGTATAATTTCACCTTTATCTTGCCCTGGATTGTTTTCTTTAACTATATAATCTAACTATAATGTAACTATAATCTAAACTAACACATCGTCACCCTGTTAAAATAATTGCCTAACCCATTTTTTCAAGTTTTGCAGGAAACACAAAAAACTTCACCAAAAGTGTAACATATGACATTTATTGATCATTTCACTCAAAAAGGATGTAACAAAGGATGGCTATTGGCATAGTAATAACACTGTGTGTAGATTATGTAATTTAAGAGAAATAAATGACTTAGGCAATTTTTTAACAGGACTTTGTGACTTAAGCAAGATATGGTAACGCTTTATTTTAAAGGTGTCTACATAAGAGTCACACAAGCCTGTCAGAAACATGAAATGACAAGTATCATGAGCATTAATGTTACTTCAAAGTGTCATTAATGTTCATGACACATCTCATGTTTATGACACGCTCATGTCACTCTTATGTACATTTTATTTTGACTTAGGCATAATAAATCCGCTTAAGTCACACTTGACATAGGCCATTATCTTAAAGGGGTAAAATCACATGATCTGATCAACTGAGGATGAGGGTGATTTGACAATAGGTGGCCGGCGTCATGAGGAGATGATTTAGGCAAAAAAAATAACAATTTTGACAAAAAAAAACTCACCTACTTAGGCGATTATTTTAACAGTGTGACAATACAAGAAGGGTTACTATAATCAAAACTAGAAAATTTCCTCTGGGGAAATTCTGAAAGGGCCACGGGGGCTACTGCCGGTGTGTGTACACTATGATGAGATTCTTCAGAGATTTCAAACAATTAATACTAGCAATGATATGATACTATATTATATACAAGGAGCACACCTACAACAAGCATTCCTTTTCAAGTATTTATTCATACAGCAACCTATGCCCTTTAACCTCAAAATGTGTGTGTGTGTGTGTGTGTGTGTGAAACATGTGTATCTGGAGGAGTGTGCGCGCTTATGCGCGCATTTGTGTGTGTGTGTAACAAATATCCCATAAAGTTACCTGTGTGTGTGTGTGTGTGTGTGTGTGTGTGTGTGTGTGCGTGTGCGTGTGTGTATCTGTAACTGTAATCAAATCAAAGGATCAAAGGCAATAAGAGCAGAGCAATCAACAGAATTAACTGCCACCTGAATGTCCCGGAACAGTGAGAGCAGCCAGAGGTGGACAGATTGGAATTTCTGGCCTCGAACAGAAAGCATTTTGGGCAAAACCATAATACCTATCATTGATCCGATTTCACTTTGAGCATCCTGAGTTCTTCCTGAACAGCTACATATGTTTTTTTTTGTGAAGAAAAATAGCTTTATAAGAGCAATCTGTTAAATATGCTTTTCTACAGAAATCTTCCTGCCTTTTTAATATGGCTGTCAATGAGGCTTTTGGTGCGTGTTGGTGGCGCATCTATGCGTCCTATGCCCAAACTATAGTTCTGAGAGCTTTACCAGGGGATTGTAAGTGAGAAGACAAATTTTCCTAAGTTTCTATGTATAAATTATTTCTGTAAAGTGGAATTTGCGGCCTGGAGCGCAGTTTCCAAATTTATTTTTTGACAATTTTTTCTCTCCCTCTACACTCTGGCGATGATGTCACACACTGTGACACTAACATTCCATGCAATACACACCCATTATAATCTCAGAATTTCTCCAAAAATGATCATGGTCATTGAACAGGGATTGATTAAAAAAACTATATCGAAACGTGGATTAATACTAATTAATCCAGTAATTCTACTGTTTAAAGTTTAAATGGAGTCTCTAGGTGAAGTAGACGTTTGAAAATCTCCAATTATTGTTCTTTTTCGCTCATTTTTTTTCGGCCGTCCCAATCACTTCAATGCAAAATTTTGGGCAGTTTTCGTATTCCGTAGAGAAAAGTTAACAGCACACTGATCCCGATCAAACCGCACGTTTTGATGTATAATTTGTCTAGTAGCGGGACGAAATTGTGTCCGGAAGAGGAAGAAGAAAAAATCCACAGTATAACAGTGCTCGGTGCGATTGCCCCGTGGCCCTAACTATCACTTGTGCATCTCACGACCATAGACTGTATAAAATGCTCCCGACTCTCCGTCTGTTGAGTGCATGTAGGCAAGTTTTAGAAACAGCAGGTGGCGACCTAGAGCTTTACTCCGACTAACAATAACCACAGAAGAAGACCACTGCTAGGTTAGCTGACAAGCTAGCCGTTACAAATTGCACATTTAGACTGACGTGAGCATCAAAATGCTTCTACGGGCGGTCAGACCGTGGTTGCTTCGTTGCAGGAGTCTGCCTTTGGCCTGCACACGGTCGTACTACGCCGATAAAGTAGCTCGTCTCGGCTCTCAGACGGATAAATTGTCTTCTGAATATCAGGTAGGTTAGTATGTTGCTAACGTCAACTAGCCAAACTATCAGCAGCTGGACTCGCTGCTAATGTCAACGCTATGTGGTTAACCACACAACTGACAGGCAGGTGTAAAACCACGCTAAGGTCAGCTAATGTTGGGAAGCATTAGTTTATTTAGTTATTTAACCACGCATAGGCTTATTGTAGCTTGTTTACTCGCTACAAGAGGTCAAAACCTTGGGCTTTCACTCAGCCAAGGTCTTGGCATCATCATACTAAGTTAGCCTGACAGCTGCACATTTACCATTAACCATCCTTCGTCCCTTTCAGCAGGTAGACACAGCTTCAGCTCAGTAGAATAGTCCTGAAGTTATTTATTTCACCAAAGCAGTTTACTGATATGTAATTGCAATTCTTCTGCATGCATCCTTGACAAATGTTGTGAAAACCTTGAATGTTGTGAAAACCTTTCATAACTGGGATTGTATTCAGTGCCTCCTAGGTGGAGGTGTGAATTACTAGTTGTGGTGTTCAGTCACCAGACTGAAGAATCTGTGCTTCGCACAGTATAACTGACAAGTAAAAAACAAAAATAAATGCATAAAGAGCAAACTCTATCATAAACATAATTTGATGTTCAATTAGAACCTCTGAAAATACTAGTCACTGCAAGATGCATTAGTGTAACTATTGGTACATATTGTCCACATTCAGTTACCAAGAACCTTACAGACGCAACACCAAAAAATCTCACTGGATGGCAGCACAGACACATTTTCTTTATATTTACAGTTTGGAAAAAGACTGCCTATTAAAAATGTCTATCAAGTGTTTTGGTCCCATGGTAAGTCAGTGTTATGACAGCTATGTTCTAGACCTTTTTCATTTCTTCCTGACAAATACACTTTTAAGATAGTATTGAGGGGGTTGTAAACTAATCTATTGTAAATGGTCTAAGAGTTGACTTTAACAATTTAATTAGCTTCATAATCATAACTTGTCTTCTGTTGTCATGGGAGAAAGAAAATGCTGTCATGATGCTCGCCCACTCAGAAGATGATTGGGTGTTATTGCAAATTACAACCGATTTCAGTTTAAAGCACTGGTCTTGTAGTAATTTTCTTTGTATTATGTGGTTCGTAAGTAGTATTTGGACCATGTGCCAAGTAACTGTTAGGGCTGAGTGGTGTTTGTGGTGTGAATATGCTAATGTTAATCATGTTTCTGTCATTAGCAGTTAATGATTAATATACATGTGTTTGGGAAATTACCCCCTCTACTATATATGTATATGACTTTAACACTTTGCTTGCAGCCTGCTTGTTAAGGTTGACTGCATTAACTTAATTCAGTCATTAGTTCCTTAATGTGGTGCTATGTCTGCCACAGAATGTCATCAGTATAAATCATACAACCTGAAGCAACATTCTGTATATTCTTGTGTTCCAGGATAATTATGAGCGAATGCAAGTTCTTGTCGACGAACTTAAAAGCCGGACAGAGAATGTTAAATTGGGTAAGTGTGAGCACATAATGGATTACACACTACACAGATCTTAACACAACTACAAGGGTCTTTAATTTTGTGTTGATTTTTGTTTCCACCAACAGCATGTTTTGGAAACTAGTGAAATAAAGACACTTATTTTAAGTACTATTTTTCTTTTTTTTTAAACAGCTATTTGATTAGGTTATATATTTATGGCTATGTAATATTTATACCTGTAATAATATAATGATGGGGAAACCAAGTAAACTTTGTCTTGGCCACCAGCATGCATTCACTTATTGATCTCAGGCCATGTCTCTTAATGTATTAAACTTAATAACCAGTTAAAAAAAATCCTTGCAGTATGTTTAAATTCACCACTTTGTGTTTTCATTCCAGCAGTGGAATTTGGATGACCAAGTTCAAGCCATTTGCATGATGAAACTATTGACAAAACACCTTTTTGTACTTATCTGTTCTAATTTAGCTGCTTAGGATCCACTTGTGGCTTTAAGCGCTGCTCTAACTTGTAAATAGGCAAACTGAAATTTACAACTGGTTCTCAGTTAACTTTTTTAAAAGAATGAAGGGTAAAACCTCTTGCGCTGTGTGTCAACACGGCCAGTCACACTTTTATTTGCAGTAGATATTCCAATGCTGGTACTTATCTAACTTTGAAAAGATAACTGTGTTTAGTTACAGTGAGTTTTATGACGATAAAAAGTAAAGTAAAGTGGTGCATACATGCTAAATGTTTATCTTTGTTTTAATGTGTAGGGTATGGGATTGTGTTTTTGGTTAGGATATTCACTTTGACACATACTAAATGAACAATGGACTATTCAAAGTGTTGCTAAAATGTTAACATTCTGTTTATTTGTAGGTGGGGGAGAGAAAGCCAGAAGACTTCATACTTCTCGTGGGAAACTGCTTCCTAGAG
This sequence comes from Centropristis striata, assembly GCF_030273125.1. Taxonomy (NCBI): domain Eukaryota; kingdom Metazoa; phylum Chordata; class Actinopteri; order Perciformes; family Serranidae; genus Centropristis; species Centropristis striata. Next base: position 25,346,634 of record NC_081523.1, read on the forward strand.
AGCGTATAGACAGACTGCTGGATCCAGGGTACAGTGTCGTCTACTTCCATCTTTGATTAGAAATTCTTGGCTGACTCACACAGAACCCAGCACATGCAAAGGATTTGTAGTGCTCTTGTTTGTTATCATTACAAGAACCATGGTGCAGGTAGTTCTTATGACTCATGCTGTACACACTCTCCTGTACGCTGAGAACAGGGGGAGGAGAGTAGCTATTTTAAATTGCATGTGTTACATGGGTACTCATCTGGTTTTGTTGCAGGACCCCCTTCTTGGAATTCTCTCAGTTTGCCGCATATGAATTGTATGGAAAAGAGGACGTCCCAGCAGGCGGTATACTTACCGGGATTGGGCGGGTTTCAGGGTAAGCACTATGAATAGGTAGGTAATATTGCTAAAAACAAACTACACAATAAAATGGATTTTCAGCCAGTGTCTATGCATCTTTAAATGTCATAACTAGATGCAAAATATTCACATTTCTGAGTCTATGATAATTTCATGCGGTGTTAATTTCATCTTTGTGACTTGTAATTAGCTTTTTGGTTAATTTCCATTGAGATTTCCCTTCGGAACACCAGGTGCATCACATAATTTAATGTTTTTTATTGTTATTTCTCACAGGGTGGAATGTGTTATTGTTGCAAATGATGCTACTGTCAAAGGGGGAACATACTTCCCAATTACAGTGAAGAAACACCTTCGTGCACAAGAAATAGCCCAGCAGAACCACTTGCCATGCATTTACTTAGGTGAGTTTTTCTATTATTGAAAGGGTTTGGTAAAACAAGAAACCTTTTAGTCGCAAAAGGGAGAAAAAATACTCTCACTGGCAGAACTAACCATAAATATGAAAGTCAAGAGAAATATTGTATTTCTGCAACTATTAAATTAGCATATTGGATGTTGGATTGAGTTTATGAAATTCAGTTACTTTATCAGCAAGGTTTCCTCTGCAGTAGTTGAAATCAAAGAGCCCTTTAGAAAAAAAAGTGTAAACTTGGGTCATCCCAAAATTCCCTCGTTAAGGCTTTTCAGTTTTTATCATATATGGAAGGCAGAGTGTCTGTAATGTAGCCAGAGGCCAGATGTTAATAATAATCAGATGTCTCTAAATAGCCTGATGTTCTTGACTCCTCTAGTGGATTCAGGAGGTGCCAATCTCCCCAGACAGGCCGACGTCTTTCCAGACAGAGATCACTTTGGACGTATTTTCTACAACCAGGCCAGGCTGTCTTCAGAGGGAATTGCACAGGTGATGCTTATCATATTTCACATGTTGAACACATAACATTTCAATCAGATGAGACTTCACTACGGCTCTTCTACCTTTGGCCATTGTTTTTTTATTGTTTCCTCTTGTTACTGTCTTAGTACGTTTTGTTGTATTTAAAATAACTTTGGGTTGATTCATGGATCAGTTCTTCGAGGCAGACAGGGTTGTCTGAAAAGTTATATCAGAAATAGCGGGGATGGTAAATTTAAATGGACTGCACTACTGGAGGCTATTCATCTTTTTATTGTCTGCTGGCAACTGATCCATCTTGATATTGACTGTTGAAGAATAGACATCCTTGTGTTCAAAACCAAAACAAAAAAGAGTCAGTTTGTGTGGGAGCTGAAGAATGTGATAAATGCAGTAGAAGAATCAGGTATTTTCTCTCTAGGAGACCCGAGGGTTTTCAACACAGCTCAGTATGTTAATACAACTTCAACAAACTGAATGCCCATTAATTCCTTAATGATTAAAACTAACTTATTCAAGCCTTTTTTCTTAAGGTTTTTTTTCTTGTGTTTAGCAGTACTGTCACATTTCCCACTAGATTTCTGTATTACCAATTTCAGTTGAAAGTGCCCATTTCATTGTTATTAACTGCATTGACAATTCAATTCTTCACCGAAAAGGCCTGTAATGACAGGACCATTGAAGATAGAGTGTCAAATCAATACTGCATTTGAATCCCTGCTGGAACAATCAAGTGTGAAGCTACAAGCTCGCTTAAAGCCAAGTTGTCCTTGAGGTGGTAGCACACTGTCAACATCTTGGGTGTCCATTGATAATATTAGACTTTTCTTGACTCTTTCAGATTGCAGTTGTGATGGGCTCCTGCACTGCTGGAGGAGCGTACGTACCTGCCATGGCAGATGAGAGCATCATTGTGCGCAAGCAAGGAACTATTTTCCTTGGAGGACCTCCATTGGTAGGATATATTTTTGTTGTTTAATTATATAAGACTAAGATGAAAGTTTGACAATAAAGTTGACTCGTACACCTGTTTGTTAAATGGTGGTTCATACAGTATATTATATATTAGGTTTATAAATTAAGCACAAGAAATATCTCACTAATGCCATGTAGTTGTTTTTATTTCATTAAAGCAGTGCAGTAAATTGCTACATGGTAGCAGACACTACTACTGGTGGAATATACCTCACAAATGTGTTGTCTGAGAGTCTCCTTGCTTTTGTATTTACAGGTGAAAGCTGCCACCGGGGAAGAAGTTTCTGCAGAGGACCTTGGTGGTGCTGATCTTCACTGCAAGTATGAAATAACAGTGTTGAACATTAAATTGCATGCGTGGGTTTTTTAAATTAATCTCATGTTTTTGCTTTTAGAGAAAGGTTGCTCAATTAAAAGTCATTAAAGGAAAAACTTTCCTTATTCTCAGCTGGCTTTGCTTCATTGCATTGTGGGTAGTATCTGCAGATGAACAGTGTTTGGCCAGCGCCCAGCCTGCCACTGCAATGATAGAAAGCCGGTTGAAAATTGCAAAAGTTTCTCTTTATCATCTGTTGTCTGACTCACTTTTTTTGATTTTTTTTTCTCTGTGCATTGATCTCAGTATTTTTATAACACAATAAAATGGTCAGAAAAGGTCAGATGTTTACATTAACAGATTTAAATACTGTTTCATTTAAAATGGTGACATCATATGTATGTGGCTCTCTAAGTGTTATTTTTAAGCAATGATGTCTTTGCTTTCACAATTTTTTTAGTGTTTGATTTGTTGTTTTATTTTTTCAGAAAATCTGGCGTGACAGACCACTATGCATTAGATGACAACCACGCACTCCATTTAGCAAGAAAAGCAGTGAGAAGCCTCAACTACAGGAAAAATATTGAGGTCAGTCCAAAGATGACGATCATTAACAATCACCTTCTTATATTCCACAAAGTCAAGCTCTCTGTGCTTTCTGTTGACGTGGAGTCTGTTCTATTTTTCAGGTCACCACAGAACCGACTGAAGCCCCGCTCTACCCAGCGGATGAACTCTATGGCATAGTTGGAGCTAACTTGAAACGCAACTTTGATGTCAGAGAGGTATTTGTCCAGTTTCCTGTGCACTGTCTCAAAGGGGAAAGAAAAAAAGTTACAGTCTGTACTCCAAAAAAAACGTTCTCTTCGTTTCTAAAAAGAAATTTCAACATGGCAACACTGTATTCTAGATGTTCAACTAAACGATCTGGCAGTTTATTAATAATGTTGTTTTTATTCTGGTGGAGTCACCTTTGAAGTTGTAAATACTTTGATTGATTTGTTATAGTATTACCACCACAAAATGGTGGTTATAATATACACACTTTGCACCTCTGTGTTAATCTTACAATTTATGAAATAAATAAACAAACAAACCTAGCGTTTTCAGGTTGAGAATGCACTGTAAACAATATTTAACTGTCAGTTGTCCCTGTCAGGAGCTGAGTCAATAATGGACAGCCAGCATCAATCACTTTGTTTCTTGCTCTGTCTGGCAGGGCTCGCCAGATGTTCTCATTTGGTTTAAAGCCGATTCCTTTGATTCTTGATGTAGACCCAGGAGTGAGAATTACTGCTAACTCTACAGATGTCAAACTGTTTGTAGTGTAAAACAGTATTGGCAGTTCATTTAGGATACAAGATCAAGTGGCTGCTCCCCCTTTACAGGAGTTTTTTCAACTGTAATAGGCTTTTCAACACAGGGCACACTTGAATCACTTTAAGTTAAATTGTTTAAAGCACCAGTCTGGTGAGTTTATATATCTTCGTATTATGAACCGTTCCATTAAAAGACCAAAACCAACAATTAATTGATCCAACTAACAAGTCTTTTCCCTGTAGCCAGAGCCTGACATTGCTTATTCCTCTGTGCCATAGAACTCCATTGTTGTCCAAAAGCTATTAAAAACACATCAATGACAATGAGCCACTCTGCTGCACTGGGTAACATATTCCTGTATTACCATGAACATGGGGATTGTAATTTATTGAGCTGGTTAAACATACACCACCATGCTGCTGTAAATACTTTCTGCCACTTTAGCAGCAACTCAGACAAGGATCTGAAAAGTGAATCCAAGGGTGAAGTGCCTTAAACCTGCATTCTTTCTAATGACCAGCAGGGGGCGACTCAGCTGTCTGACGTTACTTCCCACCTCAGTAAACAGTGACTACGTCTACTTCTTTTGTACACTTTATGCTAACCCTTTGAGTAGTTTCTGTTATAGGAAATTACAAGCCTTTAAAAACAAAACAAAACTGTATTTGGGGCCCATTTGAAATAGTCCTTCGTCGGAATTATTGAGATAATACCAGCCTTAGCCTGTAACATCCCAGAATGTATTATTTATGGGTTTTATATATAACTTTTCTGCATGTCTCAACCAACTATGTTATATATTTTTTTGAGTTGTGTACTTACATTATCCTAAATGTTTCCAAATAATTTCAGAGAGATCTGTAATTTTAATCAAGGTTATAGTTAATTTCATTTGGTTGCCTTTCAATAATCATATCGCCTTTGCACATTGTGGGGTTTTTTTCCATCATCAGATGTAATATCTTAAGTTATCAGAGAAACAGGCGGAGCAAACATGACCAGGTGATTAGCTCGCAGCAGCTCCTGTTTCTGCCTTACAGTGCCGGAACACACATTTTTAGCATGAAACTGCTTAATTCAGTGTTTTTACCAGTTTGAATAACCTTGTCTGTTTGTTTTGGACAAGAGAGGACCTCCTTGGATAATTCAGCTCCTGGTTAAAACCTCCTGACCAAAACCAAATTCCATCTTTTGTTATTGTTTTGATTAAGAGAACCCCTAGTGGCAGTAAATTATATCCATTATTTATGTTTAAAACAAGCAAACAAAAAGGAAAACATTGCAGACTTGGTATGCAAGTCTTGGCTTGCCTGTATTTGGCTGCCTTTTACAATTTTCTTCTCTTCATTTGATTGCAGGTCATCGCCAGAATTGTAGATGGCAGCAAATTTGATGAGTTCAAGGCTTTCTATGGAGACACACTTGTTACAGGTATTTGAAGTAACCTTTTTATTAATTTGCACAACCCAAAGAATCATAATTTTTTGAATCTACCGACCTTTTGACATTTGACCCTCAATATGTACCTGTTCAGGATTTTCCAGAATATTTGGTTACCCTGTCGGAATCATTGGCAACAACGGAGTCCTGTTTTCAGAGTCTGCGAAAAAGGTAAATAAATACTTTATACCTAAAGATGACTGAACCAATAAATGTGAATGTTGTCTAAATAATAAATATGGATTTATAAAGCCTGTTTACAGTATCTTTACAGTGTTAGAAGAAATCCCTAAAATTTGCCCCGGGCTTCATAAAACATCCATGCCACAGCTTTGATCCTGTGATGTTATGAATAAACAGGCATCGCCAGTGTTAAGTGTGAGAAGCTAAGCTTCACGATTGAGTTGAATTTTCAGAGAAATAAGCATTGTACTGGTACTGTGTTTCTCTAAATGTCAAGGACTTTAACTGAATACTGGAGCACTTCAGATAGTTTTATCCGCGGAGACTTGCTGCTTACTACACAGCCTACCAACACTTTTCTCCTCAGGGAGCTTTAGTCTTCGTAGAAGGTTTGTATTGACCTTTCACAGTCAAGGCGCAGAGTTTCTCTCGTACAATAAGCTCTCAAATTGTACTTGTCTGAGCCATCTCAGGAGTACTCTGATGAATGGCATTGTAATAACATAGCATTTAGAAACCATGGACAGGGGACAATCTTAATTTTCATTCAATATAACTCACTTAATTTGCAAGCCAGTCTCCCGTGAACAGCTGAACTTTACACAGGCTTAGGAACGACGAGGAGCTGAATTTGTGATTATAGACTAATGCGTTTTTCAAACACATTTTGAATTAGATTACAAGCTTGACCTGGAAAAAAGGTTTCTCTGATTCATTATTATCTGTGAGGTCTCAATATGACAGTATGAGCATTGGTGTCTCATCAGGGTAATTGCTGATGAAAGGGACAGACACAGATGTGGAACAGACATGTTCAGAGAGCATATCCAAGAAAAATCAATACAGAGGCTGCATTTTCGAGATGCATTTTTGAGACACGCTGTCATCACTTAAGACGTGCCAGGGCTTCTATTATGCAAACTGTTAAATTGTTAAAAGCTTTTCCCCAGGTGTTTGTGAAAGGGAGAGGTAAGAGAGAAAAGATTAGATTTCTGTTGTTGTGCGCACATTTGGGAGCAAACTGATGGATCATTTTTCACCAGGTGACAGTTTCTAATAAGCAGCCGTCTTTCACGCTGTCTCCCAACTTCTGTTTACTCTTTTCGATGCAAGGCAGGATGCTTCACTGAAAGAAAGCCAGCAGAGGTAACTGCCAAAATAAAGAAAACACCTGAGTAATTCAGCAATACAAAGTATATGGAAATGAGGTGTCTCCTCACAGTGCACAGTCTTTTGTGCTTGTTTTCCTGTGCAATAGCTCCTGGCAGCTCTGTGTTGTTCAGTGGGTTTTTTCCTGCGAGGCTGAAGGCCATTCAGCTCTTTCGTATTCAAAGTAAAATCTAGCAAGTACAAAACCAATGTGAAACCAGGTGACCTCTCTCCCAAGTTGATACGTTTCTGTCCTGACTGGTCTCGACTCGTATTGCAGATGATGATAAAAGCGGCCAACTGCTCACGGGATACACACTTAACGAAAGGTTTCATGAACATGAAGTGGTTGTCAGTTTTCATATTTAGTTTGATTCAGCCTTTCAAATCAGCTCCCAGCATCTCCAGAAGTTCCAGCTTCCTATGAAAGCACACCTCCAGACAGTATAGGTATATATGTATAGCTACAGCCCAGGCGCTCGTCTAGTACCTGAGGCAGTTCAGCATTTACACTTGTGTGCGCTTTGAATATATATATATTCTCTGTTGGTGCAGGTTATATTCCTGTTATTATCTTCAGGTGCCAAGAAAAATAAATCATTACCATCCTATCATTTTATTTTAAGTTGTTGTAGTGCATGTCTGTGCTTTTGTCCTCTGGGCAGTTTTGCTGTTGCAGTACTAATATAGTAGATTCACTGAATATTTGGATTCCTTTCCAGGGAACGCATTTCATCGAATTATGCTGCCAGAGAAACATTCCACTTATTTTCCTCCAAAACATAACAGGTCAGTGGGAATTCCTAACATCTGAGGTTAGGGGATTATTTATCTTTCTATTGTTTCTATAGTGAAAGCAATAATGAAAGAGATTTATTATTATTTAAGTGTTCCTATACTAATTGTCTCTGAAAGACATCCTGGCAGACCCTTGGAGACAAAATGTCCCCAGTGAAACCCATTAAAACCACATTATTTTGGTCTCTCAGCCATTAGAGCATAAAATCATGCATTCTATTATATAAGGCTTTTAATCTAGAGCCCTTTAAAAATATTTTTTTTGTTACTATTTTCCACCAGATAGAGCAATGTGGCAAAATAGCTCAATGGGGAATAATAATATTACTATATAATTTTCTGGCAATTTTTTTGACATGTACATGTTTGTCCTTGTAGAACATCAGAGCAGCTTTGTTAAATTGAGGCACACGGTTTAGATTACTTAAAATATCATGTTGGTGTTGTGGCGCTTAATGGGATCTTAGGCAGCTAATGAATCCTGTATTTAATATAAGCTTGTCATCACACACTGCAAGGTGATGTGTGATAAAGGCAAAGTGATGATATCACACTTCATTATCAGATATGACACCATGTACATTTATTTTCATGAAATGCTCTCAGTTTTTTAACCGCTTATCATTGATCATGTATTTTTAACACCTAGATACTGTCCCTTGAGATGGCAACACACAAAGACAATCCATTTTTCGTGTATTATCTCTCCACTGTATCTTTTTCTTAGGCTTCATGGTGGGTAGAGAGTATGAAGCAGGAGGAATTGCCAAGGATGGAGCTAAGATGGTAACTGCAGTTGCCTGTGCCAATGTACCCAAGATTACTGTTATCATTGGCGGCTCCTATGGTGCAGGAAACTATGGCATGTGCGGCAGAGCCTACAGGTATGAAGAAGTTAATGAAAAATAAAAAAACACACAGCACCAGTAGCATCACAAAAAAGTGAACAAAATAGAAACCTGGCCAAGACCTTCAGTATTCAGTAAGGTAATTAGCTCAGTCTGGATTGTGAGTGCAGAATGTACTGTTCAGTAAGTGGAATAATATGCATCAGGTGCCCTTGGATTTTTATGTTTAGGTCGGTATGACCTTTTGTAACAGCAGAAACAGAGGCTTTCATATTTGAACCTTTTTAGTGTTATAAACACATTTTTATAATAAAAACATCATTTAATTAGAATTTTCAGACACTGACTACCACTCTTTGCCTCTCTTTATATGCTGTGTGCATGTGCGTGTGTGTGTGTGTGTACTTGCATCTTTCATTGCGAAATAGCAAAATTTGCATATTCTGTGAATAGTTCAGAGAGAAGCTGTTGTCTGATTAAATTAAGCCTTTCTCATCTGTGTCTCATTCAGCTTTTTCTCTTTTTTTCTTTTCCATTACCTAAGATACATTTAGAAAATTAACAGCAAGCATGCGCTTCCAATATATATGTAAGCACAAATGTAGTATTTTGGAAAATGATTTGGAAAATTTGATTTTTGTCCATCCTATTCCCATATTTGGCACAAACATCCACTTGGACTCAAGGATGAACTGATCAGAATCTATTGGTCATAGGTCAGGATCACTATGACCATGTGTCCGCCCCGTTCTTGTAAACGGGATAACTGGGGATTTCAATGTCAAGGTCACTGACACATTTTTGGCTAGAACTCAAAGATTCTTTAATTAATTATGACTACTGTCACACAAATTTCTAAAAGGATAAAATGATGAATTGATGACATTTTATGTCCAAAAGGTCAACTCCCTTGTATCATAATCTACAAAAACACTTTTCTGGCCATTTTTCAGCGCCATAACTCGGGAACAGAAGGAAGACATTTGATCAGATACTTAATAGGTGACACTAATCTTGACTACTTTGAAACTAGCGATTGTAAACAGCTTCTGTGCTGCTGGACTGAAGTGTGTAGAGCATTATCTGCCAGTCTTTGATTTAGCTGACTAATCTAGCTCCGCAGACAACAAGCACATTGACAGTCCCTTTATTCATCCCCACAGCCCACGATTCTTGTACATGTGGCCAAATTCCCGAATCTCTGTAATGGGCGGCGAGCAGGCAGCCACCGTCCTGGCCACCATCACCAAGGATCAGCGGGCACGTGAGGGAAAGGAGGTAACGATTCGCATTAATCATCCCGTCTGTGCTTTCTTGGAAAGGCTTAAATTAGCTTTTGTGGATTTGCTGCCAAAAGCATAAACATTATGAAGACACTTTTCTTTCAGTAATGGTTTGACATGGCACTTATACAAGGATAAAATTATATCAGTGTTAAGTGTTACAGTGATGACTTATCCTGAATAGTGCAGTCATCAAATGGCTATAATTAAATTGTGTCAGGTATGCTGTTATGGGTGTATTAAGAGCGCATTAATAGCGCCAGAATGAAACCTCACACCAGTGCCCTGATGGAAGGATTTTCAATCAGTGATGGTTTAACAGTATACGGCATTCAATATGCTGCAACGGAAACTAATCATTAGTTCTTTTTTCTTTATAAATGTAAATTTATATTTTGTACCATCTTTGTTCTACTTGTATTTACATTTGAACCCTGATGAACAAGTTTAGGGTGATAAGGTCATAAAATACGAGGACTTTGAAGCTTCAAGTGTCAAAAAAATACATTCACTAGAGCCCTACATATAACTGAATAATTGACACAGTGACACTGTGAAAAATGTATAAATATTTATGATTTGACTGTCTAATCAACCAGTTTATTCTCTTGAACAGGTTTTATGATATGCATTATATCTAATTAATGTTGTGAAACGGTCCCATGATTACGCTTGTACACACATGTTTACTTTATAAAACTTAACTCTTTGGTTAGGTTTAGGCAACAAAATCACTTGGATAAGGTTAGAAACAGGAAACACGGTTAGGATTTTAAAAACTACTTCCATATGAACACAGTTATTTAGGTGACCGAGGTGTTGATGCATTTATGTACATAGACTGTGACATATTTACGTACAGAAGATAATTTATAGGTTCACCCTAAATAAAAATGTTGATTTCAAAGGGGGCACAAAAGCCAGTGTCCTGGGTCAAGTCCTGTGTTTGTTTGTCCACCGACCTTGTCTGTCTTTATCCCTCATTACCTCTCTTCGTGCTTTACTCATGTCATAATTACTTTGACTACTAGAGATCAACACATCTTTATAGGTCGTAATAAGCCACCCCTCCTATGTGGAATAAGTGCATTACTTTTAGCAGGTATGACAATAAACATTCAATGAAAACAGCCTGCACCAACATACAGTGTACACTCAGTTGGCAGTTTATTATATCCTCCCAGCTAAAACTAAAGCAGTCTAATTTAACAGCCTTGCAATGAATCGAAACTTCACGAGGATTATAAACATGACTGTTACTTTTTTCCCTGCAGTTATGTTTGGCAGACCTACAATACCATTTCCTTTTTGTTTTATCAATTTATTCACAGTTCACAGCAGAACAAGAAGCTGCCATGAAGAAACCAATAGTGCAGCGGTTTGAAGCGGAAGGCAGTCCATACTTCTCTAGTGCGAGGTGAGTGTGTCTGTGTGTCTGTGAAAAAATGATTCGTCGAAAGGCTGTACAACATTGACACAGGGTATGAAGTTTTTGAATGTCAGAAAGTCAGCACTTAAACACTTAGTGAGAGGAAATGTTCTTTGTGGATTGACAGTATTGTGCAAAGTGGACCAAGAGGCCTCCAGCATCTTGTTTGTTTTTTTTTAAAATAGTTTCAACACATCATGTTATCCTGGTTTTCAAAGCCATGATGTTCATGTTCATGCATGAGGAGTGATGTTGTGTTGTGTTCAGAGTGTATTCTTCTCAATTAGATGTCCTGTTGCTCAGCTAATAAGAGCCCTCTTTGCTTTTCATTTAGTGCTGTGGGCTATTTTTATGTGCGTTAGCAGAGCACGTATCAGATGGAGTTGTTACAAACAAAATATGCATCATATGGTGGGGAATTGTGTGTATATGTTGCACTGCTGGGAGGAAAATCAAAGATTTTATATGTATTTAACAAGTAAGGGCCTTGCTGAAGTTGAAAATGTAATTTGCAGGAGAGTCGTGTAAATACAAAGGTTAAAAAACACAACGAAGACTTACAATGAATACATTAAACTATAAAGAGATTGATCAAGATTTACAAAGCACAGAAGGTCAAAAGGTCTCTAAATAAACATTATCCAAATGTACGAGATGTCTAAGAAGAATTTTGTTGATTGTACCACCTGTGATCCTGAAGACGATTCTATGAGTCTATTTACATATTGTAGAGATGATGAAAAAGAATTTGGCTTTAGTGGCCAAGAATAAGACCACTTTAAAGACACTCACCAATATAATAATCATTCAATCAATTTGGCCCTGGTGGCCTTTCAGAATAAAGCAAATTTGTGTTAGACAGTAATGTATGTATGCACGAATGTATCCATTCGTATCAAAATGTCTTGCTGGCCATCCATGCTCTTGGTGGATGAGGGAAAATCAAAGGATTTGTGATGTCCTTTCTCAAAAGAGGTTGTTAGGTTGTAATACACTGACTATTGTAAACATTCAATACATTTTTGGCACTTTTAGCAGCTCTGTACGTCACTCTGTTGGTCCACAAAACTTCCCCCACCCTCTAGAGGCCACAGTTTTCACCCTAGGCAGCTGAAAGTTGGCATAGAGGTCAAGTTTGTGTGTGAGAATGTGTGTGCTGTGTTCCTGCCAATGTGCTAAAAGCTGTGTGGCAGCGGTAAAACCCAAAATGCTGCATAACTTCCAAATGGTTTCACAGATGACGTGTACCAAAACTTAAATTCTCTACAAACTGCTCTAAGACATATCATATATAAATTCAGATGAACTCTGCTTATTAAAAGTAACCTGATGCTGCCATCTGAGACTACGTCACCATGGTCATTGTCGTCATTGTTGTTTAGAATGTTGCTTCATGTTGTTCACACATGAAGCATACACACATAAACCACGGTTGTACCCGACAGTAACTCCTCAAAGCTCACTGAATGGTTGTGTCTGAACAGCCAGTTGTTCTAACACATCACTTGAAGCCTGATGTGAGGGATTTGTGATCTTGTAATCCTGCGATTCTCACGTGATCTTACAATATCACAAGAATCCAGCTGCCAAGGTAAATTGAAAAGGCAGGGTGTTCAAAGGCATCATAGTTTCCATTCAATCCCTAAACTCATGAACCATTTGTCGTAGACTTGTGGGATACATGATTGGTCTCAGCAGCGATTTCTTGTTTCAATGGTGTGAATTTCCCCTCACCTGCACACACACAGAACCTGATCCGCATCCCTTTCATAACTCAAACTGTTGGTCATACAGCCTTGCAGGAGGCACCATTGTACCCAGTAGAAAGTAATTTTTGGTTACAGCCAGCAGCAACAGTGTTTGCCTTTGGAGTCTGAAATTTGGCATAGAGATTTAATGGTGCAGTTATTTCGAATTAGTGCTTGTTTACATTAAAATACTGCAAAACAGTATTGAAGTGAAACATTACAGTCATTTGTGTACAAGGAGAACAAAATCCTGTTTTCTGTATTAAAGTAATTTAAAATAGACCTTCAACAAATCTACAAGAAGATTGATCATATTATTTTGGTGTATTGTGCTATCTAATAATGTGATGCTTTTGTTTTTACAGACTGTGGGATGATGGGATTATTGATCCCGCTGATACTCGTCTGGTTTTGGGACTGAGCCTCAGTGCAGCACTGAACGCACCGACGAAGAAGACACGATTTGGAGTGTTCAGGATGTAATAAACAGGATGTTGTGCTCCGTCCCTGTTAGAGTTGGACATGTACTGTAGTTAAACTAGTCTTTATAGTTTTACTTGTGAAGTGTCACCAGATTAAGAGCGACAGAAAAAAAAAAAAAAAAAAAATCACTGATGTAGAATCACACAACCTTGGATGAATAGGGATGTGATTGGATGGTGTGCTGGTGTTGTGGGATATTTCCACTAATAAGCTGTGCCTTAACTGTTATTATTCCGGTGTAAATGCAACCTGTACTTTTCTGTTTTATTCCCCTCATAGTTGGATTGGTTTTTTAAAATCAAATACTGTAAATGATGAATTATAAAGATATGAAAACATTCCAGTTGCTTTCTCTTTATTCAGAATCTTTACTGCTGCTCCTGAAAAACACTGTTCATAAGGGGGCGCTGTTTAGCTATAAATATCTGTTTGGTTGCAGTCTAGAGGGAAGGGAGAAGCATACTCAACCTTTTTCAAGCTAAATGCCTTTTAGATAACACAGTGGTGTTCTGGTATTAACAGAGGAGCTATTTTGAGGAAAAACATAAAATAAAAAAATTCTTAAAGAGGTCCAAGCTTGCTGCAGTTATCTCTGTATGCACACTTGGAGTAACATCTCTTGTCCAGAGGTTCTAGTAGGTTTATTATCCCACGCAAGTCAGCCTCCTGTTTGCTTTTCATGTTAATTGTGCAAATATTGCTTTATAGCAGGCTGGAAGAGGATGTAGCGTTATAGATCACCTGCTGCAGGCAGAGTGTGCTGTGTACTGAAGCTGAGCCGCAGAGGAAGAGTGCTTAACTTTACCAGCTGGCCACCCTGTCCTTCCCTCCCTCTTTTCCATTTTGTCAATTTATCTCTTTAACTGAACATGTTGCACACAGTTGGTATGCTCACATATTTGTATAGAACATCTGAGTTCAGTTTGGCAACAAGTTACATTGTTTTTCCTCCATACTGTCGGACTTTTAGTGGCCGAGGATTAGGTGCAGCAGTGGATTTCAGTGTTTGAATGTCTTCCTGTGAAGCCAGCTGGTTAAAATGCTTAACTTGAAGCCCTTCATGCTCCTCTGTGTATGACTGTATGGCTGGTACACTGAGGCTGTAGAGAGCCTCACCTTAGGGAGAACAGAAATAACTCAAGTGTGTGATGTGTGCGTGTGTGTGTGAGTGTGCCACCCACACACACATCCTCCTCCACCTCCTACCACCAATTTTTTAAAAACCGGTTCACTGGTTATGCTTCATCTTCTTCCACCAAATGTCACTGTGGGATCATTACCAAACAGCATGAACCAGTTTTAAAAGTTTACATTTTACTGAAGAAAAACTTGCCAGAGATGTTGCGATCTTGTGATTCAGAAAAGTCTTGTGTGTACGATTTCAAGGCATGGGATATAAAGAAACTGCACAGGAATGTATGTTAATCGGTGAGGGGTATTTATAAAAGTGTATGACTTTCCTCTAGATTTATGACTTTACCTTTCTCTCTGACTGCGGCTGCTCTTAATTGCAGTAATAATCACTCACTGGGTGGCTTCCAGGTCTCCTTTAACAGAAGGACGGGGTTGTCCTTTTGTCACAATCACTGGCAAGCTTTTGATTTGATTATTCTGGCTTTTAAGGTTGTACAACACTTCACAACCTGGAGGATGACAGCCTCCCCCAGCATACACTGGATTTAAAGGCATCGGGACAGGCTGCCAGACACACAGACAGATGCTCCCATTAACAGCTATGTGCAGCCAGTGTGTCCAGACTTGAATATCTTTGTTCCAAAACCCCTAAATCATAAAATCCTTGTTCAAAAGTGTCAAACCTTTAGAGCTCAACAATGCTTTTCATCTTAGAAGTCCATTTTTGGCCATGTCGTATCAGTGCTGTGCATCTTTAAAGTGTCTCTGCACAAGGATAAATGATGTCACAGCTAAAGAAGGACATGCCAGGCCATTTCAGTCAGACACAGTGGAGCTGTATTCTAGCTCTGCTGATTATTGCAGCACTTAATAGCGAGGCCAGCCATACACAAAAGGTTGCTATGCGTGGGTCGTGGTATCCAGGGCATCTGGCAGTTTTTACAATGTTGAAAAAACTTCAGAGTAAAGTTCGCTGCCAACTGTATGCCAGTTATCAAATGTTCCACAACAGAGATTTTCTCAGATTTTCATGCTGCATTGCTCTATACCTTCATCAAAGTGATGAATAATGCAGAATGTACACCTCATTTCTTGTTACTTGGTCATCTAAATGTACTTTACATAATATTTTTGTTGGGCTAAGCTTGATGGGATTGAAATGGAGCTGTAATGGTGTCAACTCTGTGCCAGATAATACAAGCTCTAGCTCTTAAATAGGAATCTTTCTCGCTGACCTTCAAGTGGATGAGGGCAAGCAGAAGAAGATTTTCTGCTTTTTAGATCAATGAAGTATTGAAGTAAACATTTTTATGTCACTCTGCAAACAGCAAAGCATACCTTCCTAATGTGGCTTTCTTGAGGAAATTCATAGCAGGGTATTCTGTAGTCAGTAGCTGCAGCAAATCAAACTCCAGACATATTGGTTGGCTGAGCTGCTTTACCCAAAAAACAGCAACTGGGAGGTCAGCAACTAATTTGCGGCAAAGTGAAATTCAGCCCACTTATCATTCTCAACCTCATAGACATTTGTTCTTAGTTCACCGTGAACAATTCAGTTTAATGATTCATTTATGTCAAATAAATTATACTCAACCTGATTCAGGAGCTCATTCACTTTCTTGACAGATCCACTTGGACAGTTATGACTCATGTTGAAGTCACCCCACAGCCTAAAAATAATCATGACGGAGAATTTGAGTCAGTCTTAGTGTCCAGCTCCTGGAGGGAAATGGATTATTGTCTGATGCAGACATTAGCAGATCTCTCCCCTTTCACTTCACTGCAACTATGTCAGTGTTATTATTGCTCCATGGAGCAGTCAACATTTAGTTTTGTTACCAGTGGGTGCAAGAATATTTCATAGTGACAAAAAACAGACCATATAGCATTGTTTTTAAGAACACTAAATAAGGAAATATATTATGCTTTATTTGGGCTAAAATGAAATTGGATGAAAAAAACAAATGTACAGTATGTTTTCCTACATAGGGAAATTATTTTGGGCTTAATAAGACTCCATTAAAATCCAAATCCAACTAGGACTGGGATAGAATTGTGTTGTAAAAATAAATGTCCACACTTATAACAGATACACTATAGAGTATGTAAAGATCCTTTATGATTTATGATTTATACGATTTTTTTTACAGCTGTGTTCTCCGACAATTCAAACAAAATTAGGGGCGACCGATTAGTGTGGACAGTCCCAATTTTTTGTGAGTGAAAAGAAAGACATTGTGCCTGTGCCATTTGCCATCTGCACCATGCACATGCTCAGTCACACCCTCTTCACACCTTCTAACTATTCCTTCTATTTTTATTTTTTCACAGTTTTGAAATCTACGGTGTGTAAGTATTTTTGGCTCTTTCATTTTCCTTCTTGTGTTTTAGTTATACTCCATACAAGATGCATATTGTTGGAAAGATCTTCTAGCCTATGAGATGATGCTAGTGTTAGCAAAGTGTGTCTACTCTGCCTGGAATGGTTGGGATAGTATTGTTTATAGTTCCTACCTTGTTACAAATCAACAAAAACAAGAAAAAGAATTTTGCTATTTGAGCAATCAGCCCTGTAAAGCACATTTTCATACTGACCCTGCTCTCTAATGCAGACTTCTAAAAAATCAGTCTGTCATGCTTATAAGGAATTCTCAAAAAATAGGGAAAATAACCTGACAAAACAAGTCTGTTATTTTAAGATTTTAAATGAAAGTCTTTTGAAAGGTTTTGGGAGGAGAAAGCTGCTGTTTTAGCCTGGAAGGAGAGCTGAAACGGAGAGAAAGAGAGTTAGTTACAAATCTAATCAGTTTAATGTGAACATATTCTGAAAGCCATAAAACATTTAAAGCTAGTAATGTATCTTGTCATTTTGTGTCTGTTTGTCATCATTTTGTCTCTTTGTATTTGTGTTTTTGTCTCTTTTTATTCATTTTGTGTCCATTTGTCCACTTTTTGTTCCCTCTCTATTCATTTTTGAGTCACTTTGTTGTCATATTGAGTCTATTTGTGGTTTATTGACTTACTAACAAGAAATCTTAACAGGCACTTAACATAAAAGCTCTGATCCAGGGGCCGCATGACTCCTTTGACCTCTCGGCCAGTGCCAAGTAGGCATGTTCAGTGATCTTTCCACGGCACATGGAGAAAAAACAAAAGCACAAAGAAAAAGCTCAGTGATTCCAAAGTTCATAAATGCAGCTCTTCTATACGCACAGGGAATAAACTGCAATGCAGAAGAAGCTGCTAATTTAATAAGATAAACTGTGCTATTTCTCGGGATCCAGATGTATCTGAGTTCAGAGGGCTGCATAGGATCAGATCAGGTCACATGTTTTAATACTCCCACCTAACTTTCTGTCCCGGCTGGTGGGTGAAGAAGCTGCAGCCTCCAGGGGCAGCTGCAGCCTCTGTACTCCACGCTCGGCCCTGTGTGTGTGTGTGTGTGTGTGTGTGTGTGTGTGTGTGTGTGTGTGTGTGGTGGCCCGGACGCCGAAGTGACGAGCCTTGTGGTGCAATGTACGTCTGCACCGTCCCCGGACTGACAGGGCCGGAGGTCCAATGAAATAAGTCGACATATTGAGGTTGTCAAATCAAAGCCAAAGGGGAGGCGCTGTCCCGTCGTCGTCTCAATTACGTCATGCACAAACAGCTGGTCGTTGGCAAAAATCTGAAAAAATGTAGACCAGCACAGCGACTGAGAACTGCACCCGGGCTGTAGCCCCTCCACTCAATATTTTGCTTTTAACGATGTGGCAACTGGAGCGCCTGGGCTCAGGATGTAGCCCTCCGAGGCTCCTCTTGCTTGTTTACACCTATCTGTGCGCACTTGGAGGTGAGTGCTTTCCATTCAGTGTGTGTTGCTTTGATTCGCGGGGAGCTGTTCCTTTTGTCGGGGGTGCTGAAATCCTCCCAGAGAGCAGCGAGCAGCGGCATCGCATCCCGTTTCTACTGGTTCGAATCCAGCCCGAAACATCCACAGCTGCCGCTTTTAGTCTCGGCCAGCAAACAAAACCGTTTTCATCAACACTAGCCTTGGCTTCAGTTACGTGACGCATGGGGAAGGTTGCTGCTAATTATGGCACGCAACACATTGACAGATGCTCCTATAGGTTGTACGCTACGATACTGAGAGCTGAATGTGACCACAAGAAAACACATCAGGCTGGACGCTCGCATTGTTGTTTCCTTTGGTTGTTTGCTGTTGTTTCTGCTTTGTTAAAGAGGGCAGAGGCAAGTTAGGACACACTGGCATAATGTAAAATATATTGAAATTCATCAGACAATAGGGCAATGCTAAAGTTAAACCTTGTTATTCCCTTTAAATTCATAGAAAATTTACATATTTTATAGAATATGTTACAATAATTAAGTTAAACCTTTAAAATCCTTTCAATTGAGGCAAATTGTGTCATAAATGTGACCAAGAAGTACTTGTTACAAGTCTCTCCATGTAATTATTTCCTTTAAGAAAAAAGAAAATCTTATGTAGACATACACAAGGAGTGTTTTTCTCCCGACCCACCAATATTTTCTGCTGCTTCAAGACAGAGGCGTGAAACAGAAAATCCTCAGAGCTCAATAGTGAGACAACAATGAATCCATACCTCCAGCACATGTTGTACTGGCTGACCACAGAAGACCTTAAAGGTTTGTCTGAGGATGTTGCAGTCCCCCCTGGCAGACTTGTTGCTGTTTCTCTCCGTACGTTGTGGTCAATCTTTGGACTTGAAGTCAGTAAGATCAACGTCCCCGTTTACGCTCTTTTTCCTGGATCACTGGGTGTTTATTTTATTAATATCACAGTGAGGAGCATCAAAGTGATATTTGAGAATTGGGTCTTGAATGAAGGATTGTTTGTATGAATGCTTATTGTCTCGATGATCAGCTGGAAGTCACTTTATCCTGTTAGGATATTGTGTTTGACCAAGAGTGGGAATTGATTTGCACCAAATTCTCCTTTTAGTCATTGTTGTTACAGATTGTTCTTGTTGTTTTCATCTCATTTTACAATCCTACAAGACCAATTGTGACTGTGAGAGGCAGCCGTTACCTATACTGTTCCAAAAAAATTAAGTTTAAAGACGATCCTGCTGAGCATTCAAGGATAAATCTGTAGTTGAGATGACAAAAAGCAGGATTATGTCGTGTATTAAGCCTCTAACAGAGTAAAACAGTGGTTGGGAGGCGCTCATTGAAGATTACTGAGATTACTGAATTCACAACCGTGCTGTAGGAACGCCTGTAAGCACTCTGCTGCTTTTATCTTTAAATGTCTTTATTTAGCTGGCACACAAACAAGCATATTGGAATATTTTGGTGTGTTTACGCCTTCACATTAAGTGTATTTCAGTGTGTGGCTGCTGGATTGTCGCTGAGACTTTTCCTTTGCATGCAGAATCTTTTTTTTTTTCACACATTCTGGGGGTTTAAAAATAGACATGCAATTTATTATTCTGTTTCTCTAATAATAACTTGGCATGTGGGTTTCAGGCATGTGTTTAACTTGTCACAACAACCTAAGATGCTGATATGTTTGAAATGTAGCCTGTCTGCCTGTCAGCTAAGTGTAACTGCATCCATTGTTGTGAACGATTTAGAATTTTGACATGAAATATGGCAAACACAAGGTTGTAATCATAACCGTTAAAATGTTATTTTAGAATATGAATATTTACAGTTAATTGACATAAATCTGTAAAATGAAAATATGTTTGTGTGCCTTTATAAACACAGGTGTGTAAAATAAATTATGACTGAATATAAACAAATGTTTCTGCTGTACACTGGCATCACTTATTTAGAGTGTGTGTGGAAGCTTGTTGTTGATATAATAATCAGAGCTGCGACCACATTATTTTTTGCACGTTCCAAGTCCTCAACTTGTCGTATTGTGGTCTTCACCAAATGCAATGCCATTTTAACAGCGTTAAGTACGTGCTTCATGGTTCTCTCCTGTAACTTGATTTGCATGCTGTCAGATTGGTTAAAACAAAGTGGATCTGTGTTGATTTACTGGGAATTAATAATGTTAGTTGATTCAGGAAATTAAGGCAAATTAATTGGTGTTTGGCACACGTTTTAAATAACATAAATAGAATACTATTTAATTTTTGAGCTTGGGGGAAGGTATCAAGTATTTTCAAATCAAAAAGGGGAGACTTTTTTATTTTGTCAAATATAAAGTCGTGTGAAATCATGTGACTCTGGTGACTTTATTAAAACTGTAATTATGTTGCCTGAAGAATGTGGCAGCACACAATTCATCCTAATTTAAAGACTACCCTTGTCACCATCCATAACAAGCCTTTTATCCAGATGTGCAAAATGTGACTTTTTCCTCTCAAACATCTGTCGGACCAACAAGTAACCAACTAGTTACAGTCTGTTATTAACCCATAGTGGTCTTAGCTTTGATCCGTAGCTGTAAGAAAAAGTCAGTTTCTTTCTATTTTCACATATAGCATGCTTACTGAAGACTCCTGCTGTGTTTGTGCCATGCTCCACCTAGTGAGTTATAGTGCTTCAGTGACATAGACCCAGTTCTCCTCAGCCTCAGTCACAGGTATCCAGGTAATAAAAGGGCGAAGAGGAGCCTTAATGTAAAGAAGGCTCACGTATAACGTAGATAGCAGACCTGAGAAAGACTCTGATGAGAGTGAAATTAAGGCTGGGAGCTTTGTATGGGATTAAGCTTTAGCTCTTGACAGCAAGATTGCTTCATTCTTCTGAGTTTCTGCCTCCTTCTTCTGCGTCTTTAGTATTCAAGGTTGCTTCTATAGGTGAGAGCCGGCGCGAGCTTTGAGGACTGGTAATAGTGTGGGGGAGAGGAGCAGAGCAGAGCCATTTTTCTCTTTTTCCTAACGCATTAGAACACACCGCACATTCAAGCAAACCTTTTCCTTTATGCATCTCCGCCTCAGCGCTTTGTCACTATAGAGGGTCACTGGTTTTCTTTGCTCCTTGTCATCATCAAGGTAAAAGCAGCAGCAAAAGCAACACATGCATCTGCAAATGACATTACATGCACACTGAGCTTGCTCACCGTGTTGCTACAACTCTTAAATGAATTGGCTTCATGCTGTTTTAGAGGCAAAGGCTTTTTTTCATTGCATCCTCAAAACAGTTTTATGAGATTTTCCTATTTTTTCTTTACAAATTGCAGGTGAGATAAATTATCCCCAAAAGGAAACAAAACAGCGAACAGCATCGCCACAGGTATTCCAAGTGCAGATGGTAGAAATGCTTGACGTGCATAAACACAAAGGGAGTGTGCGACAAATAGAAACATTCTCCTCCAGTGAAACATCAAGCCTCCACATTGTTTTAATGAAATACTGCTGCCTTCCTCCTTATCTACTTATGTTTATATTTATGATAACACTTATCCAAGAGATGCAGCATGTTCTAGTATAGCAATTAAATGACTCACACGCATTTCTAACAGATTTTTTACCCACCCGCTGGGTGTAGCTCGATGGCTCATGTAGGTAATATGGCAGATTACACCTGTCACTTGTTCTGCAGCCTTTATATTCAGAGCCTTCGGTGGATGTAATCCAAGGATTTGACATTATGCAGGACGCGAGTGAGCCCGCATACATACATCTTCTCCCTCAGCTGCTTTATAAGGAGTTAAAGTCTGCCATCACATATTTAGATGATCTACAGCTCTCTACAGTTTGTCGGGTTCAAGAAGAAGCTTGTCATTATGGACTTAAGGCGGAGAGACTGCTTATGCCTCTGTTCTGTTTACAAGAATGATAGTTCTGACAAATTGGGAAATGTTTGTACTTGGGATTTGGTCTCTATAAGCAGAAGTCTTAACTCATTGTCAGTCAGACAAGCAGCGCAGCTCGAGATGCCAATGTTGGTCTGTCTGTCGCTGGATCCGTCCAGCAATTTGGTTCAGGCTGAAATCTCTCGGCAATGACCGGATTGGTTGCCATGAAATTTAGTCTAGATGCCAATGGTCCCCGGAGGAGGAATTCTAATGACTTTGGTGATCTCATGAATATCTATTATCTAGTTCCACCAGTCCGTCTTCACTTATTCTCTGAAATATCTCAAAATCTACTATCAAGGGTGCTCAAAATTTTTATTACTGAGTGCCAATTTAGGGAGCAGCATTTTGTTGAGGTGAATGGATTAATTTTGTGATATATCATGTAGCTTGTCTGTGTTACACCTTCAATACTTTTCACAAGATTTATGAAGACTGTGTGTTGGGTTGATATGTCTCGCTGAAACAATTTTTGAGATCTTCAGCTATGAACTTTTTACATGATTTGTTATTGGTCTTATAAAGGGGTTTAAACCCTCTGGATTCACCTGTTTACAGATAAAGCAGATCTGTTTATCTGACCCCAGTGTCTGATACATTTCTTGTTAGTAGTCGTTCTGTGTCTCTTTGTAGACATTTTGAGTCTTTTCAAATTTTTTGCTCCTTTTCATAGTCATTGTGGTTGGTGCGTGTCTTTTGGGTGACATTTTGTCGGTGAAGGCCAGGGGGGCCCCTGGGCCTGTGCCCGGTAGGCCCATTCAGTAATCCATCCATGAACACATGGTGAACTCAAAGCAGTACTCTGCCAGAGTATAGCCTCACAACCACAAGCATGGCTGTAGACTCCTTAATCCTGTTGTTCAAATTTAGGCAACACTTTAATTTCTAAATGAGGACATCTCATGTTCCTTATATTTATCCTCACAAACGCTCAGGGAGACTTTCCTCTGGTTCTGTTCCCTACAGATTGCCTTTTTGTGACTGAATACTTCACCCGCACGCCTCGTAAGCTGAATGCTTTCAACTCCTTCGCCAGTGTGGAACTGTTCCACTTCAATGTGCCTGACGACACCATGATGGCCGTATGGAACCTCATCACCTTCAAGGAGCAAGGGGGCACGTTTGGAGACAGCTGTCCAAACCGCAATGTGACTGTGTAAGACAACGACTTGTCACTTTATCTTTTTCTCTTCTCAAGTGTTAAGCATAAAGCCTTTTGTTCTTTTGTTGAAGTTAGACACTTAGCTGAACTCGGCTCCGACTCTAAGGTATAAATAGATAACAATAAGCACCTTATAGAATATGCCTTTGGGAAAAGGGTTAAAGCAGCTGGTTCCACCTGAGCAGTAACAGCAATTACTGGCAGCCTTGACATATGGAAGGAACTGCTGCTGAAGCATTTAACTTTTAATTTTTCCTGTCGATATTTATCACATTGGTAGTGTTTGTCATGAGAGCTGCCGCTCATCTCAGGTGACTCCTCTGTGTCCCTGTGATGTTGTGATTGACGTGGGCAGGGTTATCATATTCAAATATGTAGGGCTGGATATGATTATTAATGTTTTGGATTCGAATTTTCCACATTTTAAATAGAAGATGCCATCTGTGATCATGCTGTCAGCTGTTCGTATGGATAAATTTTATAATTGGCAGATGCCGATCTTGTTTGTGAACATATTAGGTCTAACAGGGATTGGATTTTGGCTTTGTGATTAATAGGTACTTCAGGTCTGGAGCTCCTCCAGTAATCAACCCCTTGTACACACGCTTCCCTCGGGATACAGTCGTCCCAGGATCCTTTGCTGTGACTCTGACCTGGACTCTTCCAAACCGTACAACAGGAGCATTCAACGTGACCAGCCCGCTCCCTGGAGACTGGTTCCTCGCCGCACATTTACCCAAGGATGAAGGCAAGATCTCAGTCAAGGTGAGCCTGAACATTTATCACAAATAAACATCTTTCACATCTTTTATGTTAGAGTTTGAATCTGAGTTGTAATTTTTGCAATGTCGCTAGGTCACTTCAGACAAAAACCTGTCTTGTTTTTCTGCCATATTGTCACCATTACAGCTTAAGTTAAAGAAGTACTATGCAGGATTTTCCTAAAAAATAATGTATCAACTATAAAGCCAAAAGAGCCAATATAGCAAGGCATAATGGCAGGTTATATAGTTTCAATGAAGAGTGAATCTTGGGTTTGCTTAGAGCCAGGGACGAGTTGCAATGTTGTTTTTTATAAACAGTAAGCAACAATTCCTGCATAGTATGCCTTAAACCACAAGATTCATCCTTCAGTCAGAGTCTGTGAGCCTTGCTAGCAGCTCTGTGAGACTATATATTGGCACGGTGATGCTCTAAGCTAAATGCTAATGTGCTATCTTGCGCACATTGTCAATGCTAACATGTAGCTGTCTTGTTCATTATCTTAGTTTGGCATGATGGCATGCTAACATTTGCTAATTTGCACTAAACATAAAGTTCACCTCAGGATGATGAGAATGTTGTTAGTTTTACAGGTATAAAGCCATAAACCAGAGTATTGGACCAATCAATCAATCAATCAATCAATCAATCTATATATATATATATATATATATATATATACACACCATACTATACCATATATACCATCAGTGAGGAAATCTAGATGCAATCGAGATGTTAAGATATTCACATCATAAGTGACAATCTCACCCGCTGGTAGTGCTAGCTAAAGTCTGTAGGATTTATCCTCTAGGTAGCATGAGTATCTGAACAAAATGTCATAACATGTAATACTTGCTGATTTATGTCAGTTTTGACCATGAGGCCTGATTGAGCAACAGACCAGCATCGGCAGAGACAATCAGAGCAAGTGTGGAGGAAAATCTCATTCAGCAGCAAATGAAAAGCTTGAGTCTGTGCTTTGTTATATATCATTCACTAAATGAAACTGGTAAAACGGAGGCTTATTCATGTAAAAGTGTTCTGTAAGATAACTGAGATGAGATCTACATCTGAAATATTTTCTTCATGGTTACTTACCTCCCTATCATGATAGAAAAAAAATCTAATAAAAATGATATACGTGCTCATTGGGATTAGTATTCCTGCCTCTGCTGCAGAGCTTAAAGAGGCAGAACAGTGCCATTTGAGTTTTTCTTCATCGCATCATGTTCTCCTATTTGAGCACATAAAAACACCTGCTGATTTCCATTTCAGGCAATTTATTTGTCACTGGCATGGTGCTCAGTTGTGCTTCCTTTGTGGTTTCCACTGGCTGGCACAAGTGCACCTGGAATACACAACAATCAAAAATATCATCAAAAGTTGCCATCAAAATTGCTTGTACAAAAGAATGGGTTTGCTTTGGGGGCACTGAGAATAGAAGTGGCCGTGGCTAAAATGTGACCAGTCTCCAATGACACTGTGTATAAATGGAAAACATACATTTTCCACATTCTGCTTTCTGAACCAATTTTTACCAAGCAAGATGTGATGTTTTCAGATCAAAAAGGAAACACAGATGGAATAAATGTGAACAGAACAGGGCGAACGCACGCTGCATTTCTAACAACCAAAAACAGAAAAGCGATGAACTTATACATTATTTCCACATTTTCTTTGACTTGCTGAAATGTCCCTTGCGAGATTGGAGAGTCAAGATTCTTGTGAATATATATATATATATATATATATATATATATTTCACATTGAAAATTTCACATTTGGGCACATTGACCTGTAAACCAACTTCAACTTCTTGTTGAATGTGTTTATTTATTCATACCCCGTAATGTCTTTAAGAGGACAAAAAGTACATTGCTTATATTCATAGACAATATGTAAGAAGTGGACATAGCTACTGTGACTTGTTTTGAAATCTCAAGTTTGACATTTTGGCTGTTGAAATCTTGTTTTTTTTGGAGCCAGAAGTGGCAACCTAAACTAATATTTAAACTACTTGAATTGAAATTGAGATCATAAACTCATTAGGAAAATGTTTAAGTGAAAAATACATAATTTTCTTAATCACATCTAAACAATTAGACTTTTTTTTTGCAACATGTGGAGTATCCCCCTGCTGGTCATTTGAAAGAATGCAACGTTAAGGCACTTCCGCATTGGGTTCACTTTTCAGACCCTGAAGTAGCCGCTTTGTTACACTCCAGATGCTTTTTCCATATCAAGACTAGGTGTATTTGTCATATCCTGATTAGATTTTATTACACACCATGCAAGGAGAAAATAAATGGTAAATGAATGGGAAGTAAAAAGAGCAATAAATTATGTTTTAAATATCCACCCATGCATCCAACAAGCTTAATACTTTTAGATGTTTGTTGGTACAACTTCATTAAAGTGAAGAGCAACCCATTTATCTTGTGTTTGGGTCATGGAAACACTAGTTATTGTTGGCTGTATTAAAGCAACAGTTGTGGGGAATGTAGTGCAAAGACTAACTCTTAATATAATCAATCACAATTCTAAAGGGGTTTCTTTCCTCTCACTTACCCATTACTTAAAAAAGATCTTACTGTTTTATGATGATCATTAAAATCAAGATCTGACATGATATATAAGCTTTTTTATTAAATGTTGGATGTTGGCCAGCCAGCATTGTCTACTGTCAGTAAAATGGGGCTCAGTCCCAGACAGTCTGTAAAAGCTGCGATTAAGTTTTTTTTCTCCACTCATTATTTACTAATTCAAATGTTCATCTGTTTTGTAAATTAGCATAATTCTTCATCTGAAGACCAAAGACACTAAGTTGTCTTAGCTGGTAGTGTCTAATACCTAATCTAACATTTTATTCCTGCAGGAAATCCCTCCTATGTGAGCATTTAAATTACATTGAGAGGTGTTTGTTTCTGTCTCATTATAATGTGTAAATGGGAGAATTAAAAAGAAGAAGAAGAAACTTAATATTCAGTGCAACAACAGCACCAACAAAACACTCAAAAATGACCATAGAGTTCAATAAAACTGTGCACGAGCTCTCAAATGTTGCATTTATTGCAGCACTATTGCATTGGATTGCATTAGACTCTTCAGGTGTACCTAATAAAGTGGAAGCTCAGTGTATACCCCAGAGTTTCCCTAAAATTGCATATTCTCAGTGGGTCATTCTGACTGAAAGAGCTAGAGTAATGCAATTAGTCAGGGCTTCAATGGGGGTTTTTAGTGCTCTATGGCCTAAATGGAGTTTTAGAGGCTTTAACATCCTGCCAAGACTGAAATTGTGGAGGAAATAAATTAATGGCTATATCTTTTTTGGCATGAAATTTAAAGCTATTGAACACCATCAAAAGATGTCTGCACTTATAGTGTGAAAACATTGGCCTTAAAAACCCCATATTGGCCGAGCCTTAATTAAAACGCAACTTGCTCTACAAGACACATGTGCAGGTCCAACTGACAGGCTGTAATAAATCAAAGGGTCACCTCGGCAGATCCCGGACTAATGACATGCCACGGTAATTGTGGCTCGAGCAGGCGGGGTCAGTGATCGGCTGACGAGAATGAAGGGCCTCATTTGGCATTCACACCTGTCCTTTTGAATCAGGTGCAAAAAGCGTCCCAGTTGCTTTTTTAAAACGAATTTTACAGCAGATCGTGTGTAGAAACAATACACAGCCTCCTGGCTCTAAGTGTCTGTCTGCTCGGCTCATCTCACAGAGTAATGCACATCAAGCATTAATGGTTCAGAACAACATGAGTGAAATAGTGGGTGCATGTTACACTGTGTGGCAGGCAGAGGGAGGACAGAGTGATATATTAATCCAGGAAGCTGACAGGCTTTATACACACAGTCCATTAGGGATTTTTCAGTCAGTCTGAATGATATCTAATCTCCTCCTTACCAGCTTTTAAGAAATATTGGTGAGTTAACCACTTAAATACCACCCTAACCACTGCTGTGTTATCTCTGCAGGGTCTGTCTGAAGAATGCCAGTATCTGTTCCAACCCCAGCTCATTGTCCAGAGGCTAATTGGGATTTCGGTGCTTTATCCTGGATACTTCATCGACCAGATGATCCCCGTGCATAACAGATCTGCACTTTATAAGTAAGTCTTCTAACTGGCCAAATGTCAGGATGGGTTGGCTTTGAAGTTAAGCACCTAATTGTGGGCTGCCTAAGAGAAAAATACTCTTTTTTTCCACAGTCCACCTCCTCATGTGCTTCTTATGATTTTCCCGGAGTCCCTGTGAGCTTATCTTGCATTTTCATTTGAAAAAAGATGCAATTTCCAAGCGTGTGCTTATAGTCAGAGCATCTTTATTAACTTCCTCTTCTCTTAAGTCAACTCAGTCTGCAGTAAGCAGAGGAATATAGATGTGCCTATAAGGAGAGTCAATATTCTGTTCTGTATAAAAAATGATTTATGACTTTATTATTTAAATAGTATATTACAAACAATATTTTTACATCTAAAGTAGTGGTGTTGCAATATACAGGTATTGATGATAACCGTGATATTTGAAAATGTGAAATACTGATACTGATATATATATATATATTGATATTGATATAAAAAAAAGAAATGTTAAAGAAAAGTCTAAATCAAATGTTTTGGAGTTAACACACTTTGCCTTTAAACTAGCATCAATTCTTCTAGCCATTTTTTCACACCTGCCTCAGACTTTTGCACAGTAATGTATATATATATATATATATATATATATATATATATATATATATATATATATATATAATGAGTGATTGCTTGATTGATATTATAGATATGATCATTTCATGTTAAATAATTCATCTTAAATCATTTAGGTTTCTTTCTCTTGTCATTTTATTTGTTATGTAGTTATAATTGCTCCACCTCCTGACATTCTAACTTTAAGTATAATTTGTTTTCCAAATAAGAATATTATTTGTTGATATTGTGGAACTATGTTATTATTATTAGTAGTAGTAGTATTTGATATTTTTTAACAGATATTATGATAATATTGTTATTGTGAATTCATTTGGCCACATTAATTGTGTGAAAATCGGATATTTGTAACGGCTCTAATCTTAAGTAAATTGTTGGAAGTGTTTTTAGTATTTGATCTGTTTTTACTGCTTGAAAATCATATAGGTTTTTTTTTTTAAGCACTAGTCTCTTCAGAGTGTTAGTATTGTTACACCATGTCCAAACGACCATTAGTTCAGAAGAAACCGCCATTATGCTAGTTATGAAGTTCCTTTTATTAGTTTATCATCTTAAAAAACAGCAAACTGTGTGTTACATCACCATTAAAGTAATTCATATAATAAAACTGAACAGCAAAGACAAGCTGTTCTCTTCTAGGAATAATTATTGGTGCTCTTTTTAAACAGCTTTTGGTCGAAAAAACATTAGTAAACATTAACTTGAATACATTTTATACAAAGTGGTGTTTAACATTTTGCTGACTGATACAGTGTACAGCCTTGGTTGGTATTATTACAGCCTGAAACATGTGTCTCTGTGTGTGTGTTTTATTCTGTGTGTGTGCTTGTGCAGAGTGTTCATCCCCAATTATATATCAAAGGTGAAAGTTCAGCTGGTAAACTGCAGCACCAAGAACAAGAGTAGCGACAGTTGTCCTGTGGTGCTGAAGATAAGAGCGCGGGCACCGCCGGTGCATAACTCAAGTGCCCTCGACTGCAGGGAGTGGAACCCTTGTGAATTAGACACTCTCGTACCTGCCTGGGAACAATGGTACTACATCCTGGTGGAGAGATATCTAAGTAACTGCAACGTCTACTTCCGCATCGGGGTGCAGGTCACAGGTGAGTGTGTTTTACCTGCAAAATGTGATTAATGAGTCTTCAGGGTTTTTTTTTTCTTTCTTTATTATGAATTTTCTTTCTGGCTTGTTGTGGATTTCTGTTGCTCAGAGCTCAATTTACATTTTAAGGCTTGCTTTATGTGTGGTAAAATAAAGCAGCATTCTTTTTGTTTTTAGAAAAACAAAAACACTGAGATACTGAGAAGAAGAGAATATCCTTCCTCATCCATTCACCATATACTTGAAAGTCTTTAAAATTTAAAGACTGAATTATTGTATCTCCCTAACATTATCTTGACCTTCACCATTTTCTTTGACCGTGGCATTGACAGCCTAATACATATTTCAGATTATTTGTGATACAAGCCACCCACTTACTCAAGCATTAGCTGTAACAGCAAGAGCTACAGTATATGTGTGCATAATAATATGCTCCATAAGTTTTCATTGAAACAAGCAGAAATTCCAACTATAAATGAGTTCCTGGGTTTTCATAGTTGGTTAATTGTTTCATTACTTATGAATTATGTGTAGGTTGTTTATTCATTATTTTTTAAAACTATTTCAGTTTGGTGACATTGTAAAGTATCAGAGAAAAGCTTGATGGAAACACCAAAATCCAAATAGACTTTTGAAAATGCGCATAAAGGTTTTTACGCTCACTTGAGGTGGTTTTTGTCTTTTTTAAAAACATAGTTAATGTGCTATACAGGAGATGGAAATGCTTTTTGCGAATAAGTTCTGACGTATGAACACTTAAAACATGACTGATCAGCGGTTTCCGCTCTGCTGGTCAAGGTAAGATGACATGAAAGAACAATAAATTGCCCAATTTAATCTAATCCCTGAAGACTTCTCTCCATTTTGTCTCATGGGTAGCCAAAGTCATCCAAAAAAGGTTAATACCTTTTTATAAAATTATTTTTTCTCTCTTGCTCAATCTCTACTTCTGTTTTCTTTCGCGCTTAATCTCTTCTTCTACTGTTTACTGACGGATTAGTCTACAGCAATACATTACACTGCCATCTTCTGGCAAAAATAAGTTTATGCAGCTTTATTCGATCTAATCCTGTTGATGGAAACGTCCCTAATTTGCATCTTCTTTCATGCGATATTTCAAAAATTCGCTTCAAAATTCGCTTCAAAACAAGATTAGACTTTAATGGAAACACGGCTATAGTTTCTCCCAGTTAGTATTAATACAGTGTTTATCGTTCAGGAGGTTTTTACCACGAGCCGAGTTTTCCCCCTCTCCAAATCAAATGGACCCGATGATTAAAACTGGTAAATAATACTGGAAAAAGCAGTTTAAGGTTAAAAATATGTGTTTCTCCTATGCTGTTTGGTGAACAAAGGAATTCCAGAGGGGTTGCAAGTGGAGCTGCCGCTAATGTTTACTCAGCTTGTTTCTCTGATAGATCCAAACGTCCAACTAAAATTCTTCATCTGGTTAAAACACCTAGTTAAAAATGACTAAAATCTAAAAAGTGAATCATAAATATGTGGCTTAAAACCGGATAAATGTGCATTCATGACAGCTTGTAGCAGACAACCAAAACAGGGATACGACAAGGAATGTTGAAATTAAATGAACCGTTTATTTGATTTGATTGTTTGAAAATTGTTGGAAACATTTGCAATAATATAAGTGCATAACTTAATAAAATATATAACACAGGTCTAGTAATTTTTTTTTACATTTACTGCTAAAAAAGGTACATATTATACCTTTAATGTAAAGTATCTTTGCTCTCTGGTATCCTTGTTTCTTGTCTTCACATGAAAATAACTTGAAAATGTTCCTTCACCCCATCAGGGTTTTGTGTGCAGATGGTATGTGTAAATGAGTATTTTACTAATTTTGCCAATTAAACAGATTTATTGAATGATTTATGAGAGGTAATGCGTTAGATGCCTCTTTTTTCTCATCATTCTTACATGAATCATGGTAATGTTTTCATCGGCACAATGTGTGTGCTGTTTGCTTCCAGCGTTGTTCATAATTTCGCTTCCTGCTGCTTTTGATGTGCAATTCAAGATGATACTGGGGTGGCTTTTATAAAACCTGGAAACTCATAAATTAGGCCAAACAAAAGCTCAAACTAGATCTCTGCAACATGTCTGATCCGACATCCAAAATTATGCAGTCAAAGTATAAAGAGTTATCGCTTTCTTTTGCACAAGCAGACTTGTACCAAATCTCCAAAATTGTTTTAAAAAACGTGTCCAGAATGCTCATGCTTCTCACACATACACAGGGCACAAGTTTCATTTTAAATGTGTCAAACACAGTCGGACCATTTAGAGGCTTGTTCAAGTAAAGACCGGAGCCCAAGCTGACAGGATTCATATGGGATTGCTAAGAAGCCAGTGATACCATGCTTAAGTGCTACATGCTGTTTTGGGGTTGTGAAGAGCAGAGATATTTTTTATGCTCACTCCACAGGGATGGCTCACAAATCTGTGGGAAGTCCTCTCCCATGTAGCGATCCCCTCCCTCTGTTGGACACCGTACAGTGCACTTTGTCACCATGGCAACACAGACACTAATTATTCACACTCTGTCTCTCCCCCTGCCTGCCAGGCAGATCTTACTTGACCTTTTGTGGATTTAAATTGAAGAACACCTCAGGTTCAGAGAAAAAAGATCATCTGGAGTCCTCACCTTCTCATGCTTCCTTGCTGTTATTAGTTATTGTTGTTTGCAGCCGTCTCAGAAATATGTGCCCTTATTCGAATTACAAATCTCACGCTCGCTGGCGAGACAGGAAGTGGTGAAACTAGGTTGCACTTTATTATTTATTATTGTTGTTGTTACAGTATTTTCACTGCAGGTGTCTTGCCCTCAATAGATGATTGGGCACTGAGGAGAGTTTATGTGTTGTGCTGTGCACAAAAAGCAAAAAGAAGCCAGTCTTTGTATTGTGAATATTATGAAACTGTATGTTTACGTAGCCCTACTCCCAAACACCCACACATATACATACATAAACATGTGCTGTATATTTGGGTCTTTGCTGGTTTTACAAAGATTTTTCTTGTATCTACCAAAGTTACATTAGCCTTGAGCTGCCTCCAGCAGTATTTGGTATTTCAATATTTTTAGGACTGTTTCAGCTGCCTGAACGGACATCAAAATACTTCAAACCCTTTCAGAGACAACACTATGCAAACGAGGCTGAGCTAGAAAAGCCTTTGAAATCCTTTCCCCTTGGGGATCGCGGTATGTGATGGTACTTTGCCAATTGCCATCAATGACCATTTTGCAGAGTTGCTTTGTGTTGAGTGAAAGCATACTGTTTGCAATTACTGTGAATCTTTGTCTCATTAAAAAGCAGTGTACAGCGCTGAACCTCGCTGTTTACATTATGGAAGCCAGCCGAAGGGGATCATTTCAAACATTTGCAAAAGACTTGGTTGCTTAGCATGCATAATAACGCGAGTAAAATAACTGACTTGGTTATTGCCTGTTTGTTCGAGACTTGCCGGGGATCGGTTGTTTGACTATTGCATTACACAAGATGTTGCAAGGTGCATTTTTAAACAGCCCAGCCGCCAGAAAAAACTGTAGGCGGTGCAGTTTTCTGCAAACCAAAGGCACAGAAAGGTTGATATGAAATGTTTTCAGCATCTTTTATATTTAGCTGGTGAAGTATTATAACAAGCATCACAGTCTGTATAAGCAGGCGGCTGGAGACAGGTCCTGAGTGTGTCCTGTGTGGAAACCTAACATTATTTCAAGTCAAATTTTAAGTTGAAATCTAAATTAACCTCTGTAACTGCATCCAGGAGTAATTTTTTTTCCACATCTTGAAACTGTGTCCAGTAATCACATACAGAAGTAACTAATTTAACCCAAACTGCAATCTTTTTCCTAACCATAACAATGTAGTTTTGTTTCCTAAATTTAACTAAGTAGGTTTTTTTTTAATTCAAATTTACATGTGTTTAAAACTGCAGCCCAGTTCTCTTTGTACATCCATGGAGTGCGTTGCTGTTTTTTTGGTAAAACTTTATTTACACCACAAATAGATATAGACTGAATAAAGAATGGACACTGCGTCTCCACTTCGTGTACATAAGTGAAGCCAGATTATCTTGGATAGGGCTGCTGCCATTTTATGCTGGTGACGTAATTTGGAGCCAGATAGTGAGTAGTGAGCCACCATAAGGAGTTCCTGCCCAACCCAATCAGAGTGCAATGCAAGCTTCCAGTCATGTTTTATAGCATCAAACCAAATGTATCAGAAAACTGAACATGTACATCAGCATAATAAGAAAAAAATGATAGAAACCACAACATCTTTGGGTAAAAATGTATTTGATGTTTTTGAGTTAGGGTTAGTTAATTTATCTCATGTTCCATCCACCAACATGAAGGGGGCGGGCTTTATGATCAATACCGCAGCCAGACACCAGATGCGTGATCCAGATGTTTTGGCTTCACTTATGGGGAGCTGTCAGGCCGTCCATCATTATATACAGTGTATGGGAGGGAATAAGAATGAGTTGCAGCAGTTTAAAAATGCTGAGATTCAACATATCTGTAGTTTGCAGAAACCTATAATGGCAACATTTATCCTGGCGACTCGAATGTTTTAAAGCTTCAGCAGCCAGTGAAAATCCATCATACTGGAATCCTTTTGATTGATTTTCTTTGTGAATCTGCCATCTTTCCTCTCCGACTAGATTGCTCCAAGTCCAATTTGTCCAAGGATCAAGCACAGCCCAGCTCCTCCATGAACATGCCCCAGTCTTTCGGCACAGCGATGGGTTTCTCCCTGTCTGAGACGCTGTCGGTGGCCTCCCTGCCCAGCCCGACACAGAACACCAGTCACCTGCACACCTCTGAGGACAGCATCATTTACCTCCCGCCCACATCTGACATGAACAAGTGCTGGCCCATCCGTCCTACTCTACGCAATGAGCTGGACACTTTCTCCGTGCACTTCTATGTCTTCTTTGGTCCAAATATATCGATCCCACCAGACAGGGCCGCTGTGTTCGCCATCAACCTGATGCCGGTGTTGGACAGTGGAGGAGTCCTCAACATGGAGCTCAAACTCAACATGGTAAATCCCCACAATGACACTATTGCTGCATGTTTTAAAGGCATAACCCATGATCCAATTATAAATGCAAATTCAAAACACAATTTCTATTACACAAATTGGTTTGAAGGTTATTTACAAAGGTATAAACACAAAATAACTAAATAAAAGTAGTTTTTTTTTTATACAAGAAAACGATTAGAAAGATTATGTTCTTATGCTTATTTTTATCATCAAGAAGAAGAATGAAAGGATTGGGCAAGATTGTGTGTTTACTTTGATATATTGACGCTTATATATTGTATAACTGCTGTATTCCTAGTATATCCTAGAGGATTCTTAAAGGAGACATTTCGGTTCCACATGTTGGACACCTGCTGTGTTCCTTCCTATTGCAGAGGATCAAATAGTAATCAGTTGAGTAAATATGCAAACGTTAGCAGGGGAAGCTGGGGACTGTGTGGGTGAGCTAGACCGCTCTATATGGATGCTGGTATAGTGATAGACTTTGCTGTGGGAGCTGAAAAGGTTCACAATGAAACAAGTGCCAGTGTTTGGGCTTGTGACATATGTCTCTAATTGAGAGCGATCAAAATGCAAATATCAGCCAAGCAGGATTTAATATGTCTTTGTTAAACTGTCCTTCAGAGAGTAATGGCATTAGGAATGCACCTGCAGTGGCTCTGGAGGTCTACAGGGAGCCAGAAACTGGAGAGCTACAGGCTGGCAGATGGACTTTTTAACATTTTACTCCAAATAGAAAGTGAACCAGCCAGCATTGAAGTAATCTCTGCAAACAGATATCTGGATGTGAATGCAGGATCTGTAGGCAATGAGACAAGGTTGTGGTAGTGTTCTGATTTCTGTTTTTAGTCCTAGTATATTGACCAATCACATTAAAGCTGGCTTTAGTTGATTGCAGGCTGCATGAAAGAGGCATTGCTCGAAATGAAATCCAGGAATCCATCAGCTGTTGTTTGTCTACAGTTTATCTCTTATTATTCAGCTTTTATTAAGAGATTAGTTGAAATGTCGTCTGCACCTGAAACACCTACAAAAAGTATTGATGATCAGACGGATTTAGTCCCATTAAATGCAGCACTTATGCCAGTAAACTTTTTCCTTTCAGTCAACCGTCCAACATTTATCCCCCCTGGTCAAAATTGAACCAGTTTTACATTATTGTTTATAAGGTATAAATTACCACCCAATTTTGAGTTAGCCAACTTATTTCCAACTCATTACAATGTTATTGTGACGATTAGATGAAAGGCACCCAAAATGTCTGATATAAAAACATTTGAAAGCGAGTCAAATTTGACCTGAGGACAACAAAGAGGTTAAGTTTGTCATCATCCAATCTGATATGTGGGCATATGTAAGGTTTAACACTATTAACCAGCAATTATGCAACACTCACTCAGGTGATGCTGTAGAGAAATATAAAAGTAATGCAATGAGAAGTGTAAGAAATGACTTTCTACAGGCTGTGATCAAGTAAGCTAAAGACTCCCATTATCCAGATATCTGCTGGCCACACTGAAACTCCAGAAATATTGTCTGTTGCCCTCAGAGATTAAATCAGACTGATAGCCGATGGGTTTCCGAGATTGTTGTAGCAGCAACTTGAGAATGAAGCACAAAACCCAAAGAAATATCTTTGATTGTTCAGTTCAAAGAAATAACCTGACATTTTGGGAAATATGCTTCTTTTTGCTGTCTTCCTGGGAGTTGGATTGATATCAGTTTCATCCCGGCATTCAGAAAAGATATTGGTCAAGGATATTTTTAGCCTGCAGTACCTGCAGCATAGCACAACAGGCGGAGGTAGGAGGCAACAGAAGGAAAAATAAAGCTTTTTAACAACTCTGAAATGAACAAAACTCAATCTCACCACAAGGTCCATTCAGTAGCTGTTATGGAGCTTTCCACTGTATAATGCAATTTCTCAGAACTTTAAGTATACACTTCCTGTGTGCTTTTAGTCACTAAAAACACCTCAATACATAACCTAAATGCTCTAAACATGTATTCATATAGAGATGTAAGGATTAGTAAATTAAGGGTCAGAAATCAATTTGCAACTATTTCAACTAGTCTTAGTTTAAGCAAAAATGGCCAAAATCTACTGGTACCAAATATGACTAAATGCTGTTTTTTTCTCATTTTACATTAAACTACACTAGATATTACTTCTTACTTCTTGTTTTGCTCTTTTTGGTGATTTTACAAACAAAACAATAACCGTTCAATCATAATGTTTAATCGACAATGAAAATAATTGTATGTTTCATGTAAAAATGAAAAGTTATTATCATGCAGCCTCTGTGCCGTCTCTCCCTGCTCCCAGACTTTGTGATAAGCTGGGCTAAACACATCTTTCATCTCTACCGAACACACACAGATGAAATTGATAATCGATCTTCTCATCTAACCCCCGGTAAGAAAGCAAACAGCCTTATTTCCTGAAATGTCAGGGAAAAACACAAATGGTTGACTTTAAAGGAAAGGAAATAATTGACTGTAATGAAAGTCATCATTTATTGACCGATTGCTCGGCTGATGTGGCGACACGGAGAGTTAGTGGCTACTGTCACCTCACAGAGAGATCGAGCTGGCTTTAGTTTCCCTAAATGTTAATGTGTGCTTCATCGTACATTGGTCAGGAGAACCTCGTTTGTATGTCCTGGGTGTTATCTTGCCTCATGCATCCTGGGATGGATTCTGACCTCTCCCACCCACTTCCCATAAGTGCGTATGGTTGGTTGACTCTGACCCGGTGGATGTCACAGAGACAGTATGCTGTGAGGAAACCTGGTTGCTGCTGCTGTATGAGCCGCAAGATGTATTCTTCAGAGAGACTGTCATGCTATATTATTCTATGGACAGATTTCTCCCCCCTCGGCGATGATCTGTCACTCGCTTGTCACAGGCGCAGAATCCAGTCAGCCGCTGCCAGTGGGGGACTCTGGCAGATTTGCAGGGCTTTAGGAGACAATAGCTGGAGCTGCTTGTCTGCCTTGCATCACTCTCTGTGAGAGAGTTTGAAAGGAATGCATATGGCTTTTATTTCCGCTGATACCTCAACTGCCGGTGGATCACTTTAATCGCTTTAGATCCATTTTTCAAAGTTTTCTTCAGGTCGGGTTTATGCAGGGGAAGGAATTGTAAGCACTGTAATGTGCGTTAGTCACTCAGACTGTATCAGTGTGTGTATTGTCAGTTTTTATATGTTACAATGCTTTTTTGACACAATACAATCAGTATTCAGTACCATAATTCAGTATGGGGGATGGGCTTAAATAAATAATTTAGCAGTAAAATAATAAAAAATAGAAATATTGGCAAAATGGCCAATGGATATACATACATAAAGAACATCATATGTTTCTGTATTTATTTATTTATTCATAGATTGATTAACTTACACTTCACATTTATGTATACATTTATTTAAAAAATGTATTTCAATATTTATTTATCTACAATTACCAAATATACGTGGTCGCCCATGAAGTTGGAATAATTTAGTTTACAGACACAATAATCTGCTAATTGTGGTTTCATTTCCATTGTGATAAGTTTGGAAGAGATTGATTAATAAAGTTTTTAGAAGATATACACTTTATCCGTCAAGAATAAATCACATTTATTCCATTTCATGGAAAGAGGTAAAAAATATATTTTACTACAACTTTATGGGCGACCGTGTATTATCAGCCAGGAGATACCATGAGATAAATATGTGACACCATCTCTTCATGTCACACAGGAGATGTAGAAATGTGGCAATAAATGTGACAATAAACATTAAGATAAATGTTTGAACAAATACATGTATAAATAATTTGAAAGAGAAAAATATAATATGCTTGGCTCATGCCCATTATCTATCCTTTGTTTTTATAGAATTATGATTTGTTAAGTTTTAAACCATCATGCTCATTTATTCATGCATTTGCCACCTGTGTCAGTTTTGGAGTCCCAGAACTAACAACTTCTTTGTGAATCATGTTTAATTTGATTAGAAAATATTGAACTTCGAACAACGACAAAATGTTCATGCTTTCGTTGCTAAGCAGCATTGGTGTTTTCAGAGAGGGAGCATGCTTACAAAGCTTAATCATGAGTCAAAACAGAAGACAGTTTAATATTTCACACTGCAGAATTCAAACTCATCATGGAGTTTATTTTAATTAGTTTGGGCACTGGGATGTGCAGCATATAGTGCACATGCCAGCCTCATCTATGTTCCTGTATCATTTGGCATTGTGTCCTGCCTGGCACGTCATCAGTATAACTCTTGGGAAATTTAGCACAGCAAAAGCCACATGAGTACACAACAGAGATGAACTGGCATTCATCAAAGGTTGTTTTATCTGCAGCACTTTTATGAGAGTTGAAGTCAGAAATCTGTCCTGTTGTAGGAGTTATTTTTAAGAGATGTTTACTCAAGGGTTTTTTTTCTATGGTAACCTTGAGCATTGCACTGTTGGTAGATAGCACTCCTGATTGAATAATGCCTCTCCAGCTCACGTTCCACAATCCTAACTAACAGCTGCATAATGGATCAGGCATATAAATCACAATATTAAACGTGATTAATGTAGCAGTGTTCACAACAATGTTACGAAGTGCTTTACAAGTAACAGCAATAAATAAAACCCCAAACAAAATTAACATTAAAATTCCAGGCATGCATTTAAAATGAGGCACAAAAAAATAAAAATAAACGGACAGGCACAACAAGAGCTGAACATAAATTAACAGTGCCGTGGCGTGACAACAGAAAGGTATTTTAAGAAGTGATTGAAATGCTTTTTGAATAACTGGTTACCATACAGCAAAGATGCAGGTTGCAGGGTCAGCATCCAGCTGGAGGGGGAATCATATGCGCTGGAGCTGGAAAATGGATTGAGCCTCCAAAGTTATCAGTAAAATCATCATTTGAGCTCCACAAAGACAAGCATGGTGGAGGCAGAAACAAAGGAATAATCTGCTTTCTACAGCTCATGAGTAGTTCAAACAATAGACTCGAGAAGGATCAAACAGATCAGAAAATAATGATCTGTATCTTGAGTGCATCTTGCTTTTTAATTTGATATCTTGTTGAAACATGGTGGTGTGCACGTGACATGGAAATGTTTGCAAGATATCTTAATTATGATGATTTTATGAAGATAACAATGTGGTTTTTAACATTAAAAACCCCACAGGACTGTTTTCCACACCCTATCCTAACATATCAGTTAAAGTGAGAATATGATGGGTTATGTATTCCTGTTTCTTCATTGTAATTGCAAAAGGCAGGGGAAAACAAATGTCCAAAAACCTGTTTTATTTTTGGCTGGATTCTTCCTGTGTGCCTCTCACGCACAGTGATGAGATCACTTTAGATTTTCTCTGTGCCCGGAAGAACAAATAATGTGATTTTTTTTTAACCACAACACAACAAAATACTTTTCCTTTTGTTGTTTTCCTTTGGCTCAGGTTTCAAATGGTTGTCGATTTATCTGGGCCAGGGGGAGGGGTGACAACTTTCTTGTCTCATCACATACTGTACCGTCTCAGTCATACAGGCTTAATGAGGTAGTCTTTAAAAAACCTTG
The DNA here is from genome assembly GCF_030273125.1 of Centropristis striata. Lineage (NCBI taxonomy): Eukaryota > Metazoa > Chordata > Actinopteri > Perciformes > Serranidae > Centropristis > Centropristis striata. Next base: position 25,387,180 of record NC_081523.1, read on the forward strand.
TTGTGACTTTCTGTGCGCAATTGTTTGCATGGACTGATATCGGGACAATGTGCCCCTGGGCACAGACCTGTAGAAGGTGCAGCATTGTTTGGCTTCGCTTCAGCATCAATAGCAACTTTATTTCTGCTGTGGCCATACAGTTAGTGTGGTTGATAACCAACCAAAGGCAGTCACTGTGTAGCTATATTATGTAAAAAAAAAAAAAAAAAAAAGAACAAAATATAAATATTGTACTCAATATGGGCATGCTAGTGGCTCTTTAAAGACTTTACTTGAGCTAAATGCTAACATCAGTATGCTAATGTACTTGCAATGGTAAAGCTAGCATGTTGATGTTTACAGGTATGTTTAGCATACAAACATTGACTAAATAATACTAAACATAAAGTGCATCTGAAGCGTAATAGTGTCATATTGCTCATATTTGGTCATAAACCAAAGTAAAAACCACAATTCTCTGTCTTATTTATATAAAAAATTACAAATCACAGATTTTCCTTAAAGGGCTTTACAGGCTATACATGGTACGGCACCCTCTGTCCTTTGACCTTCACATTGGCTAGGGAAAAACTCCTTAAAAAACCTTTTAACGGGTATATGGTAAGCCGCACCACCTAAATTTAAGTTGAATAAAAGTGGGAGGAGTTGATCATTACCGCGTATTTCTATCCATCAGTAAAAAGAGGCATTTCATTGTATTAAACACTAAGGGGCGAAAATGAGGCATGAACTAAACATTTTCATGTTGACTCTAGAGGAAAAGTCAGACGATTACCAAAGTCATTCCAATTTTACCTTTTGGGGACCTTTAATATCTGTTATACATTTCTTAACAGTCCGTAGTTAAGAACATACTGTTATTTTAGTACCGGACCAAAGTGGTGGTCCAGACAACCAACTGACAACATTGCCATCTTGCCATGCATGACTAAAAACATGTCTTGTGTTGCCTGAGCTCTTTGACTTACCAACCAGAAATGTTAATAACACTTACTTCATATAAACAGTTTGGCTTGTGGGGCCTCTTGATCCCTTTGAACCTCCTGGGCTTGATTTGATCCATCTGGTAATCTATCCACAAGTGTTCCTCACTCAATCCTTCATCTTCAAACTGTAGGGCAGAGTCGGGACGAAAGAAGGGAGGAGGAGGGAGGGACTATCTTGAAATGCCAGTGGGCGTGATTGAGTCTTACTACCAAGAGAGTACAGGCCAGATGGCGAGTTTAGGAAGCCGGAAATCTCAGCACCTGGCAAAGTGTTTGTTGAGTCATTGCATTAATCAACGACTTTGCCAACTCCCTGCATATACATTATGCTCATTTTGTGCTAGGGGGGGTGATAGAAATCTTATTTATTCAAGAAATAATTGCCTAAAGTTATCCCGACCACCAAGCGCATTTCCCCCTGGAAACAAAGCAAATGAATATAATGTGCTGTATCTTCTGCAAAGTTTTTTATCTGAAAAATATTTTTTTTACTTCTGACCTCTAGTTTCAGGTTCACTGACTGAGTTGGACACTTGCACTAGTTGTAAAACACTCTTAATTCCCAAAGACAGAGACACTATGAATATATTAAAAGACATTTAGAAACTTATGTGGTATCAAATTTGATGCCTGAGTGCACACTGATACTTTATGAACACACTCTGTAATTTATTGCTGTTATTTGTACTCCCATTGTCCTTTTACTAATACAACAAATTGGACTGTAGTGGTCTCCTCTCACCCTCTGCAGAATGAACCAATTTGTATAAGCGTATGCAGCTCCCAACGCTTGAATAATTCTCCAGGATTTTTTTTTAATGCCTGAGCGTGTTAATGTATAATTGATGCTTTAAGGAGATAAACTGCCAACATCTTCATTTAGGTGCCTCGGGCAGACAGAGGGAGAGCAGTTTCACTTGATTTGTTAGTTTTAAAGTTTACTATCTCACGGCTGAAATGAGACCTGAGGTAATCATGAACAGTGTTAGCTCACCAGGATGATGGCAGCAGATGGCTGATGGCTGGATGGATGAATGACATTTGCTTGTGTTTCCTCCTGCAGTCTACACTGAGAGGAGCTAATGTCACAGTGTTTGGCTGCCTGAACCACGGGGTGCCTCTCTTCTTACGGGAGAACTCATCATTGAAATGTGAATCAGGTATGTCCGCTTCAACTTTGACAAAATAACCGCTAAATTAATAAACAGTTTGTCTCTCCGTTAGAATATTACAAGAAATGAATGCTTTACATATGGGTTTGAGGCTCGTTCAGGTCTTCACATGCAATTTGACTTGAAATCTACTGCTTATAACTCTGTAGCGAAAGGTTGGGATGCTTTGAAACATTTAAGAAAAACAGAATTTAATAATTTGCAAATCCTTACAAATCCTCAACTGAATTCAGTACAAATAAACTTTTGTTTTTGTAAATATACACACTCAATTTGAGCATTCTGTTTTTATTTACAGTGTCCCAATTTTTTTGGAATTGGGGTTTTAATTGAAAAGCAGAGATAGGATGCCAAAATGAATCTATAATGCTATTTAATCATGTTGCTGAATCTTTACTTAATCATGAAGAAGTTCATTAAAAGTGTAAAAAGGGGTGAGTTATAATATAAGTCACCCCTTTTTACACTTTTAAGTGCAAAAAAATTAAGAAAAACAGAATTTAATATTTTTTTACACTTTTAAGTGTAAAAAGGGGTGAAATTATATTAAGGCTTAAAAGTTATGCATAATTATGCAAAAGGACGCTTTGACAGGTGGTGCCATCACAGGCACCAAAACTACTTCCATCTCTACAGTCTATATACTTGGCATAATTTGGCACTAAAAGCAGTAATGTAAACACAAATAGTTGTGGCATGGTTTGGGCCAGCGTTGCAAAAAGTGCCAATGGAAAAGTCCAATTCAGCTTAATTCAACACTTCCTGTTTCAACCGCTGTTTCAGCTTCTTACAGTACATTTTTTGACTGCAACTGCTCTGTCACTGTTTTCTTCTGTTTTCCGCTGTTGCAGAATCAGTAGCCGGGTTTTTCCTTTCTGTGAACACCTCTGCTAATATCACCAAACTGAGGATTCCCTATCCACAAACAGGCACCTGGTACCTCAGTCTGCGCTCTCTGTGTGCCACTGAACACGGGTAAGACGGGCAATACAGCTATAGATATAGTTGATCCTATACTCTACTTCACTCGAGAACGTCACTCACACACGTCACTTAATTTAGAATTATTCATGAAAAGAAACCTGCGAAGTAGTTTTATGTCTTTACGGGAAAGGTTTGACTCTTGAGCCCTCTGTTATTGATATGATATTGTTGTCACTATTATGGCTGTACGCTCAATGTGAAACAGCTGCCAGCAGCCAGCTAACACGTTTGGAAACAGGGGAAACTAACTAACTATCCAACCTCTTTCCAAATCTAAGAATCCACCTAACAGCACCTCTGAAGCTCACCAATCAACACCTGTAAAAGTGTAAAAGTGTAAAAGTGTAAATGTATAAAAACGACAATTAGATGTTTTATTCGGGTTGATGCGCCACAATATTCGCAACCTAGAGTCTCTGCTGGTTGCAATGTCTGTGACAATGTAATTAATCCCCATGCCTCAAATTTACTTGACAAAGAAGTGTTAATTCATGAGGTCTAGGGCTGCAAATAGGTAGATTTCTTTTTTACCTGTTTTCCCATTTCCAATCTTTAAGCTAACTTTGCCCGCTAATGCTGGTAGTGTCATTTTTGGCACAGAGACATGAGAGCGATATCAATCTTCTCGGCACTCTCGGCAAGAAAGCGAATAATTAATGTTGAACTATTTCCTTTATAGCTTTAAAATTTAAATAATGGTGTAAATAGTGTGCTGTGTCAACCCAGGAGGTCTCCAAAACATCATTTTACAGGCAGAAATACTCATACATTTTTGACAGTCTCATAATCAATTCTTTGGCTTAGTCCCAGGGTCCCAGAGCAACCTCTGTGAGACAATATTTGCTGTCAATTACAGGAAGACAACTGCAAAATAGGACATTCAGTTTTTCTTAAAAACATCTTTGTATAACAATCGCTACTTTATTTACCAATATTAATAATTCAGTGCTCACTGTTTAAACGGCGCTGCCTCCCACATTCAGCTACATTCTCTCCCATCTGTCACCCAGCAGATTAATTTGGCTTCATAAACGTGCCTCTGGTCCACACCTAGCATATGACATGGAAGAGGGTTCGATTTTTAGCTTTAAAAAGCAGATTTTTTCATGTTTCCACATTTGCATATTTGGATATTTAATCAAAATGATCCCCATTCAAACAGGCAGCAATATATTGTAAAGGAGGCAGTTTTTCCACTTTTACTAAGCAGAATATAATGCATTGCACCTGCAAGATACAGGATGTGTGGGGGTTTTATAAAGGGCACAGCTCTTATCTGTTCTGTGACCAGAAAATATCTTGTTATCTCTATTGTTCTCTGCAATAAGTACACACTCTTCGTTTCTCTGAGGGTTGTTTAAAGTCATTGTGAGAAATGGCTCTAAGCGAAGGAGGGGAAAATGTTTCCATTAAGTTGTCCAACGCAATGTTTTTCACGAGTTCTTAAGTATTAGCTATTCAGCAGATTGAGCTGTTTTGCCGAAACCCTTAATGGCACGAATATGTGAACAGAATGAAATTAAGCAGATTTTTTTCTCCGGCCACTTGGGACTCCCAATTGAATTTGAATAACAAATAATAACAGATGGTGCGAGACATGGTCTCATCGTCACATGAGAGCAGTGCTGAGGTAGGAAAATGTGGAAAGCATTCACATAACTGTGTTAGATTTCCACAAATTTACACATGCTAAATTAATCAGGTCTTGTTAGGGAAGAAAAGAGGTAGTGTGAACGATAGGTGCTCTTCAAGGCTACAATTAAGTTGAGTGATATAAGTTGAGCTTAAGAAGTGAGCAGCTGTGCCAATTAAAAAAATGGGTTCTGGGAAGCAACACATTTGTTACCTCCTGGTGTTTCCTTCTCTGCGACTGATTGTATAAGCTAGCAATTAGAAAAGATGCAATGGAAGCAGAAATATACATATTACATTTGTTTCTTTTATCCCATGTCAGAGAAATACAATTATGTTTAGGTCCTTGTGCAGTTGTTATGTACTCAACAGTTACATAACAAACCTCTATCAGGCAGTGAAATTAAAAAATATATACCTTTTGGTTGAAATTGTTCTCTAGTTATAAAAACAGACAGTTAACATTAAAAATTGAGTTCTTTGTGATTATTGTGAAACATTCCAAATGGGGTACCTAATTAAGATACTTAATGAAGGTTAAACTATCACAGTGGAGCTCTAGCTTCCTTGTTGGTCTATAAAGCACAGACATAATTTGTGGAAAATTACTTTTATAATTGCTTCTGGAGATTGCACCAGCCTAACAGAGTAAAGTTGTCTGACTTCTGACAACCCTAAAACAACCCTTTTGATATCTAATGTGCTGTGGTAATGATAGCAGTGGAGCACATAATGCAACAAGACTAGTCTACAGAGACTCCAGCAGCTCCGTGGGGCTGTAATTTGGCAGTGCTTTAAGTGCATTGTGAACATCAGCATGCTAATCTGCTCACAGTGCAGTCATTTATAATGTTTACCAAGTTTTCAATCTTCATTTTGCATGTTAGCAACATTTGCTAATTAGCACTAAACCAATCTTGGAACCCATAAACTACTGGTCTGATGAGGGCAAAGGCTGATCTTTCTGTGGTTCCAGTATAGATGGTGGATATCCCAATAATGAATAACAGACATCCTGGCTAAGGATTCGTCTCCCATGCACTGGTTATTGTTTATAGCCCGACTGAGCACCTTGAGACACAAGAATGAATGGAGATGGAGTTGAGAGAGGACATCTACAACCAGATTGTTTTACAAGAAACAAGTTTAGCAAAGTTTGCTAAGCTACTCAAAAGCTAAATTGTCGTCAGACAATAGCTGGTGGGTTCTGAGATTTTATTTTGTGTTCTGCCTCTTTTGCTCTTGACCTGCAGTCAACTAAAGCCACAAATATTCTGATACCAAAGTAAGATCAGGGGTCAGCAACCTTTTCCATTCAAAGAGCCATTTTAGCCCAAAAAAGATAAAGAAAAATCCATTTGGAGCCACATCTTTAAACCTTATAATGAAAGTAATTTGACAATCTCTCGCTGCAGATACCACTAAGTGAGCAGCATTGGCGGTGAAAGAAACCAATGTGTCTATTTTCCCTTGAAACTTTTTTTTTTTAGCTAGATTTGACAAGATTTAGTGGATAGGGTGAAGAGCCAGATGGGCATAGGCTATGATGCACATTTAAGTTGACTAAAATATATTGTTTTTTCTGTGAATAGGATACATATTTTTACAATTGGGGAATGTAATAATCACTACAACAATCTAAAAGGAGAATTAAAGTGGAGACAAATACCATTCATTCATTTCCATATTTTTTTTTGTCAAAGTAACTGGTCAAAGAGCCCCAGCTGGCTCTGAAGCCTCGGGTTGGCTGCCAATGGTCTATCCCGTCTATCCAGTAGTTGCTGAGAAATCTAACATTCAACCACAAATGTAATCATCATGGTGACGCAGGGGATGACCAAAGTCAGTAGGACTCATCGTCAAGAGAACCATGAAAGCCCAGCCAGGTCTCCCAAAAATTATATTTCCATACAACAGAACTGATTGTGAACTATGCGTTCAGGAGACTTTCACCAAAGAGGGTAAAGTTTAGGCTTTGTGTCCTTTGTGAAACCAAAAATCAACATTGTCTTATTTTAAGGTAAGTTGACTTCAGTAACGAAATTAAACAAAGCGACTGCTCTTTGTATCCTGTATGAGCCTTGACTTGTTTTGTTGTGTAACAAACATACTTATTTCAACCCAAAGCATGATCTTTTCCTAAACCTAACCAAGAACTTTTGTCCATTCACGGCATTAACCATGTGTTTAAAAATGACATAATACAGTTTTGTTATACTGGAACAACATTTTTCGGTGACAGGGTTGGAATGCCTTTACAAAATTTCATGGCAATCCATCTAATAGTTATTGATATTTTTCAGTCTGGACCACAATGGTGGACTGAACCACAGACCTCGAGCCATGCTAGAGGCATGGCTAAGAACAACAAACCACAAACCAAAAGGTCTAGATCGAGAGTAGAATATGTCAGTTGAAATCCATTTAAAAGTGACAGGAGCATATTTCTACCTTCACACTGGTAAAAAAAACAAACAAAAAAAAAAACAGCTCCATCTAATGCTCTGCCTGCCTGTGATTTTTTTTCAGATTTGAGGCATGCACCAATGTCACCGCCGAGGTGTATATGCGCTCATACCTGACTCCGTGCATCAATGACTGTGGGACATATGGACAGTGCAAGCTTCTGCGCACCAACAACTATCTGTATGCTGCCTGTGAATGCAAAGCAGGTAACAATTTACATTTACATTGTTAGTATATTTTTCAGGCTCACATGGGGAGCTTTTTCCTCTTCATTGATTTGAATGTTGTGCAAAACTATAACGTGAACTAAATTCAGATTAGGTGCTCCATGTCTTGTTTTGATTCTATTTTAATTTTCCACTTTATTTTCAAATTGCATTCACTAAACCCAGTGATGGAAGCCAGTTACCAGAAAAGCAGGATTGTTTGATAGAAGTGGATAGATATGGTGTATCTACAACAATGCCTTTAATTATTAATCAGTAATTAATAATTAGCAAAAAGCCTGACCATGAATTAATAATTGGAAGTGATTTTCAACAGTCAAAAGCTTTTCCTGCATACAAGATAAGATAGAACTTTCTGTAAGGAAATTAGGTCATCCCAGCTGCAAAGAACATCTAATTTGTTGGAAAATACATCATGCAGAGTGACAAGAAAATTGAAGAGAGTGAGTTAGGATGGCACAGGTCTCTTTGTAGAATTGAACTGGCAGTAGAGCGATTAAATTGTATGTGCCGCTGTCCAATGAGTCATACAGCGGCCTGGTATTAATCTTCTAATATAAGCCAATAAAACACACTCTTAATTACGAACAGCTTTTCAATAAAAGATGAGCTTATGAAACTAAACAAAGCATGTCCTCTGAGGCTTTTTTAAATCCTGCCTTTGATCTTCTTTTATCAGAGCTGCTTTCTCTTCAGTTAAATTCATTGTCATACTTCATATGTGTGACTGCTTCCTGGCAGGCGCTTTGCATTCAGCACTCGCCCTTGGCCCGTCTCACACTGCAAACCCTCCGTTCAACAGTGCTCACGAATATTTAATTCACACTGTCTTATCCAATCCACCACTTGATAAGGATCCAATTCAAGTGGCAAAGCAGGAGTGTTTTGCCATAGGAGGGGGTTCACACCGGGATGCTCTTTTGTTTACAGGATAAGCAACTTCACACATATCTGTTTGCGATTGTTTTTCATAGAGAAATGTCTGTTTATAAGAAGGGGCCGATGAGGCATTCATCTTGTTGAGAGATAAATATTTTATCCATTTTAAGAGATACAGTAAATTCTAAAGGGACAAGCTTTTTGAAACAAACTGATTCATCCACAGAAGAAATTCCTTCTCATCCATTCAGCCAGAAGATTTAAGAAGACCTTCCTAAAGTTTATTTAAAGTTTCTGGGACTCTGAAGACGCTTTACCTGCTTTTTTTTTTCAACCTATAAAGTCTGCAAACACAAAAGCTCTCCACTCTTTTAGATCTATACTTTCTTAGATCATCACACAGTACAGTACTGACTATGTGTGTGTGTGTGTGTGTGTGTGTGTGTGTGTGTGTGTGTGTGTGTGTGTCAGGCTGGGATGGCTGGGGATGCACAGACAATTCAGAGGCCTACTCCTACAGCTTCCAGCTCCTCTCCACCCTGCTGCTCTGTCTCAGTAACCTGATGTTCGTCCCACCCGTGGCCATCGCCATCCGCAGCCACTACTTGCTGGAGGCTTCGGTCTACATCTTCACCATGTTCTTCTCTACTGTGAGTGACACACACAAACACAAGTGGTGCATGTTCTATCCTACTATAAAAAAAAAACAAAAAAACAAAAACAGAGTTGACCTATAAAATATTTTTGGGTCTGATACCAGCACAAACAATTGGAAAGCTGCATTGCTGCTTCGTCTGCAGCTGAATTAAACTAGAGTTTAAGTTGAAAGTAAAAGCTGGGCAAAATAAGTTACCTTCACTTTGAGCAACAACAATTTTAGAAAAGTGATCAATTATTAAAGCATGGACAAGAACAAAAGCAGATGTTTTCACAAAGTAATAAAGATGTAACAGTGGTGGTTAAATTTAGACCAAACCAGAGAGTGCAAGGATTTAGTCGAAAAAATAGTCAAGCTAAGCTGAAAAACCACGTAACACACAGCTTGTCTGTGCTGTTGTCAGATAAGAAAATACTAATAAATCACTGCTTTTTCTCTCTCCTATGACAGTTCTATCATGCATGCGACCAGCCAGGTATTGTGGTTTTTTGCATCATGGAGTATGACGTCCTGCAGTTCTGTGACTTCCTCGGGTCGCTCATGTCAGTGTGGGTCACTGTCATTGCAATGGCCAGGCTAAAGTCCATCATCAAACAGGTAGGTGTCGACTGTAGTTCTACATAATTATCCTTAGTGGAGTAATATAGTTAAAAGGAAAAATTATGATTCTGATGCAACTGTAGTTTGTACAAGAGCAGTGAGTGTACAGTGGGCACATTTATCCTGATATTCTAACTGAATTGCCATTTTGTTCCCTTTAATAAAACTTGTGAGCTTTTCATTGTGGGAAGCTGAGAACACTACATCACATGCACAGCATTCTGCTTTTTAAAGAGCAGTGTTTGGAATCTAGTGATAAGGTTGTAGCTCACAACCAAATGTAAAACCCTCCCCTCACCCCAACATTTTCACGCATGTAGAAGAACCTACAGTAATCCTACGGTAAGGTAAAAAATCACAAAAGGCTATCTCTAGAGCCAGTAGTTTGATTTGTCCATTCGAGGACATATACAGTGGCTTGCAAAAGTATTCATACCCCTTGGAAGTTTCACCCTTTTGTTGCTTTTACACATGAAATCATGGTCGATATAATTTGGCCTTTTTCAAAAGAATTTGCAAAAAATCCCTCTTTAATATCAAAGTGAAAACTGATTTTTACAAAATAGTATCAATTAATTTAAAATATATAAGGTAAAATAAATGATTCCCCTTTAAAGTAAATGAACTAATTCAACAAAGTTCCAGCTAGTCGATGCAGCAGTGTCACAGTTAGTGAAATGGAGATCACCTGAGTGCAGCTGATGTGTGTCAAGTGATCGTCATATAAAAACATCTGTGTCTGGGAGGTCCAGTCTCTGCTTCATCACTATTACTGCTACAATTGCAAAATGAAGACAAAAGAACACTTCTAGCAACTCAGAGAAAAGATCATTGAAAAGTATAAGTCAAGAGATCGCTACAAAGAAACGTCCAGCTCACTGGACATCCCAAAGTTCAGTTAAATCTACCATTAAGAAATGGAAGCAGTATGGCACATGTTTAAATCTGCCTAGAGCTGGCCGTCCTCACAATCTGAGTGACCTGACAAAAATAAGACTGGTCCTGCAGCCTTCCATGGACGCTGCTGAGGAGCATCCCCAGAGCATGATGCTGCCACCACCATGCTTCATGCTGGAGATGGTGCGATGGTGGTGATGTGCAGTGTTTTGTGTTCGCCAAACATCGTGTCCAGTCTGATGGCCAAAAAGATCCATTTTTGTCTCAGACTGTAGAACCTTCTGCCAATTGACCCTGGAGTCTCCCACATGCATTTGGGCGAATTCCAGGCCAGATTCCATGAGCTTTTTTTCTCTCCTGTACAGCTCCGACTGGTGAAGAACCCGGGCGACAGTTGTTGTATGTGCAGTCTCTCCTATCTGAGCCACCAAAGCTTATAACTCTTGCAGAGTGGTCCTAGGTGTCTTGGTGACAAACCTCTCCAGTCTTCTTCTTGTCTGGTCACTCAGATTGTGAGGACGGCCAGCTCTTGGCAGATTTAAACAAGTGCCATACTGGAAGAAGACTCAGGGCCTTATCTTATCTCAGTTAAGGATGACATTTAGGATTTTTGGTTTTACAAAATCATGTTCCCTAACTGCTTTTAGGAAAAAACTCCTATCTTATCTTATCTATTCAGTTAGAATGGCATAGAGGCTGTCCTAAATTCAAAATAACTGCCAAACATGGCAGCAGCACTGTGGTTAAGTTTGTGTGGCAATGACTTATGAAGATGGAGAAGATAATGATGGAAAGGCTTTTCAAACCCTGTATTAATGGATATACATCAACTGCCAAGACAATCAATGTTAATCAAATACATTTCTACTTAAAATGTATTTAAATTAATTTTCAATTAATTATTAAATACATACTCAAATTTAATTAAATGTCCAGAAAAGGTGGGACAGTGGGTCTGGAAAGTGATTCAGACATTTGGGAAAAAAGGGAATCTACTGAGCGTAACACATGTCCAGTCTGGCAGCACCTGAACCCAGAGCTCCATGTTAACAGTCGATAAGCTAGAGGACTGAGAGGTAGAGCTGTAGAGCTGTGAAGGAGAGACATAAATTAATGCTGCATATGCCTCAATTTTTAGTTAATAATTAAAATATTAATGTGTTAAAATCAGTGATGCCTGATGCTAAATTCTCCGGTTGTTGACATATTGCGGTGGATAACAGTAAACACTAACAGGTGCACCTTCTCCCTGGGTCACTCCCTGGCTGCACACCAAGATGGAGCAGTCTCAGGGAAAGTGTGTTTGTGCAAGGAAGTGTGTGTGTGTGTGTGTGTGTGTGTGTGTGTGTGTGTGTGTGTGTGTGTGTGTCCATGTCCATAAATGAGACAGAGGGAGGGGGAGGGGTGGAGTAGTGGGAGGGAGGGAGAGTATACGAACATCTGCTGTCCTCTAGAGTTTTCATTTTTGCTGAGCGCTGCAGTACGCAGTCACTAATCAAATCGCACATGTCAGGACTGGCAAGTGGAGCTGTGTGTGTTTGTGTACTAGAGAGAGACAATGTGTGTGTATGTTTGTTTGTTTGTTTGTGTATGTGTGTGTTTGTGTGTTCGTTTATGTCTATGACCGCAGCAGCAATAGAGGTTGAAAGGACCCAGGAGCACCTGATAGCGTGTGTGTGTGTGTGTGTGTGTGTGTGTGTGCGAATGTGACTTTTGGGCCTTCAAAGGTCTGAAGGTCCTCACAAATATGTCAGCAGAATATCTTGCAAGGACGTTTTTGCTAGTTCACATACAGAGTACAAGTTGTTCATCTCAACTTGCTGAAGGTCATCGTGTCAGTATCATATAAATCAATTTAAAGGATAATTGCGTTTTATTACAATTTGGATCTCATCTTTGAAGTTTTTGCCCTCTTTTACTGAACAGTTATGATAACTTTGATCTTCCCGAAATAAGATTTGCTCTCCGGGGGGATTTCCAAACCTGTCTGATCGTCTGACTGCTTGTGTTTCTCGCACCATCAGACTTCTTTTAGTGATGTTGCCACTTTTAGCAATTAATTTGTGAGCAAACTGTTACAACTACTGACAGGAATGATAGCTACAACTACAAAAATCAGACCCAAGTTTTAATAAAAAGTTTGAGTTCTCACTCTAAGCCCATAATAAAGGTGCATCTCAATAAATTAGAATATCATGGGAAAGTCAATTTCCAGTAGTTCAAGTCAAATAGCCCCAACCAAGTATTGAGTGCATATAGGTGGACATACTTTTCAGAGGCCAACATTTCCATATTAAACATACTTTTTTAAAATTGGTCTTTTGTAATATTACAATTTGACACTGAATTTAAGGTCTTCATTAAATGTAAGCCATAATCATTATAATTAGAAGAAATTCAATAAATTAATACATGTATTAATACAATACTGTGTGTAATGGATCTATGTGTTATTTCCACATTTTGAATTGAATTACTGACATAAATTAACGTTCTATGATTGCATCTTGCAATAATTTACACCATTTCAGCATTTTCAAAATTCATCATTCTGAGATACTGAAAGACATTGCAGGTGCTGCAACATTGTTATTGAAATCAGCCATAATGTAACATAATTATATGACAAAGGGTTCAACAAATCAGCGAATGGGCAAATGATCAACAGTGCAGGTAGAACATTTTAACAGCCAGCTTGTTGTTGTTGTTGTTGTGTGACACTGAGTAAACAGTTAGTTTGGAGCATGCTGTTCTCATTCACTGTTCTATACCTGTTTATACCTATGAAAGTAATGCAATCAAACACGTAGATAACCCATGTGATACCCCTTTTCGACCAAGGCAGTTCCAGGGCACTGTGATTGTCAATGTGATTGACACGGGTTAGTGTTAGCGGGCTACCGTTAGCTTACAACAAAGTCTAATATTAACATTGTACATTCAGTGTTGATAAGAACATAATCTTCTTTCATATCGATCAAGGCGAGCAGAACAAATGTGTTGTACCAGCCCATTTGGATGCCAGTGTAGGCTCGCAAAGCCAGGAGCAACATTTGTAAAGAGACAATGTAATCTGCCATTGTCGTTATTATACTTGCTGAGAGAGTGGAGACGTATACAGATGTATACAGTGAGTACAGTTCTTTTTTCTACCCCTAAGCAAGTAGTTTTGGTGCATAAACTTACCAAGTCGTTCCGTTTTACAACATTAACAACATGTTTAAAAAGCAACGTCAAATGTTTAAAACATTGTGATCGCTTTACACTGTCAAATAGAACGGTCATATTTCATAAGAGTCTTGTGACCTTTAAATTCAGACCAAAGAGCTGCTGAAGCACCAACATAATGCATAAGGTTTCACAAGTATACAATCATTACTTTTTAAATAACGAAGAAATATGCTCAAATTGTCTAAAAGTTTCATTGATCTCCTGCCTAACATGGACCTTGTACCACATCTTATTGTGGCACTGATGTTGTTATCCACACATACACACATACAGTGTCAGTCTATATTACTGTAAGCATGAAGTTATATGTGGCAGATAAAAATAGACCCTCTTCCAGAATTCCCAAAGGCTCGTTCGTCACCATGACAGAAAATAATTACATTACAGTGAAACCCCTGCCTGTGAGCGTCCGTGCATTCATGCCTGCATACAATACATGTATACATGCATGTTTGGGCGCCCCTGTATGATCCTGCAGCGCAGTATGACTGATGACTGTTGCTGCACAGAGTCCTCGGGCTGCACCACGCGGCTCCTCTCCTCCTTGCTTGGTGCCAATTAGTCCTGCTCTCCTGCAGCACGGGTCATCCCTTCCCCGCTCCAAAATCCCCAATTTCTCCTCACGTTCCTTTCCAGACAGAAGAATGCGGACCTCAGGCATCCTGGACAGGCTTAAGTTCTCCTAAAGCATGTGTAGCACAGCTTATTGATTTTCTTCCCTCTCACTTTATCTTTTTTATATCCTGTGGCTTTATGTCAAATTGTGAGCTTGACAAAAACAAGTTAAACTGGCAATATTTATAGCAAGGACCTCCATTGTGAGTGTTTTGTGTTCTTTGTTATGTTGTGGCTCTCGCCCATATAGAGGAAGTTCAGTTGGTTTATTATTCTGCAAGCACTTGAAAAATACGAATGAAATAGTAATTTCCCTTTGACAGAACTCAGTAGACGCAGTTATTTTCTAAACTGACCGTTCCTCCACTGATACATTAAACTGATTATGTGTTTAATAGTAATAATTTTCCTTATACATATGATACATATTTATATAAATACAAATTTGCATGCTATTTGTGAAATCCACCTGTAGTAATGGCTGTTAACTTTAAATGAAAAGGCTGGCATTTTACCTTGAACACCTGGGCACTGTAGTTTTTTATTACTCAAACAGGAGTAATAGTGCACTTGTTGATGACTATTTTCAGCTGTAGATTAATACACATTTGGTGCTCAGGTGCCATAATGGTGTGTGTGGGATTGAGTCAAAATTAAATAATGTTATATATATATATATATATATATATACTCATTATTATTTTTATGTTTTGTTTTTGTTTACATTTTTTTGATAAGAAATTTCATTTCAACCGTTATTTTACAGTTTATTGTAATTGTTATATATAAATAAAAATGTGACACATCTTTTTCTTCTAAATAGTGTATAAATAATAATATAGATTTGTATAATTTATTTCAAATTATTATGAAATAAAAGCATAAAAAACATTTTCTGTCACATATTTGGCAAAATTTGTTTCCAAAAACACACAACCGGAAATAAAGATATATTTTAGTTACGTGTATTCTTTTTCTTGTGTGTGTGTGTGTGTGTGTGTGTGTGTGTGTGTATATATATATATATATATATATTAAACTAGATATAATATTAATCTGAGAAACTCATACATTTGTTGTAAACCATCGTTCAATTTACCAATTAAAAAAATTAAACAGCTTAACTGTTGAAATATATGGTTTTCCAAATAAGCTTGCTGGCTGGTTAAAGGTATACTATGTTGATTTTCTTTTCTAATGTGTATTTTTTTCCCCTCTGAATATGTGATGTTGATGATGGGGGGAGGAGGATCAAATATCAATGCAAAAATGACTGTTTTATTTCTTCCAACACAGAAACCAATAAATATATTGTTAAAAAATGTAATTAAATGTAGACTCATACATAAAACAATCTCTCTCAGTCATCACTTCTGAGTCACTAGCAGTGTCTGTATCTGCAGAGATAAATAAGAGTGAATCTTGCTTTCACTTTGGTTGAGCCGTAGGACTTGGCCAAGTTTGAATGTTGTGATTATAAATAAGTAAATAAACATATTCCTGCATATTACACTTTGAACACCACAAAACTAACAACAAACTGTTACTGTGACACTACCGTGTAATTACAGACAAGTTATTTCAATTCTCCTCTACTGTACTATTGATTTTTCCTAACTTTACTGAACTGACTGGCACCCACAGTACTACAACACTATCTTTGTTTTTCCTTCCTGTTTGTGGTACTTTCTTTTTTTGGCAGCAACACAGTTCTACACCAGACCTTCATGAATGCACCAGCTGTGTTAGGAAAAGTAGAACTCTCACATCCCAAAAAAACATGGCACAGGTGCAGGAATAATGAAAATGTAGTTCCAAGTACAGTGACTGAAAATCACCTCCTGGTGTTTAAGTAACCGTCAATCAATAAGAAAAGACTGCAAAGCTTTTGTCATAATTTTTCCTTACGTGGGGGGGAAATAATCATTTTGACAGTATTTTTCTCAGTGATACCACACAAATAATCTGTTATTTACTGGGAAGTAACAGTGTCAGCAGTGTTTATTGAGGGCTTTTATTGATCCATGTGTTTTTTGTTAAGGTGCTGTATCTGCTGGGGGCGATGTCTCTGTCCATGGCTTTGCAGCTCGACCGTCACGGTCTGTGGAACCTGCTTGGACCGAGTCTGTTTGCTCTGGGCATCATGGCCGTGGCATGGGTAAGGGCAGCTCTATATTTACTGCAGAGTAATCCTATAGCCTACAGCTAAATGTGGGTTTGTTCCACAGTAAGCTTTTAAAAGTTTAAAAACTGTAGCCTCTGCATATATAAACTACCATTTCAATTTAAAATGTATGGGAATAAAGCAAAAGCAAAGGTATTTAATGAAGTTATGCTTTTTTAAACATATAGTATGTTCTTATTTGATAAAAATATAACAATATTAAGACTGATTGTACTTCTTACAGTGTGTGAACAACTTGTCTACAAGGGATTTTTACACAAAATAAGATGATTAATTTTAATACATAATGTGTTTGACATTCAAAGACAAGCTTGTTCAAACATGCAGATGAAATGTGTCAGCACTGTCCCTCTATTGTTCCCCATGCTAGCAAGTGTAAAAGGATTTAATCCATCATTTAAGCTTAGGACTGGAACATGTGCATGGCTAAAAACTGTGGGTTTCTGACCAATGAAGCTATTTTACATTAGCATGGAAGGGGCTTTAAAAGTTTTTGCAGCCTGTGGGTATTAGTCATGGGTTGTAGTTCCATTATAAGTCAGCTTGTACTTCCACTGACTCTTCTCCGAGTCATAATGTGCTCCCTGAACTGAGAAGATAAAAAATAATAGTCTTTCAGGCAAGGTTCTTGAGAAAAAAAGCCTTTAACACCAAACCTCTGACATGAGTTTGAAAACAAGGTTTGTGGCTTCCTTGGAAAAAGCTTTGCTTCGAATAAAGTGTGGGAGTTGTAGCTCTGAGAGTTATCTGTCTATGAGCTGGAGGATCCTCCAGAAACTGTGGAAGATGAAGTATTGTTTAATTCCACCATGTAAACCCTCCAGTTTTAGAACCAAAGATAGGAGACAGTATATCCTACCATGGACGAGATTCTTTTCTTCTGAGATTAACAACAGCGCTCAGAATCCGTGCAGGGCACTACTGTACCATTCAAATGTGAGTGGAGATTTACATAAAGCCATTGGCTTCCACTTTGGCTGCTTTTCCTTTGGCTCTAGTGCATTTGTAATTCAATTATAGATTGCTTGTTGACATATGTTATTTTAAAAATATAAAATGCAAATTTGATGGTCTGCTATTCTGTGTGGTCTACATAATAGAAGCACACACAGATTTTGTGCAATTTAAAATTGAATCAAAATTTATTGAAGTGGGGTTATATGAGGTTTTTGTCCAAAGTCAATGTATTATCTACAGTAGATAGCGGTCAGCACACCCCCAGTTTGGAGAAGCAGGCAGGAGTACATGAAAGCTAAGCAATATACTGCTGTGGACGAGGGGCAGCAGCAAAACATATTTTAGCCATCTACCAAAATCTATATTGGTTTAAGTTAAACTATATTTAGAGTAGTTTCACTACTTTACCCTATTGTCAGCCAGTACAGTTTAAGTTAACCCAACTAAGCCATTCTCTATGCTGTCGTCAAAGCCACCAGACTCCACTGACAAAAGCAGGGATTTTATCTCACAGAACATTAGAGTTGCTGGACCATCGCTGCTTCAATTATTAAGTTTGTTTTTATTATTTTGTGACTTTTTTCTTTTAAAGGGTAAGTTTGGAATCACCAAGTCACACAATAACACAAATTAACTAAACTATTGAGGCAGCCGCAGACCAGAAACTCCTGTGTTTTGCAAAGTAAAATTACTGTTTATGTGGATGGGGTTGGGAGGCTTTGACAAAAGCATAGATATTTGGCTTCAGTTCCCCCAGTGAAAATATTCTAAATATAGTCTGCACTTGAACTGATATTGATTTTTTAGGTGGCTTGAATTAGTTTTGCTGCTGTCCCTGTTCTTAGCAGTACTTAGCTTAGTTTCCGTGCCAGTACTCCTGCCTGTTTCACTAAACTGGAGGCCTGCTGACTGCAATCTACTGTAGGTAATATACTGACTATGTGTAAGTACCCAATTTCACAACCACATTTCAATGAATTGGAACTATCCTTTTAAATATCTGATCTTCCAGTGGCGGAGAACCGCACAATAACAAGCCACAATAGTTTAGTCAGCACAGCAACTTTTACAAAAAAAAGTCACTTGGATTTTATGCTGATGTTACCGTTTTTTAAAGACAAACCTGGGCTCATGCTTTGATTACTTGACATCTTATAATTCATCAGCTGTTCAGTAGCATATGTCTGCATTTCAGCAGTCTCTCCTCAGTGCTGTGCCTCTGAGTTTGAGTGCCGCACATTTTCTACAAGAGCCCTTTCATTTCAGCTTGTCATGTTTCTGCAAAGCCTGGCATTCTGAATGTTCCCAGACACAACCGAATTAGATCAGTCAAGTGAAGGGCACAGAGCGTCTGCTGCTTTGCAGAGGTGTCATGAGCAGTAAGAAGCGGGGGGAGAAGTTCAAATCTGTCAATGCCAAATACCCCTAACCCTCCAAACTAAATGAGGTCGCTGACTTGTGCATGAAAACATCTTGGTATGAAATTGTTTGTCTTTACCAGAAAATTATGCGATACCAAAGGGACTGGAGCAGTAACAACACATTTAATGTTTTCTTCACTTGGCTTCACATAGATTATTAGTCTTTAACCTAAAATGTTTACTGCATAATAACTCAATCTGAGTCATTTTACTGCCACAATACATGTAATTATTAGTGTCATTCATGAACAGCTTACATTTCCCTTGACAATGTCAGGATTGTTTATGGTAATGTTGGAGGAAACAATCTAATGCAAGCAATCAGTGTTTGTGAACCGATGAAAATAGAGACAGAATTCAATAATGAAGCACTCTCTAAACGCTGTTTAGAAAGAAATGAAATGTTCAAGTCGCTCTGTGCCACACATTCAGCAGAGAATGAGCACATGATCTGTATTAAACAAATAGAGACATCGTATACAGTAACTGCCAAATAGAACAAGAGCATAAATAACCAAATAGCCAAAGAATTGACTGGCCAATCACTGATGACCAATTAAAACATCTATCAGCTGATTATGATCATTGTGACTGACTTTATGCAGCAGCAGTAGGCATGAATGCAAATTTCAGGAAATAAAACCAACAGAGATTTATGATGAATCCCGTCCCTCTGTTCCACCAATCAAAGTAAACTGCCTACTGCTCCCTCGCTCTAATCCCATTGGTCTCCGTTTGAATTACTGCTCCCTGTGTGATCTCCCACTTCAATATCCTGTTTCTACATGAAATGTGTTCATTAAATTAAGAAAAAGAACATTAAGCATGGGGGCCTTTGAGATCAATTGTAAAAGAAATAAACTGTAAAATTTCATGGGTCCCTTAGTTTCCTAATAATTTTCTGGAAAGAAATTGATATGCAGCTGACATTTCTTAATACGTTTCTTGGAAAGGACTGACTGTCTGATTTAAGAGTAATTACAGAAAAACACAGAACATTTTCTTTTTCAGTGTCAAGCATACCCAGACACTGTCTTAAACTGGGATTATACTCTTTGTGCACACCTCCCAAATTATTTTTCGCATGTTTCATTGATGTTTGTTTACATGGCCACCGGAATTAAACTTATTTACATTTACTTATTTGGTAAATGGAGTGCACTTATATAGCGCTTTTATCCAAATCGATTTACACAACACACTACGCTCATTCACCTGTTCACACACACATTCATACTGGTGGCCCGGCTACCAGGGCACACTGGTGCCACCTGACACCATTGGGATTTCATTCACACATGGATGAACGCAGCATTGGGAGGAATTAGGGGTTCAGTATCTTGCCCAAGGATACTTCGACATGTAGGCTGCCATGGTCAGGGATCTAACCACCAACCTTCTGATCAATCCAAACATGCACAAACCAAGCTGAACAGATGACAACGCGAAGGTACCAAAAGCTGCAGTTCCTCGACTGGCCACTTGAGGCTGACTCCAAAAATGAGTCAATCCACCATAGACTCCCATGTTAAAATTCCCATCTTTAGAATGCAAATAACAATGTTTCCAGTCCGGTACAAAAAACCCTTTCTGATCTATATAGCTAATTTCTTGTTCATGACAACTTTACATGGGATGAATTTTAAACAACTCACCCATTTAAAATACATCAACGCTTGTGGATGTGGCTGTGTTGAGTGACAGGTGGGTGCTGTAACAGATGGCGTATTTCAGCAACCAGGCTTCTTTCAGCCCGCCTCAGATCATTCATGCTCCAACTCTTTGCCCATTTTTGGATTAGCAGAGAGTTAGGAGGAGTAAGACACTGCCAAGATGGCGTTGGTCAGAGCCACCCACATTGAGCCTCATTTTGGGTCTCCAGAAAACTTTTGGCTCGTGTCAAGGAGACTACGGCCACATTTTACACAATCTATGACACAAACATGTCTGATCAACAACTGTGTGCGTTCACTTACATATACCCTGGGGAAGCAGAACTCCATTTTTCTGGTTCTGTGTGGTTGTTAATTTCAGGCAATATAACATATATGGGGATAGATTAGATAAATGGGTTGCAAATGTATCTCAGTATTTCAAATTAATGGCATTGAGCATTTCTTTCCTGGAAATCCCTCTCCTTTTTATAAACCACACCGAGTTCCACTCCTCTATTATCAGGCCATATGTAACTGTTATTTCCAAGCTCAAACCATTGGTATTAACAGTATTAATCAAGCATATCAGTATAACACATGCTCCTACCTATAGCCACATTACACAGGCCTTTCCAAAAAAACCTCCTGAAAAGAAATAGCTAGATATCCAATTAAAGATATGCTATGCAAGTTTGAATGTTGTGTTTACAAACAGTAAGCAACAATTCCTGCATAGTACGCATCGTGCATAGTACTAAGGGACCTGTAAAACTATCTCTTTGCTATTTCAAACTTGTTTTAAAAAATAGTTTAAACATTTTTTATGTGTCTGTTGTCCTGTCAGACGGTGCGTACCATCCGTCGGCGGCGTTGCTACCCGCCCACGTGGAAGCGCTGGGTGTTCTTCCTCTTCCCGGGCACCATGATCGCCACTTCTGCCGTGGCCCTCTACGCCTTCGTGGAGACGGAGGAGAACTACTTCTACATCCACAGCATCTGGCACATGCTGATTGCAGGGAGCGTGGGTTTCCTCCTTCCGCCTCGCGCCAAGCCCGACGCCAAGGTGACCCCGCTGAAGCGTAGGCGGGGCTGCGGCTATCAGCTGTGCGTTAACGAGCATGAGGAGCTGGGCCTGGTGGACCCCGCCATCATCTCCATCAACAGCATCTGTACCAGCTGATAAACTC
Source organism: Centropristis striata (assembly GCF_030273125.1). Classification (NCBI taxonomy): domain Eukaryota; kingdom Metazoa; phylum Chordata; class Actinopteri; order Perciformes; family Serranidae; genus Centropristis; species Centropristis striata. Next base: position 25,408,932 of record NC_081523.1, read on the forward strand.
CCTACTCCCAGCCTTTTACCTTAGAGACACTTCATTGCCTTCTTTTACTTGGGAAATTCACACACGGGAAATTAAGCCACAGAACTTGAAAAAGCAATGTAAATACTTTAATGCAGATGTGACACATTGGATTTCTTTTTTTGGTTGTTATTGTCATGGTAATTACTATCAATACAACTGTAATTATTATTATCTATAGTTAAAGTTGTTCTGATGAATTGTGGGTGTACAGTGACACACTGTTGTTTGTGAATATGTATTTAAAGTCAAAGCTGAAACACTGCTGCTATCTGACGGTGACTGTAAAACTGCTTCTGTTGGTTATTTATTGGTGGTCTTGTAAACAGGCCAATTATTTTACTGTCGGGGCACAGATCAGGGGGAGACGTGGGGGGACATTTATCAAGGGCACGGCTTTTCTGAAATTCTTTTCAAATATATCTTTTGCACTGAGACACAAAAATGTTATTCTGTAAATTTTTATAACAATATAAACTACAGTGGGCATCACAAATGTAAAACCTAGTTGTCATGTGGAATGTTAGACTGTCTTTTGCAATTGAAATGTATCGCTTTTACACGAATGTGCAGATTGTTCTTTGATGGGAACAATTCCAAAGTCCAGCTGCCTGTTGAAAGGGAAGAGGGGAGGCAGGAATATTTCAAAGACCTCAAACCAAGACCTCACCTCCCTGTTCTTTTCTGACAGGACCTGTGTGACACTACATTCATAAACAATAAATGTTTTTCTTTCTTGCCTCAGTATTACTTCTGCTTTTCAAGCTTTTAAATATAGTGCAACTGGTGAACCTCCCACTAAGACATCCTATTGCCATCCCAGCCCTAATGGAAGCCAGTGGTACTCAGACAGTGAGATGAGATGCTGTCAACAATGTCCTCCCAGGAATAGAGCAAAAGATAAATAATTCTCCTACAGAGCAGCACTATGAGGGCAGCTTCAGAGCACACTGTCGATATTTAGCCTCTCTCTTATATAAGGAAAGAGAGAGTTATGTGGCTCTTTGCTTTATGGCTTATTAGGCGTGATCCATCAGCAGCTCCTCAGTATTTATCATCCTGTGTGCACGCCCGCTCTTTTTCTATCAAATTATGTGAGAAAAGAAAGATGAAAGAATTCATTCTGTTTTATAAGCTGTGATTGGAAGTTGTGCCTGGCCTTGACATTGCACTAATAAACAAGATTAAGAGTCTGCAGTCATGCTAGCAGCTCTGAGGCGCCACTTAGGATAAATGCTTACATCAACATGTTCACAGTGATAGCAGTATGTATCATTTTTATCATGTTCACCAATATTTTGATGTGGTAGCATGCTAACATTTGCTTATTAGTTCTAATGATATAGTTCAGCGAAAGCTAGGTGGAATGTCATTAGTTTAGCAGGTATTTCCTATAGACTATATAAATGATGCATCTTCACTTTCACTGTACAGAATGAAGCCAAAATATCCTGAATATTGGGTTTATTTTTCCTCAGGAGGAAGAAGTCATTAGCCTTGATTGGCTTGTACTAATTGCCTTTGTTTGTTGGATTGGTTAGCTTGAGGAGGAGGTGGTGGAGAGATGTACTATCAAGATGTTTGAGTCCATCTTGAAATACCCGGATAATCCGCTACACAAAACCTTTATGGACCAAAAAAACAGCAGTGGACGGCTCCTCTCTCTCTGTTGCAGGACGGAGAGATCCAAAAGACCCTTCACTCCTACAGCCATCTGGCTTTCTAATTCTTCAAAAGCTAACAGACTAACTGAATTTTCCCTCGGGGATAAATAAAGTAATTTTGAATTTGAATTTGAATTTAGGCATGAGGCGTGATACTGCTTAAGATTAAAGTAAGAATATCAGCATATGATAATCAGATGCGTAGAAGGGCAGACCTGCGATTGCGATCCTTCGGAAGAAATATTGCATTGCTGCGATCTGGTGATGGCGACATCATTTGGAGCCAGAATCTGCGTAATAAGGATCGGCAGCTGGGCCTGTGGTACGGAGGTCCTGCCGAAACACCCGTCCAACTCAGCTGCGTGTCAATCACAGCTGTACATTATGACTCTACACCCACCTTTTTATAGCATCAAGTATCTCATTAACTCAAACTTATCAGAACAAGTGAAGATATCAGTGTGATAAAAACTATCAACAATGACAGAAACCATCAGTATTTATTTGACATGTACTTTTGAGAGTTTGGCCCTTCACCCATCCACTAACATGGAGGGGCAGGATTTATGAACTATATTGCAACCAGCCACCAGTAGTTGCATGTTCTCCAGCTTTATAATGGATGCATTGTAGGACTGGATATGACGCTGCCACTCAGCCTTTCCCCAGTGGAGACTTGTGGTACTGAAGCTAAAACTCCTGTTGTAGCTCAAAAAGCAAGAGTTTAGACCACATAGACCACATAAAAGACACATCTGTATAACTGTTGACAGGACATCTTAGATGTCACACAAGGGCAATTACAGCTCTTTCTATTTTTAATTTATTTTTAATAAGGGTTTTATATCTGTAAAACTTTACTTGAAGAAAAGCAATTTAAATGTCTATGGGCTGAGTGGGAATTTGTGGGCGGGGCTAGCAGGCGATACAGTACCGCAGAAGTAAACAGTAAAAAATTCAGATTGACATCTTTTGGGTCCGGTAATCAGTTATTTTAATACATTCATGATCCTTACACACAGTTAATTTTATTTAATCATAAACCAAAGTATTGGATGAAGTGAAATTCTGACTAGATGAGGCGCTAAATTAAAGGTCAGGGGATCAAAATGATTTCTATTCATCCAACAGTTGTTGAGATAGAAAACAAAAAGTTCCAGCTCAAAGTGAACAGATTTGGGAAATAAACTTTGGGTAAAACTGTCTTTCTTAGCAAGTGTTGGATGAGAAGATTGATACTTTTCACATTTGTCTGCTCAATATGAAGCAACTAGCTGCAGACAACAGCTGAGCTTAGCACAAAGACTGAAAACAGGAAACAGTTAGCCTGTCTGTCCAGCACAAACCCCTCTATTACCCCGCTCCATAACTTGTCATGTTTTATTCTTTGTACAGATTCAACAAACAAGATAATAATGAGTTAATTAGAGACATCAAAGGTGCTGGCAGGGAGGTTTTTTAATCTTTGGACCAAGTCAGGCTAGCTGTTCTCAGTGCTGTCAGTCCCCTGGCAGACATGAAAGTGGTTTTTAGCGTCTCTCTGTTAAGGCTTCTTGTGATTCAAAATAAACACACACACCTACACCCTCACTCCAGTGACCTCATCAACATTTTTCCATTCAAGTTTTGCAAGCAAAGCGTTTATTTACAGGGCAAGATAAAGGAGGGGGAAAAACAAATTCCTCATTTTTACCAGAACTGCCACTGCTTCAGCTAATTATGCTTCAATTCTTTACTCAGAGTGTTTCTGTTGAGCCTTGAAAATTTGATGGAATAAGGTCACTGAGGGGGTGTTTAAAGTCCTTATATTAACTTCTCTTCTCCCTCTGTCCAAAAGGGAAAAAGAGCACAAGAAAAAGATGTTTCTAAATAAGAATGGGGAGCAATATGAGTTATACACAGGATTGCTTCATGCTTTTATCTAAATTTTGTTGAATCATCTGAGCATTTATATCCTTTTCTTATATTAAAGATTATATATTAAGCTGAACAAGGTACAACCCACACAACCTATGCATTAAATAGCGTCTTTGTAGCCCTCTCCGTCTCATCAAAAAGAAATAAAAATTGGCCCTCTTCCCTTTTTTATTTCCATCGGATAATTTGAGGAACGGTATTCTAAAAGGATTCTGTTGATATTGAAAGGGGAAATAAAGTGCCATTGAAATGCAAAATGAAACAGTGGCTAAATCAACACAAAACTTTGTGAGGCTGTATATATTTCAGGGCATTTTTCCGTCACTCTCTTGCCACTTCAATGAAAAGCCAAGTAATGGAAATTTGTGTAATAAGAGACTCAATATTCCAAGTGGAGAGCACACCCCTTGGCGGGAATAAAAGGCCTGTGACTGTGCTTAATGAGACAAATTACACCAAAATGACAAGGTCTTAGATATTGAAATTTCAAACAGTGAATATCCCTGTACTTTCACCACACATGAAATCAAAGAAAGTACCTTCTTTGTATTCATGGATTCTTGGCTAACATATCTAACAGGATTATTACTCTGACACACCATAACCTACAGCACTAGAGCGATTTCAGCTCGGTTTATTTGCATGGTTTTTCCTTGGGTAAATCCTGCAGTCTGAATACAGAGCTGCAGTACTGGGCTGAAATATGGTGAGACACACAGTGCAAAAATTTGACTTTTGAAACTTTTTCTTTTATTTGGTTCTTGTTACCTTATAGTTTGCTGGTCCACCTTATTTTTCAGAATTTACAGCCATGCTAGCAGCTTTGTGGGGCTGTACTTAGGTACAGTAGGGGTTTTAGCTATATGCTGATGTTATAGACATGCTTCTGTCTCCACTCTCACCTCACTGGACTGTGTCTGTCATTCTGCTCTCCGATTCATTACTGGTGACAGTTAATCCACCCATCATGCATCCTATACAACAAGGTGGAATGGGCACCTTTATCTAAGAGACGAGATATGCACTGGTCCTTTTTCATTTATAAAGTCTTGATAGGCAACATACCACCATACCTCAGGTCTCTATTAAACTGGTCACATAATAATTATACAACACGCTCAAGTGATGGCTTAATGCTCAATGTTCGCCGGACAAATACTGAATTCGGAAAAACTGCTTTCAGTTTTTCCTGCTGCATCTACCTGGAACATCTCACAACATTCACTCAAACTTAACACAATTATAACTATAGGCCAAAACTATAATAACCAATAACTCTGCCTTTCACCGTAACTGTTTTTAATGTTTTTCAAGTGTTTTGTCTGTGTTGTTTGTTCTTCATTATGTTTCTGAGTTGCCCTCAGTGATTCCTCGAGAAATTAATTAAGGATAAATTAAATTAAATGAATGAACTAAGGGCTAACATCAGCATGCTAAGATGCTCACAGTAACGATGGTAACATGCTGATGCTAAGCAGACATTACGTTAACACACAATAAAACTGGCTACTTGGCACTAACTGCAAAGTACTGAGGCTGATGGAAAAGTGAAGTATGAAGTGCCTAAAACCTGCATTCTTTCTCATAGCCAGAGGGGGGCGACTCCACTGGTTGCAAAAACAAGTAAAATTGTTTGAAAGTCAATATGAAAAGGAGCCTACTTCTTATTTATTAACTCAGTAAACATTTTCATAATTAATTTGTGGTCTGAAATCTGAAATTAGGGCTTCAGAACCGTAGTCCACAAACCAATGGGTGATGTCGAAGTGATGATACGTCCATTGTTTTCAAACAGTCTACCCAAATCAGGCACTGACATTCACAAAATCTTTTAATGGTAACACGCAAACAGTGATTTTTAACACACCTATTATGAATTACAATAAATAACAGATACAGTGTGCTGCATATTCATGAATATAACACCTTACAGGTGTGCCTGCTTTCAGTGTCATTCTAAAAAATATAACCCTGCAGAAAGGTGGGAAACAGATAGTGTTGTTAAAAAACAAGTTTCCTTTCTATTTTACAAGAGTTCAGAGAATGTGAGTTTAAAAATCAAAACAAGACAGAAAACAGAGACAAGAGGAACACTAGATGCTTCTAAAATTGCAGGTGCCCCTGTCAGAAAGACTGAGAGCCACTGAATGCTGGAGAGGGAACACTCTTGAAAATGAAGACAACTTCCAAACATGGACAAACTGCCTTGGCAAGAAAACTACAGTTTGGCCTCCAAATTTATTCAGGTTAGAAATGAATTTCACTCCAGTGTCAACAAAATGGCATCACAAAGCTTTGACCTATAACAGAAAGGCAGTTTGTGCACCACTAGTATCCAAGGTCAACACACAGAGATGCATAATTTAGCCCAAAGAGTGGAAATGCTGAGGGGCTGATGGATGACTCATCATCCATCTTTCAGCCTTTTTTCATCCAAAAGATTGAATTTGAAGAAAGCCAACAGGATGCATTTAACCTACAGTGTCTGTTGCCCACCATTAAACATGTTGGTCAATCTGTAACGGTTTGGGCATCCATCTGATGAGAGTCCAATGTTTGTTCTGCATGATTGCATAGCAACCAGGAAATATGAAGCCATTTTATAGGACCAGATGCACTCGAGGGTGCAAACACTGGTCCGTAATGATGATAGGTTACTTGAGGTTAAGTTAATCACTTGCATCTTGGATGGACTAATTTGATTACAGGAAATAAACAAAGATAGTTTTTTATTTCAAATATTTCTCTCTTATTTATATGTTTTTCATGGACAGGTCAACGCTTCAGAGAGCAAAACGTTGGCTTTTCGTGTGTCTCCATCACGCTATCACTCACTTAAATTGAGCTTGAAACAGTACCATGCCTCATTTGCCTCACGAGTCAGACATTCTGCATAAAGTTGTGATTTAAATATAAATGAGAGATTAGTGAATGTCCATGGGGGAGATTAGAAGTTAGGAAAGAGAGAAAAATCAGCAATGAAATTGTTACAGCTATACTGTAGCTTTATCACTTAGAGGAGGCAGAGAAGCTCTTCTTTAACTGCAACAGCAAACAGTTCAGAGACTGAGGGGGAAGTGGAGACTCTTGAGTTTTATCGCAGCTACCGAACTCTGGGCTGCAGGTTAAATACTGTTCTGGGGAACAAGCCCAGCACGGAGGAGGAGGAGGTCTGGTTTCAAACCTGGAATATAATTTTTCCAACAGGCTGATGCACACTTGTACTGATTTAGATTTGGAGGAGACCAACATACAAGAGTACATTCTGTACATCTCAATGGAACATTGTTCACCTAGACACTGTCCTTTCTAGTTATCCCCCATCCCACTTCCCCCTGCTGCTGCGGTCACAGAGCTGCTCCTAGTGTGCAGCCAATCAATATCACATATTAGAAATCCCCAGGCAAAATCCAATTGTCACTGTTGTCCCTCAGGACTTCTTGTCGTTGCTGTATTCATTTCTGTTTTGCTATGTACTTGCTACAGTGACTTTTTTAATTTCAAGTTACTTGTTGCCTTTTTTGATTCACTTAGTTTTTAACCACGATGGCAGCATGGCTCCAGGGATGGCAATAAAGACAGAGTGCAATTAAGTCCCGCCCACACTGGAGGGGAAAATAACTCATTGCTCTCTATTGACTTTGTTTTGCGTGAAGGTGCCTCCTGGTCAGTTCTGTCTGCAAGCAAACAAAAAAACATGTCTGAAACCTGCTGTGTGGTGGGATGCACTAACAGGGACAAAAAAAAAACCCATAAGAATGTTTATAAGCTGCCGAACTGAAAAATTCAGTCTGTAAAAGACAAAAATAGATTCTTAATATGATGTGAGGCATCAGCAGGAAGAATGGGAAAACTGTCAGATCCTGTCACTCAGTAGTATAAACAGTATGTTTAATGTGGCAACTACAAAAATAGGCTTGAAAGCCCTATACTCTTCCTGGGGCTAAAATAGTGTTAGGCTAGCTGCAGGCATTTTGTTAGCGTGTTAGCCCTAGCACGATTGCATGTTGTTGTGCTGTTTTCCCCTCCGATGGTGTTTTTTCTTACTATGACATGTTGCACTCTGTCTCTGTGTCAGTTGGTTAATCTACTACTTTGGTTCATATGGAAATATCTCAACAGCTATTAGACATTTGTTGGTTTGGGTGTTTTGACAACTATTGACTTTGACTATCCCTCTCAATAGTGAATTGCATCCACTTTGACAACCCTCTGACATTTAATGTTGTGTTATTATCAGGTAAAATTCTAATTCATAAACCAGTATTTTGGTTGAATATACCTGCAAAACTGCAAAAGCTGTATCTTGCATTAAGTGGTAATTACCTGATGTTATCTTGCTAATATGCTGAACTAAGATGGTGAACATGGTGAACATTATACCCGATTTAAATCAGCATGTTAGCATTTTCATTGTGAGCATAATAGCATTATAATTTAGCTCAAACCACCACTGTGCCTTTGGGTACAGCTTCTAGTCTTGCTTGCAGACAGTATGTGCAGATAAAAATGAATAAAAATGTAATTATTGATCATCAAAGTGTGATAAAGGGCCACCAAAACCTATAAACCAGCTAAAGTTCTGACAAAAACAAATGTTTGGTCTTTTTTTCAGTTTGAATTGTTCCCTAAATAACATCCTTTGTGCTGCTGATATTAATGATTCAGTTGTCCTGTGGATTTTGTTTATTAGAGCTGGAAGCAGGCTCCACATATTAGACCAGGTCATAATTATTCAAACATGATTACATCAGATTACACAGGAAATCGTATAATGTGATGAGGAAGTTTTTCACAAATGCTTTTTATGACCTGTATTTCCTAGGATCTTTTTCCTTAAATAATTCATGATTAGGTTGGTATGCAGGATTTGAAAATAGCCTGTGAGCTACAGTATCAGCTTCGAGTACTGAAAATGAAATTAGATGAATTGAACATCAGTCTGTGTGCTCATCCATAACATTTACACATAGAAAGGAAGGAATTTTGTGGTGATTATCAAACTTTCTTGTCCTATGAGCACTTTAACCCTGTTATCCTGAGATAGAAATGAAAGTGTTATTCCTAAATTATTGCTGTCAGCTCATAGAGTTCATCGCCTATGAAAAGGTGTTGTGAGTTCTTTATAGATCAGATTGGTTCTGACTCGTCTGAATCTTTTACATACTCATCATTCAATGTCACATGAAATTTAAGCTATGGAGGGTTTTTAAATGACTCCTTAATAGAGAGGTATAGAAGGGCGAGAAAACTGTCAAAACAGGGCAGATCTGAATAAGAAGCTTCACATCTCTGATTTGGCTGTGCTCTGCTCCTCCTCCAGATTCCTGTCAGCACATACTGGACCTAAACACATCAAGCAGACAGCCTGGCAGTCTGATGGGACCGGAAAGGTCATGCTACATTTCAGATGCTGTGTAGAGAGGGATCGGCTCAATGGTGGAGCTCGGAGCTTTAATAAAGTCTGTCGTGGGTATATATCGTGTGAAGCCCTATACAGACATCTGTTACACAGGACTAAATGTTGGCTGGCTTTTGAAATTGTGAAAAAGCCTCGGGGTTTGTAGAGTGCTAATGATGCTCGCAGTTTAAGATGCAATAATGTTGCGGCTTCAAAATGAAGAGTCCTTGTCCTTGTAGTTTAGTCTCAGATTTGACTGCTGCTGGTCAGAGGGACAGGGGCCTTAATTATCACTCCTCAAAGTCAACACCCTGTTGTGAACTGAATCTTTCTGTATGTTTTAAAGTCTGTTAGAGTTCTGTGCAGACTAACTACTAAAAATGCAGTAAGAGCCTTCATAAAATCAGTATCCATGTTTTTTTAAAACAAGAATTATGTTTTCATTCATTAAAAGTGGCACAAACTTGATTTGCAGGGGTATAAAAAGAACTGAGATATTTGACTTAAATCTGCTGTAATTTATACCTTTAGTATAATGTATGAATATATACAATGAGAATAAAGCCTGAATCTGCAGAAAGATTTCAGATTTATTGAGCTTTATAGTTCAGGTCATTGTTTAACTTTTGATTCACTCTCCCCGCTCTCATGACATTGCTTTCATCTGCAGCAGAATACTAAAAAATTTCTAACAACCAGCTGTTGATATAGTATCTAGCAGCTAAAGAGCCAGATATTTGGCTAAGTAGCTGGTGAGAGTGAGTGAACAAACAATGGACTTGATGGACATGATGACTCTAAATGATAATGTTGCTCTTTTAACTGCTGTAAATAAGCAAGAGTTTGCTGACAAGTTCGCTATACCAACTTCAAAAGCTTATACTTAGTTCAAATTGTGCCTTGGGTGATCGGATCACAAGTGGTCAACGCTAAATACGTGTTAACAGGGTCCAAGATGCATTGTGATCAGATCACTCAAACCACTTGCCGAGGTGGTCTAGGACGCATTTGAACAAATATATTTAGTAGTGTCAACACAGATGCATCCAACCAGGCAAGGATGAAACAGGAAAATAAGTAATCGATGCAAGCCCTGGCGTGGTTTGATGACAGAGAGGTGCACTGATGTAAGATTGAATCCAAAGAAAACTTGACAACTCATATAGTTGAAGGGGTATTGCTAGCAAGATAGCAACTATCAACTCGAGTTGTTGTTGTTGTTGTTGTTGTTGTTGTTGTTATCCGATGTAATAAATGTGCTTGGGGCAATTTCAACTTCAGGCAGATGTGGCATCTGTAGTAACGAAATCTGAACAAAAGGGGTCATGTGATCGCCCGAGACGCATTTTAAAACGTAAGTGTAAACAGGGTCAGTGTTGTGTTCATTTGCTTTCTGCTGTACCTGTAAAAGTAAAAGAAACAATACCCTAAGTACTCCTTTAAGATTTGTTATGTTATATTAACATGGGTCATATAGTTTAGGTATGTGCATTTCTGTGTCAGGCCAGCGTTAAAAGGATGTCTGCTGGAGATGTCTTCCCTGCTGCCATTTTGTTTGGGAATCTTTTTCTGTTTTGTGTTAGGGAGCCAGGTAAGATCCCTGTATATTCTTTTATACTATTTATTTGTGGATAGGCAAGTTAGTTTCAATTAAAAGATATATTGTGTTGCACTGCAACTCTGGTCGTCATCATCTCTGGGAGTTGGGAAAAAGAGAGAGCACTTTTTGTCATGCTCAGGTTACCCCCAGGCCGGGGCATAACAGATTTAGTTGGCTCTGCATTCATGATTTTACTTAAGCAGACAGGCATATGTGACTGGGATTGAGGCAGAGGGACCGTGGGGAGCACTAGCTAACTAATTTTTGTTTAATTTGTTGTCTGATGGTTAAATCATCAGCACAGTTAAATCATCAGCACAGACATGGATGCTGCCTCGAAGCCGTTGCTGAACAAAGGCTCAGTGTCAAACATAGACAATCACTGTGCAGCGAGAGGTGTGGTGCCATCCACAAAGGACCAGTGGGCACATTTGATGAAATCAGGCAGCCGGCCAATTTGCGCCCGTTGTCCAATCCACAACGTCCTGGCTAAGACACACCTGCATTTAAATAACCTCCAAAAGTGGTTTGGACCCGACTTGCCAAAATTACATTTTTTGGTGTCCAGACCTTTTAAAATCAGTCTGGATATAATCTGAAAGCCCAAACGTACAAAGCAATTCTCACCTGTGCTGCAACATGCTGTCGTACAGTAAGATATAATTTACCTGACTGCTTTCATTTACATTTTTAAAAGCATGTTGCTGTTAGCTTTCCCAAAAGTTCTCCCACTTTATAATTGCAGGAGAGCCAAAAGCATTTCCCCAGGTCTGTGGTAGTTATTTCATATCATGAGACACATCTGGCCCCCCTGTTGCTGTCAGGGGCTTATGCATTATGCTAAATAGTCAAACCTATCAGCACACCACATGTAGGCTCGTGCCAGCTGCTGAGTGTTATGAAAATCACTTTAAATTATATGATTAATTTTAACAAACTTTGTTAACAAACTTTGTACCTGCTGAGGTTGTCATTCATTAGCGATCAGTGGGTGTCTCACATTTTAACCCCTTCTTGTAAAAGTCTGCCACCTTTGATGAAAAACTGTGATCATATCATATATATTCATATTACTTTATTCATCTTCTGAGGCCCTTTAATTTTCCCATCTGCCTCTATTTCCTCTATATTCAAATCCTGTGAAGTTATTGTATAGTCGCCATTGTTTTTATTATTTTGCCTGGTAGATGCAGTGCCTGTTACACGAGTCATATAAACAAGCAGCCCTGAAGATTAAAGTTGATATGACAGAAGGTTCTTTTTCTGGTGCTCATCATTCACCGCCTTCTTTTGGAGAGCAAGGTCTGATGTGACCTGCGCTGTGATCTCTTCACAGGGTGTCTGTCACTCATGTCAGGCTCATCTTTAGCTCAAGGCCACCGAGGCTGAACTCAAAATTCTGCCCATCTCAAATTATTTGGATGAGACTGAAATACTTCAACAATTGAAGGATTGCCATGAAAATTTGGACACACATTTCCCCAAGAGGATGAATCTGATGTACTTTTTCTCTAGCGCCACCAGAGAGTTAATTATTTTCTTACCCAGTGAAATATCTCAACAACTACTGGAAGGAACGGCACAAAATTTTGTGCAGACATTTATATTCCTCTTGTGCTGCCATGAGCTTGACATTTGTGGTTTTGAGTCAAATGTCTTGTCAAATATTGGATGGACTGCCATGAAATTTGGTGTACCTCAGGATTAATTAAAACCACTTTGGTGGTCTCCTGACCTTTATCTGCTGCCCTTATCAAGTCAAATTCTTAATTTGACTTTGTTTTATGACAAAAAACCTGCAAAACTAATTCCACTATAATAATGCACTAGCATACTTTGTGTTATTTGATAATTAAAAATGTTAACAAGTTGAGTTAATATAGTGAACATGGTAAACATTTTACAAATATAATTTTAGCTTTGTAATGTGAGCATGCTAGCATTCTGATGTTAGCATTTAGCTCAAAAGACTGTTATGTCAAAGTGTTGAGCTGCTAGCATGGCTGATTTGTTTGTATAGGCCTATGTAGTTAAGGCTGTACTAGGGCTGGGCGATATATCGATATAAAAGATATATCAATATATTTTTAAATGTGATATGGAATTAGACCATATCACATATATCGATATAGTTCAAATTTGAGCTGTGATCCTTGATCCAGGCAAGCTGCTTTATATATAAATGCTGCCCTTACTAGGGTTTGTCATACTTAGTTATTTTGTAATGTTTGTTATTCTTTTCTCATATAAATATATTCATTTCAGAGAAAGACTGGCATATTTTATTTCATAGGCAATTTTTATTTTAGATTTTTATTTATTTAAATGTGCACTTTATGGAGCTTTGATTTAAAAAAAAAAAAAAAAAGGTACTCCTGTTGTACAATATTTATGTTCACTTAAATAAATGGTTTCAATAAAACTACTTGTGACATGTCATATTTGGCTTTGACTTAACATAACGGGATATTAATTTTGGTCCATATCACCCAGCCATAGGCTGTACGGTAAACCATGTAAGAAGTTGTGCACACATATGTGATTTTAAGCAGGAATTATTAATGATTATTGTGCATGTCTCAAATATGAAATGATTCATCCAAAGACATTATCATATAAGAATGGTAAATGGACTGCACTTATTTAGTGCTTGTCTCGTCTTTGCGACCACTCAAAGTGATTTACACTTCTGACGGCTCTCATTCACACACACATTCAAGTGCCACCTGACACCATCAGGAATTCATTCACACACCGATGAACGCAGTATCAGAAGCAATTTGGGGTTCAGTATCTTGCCCAAGGATCCTTCAACATGTAGACGATGGTTCGAACCAGCACCCTTCCAACCGATGGGTGACCACTCTACAAACTGAGCCACAGCCGCATAACAATATGTACAATAATAGGAAAACAGTACTTTTGGGCCACGCAGAGCTAAATTAGAATTATGATCATATCAAAATCATGATTTTTCATTGCCATAGGTTGCTTTTAAGGTTATGTGACTGAGATGCAAACACATGAAAAGCAATCTCTTCCAATGACTAAACATCATATTACATCATTTTTAATTTTGCATGTTGGATGATCAGTTTAGCTTTTTTAAGAATGAAACATGCAGAGGGGTACTAACCATAACGTTAGTATTGTCAAAACTGGTGGAATTATGTTAATGGTACATTTCCTCACTTAAAGGCAGTGGAATGAAAGTGTTGTAAACTAAAGCAAACACACATTGATATATACACACATATACTACAGTATTAATTAAGTATATAGTAATGTAGTATTAGACTAATACACTATACAAACTGTCCTGTGGAAAAAAATCCAGACTACATTTTAATAGAGAACAGAGTCCACAGTGGAATTAAAGTTGGTCTCTGTGGGTGACAGGCTCTTAGATGTGACTTAAGATGGTGGCTGTTTATCCAAGTGGTACTAACAGCTCACACTGGGGTGTGAATTGGTCTTTCCATCTTGTTGGCTCTTGAAGGGTCAAATGTGGCTTGGGTCAGTGCTCTGGTTTAGTGGCCATGAAGGATAAAAGGGGTCTTCCTGTTTCGATCATGGCTGTTTGCAGGATGGTGTAAACCTCCCTGATGTCTTGGTCGTGGTCAAAGCTGCTCTTGTAGCTCAAAGCTTGTACTGTCTGCATTGGAAACATGCAGGGACTTTCCCTTAGAGCCATATCCATTGCCAACATGATCTGATGGTGGTGAAATAACAACAGAAGACGTCTCATTAGGATTTGATTGGCATCTGAAGGCACAATCTGATTCACTGTAGTGTTAAATGTTGGCTATTATATTTTATCTCCTTCATAGTGTCTCATTGTCCCTCTGGCACCCCTATAAAAGCCAGTTTGATTCAGCCAAATGTCATTAATTCGGAAGATTTGGAAGGTAATATGATTAACTACAGAATGTTGGACTATCATGTTATGTGCTTTGCTCAAATGTACCACATAAAATTTCTACATGGTGCTTTCTAATGGTGTAGAGACAGGTGGTGATTTGAGTAACTCTACTGTCTGGTATGTGTGCTGCTGCTCCCATGATGCTACAAGTAACTATGCCTTAACAAGCTCCACAGTCAGCATGCAGTTCCACTCCTGTGGAGAGGGAGACATCCTGATTGGCTCATTCTTTGCTATAAGCTCACAGTCTTCCCAATTAGGGGCTCGGAGTATTGCTATTGAGGTGAGGGACGGTCACAGGGAGCCCAGCGAGTCGGGTCAATCATTGGGTCGAGGCTGTCCAGCTCTGAACAGCTTGTTGGGTTTTCCATGGAGAAGATGGTGTGTTAATGTTACACTGGAAATTCACAGTGTTTTGTAAAGCAAATTTCTTCTCAGTTTTTTTGACAGCTAGGAATGTGCCGCTATCCTGTAAATCATGGAACTGAAACTCACACAGTTGCAAGTCAAGAAAAGTGGAAATGTGCCAATGCTGAGCCAGTAGCAACATCTGCTTAAGCTGCAATATGGAGCTTTTTGGCATTTAAATAGAAATATATTTTTCAAAAAATTGGGTCCATTCCACATTATCAACCCATGCAGGTCTTGATCTCCTTGTTCACCTGGAATTGGCTCACAGTGATGTTCTGGATGTTGTGTGGCAGAGACATTTGCTGTGAGGGTGACATCTGGTGAGGATGAGCAGGTGGAAATGATGTCGGAAGGCAGCCAGAAACAAAAAAAATAAAAGAAGTTAAGTGGGTGGCGGAGACAAAAATGGTGACAAAACATGTTCATTAACAGCTCATCAAGATGATGTAACTGCTCACATGATGCAGGTGACAGTTTTCTTTTGTTAGCCAGCCAGCAAGCTGCCTCTTTTTTTGTTACAAACCTGTCATTTGCTTGTGTTAATACACCAAACTCTTCTCTTTGACTGTGAGCCAAAGGTACCCAATCCTTAAAACAAAGTATAGTTTAAAATAGAACACTTAAAAATCTGTATATCATTTTACAAAAACATGATAGTTGCCTTCTTGTAGAGCCTACATCATATTTTGTATCCAGTTGTTCTCCAGCTGTCTTAATCATTCAGCAACTGTAACACAACAAATGATGAGGATGACTCACTTTCACTCCTGCCACAGGCAAACAGTGTGTTACTGCTGTTATTATTTTTACATAGCATAGGTGTGGTAGGAAGTTGTTGTAAACAGCATTACTCATCCCAAAACTTTGTTTTACTCTGCTGCAGCAGGGTTCTCAGTATGAATGTTTTGGCTGACAAATGAGCTGAGCTGCTCTAACTGCAACAATGGCAAGTAAATGTGGTTTTCAATACTCTGAATTGTACTCTGATGCTGAGTGTGAGATTAACAAAAGAACATTTACTTAATTGTATTACATTTCACAGAGGTTGTAGCAGTGGTAATAGTAGTATTAGTAGTGGTAGCATGAAACAACCCCCTATGACAAAGTAAAGGTGAACCCGTTGATGGCAATATTTTTCCATTATAATATAACTTTTGCTCCATTTATTTGCTGGTCCAGTCAGAGAGACTCAGGGTAAATGACACAAAGTCAAAGATATTTTAACAAGACTAGGTCAAATCCTATGGCTGACTGTGTTTGACTGTGTGTGATTTTGGGGGCAATGTGTTAATACCTAACTGAATAGTTAATGCTAGTGTCTATGATGTGAATATTTTGCATGTTAGTAGTTGGTACGCTTTTGTCCCAGTAATACAAACAAGTGATAATATGCTTATTGATATAATAAACCTTAGAGGAACAATAGCGCGTTTGCACCAATCGATGCCCCAGCCCTAATAATTACCTTTGATATGAAATGAGTTAAGCATTTTCCCGTCAAAAATGTTAATATAGGTCGCTTGTACAGATAGAGAAAAAACGAGCTATGTCTCCTTATTTCAGCGTCAGCTGTAATGCGTCCGCCGCCATCTTGCTGACATAGTTGTGATTGACAGCCAGGCAAGGTTTAAAATGACGGATTCCCACATTTGGTTGGAGGATGGGGTGGTAGATGGGCCAAACAAGCGGCGGATTTTCACCTAGGAGAGCAGGATTTGCTTCCCGTGTGAAAACAAAAGTAAACCCTTTTTAAGTGAATCACTTTTTTGAACGTTACTAGTGGTTTTTACATAACTTGCGGCAGTCACGTGACCCTTGTTACTATTTCACTTTCGACATTTAACTACATTTATTAACTGTTAAAGCTGTCTTTTATAAAGCCTAATCAGGACGTTTTTTGCCCTTAACCTAAGGTCAGTAGTCAAACAACATAAATCCACAGAAACTGCAGCCTTTTTTACAACCGCAGACCGTACGTGTGTGCTATTTTTAGAATACGCTGTTGTACTGCAAGCCACGATAGGTACATACGTGCTGTATTTTATGGTACTGGTATGGTAATGTTGGACAACTTGTTGCCTAAACAAAATGTGATCACTCACTCACTCACTCAGTTAGTCAGTCACATACACACCCATGTGTAGGGCTGACCTCGGTGATCAGCCAAAAACCCATATGTTCAGCAATGGAGCCCAAGAAGCCATCCCCCTCAGTCCGTTCCTGCTCTTTTGAATAGATTTTAGAGTTCTGCAGTTGTTCAGTACCATACTGTTCCTGGAGACTGTTCAACACTATCCAGGAATTCCAATAACTCCCCCTTAACTCCCCTCCAGAACAGCAAATGGAAGCAATTTCTGATTTGATGCCCAGTATCTTCCAAACCATTGAGAAATGATTGTTGAAAAGTCACAATTAAAAAACAGTTATGGTTTGGTTAGGCACAAACAAAGCTTGGAAAATTAATTTCATGTTGCAGGAAAGTTTTTCCTTCAGTCTTATGCCTATAATATACAGTGACTCCTCATTTGTATCCTACCCTATCCCATTTTACTTCGGTTTTAGGGTCATTGCAGAATGGATATTTCCTATAGGAAGGACTTGAACACCTGTTCACAGTTCGAGACTGTTTGAATTAATAAATACAATAGGGAGATATTTAAAACTGTATTTCCTGATGATGAGACAGTAGCACTCCTCACTGTGCCAGTCAGGAACAAAACAGTGTGCTTTAGTCACAGGGTGGAAATGATATAAAGGCATAAGTAAATCCATAAGCATTATTAAACATGAAGACTAATCTTATCTTGTTGTCAAGCTGATAAGTCTTGTTTGATCCAGTTTTTTAGACAGTTCTGCAGCACATTCAGCCATCGTCACAGCACTGAAGAGAGATGTTACATCTATAAATGTGTTTTATTTTGGTGAGGGTTGAAACAAAATGTGGATGTGTTAGAAAATGTGTTTCCCAATACGGAGCACATCGTCAAAAATATGGATGAATTGAGATAGAGGATCAGTTATGGGTAATATTTCAGTGTTTCACTTTGATTTATATTGCAGAACCACACATCAGCATTATGTTAAATCTGCCTTCTTAAAGCAGCCTTCTCCCACTCACAAAGTACTATGTTAAAGGTCACACACAACACAGACTCCTCTAATTAACCGCTATCATCAGCCAGTATGAACATTAAAACCAACCAGTACATCGCAGCATGCACACCTTCTGTGAGCCCGGACTTTTTTATTGGGAGAGAAAAAGCAGGGAGAATAGATAATTTCACTTCATCTGCAGAGGTAATGAACGCAGGTGCACCCCAGAGGTGCACCCTTAGTTCACTTCTATATTCACATTTCACTCATGACTGCATTGCAAAATATGATAGGGACCGCATCATTAAATTAGCGAGCAGCAAAACTGAATAATGATGAGTCCTTTTCACAGAGAGGAGTTTGTGTGACTCACAGGGTAGTGAAGTGAAAATAAAGTTGATTTAAATGCCACCAACATGAAGGAAATCATTCAAGGCACACAGCAGAAAGCGCATTCCTATTAGTGTCAATGGTGCTGGTGTAAAGAAAGTTTTTCACATTATTAGGAGTTCAAACGTCCAAGGACCTTGAAAGTCCACAATGTTCAGCCGCTGGCAAGCAGGCTCAGTAACGCTGTTAAAAAAAAAAAGCCCCATGTAACAGTCAAGATTTCCATATTATAGTCAGGAAAGAAAACTGCAGTGATGAGTGGGAGGCTTATAGACAAGGCTGTAAAAACAGCACATTAAACAGCTCTGGAACACAGATGCCATCTGTGGGTGTCATTTAGGTGCCGTGATGGGGAGATAGTCACAGATGCAAAATCAACAGGGTGACAGGCTGATAACTCCGCTCTCATCAGGTAGATGCTATCACTGGAAGTGCTACTCTGACAGAAATGTAAAGTATTTTGTATCAGCAATTAACTCTCACACAGTTGTTTTTGTATTTGTTGCACCACTTCACTTGAGCATAACAAGCTATTGCACTCGACGGTTCAAGTATTTATAACATTTGTTTCCTGAAGTGTTTTTTGTCCTGTCATGTGTTTTCTTCCTGATTCATGTTTCTGCATGTGTCTCGTCTATTTTTTGTATTTTTTTCTTATTTTGTTTCTTGTCTTGTTTTTTTGTTTAAAAGCAACAATTTGCTGCTTTCCCAGTTTTTATAATATCATAAATTAAATTTCATTGGGTTATGGATTGTGGGTTGGAAAAAAACAAGACATGAAGAAGACATAATCTTTGACTCTCTTTTGTGTTGGGAATTTTTGATTTGCTAGTGCAGTGCGGGTACAAAATGCAGCCCAGTCGCCAGGAAAAGTGTTGGCATTTCTACAAATCACACATATGTTGTTATGAAATGTTTTCGGCTGGTGATGTAGTTTAAGAAATGTCACAGTACACAGAGGGGGCAGATTGGGCTGGTTGGATGGATCAAACAGAATGTCACCCAGGAGACTGATGTTCCTGTGTAAAAGCAGTTGTTTTTTTAACCTGTAAATTAACTTTTAATTATATAAATACTTCACATTCTATGTCACCTATGTAGCTTTGTATGGAAACTGCATCCAGAAGTTACGTACAGAAGAAGTTGTTTTTCTATCCAAAACCTGAGTTTTGTCCTTAACATAACCAAGTAGTTTTTGCTTTAATTCACACTAACCACATGTTTAAAATGACAACCCAGTGTATGGATATGTGGCAAGTAGTGAATGAGAACAGCTTGCAATGCCTTAGATCTGTTGAGATTCAAAGTATCCATGTTTTGCAAAAACATGACTAGGTTGCAAAATGTTCCTGTTTGGAATGGGCCAATTGCTTGGCCTACTGTATCTCTGCTTGAGAATCGCTTCACACTCGACACTGGGCTTCCATAGGTCCTGAGCAATAAAACTGCCATCATGTAGTTGCGTCAAATAGCAAATTACATGTCATTTGCTAACTGTAAGCTACTTGGACCAGAAGCAAGTAGCAAGAAGCAAAATAGTTCAAAATAGTTGAAGCACAGGTACTTGAAATGTTCAAGTTTGCAACAATGTAGTGATGGCCAACTGAAGCTTCATGAGCCATTTTATTTATTTTTCAACTAGATGGCACTCTGTTAAACAAAGGGTTGAAACCACACTGAACTGCGGTTCCTTGAGCCCTTTTATTTAAACCAAGACTGCCATCTGGGGTCAACAAGTTAAACTAATGGTTCATGAAGCCACATTTGGACATCACTATTTCTCTCTTTCTTCATCTGTTCTTGAATATTCTATAGCCAGCGATAGAGAGTGAGTTATGCCGTTTGGCAGTGTAACCGTTAATATGGGCCCCTCTTCAGACAGTACACAGTATTTACATCACACACTAGAATAGAATATGTCCCTTAGATCTCAAGAGCGTACACTTGACACTGCACTTCCTTGGTAGCTCAGCAATACACCTGCAGACTATGAAGTGGTTGTCAAGAAAATCAAAGGACAGAGAGACAGACAGTGACTCATTCCATTTTATTTTATTCAGATATTTTAACATTTCATAGACCCTAACAGATTATCAATTATTCAGAACAATAATTGACACATTAATAACATAATAAGAAATTGTTGCAATTTTCTTGTTTTTATGTCAATGGAAAATAACCATTTTATATGATGTATATAATACACCAAATAATATATTTATTTAATCTATATTCCCAGTCATTGACTGACACTATACAATCAATATGGACAAATGATACATTGTCCATAATACAGGACCTGACATGAGGCGATATGGATAAGACATTAATAACACTATAAATATATATTCATATATAATATAAGTTGTTAGTGTAAGCTATAATTACCTCACAATCTGTTTGTAAAAATGCGATAATAACAGGAAAGAAATCAACTATAGATTCACAAATGAAGCTGTTAAAGTCATCAGTCAGCTCTTTAGGGATCACTTTTGCTGAGTGAATGGATCCTCTTCGCTGTTTGAGCAGATTTTTTATGTGTTTTTCGCCTAAGGTGCCGGACTGATTGTAAAACCTGTGCCATGGTCAGCCTCTTTCATGTAATACTCAATGTTGTCAGTTCTTGTAATGAGCTCAGATAGTCTCCACTGCAGCCCTGCACTGAAGCGGCTACAGATAATGGACAAATCCTAAACCAGTTCACAGTAGTAGATATCTACAATTAGGAAACATGATCAATAATGTCAAAGCCTGAGCCTGTGCCGAGAAGCATTACATTGATGTTACCGCTCACAGAACAGCAGCTACACTGTGTAATTTATGCAGCATTTTTTATCTCCTATTTGTTTGATAACCTCACAGGACCCATATTTCTTTTTGAGGCACAGAGGCTTTTCACTTTAGAAGCAGGCGTATATTGCTGGTATGGAAAGAGAAACATTGCATGCTTCACTGGGGACTGCATTACATAAGGGTGATTGAGTCAAATCAAGCTGCAGCCTGTCTTAAACAAATCGGTAAAAGCCAATCATCTCCTTCACAGGAAACAGTATTTTAAATTGCAGCTCCAAAACTCGCAGACTGAACCAGCATTTTTCACATACATAACAACTTTAGGCTTGACAAGTTAAAAGGCAGACAGGAAAAGAACACACAGTTTTCATAATGGCAGCATAATTACACACATCTCCATCCAATATGGCTGATTATCCAGTTCTAAAGAGTCCAGTCAGTGTCCATTTGAAGCATAATAATGGGTCTGGTTTTTGTGTCTGCAGTGAGAAATTTTCTGCAGCAAGTACTTATATTTATATTTGATAGCGAGATGATACTGGACTTATCATTTATCATGGATATATGTAATGCTTTACTCATGAACTAATTCAACTCTGAAAGCAGAACTGCAGCAATTCTCAGAGAAATATGAAGCTATTTGTTTTCCCATTTCACTGCACTCCGTTCTCCTCTAATCTGTTAATTGGCACCTGCTGGATGATTTTGGTTCTGGTGCCTCATTGCTACACTCTCACTCCTCTCCACAACAACAAGCAGATATAATAATAATTTAAAACAATGATTTGTCTTTTACCCGCTAGGTTGTAAATATGACATAACTACCACTGGCTCATGCAACATGTACATGTTTATATATTGTATATACACTCTGTACATACAGTTTCTTTGTCTGTTTGTTTTTGGCTGAACGTAGCATTCATTTTATGGATCTAAAATGAATCCAGCTAATTTGGTCACATATCAGTTAATAGAACTAAATGTGAATTATTTGATGA
Organism: Centropristis striata; assembly: GCF_030273125.1. Taxonomy (NCBI): domain Eukaryota; kingdom Metazoa; phylum Chordata; class Actinopteri; order Perciformes; family Serranidae; genus Centropristis; species Centropristis striata. Next base: position 25,431,139 of record NC_081523.1, read on the forward strand.
TGTATTGAGTGTGAACTATAAATTGATCATTTGTTAATGGTGAGCAACAGGAATTTAAATACCTCCTGCATTAATTTAAATCCTCATGAGTCATATATTAGTAGAGCATTACATAAGTATATGCTTTGTTCACTTATTATATCTGCCTAGGAAGTTTTTTTTCAGTTCAGTTTGTCTGTTTGTCAGCAGGACTATGAAAAAACTACCTGCTCAATTTTCATAAAACTTGGGCGGTTGTTAAGGGTGTTGAACAGGCCAAGTAAGAACCCATTAAATTTTGAAAAGGAAGTGAATAACGGGGCTGATACACAAACTCATTTTCACTTTTGTTAACATTATGAGATGAGCCATTTGCACTGCATTCATGTGATGTTGGAATATTTGAAATACATTTTTTCTGACTTGGAAAATTCATTTGAGCGCCCTCCTCACAAACAACAAGTTGCAAAGTTGGCTCATCTGCTGTGTTCCCTTTACTCTACGTTGTCACACAAATACTGGAAACAGCTATCAGCACTTTTGTTTAAATAAGTAATAAAACACAACACATCATCTTTGTAGCTTCCATGTCATTTCCACATTATGACTTAAAGCGAAAGACACCAAGGTCGGTGGAATGACTTCAAAACGTGGGAAATGGGACTGTTGGAGAAGCACATGAATTCAACGTAATTCTTAGCTGAGCTCTGCACTGTCCAGGTGCCATTTCAGTTTGTTTATCTATTTCTTTGTCAGCAGGATTATGAAAAAAAAACACTGGCCCAAGGGTAGCACATGGGCCAAGGAAGAACCCATTAAACATATCCATTAACATTTTTCATTAACATTGTAAGACAGGGCATTTGGCCATGGCTGAGCTCTGCGCTCTCCGAGTGCCCTTGTAGTTGTAAAGTATTATCTTGGTCACGTGCTAGTGGCGCTCTGTGAATAGTCTGGAGATCACCAAAGTCACAAGGATTCACCCTCTGAGAAACATGAATATCTGTACAACATTTTTTCTCAATCCATCCAGTAGCTGTTGAGACATTTTAATCTGGACCAAAGTGGTGGAACGACCAAGCCACACTGCCATCCCTGGAGCTTTGCTGCTAGCATCATTCAAAATCATATTATAATGCAGGGGACAGCAATATCAAGCTCTTATCTGCTTTTATTGCCTTAAGGACTATCTGTCTATGAAATCTGTGGACCCTTAATGCTCTCTAACAATCACAAGAGAGATCCAAATTCACAGTTTGGCCAGGACTGCTGATTGGCATGGACTGTGTGATTGATGCAGCTACCTCACACTGTGAACTCAGCAGCATCGATATACAACATTTTCTTATTTACTCTTATATTACTCTTGTGAATATCTTGAGGGGATGAAAGTAGGTAAAAAACAACAACCTCTAAAGAGTTAGGTTACTTGTGGACAGTATACTGTAGGCCCTGCTTCCTCAGAGCATAACTGACTTCTTAAACCATCTCAAGGGGAAAGAAGTGTGTATACGAGTGGGAGTGATGGGACTTTCTAGGTCAAGGAAAGTGAATCCCAGGAAAGCTTTTACTTAGAGCAACACGATTTGCTTATCTTAAGTTCCCAAAGCCATAATCACATTGTCACTCTGCAAGGCAGCACTATTTATAGGCTTTTCTATTCATATAAACAGCAAATTACCACGAAAAGTAATCATCCTCCAAAGTCATAAAGCAAGCCAGGCCATTAACCTTGTTGCTGTCCTTCTTTGGAGACAGCTTAGTTTTGGGGGGATTTTAACATCATTTTGACTACTGGATTTGTTGTTAAAAAAAATCACAGACACATTTCAAAAATTTGAGTGGCTGCATGTGAAAATAGGTGACACAGTGGCTCAGTTGTGAGCGCATTTGCATATTTTTTACCACATTTATATGCTTATCTTTTGGATGTTCTCCAAACATATGCAGGTAGTTTGGATTGGCAACATTATTTTGTCCATAAATGGGAGTGTGAGTTACTGTCAATCTGTGTCAGCCCTGTTATTAACTCCTGCCCAATGCATGTTGGGAAATACTTCAGGCCCCTTCAAACAAACAAGACAATGAATAATTTAGCATATGGATGGGTTTACCACAGTCATGCCACTCATATTAGCTAAATACCATCACGGCCATTCTTCATTTTCTCTGTCTGATTCACTTGTCATTTTGTATTGTTATGAAATGCCAAAATGTCTGCAGGATTTTTGCATTTATTTGCTCAAACACTCGCTCACTCTTAAAATTTTAATGAATTCCATAATGCCTCCTAAGCCCTCTTTTATTGCTAGACAGCATGCACATATTCCATTTCAGTGTGTATCGTTCGAGACATCTGGTCAACTAGTCTGTGGCAAACAACAACAGTTGCATCACAGCATCTATATGCTGTCGAAGTGCAGTAGCCTAAATTCAACTGTACATCTCAACAGTATAGATACCAACATGATATGAGTCACAATCCTATATCTATATGTTAATAAGGATAATATCAGTATTTTTCTGGTATATCTGTGGCTGTTATGACTGTAGGTCATGCTAACTTTGTATTCAAGGTTGGGGAAACATGATTCTGTAAAGCAACTGCAAGTAGCAAAAGCCTCATAACCAGTGGGTCAAGGGGTCGTGGTTAGCTCAGACCTCAGCTGCACTTGTAGTTCTTTCTGTGCTCACAAACAAATAGTTTTTAACTTAATTTCTTAAAGCAGCTACTATAGTAAATGCAAATTTGTTGTAGAATAGGGAAAGTTGACCCCAGTAACATGCTTATTTTTTGAGAAAAGCCAATGGCAGAATTTTTTGACGGATAGCATTGAGTTACAGTGAACTAGATGCTTGCCCGGATGCAACGTTATGACTTTGGCCCTCTTTGTAAGTTGTTTGCCAGAGTCGCATCTCCCAAATCTTTTCAACTGAGGTGGCTATTGTGTTGTTGTGGTGCAATGTATCCTCATACATTTGTTTGTATGATATCTTGCAAAATATGACCGTTAACATTGTGAAGCAGCTGCTGTTTTTCATACATGACCTTCCTATTTTCAACATTGTGGAACTGTTGCAGTTTTAAAGTTGTGGTTATTGTTGTGAAATAGAACTACTTGGTTAGGTTTAAGCAACAAAACTATTGGTTAAGTTTAGAAAAAAGATCATGTATTTTGTGTGCAGTTAGATAATGTAGATTGTAATATAGTTAGTCCAACGTTAACTTACAAGTTCACTATTTACAAAATTTAAAATAACAATGTTGACTTTTGGTTTCATAAAGGACACAAACAGCTGTCTCATGGGTCAAAGTCCTGTCCTGACCTCATTCCTTCGTGGACTTTTTCGTTCTTTATACAAAGAACTTGGGACACTGGGTAAAACATAAATACAAACAGAATGCATAAAATTCAGAATTCAGAGTGTATATTTAAAAAAATGTTAGTTAAAGTTTTCTATTGAATATATGCAAGAAAAATTGGCAAATTATTGCATTCTATCTAATTAGTGTACCAGCTTTTTTGGAACTGGGGTTGTACTGTGTCATCTGACTTCCTCCATCACTCCGTTATAATTACTATGACCGCATGAGGTCGTACTAAGTTGCACCTCCTCTCTAACATTTATGTGGGTTAGATATGATTTACAGTGCATTACTTTCCGTAGATAAAAGCATGAAAAGTGAATAAGAACAGCCTCTGTAAAGAGTTTTTAAAATGGCTATAATGGTGAGAGAATATCACCCAGGTTGAAAAATAATTCCTCTAATAATAATTTAAGTTCGTCAGAAAGTTAACATAATTGAACATAAAGTATTGATGTGTAAAACAAATGACCTTCTTTCTGAGCCTTTTCTTCAACGCTCTATTATAGTAAATCAAACAGCTGTTCTCCTATTTTAAGCTGTCAGAACACTTTGAGGTTTCTGTAGTCCCAACAAGATATCACACAGCATTTAACAAGTGCTCTTTCAATGCTCTGGTGTAGACTTGAATGGACAGCCTGTAACCTTATGCTTCATTGGATTCTGTGAGTGCCTGTGCCAGCCATTAGGCTAAATGACTTCTATTTCCCCCAAAACACTGTAATAGTGTTTAAAGACCTCTGTCCGCCAAAGGTCAGTCTCTGTCAAAGACATTGGCAGTTAAATTAGAAATACGCCAGTCTTACTCTCCCTGCGCCGCTTGTGGTGGCGGTCCCATCAGGTACATTAGCCAAAGTGCAGGGACAGAGCTTGTTCCTCAAAAGCGTTTAAGTTTGTAATAGCATTTTATCCTCATATATCAGGGGCTTGTTCATGGACAAAGATTCTGACCTTGTCTCAAGTCCATGGGAACTTGTCAGTTAAAGAGAATTTATAGGCAGAAAGTTTTTAGGGTTGTGTCCATCAGGTAGAACAGGAAGGAAATGTAATTTTTCATACTTTGTGTCTGATATTGAAGGGAGAATGTCATGGTCCTTAAAGCATTGTACTCCACAGGTCCTAAAAGGGAAAAGAAATAAATGAGAAATAGAGGCCCAGATTTTCTATCTCGGCAAGTAATGATGATATGTTACTGGCTCCAGGGGAAGGCTAAAGAACAGAGTATAACAGAAGGTGACACTCAAGGGTGGTTTGGAGGCAGGGGGTTGTAGAGCGCAGTAGCTAAAATGCAATTTCCCAACAGGTGATTATTAACACTGAGAGAATAAAAGGATTTCTAGTGCTGTTTCTGCGGCACAAATGGTGATGAATACTTGCAAGTGAATAAGAGGAGTCAAACATTCTACATTATATCTATAATTTTTGTTATCAAAACTTATGTTAAAATGAGTTTAAAATGCATTGTACAAATGAAAAGCATACTCCACTGATTTAGCATTGGTTGCATATAACAATCAGTGGATATCTTTGAAATAGAAAAGTTAAGTGCAATAATTTATGGCAACCAGAGATATCTTTTAAAAAAAAAATTTTTTAGAGCTCTGGTAGTTGACATGAAATTGTCTGTTAACAGCTAGTCTAATGGAACAAGTAAAAAGGAGGGAATAAAAATGTTATCCAATTCATAAAGAAATTAGGTTCATGCTGTCTTGGAATTGCTGTTTATCATAAAAGTCTAATAGAGACTGTCTTCCCCCAAAAAAGTAGCCCATATGTTGTATGTACAGCAGCTTATTAAGACTGATATTTACATATGTTGGTAGTGGTGACCTCTAGTGGCTGTGGTATTGAAAGACGCCATGGTGAAAGGATCGTTTTGGATTGTAACAACTAAGGGGTGAGCAAGGATACGGAGCATAAAGGACACAAAGGTCCCTTTAAGGCGGTTGGGAGACGTGGTTTATGGGTCAAACAAACACAGGAGGTCACTTCCGGCAGTTACTTGCATTTATTTAACAGTTTTAACAGTCTTGCATAATGTCAACCATGTCTTTTTTGTACCTAACCTTTGGGAAGTAGTTTTGTTGCCTAAAGCTAATAAAACTCCTATTGTTTTACAATGTTAACAATGTATTTAAAACAGAGACCATTTTATTCATGTATGAGAATGTGTTGCTCTACTGCCACCTGTAAGGGCACAAATTTTGGAGTGACTTCTTTGGGTCGTATTTGAAGAAACAACCCATGTGATCGTATGGCTTGGAGAACGTTTTGGTATAATTTCATGCATGATCCAGTGCCTTTCAAAATTCCTTTATACAGTATTAATGTAGTTTAGTCTTGGTAAATCAAAGATAATGTTATGGATTAAAGTTAGTTCGTGGTAGCACACCAATTACATTACAGTTCCCACTGTTTACATGCTAACGTCCATTGAAGACAGAGCTACTTTTACCCAGTAGATTCCAAAACAGATTCACAACAAATCCAGAATTTATCAATTTGTACCCCTCCAAGAGTTTGTAGGCTTTCAAAGACTCAAAGGAAAGTTGATCAGGTCATTAGCAATTTTGAGATTGCAGATCTGGAATATTGTCTGTTCCAACTGTTTCAATATGTTTTAATACTGAAAATTACTCTGGAGGCTCAGGGTCAGTAATGGTGAATTTATCTTTTTCTTTTTAATGAAGCGTTTAATGTCTTTGGATTTAAAGTGCCTGGTGAACTCTGCCAGCTTGAAATCAATGCTGGCACCAATCTGTTTTCCTGACATTATTCCTGCCAACATGGCAGTGTAAACAAAACCTGTCCCGTGACATTCAGAGCTGTATCATTAGGCATCTTAACCCATAGGGTGCCCCAGGGTGCCTCCTAAAGGAGTCAGGACTGGTATGTGAGGGAATCTGTTAAGCTGCTTTGAACAAAAGTGGATACCAAATAATTGCAATACATTCCAGACACAGTTCACCTGAAAAGTTTCTGTTAGGAATCACCAAAATTGCACACCTTGTAATCCTACCAAGACTTTCAACCTGACTAAAGCTGAACTTGCAAAGCTAAGTTACATAAAGGTGTTCTTTGATCTGGAGCGGCTGTCGAACTCCTTATCAGACAATGGTGTGACAAGAGCGGAAAAGCTCTGAGGTAATCTTTGTTATTCTGCTAGAAGTAGTGTTGCCCACAGGGAGAGGATTCCCAGACTGTTTAATCAGCCATATTAATCATACATTATTTATTACAATTACAAGAGCTGCTCTGTGTGCAGCAGTAGCCTCAGCCCTCGAAGGCAACAGCATGAAAAAGAGTGTGTGAATAGATTAAACTGAGCCTTTGGCACTTCTCAAAGAACAAAATGTATCGTTCAGGACCGAGTGAAAAGACATCTTTCTATCAGCCCTACACGATGTCAGTCCAGAGGCAAAAAGGAATGACACACACGTTACTGCTGTGTGGTATATCACAGAAAATGTCACAAGTGCCCTGAGAGCCTGTGTCAGTACTTCACAGCTGTGTCTGAACTTCAAGGCACCAGGTTGGAGCATTAAAGTTGATCATCTTCCTCGGATGGAAAAAAAGACACAGTGGAGAGATGCGGTAATTAACAGAAACTATTGAAAAGTACATGCCTCGGTTGTCGCTCTCCGTCGATTGGTTCACTACCACACTTTTTGAAAGGCAGCACCTGCTTTGCCAAACACAAAGCATTGCAGAGAGCTTGCCATTACAGGTATTTCTCCGGGCCATCCATCATTGTGGCACGGCAGCGCTGAGGTATGCTTAGGTGAGCCTGATTAAAGCCAAGGATGCCTCCCCGACCCGCTCCGGAGGAAATGAGAGGGGAGGGAGGACGCAAGCCCCCTGCTCCATCCATCTCCCTACTGCTTTATTCATGTGCTATCTGGTTCACTGGTTTTTGCTTCGTGTTCCCTCTCCATTACTTGAATTCTACAGCAGGTGCCGGTGAATTGTGCATGTGTCATTATCTGCTCCACAGTACCTTCCCTTTGCCGCTCTTTTGTGTGTGGATGATTGTGCATGGTAAGATTATCTCCAACATTCACAAAAATCTATGTTTTCAGACAGAAGAATAAAAGTCAAATTCTAAAAGATAAGAATTGTTACACATACAACAATCTTAAATATCAGACTTCCCAATGGAGCCAAGGCTTAAAAAAACTTAGAAAATAGAAAAACGTGACCTCTAGCCTTAACTTTAGGTATTACTTGTTTGTTGATTTCAATCTTTCTTTAGCTCATTCTATTGTTGCTGTTCATTCTATTTAAATGGTTTTATGCTCATCAGTAGTGGATGAATTTCTCAGAACTTTTACTTCAATTAAAATTACAATACAACTGTGTGAAATTACTCTGTTACAAATAAAAGTTCTGCATTCAAATAAAATGTCTGCATTTTGTAATTTTTACTTAAAATTAGGATAGTATAAACATCAAAACCGACTTAAAGTACCAAAGGTAAAAGTAGTACTCATTATGCAGGGTGGCCCCATTTCAGAATAATGTATATTTTATTATGAGATTATAATTATTAATGCATTAATGAGTACATCACTTTAATGCTGCAGCTGGCAAAGGTGAGGTTTTGACTATAAGATCCCATGAGAAGGCCTAAAAATAGCAACCCACATTTCACATGTCATATCCACACATTTAAAGCTTTACGTATGTCATTCAATGCCCTGTTCTCATTTCCAACTCATCATTTACATACATACTGTCACAGTTTTAAACAGTTAACATCATGAATTCAAACAAAACTACTTGGAAAAAGACCATGGTTTGGCTTTACATTTGTTAAGTAAATTAAGCTACGTACATTAGTAGTCAATGTTAATAAGTCGCCATTGACTTTTGGTTTTAATGCAGTCTCCTGGGTGAAAGTCGTTTGTTTGTTAAACCCATCCATCCACCCCATCCTCCTCCTGACAGCATTAAATATTGCTGCAGTGTGAGATGAAATGCAAAAGCAAAGCATTCATAATAATAACATGCAAAATTACTTAGTTGGCGTGTTATTCATATGCCATTTGGTGATATCAGGCTGTACTGATAGATAGTTTGTGAATAATAATATACATTTTTAAATTATATTTTGTACTCCTGATATGAATTTGCAAAAACACAAATAGCTGCTGTTGTCAAATATGTGTAGTGTAGAGTAAAAAGTACAATGTCTGTTTGTGGAACAGAAGCAGAAAGTGGAAATAATCAAGTAAAGTACACATATCAAAATACTGTACATTTGTACAATATTGAGTACTTTCCACCACTGACTTTAATTATCAGCTTTTAATGAATTCTGGCGTTGAAATGTTTTAATCTTGATTTTCCTCAGGAAAGCACTTTGTAACTTTGTTGTATATGATGCAACATTAATAAAGTGTATTATTAGTATTATGATGATGTAAGTCTAAGTAAAACATTTAAATAATCTTTAGTCTTAAATTTACCTGACCTACGACCATCATGTGGGGGAGTTACTGAGGACAAATAAAGGGTTCAATTGGAGGCTTTTAGAGTTATAATGTTTCTATGTGACCCAGGACTGTATCACCTTGATTTAAAAGTTATCAGTAAAATTGCAAAAAAATACAATTCTCAATGGGTAATCCGTGAGAATTGGAATAGTGGGATTTTGTCTGCTTTTACCAATAAGCATGTGAGGTTCTGCGTGCAGAGGAAAGGTAGAAAAGTGAAACGTGTGACTTGACTGCAAAATAGAGAGTTACAGTAGTGTAGCCTCATTAAAACCAATCACACAAACAAGGAGAGTTAAATTCATTCACATTGTAATAGCATTTTCTTTCTACTGTATGTGTGCATTCATATTTAAATGAAAAACATGGGTGGGCGGGTCAAACAAACACAGGACATTCACCCAGCAGACCACTGTACACACATTTATTCTACGCCAAATTATCTTTTCTGAAGCCTTACCGGGTAATTTTTTCCCCTAAACTTAAGCAAGGAGTTTTGTTGCCTAAACCTAACCGAATTGCAACTGTTTCACAACGTTAACCATGCGTTGTTGTTTAGCTATGATGACGTGTTGATCTCCTGCCACAGTGAGGGGCACTAATTTAGGAAAAGCTCCTGTGGCTTGTTTTCAAGGGTAGGAACAAACCTGTCTGATATGTTTTAATTTAAGCATTTTAAATCTTCCTTTTACTATTACAGGGAAATGGATAGCTGTAGAAAATTAGCGTATCAAAGAAGTATAACATCAGAGATTAACTCAAAATCTAAAATCAAGTGGATTTCATATATCAGTAAAACAGTTTCAACAAGAAAACTAGTAAATAAAATCTTCACAAAGGTACTCTTTATTGCCTTTCATGTTGTAAGGTCAAGTGGGTGCGAATAAATGAAAAACAAGACTGGGCTGAAGGCTGGACCTTGTGGAACCCCACAAGGTAATGTGTGCAAAAAAAGAAGACATTTCCATTAGTGAGTATGAATGTTGTTGAGCTGAGGCAGTTTAGTGTTTTCCTTTGATGTCAGCACATGAATTGAAGGCAGCCCATTAAAATTCTGTTTTGTCAAATGATGAATTAAGATCTTAAAGGATTAAAATTGAACTTTCAACCCCAATCTGCTGCAAAAAAAATATCTCTGGCTGCAACTAGTATAAACATGACTGCTTCTGCAAGTGTTGCTCTAAGCTCTAGATGGAATTGTTGTTGCTTTAAACCAATACCTCAAATAAAACTTGAGGTAATGTCTGTTCCCAGGCTTTTTTTAAACATGGATATTGTCCTGTGAAATGTTTTTTTAAAAAAAAGGGAAATCACCTGTTGCAAAATATGAGGCTTGGAATTTAAAAGGTTATTGAGACGAGTGATTGACATCATGCAAATATCAGATCCTATCAGACTGGAGAGGGACACACCTGTAAAAATGACCCATTCCTTGATATAGGCAGATCAGGTGGAGTGATTAATCTTTGTAGCACAGGTAAATGCAAATATTATGCCCTCGGATAAATGCACTAATTGGATGTGGGCAATAAATCAATTCTATCACTTCAAACAGTCTAAAAATCTTTACATAAAGGACATGAAATTAGGATCATATCTAACAATGATTTCCATACAGACAATGGTATTCAAATTCAAATTGGTCACCCACAAAGGGAATAGTTGCATAACATTTTGCTTTGTTTTGCTTCTTTTGTGAGATAGAAAAATCAAATATTCAGTCGTATGCTCCCTGTAAGACTGTTTGAGCTTCCTGGATCTTGTTGGATGCTTTTCAATTTGTAAAATGAAATGAGAACTTGTGATATTAATACAGCTCACCTGTGTGGATCACTGAGGCTTTCTTAAACAGCACTCACCAAAGATGTGGGAATGACTCAGAGAAAGTCGTGCTGAAGTCTAGGTCCATTAAGTTTTTTTCCCTTGTTTTTATGCTTCTAATGAGCAGTTTCATCTCAAGGGGCTTATCCTGCTACTGAAGTGAATAAACCTAGTGTAATGTATGTTTGGAATTCAAAATGAGTTTAATTTCCTTTGCTTATTGTGTAACGTAAGACCTTTTGTTAGGTTATCGATATTGGTCTGAATTATACAGCCATGGTGACAATATGTCCAGTAGAATACGTATGAAGTGTCTCTGATTCTGTCAGACAAAGACACGACGTACAAAACAGCCAAGGACATATGAAGGTCATGGGTGGATTATAAGATAACAGGTTCCTCCTAGCACAGACAAAAAAAGAAACGACCAACTTGCCTACAAGGGAGCAAGACACACAAAAATTATACTTATTTAGCCTCTTATTGTTGTTTTGTGTCTCTTTGTAGTTGCTTTATGTCTCTTTGTTGCTGTTATGTGTCTCTTTGTTGTTGTTTTGTGTCATTTTGTAATTGTTTTGGCCTTTTGGAATCTTTTGTCTGTGGTTGTTTTACTCATTTTTTTTAGTCACTTCGGTCTCTTTGTAGTACTTTCAAGTCTCTTTGTAGTTGCTTTGTGTCACTTTCTGGTTATTTTGTGGTCATTTTGAGTCTGTTTGTGGTTGATTTGAGTCCCTTTTTGGTCACTTTGTGTCCCTTTGTTGTCATTTTGAGTTTCTTTATAGTTGCTTTGTGTCTACTTGTGGTTATGTTGTGTCTCTTTATGGTTGTTTTGCCATTTCATAGTGGTGGTAAATCTTTGCCTCTTTGCAGCTGTTTGCGTCTCTATGTAGTTGTTACGGTCTCATTGTAATTGCTTTGTGTCTCTTTGTAGTCATTTTGTTTCACTTTGTGGTTGTTTTGCCCCTTTTCATAGTCACAGTGTGTCTCTTTATGGTTTCTTTGTGTCTCTTTGTAGTTTTTTTGTTTCTTTATGGTCGTTTTGAATCTCTTCCTTGTGGTACATGTCTCTTTGAGTGATATTTTGTTGGTAAAGACCAGTCGGGCCACTCACACTTTGGGCCCCTGGGCTTGAACTTGGTCTGTCTGTTTAGTAATCTATCCAAGCTGACGGTTGTATAAATGGACAGGTCAGTGAGTCTGAATGCGTGTGCAGTGATGCCATCAATGAATGTCAGTGTTAAAGACATTTTTATAGTACCCAGGAAGCATTTCCTGAGTAATTGGTGTCTTTTCAAGTTCTAGACTCCACCACTATAATAAATAATTGCTAAAGTTCAAAACAAAAACATTGCCCTTCCCCTGAAAAACATCAAGATGTTTGGCTTCTTTCAAGGGAGACATCCTCATATTAACAAATGTTTCGAGTGATTTTTGTTTTCAGGGTGGGGCTGTTCCTTAAGTACATCAGGATTCTTTTGGCAGTAGCAGAGGACATAAAGTGTAATCCTCTAATGACAGTCAGGCCCGGCTTGGCTCACATATTACTGTGAAGAGGTTGTAGCTACAGCAGATCCTGTTAGTTTCAATTTTCTTACTGCTGCTGAGCCAGCAGACTGAACTGAATGATAAGGGACTAGAATCAAGCCTAATCCTTCTATCTCCCTCCCTCTATGTCTCTCTTTTTTCAAACTAACCACGACCCGTTGATCTGCCATCACCCCTGGCTGTGGGGAAGAAGCCAATAAATGTTCCTCTGGGTGTGATGTGATGTAAATTTTATTGTCTTCCACATTGACTGAGTCTCATCTCCTGCTCGGATGCAAGAAGGGAGAGGAAAAAAGACTTCATTTTTTTCCTATTCTGCTTCTGCTTTTTTACCTTCTCCCCTGGCAGCAGAGGGTTTGGAAGAGGCAGCCTTAGTAAAGCCTCCCCTTGGTGCATTTGACATTATGTGGCTATACAGAGATGGCAGTCTAAGCAGCATAATCTGGACCCCCTACCATCTGCCTGGGATGTGACCCATGCTCATACATTGAAGAAATATTGCACATAGAAATGTGACTACAATTTTAATGCTAAAGCGCATGCTTTATTTATAACTTTTTGGTCATATTCAGACTGGCATACCTGATTTATCATATTTTTCGGTGCATCTACTCTTAAATTCATGCAACAGAAGGGGAAAGCTTTAATACAGCAGCGTACTTCGTAGCTTCATGCCACTTCACTGTTAAGCAGGGAAACATTTTATGCGAGTGATTCACCTTGAATAAAAACAAGTCAAGTCAAAATATATTTTTCTGTTTCGCCTTTGAAAAAGTTTTTTTCCCCCTGTTTATTGTACTTCATTTGACTGCTGTCAGCGCTGTTTCATGTGCATCAGCATTTGAAATTTGACTCAAAGGAAGCACCTCTGTCTGAACCAGAAACTCTGCAGGAAGCTCTGCAGAGGAAGGCAAACGACCCAGAAACAGACCCTGCGTGCGCGCGTGTCTGCGCGTGTGCATGTGATGTGGAGGGGAGCGGGTAACAATGGGTTGATGTAGATCAGACAAGCTATTTCCAAGTATGTTATTTTACCCAATTTGGACATTATTTGTATTCACACAGTATGAAGAGCTTCAAGTGAAAGATTGTTCTTAAGGAAAGAGGGATAGTTGCACACTTCAGAATTTAAATCATGTAGAATATCAACAGTGTTAAATTCACATTGTGCTTTTCAGGATGTCCGTGTTTGCTTATTCTGTGAATTTTAGGACAATTTACTGTAGTGTGTGGATACCATGTTTTTACAGCCAATCTCAGTTTTCTGATCTAAGAACACAAGAACAAACATTATCTGTTTTACAAAGATATGAGAACTTTCTATATGGATTATTTGATCATGTGTAACTTGAGTCTATAGCCCACAGAAATACCGTTACCTGAAAAAAACGGGAAAATAATATGTGATTTGTCAGACTAATACTGTAATGAAAATACTAATTTGACAGTTCACATCAGAATGTTTTTTTTCTCTCTCTTACCTGTCGTGCTGTTTCTCAGTCCATTTTTTTTGTGCTGGAGATATGAGCCGTATATGTCTGCCTTCTCTTGAATATAATGGCACCCTATTGCCTGTGTTGCTCAAAACGCCCCCCAAAAAATGCATTTCAAAAACTCAAACATAATATATGAAATTTAGAATTTGAGGTCTCTATAAGAAAGTCAAGGCAAAAGTATTCTTTCTGCACTTCAGCTTTGTTTATCTCACTGGCATTTAAACACAAACTCAATACATTTGTAAAAATGGTGTAAAATTCATTATCTGTGTCTTGCTGCATACTATTTGTTTGTACTTTGTTTTTTTGTTCTCTCATGTAAGAAACACAATCAGTATATACATAAAATATAGGACTTTATATTGGTGATATTCTGTGATGGCAAATTGCTTCCTCCAAAGTCCCTAATAGAATAAAGGTATACATGTGCCATTAAATTGAACAAAAAACAAAGGAAATTGGCAGTGTGCAGCTAAAGAAAAATCATAATTAGACAGGTTTATTATTTATTTATATTCATTTATAATGACCATGCATATAATAAAATTAATTTGGCAACAACAAAAGATTGACAATAATTAGAAATAGTAGCAGGTTTCACACTCAGCCATACTGAGTTGTGAGGAGTCCAGAGATTTTGTGTGTGTGAGTGTTAGGACTGCTGATGGGCGTAGTGTGACAGCTCTCAGGGAGAGCCTGGGGATGATCGGACCATCTCATAAAGGATTTTGCAGCAGATGGTTGTCTGCCTGCTCGGGTTGATCGGTGATTCTCCCCGCCCTTGTCTCTGACCTGGTGTCATCCTTTTCCAGTACGGAGGGCAGCTGAAGGCCAGGGTGATTTTTCATACTGGAGCTCGTCCTTGGAGCAGCAAACCAGCAAGCTTATTCAACTCTTTCCCCCACAGGTCTGTATCGTTAAATCAGGATTGGTTGTGAGGTGTCGATGAGCCTCATTAAGTGCTCTTAAGATCTCTTATCAGCCTGCTTCCTGCTCTCATAGTCTTATCATCTGTCTTTGTTCATTCCAGGTTCTACATCCGTGTTGCATCACAGATTCTTTGTTTTGTGGATGTTGGCTTTGGAAGGCTTTAGTGAGGTGGTTTTAATTGGGCTACCCTAAGCCATAACATTTATAAATTCTCTAATCAAGAGGTATTCCCCGATATTGTTTCAAGGAAGTGTTTCATGGGACACAGACAATAGCCCTGACTGATGATCTCATACACTCCGCATCATAAAAAAAAAAAGAATTTACCATGGAGGGATAAAATATTTATGATGCATTTGGAACAAATCCCATCATGTATTCGCCTCTGCAATTTCCTTTGAATGTGGAGCAGAGTGAAAGAGGCAGGAGCTGTGTGCTGCTCTCTCCAGAGATGCCTGTAGACAAATGCTGGCTATATCAAAACTTCAGTGAGGGAGGTGACAATGTCAGCCGCTGAACTGTGGGGGAGTGCACACTGCAGGCGGAAAACAGTGTTTGAGTCTGGCTGGTATTGGATTTTGGCTTAGGTTTGTCCTTTACAAGGTTTCTCTACTGACACCTAATGGTTATAGTGATATAAGAATATCTCTAAACAATTAGAGATTAAATATAGACGTGCCACATTCGTCTTATCCTCTCAACACCAGGGGCTCCCTGGATAAATCCACTTTTACGGGGTCTTTGCCTCCGCCACATTTGTTTTTCACTTTCTCACTATAAATAATAAGCATCCTCCTCTCCCATCCTTTTTTCTCACACCTTTGATGCACTGCGTTATTTATAGAAAAGGGGAGTGGTGAAATTTTACCACCCGTCACTCGGTCTCATAATTCATTATTAAATCAGTAGCATATCAAAATCTATTTGATTTACATCTATATTCTGAGTTAGTCTTGCTACTTTTAGAATGAAAAATGTACTGTATACAAGTGGAATTATATAAAACATTACATTAGGAACTGTGACGATTCCTGATCATTATCTCATGCCCATAATTAAGCATTCATAACAGACTTTTTAACACAATGCTGTAATGCCTGCATTTTAATCTATTTTGGCTTACTCCGATACATTAACAAACATGATAAGTCTGAGTTGGAACAGACACAATACAGAGCCAAAAAATAGAACATGGCGCCTGACTTCTTAAGTCCTTCAAGGTTAATTATTCAAGAATTCCCTCTTCTCACAAGAAGCCAGGAACAGCAGGATACCACAGTGTGCTACAGCTTCTTCCTTATTCCCTTGGAGAGTGTCAGAAGTTGAAAACCACTGTTCGACTATAATTGAAATGCACACGTTGTCTGAAGTCTGGCGCCTTGAAGCAAGGTAGAAAGAAAACATAATACAAACATAACCTCAGATACTCTCCCAGTAAGCAGAGCAATCAGCGATATGGTTCTAATCAGCGACAGGACTAATCTGCTCTTTGTTATTGTGATTATGCATGCATTGTGAGTGTAAATTATGTATTAAAAAACACACCGGTACTCTAAAAGCAGTATGTCGGACATGTAGACAACGACGCAACAAGTATAAGGATTTCATAATTAGGTTTCTACCATTTAAAAAAAAAAAGATGTCAAAGCAATTAAGATACACATAAGAAGCTGGCATTTTTGTGAAATTTGCATAAAAAAGAAAGCATATTATGGGAATATATGCAAATGCAGAAATAGAGGATTGCCTCCACTAGTCTCATATGTAGAAGTCTCCACCAAATTTTTACATCATCATATCTTCTTCCTTCATGACAGTTTCACAATCCCAATATTTTCTCATCCTCAACAGTCAAAACTAGAAGAAATATTTTGAAAAGAGGAAAAGCAACAGTATAGCATAACAACCTCACGACTCCAGCTTTGGACTAAGTGCACCATTGGCAACAGAATTCACTGAGATTTTTAACAGCTCAACAATATGCCCCCAAAAGACCTTCATTTCTAAAAGCAGCTAAACCACAGCAATGTGTTCTTTCTGAACCAAAATGTTCAAACAGGGCCATGTAAGCCTTCCATTTGTGCTTTTTTGAAAAGAGAGACTTCAAAATGTGGTTCTTTCTGGCCTCACTAATCAGGTTGTACAAAGGTGTGCAAAGCACATTCCCACAGTTACTGAAAACCGTAAAGAACTCTGGTAGCTGGTGCCACAGCCGCAATCAGTCAAAGCTAGAATGCCGCCATATTGGCAGGAAAGCAGCATAGATGGGCAATGACTGCTAGCAGCTCCTTTCTTTGCCTGCTGTATTTATTCAGAGTGAACATGGTTGACAGCTGCTGTACACCGGTATGCCAAAACATTTTGTGAGAAGTAAATTGGAAAGCATTATATCAGATTTGTAAACTGTAAAAATGAAGAAGAAAATATATTTACCAGCAATTTCAGTTCCCTTGTGCTAAGACACAAAATGCAAAAAAATGCAAATGAGTAAAAGATCAACACTCAAATCCAATATGAACTGTAGGCTACATCACAGTAGCCCAATTACAGTGATCACATCAATATACAGAGTCCAATAGAGAAGAGGAGTCGGCCTCAGTCTGCTAGCTTGGTTAGCAGTACCCTGATCAGCAGATAACAAACCAACATCACAAATCAGCTAAAAATAATGGAGAGCCTTCAGATAATATTTCAACAAGGTTGTTTAAGGTCTTGACGGAGGAGCCTCCATGACAATTACGTAAAGAACCCATAATTGTGTTTTTAAAACCTGACAAACCAAGAAAGTGAACTTTCAAGAGGAAAAAAGTCGATACAGATGTATACAGACATGAGACATCAGCAGTAACAATGGGGGCAACTGTGCAATCCTGAAAGTGTATTGTTAATTTGTGTATACAGTGCATTTTGTCACCAAGTCATGTATCCAAAGTCAGTTTTAGGCTAACTACATTTCTGTAAGTTAAGCTTAAGCATATGACACTATGTAACTCATGTTGTAGTAGAATGTGGATAATTCAGAAAGCTATACAGTATTAAATGCCTCAACATGCTAACATATAGCTAGCATTAGCTTGCTAACAGCCAACTCACCCTTTCTGGTAGACACAGAGTGCTAAAATAATGATACGATATGCTCAAATCTAATAGTTTTAGCTAGAAACAGACATTTTGTTCGCATTTCAACCCATGGTGGTGTAATATTGGCAACAATTTCTCTCTGGATGGGCGTGGTCTTCAGAGTATGACACGTGGCGCTCTCTCTCTCTGTCAGTTACATTACAACTGCTATGGAACTGTGCCAGGAGCTGTTGCTAC
Source organism: Centropristis striata (assembly GCF_030273125.1). Taxonomy (NCBI): domain Eukaryota; kingdom Metazoa; phylum Chordata; class Actinopteri; order Perciformes; family Serranidae; genus Centropristis; species Centropristis striata. Next base: position 25,449,090 of record NC_081523.1, read on the forward strand.
TAGCAACAGAACATTCAACTGAAGCCAACAGCCAGTGGCAGCACAGTGGGCATCACAACCTCCATTTTCTTATGCATCTTAGATAAAGGAAATATTCTCCCTTTCTTCTCTTTCCACTTTACAAATTACCCAGGGGGCAAAACCCATATTTTTTGGAAAACTGACACGGAATGTTGTAAAAGGTTTCACACCAGAAATGATATCTAGGACCTTCAAGGATCACAACCTGGGTGGACAACCCGGTCAACTAGCTACTGGAAAGCTACAGGGGGCCAAAATCCCCCTTTTGGGGACATTTTCCTGGCGAAATTTTGTAAATGCAAATATTTAGGTACTACAAAGGCATAAATAGTCCTACAACTTTAAAATTTGGCAGAGAGTATCCTGACACATGGGGGAAAGCAGGAAAAAAAGATGCTGGGGTTTACTGCAACTCTAGTTTAAGATATCACCCTCAACATGCCAAAAAAGACAAAAAAAAGTACTGTTCGCCTGACAAATGCTCATGAAAATTCATATTTTTCAACACTTTATGTTGAGTATCTATACCTAACATATATATAGAAAACTTCCCTAATTCATAAGCTTCCATTTGAGTCCAAGATGGCCTTTCTACTAGCTACTGGAAAGCCATAGGGTGGGTCCAAACAATGCAACCCCTATTGTGAAAAAAGAGTCAATTATGCGGATCAGACTCCATTCTATTTCTGAGTGGTTATTTGGAGATAGATTTGGAGAGATCATTCTATAAAAAACTGAGCCAACCTATCGAAAGAGCACAAAATACACTTTCAGATGATGCCTTGGTTAAGCAGCTTGGTTCCCACTAAAGCTACATGAGGGAACTGTGCATTTTGTGGTCTCCCCAAAATGAACAAGCAGTGCACTTGTGGTCTTCTGGATTGCTTGCTGTTCAAAATAGGTAAATATGCTTAAAAAATTATTTCTTTATAAAATACTGAAGGATTTAAATTAATATTATATACAGAAGGACAGTATGTATGTTTGCCACCTCTGCTAATTTTAGATTTTTTGATGTTTAAGAAATTGAGAACTGTTTCAGCTTGCTAGCAAGCTATTAAGCTAGCAGCTAACATTCAGCTAACATTCTGAAAGAAACTGTAAGTCCCTTGTACTGTATTTTTCATTTTATCAATATATATTTTATATATATATATATATATATATATATATATATATATATGTTTATCACTGATTGAGAGTATTCCATGTGATGTACCAACCATTTGTTGCAGTGCTGTATGGGATTGATGCCAAACCATGATGTACACGATGAAACATCTATACTGTATTTAGCACAAGTAAAGAATAGAGTGAGTATATTGAGACAGGCTGCACTACATATGCTTCAATATATTTTTATAGAACATTATATTCAGTGGTGGCTAGTGGTGAAATTGATTGGGTGGGTTAACAAATAAATTATAAAGTAAAAGTAACTCTCTCTCTCTCTCCCTCTCTCTCTCTCACACACACACGCGCGCGCCGTGATCTACCTCATTCATGTTAGCGCCTGCCATTTTTCTTCTTCTTCTTCTTCTTTTTCTCTCCCATCTTGTCATTGGTCTGAAAACAGCAGTATTGGGCTAAATGAAATCAGCCCAAATGACAAGTAAATCACGGGGGAGTGAAACGACACCTGTCAATAAGTTACCGGCCACCAGCCTGCTTCTAATTGGTCAGAACCGATCGGCCTGTGGGCTGAATGAAAGTAGCCCAAATGGACAGCAAATGGAGAGGGCGGGACATGGACGGGCCTGTCAATCACTTACACCCGGAAAATAAATTAGAGCACCCATTTAGAGATATCCATGTTTTCCTTTTGACTATTTGGTGCTTTTGCCACTTTAGATTTGACTAAAACTACATTACATTACATTACATTACATGTCATTTAGCAGACGCTTTTGTCCAAAGCGACTTACAATAAGTGCATTCAACCTGATGGTACTAGACATAGATCACAGGAATCAAGTAAGTACATAACTTTAAGAGCTAACTGTCATTGCTACAGGATACCAAAGAGGTTGGCTCCTTTCCTCGCAGCCACTGCTTATTGCAAATTATACACCTCTTCTTGGATTAAAATTTTTCAGTGTTTCGCCTGGTGAACCTGACATCATGGTGTGAGGAGCTGAATCCTGGATCAGCTAAATCTGATGCTTGTGCACTCACATCAGCTGAACGTCTCTTCTCAGCATATTGGTAGCTCCTCTCATTTATGTACCAATTCCGACATTTTGGGTGCCACTTTGGTGCACTGTCTTCCAACCATTTTTCTGACACAGAATCATGGTGCAGTCTTTGGAAGACTTCATCTTGACGCGCATTAATGGCTTTTTTAAACTTGGATTTCGTTATGGGAGTAATAAAGTGTAGGTATGTATCAGACTGTCCTTGACATATGATACACTTTGTGTAGTCAGTGCTTTTGTCTTCACAACCCTTGCCACCAGACCATGTTTCAGCCGCATGGCAATATCTCCCACGTTTCTTTGGCTGGCTTGTCATCTTGCTACAAGAAGGAACATACAAAGAAATTACTCAAATTATATAATTGTAAATTTAAAGTAGTGGATTAAATTGTGAAAAATTACAATATAATCAGTGATGGCTGGTATAAATGGGCTAGCAGGGCTAAGCCCTCCCTATATTATGCAATAAAGATGAGAAAGTTATAGTTGTCTAAATAACATACAAAAGATTGTTGTTTAAAGTTTAGTTTTAGTTTGTCTGAAACACAGGCAGCAGCACGTATCTCTGCATGTCTGGCCGACATCTCCCAGTCGATGTCCTCGCACCACCTCAAACTCAACCTGGGCAAGACTGAGCTACTCTACCTCCCAGGGAAGGGCTCTCCCACCTCTGACCTCCACATCACTGTCCAGAACACAGTGGTTGTCTCCACAGAAACCGCCAAGAACCTTGGCGTGACTCTTGACAACCAGCTGTCCCTCTCAACAAACATCACCGCCACTACCAGATCTTGCAGATCCTTGCTGCATAACATCAGGAGAATCCGTCCGTTTCTCACTCAGAAGGCAGCTCAGGTCCTGGTCCAGGTCCTGGTCATCTCACGCCTGGACTACTGCAACTCCCTCATGGCAGGTCTGCCTGCCAAAGCCATCCGACCTCTGCAACTCATCCAGAATGCAGCTGCTCGATTGGTCTTCAATCTTCCCAAATTTTCACACCAACACCCCTCCTCCGCTCCCTGCACTGGCTACCTGTGGCTGATACGCTTCAAGACTCTAGCTCTGGCGTACTCTGCTGCTAATGGTTCAGGTCCTACTTACATCCAGGACCTTGTCAAACTCTACACTCCTGCCCGTCCTCTCCGCTCTGCATCAGCCAAACAGCTGGCGACTCCCACCCTGCGTGGGTCAACTCGCCTCAAAACCTCTTCCAGACTTTTCTCTGTTTTGGCTCCCAAATGGTGGAACGAGCTCCCCACCGACATCAGGACCTCAGACAGCCTGGACATCTTCCGCCGCAGGCTGAAGACCTATCTCTTCCAACAATACCTCGGTTAAGCCTTGGTCACCTAACACATATATATATTTAAAAAAAAAAAAAAAAAAAAAAAAATTGCTCTTCTTCTTCTTCTTCTTTTCTATTCTTTTCTTCTTTAACATATAGCACTACTGCAGCAATGACAGTTAGCTCTTAAAGTTATGTACTTACTTGATTCCTGTGGTCTATGTCTAGTACCATCAGGTTGAATGCACTTATTGTAAGTCGCTTTGGACAAAAGCGTCTGCTAAATGACATGTAATGTAATGTAATGTAATGTAGTTTTAGTCAAATCTAAAGTGGCAAAAGCACCAAATAGTCAAAAGGAAAACATGGATATCTCTAAATGGGTGCTCTAATTTATTTTCCGGGTGTAAATGATTGACAGGCCCGTCCATGTCCCGCCCTCTCCATTTGCTGTCCATTTGGGCTACTTTCATTCAGCCCACAGGCCGATCGGTTCTGACCAATTAGAAGCAGGCTGGTGGCCGGTAACTTATTGACAGGTGTCGTTTCACTCCCCCGTGATTTACTTGTCATTTGGGCTGATTTCATTTAGCCCAATACTGCTGTTTTCAGACCAATGACAAGATGGGAGAGAAAAAGAAGAAAAAGAAGAAGAAAAATGGCAGGCGCTAACATGAATGAGGTAGATCACGGCGCGCGCGTGTGTGTGTGAGAGAGAGAGAGAGGGAGAGAGAGAGAGAGTTACTTTTACTTTATAATTTATTTGTTAACCCACCCAATCAATTTCACCACTAGCCACCACTGAATATAATGTTCTATAAAAATATATTGAAGCATATGTAGTGCAGCCTGTCTCAATATACTCACTCTATTCTTTACTTGTGCTAAATACAGTATAGATGTTTCATCGTGTACATCATGGTGTGGCATCAATCCCATACAGCACTGCAACAAATGGTTGGTACATCACATGGAATACTCTCAATCAGTGATAAACATATATATATATATATATATATATATATATATATGTATATATATATATATAGATAAAATATATATTGATAAAATGAAAAATACAGTACAAGGGACTTACAGTTTCTTTCAGAATGTTAGCTGAATGTTAGCTGCTAGCTTAATAGCTTGCTAGCAAGCTGAAACAGTTCTCAGTTTCTGAAACATCAAAAAATCTAAAATTAGCAGAGGTGGCAATATACATACTGTCCTTCTGTATATAATATTAATTTAAATCCTTCAGTATTTTATAAAGAAATAATTTTTTAAGCATATTTACCTATTTTGAACAGCAAGCAATCCAGAAGACCACAAGTGCACTGCTTGTTCATTTTGGGGAGACCACAAAATGCACAGTTCCCTCATGTAGCTTTAGTGGGAACCAAGCTGCTTAACCAAGGCATCATCTGAAAGTGTATTTTGTGCTCTTTCGATAGGTTGGCTCAGTTTTTTATAGAATGATCTCTCCAAATCTATCTCCAAATAACCACTCAGAAATAGAATGGAGTCTGATCCGCATAATTGACTCTTTTTTCACAATAGGGGTTGCATTGTTTGGACCCACCCTATGGCTTTCCAGTAGCTAGTAGAAAGGCCATCTTGGACTCAAATGGAAGCTTATGAATTAGGGAAGTTTTCTATATATATGTTAGGTATAGATACTCAACATAAAGTGTTGAAAAATATGAATTTTCATGAGCATTTGTCAGGCGAACAGTACTTTTTTTTGTCTTTTTTGGCATGTTGAGGGTGATATCTTAAACTAGAGTTGCAGTAAACCCCAGCATCTTTTTTTCCTGCTTTCCCCCATGTGTCAGGATACTCTCTGCCAAATTTTAAAGTTGTAGGACTATTTATGCCTTTGTAGTACCTAAATATTTGCATTTACAAAATTTCGCCAGGAAAATGTCCCCAATAGGGGGATTTTGGCCCCCTGTAGCTTTCCAGTAGCTAGTTGACCGGGTTGTCCACCCAGGTTGTGATCCTTGAAGGTCCTAGATATCATTTCTGGTGTGAAACCTTTTACAACATTCCGTGTCGTTTTTTTTACTTTGCCCCCTGGGTAAATGGTCATATATTCAAAAGGAGTTTTATCAGAATATATGTCTAAAACTGTAGCTGTGAGCCTCAAGGGCAGTCGGGTGGTGCATAGAAAAATCACCTGATGCTGAACAGAAGGAAATCATATTTCAGACTAAATTTCACTCCTGACCAACAGTGATAACAATATAAACCATCTCTGTCATATCACTGAACATTTTTTCAGAAAAATACGTTGATATTTTCTTTGACCACCTCAATAAATATTAAGTAAAAATAAAAATGACTTTATATTCTTCTGGGAAATTATTTTATCCAAACAACTGCGGTCTCCTAAAATATGTCAATGAGCACTGTGTATGCAGGTTTTGCTCAAGCCAAACATAACAGCAGGTGATTTCACAGATTTAAGATAACTCTCGGGTTGAGGATGTGCTAAACAGTGAAATGAGATTCTCAAGTGTTTACTTGTTAAAAAAAAAAGAAAACAAACAAACTGTCTGGACAAATTCAGAGTATGATAACCATGTTGTCAGTATGTTGTGCAAGAGCACTAACAAGAAATGATCCAGCATCCAGATATGATCAAAAATCCCCTGCTGGTTCTCCTTCCCTTCACACAGAAACATTATTAAGATTGCAGAGACAGCCAGGGAAAGCTGCATTTTGTGATGAAAGTATGTTTACTTGCCGTCTGAACCGAAATCTGCGCTGATGATGATGATCATTAGGACTGTAGCTACCATGAGAACATTGAGGTCATTTTTTCATATATATTATAATATGCCAAGACCAAAAAAATGAAGAAAACAAACTATATAATATAAATAAGTAAATATAAAGTAGGCTATTTAATATTTTCCCACAAGAATTTGTAAGGGACAGGCTGAAACATAGTTTAGAGACATCCAAATAAAATTTCCAGAAAACATAAATGAACATTTAGGCTAACTGAATAAATTGAACATGAAACTCCAAATGCTAGTTAATAAAACAGTTTAGAGATAATTATGTATTTTATTTTATTTTTGGAAGAGGGGGTTGGTGGTGCATTACAGCCCTGATGATGATGTTGATGAAATAGTTTCTGAGAGTTTGTGTTTTTTTCATTTTTTAAAACCTTTTTTCCCCTTTACTGTTGGTTAAAGAGACATTGCTTTTCAGTAATCCAAATGTATTCATTTATTTATCTTTGACGTTTTTAGCAAAACAAGCCGAGTGTAATTTACTCCCATTATCCCATCCCCTCACACGAAACAATCTAGACTGATAAATAGCACTACAGTAAGAGAAACTGATTTTGAACTGTCCCTTTAATCGACTACTGTTAAGCTTATTGCAAATACCTTGCAACCATTGGCGTAGCCATGGGTGTGCCAGGGTGTGCCGGTGCCACCCACAGAGGCAGCTGGCACACCCAAAAATTGCTGTCAGTTGTCTGTCGTTGCGAAAGATGTTTTTCCCAACATGAACTGTTTACTGTGTATTCTGTTGTCACTGCCTGTCACAACTTGCTCTTGCTATGTGCCTGATAGTCTTGCAGGAGTCTTTTCCAAATCTTTTCAAAGTCTTCTGGTGTATAGGTAGCATTATCGATTTATTTGAGAGCACGTCACAAGTGAATGTTTAGACCTGCTGTGAACTAACTGTTGACTATTACTGAAGAGAATGTGTGGATATGTTGTTGTTGTTGTTGTGTTAATAATGTTGTATTCCAGAGACACATTCTTTTGAATGTTTGTGGAGGTGTAATAAATTTGGCACACCCAGTATTGCTGGTGCACACCCAATGTCTTTTTTCTGGCTACGCCAGTGCTTGCAACATGTTTTTACAACCACACAGTCGGTTCAAAGACAAAAGAACACTGCTTTAATTTATTTACTAATTCGTCACACTGTTAAAATAATCGCCTAAGTCATTTTTTGTCAAAATTGTTTTTTTGCCTAAATCATCTCCTCATGACGCCGGCCACCTATGGTATAATCGCCTACATCCTCAGTTGATCAGATCATGTGATTTTACCCCTTTAAGATAATGGCCTATGTCAAGTGTGTGACTTAAGTGGATTTATTATGCCTAAGTCAAAATAAAATGTGACTTAGACTTAACATGCCTTTGTGACTTAAGCAAGATATGGTGACACGTTATTTTGAAGGTGTCTACATAAGAGTGACATGAGCGTGTCATAAACATGACATGGGATCATAGACTGTACAAAATGCATGGGATATGTCATGAACATTAATGACACTTTGAAGTAACATTAATGCTCATGATACTTGTCATGTCAAGTTTCTGACAGGCTTGTGTGACTCTTATCTAGACACCTTCAAAATAAAGTGTTACCATATCTTGCTTAAGTTGCAAATGCATGTTCAAAAAATTGCCTAAGTAATTTATTTCTCTTAAGTCACATCATTTACATACAGTGTTATTACTATGCCAATAGCCATCCTTTATTACATCCTTTTGAGTGAAATTATCAATGAATGTCATATGTTACACTTTTGATGAAGTTTTTTGTGTTTCCTGTAAAAGTTGAAAAAATTAGTTAGGCGATTTTTTTTTAACAGGGTGACGATTTAAAACAAAATTTGACTTGTTAGCCTCAAAGCACCGCCTACTTCAGTAATGGTAATGTTGCATCAGAATTGCAATATCCGGGAACGTCATCAGCGCTCACCCGGCTCCCAGACTGCTCATACAGTATACTAGACTTACACTTTACTACTACTAGACTTGCAAAGGTTATTTCTCAAAGTGAGGTAGCTTTTCATTTGAGATGGCTGACCCGAGTGTCGTGGAGAAAATGAGCGAACTACAAGTGGACGAGAAAAAAAAGGTGATACTTCAGTCTCCTAACCGGCTACATTCAAGTGGTTTTAGCCAGCTAGCGGCTAGCCTAGCTTGTGGTAAGATGCATGCTGTCATTTAGCCAAGAGCATTCTGGTGCTAACGTTGCAGCCAACTAGCTTTTATGAGTAACCTCACAATGACTTAACGTTACCTAAATCGTCACCCGTAACATAACAAATGTTTGTTTAATTTTTATTTTTATGTGATTTAAGTGATAAATTGTGCCACATTGCCATATTCGAGCACAGCCGGGGAGTTTGGTTTGGCTAACGTGACTGTCACACGTATAGCTTGGGAGAGTGAGTGCCAAACTCAATTCAAAAATCTGTCATTTGCATGTTTCACAGATTATCTGTGGACATTTACACATGTGTGGCCAACTCGTAGGACCTTGCATGAATAAATCATGTTCTATTTTCAAATCGGCAGGCACCCAATGGATTTTTCATGCAAAGCTCTCTCTTAAAATCTAGTTTGTACTCACTAAAATGTCTAATAATAACCCTAGTGTACGTTACATCTTGAAGGACGCTGTCGGTTGACCAGAACAATTTATACATTCTCATTGGATCACTTGTATGCTGTATTTACCCCTGCAAAAAATTAGAAAGTAGTTTTTAAATAACAAATATCTTATAGTGGTAATGTGTTTATGTGCCTAATGCTAGAAGTGTATGTTAGTATTGTTGTGTCAAACATTGTGTATCTTTCCCATCTGTATCCATGTAAATAATGTTCCAAGTATCCATGAAGTTGATTCTGAATCAGTTTCATATTAAAATTGTCTTTCATGCGATTTTTTTCTTGATAAAAGATGACTAATGTCATGTGCTTTTGGATAGGGGGGAACTGAAAGCGGTAAAGATGGAGGAAAGAAGAAGGCTAAAGGTGCTGCTGGGGATTCTGGGGGCAGGGCAGAGGTGAGTCACTAAATTAAGCATCAGAAAGTATGTAGATGCTATTATTAGACATAATTACGCATTGATTTACAAGAATGCAAAACATTGGACGTATCGTATTTGTGTAGATCTTAGTCATTGCATGCCCACATGTCTCAGATATTTTTTTATATCAGCTAATATAATAGTATAGTAAAAGCCTGGTAAATGTGATAAAATGCTGCAGATATTTTCAAGTGCTGTTAATAAAATGTCTACAATGACATCACATTGAGATAGTTCTAGCCTGGAAGTTTGGATTTCAGAAAAGAAAATGGCAATATTATTAATACAAGTATTGGTTTCAGTCCCTCAGTACATCACAGTACAGTACAGTACTGATGTGTCTTTGTGTTCTCACTGTTTTTTTCTGATGTTTTTTTACACAACTGAGAAGATTAGGCAACAAGGTTAACTGCCAATAAAAGCAATACACAGTGACAGCATTTTCCACTATCCTCCATTTACTCACACCTTTTTTGTTTCCGTCTAGCTGTCGCCAGCACCCCAGTACATTGATGAGCGTCTCACTTTGTACAACAAGCTAAAATCTGAGCATGAAGCTCTGATGGCAGAGAGAGCTGCTAAAGACAGCCGTCCCATCAAGGTGACTCTGCCTGATGGAAAGGTTGTGGATGCTGAGTCCTGGAAGACCACACCGTACCAGGTGGCCTGTGGAATCAGGTCAGTGTGATGATGGGTTCTCTGCAACTGTTACTTTTTAAATGTGACACGTCACTTTCATGTAGTGCAAAAAAGAAAACCGAAACAGAAAACCTCAAGGCTGTGTCAGGAACTTAATTTCCAAAGATTAGCTGTCAAGTTTACTTGTACAGCCTCTAATCAGTGTTACAGTTTTACAAGGCTTCATAACACCCACATTTTGAAAGCAGTAATTGGAAATGACACCCGCCAACCTTACACCATCCACTAAAGACAAGAAAATACTAAAAATCTCATTAGTGTCAAAAAGTTCTGGTAACTTTGTGGTGGGAAAGTCTGAGACTGATCTCTCTTACTGCATGGTGCAATATACAGTAGGTGCCAAGATTGTGTTAATGTCAATAACCAAAGTAACCATGACCAGGACACACAGCAAACACCGGGAAACATAAACAGCTTTATCGTTCTAAGAGTCAATGATGAATTGTTCCAACTGACTCAAAAGCACCAGCTCCAGCCACACCTTTGTATTTTCTTTATAATGCAGTGAATACACTGAAGTATATGGTTGGTGTTTTTAACTTTCTGTGGTCCATAAGACTGTTTTTAGGTCCTCAAATTATCAAGACTTAAGCAAGTGGTTTGTCTTTTTGTCAGCAGGATTTTGGAACAACTGCTGGCCTGATTGTCATGAAACTATGTGGCATTGGCTAAGGAAGAACCCATTAAATTTTGAAGCGGCTCTGAAGCACAAGGCAGTTACATAAATTATTTTTCACTTTAGTTAACATTACAAGATAGGGCATTTGGCCTTGGCGGAGGTCTGCGCTCTCCAAGTGCCTTAATAGTTTTGTATGTGTATTTTAATTCCAGAAGCGTGGGGGTGGGGGCTTTAAAGGGATGTTACTCTGTTGTAAGCAGCATCCGTTTATCTCCTCCTTGAGTTCAGGATATTTGTCTGTAGGTCCGTCAAACACCTTGTAAGACCAGTCAAACTACATCTATCATAGGACTGGTTATTACCGCGCCCCATGATCAGTACTTGATGGCAAACTTTCAGAAGACTTAGATTTTATACAAGGCTAGGCAATTTATTAGTATATCATTTATTGGCTGTCGTTCTTGTATTGTGGGGTTTCTAAAAATCTTAATAAATAATTTTAACAAAATTCAAACACAGAACAATTACTGTTTAAGATTTCTGTTTATCATTTCTGAGAAGAATTTAATTTGAAAGCTCCAGTTTGACTGGCCATTTTCATGTAATTATGCACACATCAAGTTGGCATGTGCTACGTCAAACAACAGCTACATAATCAGTATTGGAAGGTCTTATGGTCATTGCTATACCTATTAATATTGGAATATCACTCAAACTTATATATTTTAGCTGAAGGGGATGCCCCAGAACACGTTAGATTTGCCCACTTTTGACTAGGCTTATTGTTAAAATTGGTCTCGCCAGTTTAATGTCAAAATATAATTTATGTCTTCGTACATCTGCACATGAATGTGATGTGGAATATTTTCCTGTTTTACTTCCAGTCAAGGCCTTGCCGACAGTACAGTGATCGCCAAAGTGAACAACGGTGTGTGGGACCTGGACAGACCACTGGAGGATGACTGCAGCCTTCAGTTGCTCAAGTTTGACGATGAGGAGGCTCAAGCTGTAAGTCGACACATCCCTGGGTATAACACAGTGCTTACATTTGTTTTTTTGTGCTTTTCTCAGTTACAGTTAGCGGATTTTCCACCATTAAACCTAAAAAGGAGATCCTAGGGTTATAAATGTACATTTTTTCAAAAGTTAAAATCTTATTTTCCTTTTTTGGATTTTCTAAGTGTTGACTGATTTCAACAAATCAGGGTTTCGCTTACCAGTACACAGCATCCTGCAGAGTTAGTTCACATCTTTTGATGTATAGGTAGGGCAGGCAAGGTTACAATGATGAATGAAAGTTTTACAATCAATAATAAACCTCAAAGCTCTGTGATTTACCAACTGTCCGAGACACAAAGACATTAAGAGCAGACGTGGGAATGTAAAACACTGCTGCAATCATCAACTGTCATAAAAGTGGCAGTAACTTGTCCCTTAGAGAATAATGAGACTTGGTCCTAAATTAAAAGCCCAATTTCAGCTTCACTCTCTATGTAAAGTGCTGAATATCGTACCTGTAGATGAACCATTTGTCAGTTGACATTTCTAAGTACTTAAGAAATTCAGACATGAAGGTCAACAGTCTTGATTTTCCAGCACAATCATACTTTTTTTTTTTTAAAACACAAAGGAATTTGAGAGAATTTGTTTGTTTATTGTTTAGGTTTACTGGCACTCCAGCGCCCATATCTTGGGCGAAGCCATGGAGAGGGTGTATGGAGGCTGCCTCTGCTACGGTCCTCCAATCGAGAACGGCTTCTACTACGACATGTTCCTGGAGAACAATGAGTGAGTCACACAGACTTTGGGTTCAGATTTGTCTGTATAATTAGTTGTTAGTCAGCTTTCCGTGTTATTTTGTTGTGTACTTAGAGGCTTAGCAACTGTCAGTCTGGTTCAGCATGTCTGAGACCGGTGGCAAACACAAAACAGGTGGATTGTAATGACACTAATGCTGTCAAGCCTGATTTTTCATGGGTGTGGATTTGAAATTGCATCTTTTTATATCTACCCATAGGGTTCGGAAGCCTAAAAGCAAATCTATTTTACAACACACAACTAGAGATTAGGTCTATGGAGCTTTGAAAGTGTGTTGAGACACCATCTGAAATTTGAACACTTCTTCTTTGTAAACAGCTTTTTCACTTGACCTTTCCCCGAAACAGATGCATTTCTCCCTGCTTCAGGCTGCAGGAGAGCGTGAGGAGTGCTGTCTAATTAATTCTACAACCTCCTTAATGAAGTCATTTTATGCTAATGGCATTCTTGGAGACGTTTTTTTTTTCTTTTTTTTTACAAGGATATTTTGACATTGCTGAAACCCTAAAGCCAAGGACTTTTAACTATTTGCCCATGCTCGGCTGAGGTTATCAGTTTCTGGAATTCTAAAAATTACATTGGTGAACAAAAGGTTTGGTCACATGGCTTATTGTCTGGTCACCTCCATTATGCCCTCTAGAAACACTGGCAGACTAAATTTAGCATTGAATGCTCTTTGCATATCAATGTAGGATGTAAGACAGCCATTTTTATTGGCTGTAATGCTCTTGTTGTGTTTCTCTTGATGTTTTGGAACAGGGGCGTATCAAGCAATGACTTCCCAGGTCTGGAGACCTTGTGCAAGAAAATAATCAAGGAGAAGCAGCCATTTGAGAGGCTGGAGATAAGGAAGGAAACACTGTTGGAAATGTTCAAGGTAATTGAAAACACAAACACATCCCAAAAAAAGAGGATAATTTAATAAGTAACAAAACTCTAAATCAACTACCTCTCCTTGACAGTACAACAAGTTTAAGTGCCGCATTCTGAATGAGAAGGTTACCACTCCCACCACCACGGTTTACAGGTGAGTTCAGGCCCTCTGTATTTTTGTAGCGCCTAGAAATACCAAAACCAAGAATAAATTGATCCCACTGAACAGGGCTGTCACAATTATTCAAATTCATAACTTGATTATACATTCGATTTTAAAGTCACAATTCGGGTCAATCGACTTGTTTATTTTCCTCACTGAGGGTTATGCTATCATGAGACTGACAACTGTCATTTACTTTTTAGAATTCTTTCAAATAGATAGGCTACATGGATGGTATCAAATGCGATAAAACTGACATATTTTTTTCGCAATGTACCTCACAAAGGCCAACGAGCAGTGGCTTGTCACTAAAATGAGAATAGTTGGTCCACCTTAAAGGTCAGTCCACCTTAAGTAAGCTTCGATCGTTGTTGCTAACTTTGGAGCTAACCTCCTTCACTTCATTCAGCAGCAGCATAATGATGAACCTGGACACTAGAGCTGTAAAAAATTCAAATTTTTTAGATGCGTCGCAAATCTCTTGAATGTTTCTCACATTAAACAGCGTCCTACTCGCTGCCACTGCAGATCTCTCAGGATGGCTAATAAACCTGAGATTGCAGATTCCTTGTGCACATCAGAGTCAGCAGTGATTCACTTCAAACTTACATTTCATTGACGACGGCATTGCCCAAATCTGTCAATCAGTGCAATGACATGAACTGTAAATAAACAGATTGTAAGGCGAGTCCATCTCCCCAAAGCATTTAGGCAGCGTACTGCTGCAGATTCAGATCTTGCCAAGTAAATATTGAGTTTTTTGCTTTGTACATGTGACCACATGTGCATACACTTAACATCCAAAACCCACTGTGCTGGCCTGGTTTGACTTGGTGTGTCTGCTCAGCATGGCAGGGATTTGTGTCTGCATTTCAACAGGGCTAACTGCCGGAAGGTGTGTGACTAGTGGTCATTTAAAAAAAAAGATGGCTGTAAAACGCAGCGGCTGTATAGTGGTGGATAAACACATTTCATGTGCTACAAATTCTTCATAATAAAGGCCTCCTGTCCTGTAATAACTTTTACTATGAAGAACAATCAGGAAATGTTTTCGTCGGCAACAACTTTAAAATGACTCCTACGCAGCTGAAAGCAGGCTCTGTTTTAAAGCTAGATCAAAGATGGAAATCCAAAATTTGGATCCTTCAAGATGCATTGATAATCATTTTATAATCACATTGTAGCCCTCTGAATCATAATCGAATCATGAGGTGCCTCGAGATTTACAGCCCTAATAGTCACTTTATTCTATTTTGAATTTTCTATTTTGTCGATCCCACAGACACTTTCATGCTGTTGTAAACACTCACAACAAATTTGCGAGTGAAAATCGTACCCAACAAAAATGCACTTTTTACCTCTATTTGGGTAATGTTTACTAAAAACTAGTGCCCAGATATACTAAGAAAATTTTCAAGCCTTTTTAAACAATTAAGTCATACATTCGTTACTTGTTTTTAAAGATTTATATCTTCACAAGAAACCACTGGGCTTAGGGAAGAGTGGAAAAGCACAGAGAGAGATTAATGCATACTTACATACGGAATTTGATAAAAACAGAAATGTATCGAGAACACATATCCCATGTAGCATTTTTTGAAAATGCTCAACACTTAAAGACTTTCTATATCTTAGGTGTGGTCCCTTAATTGACTTGTGTCGCGGGCCCCATGTGAGACATACAGGAAAAATCAAGGCACTAAAGGTCCACAAGGTGAGCCATTTTGTTTTCAGCTATGCATCATGTACAGGAAACCTGTTAGTGTATATGTTGAAAAATTGCTGATTAAACCAAATGGTATTTCAATACTGTAGTCTTTGCCCTGGATGTCTGCTAGTAAGCAAATTTGTCCCCATATCTAGAGCAGAGTTACCTTCTGCTTTATTCTCAGGGGGTTTGATGGAGCCAAAAGACTGATGAAAGCTAACATATTCCTTTTGTGGTGTGCTAGAATTCGTCTACATACTGGGAGGGAAAGGCGGACATGGAAACCCTCCAGAGGATCTATGGGATCTCCTTCCCTGACCCCAAAATGCTCAAAGAGTGGGAGAAGTTTCAGGAGGAAGCCAAGAACAGAGATCACCGCAAACTGGGCCGGGTATGAACTGAGATGTGAAGAAGCTGTCGGTTAGGAAAGAGTTGGTCTCCATAGTCATTTTAAAATAGTCTCCTATAGGCTTTACTCCTACAAAGGAAGGATATTTATGGTATGTTATGAAATACAGGTAGAACACTTCTAAAGTACAAGAGCTAGGATTGGGTTTGATGTGTGTCTGATGTTACAAAGCCATTTCTGAACAGTGTGAAAATGTGATACTCCTGGTGCATTATCAGCAGTATCGCAACAAGAACAATTATCCTACAACTAGAAAAGCTATTTTTTATGTTTTTGAATGTCAGACAAATGCTTTTAGAAAATATCACTTACTTGGTGAATTGTTAGAAAGTTCATTTACATGATTTGTTCATTTACATATCAATCTAGATAGAAATACTGAGAATAGCGTTATAAAAAATTAACTATGACCCATTTTCCGCTTTGAGTGATGGCAGAATTAACCCATGGCATAAGGCAGCATTCAATTAGATGTTCTTCACAAACTTGGAACAGTTTTATTAAACTGTAAGGCCATCTTTATTGCCATGCAATTAAAAAACAAACAAACAAACAAACAAACTTGTTGCTGTTCAACAACAGATGTGGGAAAGCAATCTAAGCAGAAGAATGAGTACATTGTCAGACAAACCCTAGTTACTTTAATATGTGATGAGCTGTTTCATTATTTTAAAGTGAAACCAGTTTGGCCGGAGTGGCCCTTTTCAGTTTTCCATCACACAAACAAACCCTTTTTATTTTCTTATTCAGGAACAGGACTTGTTCTTCTTCCACGACCTGAGTCCAGGGAGCTGCTTCTTCCTGCCTAAGGGGGCCTTCATCTACAACACCCTAATTGAGTTCATTAAGGTAAGTCAAAGCTCTCTGACTCACAGTATCCACTGTGATCTCACTCTAAACTTTAAGACGTATGAGTATGAATCTGAAAAATTAAATTGGCAGGGAGACCTGGGGAGAAGGGAAGAACTGATTTAGACCTTTAGTTTGCCTGTGCAATAATAACGGCTTTATGTATTCACAAGATGTATCGCTTTAATTAGAAATCACTTTAAACATCATATTATACAGGGGAGTAGGAAGTTAATGGTTTTATGTTGATGATACAACTTTATGTAATTGTCTTCTTTAAACGCCTAATGGATCCTTTTTTTTTTTTTTTTTTTTTTAAGCAACGAGGGGCTACGAATATAAAATGTTACTTTCACAACTATAATATGAACATGTGCAGGCACATACTTTAAAATTCATATCTGTACCATTTGTTCTCACAACAGCGATGCTTTAAATGGATATTAACACATTGAATTTTTCTCAATATCTTATTTTTGGCTGTAATAGAAAACCTTTGTGTTATCTTCACAAAATGGCTTATTTATTTATTTGGAATGAATTGAAACATGTAAAACAGATGTGATTGACAGCACTGAAGAAAACCGCTCCTGCTCCATTATAAAGAGGCACAAAATCGATCTGATTTAAAACACTCACTCTTGGTTTTCAGTCAGTGCAGTCACAATGCAGTGCACATTGGAAGCAATTTCACTTTGATGTGGTAAAATAGATTTCTGACTGAGGAGTAATGAGATGTGTTTATTAAAAAGCCCTGTCTGCACAAGCAGCCAAACACCTAGAGATTTCAAATGTTTGTTGGGTATATGAGGATCGGGATTTAAAAATAAATTACCCAATTTTATTTCATTATCGCCATCACCTTTCTGTTTTGAATTTTAAAACTGATATCAGACAAAACTCAAGGTGCATTAAAGCATTATAAAATGCCTACCTTTTCTTTCAGTTTACCCCAAATCCCCTTTATAATGTGTAAACAAACTGTGATGTGGATATGCAGCGGTTTAAACATTCTCAGAGGAAGTTTGCTTTTCAAAAATCTCAGGCTTTGCTTGCAGAGTTATGTATGTTTTATCAGTTAGTCCCCGGGTGTTGACAAAGAGTTTTATACATTTGTTTGTAGCTGTGATGTGTACTACAGAGCAGTATGAAGCTGAGTTTCTTGTGGTGCTAGTAACTCAGCCATTAGTGAAATCCTTGTTCTGCTTTTTGGCAGAGTGAGTACAGGAAGAGGGGTTTCCAGGAGGTGGTGACGCCCAACATCTACAACAGTAAGCTGTGGCAGACCTCCGGCCACTGGCAGCACTACAGCGACAACATGTTCTCCTTCGATGTAGAGAAGGAGACCTTCGCCCTCAAACCCATGAACTGCCCGGGACACTGGTGAGCCTCCCCCCCTCCCCTCATATTTAGAGAAACACCCTAACTAAAGAATAAAGGAATTTAATGAGTTGACATAAGCACTAAACATCTGGTAAAATGAAGTGTTCATATACCCTGATTGCTGTGGGTATAAATTAATTATGTAAACTTTATTTTTCACAGTTCTATGTATACAACCAATTTAAATGTGATGATTAAGGCTTTGAGAGTCTGAACTTTTTTATTATAGGTTCCTAGGTACTTAAAGGTCCTAGAATGAACATAAAGTGTAAAGAAAAACAAACCCACACACCTACTTCTGTTACAAACTGTGTTTCAAGTCTTGCTCCAGTGTGAAATAGATATTTTTGGTTGGTTTCTTTCTCTAATCAGTGAAACGACATGTTTGTTGAAGCCAAGGTTGTTTGTTCTTCTGCACTACTAAATGTGTTTGGAGCATTTAATGAGCTTGGAGTACTGTTGTTTAACCTTGGTACAATATTTAGTTTAATATTTTACAAAATAAGATTCTACCACTGTGCCGTGGCAAACGGGGACAATCATTAAGCAATGTTTTATCACACTTGAGTAGCTTTATACAAGTTTGCACAGAGGTTTTGTTAACATGAGTGGAGTCTTTGTGAAATAGTTTTATATTTCACTGCTACAATAGATTGCCATTCATCTCCTCACAACTTGTAATGGACTGATGCTCTTGCCATGTTTTCAGTTGTTGAATGACCCAGTTCAATTTACGGCTGAATGCTGCATTGCAGTGTAAAGAGCCAGACTGCAGCTCTTTGTATTCAAATCTTTTATCTCTTTTTTTTACTGTTCCAATCTTTGTGCTATCACTGGCAGCCCCTCTGGAGATCACACTGAAATGGAAATTGAGCTTGCAAACATGTTTGTGTTGGATGTCAGTTAAATATTGAATGCAGCCTTTCATAATGATATTGAAGCAGTAGAGCAATTATCAGTTATTTTGATAACTTGAGGTTGAAGACGGCATTTTTAATTTGTGTAGTTTTCATGCAATGTCTTTCTGTCTGTTTGGCTGCAGTCTGATGTTTGATCACCGGCCACGCTCCTGGAGAGAGTTGCCCCTTCGCATGGCCGACTTTGGCGTCCTGCACAGGAACGAGCTGTCAGGAGCCCTGACAGGCCTCACCCGTGTGCGCCGCTTCCAGCAGGATGATGCTCACATCTTCTGCTCCATGGACCAGGTGAGGCCTGCTCTGATGCATTGACATTACCTTAGTCAAGTTCACAGACTTTGGAGTCGTACAAGTCTGATAAGAAAAGTTTGCTGATGCTGCCAGTAAATTTGACTTCAGAGGCATCAGAGTCTGTTTACAAATCTTGTGGAATACAGCTATATGTGAAACCCTTTTTTTACGAAAGCCTTGTTTGGCTTCAGAGAGAGCTGCCCAAGCTCTGCTTAATTGACTCAAGCGGTGTTATTCGTGGCAGCTGCGCTTACGTGGGTTGGAAAACTACAAGTTTTAAATTTTTATTAATCTGGGGGCGTTGAGTAAGCAATACATTGTACTGAAAGAAACAACCTCTGACACAAAAAAGTGTAATGAAACAGTTGTTCAAGAAGGAATTGCAAGTTGGAAACTAGGCCAAAATCCATCTAGCCAGAGTACACCGACATAAACACATCTGGCCTTCGAGCTGGGCAATATGACTAATATATTGAAATGGCTATTTTACATATTTTCTATAGCTTTTTGCATTCCGTTGTATAAATTCCAGCGGCCAAACTGCATTACCGCGATATTTACATCATGTATATATGCAAATCATAGAGGCACTGTTTTGCGTGACATAAGCAGTATCCCAAAAAAGGCTTTACAATGTGATTATTTCATACTGAGTATTTATTTATTAAATTCTCTGAAAACATGCTCTATCATGATATATATGGTCAGGGATGTGAAATTACCTATATAAGGATAGAGAATTTTGGCCATGTCACCAAGCCCTTCCTGATGTGTGAACCGTTTTTATCTGCTTAGATATAAACCACTTCTTTTGACCTTATTAAGATCTCATTGGACCCTTTCCACAAACGGAATATTTTGAGCTGTTATACATTATTTGAATGATATTTATAAGACAGTTCTCTTTGATAATGGGGTTGTGCTAATTGATGTAGGTCCTCTGTAGATGCTCATGAAGCTCAGAAACTTGCCTTACAAACATCAGTTGACTGTAGGCTTGTTTTTTCCTCAGCAGATGCCCTGGGACGCGTTTAGATCAAAGTCGGAAATAACAGAACGAAATTATTGACTTCCGACTTGCAATGGATTGCAGCATTAACAGACCTCTGTAGCCCACTCTTCAACTCTGCTTGAGGCTAACAAGCACAATAGCGCAAAACACCCAACTCTCTGACCGAACTGTCCAGTTGAATCGTGGGTAATGTAGCTGCCATGTTTTGACAAGGAAGAATAATGTGTGGAATGAAAAAGGCAATATATCTTTTCTGCTGTATCGATTTTGATACTTTTACAACCACAACTGTCCATCATGAGTCTGACAATGTCAGAGGAGTGCCATGCTAAATCAGCGCAGTATTCTTTAAGTCTTGATTTTAATAATACCAGTCACGTTTTTCTAGCAGTACCTTTTGACAAATGTTTCCACTTGCTTTTTAGATCAATAAGAATACAATAGATGTATTTCCAAAAACACTTTTTTTTTTTAAACAAAGAAAGTTAAATAATGTCAAGAAAAAACAACAAGCACACAGTGGTAAACATAGTGGGAAGCTTTCACAGTTTACTGAGAAGTGGCTTTCTGTGGAGAAGAATTAATACCTGTTTGAAGAAGCCATCAGTGTCTTGCTGGCAAAGTGTCTTGAATAAATTTAGGTAATGTTGTCAGTGAACAGTCTGTCACAATCTCAGGTTAAGTGAGAAGACTCCACAGGCTGCTGCAGCCTGGTGTAGCAACTTGCATCTTAAGTCCTTTCACCAAAGAGGAGCACTGCCATTATCGATGCACACAAACAGGATTTTGGAAGACAAGAGATTTCTTAATTAGTTTGTTCTGATGTGGTAACACAACAACCTGCAGCCAGGATCCCACTGATTTCATTTTCTCTTTATCAGTAATGGGATTGGATGGTTAATTATTTGATTGCATTTTCTACACAAATTGTTTCACTTCTAATTTTTCACTTTGACTGCAGCAACTGGAAAGTATTGCTTTTACTGTTACTTGCTTTGTGACTTACCAAAGTCAGTGGGATTTAACTTTGCATTGGTCAATTCAGCTAGACTTAGCTAGCACTAACACAGAAGGATTGAGATTATGGTTTCTCAGAAAGGAAAAGCAATCCATCACGTGGCATTCTTCAATCATTTCAACACATGACTGTAGTGTCTTCCTATTTTCACTCTCTGTCTGAATTGTTACTGATGGAGCTGGTTTCCCCCCACTGTAAAGGTTAGGGGTGCACTGGATTTGTATCACAAGACAAAATGATCATTGTGAAATGGATACATACTAATCATATCATCTTGTTTTTGTAATCTTTAGAAGCCAAAATCATAATTAAAAATAAAATTCAATTAAAGGCCCAGCCCTAATCGTGATGTATTATCTCCAATAAAATGAGCAGTTTATCCTCATATTCTTCTTTTTACATCATATGATTATCTTCTTTGTTAACACCAGAAGAAACAAAGATGAAATCAGGCTTTACACCAGAAATTAAACTTGCAGCCATGTCCAGATGGATGATGCTAATTCTCTGACGTTTGTTTTTTGACACCAGATTGAGGGCGAGATTAAAGGCTGCCTGGACTTCCTGCGGACTGTGTATGACGTGTTTGGCTTCAGTTTCAAACTCAACCTCTCCACAAGACCGGAGAAGTTCCTGGGGGACCCGGATGTCTGGGAGCAAGCAGAAAAGGTAATCAGAAGGCATCTTGTGTCTCTTGTATGGTTGGAAATGTGAACAGCACTCTCACAAAGTCTCACTGGAGAATTAAGATGCTGATCTGTGATATTATTATCAAGATGGAAATTCTGGAGCCACTTCAGACGGCAAATGTGAGTTTGATTTGTCGACCCAGAGAACATTTATATTTTAATGAATGAGTTTCATTCTGTAGAGCTGCTATCTGTTCCGAAGCAGAAAATACTTCATCTCCAGAGAATCTACATCAGTGCAGTCACTGTCTGCCTTTGCTGTCAAATCAAACTCGCTCTCAGTGGGCCAGCTCTATATTTTACATCTTATTTTCAGCTCTAAGTTTCTCTGGGAGAAAAAAGGTATTTAAAGAGAAGGCAGGTAGTGTTTAAAACTACCTTGAACAAAGTAATAACAAGTGAGTGAGTTAAAGTGAGTGATAATGACTCTTTATTGCTTGGTGCTTTCAGCCATAGATGAAACACAGCAAGTGTCTCTCGGGACAACTTGAGTCTAACAGATGAATCTGTTGTTGGATAAAGGTGCCACAAGTTAACTATACTGTTTTATCAGTAGCACAAATATACGAAGCACATACAAATAGTTTATTAGTCTGGCAAGCCTTTACTTGGCAGGCTCTGAATGAATGAAAAGGTCTGTTGACAGAGACACAGCATGCGGTGAATTTTACTGCAGGGTGAGATTTTCTTTCACATGACATTTGTTTTCCTCTTGATCAGATTGTGAAGTATTTTTTATTCCACCAGTGAAGTTTTTCATCTGCGGTGCACATTGCAGCACTCAATTTCTGCCACAAAGACGTTTGTTTTGCTTTCCTCTGCTGTTTTTACTTCACACTGTTGTAAACTGGTTACAGAATCAGATGATACTTTAAATGCCCATCCATATGTCATCTCTCCCATTAACTTAATTGTTATATTTTATCATATTGATTGTCTCTTTATTTTGGTGGCAAAATGCATCCTGCTTTGTCGACAGAAAATGCAACATTTTTCTTCTCCATGGCCCACTCGAAAGATTTTGATTGCTCTTGGGATCCAACAAATCACATGGAACACAGGGACACAGGGAACTGTATCCACATTCATACTTTAAATAGATGACAATTTAATAAGTATGGTAAAATGTGAGCCTGATAAAATGCAGATACAGCTACTAACACAGATTTTATAAATGTTAAAGAGTTCCTTTTAATTTCCGTCCCCCAAAATTTTCCCTTCATTGTCAAGCGTGTCTTTTGTCCGCAGCCAGCAGAACATTATGGATGGCAGTGGGAGTTATTTCTAACATGTTGTTTTATTAACAATGAATCCATTGACCACTAGGTGTGTCCCCGACTAAAGATTTACATAATTTAATCTCATCTGTCAAGTCTCGCCTATTGTCGACTGATAGTCATATCTTTTTTTATTTTTTTGCTTATTGTTTCCCCTGTGTTTTTAAGCATTATGTATCTATAGAAAAATATCAGAAAATCTTAATCATTGGCTTAGATACATGTAACTACTGCCTGGCTGCTGTGTCAGATCACAACCTCAAGTTATGTGTCAGAGAGCCTGTTTGTTGTGTGTAGTGGGTGTGTTTGTAGGTGTGCACTGTCCATAGCACTGCCACTGAGCAGACAGACAGGTGGAACATGTTGGTCTCTCAACCTGCTTGCATTTCGTGTTTGCAAATAGAACTTCCGGGCCTAATTTCATTCCCACATCATTGTAGCAATCAACAGACGGAAGGGAAATGACAGGGAAGTAAGGGACATAAAATGAGAGGGAGAGAGAGAAAGCGAGTGCGAGTGCCACCAATTGCGGCCATCAGCTGTTTCTACATGCCTCCCCCTGCTGATTTGAACAGAGAATTGTTTATATGGCGTTTAGCCTTCCTGGGGCTCAGATGGTCCTGCAGATTTCGATATCACAATTTTGTCTCCTTGTTGATTTATGCATACTAAGGAGATTAATTCTGAAGTAGAAGAGCTATCATTTTTTTATTAACAGTAGTATTAATAGGCTGATATTTATACTAAAATAGGCCCCTATATAGCCTGAATGGAATGATCCTTTGTTTCATAACCACACTGAAATGATTCGACTGTGAGATTGGCAGTTGAAGATCAATTCGTGGTGATCCCTAGAGGCCACAGTAACTATTTACTTATGGACCACTTTGGTCTATTCTGTCCATCAGACTACAGAGAACTTAAAGACTACAGTTTGAAGATTGTGCTGATTGTTACTCACTGCATGTGTAAATAATGGGATAAAATAAGTTCACCAGCATAAAATCTGGAGTTGTGAGAATTTGAATGGCCTATAAGTTTTAGAGCTGTTTGGTTGACCAATCAGGAGACTTTTTCCCTAAGGAAAACATTTCCTAATATCAGCACTGACTTTTTATGATTAATGTTTGCATCCACAAAGGTGGAAAATTATATAAAGAAAAAACTGACTTGCAAACTTGGCATAGTGACTGGAACAGAACTCGCTGCATGTTTCCCTCACCTCATTAACTCCCTCAAGCAACCATAAAATATTATTGAGACGTTAACATTTCTCAGTTCAGTGATTAGTTCCAGATGAAGAAAATGTCAGGTCTAAATATACAACTTTGCTTAACACCACTGTGTGTACTCGCGTGTTGGTCAGCCATTGACATTGTAACAAAGCAGTAATTGTTTGTTTTTACAGCAACTGGAGAACAGCTTGAATGACTTTGGGGAGAAATGGGTTCTCAACCCTGGTGATGGAGCTTTTTATGGACCAAAGGTAAGCCATGCGCTGCAGTAATGATGCACTTAAACTGTGAAGCAGCAGGAGGGTTACTGCTGATCGCTTGTGTCCTTTCTTCTCAGATCGACATTCAGATCAAGGATGCCATTGGCCGGTACCACCAGTGTGCCACAATTCAGCTTGACTTCCAGCTCCCGATCCGCTTTAATCTCGCCTTTGTCAGGTAACTCTCCTACTGCTTTTATACACACTTTAAAGGGAACCAACAGAAGAATAGAATGTTTGATGGTGCAAATGCACCTGTGTCATATAACCAAACATATTGTTATACAGTGAACATGATCAAAGTTTCATGTAAAAAACAATCAGTCAAACAATCAAAAGAAATAAATCAAAGCGTAAATAGTGGATAATATTAAGTGCTGATGTGAAAGCAGAAAATAGGATTGTCTTAAATGAAACTATATGATGTGCATTTATGGAAAAGTACCAAGTTTTTTTTAAGCCACCCCGAGGCTATAGATTTTTCTTTTTCATTTTGCTTTAAAACTGCTTTTTACCGTTTCACATAAAGAAGAAAACAACATAAACAACACAGCCTGAATGATGAGAGTATACCAATATCTCATAATTCCTAGGAGTTCCTAATTTGTCCTTTACCCTTCAAATGATTTTGTAGCCATGACGGTGACGACAAGAAGAGACCAGTGATCATCCACAGAGCTATCCTGGGATCAGTAGAGAGGATGATCGCTATTCTGACAGAAAACTACGGAGGCAAATGGTTTGTAAACAATCAATTTTAAAAGGATGATTTGTCAATTAGTTGCTGACCCCAGACAGACACTTTTGTTTCATTGCATTTCCTTGTGAACGCTGTTAATGATTTTCACATTGACAGAATTAACAGAATTATACATTTAAAAATCACCCTCACTTCTGTGTGTGTACATTTTTCAAAGGTACGTGTCCTGCTTCTCTGCTAGCCAGCTCAATGTGTTGTGTTCTGTTTCAGGCCTCTGTGGCTCTCTCCTAATCAAGTGATGGTTGTACCTGTGGGACCGACCTGTGAGGAGTACGCTCAGAAGGTAAATACTGACCACTGCTATTTTGGTCCATATACTCCCTGCAGAAACTAGATTCAACTTTGTCATTGCACAGACTTCAAGTACTGAGACAACAAAATACAGTTAAGCATCGAACCAGAAGTAGAAAAAGCTGTAAAATATCGTACATATCGTGGTAATACAAATAACAGTAAGGGGTAGATATGAATACACTAAATATATTCAGTATGAGCGGTGTACGATTCCCAGAGGTTATGAGACACTTTAATACAACAGTGTGTTTTATCACTGATACTGGAATCCTGTGCCGTTTCAGTGTTGTTGCTGTGTTAATTGTGGTTGTAGTGTGATGTTTAATGCTTGTTGATGCAGCTTTAAAGTATTGAATTGGAACAACATGGTTGATCAAAACCACATAAAATGCTGTCACTTTTATTGAATTTGATGTTTCTGCATCTTTAAAAAAGACTTGAAGGAAGACTACAGTTACAGTACAACTTAGCTTTCATTTTCAGTGCTCAGGCCATCACTTCTATTATGCAAAAATGTATGCAAAAACAGAGAGCTACCAAACTTTTGCTGCTCCTCCATGAAGCGCATTCCGAAAAAAAAAAAAAGTTAGTTATGATAATAGCAACTACGTCTACAAGCACAAAATATTCTGATTTTTGCCTTTACTCTGAAAAAGACAGTATTCCTACTAAGCTGTTTACATGGCTGATGAAACTTAATATCCCTGTTTACATGAAGCTGGCTATAGTCTGATTAACGTAAAATGATCTGCTGTGTTTGATCTGGCACTGGTGAAATTGTACTAAGTGATTCCAACCACCTTGGACAACATGTCAAAAATATGTTGATACCCAAGATTTTCATTATGTTTAGAAGTAGGGTTGTTTCTCCTTCAGACCAGAAATGCAGGTTTTTCTTCGGGCATGCATCTCACACAGAGCTGACCATAAGCAGGCCAGAGGCTGTGTCACAAACTGTGATATTAATATGAAATGAGCTATAGTATTGGCAAATCCACAGCTTAATCTGAAAATTCAACATTTGGCAAGGGGTCTCATTGAGAATACCTAAACTGAATATACCATTTTCATGACCCATACCTAATTCAACATGTTGTCATTGGGTTAAATAGTGGAATACCAGTGTGCATCTAAACATGTCCATGTACTCCCCAAAGTGATTGCTGAGATCTCAAAATGTGACATTGCAGACAATCACACAGGTTATAGAAGGAAAACTGCAGAACTACAGCAAGTGAAGTCTAAAATTGAATCCGGTAGTCTGTTTTAAAAATCCATCACAGTTTATGGACAGACAGTTTGGATAACAATTTTATAATTCCCCATCATTTTCTCTTCCAAACCCACCTGACTAATCTTTCTGATTGTTTGGCTGCTTGCACTTGTTTCTCCTTTGAACCTATTTTGTAACGAGTACAATGTTTATACAACTGATGGCCAGAGCAAAAAATAAAAACTAAGTTCTAATAAACTTTAGTTTACCTTTGAGTTGTGTGGAACCTCAACCTTTTGATGTTTTTCTTTTTGTGTTGAACACATTGTTACTTGCACAAAAAGCCTGTTTGTAAAATCAACAGCTGCACAGTCCTGATATCCATGTAACTGGAAAGCAACAGCAGGTCCACACAGTGTGAAAATAATTGGTGCAGAAAATAATCTTCAGTGCAAGCAAATTGACAACCCATCCAACATGTGCTAGTCCACATGAAAAAAACTCAATTTGTAGAGGTCTATTAAATAAAATGATTAAGAAAATAATAATTTTGAAAAACATGCTGATATGGACTTTACAGTTTTTAACTCGTGGTTGTTTCTCTGGTTAATGTGGCAGGTACGACAGGAATTCCACAACAGCGGCTTCATGAGTGAGGTGGATGTTGACACCGGCTGCACTTTGAACAAAAAGATCAGAAATGCCCAGTTGGCGCAGTACAACTTCATCCTGGGTCAGTGGCAACACACACTCTGTCACTCTGCTGTCCATTTCCTTTCTTTATCTTTCTTATCTCTTCCTCACTGTCCATCAAGATATTGATTTTTTTTTTTTTTTCCTGCCCGTTTGTCCTCTTTGCATGTTTCCCTGCTTGTAAAAGTGGTGGGAGAGAAGGAGAAGACGAGTAACACTGTCAACGTACGCACCCGGGACAACAAGGTCCACGGCGAGCGCACAGTGGAGGAGTGCATCGAGCGTCTCAAACAACTCAGGAGCTGCAGGAGTCGAAACGCTGAAGAGGACTTCTGAGCTGTCTCAAATCGCTGCTATCAGCTCAAGCTTCTCTCAAGCACCTTGAGTCGTAAAAGGGCCGTGTGGTTAAAATCAGGTTTCGGTGAGGAATAAAACTCTCCCATTGTTGCCTAGTCTCTGCTTTATGTCCCCTGGAAATCATGTTTTTCAGATTCAACAATTGTGTCTTCCATTGCGTCTTAGGCCAAAGGTATACTTGCTGTTAACAACGTTTTGGCCTGTGTGTGAATGATGGCTGCTTCACG
This sequence comes from Centropristis striata, assembly GCF_030273125.1. NCBI lineage: Eukaryota > Metazoa > Chordata > Actinopteri > Perciformes > Serranidae > Centropristis > Centropristis striata. The sequence continues at coordinate 25,477,211 of NC_081523.1, forward strand.
TGTCCTGCGTCTTTTTGGAGCGTCGGCAGAAATGAACGGTCTACATATCGTCTACAATAAAGCTGAGACAGTTTAGAATCTTCAGTCTGGTATCTTTGAGTATAGTAACCTCCTGGTTTGTTATTTACATACTCCCAATCAGAACAAAATTTATTAGTTCTGACTTCTCTAATGAAAACCTCCAACACACGTCGTACACAGAAAAATATGTGAACGATTCCGTCCGGCTGTGCATGCAAACACGTGGTTAAACAGCAAGTATATCTCCAGCCTTCACTGTATCACTATGTTTCCGGTTATCAAGCCTCATGTTTGCTGTACTCATTCTTATATGGAAAAACAACTTGTAAGACTTCTGTGTAAATTGGTTATTGAACAGCTGATTGATGAAATGATTAAAACAGAGGGGAAATGGTTTGTTACACTGCCTTACAGTTTGTGTCTCATTCTTCAGGGAATTGTACATGAGTTACAATTTTGATAATTAAACAATCTATTCTTAATCCCTGCGTTATGTTTCTTAAATATTTACCTTTTCATATCCATGGTGACATTTCAGCAGCATTCAGACATGTTTTTTTTTATCTTCAGAATTGCATTTTAATTAAGCTTCTGACCATTACTCATCTCTGTCAGGGTGTGGAGAAAAAGACAGACGGTCAATGAGCAGGAAAATAATTAGAGCAATAAATTAGTCGTGCCGCTGACAGTCACCATAAATCCAGATCATAATGAGCAACAGGTTCAATTTATCCGATATGTGTTTGTGGGTTCTACTAACACTCGGCATTGCTTATGAAATACAAGTTTTTCAAGTCACAACTAACTGCACAAGCTGACGATCCTGCATATCGAGGTCAAAGTTGATATTATTAGATCGCTTGACAGTGGTAATGTTTAATTTTCCACAAGAGAGTAGTGGATGAGAGTTGGCGAGATGAGTGTCTGAAAGGTGTTCCGCTACAGTAAAAATGGATACTTATCACCTTCCTCCACCAGTGCGTCATCACTTAGGATGGGAATCGTGATGTGCTGGAGGGTAAACACCTGATGCGTCTCATTATTACATGCTAACTGAACTCGGAGACCATTTGCTGTCTGCACCATTACACCAAGGTCTGAATGTTATTTTTCATTCTAATACTCTGCTCAGTTTTATATTTTTAAAACCGCTTTATATTAATGTTTCCAATTCCTAGTAAATAGCTGGATCAAACATGCAGAAAAGATCAAACAAATAAGTGCATCTTATGAATAATGCTTTCACTGCATTTCTCCAAAAACATAGATACATATTTGGCCCACTTGATTGTGTTTGTTTTCCATACCCAACTCCCACTTTCAGCCTCAGATTATTATTCAAACCACTAGTGGGTGCTGCTTTATCTGTGTACTCAAGCCGTACTGCTAGAACAGACAAACAGTGACAGCAGTGTGTTTCAGCAGTGTAACAGCTGGGGAAAATGGCCCTGCACGGAGCAATGTCAGGGGATTTTATTTTGTGTTGGAAAAAACACCACAAAAATACTAAAACACCTTTGTAGTGGCTTTAAGTGTTGCATTTTTATAGTCACTCTTTGCTTACTAAGGCTGAGTTAGTATTCATGAAGTAGTTAACAGATTTGGAAACTCCTGCTCTAACACTGGCTCCAGAAGACACTGCTGACTGTTTCCTGTTTTGTTTGGAAATTACCTATTTAAATCATGCAAACGTATCCCATTAATTTAAGTAGGAACATTAAGCACTGAGGTTAAAGTTGGAGTGAAAGATGTACTCACACTTGCAGAATAGGCCGTGGGCGCCCGACTCTGAATGCAGGCCAATGAAAACATTGATTTTGGCTGCTATACAAATTGCAAGTAATTAAAATAAGTGAGAGGCCATCAGTTATTTTGGCCAATTTGAGCTTTTCAGCACCAAATAAAATATGTTCACAGGTTTCTGTCAGCATGTGTTTTATGCTTTGTGAGACACGAGTCTGTGACGCAGTTAAAGAGACTTATTTGAAGTTCTTTGTTATTATTTCATTATGTCAGGGTTTTGGCTTTGTAAAATGTTTTAAGGTAAAGTTTATTGCAAATTCACTCAGGAAAAAAAAAACTAACAAAAATTGGCTTCATACTTCTGTGCCAACACAAACCTGGCCCTCACACTCCTTACTTTTATATTATCATAATATCAAAAATGTTAAATATTTATGTTGGAAATGGGAGAGAAAAAATTAAACTGCCAAAAGACAAAAAATAATTTATATCTGTTGGTGCAAGCAGTGGTGGATGAAGTAAGAAAGTACAAATGCACACAGTAACAGTGCTGCAACTTAAAGTTCTGCATTTAAAATTTTACTTCAGGAAAAGTAATTATGCATTAATATAAAAAAATAAATTTTACTGTTGTAGTTGGATGAGTTGGATCTTATGATGAAGTGTTTTGTATCAGACTGCCACTCACGATTATTTGCATTATGGATTAATGTAATGATTACCGTAAAAATAAAAATAAAAGACAAATAAATCTGATTGACAAAGAGCTGTGACACTGTTTACGCAAAAAAAAGTTGGTAAACTTTTCAAGTAAAGGTGTTGACTGATTTGTAAAAATTGTGAAAATTGTGAAAAATTTCATAATTACCCAGAACCCAAAGTCCCATTCGGTGTTTTTACATTCAAATGACTGAAACAACCATCAGAAAAGATAAATGAATATAAATTATTTTTTGATAATCAACTAATAAATTGTTTCAGTTGTACTTCTCTAAATGTTTAGTTTTATGTAAAACCAAACATCATATTTTAAAAATCTCTGCATGTGTTTGTGTGCAGAAATCTTGTACAGTAACTAAAAGTTGTCAGATAAATGAATTGGAGTAAAAAGGAAAATATTTCTCTGAAATGTAGCGGAACAGAAGTAGAAAGAGGCATGAAAAGAAAGAAGTATGTCAGATTTTAAGCAGAGTACTTGAGTAAATGTACTTAGTTACATTCCACCACTGGGTGTAAGGACAACCTCATATCAGTTCTGACCACAAGGTGGAACAGCTGAACCAGGATCTTGTGGGGGTGAAAAAAGGAGTGGGGCTAATGTGAGCAGAGTGTGGGAGAGAAAAAACATTTTGATAAGGGGTTAATGAAAAAGTCAATGGAGTAGGAGAGTGTCAACAGACAGAGTGAGACAGCCAGAGATCTCTGGGGAATCAGCCCGGCTGTTGACTCTCAGCCTCCCTGTGAATCCTCGCTCCCTCTTGCCCCGTTGGATCCTTCCTGTATGCTTCACTGACAACCTGACCATGAAGGGTCACAACGCTTCAGTGAACTGAGCAAACTTTTCTTTCTCTCACCACACATGCATTTTAAGGTATCAATTCACATGTTAAAAAGGTCCCACTGCTGCGGCTCTTTACTCAGATGATGCTGGGAGAAGTCACGGTATGAAAACCTTTCAAGTGAGCTGTCTTTTATGGAAAATTCTGGTTACTCAATAGTTCTGGAGTGTTCCAGAGTATTTCTTGTTTTCTTACCAATATTTTAATCCTTATTGTCATTTGTTTATGTATTTTGCTTCTAAGTATTTTCACAAAACACCATGGGCCCTCATTTATCAAGCGAGCGTAGAAACGAGCGCAGTGTATATTTGGTCTTACGACAGGGTCCACGTGTGATTTATCAAACGATCGTATCTCTCCAATCACAGCGTAAGAAAGATCGGCTGTTGATAAATGTGGCGGCTCGAAAAATGCGTAATTTAAATACCACGCCCTAATATATACCCGATTCAGAAGACTCGCCTTCAGAGTTTACGACACCGAAGGGCGCAATACGGCCAAAAAGAGGATTTTTTCACCCTCTAAACTCAGCTTTATTAGCAAAGTGCACCGTTACAATTAACAATAGGGGCAATATAGACATATTAAAGAAATACGCAGCGACGGAGGTTTATGAAATAAAAGTAGCCTACTTATAGTTATAAACTCAAACAAGTTCACTGAATATTTCACAGTTGGAGCACGGACTTAAAAGTTTTCAGCTTTTTGGTTGAAGGAGGTAAACAATGTTTTAAAGTAAGTTTTAATTCTAAAAGAAGAGGAATTTCTCAGTCAGAAAGTGAAACGCTGACGTCCAACAGCTGCAACACAACAAACTGGTTTTGTTTGGCAGCAAAAAAAGTGAAAAAGAAGGAAATCAGTGGTGCCGTCAGCAGAGTAGTGGACTATTAAACTCCCGGCGAGGTTTGCGTAATTACATCGTGATATATAAAGCCTAATAATCTATATAATATCCGAATATTGCTATTATTATGATGGAGATATATTATTCACCTCTTTACATTTACTAATAATGATGTCCTATTCAGAGGAGCGTGTGACGGCGCTGATTGGAAATGTTTCTATTCTGGCAGCACCGGTGGTAAAAGAGACGCTGACGCTCCGGTGTTGGAGCTGGATAATAATAATAATAATAATAATAATAATAATAATAATAATAATAACAGTAAACAGCAGAAGACAACAACATTTAATATCCTCGGCTGGTATTCTGTTTAAAGAATTTCACGATCGCAGGGTGTATTTATTTTTGGATTATGTTTTAATGATAAATTATGTAGTCTAAACATGTTTTGCTCTGTCACTATTAAAAATCAAAACACCACAGAGTTTTATCAGCTCCAGGCATCGATGCAATAGTCTAAGATCAATTCTCCGACTCAGACGTGTGGACTTCACGCTGACTCAAATTTGCGTACACGAGCTGAGAGCAGACGTGAGATCTGATCGTACCGTCCGCTCACGTCCATATTGATAAATGCCGAGGCTTGCGTAGAAATCATCTTACGCCCACTTTACGCTCACTTTCTGACGTACGCTCGTTTGATTAATGAGGGCCATTATGTCTAAAGTTAATCATTAAGAAAGCTTGAAGCTGTTTCCAAAAAAAATGAAATGTGATTATAAAGATGCATGTATGGCTGGTTGTGTTTATCTCAATCATTGTGGATCTGGGTGCTTGTGCATAAATGTTGTTTTCACTCCCACAGGTGGCCATGAGTAGATGAAAAGAACAGCAAAGAAGAAGTGCAATTTTATGGACTGTATGGCATCATTAAGGTTCTCCAACAGCAACAGACCAGCTGTGATTACAAAGACTGTGGCTATTTCTAGTGTCCATACCGCTAATCTGAACCACATGAACCTGTAAACCAGGGGTTCTCAAAGTTTTGATGATTTGAGTGCCAATTGAGAGAGTCAGCCCTTGATTGAAGGCCACGCAAAAAAAAGTCAACAATCAATTTTAATTAAACTATAATATATGGATTGTTATGTTCAGAGGCTGCACAAAATACTTCTGAAGGCCTCCATTGGCCCACAGGCCACACTTTGACAAGCTCTGTACTTTATACTCTGACTTTTTAATTAAAATGTTTTAAGGTGTTCTACTTTTTATGACATAAAATACTATAATTCATTTTTAATTTTTTTATATTTTATGGAATACTATACTGACTTTGTTATGGCATACCAAATATGGTATTTTTATGATATTGTCATGGCATACTACAGTCATGGAAAAAATTATTAGACCACCCTTGTTTTCTCCTTACTTTCTTGTTAATGTAATGCCTGGTACAACTAAAAGTACATTTATTTGGACAAATATGATAACAACAAAATTAGCTCATAAAAGTTAAATTTTGTCCATGGTTTTCTTGATAAAAACCAAAATCATTATCAAGAAAACCATGGAAAATGTCTAGATATCAGCTCTCAAATTAAACTCTTATATATCTTTAATATCTATAACTTTTCTATACGGTATATATATATATATATATATATATATATATATATATATCCATATATCTATGTATCTTATATATCTATAACTTTTTTTAATGAAATACTATACCATAACTTTTTTTACATACTAAAATGTGACATGGTAAATGGCAATGTGGACTTATATAGCGCTTTTCTAGTCGCTTTGCAACCACTGAAAGCACTTTACACTACAGACTGCACTCATTCACCCTTTCACACACACATTCATACTGGTGGCAGAGGCTACCCTAACCGGTGCCACCTGCCACCATTGGGAATTCATTCACACACCAATGAATGCAGCATCGGGAGCAATTTGGGGTTCAGTATCTTGCTCAAGGATACTTCGACATGTAGGCTGCAACGGTCAGGGATCGAACCACCGACCCTTCGGTTGTAACCCACTCTACCAACTGAGCCACAGCCGACATGTATGACATACCATACAATGATATTTTTATGGCATACTTTACTAGAATATTTTTATGACCTCATTTTTGGCATAAAACACTATGACTTTTTTTTTTACATACTAAAATTATATTTTTACGACATAGTACACTATGAGGTTTTTTATGGTATAATATATTATGACATTTTGTATGGCATACTATTATTTACATTGTTTTGGCATACAGTACTATAACATTTTTATGACATATGTCTATTACTTTTTTGGTATACTACTATGACTTTTTTGGCATACTATACTATGACCTTGTTTAACATACTAAACAACATTTTTATGATATACAATATTTTTATTACTTTTTTTAACATCCTATATTATGACATACTATACATTGACATTTTTAATGAAAAATATTATGGAATTCTTCGCTATGATTTGGTATGATATTTTTATGGCATACTGTAATATGAGATTTTTAATTGATTTTTTTATGACATTTTATAATATAACCTTGTATGACTACACAATGACATTTTTATGACATACTATACTATGACTTTTTTTATGATATAATATACTTTTACATTTTTATGGCATATTATATTGTGACATGTGAGATTTTTTACGACATACATTAACATTTCTATGAAATTAGACTTATATTTTATTATTTTGTTTTACAATACAAACAAAAACGACTTCCAAAAATAAAACAAATGAAAGAGGCAGTGGGCGAAAATGGCCTGACATAAAAACAACAACAACAACAACAACAACAACAAAAACAGGGAGCCCAAGGCAGCGTTAGTATACTATGACATTTTTATGAAATATGACTATTACTTTTTACTCTTTATGACATTTTTTTCATATTGTATTATGACATGTTATGATATTTTTATGACATACTATACTATGCCATTTTTATTGCATGATTTACTACTATACTATATGGTTACTACTATACAATGATTTAGAATACTATGACTATAACTTAGTTATGGCATACTATACTAAGACATTTTTAGGACTTTTTAAATGACATAATATACTGTGATATTGTATGTCAGAGTACTTTACCATGGGTTTTGTTTGATATACTATATTATCACTTTTAAGGGATACAATACAATTCTTCTGGCATATTATACATTTTTTTTTTTTTACATATTATACTATGACTATTTTATAAATTGTTGCTATCACATACTGTACTACAAAATCCCCTAGTCTGTGCATGCAAATGCCAGTGATGTAGCCGTGACGTTGACTCAAAATTGGTCTATAGTATGACTTTTTTTGAGGGGTCATTTTTGGACATCCCATAATATGGTGTTTTTTTCTTGCTATTTTTGGACAAACTCTACTTCCACAAATATCAACAGAGAATAATTGGGCCATTTTAGCATTCTTAGGCATTTTACAATTCAACATACCACCATATTATGGTATGACTTTTTTTTTCAGTTTTTGGACATCGCATTTTTCTGTAATTTCTGGCCATATTATTCTCTAATATGTATCAACAGACTAAAATTGACCCAATTGAAGCATTTTAAGCCATTTTAAAATTAGACCATTTTTGACAAAAAATTGATATGCTATAGTATGACTTCTTCCAAAGGCACAGCAAGACATCGTTACCCCTGAAATTCATCTGTTTTCCTCTGTTCCCTTATTGTTTTTATAGATCGCAACTGTTTTGCTCTGAGTTTTTCCCCACCATTCTGCACATGCAACTGCCAGTGACGTAGCCTTGATGTCGACTCCAAATTGGTCTATACTATGACTTTTTCATAACACTTTTAATGAGACTCTTTATTCCATATACATATATTTTAAAGCGAAATATAATAAAGTTTAATAGTGAGCTGTTCAGCAGATTTTGCTCGCCTGGTTAGCTCATTCTCCTGTATCTAGGTATATACCTGGATAATAAGTTGGACTGGTCCCTAAACACAGATGCTCTCTACAAAAAGGGGCAGAGCCGCCTCTTTTTCTTAAGGAAGCTCAGATCTCTGGACATCTGTAGTAAGATGCTGCAGATGTTTTATCAGTCTGTGGTGGTAGTGTGTTGTTTTATGCTGCAGTCTGCTGGGGAGGCAGCATCAGACACAGAGATGCATGGCGGTTGGACAGACTGGTCTAAAGAGCTGGTTCTGTGGTTGGAGCCAGGTTGGACACACTGGAGGAGGTGGTGGAGAGATGACCTGTCAACATGTTCAAGGCCATTCAAAAGATCCTTCGCTCCTACAGCCATCAGGCTGTCTCATTCTTCAAGAGATTCTACCAGACTAACTGAATTTCCCCTCGGGGATGAATAAAGTAATTTTGATTTTGATTTGATTTGATTTTGTATCCAGTCTATATGCTAAGCTAAGCAACCGGTTTCTGGTTCTAACCTATTTAACTGACAGATATGAGATCGTGTCAGTCTTCTCATTTAACTCTCTGCAACACGGTAAATTAAGTTTACTTCCAAGAATATTAAACTATCCCTTTAAAGCACATTACATATGCTTTAATTTCTCATCCCATCTGCCTTATTTCTCACCAGTAACAAGTTGTTGTCCTTGTTTTTATGCTTATTTTCCTTTGTAACCATGACAACTGATGACAGTCAGTGATGTTGTATATTCAGTCTGTATGATGTATGCAAAAGGTTTTTTCCCTCTACTTTTTTTCCAGCCCTGACAGCCAAAAGCTAAAAGCCTCCCCTGTAACACAGTCATGTTCCTACCTTCTCTCCTCCCTTTCATCCTCCAGTCTTCTTGCTTCTGGACTAAAGAAATGCATATTTGAATGCTTACTAACCATTTTCTGCTCCAGAATATTTCTCTGTCTCTGCAGCAACTCATACTTCCCCTACCACACACACATGCACACAGCCTCCTCCTGCACCACTACCCCTCTGCATAAATGCAACACAACCCCAAATTATGGTCAGACGCTTGTGAAGTTAGTTTTGCTTGGGAAAACCAAGCTGCCATCTTTAATATCATAATGTTACCAAATTATATGGTTCTAATTGGGAACTGTTTGATCACACTTTCTGGCATCTGGGAAGCTTGCATGTGACCATAACAGGCTTTTTTTTCTCATCTCCAAAGTATGACCCTTGCTTGTGACCCAGCATAAATTAAGTAAACCACTTAACACCAAGGAGAGGCCTCCACCACCAGTCACACCCTACATGTAGCCAACACCAACAACTCACTGTGAGTATCTGTGATGTAGGCCGGGAACATCTGCACACAAGACAGATGCATGTCAACAGTACAGTACTCTAGTTATGAGTCAGGCTAAAAAACAAAACAAGAGAAAATAGATTTGTGGCCGCAGTTGACGGGTTTCCCTTAAAAGTTTGTGTAGAAGAAATTTTGTCTGAACTGTTACCAAGCTCCATGAATAATAAATCATTTTTTACCAGTGGTTCCCAACCGTTTTTCCTGAGGTATCCCCACAGTCCTGTAAGATGAGCTCAAGTACCCATTCATTCAACTACCGTCTTATTCCTGGTTTTCAAAAATTCATTTCAAAGTGGATGTTATAATATTTTTCATACAGTTAAACTGGCAATGAATTGCTCAGTTTGGTAAACTTTGCATTATTACTACTACTTTGAGTGGCAGAAGCCTGATCCTCAAACATTAATCTATCACTTCAAGCTTCTCTTTCTTTTTAAAATGTTTTACTGTTTATACTTTTTAGCCAACTACGCGGTCGCTCATAAAGTTTTAAACATTCAGTTTTCAGACACAATCCCCTGTTAATTGTGGTTTCATTTTCTTTGTCATATGTTTGAAAGAGATTGTTTATTAAAGTTTTGAGAAGATATTCACTTTATCTGTCAAGAATAAATTGTATTCCAACTTTATGTGCGACTGTGTATTTCATCTGTTAATCATCATTTCAATGGATTATTCATGACTTTAACCCTAACCTTAACATTAATCATTATAGCTGTTTATCCATAAATCCATAACTTTTAATTATAACTTTAATTATTTCCTGTTTTCAATTACTTTTAGGTTACAATTTCAACAGTTTATCTATTAAATTTAGCAAAAAATTCTAACTGTTATTCATTTCTTTTAGCTAATTAGCTATTACAACTGTTTTCTCATTAGCTAATTATTTTACTGTTTACCCATTATTTTTTAGCTTTTTCAACTGTTTATTCATTACTCTAGCTAATTAGTTATTTCAACTGTTTATTCATTACTTTTAGGTCATTATTTCACTTGCGAACTAGATTTCATGTGTTGCCTATGGTAACCCGTGGCTTTCAGGTTTTATATCTGACTCGAGTGTGTCTAAAGTTCCCCCTCAGTTACTGTTAAGTCTAGGAATCACTAATCAAGACAACTACATCTTATTATTTTCCTTTCAGATTGATCCAACAGGATATTTCCCACACACTCACTATGACAAGTATTATTTTAACAGGTGTCTAATAAAGTTTAACATTCTTGGGTTGCAACTGCAGTAAAAGCAATTAGCCCCTGACACTTTAAAACCCCAAATGTCTTTTCCACAAATCAGCATTTTAATCTCAAACGCAGCACTCCCAGCATCACAGTAGCGGCCCGAGTGCTTTTTTGTTGCTAATATACTCCTTATGGTAAAGAATTGCATACTGTAAATCACCCATACACACAGTCCACCTTCCTTTCAAGCCTGTGTTTGTTGAAATTGGCCTGCACCCCCAGTCCACCATGAATTTAGCAACCTCATTACAACCAAGCCAAAGCCCATTACTCTGCTCTGCCCACGGGGAATAACACCTTTTTCTTCATTAACCGGCGAATAAGAGCTGTTAGCCACAGTTTCCATTACTTTATACTGTAAGACCTGATGCAGAATAACTCACCCCTCTCTCCATCGACTAATTTTCAACAGATTTCTTGTCCTCAAGCACAATATCCAAGCATTAGGCAAGATACTTATGTACTTTTAGAAAATTTACTGCCATGAAGACAGCTATTTTTTATTTCCTCTATAAAGCATTTTTCCCAGTAACACTTGCCCTTAATAATTCTGTGCAGCCTCTGACTGATCCTCAAGCAGTTCAACTGTTAGCTGGCTGTTTCAGCCATGAATTCCTCCTTTCTCACCTTGCTTTAACTCAAACACAGTCTTTCCCTTACATGCAGCCAGCCAGATGTTTAGGCTGGAAGTTCTCCACAGAGGAGGCCTCAGTGGTATGCGTGGTTGTTATTTATCTAAATTGTATTTTTCACTTTAACAGCATTTTTTTCCTTCTTTCTGCTCTCAGAGGTGGTTTACTTTAGCCCCAAAGTAGGAGGTGCAGAGAGTAAAGGCTTTGCCAGCATACCCACAATTCACCAGTGGCTGACGGAGCTGATGAAGTTGAAGTTGACAGCTGCATAAATCACTGGCTCATGGTGCTAATAGGTGGCAGTATAAAATCAAGCGCAGACCACCCATGCTGCGGGGCAGAAATAGGAGCATCAAGTCATATCTACCGTGCAGCACTGTACAGCCATCCGAAACACTTAACCCCCCTCTGGCCGCCCAGCCTGTTCCAGTCCAAGGGGCTCTCTTAGCAACACAGGAAAGGCCCGTCTGGCATCCGCAGTGTAGTGATTCATATTTGGCACTTTCATAAAGGTTCCAAGCTGCTGGAGTTTTTTTGGGCCTATTGTCGAACGTTTCACTCCTCAATCGCCCTTTCGGAAAAACCTATAAACATTTCAGTGCCAATAACCAAACAGGAGCCTGTGCTTTTTCCTCTTTCATATGAAGATCTCAGTACGTCGTAGGATACGTTTTTTTGTTTTTCCTCTTCACAGCGAGGAGAAAGGGCCGCACACTCACCATTACCCAGATTTTCCTTTTTTCAGTGTGGTATATTTCCACGTATGAATGGAGAGGTGCTTGAGCTCATTCAGTAGAGCTGCTAAGAGAGGTGTGAAGGTGGCTGTTTGCAGGGCCTCTTCCTTTGTAAAGGAGAGATAAAACACAAGCAGAGCATGAGGGGGTGGACCCCCATCGCACAAAGCTGCACATATTGCTCAATAACAAGGCCTGGATCCCTGCAAGCACAACAAAACTCTTGCATGGGTGAAGGGCCCCTGTGCCATGAGGTTTGGCCATGCATGTGGAGAATGAATATATACCTTCCCAACCCACTTGTTTTCTTCATGTCTTCTAGCACATCTGAGCTTCTGTTGTGTCCCATGACATATGATTAGTGTGCTCAAAATTTCCCAGGAATACATTGGTATATTAATAATAATAATAATAATAATAATAATAATAATAAACAAATCCATGCAACGAATAATCTTTTATTGTCTTCTAAAATGCTCACCTATTTAGCGGCTTAATGCTTCACTAGGTTCATCAGCTAGTCGGTTTACATTATAACAATAACAAGATTGACATCTAGTTTGAAATAGGATACAGACACAAATCTCGTGCATCAAAGTCACTTTTTTTAACCCATACACAACCCCAAACCGACACAGTGTATTTCTGTATTTATGCTGCATTGCATCATTTACTCCCTTCCTCCCATCCCGTCATAATTACTACGGCCACTAGAGGTCACCGTCTCACCACAAACGTCAATATGAGTCATAATAAGCTCACAATTATGTGGATTATCTAGAGTTAGAGTGTTGTGGAGTTGGAGTGCATTACTTTTCCGATGTATAACTATGAAGAGTGAATGAGAAATGCCGGCTATGCACAACACTTCTGACATATGTTTAGTAATTCGATCCATTGTTATTGTAGATATAAAAGCTTTAAGAAATTTTAAATGTTTGTCATCCTTATCAGATACATTTGACTGAAATGTTATTATTAATTGGTTAGTCAATCAGCAGAACATAAATCTGCAACTATTTTTGATAATCATATTACTGCAAAAATGCCAAACGTGCTTGTTTCCTCTCCTGCTCCAGCGAGGATTTACTCTTTTTCTGTACCAGATTATTGCAAATCAAAGTTTTTGTTTTTTTCAGTTTTGGACTCTTCATTAGACAAAATAAGACATGAAGCTTTCACCTTGGGCTATGGGAGACTGTGACTGACCCTTTATCGACCAACTAATCAATTATTAAGAGAATTGACAGATTAATTGATTATTTTGTGTCACTTTTTAATATTGTGTCAGTTTCTGCTAGTTGAAGCATAGTGGCTTTTCAAAAAACTCACTAACTTAACGACTTGACTAGGGTTGGGGTCAAACAACAGGACTGGGGTTAAAAATAACTACTTCTGCACTTAATTACTTGGCACACCCACCCTGAACAGACTTTTGCACTCTTTGTATTACGTCCGTTTCTGTAGGTATCTATTATGACCATGGATGGGTTTACATTACAAGGTAATAAAAGCTTGGTGTGTCTCATACAGATGTTAAAGGGTGCCTTGTATGTGATGATTTGGGAGTGACACCTGTTTGAAAAAGAATTTGTCTTTGTTTAAATGGTATAACAAAATATTTTTCTTTCCATTAACAAATCCCCTGCAGAGACCATAATCGACAATGAATTGGTGATAAAAGAAAATAATGCCAGCTTCATGCTCTAACAACACACTTGGCCCACATTTTATTCAACTCATTTTGTTCGAGTCATTAAGAGATTTTCCTCAGTTCATTTAGGTGTGAGAAAAGCTTGAGCCTGCCAAACCACACAGCAGAATTAAACAGGAGAATCTGAATCAAGGGAAGGACAAACTAACCACACCTGGAGTTCTCTTCCACACAGCAACATGTTCAAAGTCTTTGTCTGAAAAGTGTCCCCTCCTGCCCTTTGACATGTCTTATATCAGACTGACCGTGCACCACAACCTCTGCCTGAAACCTCTGGCTCTGATGCACTTAAGCTGCTACAGGGTGTCCTTTACTGCCTATAAATGGCTTGAGGTCATCTCTCATTAAACTAGAGTGTGCAACAAAATGACTCCTGGCTGTGTTTGCCCCTGACGATAAAGCCTGAGTGTTTATGGCAACTACCTGTACTCCACTCTCACTCTCTGCCCAGGTGGGCTGACGTGGGGGAAAGTCAATAAATTATGTAGATTTTTGTAACGTTGCAGGAGGATACGCCTGGTCCATGGTTTATGTTAATGTCAGCATTGGAGCTGATGAATTTGACAAAGTACCAGCAGCTATAAAAATGTGCTATGCTTAATAATTAGTTTTCCTTGTTATGGGGAATTTGCAGTTTGGGTGGATTTTAAGCACCAGTGGGCTCTTTGTTTTTGTTTTAAAGAAAATAGAACTTTGAAATGCTTCAATGTTCATCTTCTGATTTAAATGTTGGCCTTAAACTTAAGCTAATACAGTAGCTATGAGCAGATGTTCACTAACAACCTGTTTTTAAAGATTAAAGGGATTAGAATGTGGAATAAAATCACATCAGTATATACGTGAGAGTCTTACAGTGGTATTTTTCTTGCCCCTACCGTACTGCACTCATCATAGAGCAAGTACTATTAATGTTGGACATATTGGACATTACCTGATGTGTTACTGTGGACAAGCAGCAGTTTGTGGTGTGTGTGGTGTGTGATCTGTTAGGAAGGAAAACAAGGTTTCAGTCAGTGGTCAGGCAGTTCTCACAGAGCAGAGGCTGGGCCCGGGCTGTTAGGCTGACCAGTGACCACAGCTTACTGTCAGTGATGGAAAGTGGTTTGTGTGATCAACCCACATGTAAATATATATTTATGTAAGCCTATCATTTAGTTTATGTGCATATTTCTACAAAGTTGACTTGAATTTTATACATAATTTATAATAATTTATATATAATTGTATCATTTTCATCTACACGGTTGCCCATAAAGGTGGAATAATTTTGCTTTCAGACACAATCCTCTGTTAGTTGTTGTTTAATTTTCATTGTGATATGTTTGGAGAGAATTATTAATAAAGTTTTGAGAAGATATACACTTTATCCATCAATAATAAATCACATTGTCGCAATCATTTCATGGAAAGAGGTAAAAAATATTTTATTCTAACTTTATGAGCGACCGTGTAATAATGTTTGTTTTCTAATGGCTCCAGCTAACAGACAGTGCTAATCAGTAATATTGTATGAAGATGCAGATTAATGTTAACTGAGCTGCTCTCATGGCTAAATTTTTGCACCTACTGATGCAGTCAACCAGTTCTAAATGCTCTTCACTTATTGGCTGGGGGAAATAAAATGTACCTTTTTCCTGCATTAAACTGTCTAAAAACAAATGTGTTATATGACCTGTGTACTTACATTATCCTAAACGTTTCCTACAATTTTCAAACCCAGAGGAATTTGTCATTTTAATCAAGGTAACAGCCCATCTCATTTGGTTGCCTGCCAGTAGCGTCATATCCCCTTTGCGCATGCGTCAGCCTTGTGGTTGTCTGCCAGTAGCTGTAAATAATGACTTTCTATCCAGTTTTAAGCCACATTTTTATGATACACTTTTTAGTTCTTAATTGTTTTAACTATGTATTTTAACATCATCTGAGAAATCACAGATTTATTACATGACACTGCATTATTCAGTGTTTTTACCAGTTTTAATCATATTGTGGGTATGTTTTGGAGTGGAGGAGACCTCTGTGGATAATTCGGCTCAAGTTAAGAACAAGAACAATTAACACTGAGGGAATCCTAACCAGAAGAATCTGATTACAATGATCCCATGCTCCTTCAATAAATCACCAACTCTGTTTTGTTTTATTATTTTGTTTGTCTAGCAGCAGAAAATTACATAATGTTAACTGTAGCTGAAGATACAATTTGCACATGGTGAGTTTTGTTTGGAATTTCTAGAGAAAACCTAAAAGCGACCGAAAGGTGACAAAAACGTTTTCCTACGATTTCAAAATGATTTCCTCTTAAGGATTAAGGATACCACACATTGATTTTTTTGCTTCAATGAAGTTCAATATTAAATATAGAACTGTGGGAGCCAGGTTACGGAGGGCTTTGTAGGTAATGGTGAGAACTTTGAAGTGGATTCGCTGGGGGATTGGGAGCCAGTGGAGGACAGGAGTGATATGGTCGTGGGTGGTTGAGAAGACGAGCAGCAGAGTTTTGGATATATTGTAGTTTCTTGAGTGTTTCGGATGGTGAACCATAGAGTAGGCATGGGTGAGGGTCTCAGCAGCTGGAAGGGAGTTGGACTGAGTTGGGTAATGTTTCTGAGGTGGAGGAAGGCTGTTTTGGTGATGATTTTGATGTGCTGGTTGTAGCAGAGGGTGAAGGTGACACAGAGGTTACGGACGTGAGGAGAAGGGAGCACAGCGGAGCCGTCAATTGCTAAAAAATCACTGCAGTTGAAACATTGATCCAGTTACATTCTTCTTGCAATAATAAGGTCAGTGTTTAGCTGCAGTAGTTGCATGAAGCAATAATAAGGTTTAGAGAAAGTGTCTTTGTTTTGAGTACATATCACAGTGTTCAATATGCAAATACACAGGAGTGGATGGTTTATCACTTTTTTTTCCTGGGAAAAGAGATCCCAAGAAAATACCAGAGGAAAGTAGTGTAACTAGTAAAAAATACTTACTTAATGTACCCAGGTGCATTACTGTTGACAGACACCGCCTCTGTAAGCACACCGCACACCTGCTTGTATTTACATTTCCACTGTTGGCAAAATATTGAGTTGCTACGTTTAAATAATTCAGTTTAGTTTGAGTAATCTTCCTTTTCTAAATGGATGAAATGCTGCTAATTGCTGTGCAGTCAACAGGACGTCTCGCTCTGATGCTGCTTGACGTGACGTCCCACCCAAGAGTGACATCATGGCATGAAGAAATGTGACTTCATCCAGCGCGCCCAGCAACGCAGCTTTCAGACTGCCAATGACTCTGGGCCTGTCTTTTAATGCTGTCATGGGAGAGGTGGCTGTATTTACCAGAGCCAAACAAAAGGCTCTTTTGTCCCTGCGTCCACATCTGTCCGGAATCACCTCCCCTAATTACCAAGGTTAGTTTTTGGAAATGACAGCATAAATATTAAACTGTCAAAGTGTGTCTGTTGGCAACACCTTCCAGAGTGAGTCACTGCCTGCCGAGGTCGAAGGAAAACAACCCTCTCCTTCTCCGTGCTGAGCTGCAGGGCTGGTCAGTGAGCACCTTAATGTTCACTCCTCCTGGCGCCTGTTAGAGTACTCATCTCTACAACTTGCCTACGTTTTTATATTTGTTCGTTTTCTTAAACCAGCACAGTTATAACCTCACACAATTAGTGTTTTTTACACCACTAGGGCCAAAATAAATGTACTTAAGTTTTCACCTTTCACGTCATGTTGAAGATCTGTTCAAATTCAATCAACAGAACACCATACTAACGGAATAGATTAGCTTAGCATAAAGGTTGGAAATAGAGGGAAACAGCTAGCCTGTCTCTGTCAACCAGCATGAAAATCTGCCAAGCCCCTATAAAGCTCTCTAACAGATTAATATCTTGTTAGTTTAATCTGTACAAAAACCAACACTACAAATGTTTAAAAATGTCAATTTGCCACTTGACATGCAACACAACATATTTTTATTTGTTTTATTTGAAAGGATTTATCAGCTTACAGCTGTTTTTCACCAGTTTGATGTGAAAATGCGGTGCATTTAAAAAAAACCCAACATATTATAAGCAAACAATATTGATAAGGACGTTTTTTACAGAACACTGACATTTTACTATTTCTAAATTACCTTAAACCTATTTTGTCTTTTTTTATGTTGCATTTTTTGGCTGAAATATACACAGATACCGACATCTGCAGTAAGCTGATATCTGTAAATGAATTGGCCTGGCCAATTTTTCGGTCTAATCCTTCTTCTAACTGAGCCAGGCTAGATATTATCTTCTGTTTCTGTCTTTATGCTAAGCTGCAAAACTGCAGGCTCCAGCTGCATATTTACCATACAGAAGCCAGAGTGATACAGATCTTTTCATAACTCTCAGCAAGACAGAAAATCAGTGTGTTTCACAAAATGTGAAACTATTGCTTGAAGAAATATTAGCATATTGCAACATGAGGTGCATGTAAATTCTGAGAATGTTAAGAAAGAAAAAATAATATTTCAATTTTAGCTGCAGCCACCTCTTGTAGATGATCCTCCCCTTGGCTTGTTTTGTGTTGAAAAGAAAGTGAAGTGACAACAAAGATGTTTTCTTTGCTGCTGTTTTGAGGGAAACACTCCTTAATCATTTTTAGACAAAACCTGGGATTGTGGCTAAAGAAATGTTCCGCCTGCAAATCTATCAGAGATGATCTTTTCAGATGTACCTTGAGAGGGAGGAATACAGCTGTATTGACGGGCATAAGACCTAAACAAACTACGCTGACAAGACGGAGAGCTGTGCAAACAGAAGATTAGAGGGGAGATGAAAGAAAGAGGAAGCCGGTTGAGTCAGTCGTTGCCAGCAGACTGTGGCTTTTTGCTATGCTACTGTTTCCAATGGTGTTTGAAACCTGAACCTGATGGAATCCAAAATCTGAATAACATCAATGCTGTATTTCTCAAGATCAGTAAACATACAGGAATGTGTCGCAGATTAACTACAATCATCTTTCGTTTAGTTTTTTCGTTTGTCTGTATAAGATTAGTAGAAGTAGAGAACTATGAGTTTGTGACAAGTTTGCTTGTTTTAGTGGGAGGGAGACGTGGCAATGTTATACTTCCTTTTGATGAAAAATGACAATAAAAACAAACAAACAATAGTAAAGCTGAAATTAGTAGTTATTTAAATTGATTAGTCCAACAAGTCCTCCAAATTAAACCACACCCTACACTGTCAACACTGCTGAGGCAAGATGGCGCCAGTCTGTTCGGCGATTCGTCTTCCACGGGCGCTCTGTCTATTGTTTGTTATAGCCCTGTTTCTAAGTGTCTATCTGGATGTTTCTGCCATTCTGTGCTACGATCGCCAAGCCCTGCTTAACATCCGCGACCAAAAATTTCCTGTGGCTCTGGCAGCCAGAACCGATCAAGGAGACTGGACCAGTTCTCCCCCTCCTGAGCTGTCAGGTATCCCAGCTTACCTGCGCCGCCATTCTGCGGTCCCTTCTCGCAAAAAGCGTTCCAGGAGACGAGGAAGGAGGGGAGGTCTGCTGGTGAAGATCAAGATCCAGCTGCCCTCACACCGAGCTGCCGCCCGGCGTCTGGCGCGATGCCTGCGTCCTGTTGCCTGTGTCTCGCCTGCTACTCCTGCTGAAGCCGTCCTCGACCGCGATGCTGCTCCACTGCCTCGGCCATCGTTGTTTCCAGCCCCTCCAGCCGTCCCGACAGCGCCGACCGGACCGCGACGTACTCAAATCTCCACTCCTGGCTCGGCCGGCCGGCGATCCCCCGGTAGGTGCAGTCGTGGTGTTGACCACTCTAGCCTTCGCCTGTTGAGGCGCACCGGACCAGCGGCTAGCGACGAGCTAACCCTCCGGTTGGCGTTGATTAACGTGCGGTCGCTAGCGAGCAAAACGTTCATGCTGAACGACTTCTTTATCTCTCGGGAGTTGGACTTTCTATTTCTGTGTGAGACCTGGCTCTCTACCGGTGATAACACGCCGTTCTCTGAACTTCTCCCACCGGACTGTAACTTCCTGAATTCTCCCCGTGCGACTGGGAGAGGCGGAGGCATTGCTTCTGTTTACAAGTCGTTTTTTCACTGTCGGCAGATTCCACACTCTGGTTTTGCTAGCTTTGAACTACAGCTCTTTGAATTAATTATGTCTTCTCCCATATTGTGTGCAGTGGTGTATCGCCCTCCTAAATTCATCAAAGACTTCATCAATGACTTTGCTGATTTTTTGTCTGGGCTATTGGTGAAGTATGACCACTTAATAATTTGTGGTGACTTTAATGTCCATGTTTGCTGCGAGTCTCAACCTCTGACCCGGGACTTTCTGAACCTTCTAGATTCATTTAGTCTTAAGCAAGCTGTCACCGGTCCAACACATGAAAAGGGTCACACACTTGACCTTGTGCTGTCTTATGGTGTTTCTGCCTCGGTGACTGAAATCTGTGCCATGTCTTTCTCTGACCATTCCCCAATTCTGTTCACTGTATCAGTCCCACACCCAGGTAGTAACCCTAGTGTCACCAAACGGACCTCACGCACAATTAACTCATCCACTGCTGGGCATTTTTCAGCCGCTTTCAATGATTCACCCCTGTATGGGCCACAACTGGAAATTATCTCTGAGTGTAGTGCTGATCAGCTTCATTCTGCATTCTCATCAGCTTGCACTGACATTCTGGACTCTGTTGCCCCTCTCAAACCCAAACAAGCTAAAGCCCAGTTAACACCATGGCTCAATGATGCAACGCGTGTCCTCAGACGCTCCTGTAGGCAGGCTGAGCGCAAGTGGCAGAAGGACCGCCTCCACGTGTCCCTCCAAATCCTCCGAAGTCGCCTAGTGGACTACCAACGAGCCGTTAAAACTGCCAAATCACAGTACATTTCCACCCTGGTCTCCAGAAACAGTCACAAACCTCAGTTTCTCTTCAAGACTCTAAATTCTCTCATAAATCCCCGTAATGAATCCCCTGTTGTGCCCTCACCTGCCCTCTGTGAAAACTTTCAAAAATTCTTCATTGACAAGGTCGCAGCACTCAGGCCCTCTGATACCTCTGCCAGCCCCCTCCCCCCGCCTCCCCCCCTTCCCCAGCCGGCTGTCTTCGAGCAGTTTGAGCCCACTACCCTATCCTCCCTCTCCGATGCAGTCAGACACCTGCAGCCTTCTAACTGCCCCTCTGACTGTCTACCCCCCCGTCTACTTAAGGATGCTACAGTCTTCAACACAGTTGCCCCCTTCCTTCTACTGTTGTTTAATTCCATCCTCTCCACTGGTTGTGTCCCGGCTGCCTTCAAGTTCGCCGTGGTGCAGCCACTACTAAAAAAACCCAACCTCGACCCCTCCATTCTCTCAAACTTCAGACCAATTTCCAAACTACCCTTCCTGTCTAAACTCCTCGAGCGAGAAGTCTACATCCAACTGAAAGCCTTTCTCACCAATAACAAACTCTATGAAAAATTCCAGTCTGGCTTCAGAACAGCCCACAGCACAGAAACTGCACTGCTGAGAGTGCTAAACGACCTGCTCTTAGTCGTTGACTCAGGGAGTCCTGTGATCCTAGTGCTCCTCGATCTCACAGCAGCCTTTGACACGGTGGATCACAGGATCCTGCTGTCTCGGCTTGAGCACCAAGTTGGCATCAAAGGCACAGCCCTGAAGTTCTTCCAGTCCTACCTGGCTGACAGGAGCTTCTCTGTCCTGCTTGGGGATTTCTTCTCCTCTGTTGCCCCCCTCACCTGTGGGGTCCCTCAGGGCTCTATACTAGGTCCCATCCTCTTCCTGTTATATATTTTACCCCTAGGGGACATCCTGGTCAAACACAACATCTCCTTCCACTGCTTTGCCGACGACGTCCAGCTATATCTGCCTCTTAAGGTTGATGGGCAGGCTGCACTCCAGCCACTGCTTGATTGTCTGGCTGACATCAGATCATGGATGGGTGAAAACTTCCTCAACCTGAATGAGAGCAAGACGGAGGTCATTATTTTTGGAAAAACCTCTCCGGCCTTCTCCACTGATGCCCTAGGCCCTCTAGCCTCCAACATCCGGCCTTCTGTCAAAAATCTTGGTGTGATTTTTGACAGTGCTTTTAAGTTTGAACAGCAGGTTAGTGCAGTGGTGAGGAGAAGCTTTTTCCACCTGAGAACTCTAGCCAAGACAAAAGCCTACCTGCCTCAGAGTGACCTGGAGAAAACTATCCATGCCTTCATCACATCACAACTGGACTACTGTAACGCCCTCTACACCGGCATGGATCAACTGCAGCTTCGCCGCCTGCAGTTGGTCCAAAACTCAGCCGCCAGACTCCTCACCTGCACTAAAAAACATGATCACATCACCCCGGTCCTCGCATCACTCCACTGGCTCCCCATCCGTCACCGCATCAACTATAAACTACTTCTAACTGTCTACAAATCCCTCCATGGTCTGGCCCCTACATACCTGTCTGACCTTCTGCACCACCACACCCCCTCCAGAGCTCTACGGTCAGCTGACCAGCTGCTGTTGGAGGTGCCCAGGTCCAGACTAAAGACAAGGGGCGACAGGGCCTTCTCAGTAGCAGCCCCCAGACTCTGGAACTGCCTCCCCCTCCACATCCGTGCAGCGCAGTCCCTAAATGTCTTTAAGTCTCACTTAAAAACCCACCTCTTTTCTCTTGCCTACAATTAAAGTTGTTTGGTTGCTGTTTTGTTTTGTTTTGTTTTGTTTAGTTTTAGTCTCTTTTTTACCTTTGTCAATTCTGTATTTTATTGCACTTTTTGCACTTTTATGTGAAGCACTTTGGTGCGGCTCAGCCGTCTGTAAATGCGCTATATAAATAAATTTGACTTGACTTGACTTGACAGTTTCTGATCCGACCAAAATAATGTCTTGTCACTGTTGAAAAATAATTTTATGTGACACCGAAATGACAACAAGGCCTTGTTATGTTGAGGTAAAGATTTGCTTTGGGTTTAATAAGCATTTTGTTAGGGGAGTTTTGGTATAATGGTTACAATTATAAACAAGTGGTTGGGGAACGAGCAATAGTATATTTATTTATGTATAGTATCATCTTGTTGACCTATCTGTCCACCCCAACCTCTGTCTTTGTTGCTTTATAAAATCACCTGACTTGGCAGGGCTTTTGAATGGTCATTTGAATGCATAGATAGCTTGGTTAGCAAGGGCCATCCGTTATTTAAAATGAGCAGCCGATTCAGAGCGTCATTTAGTCTAACCAAACACTGAAAAAGTAATTTTAAATGACCAAAATGTTACGATGAACATTGACGAACTGAAAGCATACCCTGCTTTATCTTCCATTTTACTCTTAACGGGACCATAATTTACAAAATTAACATCATGATGTATTAAAGAAGACTTGAAACTACTGTGAACTTCTGAACTAAGTATTAAATGTTTACTGAGGTAATAAATCAAATGACAAGTAGGGGCATTTTCTTTCTGCAACCTTCTTTTTGAAACCAGTGGAGTCGCCCCCTGCTGGTCATTAGAAAAGTGCAGGTTTAAAGCACTTCTGCATTGGCTTCAGTGTTCAGGCCCTGAGCCTGTCTTTAGTTTAAACCAGGCAGCAAACTCTAAACTCACTCTTTTTTTTACCTCTTTCCATGAAATGATTGTGATAATGTGATTTATTCTTGACAGATGTGTATATCTTCTCAAAAGTGTATTAATCAATTTCTTCCAAACATTTTACAATGAAAATGAAACCACAAATAACAGAAGATTGTGTCTGAAAACAAAATTATTTTAACTTCATGGGCACCTGTGTATTAATTTTAGGACTATTATAGGCAATTTTGCATTAATGACTTTAAACTTGAATTTTTTTTTTCACATCTCTCTTTGTCATATCCTCAACAACAACATATTGATTTATTGGTTGAACAAATTAAGCATTATGAAGATCCCGACTTGGGTTTAGTGAAATTCTGATAGGAATTGTTTTTGCTATTTTCTGACCTTCAATTGACCGAACAATTGATAAAGACTGTTGGTTGACTGTTAATTAATAATAAAACTAGTTGCAATAGTTCACAATATGCAAAAACAAAAATTGGACGGTGCAGCTCTTTAGTTCAATTTAACAATGAAACTACAAGAACGCTTTTTGTGACACTTGTAGAACGCTCTACATTGTACTTGTGTTTATGTGTGTGTGTGTGTGTGTGCGCTTGCTCTTCCCATGACTCAGAGGCATGAAAGGACACATAGTGGGCCCTCCTGATAGCTCCTCCTCTTCAGTGAGGCAACAAAAGTGCTCATCGTGTTGTTTGGTTAGTTTCGCTGTAACCCCCACATCCACCGCTCCATCACGCAGCAGCCAAACACAAACGAACAAACGCTGTCAGGCAGAGTCGGTTGCTAAACAACCAAGGTAGGCATCCTTGGAGATTAGCAGCGCTGCCCTAGGTCTTTAGGACCCCTGGCTGTGCTGTGGGCTGGCCATGTCCTGCCTGCAGAGAAGTGTGACAGAGGGACCTGACAGCTCTGCTGCCTTGCCCAAGGACACGCTGTCACTGAGGCATAATAAGAGCGGACTGAGTGCTCCCCGGCCGTCAACAACACCACGGCCCCTGCTGAACCATTAGAAAGAGCTTTGCAACAAAGAGGCAGCCAACAAAAGGCCCATGTTAAATTAGGCATTTAATTCAACACTCTGTCACAAGGGCAAAGCAATCAGAAGGAAATCGTAAAAACATATTAAAGTACAAGGACAGACAGAGTGTCAGATGAGGCCACAGAATTGAATTTTGATTACGTGGAGAAATACTGAACACCAACTTCTGAGAAAAAAAACATTTTGAATAATAAAACTATATTTGTAGATTGATTAAAAAAAACAATAATATTGAGCAACAGTCCAAATAAATTTGAACCTGAATGGACACCGTTACCGAAGAAAAATTGTAATGAATTTTTAATATTTCGATGTTGATTGTGCACTGACTAAGCAATGTTATTTGTTATAATGTCATTCAACAAAGGGGTTAAAACTATAAACCACCACAAAATGTCAGTTACCAACATCAGTCACCATGTTGTGAACAGACACATTACAAACACTTACAAAAAGTAACAATTGGAACAAAACACTTTTGCATTTAACATCTTGTCAATATGATACTACAGTACGTGTACATATACTAGAATAACTGATGATATATATCGATATCCCTAATATCTGTATTCGCACTGGTGCCACAAATCCTGTATCTGTCTGGCTCTACTAAGGAGCTGCTTTCTTAAACATATTATTTTTGCATGAATATTTATGATTATTATACATACATAATACATACAATGTATTACACTGTCAACCAAATGAGGGCTAAACTGAGAAAATAAAGAATCTATATATATCTATAGGAAAATAAAAAGCAAAATAAACATCAGTATTGTATGTTCATGATCACTCAATTGCTGACCATTTAAATGAATAATAAATTCAATGAAATAAAAGACTAAAGCCATTTCTAATCACTCAAGCAGTGATTTCTGCATTATAGTATGTTGGGTAAAATAATCTTTAAGCTTATTCGACAACATAAATGCTGACACTGATAGATATCAACATGCCTTTCATAGATCAATATCGGTCAGGTTATATACCACCACATCTGGTGTAAATTCGAAGCTAAATACACAGTTTGAAGGAGAAGGCGAGTTCCATTTGTCCTGCATCTCATGCTAAGAATTATTCTCAGTACATGAGGCAGGTTTTTAGATTTATATGTCCCAGACATAAAAGCCTGGATTAAATGCATTTCCAGTGTTGTATGAATGCTGTTTGTGCAATTACAACCACAGCGTAAAACAACAAAGGAGGCCACAACATAAAACAAAGTAAAATTAAAGCCTGAGTGAGTGGGATACAAGCTGCTAGCTGAATCTGTCTGTGCCATAACCTGTTGAAACTTGTAATCTCCTGAAGTGTGTCACATTACACAGTGACACTCCTCAGGCTCTCAGTACTGGTCTGTGTCTCAGTCCCAGGCCTCAGAGTTGAGGGCCCAACTGAGTGCCTTGGCAATAAAAAACATGATATACGACACAAGTTTAAAAAATGACATCAATGAAGTCATCTGGTGTGCACCCGTTTCCTCAAATCACAGTCTTATAGTGCTCGCTTTGCAAACTCTGAATTTGCAGTTGTTGTTATTTTATGATTTAATTACAAGTGTAAAGCTCTGAGGTATTGCAGTGGGTTAAAGGAGAGCAGCTCTCTCAGCGCTTGTTGAGCAGAGGATAATTATAGGGAGGGAAAACCTCGTCAGAGTCACAGGAATTCACTCACTGATTTATTCAAGAGTGAAAGGATTCCTTGTAAGCCTTAAATAAATTTTAATTGCAGTAAGCTCTCTAACACAAGAGACCCCCCTCCGTCCCTCCTGAACCCTGGTGAGTTGGGAACTTTGATTAGATTACATAAAAAAAAGGTTTGAAGAGGGTATTAAGGTGCCACAGAGGTCCCCATATACACACACAAAACTTCATGAAAAATACACACCACTTGATGAAGTCACAAACTACAGTTGCACAGCAGCATACTTACACAACATGTTTATTTGTCAAAAACAACAAAAACAAATAATGTCATATTTCAGCAAGTGTTTCATAGGTGTAACAGAAATGCAAACATGATTTTATTGACAAACCAGAAAATAATGAGTGTTAATTCATAAGTGTTGAGTTTAAACACTGAAGTAAATTGATAAAAGACAAAACCTAATTGACACACTTTGGAATGTGTGTTTCCGATATCCTTTGGCAAAACAGCCTCCTGCCCTCATGTCTAGCTTGTCAAGTCATGCTGTGGTATTTATTGGTTTGATTTTACAGATTTGCTCCTGTATTTAACGCTTGTGTGTATGTGCATTGCTGCTTTCATACCTGAATGTGCCTTTGCGGTGTAATTTTATTCCTGATCGTTGCTGAGATTATTTTTCTATAGGCATTGCAGATTTAAATGATAATGAAGAACAGTAATGTGTCATTTCTGACAACAGATGAGCTCCCTATTTTGGCTAATAAGTATATGTAACCTGTTTTTAGTGGTCGTAGTTTCTCTTTAAAATAGATTTAGAATGGATATTGAACTGTTATTTGACTGGTACATGACAACATTTTGATTGTTGTTAGGTTTCAAGGTGACAACACAGGTCAGTGGGGTCGTAAAGTTTGTCAGAGACAAACAGTTGGCTAGATAGCTAGCACTCCAGTCCACTCTCCCCCAGGTGTAGTGAACTAGCTAGCTGGCTATTTTCAACATGCGTTCATGCTACGCGTGTTACAGGAAATAAGAGTGGTTGGATGAAGCATTAAGTTGTTGAATTTGACTAATTTAGCAGCTAGCTCCGTGCTTCATAGCCTACCAAACTACTGATTTGGTCGTTACTGCAAAACCTGCCTCGGTGAGTCAGTTTGTATGGAAGTTTATATCAAAGTTAGACAACAGTTGCAATGGCAATGGTACACATAAACATGGCTGCCACTCCGACCATCCTGCTATTTTGATTTGAATGGGAATATAGTATTCTACGATGTTCACACTAAACACTAGAATACTGCAGAATCTATATGAGTTCCCAAGGACTCTGAGAGACTGTGTGTAAAAAAAAGTTGAGAGATTATATATCATCTCCTTTAGGACTGAGAATAACTTTTAAAATGTGAAAATGTATCATTACAAACCAATAAAGACAAAAATGTAGAGCTCTGTTAGAAAAATCTGTGTTATTCATAAAAATGGCTGAAAATTCAATACATGAGGTTCTTAAGTTTACTGAACATCGAATCAGAAGAATGAGAAAAGCGTCTCAAAGTTTCTTTAATATCGTGTCAGTGGCAATCATGCACACTGACAGACTGAGGTAGCCTCCCCTGCTTTCATCATGGGGTTAAGTCGAAAGCCCTCGGACGGCCCGGCCTCTCTGCATGTGTGTGCCCTGAAGAAATGGGCCAGTAAAAGTTTTAAATGAGCACTAGACAGGTGTCAGCAGTCTTTTAGGAAAGACAAATCTGTCCACGCCATCCGATACTTTCCCTGCAAAGTACAGACGGGAACTGTCTGGGCGGACAGAGGAAAAGATAGAGATGGATGGATGGGGAGAGAAAGAGGGAGGTACATGTTGACGGGAAATGAATGTCTACACATATACTTTCTCTTTTTCTTCTGTCTCTCGTTTATTCTCTTTTTACAATTCACTCTGTCTGCAAGCAGGGACAGTTTGGGGAATTTAAAAACAATATGTTAATGCAATCTTACTGCTCAGTGTTATTAAATATTACTGGAAAAGGAGTAGTATTTATAGCCACAAACATATGTTTATCTTGAAATAACTCATGCACCACCTACAACATCAAGGCTATAAGTTGAACGCACTGAATGGATGACATAAGGGGTGGAGAGTTTCAAACTTTATGTCTTAAAGCAACGCCCTTTCTTCTGGTTCGACCAGAGACTCGAGACCCCTGCACAAGTTGAAGCCTGCTGCTTGGTGCTCAAGCCCCGAAGGAGTGAAAAAGGGCTGATAATTGAGCTGGAAGGAATGGAGGGGGGGAGTCACGTTCCCGCAGTGAGTCCAATACAAAACTACTGCTAATTCTCCTCACTTTTCAACTGTCTCCTGGCGTGGACATTTAAGGACTGATTCCAAGAAAGTTTAAGTGGGAAACCTCGCCCAAATCTTAAGTATAGTCATTCAGTGTTTCTTGCTTTTTCCACAATAAAAGAACAGCATAAATACCAAGCAAGTAGCATAAAATATTGGTTCTGGAGTTTAGATTCAGATCTTCTTAATTCAGTCATCATCTAATTTCAGCTGCCTTTAACATACAGAATCCAGGCTAGTACCGGGAGTAATTACATTGTCATTACCGTGGTTGTCTCTCACAATACACAATGAACAAATATAAGATGTCCTTAGAAGTGTACAATTTTGTACTTTACCTTTACTTTATGTGTAGCCTAACTTATTTCGGCTAAAAGTTGTTTTTAACAAGTAAACGTCAACTAAGTTCACATCGCTTAGCTAGCTAACGTTAGTGGACTAAAAATCTGTCTTGTGGCTTTGGTAAACCCACAAAATAAATTAAATCAACGAACTATGCCGTTATTGTGCAATATAATGTCAGTTGCTTTAAATAGGGCAACCTAACCTCATCATTCGGTTGGCACAAACATGTACCATTGTGCTGTTATTATGTGATTTAATTTTGTCCTTGCATTTCCTGCATTACCTGTTTGCTAGCTTTCTTAATTGTTAGCTTCTGTAGCTTCTAGGCACCAACAGTAACGTAAATGTTGCCAGCAGTGTTCTCATGACTTAACCACTTAACCGCCAACCATATCATGTACACAACTTCCCATGTAACCACAAGTTCACATTTGAAGGCAGCAATAGCTCTCTTGCCGTCTATAGTTTCACATCTGGACTGTAATGAAGATTTTATACAGAACAGAAAAGATTGTTGAAGGGAATTTAAAAATGTAATTGCACCAGTGGTTTTGGTAGCTGATGTTAAAGTCAAGTCTAGTACTTCAAAGTAATCCAGCATGGACAGAACTGACTTCTGGATCACTTTGGTCATTCACCAAAATGAGTGAAAGGTCATTAGTCAAACAGCCATTTGCGATTTGACTTTTCCAACCAATTTCTCTCTGTGTGACAGACAAGGCATTCAATTTAGTGAGGAAAACTCAAATTGAAACTGTGACCTTCACTGGTGAAGGTGAGAGGATCTCAGTGCTGATGGCCCTTGAGGCTGTGGTGGCATTGGCTGATTGATCTCAGCCTGTCAAAGGTCTTGAGCTGGCTTCTTGTTGTCTCCAGTGGATCTGATGGCTCAGCAGTTTCTCTCAACAGACAGATCATTCTGCAGCGGCAGCAGCTCAGTCCTGCAGGGTCACAACCTGTGCTGGACAGGAAAGACCCTGCAGGCTCTGAGTCACTCAGAGGCAAAGACCTTCTGCATCTGACTGAACGTTATCTCTCTCTGGATCTCTTTCTCCATTTCCCCTTTAAGTCTTTCATGTGGATTTAAATGCTGGTGTGTGTTACATCCATTTCTGCAGATCCAAAAATGACCTGGTACTTAATGTCTTTGACCACATTGACTAATACTGGCCATACTAAAACTAACCACATGTATTGGAGTGAAATTTCAAACTCAAACAAACTCCTGTTAGGAAATATCAGTCTATATTGAGCAGATTTCTACTCGGCTGAATACCCCTGGGTGTATGCAAAGAAAAGGTGAAGTTTGGCAGAAGTTTGTGCTCGAGTTGTGCAGCCCTCCTGATGAGATACTCAAGAACACGGCAGCAGAAGAAAAGAGGAAACCAAGAGGAAGAGCAAACCACAGGCGTCTCTGTGGAAAGCCTTAACCTGCCTCTGGCTTGATCCCCTTCACAAAGGAGAGCTTTGATGGGCTGATGCGCCGGCTTGTAATGAATATCACCGACAACATCTTCACACCTCCTTCTACACGCCGCTGAAATGGCACAATGACTATGTCAACAGATGCTCTGTTGAATAAAGGAAAGCCTGAAAGAAGTGTGCCGTTCTTTGTACATGGTATATGCATGAGCTCTCTTATAGATACACAAACAAATCGGCTTCCAGAAAATGACACAGCATGTTCTTGTTAAAACATAAATAGATTTCGGACTTTAACAAAAAGTTTTCACTTCTACGAGTCTCCAAAGGTGGTTTCAGACCAAACAGTTCTGGGAACTGGGAAGCTCCACCGAAAACTACATAGCTTCAAGGGCTTTTTTTCTGGGGGGTTTTGCACAGCCAATAGAAATGCTCAAGTGACAGTTTATGATTCAGAAATAAAAAAAAATAATAATAATACTAATAAAAATGCTATTTCTCCTGCCACATGTATATTCTAAATAAAGCCTGGACCTTACGGTTCACTTCACCATTTGTTCATGGGTTTTTCCCACGTTTTCTTCATTATGAGCTGTAATTTTTTGTGTTGTCTGTTGCGAAAATGGCAAATGGGTTTTCAAAAATGGCGGTTGCCTGTGCTTTGTAGCTGTGTTGAACCAATCAGCATACACTTACATGACTCAGGGTTTCTTTTGTGCCCAGAGAATAAATAGGACCTGAAAAAAATCCTCAAAAAAGCATTCCAAGAACTACTTCTTGGACTCCAGGCCTAGTACTTGCGCTGCAGACAAATAAAAAGCTTTGTTTTTAGAACTATGAACAAGTTTCGTCCGAAAACACCTTATATGTCCTGCTCTGAGCGTTTATTGAGTTCTGATACAGGTTTTGTTGCAGCCTGCCTTGCTGGCAGCTTGTCTTTATAACTGTAATTTCAGATGTTGGATAAACTCACCTCACTTTGTACTTAAATGCTATCATCCTCTCCTCAGTTCCTTCTCTGCTCATGTGAGGCTTCTTAATGGTCGTAGTATTTTTCAACCCTTGGCACGAGTGCTGCTACTCATTATCCCAGGCAGCTGTTACTGCAGGGATAACCTCAGAGCTCACTGACCTGTCAGAGAGGGCAGCTTCTTAACTTGAGATCTTCATTGACACTGAGCATGTGCAGATAACAGCCAGGTCACCCTCCTCCACTGACACTTGTGGCTCTTATGGGGCCTCTGCAATGCTCATAAGGTCACTGTGGACTTCTGTCCTTTTTATAAGCCATGTGTTGTTTTTTGGTTTTAATAGATATGGCAGTTTTTTGCCCACTTTTAAAAATGCTAATTTCAACGATATTTCAACATTCAGTGAATTTGTACAATTATGTTTGCTTGAGTTGGTAGTACTGTGGTATAGTTCCTGTTGGCTATGGTGGGTAAATGCATCAGTTTACTTTAAGTAAAGTACTTGACAGATGTTCACACAGCATCTGAAACTCATTATTCCTTCTTTACACTACTTGTCGTATGAACTAGATTGTTTCAAGCTAACCCAGTCTTTAGCCGTGTGCAATGTGAATACAAAATCACCCGTATGAAATGTTATTAGTCCATTAAATGGCCATTATCAAACATAGGGGTAAGAAGGTGCCTTTACACCTATACGTGCAGAAGGCCGTTATCAGCCCATTAAATGTGTGGTCATCGTGTCGTTCCATTTCACATTTAATTTTGTTACAAAAACTACATGGTTATGTTGATGAAAAAACACTGTATGCTTAGCTTTAAGAAAAAAGAATAATGGTTTAGGTTAAATACCTTTTGTTACTAACGTACGGATGTCAGGACTTAAAGTGAATTCTTGTTCACACTTTTAGCATTTCATGGGACGCAAACTTCAGTCTCCTGGGTCAATGTGCTGTGTTCACGGAGCCATACATTACCCCAACTTCCCCTTCTTGTGCTTATAGTGCGTCCTACTGCTGTTCATAATTAATAGGGCCACTATTGGTCAATGCCCAACAATAAACGTTAATATAGCAGCCCACTTAATGGCCTGCTGAACCTACCACAACATAGAAGGTATAGCAGGGAGCTACTAGCCCATACCCATGAGGCTGATAGCCACTGATAAGACCCATTTAATCAAGTGATAACCCAGGATTCAAACTAATGTAGGATGTTTCTGGTTATCAGTTTTGATCTCACTCATATTTCCTTGTCAAACAACGCAAAAACACACACAAAAATCATTTAAATACATACATTCTATGAATGCACATCTTATCCTCACATCTTGTCTCTTTGGCTGGTTGGATCAGAAGGACCTCGGGCTATCTCGCCTTTTAACAAAAGCAACTTGTTCCGTGAGAGGCACAATTAAAGAGTGGGAGGCAGGAAGATTACACACAGGCTTTATAGGCACCTCCAAATGACTCAAGAGCAGACTATTCACCAGCTGGTAAAATTATCCACCATTGTCACGAAACATTCAAAGCCAATCTTTCCCCTGTAATGCACACACCTCTCCCTCTTCCCGCTAGTTCACCTCTGCAGGGGTTATATAAAGTCGAGGGGAGATTGAAAATAGTTCTGACATTCAGGCAAAAAGAAAAACAGCGTTCAGCCACAACAGTTTTCAAAAGTCAGGAACTTCAAGCACAGTAGATTAGTGCGAAGGAATTGGGTAATAACTTTAACACATGACATCTTACCACTTTCCATCACGTATGCAACTTCAAAGGGGGGAATATGGTATTTATTGATGGGCCCATAATTCAGTTCTCCTCTAAAGCAGGTCAGATTTCATTGGACAGGGCAGAGAGAATAGAAACCAGATGATAAGAGGCCTGGGCCCCAACTCTGGTTGAGCTTTCACTTTAGGCCTGCAGGTTGCCGGGTCGAATCCTGATGGGGGAGAACCCCATCCTCCCTCGATCACAGGGGCAGAGAGAAAAAAAACAACTTCTAGACCAAAGGTTAAACCTTTTTTTCTGTCTGACATACCCCGACATCACATGAGCTCAAGTAAACCTGCAGTGTTTGGCCAGCTTTGTTAAGTTTGTAATCCTACATTTTAAGTTTTATTCTATCTATTTAAACCACTTTTCTGCTCACTTGCTAACTAATTTTAACGCTTTAATTACAGAATAAAGATATAATTTGTATTTATTGAATTGGAGTTGTATGAGATACTTATTCATAGTCAGTTTATTATCTACAGTAGATAATAATCTTTACCAAAGGTCAGCATCATGGTATGGTCATAAATGCACAATGCAGGTGAGTGGCCATCTCCAGCCGAGTTGATATTCATCTCAATCAGTTTGCTGGTTTGTAGTCCTTTTTGTAGGCCACACACTTCTTTGCTATTGGTTGTGACTGCGACTTCACCGGTTTAAAGTGAAAATCCACATGAGATGAAGATGCAAATTTTCTTTGTCACTGTATGTAAATGTTTCATTAGCTCAAACAGAATGGAAGTTAATGGGAAGCAAATATTCACCAATGTGAATTTCGTGCATGTCTGATCATGCCAACATTTCAAATCGTATTTCTATTTTAGATGTTTCTTTTTTACTAAACACAGATATCTGGAAATATTTCGAAGATCAAATGCTATATATTTTTTTCTTCTTTTTTCTAATTAATTGAGCTGCTCCACAAGCTTTCAAGTGCCCCCGGACAACTGCAGAATGACCCCCCGGGGTCCAACCTCTGGTCGGGAATAACTGCTCTAGACAGTGTTTATTACTTGTCGTCTAACACCTTCCAACTATCAGCTCAAGCTTGGACTCTCTGGCACTACAAGAAACATGGAAACAAGACCAGGTTAATAAATTTTAACATAAATTTGTTTTGATTTAGCATTGCTCAGTCCTTTTATACCAAAACTAGGGGAATGATTTTCTCATTTCTCCAGTGCTGTATATGTATTTTGTCCCACCAGCAGTTATTGCATATTCTCAAAACATACAGCATCCAACAACAGGCAACAGACTTGTATGAGCCATCCGTTCCATCTCACTCTGCAAACGCCAAAGGGATTTCCACAAAGCAAACACTGGTTAGCCTCGCTATTTAATGTGGAGAGCCACCGCAGCCAACAAGTTCACTTCCAGAAAATAGCTCAGTGATAGGGCACCAGTGTGTGTGTGTGTGTGTGTGTGTGTGTGTGTGTGTGTGTGTGTGTGTGTGTGTATGTGTGTAATCCTTATGATTCTGCATTGGCCCAGATAGCTGAGGCAATGAATAATTTGTTGGCTGAGATCCAAACTGGATGTGGTTTGACTCTATGCTGTAGATTTTCTCCCAAAGGGGGGGATGGTGGTTTGACTATCAATTACAGTGGCTGGAGCCCTGCAATCTGAGATCCTCCGTGATTCATCCATGCTATGCCTGCATGCTTGACTGGTATTCATGTCCTCTTGCAATAATCACCATACAGATGAAAAGAAGAAAGCCTACACATGTCTGTTGTTGTCATATCATTGGCTGCTGTCAGTTGTTTCAAATTGTTAATGGCATCTGTGATCAGCTGCAAAATGTTAAGAATGACAGACATCAGGAATGTGGAATTTGAATGAAAGCAAAGCCAGTTTCTTACACACTGTAAAAGTTACATTTGATCTGTAACTTTTTAAATACAGCTGTTTGCAATGTACTTTGCATATCTGAGCTGTCTGGTTTTGTACTTTTCCCACGGATAAGATTACCTGATGTCATGTGAACATATTTACAATGCAAATTCAATGAGGTTTGATAGTAGAGCGATTTCCTGCAACCTAAAACATCTGCATTAAGTGTCAGGTCTATCCTTTAGAACCAAGCAGAAGGGGTTTTTGTACAGACTTGCTATTTTGCAGTGATGCTCAACAACCATACAGTAAGAAAATCATTGTTAAACAGGTAGAGTCACCAATTTTCCACCAACCATTTAGGCCTGAACAACACATCCTTATCCCAGCTGAACAGACACCAATAAATCAGGACCTTTGGTGTGCGATAACAACACACACAGAACCCCTTTGCTTCAGTTTTGGCCTCGTCAGGAACGGTGTATCAATTTGCACTTGTTGCATGCATAGGGGCTTTTCAAAATAAAACTTTGTGTTCACAGGAAATGTTAACTTTAGGTAATAAAATCACTTGGAGCACATACTTATGTACATAACAAATGTACTTATTTCATCCCAAACCATTATCTTTTTCTAAAACAGCAACCATTTCAGAAAATGAAATGGAATACAATATGGGAGTCATTGACAAAAGGCCCATTATGTCATTTGGGTTTGCTACGTATCTGCTAAAATCCTTCACATCTAAAGGATGAGTTTAATTGGATGTTGAAATATTGTTTTCAAAATAAAACATGCTGGAATACATTATCAATGAAAAACCTCCCAAAACCTACAAATTAATGTGTGCCAGGTTGCCTCAAATTACAGTCTTTAATTTAAATACCAGTGCTTTTATTAAGAACATAACACCATTTTGGGTTGTAGTTAATAAGAAACCATTTGAGAAATCATTTCAACATACAATTTCAACATAGGAAACAAGAAATAACTGACAAATATCTTATTGTGGAAAAAGCATGTTGACTTGTTCCTGTGTGTATTCTTACCATAATTCCTACTTTTAAAATTGTTTGTATAACACAAAATGTCTGTGATTTACTTTGTTGTTGTAATGGTAGCCACAGAGTTGGGTATTTTCCACATTTACACTGCTCATTAGAGAGCAGGGAGTGAGTAACCCTCCAAAGAAATGTCAGTATCTGCTCTGTGAAACAGTCATTCATGAGACATTCTCTGATTCCTCATTGGACAAATTGATATGCAGCGAATAAAAGAAAGTCTTACACGCACACATTACACAGTGCTTCCCGTTAGTGTACGGGCCTCTCATTGTGCAGCTCAGCCATCTGTCTCTCAGCAGTAGGTCCTTGTTACCTGTTGTACTCTTTCTTACCCCGCTCATTCACCAATCCAATCTCTGTGCCAGCAGTCCCTTTCACCATCTCGTTCAGTAAAGAGTTCTCAAAGAAAATTTCTCACAGAAAGAGGGATCCGAGTGTCTTCGACTTTGACAAAAACTAGAAAAGGGGAACCTTTCTGTGCTGCTTTTTTTAAAAACATTAGTTATTAAAACTTAAGACCTTTCTCATTCTTGAGAATTATTTGATGTCTATAAAGTTAAATAAATGGAGAAACTGAATTCTGTTAGCCATTTGAAATGTAAGCCACATCACCATCAGAGCCTTTGGCGATGGGCGAGGTGGATATTGGGAGCGATGGGGGACAGATGCTTCTCCTTAGAGCATGGGAGGGGGTTTGCCCGTGGCCCCTGCTCAGATGAGATGCTAAGTTTACGTTGCACCAGTCTGCAGAAGTCTTAGAAGTCAGTTGGATGTCCAGACCCGTACCATATGGAGTTAGTTAGAAGCAGAGCAGCGAGCCTCGGGCCCTTTCTGTCTCTGTACGGGACCAGTGGTGAGCGGTCGCCTCAGTGAGACATTTTCCAATTGCTGCAGGCAGCATAAAGCTTCAAAGATTACAGTCAAAGTTTATGTTTCTTGGACGTGAGAACAAAAAGCTGGCATCTTATAATGATGAAAGGATTCCTGAGAAGGTGCTTTTCCTACAAAAGCACTGAAGTGCAATGCAACTTGAATTAAAGTTAATATTTAGGTTTATTTGGTGGCTGTTTGTCATTTATAAGCATGTTGTTTGTATTATGTTTATGGACATTCATACTGCCAAACTCATACCCTGGCTTTAGCCCTTCTTAATCATATATATTTGGGTTTTTGTTTTCTGTAAATGCAATAAACGTCTTTCTACAAAAACTGAACAGCTGTTTGCATGTGACGGTCTTTCTAATGACCCTTAGTTAACTTTGCACCTAATGCGGTCATTATCATTGAATAACAGGAAGTTAATTTTCCTGTTCCTAAACTACCCAACCTTTTCTGACCAATGACCTCTCACAATAAGGGGTCAGGGCCAATTATAAGCAAGCTGCTAATAGTGCTTTAGTGAGTCCAGATGCTGTTAGCCTCCATTAGTTAAACTCAGTGCAGCAAATGAGCACAACAAACTGGAACAGAGTCACTCAGTGAACACAGAGAGAAAACATTGTCTGGCTACAGCAGAATGTTTTCATCTACTGCTTTTAAATAAGCTGCTTACATGCTGTGAAATAAAAGGTTGCTGATGTGGCTTTTAATTACACAATATTTTATTAAAACATGTTTTTGACATTTGGCTTCGGTGATGGTTTTTTCATTCCACTTTACAGCGATTATTTGGTTTGTTCAGCTTCATGCTATAGTCACATGCAATAGGGCTGGACGATATGAAAACATACACACACACACACACATATATATATATATATATATATATCTCAAAATTATCTATATATTACTGTTTCTATAACAATGTTGAAAAATGAGTTGAACTGCAATGTTGAACGGCAATACTTAGAGTGAAGCTGGAGCGTAGATACTGTTTTGCTAACATGAAGTATGGAGTTAACAAAAATAAATGAAATATTGAGATGTGAAATTACCTATATAAGCTTAGAAATGTTGGCCATAATGCGCAGCCCACAAAACGCAATACATAAATCTAAAGAGTTGCTGTCTCTAATCCTTTGCAGTGCAGATGTACATAATGTGAGTATTGCATTTAAACATATTTGAAAAAAATATGAACCCATCCTTACAGTAAATTACAGCTATGCTGCCCCTGTTTCAAAGTGAATTCTTCTTCCATTCCTATTTCCGTGTACAGGGTGGGCTGGTGTTGTGGGTTGTGGGTGTAAGAACTTGGAGGGAGTATACTTCACTCTGTCAAAACACCTTCTTTCCAGCTTAGCAGGAAGAGAAATGAGAACATGGCACAGTTTGTCTTGTTCCTGTCTAAACAAACATTACATTTTCCAAGTCTGTATATTTTAGCGTTATAAAGGCGACACGGCTGCAGACACATTAATTCTGGGCTGTACAGTTAACATTTAGTCATCATTTGAATGGCACATAGAGACACATTTCACATTGACGCAGTTAGTTGTGTAATGACTCCTGCAGTCTGTCTGGATATGGTCAAGACGCAAGCAGGAGATGTACTCAGGGTGCAGGGTTTATATTCTCTCTTTGCATAATTTACAAATGTCCAGTGGTTTAATAAAAAAAAAAAGATTAAACTAAAAACACTCATTGTATGCTTGCCATGCAAGAGACTTGTTTCTTGCTACAGAGCTACTTCTCGGGTTTTGGTTTTAGAGGGTAGTCCATGAACAATTTATGTGCTCTTTTGTTTGTTTACTGTGGTTTGCTGGTCATAAAAATAAAGTCAGCTGAAGGAATCTCTCTTGCTCGTGTTCCCTCTCTCTCTCTCTCCGAGTATTTTCTCTCACTCTCTCTCTCTCTCACACTCTGTTGGCTGGCTGTCAAACCCTCCGAGCCATTTGGACGTCACACCCACCCTTGGCCAGAGCTGAAATTAATTGCTGACTAAAAAAGTGCCTAGCAACTCCCTTGCTGCGCAGCAAAAACACATCAACAGGTTGTCACTTGTGATATCAGGCGGGTTTCCTCCACTGAATTACAAGAGCTGACACTAGTAAATTATACAGCGCCAGTGGAATTTGCATGACATCACAAAGGTGCAGCATTGACAACAATAAGAGGAGATAATACACAGTGTACGCAATTTATTAATATTTTCTTTCAGTTTTGGTTACATATCTAGTGCGGGTGCTACATTCGTTGGAGTTATCATAACTGTCCATTTCTGACTCGTAAGTATAGTGATCATGTTAACATCCCAGTAAGTACCTGTTCCTGTTAATCGTGGGCAAAGTTTCAAATAATATGATAAACATAAAAGTAAGGCCTGTGAGCACAAACTTCAGGTTTCCAACCGTTCTAACACTGTTTCCAAAAGTTTTTTTTCATTTGGACCTGATGTTACATTGTGCCTGGTTTCTATTCATAGGCCTATACTACAAGCACACTGCAGAGTGATGATGTAAATTTCTCCCCTTCTTCTGATCACATTTGTGCTGGAACATGTTTGATGATGTCATTTTTGATTTAGAACCTTTTATTGGTGCTTTTTCACGGCAGAACGTGTTGCTGCTATACTTTATTACAGTCATTGCACTGCTGCATGCAGCTACATGTTAGCGTCAGGGAATGTAATCTTGGTTGTCGATGTTGTTACTTCTCCCCTATTTGGATAACATTCCTGATGAAAAGATGTTCGATTTTGGGCTAATATGTTTAAATTGGTAATTTTTCACAGCAGAAAGTGACAAATACTGTACATCCACTACAAGTAGCTGCATGCTAACATCAGTGAATCATACAACTGTATAATCTTGGTTGCGGATGTTCATTTATCCCAAACTTAGGATCACATTCTGGCTGCAACACTCTATCGGTCTTTGTCAAGTGACGTGTGTATAGCGGACATGCCCCCTGTGCCATTTTGGGTGTACCATAGATGTAAACAACAGAAGGAACGAGTAGTGCAGTTTGGGAAGTTCAGCTAGCTTTATCAAAATCGACAAAATGGAGAAGCTCAAGAAAAAAAGAGAAAATATCGAGACAAATTCAACAAGGGCGCCAGGTCATTATTTGTCTAAGTTGTCAACAATCAACGATATAGATCTGTTCAACCTTGAAAACACATCTGCATAGGACCACTTGCATGCTACGCTCAATATCTGATGTGAATAAGTACTCATTATTGCAGTTTTTGCATTGAACTATCTGTAAATCTACTGTTCTACTGTTTCTGAAACTAAATATGAATTTCTGTTCTCTTTTCTTTGTCTGTACTGTTCGGTATCACTGTGCATGCAAATAGATGGATGTTCTAGATAAATACAACTTAATTTGAAGACCTTTAAAGCATTTAGCGTAAGAAAGTCATTCAGCATGGACAACCTCATCAACATGCCATATCACCTGCAGTCTGCTGAGTCTACAGGAATGCTCACAGTAGGAAATTGAAAACTAATTCACACAAGTCGGGGCAACGGAAATTAAAATAATGAAGTCAAGCATTTGGAGTCATAGATTCAAAACCTGAAGGAGTTTGGTTTGAGACTTTTTTTATTAACCTGCATCTTTGGTCGGGGTGAAGGCTTATGAAGTGCAGCTGGCAAACAGTCCCCGAGGCAAAACATGTTTGAAATGGACCAAGACAACCCTCTCGGTTACTGTTTTGTTTTTTGACCACATTTTGGTTTCTCATCACGCTCTGTTTTCTTTAACATACAGTGTATGTGGCAAATAGTTTGCTGTTTGCACGACAATATGTACCATATTTCTAGAAGCATAAAAACATGTCTCAGTCTCCGATTCAAACACCACAGAAATTCCTTCAATGATTTTGTGCCTGTAATTTTCACTCAAAAGACAACATGCATGTCATGACAATCTTTCCTTATCTTTCCATCTCTTGCTGGTGCTATCTTCCACTTCGGGCAAAGAATGTCTGCTGCTGTGTCAGGGTGTGCAGGCAGCGGCTGCATGAGTGAGCAAACAAGCAGAAAAATGAGCTGACATGAAACAGGGATGACTTGTAACTGCCTCAGGTCCCAGATTGTTCATGGGTTCATACATGAAAAGTCACCTTATTTATAGGGCAGGACACGAATCTTAGACTAATTGGGTATTTGTTCATCTTGCAGGTATTCGGTTTTCAATGTTGGGGTTTGGATATTTCTTTTTTTTTTGGTAATAATTAAGTACTTAAAATATAAACATATTTTCTTAGGTCCATATTATAATCTCTGAAATTGACACACAGATATTATTCACAATACTGTATATTAAGATTAAGATTATGGGGAAATTCAAACTGCATTTAACCAATCCTTTTTTTACTCACCAGTGAACACACAATGCTTAGAAGCAGTGGGCAGCACATTGCTGCACGCTCAGGGAGCTGTGTGAAGGTTAGATGCCTTGCTCAAGGGCACGTCAGTCCTTGACTTGTCAGTCCTGGGTTTCGAACTGGTCTCTCGTTACAAGGCCGATTCCTAACCTCTAGGCCACGGACCAATACAATTGATTGGCTATGTTCTTTTTAAGTGTGTTGGGGCAAGTCTTACAGAGAGTCAAGTCACAACTATTCACATCAAATGTTCAAATGATTGCATATATTTCAGGTTTTGAAATGCTGTCCAGTAAAATGAGCCAGTACATAATGTGCTTTTACAGTACTGACACAAAGCTGCCTAATAATTTAATATGTAAGGTATTGAGCCTTTATTGTATTATTCAACCCAGGTCACAGCAGTCAAGTCTTCACTTTGTGACATATGTCTGACTTGAGTCCAAATCTCGAGTCTCAAGTGTATGGCTCGGTAACAACTTAAAGTCACCTGAGGTGAGATCAGAATTCTGACTGCATAAACTGGATTTTTTTTTTTTTCATATGCATGAAAAAAGTTTTACACATAACACCAGCTCACTATTAGCTTTTAGTTGTGAAATACTTGACCTGCACTCTACAGCTCCCCAGCTGTCATGATTCAGACATTTTTTCCTGTACAGCTAATTGTGACAAAAGTGCAAAGACTAAATTGATGTTAAATATCTTAACAAGTCCATGTCTTACAGGGATGGCATCTGGACCCTTAGGCCTTGGTTGACCCATCACAGCTCTAATTGTGTATTCATTAAAATAGTTTAGTGTCTGGAAGGCCTGAATGTAGCTCTGATAGTTCAGGGTATCACCCAGGGAGTAGGACTATGCTCTAGGGTATCATGGGGGAAGATTTTATCTATAGCTCCATTCATGGGGAAATATTTCTGTCCATTTAGCGGAGGACTGTCTCTCAGTGGGCTGAGCCAGAAGATAAGAGAGATGACTAAGGGCAGGAGACAAGCTAATGGGAGGAAGATTTCCCATGGCTGGCCAAACCACTAGCAGCTGGCCATCTGCAAAAACACTACAAAGCATGAAAACATGATATTCCCAACAAGCTTCGGCCATCATCAGGATCAGATTCACAACTTTTACTTTTTGCATTGTTTTGAAATGATGGCTTCAGGCTGCACAGAGTAGCACGCAGCATTATTTGTCACTCTATTTCTTCTGTGGTTTGAGTAAAAATTACAGGTTTAACTCTTCAGACATGAACCTTCTTCTTCTTGAATGGTCTTTATTTGAAAAAATGGAGTCAGATTATTGTCTTTTACTTATATAACTCTTTTTTTGTTTTAACAGATTTCTACTGAAAAAAGATATTTTAACAGAAGCCTAGTTATTATGTACTGTATGCACAGTCTGGTCTCAACATTACGTTCCAATGCAGCTAAACTGCATCATAAAATACATTTAGAGTCAAATGTATTCACTCCCAGTTTACTTTTGATCAAAGTCTGTGGAGGCTGGGGTGGATGGATGGATAAACAAGGCTTCTATTCCCGTCCCATGTGAAGTAAATGTCATTGTTCAGTCATTTACGTACCAAAAGTCTCATTTTAACCCAAACTATTACTACATTTACTAAACCGAACCAAGTAATACAACTGTTAGCCAGGAAAAATATATTTCCCTTGAAACAGTGATAAAAAAAATGGCTATATGCAAATTATACATATTTATTCATTACAACAAATAACAAAACAACTTAGGCAGTGACCAGGAAGTCACATACGTATATAGTGTTTAATGCAGCAGACATGCAAAATTAATAGGCTTATTGTTCGATTTTGAATCTGATCCAAGTCCTACCTTATGCAGATAAACCTAGCAATCCCTCGCCCACTAAATAAACAGACACAGCAATGAGTAGTTCTTACTAAAAGTTATATTTATCTCCTTCATTATTTATTAATCTGCGTCTCAAAACCGAGATACAATCCGATCCGTTGCACCCCTAGGAATTTTTAGGAAACAGATTTACCATGCATCCAAATGTTGTTGTGTTTCCTGCTGCAACACACTGATCCTTGTAGTTTAGAATGAACAAGGTCCTCACAGGGCAAAGATGAGAAAATACTTCTGGTCATATGAACTGGGAAAAAAGGGAAGCAAATAAAATTCAACTGCTTATTAAGGGCCAAATCTAAAAAAAAGAAAAAAAGAAACCAATAATGGAAATACAAAAAAGCAATTATTCTTAATATCAAAGACATAGATAATGAGCTCCTCAAATTAACTATGTAGACGCACAGTTCAAACTAGTAATATGGACTCTGATAATGTACAACACTGCAGCTGCCTGTTTGCTTTGTGAACCCTGATGATAATCAGCCTAGTTATAATGTCTCGCCAGTGAACAAAATATAACTTTATTTGATCTAAGCGCCATGTTATGTGACTGCAGGTGACTTTCTGACTCATGAGAGCAACACAGGAGAAGATCTGCCCAGATTACTTGCTAATCGTAAATTTGTAATGAGCTTGTTCTCCCAAAGCGCGCTATAGTTACACATCAAAGCCCTCCACAAAATCTAAACATGCAATTAGAATTAAAATACTGATTAGAGTGAGATTTAGTGTGGAAAAAACACACATGCACACACTCATACACTCTCTCATGGACCAATCCAAAGCCACTGACAGAAAGCCTGCGGTCTGCGAGAGAAAAAATGTCCATAAACACGAGTGTGGGTTTGCCTTGGCTAAAGCCTGTTACTGTCTCCCTCTTCAGTGGGTGTGTAAATCTTTTCTGCCTGGTGTGCTGTGAATCTGTGTGTAGCCTTAATCAGCACTCCCTGCCAACATGTTTTTTTTTTTTCCCCCCTCCGACAACTTTGCGGTGCACAATCGTTTCGATGTTTCCCGTCTCTGTCAGTGGCGAGGGCCCCGGGCCAACACAGAGATGGAATATAGAGTCATGAGCCAGTCAGACTAACGGCCCCGGCTATTTCCTGTGGCGCGGCACAGAGCGATGGGATTGGCCTCCACTCTGCTCTCCAGTATGAGAATCTTTGCTGTGTTGCATCAGACTTCACTTAAGCAGATTGGTGCAGATCTCTCCTCTGTTTTCACTTAAATCTGCTCTTTTCTCTGTGCAGTTTCACCTCTTCCCTGCCTGTCTCACTACCTGTCTTTCTCCAAGATGAGAGAGACAGAGATGACTGTCTGAGATGACTTGAATATTTCTGCTCCATAACATGAA
Organism: Centropristis striata; assembly: GCF_030273125.1. Classification (NCBI taxonomy): domain Eukaryota; kingdom Metazoa; phylum Chordata; class Actinopteri; order Perciformes; family Serranidae; genus Centropristis; species Centropristis striata. The sequence goes on from NC_081523.1 coordinate 25,521,537, forward strand.
TTCTAAGTGGGTTTGAAGCTGCGGTTAATCAGTGGTTCATCGTTCCTGTGACCAGTGTTAATTTTGTGGGGGAATCTGACCACAGCGAGGTCCATTTGTAAAAACAAATATTAAGACGGGCAAGCTTCTGAGACTTTTTCAGCCAAAGAAACCAGAAAGAGAAATCCAACCCTGGGATGATGAAAACATATTTCTACTCTGGTTATGTGGGGACACCACCAGAAGAAAGACTGCGACCCATCTGGGTTTCTGACCAGCAGTTAAAGGCACATACTCCAAAAACCAGCACAGCTTTCCAACAAAAGACTCACATACTATGACACACCTATTTATACAAGACTGCTGTGATAACTAGTGGGTTGTAAGTGCAAATAGTTACACACAGGACTGCTAAACCACAATAATACACACATATACATGACACAAAATATGTTTCTGTTGCCTTTCATTTCAAAATCCTGTTCAAACATCACAACATTAAACATTTACAGCATTTGAGCGACATCACATCGCTGGTCAGGAGGGTCATAAATCCAGACCTGACAGAAGTTCAAAAAAGAAAAACAAAACGATTAATTATGAGAAGAGCAAAGGAAGAAGTCAGGTGACAGTATAATAGAGCAGCATCTGGCTTTAATGGGAGTGATCACTGTTTCCAACCAACAGCATGACTTTTACAACATTTGAATGGGGACTCGGGGGCTGTAACCGGCCTGCTAGGGAGTTCAGCCCGGCCCGCAGGATGAATTTGAAAGTTTAAAAAATGCATGAAAGACACTATAAAAGGCACTATTTTTATATAGTAATAAGCAATTCCTAAATTATCAGCTTAGTCAGAGTAGAAGATGCTGCACAACTCTGGGACTCAAGAAGCCATGTTTGTTACGGTGCAGTCTACTTTCTACTCTCCAGGTGATTACTTTCTTCCTTATACATTTAACAGCACCCTCTTTAGTTTGTAAGTTGTAGGGAGTCAATTTAGGTTTTTAATTTTTTCATGTACATGTGAAAATTGAGTTAAAATAAGTCCTAGAAGTTGATAAAGTGCAATACTATATTTTACTATACTTAACGTTTTGTGCCTTTGTACAATCACTGTGATCAATTGTAATGCACACATTTAAATGATAAACAGAAGCACATTTGCAGGTTTGTCTGAAGAAATCTGAGCTTGTTCATGATATGTTTTGTAAAACATACATATTGTCAAGTGAGTTGAGATCTACTCGCCACACACCAGCTAAGCAGAATAAGGCTGTGGAAACCAGGGACTTTCCAGCAGGGTAACAACAGTTGGTGACAGTTGGGCGCTTTCCTAATAAATGATGTGATGCACGAATGGCACTGTAATGATTGATGTTGATCTTGTATGATTTAGTATGATTATTGTGAAAAAGATGCTAATGAAAAGTTGATGATGATTGTATGTGAAATGATGAGGTCAGTATAGGTCAGTTTGTATCAGTATGTGTGGTAACCGGATTGATCGTTAGAAATTTTGTAATAAGGTGATTGAGACAGGGCGAAGCCAGTAGACAAAGGGGAACTCCAAAGAGGAAGGATCAAGCCGAGACATGGTGTACGTGCGGAATGTGTTGGGCCGAAGGAGAGAGGTGAAGAAGAGGTGAGAGGGACGGTCCGAGAGATCGTGCCATGGCAACAGTGGAAACCAGAAGAGAGATGTAACCAATGAGAGGACTGGTGAGGAGTGGCAAGGAGGAAATGCTCTGAAAGAAGGAGCCGCAGAGTATAAAAGCTGTAACACAAGAAATAATCTTTGTCATCCTTCTCGGGGAGCTGCAAGACTCTTCAACCGACTCTCAAGAGCTGAAGACGAAGCCTGATCGACCACATCGGGGGAAAAGACTCCAGTCCTACAATCAAGAAGAAGACAGAGTGAGGACGCTCACATCAAGAAAGAAGATTCCAATCTGACCGGTGAAGATGAGAGACTAGTGAGAAGAGGGGTGACCATTCCAACGCCAGTCGATGATCGATTAAAGTCTTCTTTCCGAGTTCTCACTGAAGCCAGGACCAAGGGACCAGTCAAGGATCGCTCCGACTCTGGACAGAGTGGAGAGCCACAGGTGAGGCCTGAAGCCGGGCATTGCAAAAGAGTTACTTGGCCAGACAACTCTCACGTCTCCTTCTCCAAAACCTTCAAGTTTAATACCCAGCTACAGCTTCATTCAACACAGGCAGTTAGGATATCATGGTAAGACATTAAGTAGATGATAATCATTTTATGGTTGAGATTTTTGAATATTTTAAGTAATCACTTTGGAATCAATTTATGCTGTAAGCTTGCACCTTGCTATACTATCAATACATTTTCAATTGCATTTAAAGTGAAGTAGTGGACCTTAGATTTTTGAATCTTTTGGTATTAAAAGGTGGTGTGTAATAACTAGGTTTTTATTGGTTACCCTAGCCAAAGAAATTTTAACTATCCTTGAGGCTTGAGAGCTGCCGTTAAACGGGTGTGGCCAGTGTGGTATCTGTATTCCAGGGTTTCTCAACAGGTTCCATTCTGGAGTAAGCAGGATAGGTGTCCGGACCAAGGCAGTCAGAAGCTAGGCGAGTCTCCTCACCACCAGCTTGAATTATAGGTTCCCAAAATACCTGCTGAGATAATTTCCCCAGGAAAAGGAATCTGACCCCTTAGTGGGAAGCTGGTCCAGAAGTCCCTATACAAGGGCAATCTCTGGGATCAAACACGTGGCGCCCAACGTGGGGCGTGACAAAAGGAAGATTGTCGTGCCCCCGGAAGAACCACAGCGGGGGTAAGCCGCCGCTGTTCGTGTGACGCAACCCAGGAGAGAGAGAGGCTTAAGGCAGCGAAGACATCTGACCGAGAGCCGAAATGAAGCACTCTGCAGGAAAGCAGTGCTGTCTGGTGATCAGCTAAGGAGAGCCAGAGCTCCACGAGTGAACCAGGGAAGCGGAGGAAGGAGCAACCGAGGAAACAGAGGATCGAGTCCCTGAGAGCGGCGCTGAGTAACCCAGAGTCTGAAATTCATCCCTACCCGAGGCGCAAAGGGAGGCTTTGAAGAGCAGACGACTCGAGACGAGGAGGAGACCCAGAGCACCGCGAGATGGCGGCAGCAGCGAGGGCAGAGGCGCAAGAATCGAATCTGGGAGGACAAAGTGATCCAGAGGCCAGGAGGGTGGCCAGAATTCCACATCGAGTATATTTAATCGGAGACGGATTCTCCACTTGGAGCGAAGACGTCATGCAGCACTTCCTGAAACATGTGAAGGGAGGTTTAGAAGGAATTGAAGAACAGATACACAACATGCTGGACAAAAGGGGGTTCTACTATGCAGGCACATGCCTAGATGGCCAGGCGCTAATAATACTGAAAAATCCCCAAGAGGTGAAGACTAAAGAAGGAGTCCTGGAATGGATAGAGTGGTGGATTGGGTTGCTCCAAGGATGGGAGAGAGGAAGAATCACTGCCTTAGTAAGTCCATCCAAGAAATATGACCCCATCGTGAAGATGACAGCGAACCTACTAAAAGTAGATTATGTGCTAGACGTACCCCCAGGCAGAGCAGCATCGCAGCCTAAAGAGCATCAGGAGAAACTGAAAGAGTTGGAAGGGCTGGGTGCCAAACTGCGACAAGAACACCCAGCAAACGAAGCCCAGAGAGTTACCGGAGAACCATCTGACAAAGATAACGAACCCGAGGACACCGAGGCTGGAAAACAGATGACGGAATACCATGAGTCCATCCCAGGGCAGGGCCCAGAAGAGCAGCCGGCGGTGGTAACCATGACACAACCAACCCCTCCTGAAGAAGCCTTCATCAGGAGCCCTCAAATGTGTATGGAGAATCTCGTGATCCTCTATAGTTGGTCTCCACCAGCGCCAGCAGCATTTGACCCGGAGGAACTTGTTGTCGAGGATATCGATGATAACGACTCCCTGTTTGCCATGAAATACCCCGACCAGGACGATGAGGACAACTCATCTGAGGAAGAATGAGGCTACAAGTGATCTCAAGGAGGGGGTGTCAAGTGAGTTGAGATCTACTTGCCACACACCAGCTAAGCAGAATAAGGCTGTGGAAATCAGGGACTTTCCGGCAGGGTAACAACAGTTGGTGACAGTTGGGCGCTTTCCTAATAAACGATGTGATGCACGAATGGCACTGTAATGATTGATGTTGATCTAGTATGATTTAGTATGATTATTGTGAAAAAAATGCTAATGAAAAGTTGATGATGATTGTATGTAAAATGATGAGTTACAATGTTGATGTGTTTTGATGGAAAAACTGTGCAATGAATGCAATAAGGTCAGTATAGGTCAGTTTGTATCAGTATGTGTGGTAACCGGATTGATCGTTAGAAATTTTGTAATAAGGTGATTGAGACAGGGCGAAGCCAGTAGACAAAGGGGAACTCCAAAGAGGAAGGATCAAGCCGAGACATGGTGTACGTGCGGAACGTGTTGGGCCGAAGGAGAGAGGTGAAGAAGAGGTGAGTGGAGAGCCACAGCTGAGGCCTGAAGCCGGGCATTGCAAAAGAGTTACTTGGCCAGACAACTCTCACGTCTCCTTCTCCAAAACCTTCAAGTTTAAGTCTTCAACACAGGCAGTTAGGATATCATGGTAAGACATTAAGTGGATGATAATCATTTTATGGTTGAGATTTTTGAATATTTTAAGTAATCACTTTGGAATCAATTTATGCTTGCACCTTGCTATACTATCAATAAATTTTCAATTGCATTTAAAGTGAAGTAGTGGACCTTAGATTTTTGAATCTTTTGGTATTAAAAGGTGGTGTGTAATAACTAGGTTTTTATTGGTTAAATTTTAACTATCCTTGAGGCTTATTTTCACAGCCACTACAATTAATTAGGTGAAAGTCCGGTGTCTGTTGGACTGGTCCACCAGCCCGATCTCCACCCTCCACAGACTGTGATGCTTGTTATGCTATGTCACCAGGCCAGAGCTAAAGCTTAAAGGTGCCGAGAACATTTTGCAGAAGCGTACAATGCCAACTTCTTTTCTGGCAGCTGGACTGTTAATGTCAACTTCTCTGTGCTAGGATTCCCTAAATGTTAATTTTTAAGGAGGTCTATATTGATGGCTGAATTATTCACACAACTTTGCTTTCCAAAAGAAACTTACGTTGGATAAAAATGTGGCTTACAACTGGCTAAAAAAGTAAATTTATGACATTTGGTTGCAATTGATTGTTACCTTGATTAAAATTATTGATTTTTCTGGGTTTCAAAAATTGTTAGAAACAGATGGGATAATGTAAGTACACAACTCAACATAATATATAACAAAAGTTGCTTTTTGACATTTTAATGTGGAAAAGTTACATATTATACCTTTAAATGCATCCACTTAATTCTGCTGCCAGATGGGAACTCTGGAAACTCTTGTCATCGTTTGATGTTCACCCTAAACCACCTTTCTTCCTCCTCCTTATTACCTGTGGGTAACAACACAGTGCGTGTATGAAAGAGAGTTAAAGGGAGCTCTCACCCTCTTAGGAACAAAATAAGTAAGTGTTGCACTCCAATAGGTAGCCAAATGCACCTGGTTAGAAATGATCTGCAAACCTCCAGGGTGACCTGCAGCAAAGCTTTCTCTCTCTTTATGAGCCAGCTTCGGATAATTACGTATCTTTTACAGTACAGTTTCCAGTCAAGAGTGCTTCACAAACAAAGAGGTTTACGGGGATCTGGAGAGCTGCTACATCTCTTCAGCGTTGCTCACTTTCAAAGGTGCACAAGGAGAGGTAGTTTACTTTGGCTGGTGTTGAGCCGAGCTCAGTCAAGCAGGGATTTGAAAAGAGATCAGAAGGTTTCACATTGTGGTCACTTTGTTTGATTGGACTTAATTCCTCTGAGTGCCACTAACACACTTTCCTTTGTTGATGAACTGTGAGTGACAAAGAGCACACAAAAAGCTGCTTGTTAGATAACCGCGACTGCTGAGTGAAGGCATTTACATGATTTCAATCCACATTATAATGTGTACCGGTTCAAACCTGAAGCTTCACTAAAGTACACATGTTCCAAATTATCACCAGCTTCTGAATGGCTGCAAAAGCCACACACACACACACACACACACACACACACACACACACACAAGTGCATGAATGAAAAGCTAAATAAAGCAACAAAAGGTGTTATCTAACAGGGGCTAAGATTATGCAAGCAAAGGGTTAGAAAGTTAAATTTGGCGGCATGCCCTTTGCTCTTCTCCTTGAGGTTTTGTTTGTTTAAAAGCATTACATCCTGAAAGCTCCTCGAGGTGCTAAAGAGGGAGGGAGGGCCGGGTGTCAGGGGGATGTTCCTCTTCCTCAAACCAAAAGGAGACATTTGTTGCCAAAGTGTTGGTTTCCGACACAAAGAGTTTTGTTTAGTTTTAAAAGAATCGACTGAAAATTAAAAGCTTACAGTTTTCATAATCAGTTAATCCTTTAAGTCATTAAGCAAGCAAGAATGTCAAACATTCACTGGTTCTATCTTATCTAATGTGAATATTTGCCAGTTTTTTTTATTTTCTATGTTCCTATGGGTTTTTAACTGTTCATCTGATAACACAAGCTGTTTGAATACATCTCAGTGGCCAACATAACGCTTTCTGTCAAATCATAATAGATAAACTTATAAATTATTATACGTTAAAAGTGTCTTATGGATGTTCTTAAATAGTTTTAAATTAGTAAAGAACATATTGATGCATTCATAACAATGCCTGCTTTACCATAACGTTTTACTGTTGGTGTTAAGTAAATTGTAATGCTTTTTCATGCTTTTAAAAGAATCTCTGCCGCATCAGAAGTGATTATAATGTAAAATGCTAAATAAGATTTAAAAAACAACACAAAGAGAATTACAAGTAAAATTTGTCTGCTTTAGGAATAGAACCTCAACATATACACTCAATGACCACTTTATTAGGTACACCTGTTCAGCTGCTTGTTAACTCTAATATTTCATCAGCCAACCACATGGCAGCAACTCAATGCATTTAGGAATGTAGATTTAAGTGACTTTGAACATGGCATGTACAGAGAATGGTTCGAAAAAGAAAAAATATACAGTAAGCCAAAATACCTTGTTGATGGCAGAGGTCAGAGGAGAATGGCCAGACTGGTTGAAGATGATAGAAAGATAACAGTAACTCAAATAACCACTCGTTACAACAAGGTCTGCAGAGGAGCATCTCTGAACAAACAACACGTCTAACCTTAAAGCAGATGGGCTAGCAGCAGAAGACCACAGCGTTTTTGGAAGCTAACCCACAAGTAAGAAAAAGATAAAATACATGATAAAATACATTTTGTAGAGCTTTATTTACACTATGTGATAAAAACAGTGAGTTGGAACATTTGACTCTAATTCTCTGCATGCTTTATTAACATTGTAGAGTCTAACATTGAAATGTTACGATAAAGCATTAATTATTATTGATGCAACATTATGTACTTCACTCTTCTTAACAAATACAATAACTTAGCATATTGTACAGCCTGTTATAGCACACTAAACAAAAAATCTTCCATACGTCAGTGAACCAACTCATCATAACAAATATCTTCATTTAAAAATTTCAGTGGCTTGAGAGAAGCTGTGATGACAACATAACGAACCCTACGACTTAGCTTGGTCATTTCACTTTTGGTAAACACTGAGGTCTGACAACAGTGGCGGTAAAGTGGGTTTACGAAGGAGGAGGTCTGTGATGACAAACTGAGGGCACTTCTGTCAAACTCTGTTCCACTTCTTCTCCATCTCATAACACAAACCGAGCCCTGACAGACAAAGATCAACACTGGGGTGAGTTTAGCCGGAGCCAAACGGCGGCTGCACACCTCATCTCTCAGCAAACGCAGCATGTCTCCACCTTACGACGATCAACAGGGAGAGAAACTGAGCAGAACAGCTGAGAGCAGCCAGCTGGCCCATTTACACACAAACAGAGTAAGTGACAATTTAAAAAACGCTCTTCTAGGAATGTCTCACATCTATTAAACCGAGGACACGCTAGATTAGAGAGAAATATTGTCCTCATTAGCACAGGTTTAGCATCATCTGGTGCTAAATGGTCTGGATCAAGTCACACTGGAGCTTTCTAAGATGTATGAGCGACTCCTGCACTTCATTCCTCCATAAGTAGCAGCAGCTCACACAGGCGCAATCAGGCTGCAACTAATGATCATTTTCATTCACCACAAATCTGATCCAATTATTTTTTTCATTAATTTACAGCTGGATCTATCGCTGGAAATTACTTCATTAAGATTTTATTGATACAAAGACAATTATCAGTCCAATACTTTTTCAATTCTTGATCAATTGTATTCATTATTATTATTATTTTATGTGGACATAGGATGGACACAGGTAAATAAGGTATTATTAACAAAAATGAAAACATTTAACCTTAGTGTTGAGAATGGACAGAAGTCTTGACATGAACTACAAAAACTTTTTTTGATCATCCAGTAATGACTATTTACTTTTTCTTTTGTCAGTGGCAAAGACGCTGCCATGGTGGCCTGGCATAACTGCGTGTTCCCAACAGAAACATCCATCCATCCATTATCCTTAACCGCTTATCCAAACTTGAGACATGGGGGGCTGGAGCATGCGTAAGGCAGTCTGTGTGGCTCTGATGCATATCCTCTCATTCTCATTCACTTTTCTTGTTAGATTTTGTAATTTCTCCATGGCCTTAGAAAAGGTTCCATCAGGTGCTGTGTTATTAGGGATAAATGTGAAACAATATTTTCCATATAAACAACAATATTTTCTTTTGCATACTGCCCCATTTTTTTTAGGTAATAACCATTCTAGCACCTCTGTTCTGAAATGCTATTATGCTGGTTGAACGTAACTGCTCACCAATTGCCTTCAGGATATCACTTGTGAAGTTGATGAATCTCTGATGATTGTAATAAACATAATTCATCAAGTTAACATTCTTATTAATTGTGATCCATCGAAGTATTGACTCCAAACTGCCCTGACTTCATCCTGAGCTTTAAACTCGTGAGGGATACCAACGGGTTGTCCAATTTCATTTAAAGTTAATCCTTTCAAAGGGAGAAAATTGTTGTTTATTTCTATGGGTGTCCCCTGGTAAGTTTTGATGTTCATCGCCTCATTTACTCACACTCACACTCACACACATTACTACCATTAGCACTCGTAACCTTACCAAAAGCACAGAGTCCTATCCAAGTTATATTGCAATGCACAGTTGTATTCCCCACTTCTTCACCTCCTGTAGCTTCTAGGAATCCCCCACTAGTGAAACATGCATACTCTGCTGTGTAATCTACTTGTAATCAGTTGACGGCTCATGTTTTGATGTGACCAGGCTAAATTCAGCGCATTGTTTGTCACAGGTGTAATCTGGGCAGCTATCCGAATAGCTATGAATTCTTCTGGAACCAACAATCTGCACAGGATACCACACATAGGAAATTTAAAAATAGTTTGTAAACTTGTCTTTTCTACACAATTGACTCTGGACTCAAGCCCATTCTTTGAACGTGTGTTTTTCTGGCACTACTGGAGGAATTGACAATGGGGATTCAGCACACATTATACACTCATTAAATGTCATCTCTTTGATTGTATACATTGCCCATTTGTACCATTTGTTTTGTACAGCGGTCTCCCATAATCCATCTGATGAAGCATACACTCTCCTTTGTCTTGGTTTAACTATTCTCCACTGATCCCCATCTGTGAGTACCTAATCTAATCCTGCTTGCTCATAATCATATAGGTCCTGATCTTCTTTTTGATCATATAGATCCCACATAGATTCCCCATTTGGATAACTGAACTCCCACCCACACTACACACTGTTGACTCTTCTATTTCTAATACTAGAATGTCACGTCTGATCAGATCACCTGTCACTTCCTGTGGTGGAATTATTGGGTCTACCTGCTCTCTTTGCTCAAGTTTTAGTGCAACTCTACTCTCAGCATTTGTCTCTGCACTTTTCACTTGGATATGTGCAAAATACTCATTACTTGGACTGAAACCAGCATCAAATCTCACTTCAACTTCAAGCGCTTTCCCTACTTTAACATCAATCTTACAAGCCCCAGTTCCCCATATTTCTCCTCCCTCATTGAATTTGAACCCACTTAGCTGTCTCCTTACATAATCCTTGGAAACCACTATGTGACATATATTGTTGACCTAATATCTCCCCCTAAACATCCACTGCCCATAACCCCCAATTCTCAAAAAAGGACTTTGAATGGCAAGAGCCTGTCCATAAAAGAAAAAGGGAAGCTGTGACTTTGCAATGCTACAAAAATGCCAAAGAAAAATATAACAGGAATGGAAATTCAATTGGCAAAAGTTTTATGGGCCAAGAAATGCCGCCAATTCAACTTGAAAATCACTTAACAAAAGTACATATGGCATCAATGAATATGGGCTTTATTTGAGGAAAATTGGCCCTTATATTTTAGGACAGGATTATCAAACAAAGCAGTAAGAAGTTATTTTTTACCGTCTGTAAAGTTACGTTTTGTTCCTGAGGCTGAACAAATGTTTGGGCTAAGCCCGGCCGACGAGTGTACACAGGTATCTCATTAGGATCTTTTCTCTGGCTGGTTAACCACCACCAAACATACACAGCTTGGCTTCACGCCTGTAGAAGAAGTACTAATGTCAAGATTAAACATTGCGGTTTCCCCCAAAAAATGAGGCCAGAGTACATACACACACACACACACACACACACACACACACACACACACACACACACACACACATCAAAAAGACTGAACCTGCACTATGATGTTCTGCAATTAGTTTGTGTTTTGTTTGATGATGATCTCCTCTACCCTGGGGCTGTTTCAGCTACATGATGAATTTGTCCCACTAACCTCATCATACAATCCCATCCTCCAGCTGCTCTCCGCCTCATGCCACAACATCTGATCAGCTGGCACAGACAAAACATTATTTTTCCCAGCTACTGTATTAAAATCCAAGCAGGTTAAGAGTTGAAGGAAAACCCATCAGCTCATCACACACACACCTCTCCTCTGATAGCCAAACCACAAACTGTGTGAATCAGAGGATCCTATTTCCAGCACATCACAATATATTGGCTTTAATTACATTTAACAACCTTTAATGAACTCTCATCTTAAAATATTTTCTTGTCTGAAAGATGCTGCTGATTTATGGAGATGAAAACATATGAGAGATTAACTGTACCAGCTCGCCTCTGTGGCTTGGATTGAAACATAGAAACATAGAAAACTAAAATGGCACTCCACCTCCACATACAGACACAGAGGGTCCCATTTCTCAAGTTGGGAAGTTGTATTCCAATGTCGATGTGTTCATGAGCTTTAAGTTGTAATGTTGAAAAAACATGGACGCTAATTAGAGTGTTTAAACATTTTGATAGCTGTTTCCAGTATTTGCATGGCAAACGGATCAGCAAGCCATGAAATATTATCTTGGACTAATTTTTCATATTATTCCAACACCACATGAATGCAGCACAAATGCATTAGCACACAGGGTTCCTTCAGCTTAAGATAGATTAGATTTAAAAATGATGTCAAATATGTTTTTAATGACACTTGGAATTAATTTAGGAATTTTATATTTATATACCAAAGTTTGAGGAATAAAATTAAATGGCATTAATAACTTTGGGCTTTGCCCAAATCTTTATTGTAAAAAAAATAATAACTTTTTTGCTTTTAGTTGGGGAGTTTTCTTTGCAATTTTGTTTTTTTCACTCTGCAGGGATTCTACTGTCTTAATTCCCACCATGCCAAGATTGAAAAACTGGTTTCGCAATTTTGATTGTTGAACATTTATGCGCATTGGGTAAATTATTTCTTTTTTAAATCCTACTTCCTATGTTGATATTATTTAAACTTTTGAAAGCTTGATTGAAGACATTTTAATGTCAATTCAGGCCTGTCTTTTAAGACTTTTTAAGGATTTGCAGGAACCCTGCACAATGTTTAGGAAAATCCCAATTAATTAATGTATCCACACTTCAGATCCGCTCTGAATCACAGCTGAAGTGTTTGTACTTGGCCCTTACTACACCCTTCTACCAAGGTTCATGAAAATTGGTCCAGTAGGTGTCCTGTAGTCCTGCTGAAAGACAAACAACAAACAGCCAAACCACATTAGAAACATAATCTCCTTGACCGATGTAGCAGAAGATCTCAGAGAGGTATTAAAACCACCAAACAAAGCTCAAGTTGAGGCCAAAAATATTGTGTGTTGGACATGTAGAGAAATCTTTCAAATCTCTTGTAGAGATCCACAAATGTATTTTTTTAAAGAACCAGAAAAGGATGGAAGAAAAACAACATGAAAGAATCTAACCTCAAAACAACATAGAGGCTTTTATATGATTCTTTTGACTTTATTCGCTAAAAAAAACAAAACAGACAAACTATCCTGGAAAAAGAACAAGACATCAGCTGAAAGAGTTCTGAAATGTCCCACAGTCCTGATATGTGATTTGCTCCACAGAGACAAAGCCACCTGTCCGAGAGGCCCGCAGAGAGGCTGAAGGCCAAATCTCCAGCAACATGTCAGATTCTTTGATTAACATTCCTGCCCAGGACTCATTTAGCAGCTCTGTCAACAGGTGGACGCAGGGAGACAGGCGGCTCAGAGACAGAATTATTGGAGGGAATTCTGACTTTGTCCTTCATCACCGCTAATAATGAGACAGGTGAAAGAAGGGGCTGAACCTGTGAGTTTCCCCTTTTCTCCTCCCGTTCCACCCACTCCTCCTTTCCACAAAGAGACTAAAAGGCTGTGTGTGTTTGTACGAGACAGAGAGAAAAATAAAAAAGTGTGTAGGTGTCAGGAACAGAGAAAAAGGTCTGGTGGTGTTGATTTTGAGCCGTTTCTTTGGCAAGGACACTTTTTGCTTTTTAAAGAAAAAAAAGGGGTAGATTTCTTTTCCTTTTTTTCCAGGGACCCCGGGTTAGTAAATCCTGTGAAAGCAACAGCTGTTGTTTCCTTTTCTCCAAACAAAGGCCAAGGACCCACTGGAAGCTGATACGCCATTCAGGGGTGGTTGTAAAACGAAACGGGCGCAGAGGAATGAGTCAGTTCTTCTCTAAGCCATGACAATTTGTCGCTTCAGGCAAAGATAGTCCAACGAGAAGAGAATATCTAATGGCAACTCCTTTTTAGTTTCAGCTAAGAAGCAGGAAGGGGAGAAAAAAACAACGTGTGTGTATAATCAGACACGGGATGATTAATTTATTCAGCTCAACTGCCAGCGGGGAGGTGCCAAACAAATGAGTGAAGAAAAGCAAAGAAAGTGAGACACACAAACAACAAGTCTTTCTCAACTCGCACTTCACAGCTAATAATTTGCAGGGAGGGGAGCCGTATATCTCCACAGCAGACAGTGCCATTTTCATTTTGCAAATAAACAAACATTATTTTCAGTGTTTGGTTTTCCAAATCTGGAACTGATTGCCTGCTTCATAAATCCCACTGTAGCTCTTGTCGTAAAACATCAGAGTGTTGAGCAAGACTTTGTTCCCCATACACCACAACACTGTCCCCACTTCATACCGATTGTTCACTTCACCTCCAGCTTCGCAGCATGAATTATGTTGTCCCTTTGCCTGCTTCGCTGAGGTGCAGCTGTAGGTCAGACACTAATCTAAATATTTGCATCCTTCTCTCCACAAATCCACGTTCAGGGTTTTATGTTCGACTGTCAGTAAATAATGTTGCAGCTCAAAGTTAGACACAAGTCTATAAATCTCTGCTGTGTTGCCATCTCGGACCGTGCCAGCTAAATTAATTTCTGGAGCCCACCACCAACTTAACACTTGTGTTGCAATTGCTATGTTTGTTAGAGATGACCACAGGCACTTGGGAAGAACAGACAACTGCAGATTGTATTTGAGTCAGCCTTGTGGGAATGAATACCAGAAATGTTTGTTTCTCTGGAGTACTTCAGAGACATCTTATCTTATCTCAAACAGTCAGTATAGCCTGGCAGGTCACAAAGAACATGATTGCATGGCACGACTGCTGCAGATCTGATCCATGTGAAACAGTAAATAGAAATAGTAAATAGTAAAATAAAATTGCAAGGTGCATAGAGTGAAAACAATCACAAAAGGCAGCTCATAGCTGATGAAACCTGCTCTGCCTGCCTTTAGATGAGAAAATCAGTTCCACTGTCAAGTTGGTGTATAAAATATGAAGCCTTACAATCAGGTGACAGTTAGCTTAGCATAAAGCTTGGAAAGGGTTAAACATGTCTTGGTGTGTTTAAAGCATAGACTGTATAAAATATGGTCGTAGTCACCATGATGTCACCCATAGGTATCTGAAGAGTGGAAATGACTCTCCCGTGGCTCTGGTTGCATCAACTCGCTCCTCCTAACTCTTGGCTAGTCCAAAAAGAGTGCAAAGAGGTGGAAGAGGGGTGAGCTGAGGTGGGACGGATGCATTTATAAAAATTAGACAAGTGAGTTACCAGACTAGCCGTCTAGGCAGACTATACGTTTCATCCTGTTTCCAGTCTTTATGCTAAGCTAAGCTAAAAATTTCCTGGCTCTCAAACATTTCCCAAAATGTTAAATTACTCATTTCAACCCCAACTGTTAATTGTCTCATAGTCTTTTTTCTGTGCCTTCAGGGGTAAATCCAAGTTATCAAACTTTTTTCTGCCTGTGTGTGTGTGTGTGTGTGTGTGTGTGTGTGTGTGTGTTGAGGTTGCGTCAGGAGGGGGACTGAGGGCTGAGTGGAAGCAGCTGGCTCCAGAGAGGTTTACCTGTTTGATTGCTGCCAGCCCAGAACTGTCTGCTGTTGTCTGACTGATCCACACCAAGGGCTGCAGTCCGGCGAACACCACATAATCCCATTTAATCATTAAAAAATGTCTGAAAATCCATACAGCCAACCATCATTTATAAACTTTGTCCCAGACCGGGAAATGAAATTATTTGCTTTGCAGCATCTGCAGTAAATGTCACAGGCACCTGTCCCATTTTACATACATAAACTTACTTTACCTGTAAGAATAAGCTATAATTTTTCTAAAGCAGTCTGTATATATTTGAAAAATCCTGTATAAAGATTAAAATGAGTAGTTTCACATATTTCGGAAATGCAGCCAGGAGACAGTTAGCTTAGCTTAGCTTAGTTTAGCTTAGCAGACGCAGCTAGCCTGGCTCTGTGTGCAAGACTGTTTCTTGGCTAGGCTAAGTGACTTCCTGGTGAACTGCTGTCACTGTTACCATATAAGCTTAGCGAACTGGTCTCTGGCTCCACCTTTGTATTTTGAGTACAGACATGAGAATATTTTTAGTCTTTATTCTATCAGCGTTGATTTGAAGGTCCTATTTTATAAAAATTAAGATTATCATGTCTTTTTTAAATTAAAGAGCAGGTTTAGGTGCTTCATAAGTACTGAGAAAGTATCAAAAATGACTAATCTACAGAGAAATCCCGTATTCAGAAAGTGTGTCTTTAAACAAGCTATAAAGACTCCTGTAAGGTAACTGTAAACTTGAAATTGCTGCTACAGTGACATTACACTCATTCCCCAGCTGCAATGATAGCACAGAGATGCTGAGAAAAGAGAAGACTTGGAAACACTGACCAATCCGAGCAGACAGGCCTTTTTTCAGGAGAGGGGCTTAAAGAGACTGGTCCTTAAACAGAGCGTTTCAGACATACTGTGATTACAGGTACATTCAGAGAGACAGTATAAGAATAAAGTGTTTTTTTTTTTTTTTACATTTATGCATATAAACAAAATGAAGATTTTGTCTGTCTCACTCCTCACCAGATGTTAAATGTGATACACAGTTTAGGACATAGAAAAATATATTTTGTTGGTTTTCTTTAATTCATGTTTCACTGTGAACAGAAAGCTCTACATGTTTAACCTGGAAACACTAAGTTGGAAGTAGTTTTCACATAAAAACTGTGTTTTAAAATGAATGTAGATGCACTCTTAGCTGCAATTTCACTTATACTTTGTACAGCACCATAGCATGGCACATGTGCACAACAATTTCCCTTCTTAAAGTCTCAAAATCTCTCCCTCAGTCTTTCTGTGTTGCTTTCTGTCCCACTTTTGCTGACACAAACACTCCCCTGCCATAATTTTGGCCTGTTCACTTTCACTCTAGTTCCTGCCACTCCTGCAGTACCCTCCCCCAAAACACACACACACACAAACACACAACTTCTCTGTTTCTTCGCTCCAGACATTACCAACTCCCTGTTGTATGCCCCACCTTCCTCTGCTGTTCCTGCAGTGTCTTTAACATGACATATGAGCAGTTCAGGAAGAGACTCGCTCAGCTTTCCGTCTTTACTCCAGAGCTGCTAAGCTGGATTTCCATGTGAGGGGGAAAGGGCCTGTATGAGCCAGGAAAAGAGCAGTGGTAGAATTCTTCGGGACTTTTGATGTATTACTTTTTTTGCCTATAATAGTTATCCTCTTTTTCCTGCTCGTAGTCTTCATTTTAAATAATTACCTCGGACAAAGTGGTTATGTTTTCGGGGCAGTTTGTTTGTCTTTCAGCAGGATTATGGAAAAACTACAGGCCTGATTTTCATGAAACTAGATGGAAGGATGTAGCATGGGCCAAAGAAGAAGTATTTCAATTTTGGATTGGATCCAAAAGATGGGGCAGATACAACAATGATTTTTAACTTAAATTGTGAGAAAGGGCGTAGAGGATTACATCCAGACTAAGATCCCGCAGGACATCACAAATCTTGTGGGAGCCAGTGGTTTTAACTTTGCTGCTGGTGGGAGCAAAGGGTAAAAAATAGGTCCTGCAATTTGGCTAGCTCTTACCAGAAGGATGTTAATGAAGTAGAAAAGATAAAAGCAGGTGATGAACTTTTCAGCTCTGAGCTTGTGTCTTTATTAGCAGAACTCCATTAAAAAAACAAGGAAAATAACAACACAGTTCCAATTACAGACCAAATGTACCAATACAATTAGAAAAAACATTGTTTCTGAATCAGTCCAAGCATGTCCTCTAATTCAGCAATCACACAATTCACCAAAGAGCACATGTTAAAGTATTATTTCATTCTATCCAGGTACTCAACCCAGACAACACTGTGTTTCTCATTAACGTGAAATGGACAGAAAGGAAAAGCAGTCCACTTTGACACAACGCAGCACTTTCTACAGTTACTTTGGTGTCTTCCTGATTTTAGCAGATTTTCCTTCACATAACTCCATCTGAATGTACTACCATTTTGTGGGTTTTTGTTTTAGAAGCCTCTAATCACATGTCAATTTTTAATGGCACCACATAACATTATTTTCATGTTTTAAGCGCTAACAAACTACATGATGCCAGTGAACTGTGCTACCCTTCGCAACCACAGAAGAGACATGACATGAAAGTCTCCCTGCTTCATTTCTTTTTTCCTTTCTTTTTTAGTTTGTGGGTTCAATCTGTCATCCTTAAACAATGCAGGGACATCTGAAAACCTTCCTGCTCCATCATGAACTGCAGCACAAAGAGGGCTTTATAAATGACCCTGAATCACCAGCCCTGCTCTCAGTCGCTTTGGTAAACTGGACCATTGTGTGTCGCTCCTTTGCAGCCCAAGTGGAATTATTCATTATGTGTTTAGCTCATGTCAGCTGAGTTTATTACTGATTCATCATGTTTTTGTGCCTTTGTATATTGCGATTTAGGACATAATTTGGCTAAAAGACTGATAATGTGGACTTATTTGGGGGTTTTTTTGGTGTGTTTTACTCTACTTTTAAGGGTTATTAATGGTTAAATAGGGGAAACTTGAAAGGTTTAGTAATCACTGTAGAGAAAAACAGCCACATCAAGAATTATTACCTCCAAAAACAGCATAAATACACTTTTGTTTACTTTGGATGTGTGCCTTTAAATCAAGTGATTGGTTCCTGTTCCAAGTTACACTCAGCACTTCTTTTACTGCCACTTGTTGGACTTCAAACAGAGACGTCCTCTGCTCTGAGTCTCTTTCAGGAGAGGTGAAGTGCAGCGTGCTGAAGGCTTTCGGATGTGTTTGCTCTTGGGATTTCACTTGAAGATGTTTACAAATGCCACTGCAGGGAGCACAACAGGAAGAAAGGGGGTTTAAACCAGTGTTTTGAATGACACACTGAGCTGATGTGAATCATTTACTAATCTGTTGAGTACATAAATGAAGTAGAATCACAGAAATCTAATTTATACAGACTCATCAAGGAATATAGATCATAGCAATCCAATTGTAATGCTATTCAAAAGGACAAGATTTATGACTATTTAACATTGCGTAGACTCACTGAAACTTAACTCAGCTGTGTGCTAACTGTGTGTTGAGGCCTAAAACTGGGAGCCAGTGTTGTGATCAGTACCTTTCACAGCTCTCTCTGTCCCACGCCTGCTTTTTCATTCATTTCATTGAAGGCTCCCGTTTGTGTTTGGGTTAACAAAGACGCATCAACTCACACACCGACCCAACATATTTATGACCTAGAGTCTGTACAGAGGCTGTTCTGCATGAGCCCGCACTGCTGCCTGCTCTCCGCTGTGAAAAGAGAGGGAGCATAAAAGAGGAAATGAATGTGTGAGGGATGAATACGTGGCCCTGGGGGTCAGCTTAATGGAGTGAGACCCCGGCCCCTATTGACTTCCACTGCCAAACTATTAACTCCCCACAACTCCCAAGCTACAGCCTCATTATTCATGTCGGGGGTGAAAGCACATTTCCTGTTTATACATTTTGTGTTGTTGTGTTGACTTTTGTGGGTAGATTACTCAGAGAATGTTAAATAATTGATGTTAACTTCACACTGAGAGTGTAAAACTCTGTGAACAAGTTTTAAACAATTGCCTTGTCAACACTCACTGAGAAAGAGACATTTAAATTGGCTTTAAACAAGTTTTTAGCTTTAATTTATCATAAGAAGTAAATGTTGATTGCACAATTAAATGGCTATTGAATTAGATATCTTGATGTATAATGAATATTATAGTAGATTATTGCTATGACTGGCCCTATATTTATTCACTACAATGTTGTGTTATAGCAGGATTCCAGTCATGGATATATTATAAGAACTGGATACCTGACCCAAAAATATCATCTATTCAGTCCAATGAAAACTGCTCACCTGACGCATACGTCAAAAACTTGTTGCCGTGTAATGCAGCTCACTGAATATGTGCAGTAGTGTCTTTCCCTGCCTGTGAGCTCTGTCCATAGACTTTACATTGCGATGATGTCACAGACTTTTAAATCCCAGCTGTAAGAAAGTTTTAACAAAATAAAACCTTCATGGATCAAAAATCATAATAGAAAGTGACATAATTAAGCTTGTTTGCAGTTTGAAGACATCTCTTTTATTATTGCTGATGGGGAAAATGCTTTCTTGGCTTCAGGGGAATTTTTCTCTGTAATACCGCACGTGGCCACTGGGACAAATTAGCTTCAGGGCTGAGCAGCGGTGCCATATCCAGTTTTTATTTTACTTGCAAGCTTCAAATACCTCCCTCAAGGAAACCCACAATGCATTTTGGTGCAAAACTGTCAATGTTAACACAACTTGTTAGTTTATCTATCTTTAAGTGATAGATCTATGAGTTTGAAGGATTAGCAGACAGTAGCTCCACAGAAGTTTTCTCGTGAGGCAAGATTTCAGAGCTTTATCACTAGGGAAATGAGTCGATCCTCTGATGTGATTTTCACCAGTAAAATTACCCTGATCAAGAGAAAGTTCAAGTAATCAATAGAAGATTAAGATAGAAAATATTTAATTCACTGGTGAAATTTGTTGCTGCATGACATCACAACAAGCTTTTTGACGCAGAGCTAATGTCTGAATTCACCAATGTAATTAGTGACTCACTATACAACAGTGCTCAACAGCGCCACATCTGGTCAAATGCTGCACAGAGCAGCTTTAAGGATATTTGCGGATGCTGGATTTGCATCCACAAATGCAATGCTGTTTGTAATAAGATGGGTAGGAAATGATGCAAAGACAATTTTCCACAGAGACAAAATATCTGGAAATAAATCCCCTTTTGCCACAAATCATTGGGAAGCTTAAAATTGCTTTGCATGAAGGCAACTGCAATACGATCTTCCTTAAAATGCATGTGACCTCCGGTGATGTTATGGCAACGAAGAAGCCCACTGTGTGTGTGTGTGTGTGTGTGTGTGTGTGTGTGTGTTTGGGGGCTGGGGGTGTTATCAATAACAAGCGAGAGGGGTATGTTTCTTTAAGACAAGCCCATAAATGGTGGCCCGGTCACCACCTCCTTCACTGAGAAGGGGCTGGCTGCAGTTCGAGTTTTCCTTGGCGGGTCAAGCCTGCCATTGAAGTCTGAATGGGCTGCCATGGCAGATTACACTGCACAGCTGTCCCCCTACCGTGGAAATTAAGTTATGCCCCGTGTCAGCAAGTTTTGTGTTTTCCTCTCTCTGTCTCTTTCTCTGTCTCTCGTCCCTGCCCCTCCCCCCCTTTCCTCTGCCCCTCTCCTCTAATTCCTTGAATTGTGGAGGCCTCTCAAAAGTGAACAGCCAGGGGAGGCTTTTAGAAGGTAGAGGTGGGTTATGGGTAATCATGCTGGGAAAAAGAGATGAGAAGCAGAACGGCTTTGGTGCATCCGTGAGATGAAACTCCCCCTGCTATCCTCCACAAACAGACACTCTCTTCCAAGTCCACATGCATTTGCATACACACCGGCACTCTCACATGTAAACACAAACACAAGCAAACAAACAGAGGCGGCCCGGACTCGTTGTCTCGGCGCTCTTGGACTGCGTCCTGCTTGAACTTGTGGCCCCTGCCTCGTTTTTTGTTTATTTGTGGGTGAAGTTGTTTGTGTTGTGGTCAAAGTGAAAGGCAAACACTCCAGCTCCTCCAGTGATGTGTGAACATGCCGGGAATGTCCCCCCGAGCCCGCAAAGCAGCTGGACCCGCTGGCTGTTACAGGCTGACGGAGGGTGCAGCTTCACTCCAGCTGGGCGGACAGAGCATGTTAAAACTGTTAAACACTTCAATTGAAGGGCCATAAAGCAGGCTTTACTGTGCACGATGACCTGAATATATATCTGTGGATGGTTGATAGGGCTGATCAATAACAATTACTCAAAACAAAACACTGCCAAGTGATCAGACATCCATTCATGTCATTCTATCCAATTATTCATTCTGCCGCTGTACACAAACATTTTCTTTCACAGCTAATTTATGTCAGACAAAAACACAGTGCTTTTGTTCTAAGCTTTGAGGTGGTTGACTTTATGTTATTACTGCTGTCAAAACGAGCCAAGACTCACATCAAGTCATATCAAAGAGTTGTTCATCAAAATATGTTTAAGGGATAGCTATGACTTATAGGCACAAAAACGACTTGGTTAGGTTTTGGAAAAGATCTTCTCTTGACACTTCGTGAAAGTTACCCACAAATGTCACCTTACTTCCTCCTTTACTCCAAACATAATAATTACATTTCGTCATTTAGCTGGAGTACAACTTACAGAAAAAGGGAAATACTATAATGCTGCGTTCCAGCAGACGGTAATAATGGTGTGTTCCATTTCAACTTGGGAGTTTCCAAGTTCCCAGTCGAAACCTTACATGAAAACTTTCCTGATTCAGAAAGTTGGAAGAGCCTCAACCACCCTGACCTTAAAATCCAAGACAGCTTCTCCAAGCATCAGCATTAGTGATGCTTAGTGTGAGCTGTAGTAACATAATGTTTATTAGCATTTCTGTCTGACTTTTGTCCCATTAAATCAGCCAAATAGACAAACAATATGCTGTTGCAACTGTGTCTCTGTGCCCAAAATACTGCACAATGTGTTATTATCAACTGGTATTGCTAACAATGGCTAGAGAAAACTCCTCTTCACCCACCCCATGAAACAAAAGTTTTCTTAGAGGCGTCCATCTTGGTTTTCCAACTTGTTGTAGTGGAATGCTTTCAACTCGGTTGTGACATAATTTCCAGCTCTGACTTCCGAGGTAAATGGGACACACAATACTACAGCCACTAGAACAACTTAATGTTGTTTGGGGCATTGCTGGAATGGGTGTTTCAATTTTTTACCTATATTCCCATATCTACTGTATATTATTACCTCTATTTTCATTTATATTCAGTTTTCTTCGCTGCCACAACAAACCACTTTCTCTGCAGGAATCATGAATGTTTCATCTTGAACAAATGTTTTTCCTGAAACATTTGACGATCCTCCAACAAGTTGTTGATATTGTATTTGCAGCCTTTTTCCTGAGCTAACCAAATAGTTTTCTATTCTTCTGCAGTTAAACTACTATGGGTTTAGGGTTTTTTTGCATCGTCTTTTTGATTTTTCTAACATTACAGCGGCTATATAAGCACTGGAGTACAACTAACAAAACCACCATGCAACAATTTGTGACCCCCTTTGTGAAATATTCAACAGCAACATTTTAAACAGCGAATATATCAAATGGCTGCCACAAACAGTCAGGTAGCAAAGCGTTCTCCTGGTGACAGTGGGATTAGTGCCGCAGGTTTTCTCTCAGGACCCGAGGAGTCGGGCTGCAGCTTGAGTAACTGGATTACAGGCCTTTTTCTCATTTCAAAGGGTTGTGAACTCAGCAGAGGTCTTGCATGATGAAATCAAAGTGGCAGCTGAAATAGAAGGGAGAAAAACAACAAGAGTTTCTCAAAAGTCTCCTGGAACCGGCCAAGCAGCTAATGAGAGTGATGCAAAATCAATGATCTTTGCTTCGCCGTGTCACCAGCGGCGTCTCCTTCGAGTGGCACGAATTCACAGAGCTATTCCCAAGCGAGGGTGAGAAGGAGAGCATCATCTGGAGAGCTGAAATCACTTCCAATCCCAAAGCACATTCTAAGAGAAAATCACAAGGAAACAACTAGCAGCAACACACCTCTTTTATAACTACCTTTTAACAAATGTGCGTCTAAGCTACGGCAGGAGCACAGAGGGGAGTCGAGGTGGAGCCCATTCCATCGAATACCCTGTGGTAACTTTAGGGGATTATTTCCAAATCCTTTCAAATGAACTTTCCATCTCACTGCCTCCTCCTCCGTCTCAGCCATTCCAACTGTCCAACCATTTCTACATCACTTTCTGCACAAGCTCGTATGGAGCCGAGGCCAAAACAAATGCCTGTGAGAAATATGGTCAGCACACATGAGGATAACGCAGCAGACTTCGAGGCATGAGACGGTTCAGTATTAGTAATACAGTTTATCAAGGTGGAAATCTGACAGCCTATTTGTTGAAGTAATGCATGTTATGTGCATTCGACATATTGATAATTGTGTAGAAAATAGTTGGAAACCAGTCTGTAACACTTTCTACAACGCTCATGTCTGTAATGCTTTATAATACGTACTTATGTGTTATAATAAGCTTATAGCACTGTACAATTAAAATTAAAAGCACTCATATTCATAATACTTCATAACAATATTTGTCACACATTACAATGCATTTTATAAGGATTTATAATCTCAAGGACCATAATACTTAAAAATTGATGGTCACTCATAGTGGTAATAATACTATATAATCTTTATAAAATGCATTATAATCCCTGATTAAATGCATTATAATGGGATAATAGGGTTAGGCTAGGGGCTAAAGCTAATCATAACCCTATAATGCATTATAAGTATGTTTACAATGGGGCAATTAGTTGACTAGTCGTGTAAATGTTGCAACCTTCACTAATCAGAACCATCTTTATCTTTATCATTTAAACACATTATTTCATTAATGTATGTATTTAAATTTCATATTGACGCATGTTGTCTCAGCTGTTCCTGTAAAGAGCTGCCATACCTTCCTGCAGTTACGTGGCTCTCCACATAACTAGCTCATTAACCAGCTAGCTGGTTCGAACATACGCCACAGTGTCTGTCAACCGAGGAAGTAGGCTTACGCCAGCTAGCTCAACAGTAAATCAAACTTGCACGCTAAGATACTAATGGTATATGCAATGCCAAATCAAGATTCTTGTCAGACCACTGTCCCCATTGGCGTTTCATCAAATAACGTTATTACACCACACAATGGGTTTGTGAGCTAACAGAGCCGCTTCAGATCGACACTGCTGACATAACGCTTTTGGTTTCATTCAAGTATGATAAAGCTATTGAAATTTTTGACAACTTGGTTCATATAATTTACACAGTTCTTGGACTAAGTTCAACCCTATAGATTAGATGTGCTCACTTTTGTTTTTTTCTGACTGTTTTCTTGTTTTCAGACTGGTCGACTCAGGAACATCCCTACTTTATGACGTCTTATAAACACAGGCTTAAAAAAGTGAGTGACCAGCAATTATAAAGCATGATGACACATGACCCCATTAGCCATTATATAATGCTTTATATAATAATTTAATATGCAAAAACTTCACTTTAAACTGACATAACATGTTTATAAAACCAGCCTCAAATCCTTATCTATAAATACAAAATAGTTTAAAAAATATTTTCTACCAACAGCAATCAATGTATATTGTCCCTGTGTATTTTCCTAGCTGTTCATATTACAGACGCCAGGAGACAGCAAACAAATTTGAGAACAGGATTAAAATAAAGTTTTTCCCAAACTTTCAAGATTTGTACCAATAAGTCTCAACATCCTCTGGCCCTCAGTGAACAAACTGAAACACTGAAGCATTTCAAGAGTTTTTGTTTTGATTTGAGGATTTAAAAAAAAAAAAAAAGTAACAGCTGAAAAGCTTACATATAGGTTTTCCATTTACCTCTGCATGAAAAAACATCACTCTCGCTGGTGCCAGGATTTAACTGAAAACACTGCGAGGAAAAGTAGGGCTAAGGTCAAATGTTCCATGTTGTCAAATATCCCTAAGCGTAATGAAGAAGTTGTGTAATTATATACGGTAACTTTCAACATACATTGTTGAATCAATGTAGAGGAAGGAAGGGAAAGAACATAAGAGTCATGCTGTAATTAAAAGTGCAGTGAGGATTATTATACATCTCAGCCTCCAGCAGTGTCAGCGTTTGGGAGAGCTGCACCTTTGTAAACACTGTGCTGTGATATGCATGGGGTGAAGGGGTGATGGATCTGCATGGGGTGAAGTGTGGGCCGTTTTGTTCAGGAGGCCAAAGAAACAGAGCTGCAAGTGAACTGAGCTCACTGAAGCAAAGTTGATGGCAGAGATACCTTACACACGCTCAAAGAGCTGGAACACAAACAGCCACAGTTTGTAAATTAAACCCAGAACCACCCCCCCAAACACACACACACACACACACACACCAATGTGTATGGAGGAAGAGAAGAGGTTGTTGTTAAAAAATCAGCTGTGGTACCTTTTCACATTTCTGAGGCACTTTTCAATAATTAATTTAAATAAAAGTGTCCCTTATTCTTTAAAACACTTTTTGTTTTTTTTTAGATTTTCCTTGTGAGCTCTTCACCAACAAATGTATTCAAGCACTCATTGTGCACCATTTCCATTTTATGACAAGGAGGCCAGTTTTGTGAGATTTTCTGCACCTCATTCATCCATTCACACACTGTGCATTATTATGGCCTAATCAACGCATGCTGCGCTTTTTTCTAAGTGCTGAAACTGCCTGAACAAATGCGAGAGGCAAAAGAAAGACAAGAAGGAGGAGGAGGAGGAGGAGGAGGAGGAGGACCGGCTGCAGCTACAGAGCTATTCTACTGCTGGAAAGCTTCATGCACAGCGGACTGCATACCGACACTGCGAGAAACTGACAAGGTATTTTATTTATGAGCCACGCTTATGAAGAGGATTTGGGGATCTTTTTTTTCCACCATAAAGGTTTAGTTTAATGTTTTATTGTGATTTTTAAGAT
The DNA here is from genome assembly GCF_030273125.1 of Centropristis striata. Classification (NCBI taxonomy): domain Eukaryota; kingdom Metazoa; phylum Chordata; class Actinopteri; order Perciformes; family Serranidae; genus Centropristis; species Centropristis striata. The sequence goes on from NC_081523.1 coordinate 25,547,407, forward strand.
GAAGAAACATGGGAAATCATTTTTAGTAACTTTTTATATGTTAGTTTGATGGGGAAAAAGTAAGAAGCACTAAATTAAACACATGTAGGTAGATAATTTAACAGCAACACAAAGGGGGATGTTTCAAGATAAAACATCCCTCGCCAGGCCTGTCATGTGTTTTCTTCTTCTCCTTCTTTTCTTCCAGTGGAGGGTTGAGACCCAAGCGGCAGCAGATCGTTCCCACATGCTTCCCCGCCGCTCGGCTCTCCAGAGGTGTCAAGCCAGCCTGAAAGAATGAAGTGCCTCCCTATTGTGCTACCCAACTATTATGTGCTTAACATTTCCATGACAAAGATGCCACTCGACTTCTCCTCCATCCATTCAGCTGGAGGGCCCTTGTCCCCCCCTCTAATGAAACATTTTGCAGCAAATCATTGATTTAAAGCCCCAGGAGCCGACCAAATAGAGAGGGTGCATGATCTATAATATCTCATGAAAATATGAAACATAATTCTGGTTAAAAAAAAAAAGAATATCACATACCGACAGTGCATGACTGCAATGATTATTAAAATTAAAAAACGAAATATGTGCTTATTGTGCCTTGTATTTACAGCCAATTAATAATCTATAATTGAATTAAACAACAAAGCTGCAACACAAGACTGAAATCTGTCATCACGTTCCACTATGATTGACAGGTTTGGAAAAACATCAGTGTTTATGAGCTGCATCAAATATGTTAATGATTAGTGGATTGACAGAAAAACAATTGCCAACTATTTTATTAATCAATTGTCATTTTTATGCAGAATAAAATTAGATTTGTTGCTTTTCTCAATTTTAAATAATATTAAAGGGAATATCTGTGATTTTTAAAGTGACAAAACAAGACATTTAAAAACACCTTGGACTTGAGAAGGTGGGATGAACATTGTTTCACTATTTTTGATACTTTATAGACCCAACAATTAATTGATTATTCTGGAAAATAATTGGTAGTTGCAGTCCTAAGTAAAATATTTTGACTTTCTATGCTGTAAGTTCTAATTGTTGATTTATGGGGCTAGTTTCTTTTGACAACAGCCAGCTAAAATCAAGGCCCAGCAGGTCATTAGGCTATCAGTCAACAGAGGAAGCTGGCCTGCATTTTAAATGACCCTGTATTCACTCTACTGTAGATACAGAAGTTAACACACTTCACACTCACACAGCTTTAAAATAATGCAATTTTAACAACAACAATTTTAAATATTGAAATCAGGGTTTTATCTTCATCAGCAACAGAAATGATATAGAGTATATTATTAACCATATTTATTTAGCACTGTGGAAGCAAACTAAGGCCAACATATTGCACTTTAAAGTAGTCAATTATGCATCAAAATAAGTTGCTTTTACCATCAAAACCTTAAGAAATGCACTTTTGACCCTATGCAAAAGATTTTAAGAACTAAATACAAGTGTGTTACATAATGATTTACACACAGATTTGCATTCTTTTGTTACATAACTGATATGTAACCATAAAGAAAGTTATCCCAAACTGGTGTTACTTAAAAGCGGAAAATGGTCACTAATGCTTTCTGTCAACAGAACTCATTTTTACTAATTTTGCTAGAGTCTTGGCTGATGATCCAAAATGTATTTTCCACCATGCTTATTATAACGTAAAAGCTTTGTTTACACCTATAACATGCTTGTCTGAAAAAAACAAATTGACAAATTGGCAACAAATACATTTTTGAAACTTTAAAAGATCATTTTACTGTCGGTCTGAATTAAAGCAACACACTAACAAGGGCTGAAACTCAAATAACTCGCAGTCAACAATGATATCTTCAAGTTTTCCTTTATGCCTTCTATAAAAGTATATCATTAAGGCAATCATACAGTGGATTTAGACATTTCTTTCTCTAGGCTATACACAGTGAATAAATCATCTCATAGCCTAAAACATAAAGGATTCTCTGAAAAAAAATCTATATAGGCTATACACATATATACAATGCATATTATCTTTGAAGAGAATACAGTCAAAATAACTTCCCTTTAAAGCTGGAATACTCAGTCTTTTATTCACATGATGAACATTTGGATGTAACTAGGTGGCATGTAATAAATTACTGTTTCACTTTAACTCCTAATCTATTTACAGTTTCATACAGATTCCAGCATTAAATACTTGTAAATCAGATAGCCTGGTGCCAAATGGCAACAGTGTCATATAAAAATAGTTCTTTAATAAAAAGGAGAGAAAAAGGACTGGCAGTGCACAGCATGTACTGATTATTAAACGTTGCATTGTTACCAAAACAAGCCAACTGTGTCTCTATCATGACAACTTTACAATCAGAGTGTTTGACTGAGAGAAAGTCATCTAATGTAGCTTATCACATAAGCAAAGCATGTGGAGAGCAGTGAAGTGGTGTGTTTGATAAGAAAGCAGCCTGGAGGTCAGGCACTTTAAAAATATATTTTTCTGGTCTCATTTGCATAGAAAATATCCTGATTTGAGATCCTTCAGAGTCTAAACTCTTAATTCAAACAAGGCCTGCGCCAAAAACAGCCTTTCCTTTAGTCTGTGGGGCTCTGACCTTTCACAATAGTAGCAGGTCAAAGAGTGACAAAAGTTTAGATTGCCTTTTATCCGGACAAAAGTCGGGGCAGATTATGAACCCGGGGATTAAATGAGGGGCAATAGAGCCAAAATGGATGCCAGCAGGGTCAAAACACAGTGTGCCGCTGGATGAGAGGCTCCACTGTCCGGCACGTATAGGTAGTCCGGATCCGGGGGGTCGTCATCGTAATCTTGATCTGGGTAGTCGTCGGACCCGCTGCCCTCTTCCCTCACGGGAGAGTCGAAGCACAGCGCCTTCATGCTGCTTTTCACGAACTCGCAGATGGCCCTCTCCGTGCCGTCACACATGCATGTGTCCAGCTGCTGACCCTTGGGTATTTTACGCATATTCGCGATCACATTCCGGCAGGCGTTCGTGCAGATCGCCCCGCTGAAAAGTTTCCCGCAGTGCTTCAGATAGTCGTGCATCGCGGAGCTGCACTGCCCGTCTCTCTCGCACTGGCGCCGCGCTTCCGTACAGCCGGTGCTGGTAGTCCTGGGCAGGCACGGCTCGATGGCCTGCTTGGTGCTCAAGCAATCCGTGTCGTGGGCGCAGCTGCAGTCCTCCAGAGCCGGCCCGTTTTTGGTTAGATTGAGCTGGACGAGCGAGGAGATGCAGTGGCTCGGGCACTTCCTCCTCTCCCCGTTCAGCACGGGGCCACATGCGCGCGTGTAGTGTTCGTACGCGTAATTGCACTCGGGCTCGGCTTGGCAGCTCATGATGGCTTGCCAGCATATCAGCCGCCGACCGTGGTACGGCGAGGCCAAGGATAAGTAGCCAAAAAACAAAAGCACACAACCGAGAGGCCAAACAGATCTGCAGACGCTGTGCAGAGCTCCAGAGCGTGCCATTGTTCTGGCTCACAGCAGTGTCATATGTAAAACTTCTACTCTACTTCCATGGATGGTGTCTTCACTGGAGAGTGTTATTTATTCCGAGGCAGATGGTGTGTGATAGGCCCCTGTGTGGGCGTTCAACAGGCTGGCACTGCGCTGTGTAATCCCGGCTCCATAACCCGTCAACGCTGATCCACATGAGCCGGATTCTCCAGCGAAGCTCCCGGTACCCATACACGACTGGGGTGGAAACTCAAATAAAAACTCACAGGAGGAAAACAGACGCCAAAAGAAAAGTTCTCCACAAGTTTAGGAGAGTTTGTGCAGCGGCTCATTCCATTGCAGTGATTTCTGAGTTCATGCAACAAACTGCCTCCAGCTCAGCGAGTCCCCTCTCGCGTCCCCTTAGCGGATCTCGAGCAAAAAAAGCAAAGTCGGACCAGTCCCCGGAGCCCTTTGGAGGACTGCGCTGGGTCATTTAGCAGTCCTTGTGCGCACGGGAGTGCAAACAAATAGTGCATGGAGGAAAAACAACAACCCTTGTGGGTCGCAAAGTGGTCCTCTACTCTCTCCCCTTTCAGCATTTGTCTTTCTGTCCCTCCTCAGCCCCCTCTCTACACATTAGCGAGGTGCCTCTCATTGGTTGGCCACTTGTTGTGGGTTTCTACGTAGTGATGGGCGGGAGTTCAGGGTGGGAGGAAGATGGTCTTGAGAAATACAAGGTGAGGTGGGAGAGTAGATTTGGTGGAGTAGACATTTATTATACTGCTTTCTTATAAACTTTTTTTATGCTCAAATTATATTCATATCACACCGTAGATGTGATACTTTTATGACCGCCTATTTTTTCATATAACTAAATAAAATCCCATTATTTTGTTTGCTTGTAAAATAATAAGTCATAAGGATTTATTTAAATGGTTCAATGCATTAAGGAGTTGTCTATTTAATAAGGTGTTGTTTTGCCATTCACAGAGTGTGTTAATTATCTGAGAAAATCATTTTATACATTCTACAATCTAATCTACACCATAAAAAGTAAACAGTGATATGGGTTTATGGGAAAAACATGGTTTTCAATTCTATATTAGTTACAATTACCATAGGTGGCAAGAGTAACTCATATTCATGCATTTAAAATAAATCTATGTCTGCTGCATCATAATTGATTATTATGTAAGATGCCAACATTTTGATAAACAATACAAATAATTACGAGTCAAATGTATCTACATCATGAACATACAAAAACAATATTATGTATTTAAAATAAGAAAAAGACTGAATACAATTTGTCCAGCTTTATGGGATCACAACAGTAAATTGGAAAATTGGAGTTTTATTCACTGCATTATTTATTGATGAAGCAGCATATATTCTTTTAAATGCATGAAAAAGTATTACACTTTACTGAGATCCAACAATGAAATGTCATAAAGCATAATTATATTTGCATCGTTCATCAAGATGTACTTTACTTAACAGATACAATGATAACTTTTGATATTGATGGACTGATGGACTATTCTAACAAACTGTGTCTCCTTACTACTTTTGATTGAGGGAGAGTTCTGGTAGTCATTATATATTATAAGCCCCATCAGTAAGCATTAACAGCCAATACACAAAGCTATGGTGTATTTTTTAAAATATATACTGTACATACAAACTTTCTTTAATCCAAAGGTGGACCAACTGATAGACATGAGAGGAGACAGAGGTGTAAACCACACAAATGTCCCAAAGGTCAACATTAAAGCAATGCTATATACCCCCATAACACCCCAATAAAATCTAACTTTTTATTTGGTAATATGCTGCAGATAATTGATAATGACACCGTGACTGCACTGCTGTACAATAATAAATTGAACCCCATGCCCGCAGTGCTAATGATCTGAGCAGCATCCTCACTGATAACTTAATCATCCACATCCTATTAACTCTTCCTCAGCAGAGCAGTTGACTACAAATTAATTGTGGTATAACAGGGCACTCAGTGAACATCATTTAATATAATCACTCATTAAGGCTAACTTCCCTCTCATGATTGCACTACATCATGCACTGACAAATGTTCAGCGGGTGAATCACCGGTGCTGTTTTTTGCAGCGTCTTGCCTTAACATGTGATCTGAAATGAAACAAGTCATACTCACTGAAACCTGACTGACTGAAACCGCAGTGGACTGCAGGGTTTTTTTCTGCGATCACTTTTTGTTGCTTTGGCAACCTTTACTCAGCTTGCTGTGTTTGTGTCTGTTAGCGGTGTGAAACAGGTGTCAAGATGTTGGGCAATAAATGTTGGCATAGTTTTCCCAGGAAGTGTTTATCCCTGCATGTCAAAATCTTGACAAAGCCTCTGTGATGGATTTCTCACTGCATACTTAGTGAATAACTCTCATCAAAATCTGAACTTTACTGTTTAAAGGAACAGTTCACCCCCAAATACATGTTTTTCTTCTCACCTGTAGTTTTATGTATCAAATTCAATCTAGATTGTTTTGGTGTGAGCTGCAGAGATTCTGCTTTCTCCCCAATATAATGAAATATATATTCAAGAGAACATTGCACTTGGCTTGCGCTGCTCAAAGCACCAAAAACACATTTGAAAAATTCAACACCAATGTCTCTTTCAAGAAATCACAACACAGTTATTGACTTCGATCCCTGACCAATGCAGTCTACCTGTAGAAGTATCCTTATCGTTTGTTTTTTATTTTAATTGTTAACTGCCAATTATGTGCTGATTAATGCATGGAAATGTGTGGTTATATTAATTTGTTTGTGACTTTACTTGTCATCTATAACTTGCAACCACACACCCTATATAACCTAGTTTAATTATCAATAAAAAAGTGATCACAACGAAAAAGAAAATCATGACAAGCTGATCTATTGTTTTATCCGAAACCCAGATATATTCACATTACTATCACAGTAAAGTAAGAAAATCTTCAGATTTACAGAGCTGAAACCAGTAAAAAAAAATTTAAAATATGTCTTTAATAATTTTTGAACTTATTCAGGCAAATTATTTCTGTCAATCGTCAATCAAATTGTTTCAGCACCGTTTGTCATGGAAATGTCTTCATTTATGGAGAAAAGCTGAGCTTAATGTTTGCAGATATCTGCAGATTCTTATCAATACTGCCATCATTAATCTGCCAGTACAAAAATATGCCATAAATATAAGAGTATGAAAAAATCAAATCATGCACCAAGTTGCTGAGCGAAGTGCTCAGTTTAAGAGCTGCAGTTCTTCTTAAAGCAGCCCCAATATTTGTATGTATTTTTATATTCATCTGACCATCAAAAAGGTCAATAAAAATCTTTAATCCTTGTTTGTTTTAGAGAAAAGTTTTGACTTCACAGCTTGCTCTAAGATATCTGCCCGGACCTCATCATCAAAATGACACGTGTGTGTGTGTGTGTGTGTGTGTGTGTGTGTGTGAGTAAAATGATAGCCCACATGTTGACACATGAGCAAGAGGAGGCAGTTTAGTTCTCGAGGCTTGATGTGGATGAGGGAGTCAGGGAAAGAGAGCAGCAAGGGCACAAAGGCTGTTTGTGTTTCAAACAGCATTCTGATCTCAGGAATGTACCTTTAGGCCACAGCCGTGAGCTTCCTACTGCAAACAATGCACTCAATGTCAGTTACGGCTGGCTAGCGCAGACGCTGCTGGCGCTACTCCAAGGTCCTAACTCGTCGAAAATGATGGATACAGGGAACTCAATACCTCAGGAGTCCCTCTCCTGCCTTTCCCTCCAGCACAAAGAATGGAAACACTGTGTGCTTCGACAAAAGATTCCCAAACACCAACGTCTTCATTGTTTCAAGTGCTTTTGGCACAGCTGTAATATGAAACAGAGGCAACGCCATTCAAGTTTTCATTCATCTTTTTATATATTAGTGTAAAAAAGCATCTGTAATAATTTGCATATTTTGAACTTCCAGTAGAAAAAGCCTCCTTAAAAACTCATCAACCACATAAAAAACTTTCATCCTAAACATTTGCAGATGGGGGAAGAAAAGCTGATCGAAGAATCCGACACTTTTGTCTTTGCCAACAGCTGTACGCTGAAACCAGATGTGCTGCACTGAGTGTCGTTACTTTGAGGGCTCAATTAAAGCAGTTCTTGCCGCAACAGTCCAATTAAGGGACAAACATAATGGTATTAAAACCATCCCCCGCTGATGTTCAGAGCCCTGAGAGCGAGCGGGGCTCACTAATGTTGTGTGAAGAACATCATACCAGGACATCAAATTAAGTTGACTGAAATAATAACATACTTAGATTTTATAAGGTCCGAACATTGCCTACAGATATTGTGCAAAGTATGCAAAGTTATCTTTAGTTTGACATGTTTCACAGTTTCATTTTCAACAGAGCTTTAAAAATGTGTTTTTGAAACTGATGTGGGTGAAACTGACTGAGGACAGATCCAACACACCTGTCCATTATACTTTCTCTGCAAGAACTTTTTTGAGATTTTTACTCAAAATAAAAGTTTGCTACTATAAAGTATGCAAAACTTTTCCTCTTTAAAATGTCTTAAACCCCTATATCTATGTTATATATTTTTGGTTGTGTTCTTACATTAGCCCAAATGTTTCAGACAATTTTCAAATCCAAAGAACTGCTGTAATTTAAATCGAGGTAACACTAAAGTCGGTCAATGGCGTCATATCCTCTATGTGCATGTGTGAGCTGTGGTTGCATGCCAGAAACTCAAGTAATAAATTACCTTTTCTGTCAACGTTTAAGCCCTATTTTTACAACACACTTTTTGGATCTTGGTGGTTTTAACTATATATATTTTAATCGGATGAAGGATTTTAATCATCAGATGTCTGGGTCTTAAGGTATCAGACAAACAATCTGGGCAAACGTTAGAAGCTTGGCTTGTAGTACCTCCACCTATGTGCCATACAACATCTGAGTAACACAGATTTTTAAGGTGAAACTGCTTCATTCAGTGTTTTTACCAGTTTTAAATCACCTATCCCATTTGTCTCTGCTCCCGATAAAAACCTCCTGAACAATAAACACTGAAGAAATCCTAACTGCAATGATAGCGTTGCTCCATCTTTTGTTATTGTTTTGATTAAGAGAACCCAAGTGGCAAACAGCACGTCTCAAGTTTAGGTTAGAAAACTAAACTTATCACTAGTTTATGGCTTCTACTTGCGCTCATGATTTCTTTTCATAAAACCACATTAATGACATTTCTGATGCCCTATTTTGATGGGATTCTTGCTGACACATTTTTTAGCTAAACTGCAACAAAGCGAGGACAAGTGCTGAAAACGGTGTGTCACTGAGTGAGTGATGAAGTTACATACTCCACCATTAAACTATCACTGTTAACAATTCAGCCACAATTTAACACACTGACCAAACACTGTCAGGCCTTGTACTAGGTTTCAAAATAGTGTTACTTAAATTATTTTATATTGTTTTATTTTATTTATTTTATGTGGCTACTTTTGCTCAGTCCTGTACATTTACCTTTAAACAGTTTTTAAATTGTTCATCTACCCTTTTTATTGTCTTGTAAAGCACATTGTAGCTTTGTTTTGAAAAGTGCTATATACTAAAGTTTATTATTATTAGTAGGTGTAGTACTACTAGTAGTAGTGTTGTTGTTAAGGGGAACACAGGACTGGCCTGTTGTGTTGTGAGGACTTCATCAGTCACTGAGTGAGTTGAGTCCCAGCAGAGCGGCCCGGCAGCAGTGAGACTGCACTGTGCTGCCTGAAAAAGGAAATATCAGGATACAGGAAATGACTTAGCAGGAACTATCCATTCAAATTGCTTCCTCTTTGGGATTTCAGAGAAGTGATAATGGCAAATGATAAGTTATTTGGAACAGAACCAAACAAGATTAAGGATTCATTTCCTTCCTTGTGTCGGCCTATTAATTTGCCTCCGATTCGTCCAGCCTCTTCCGGGGATTTGTGTTGATTTGTTCGCTTTGGAACTGCACAGTGACGCATGAGTGATTACAACTGTACAAGTTGGCAGATAATGGCAGAAAGCCAAAAATAAACTGACTTTTTTTTACCATTTCAAGAGTGCTTTGACTGCTTGAGAGGGAAAATCCCCTGCAGCCTTAATCAACAACACACTGTCCCTTTACACAACAATCATAAACTTTAAAATAATGCAGTTATGATATACACAAAAAAAAAAAATCAGCAATACACACCCTACATTTTTAGTCATAGAAAATATAAACTTCCTTTCCTGTTGTGCTTTAAAGTACAGAGTGGGTGGATCCCGCTAAATGGTTAAAATGTTAAATGAAGTGTTATAGGGGGCGTGTTCCTTTAATCAGTGAGATTAAAGTCATCCATCATGTCAAACAGGCACTGATCCTGCTGACCCTGTTAGCACAGTCCACTGCACTTTCATTTCTACAAGATTCTACATGATGTGATCTGCCATCAAAACAGACTCAGAAAATGATTATCACAAGTTTAACCATTCTGATCAGGTGCAGCAGCAAGGTATAGTTTATAAGTCAGAAGATATTAAGATTCTTCAGTGTCTTAGATCCATGATATCATTATCATTTATTAATCTAACCTGGGGTTTGACAGTATATCAGACTAACTTTGTTTCAAAAGGAATTAAACTGCACAATATCTACATTTGGTATAGAAGCCAGGTGTCACTATGTACAACCCTGATTCTAAAAAAGTTGGGACGTGGGTTATAATTGCAAAATTAACCCAGGCAGAGTGATGCAAACAATAACCCACTCCCTCCTGGTTACACGGCTACTTGCTAAAGACATGAAAAATTCAACACACATTCATAGTTTGGAATATCTGTTCTAATTTTGTCCAGTTTATTATGTACTGTTTTGTGTAGGGTTTTATTCATCATGTGAGTGTTTTATGTATTTTTGTCTACCCAGAGAGTATTAGTATTTTATTTTGTAGTGTATTTTGTTGTATGTACTTGTTTCTAGGGACTACAGATGGAAATTAGCTTTCTGTTAAATCTGGTGAACGCATATTTTTATTCCATGAATAATCAATCCAACATAGCACGTTGTCCCCCTGAAAAAAATAAACTAAGTCAAACTTAAATACATTAAAAAAAAAGAATTAAAAATGATTTAATTGAAAAAAAAGAAGTAATCTCATAGATTCAATGGTTGGAAACTGCGTCCATTGCACGTAAAACTCTGTGACCTTCTAAGTTTTAACAGATGCATATCATGACTGCTGCACCTGATTGAGGTTTTCTGCCCCATAATGTTAACGGTCAACGTCTGTTGATATTTTCTTTTCGATTAACCAGTCTTTAAACACTGCCATAACCCTTTAGTGTTTAATTCATGTCTGTCATCAGTTTTGTCCGTTACTCTGAAGTCCAGCTCTTGTATGTGCTTCTTCTGCACTGTTTACTTTTCTTTTCTTTACTGGGGACACTTCAGCCATTAACCATAAATCACATTTTTGTGCTCTAAAGGTAATATTAGAAACATTTTCCATGGTGCTTGGCCACAGCTGATGTTAAATGTACCTGACGTCTTTCTGTGACTTGATATGATTGAACGTGGTCCTCCAGAGTGGCAGAAATTTGCTTTATATAGCACCAGCCTGCTATTCAGAAATAAGAGTAAATGCTGTAATTGACGACTGAGAATTGACTATTACACAAAGACGTGCAATTAAAAAATATATATATACATATATATTTTTTTTTTAAGAAATTGGCTGAGGTTGCCTCCTTGGTTATCCATCTGGCCTCAGACCTTTATTACATATGCTTCACTGTCTATCCCTACACTCATTTCCTGTCTTCTCCTACTGTCTGCATCAAATAAAGTTATATAATGCCCTCACTCCGCACTCCCCTCTTGGTTGTGGTGCTGTAGCCGTCCAGTCAAACAGACAGAAAGTGGAGTTAAAACAGACTTTAGTTTTGGTGGCTATGAATCCACACCTTGAGGGCACTCTGCACCAAGAAACTTTTATTTTTCCTGGATGACAACTTCCCCTGTCTGCTCCAGGTGTCTGCTGACAGAATGATAGTGCTATTCTTCCCCCAGGCATCAAAAATGCTTGTGGACGTTTTTGGTAGGAGGCTGCGTTCAACAATGGCTTTAACCACTTTACACGTTGGTAAAGATGTTGTCTCAAGGCACCCACTGAGGTCCTCCTCATCCCATCATGCTTCTAAGTGAAACCGGAAAAAAAAATTTGGGGGGGGGTTTCATCATTTGAGCCCCTAAAACAGGCAAACAGGCAGACCTAGACATTCGGATCATGACAACAACCCTCATTGTTAACCTCGTCTTTTAATAGTAAACAGTGTCATCCATTAATTGTGGAGCATGTGTTTTTTGAAGTGTAATTACATCCAGGTAGCTTTTACAGTATTTACCCCAACAGACCTCTATGAATCTCTACACGACCTCCGCACACCACATATCACACAAGCAGCTGTTGCAACACATGCTGCTCAGCCATCAGGCTGTACGAGCGGCTGTTTATACAGGCCTGAAGGACTTTCATATCACTGCAGACAAACACCAGCACATATGGAGCGACCAATAAAGTCCTAACCTCCCGACACAGACACATGACCTTAATCTCCCAAACATGCAATGCAGCAAGAAAGAATTTACTAATATAAAAACACAACAAAGCTGAGGTACACATAATCACTTTGACCACACATGCTAAACATTCCTGATCTGCTAATGATGAAAGGATCAGCTTCGTTATGAGAGTGATAGAGACTTGGGAGTGCAAAAACTGCATGCTTAATTAATGCAAGCTATTCAAAAGGGGGGATGTCGTTTTAGCTATTTTGTTAGACAAAATGTGGTTGAGGAGTATTAAACTGACTGATTATATGATAACTGAAGGCATTGGGGGTTATGAGACAATGATCTCCTGGGTACAGACATGCACCGTTCTTACTTGTTGAAAAACATACCTTTGATTCTCAGACAAAAATCTGCCACACCCCTGATTTGAAAAAAGATGTTACAACCTCAAATTTGAAATCTGCACCTGCAGCATCCATGTGTTTGCACCTTTATACAGCAGCGTTGAGCAAGTGAAGTCAAAAGTAGAGTACAAAGATATCTGCTGTTTAAAAAAAGTGTCATAATTCATTTTCACATGTGTGTAACAAGAGTGAACTGTCTCGCTAATTATCGTTACATTACAAATATTCACCCTCTTCTATCTCCATTTTGGTCTCGCTGTGATTTCAATCAAAACATAGTTGCCTGTTGCGGCAAAAAAAGACTATGAAAAAGCGAAGTGAACAAAACCCCTAAATATATGAGGTAGACCGCTATACAAGGAGCTAAAACTCACTATAAAGCTCTATAATACAATAATACATTTGGATGATATCTCTCTGTAGGTTCATGAGTGCAAGCAATCCCTTTCACATTGTCATTTTAAAATTGCTATTATCAAATGTAGCAACTTTAACCAAGTTTTAGTTGCCTAACCCTAACCATACTTTGACCAGATTTATTAGCCATAACCACCCTAACCGTGACCATATTAAAGTTGTCCTGCCCTGATATCACAGAGTGAAATATATACTCAATAACTCAAAACTCATCTGTGCATCTGTAACATTTATGCTACCCAGAGCTTTCTAATACACACTTGATAGGATATGTAAACAACAGAACACTCAGCAGAATTCCATATCGCCATTTCGCATGTTTTCTAAGCTTGCGTCCCAGAACCCTCTGCAGGTTTTTTAGCAGGCCTCCAAACCTCGAGTACCAATTTAAGAGATTAGACCCAGAAAAAGAACACAAGATCAAGACAAATGGCCCCCACCAGATCTCCCCCGGCCAACCTCTGGCATCACAGTCTGCTATAGAGACGTCAAATAGTGCGGGAGGGAATGTGAAACCCTAGCATGTTCCCCCATTTGGCACGTTCCTGAGGCTCCTACACAGTTATGAGGCCACTTCATAGGAGTGTAAACTGTGTATTTAAAAAGCCGTCATTGTGGGACTAACATTGGCCCTGGTGTAGGTTGTTAGAATAACTGAATGACACAATGGTTTCTTTTCTAAATAAACAGATGTGGGTAGGCTATTAAAACCTTCATTTTTTTCTCTTCCTCTTCGTCTCCTCCTCCCCTCCTCCATCCCATCTGTAAGTGGTCTCACACACACACACATACACACTCACTCACTCTCTCTCTCTCTCTCTCTCTCTCTCTCTCTCACTCTCACTGCTTCACTCTTGCTCCGTCCACATGTCTAAGAAAGGCAAAGGGCCGGTTTCCTCCTGCAGCTGTTCAGCACAGACGGGCCTCTATTCCAGCCTCCACAGTGAAGTGATAGCGGTCGTCTGCCCAGCCTGATTAATTGCGTGTCATTCCTAACTCCTCCAAGACCACTGCCCCTCTGCAGCCCCCTGAAAGCACCCCCGCTCTTCCTCCCCCACTCCCCCTCCTCCTCCCACGCTGCACATGGAGGAAATGAACTCACCACAATCCTGCTGGCACTGGACTCCTATCAAATCTAATTCTCAATGAAAGATTACTGCGGGATTTCAAAAAGACTGAGGCCGGTCCAAATAATAATAATTTATAATGTCTGTGGCTTACTAATGAAAAGCTGCTTACCTCACAATTAAGAGTAATAATATGTGATATATACGTCACTTATATCTGTTCAGTGAAGCTTATATATTTTCAGCATTTGTTGATTTAAAAAGGTAGGCTACAAAATATCTTGTACCAGAAAGAAATGTCCTTCATATTATGAGAGGAAACAATGTGGTTTGTTTGTAATAAAGAACAAATACAAAAGTTACCGAAGAAACACAAGTTGCCGCAGCAAGTCAAATGTTATGAACAGAAACGTCAAGAAAAAACTTGCCCTGTCTTTTTGAGTTAAGGAAATCTCCAGGAACAGTAAAAACACCATAGCAATGGAATTAATATGCTACTAAGCAATCCTGTCCCCTGAAAATCAAGCAAATTAAAATGAGTTCATACTGACACACAGGGCACAGTGAAAACAGCTGATTGATTAAAAATCTATTTGTAATACCTCAAAAAGAAACATAATCCAGGGAAAAAAGGTTTCCAACATTTATGATCATTATGAGCTTGACAACATTTCTAACAGTGGGTGTGTAAAATTCACACAAAGCTTGCATTTGAACAATATGGCTGTAGTGGTTAGTGTGTTAACAATCCGGTGCACGCAGCGGCTCACAGAATACACAGGGTCTTGGGCAGGTGTGGAAAAAATGCTGTAAAATATAGGAATGTTAATCATTTATTTTTTTCAAATAACAAAATGCAAAGTGAGTGAACAGAAGAAACATTTAAATCAAATTAATATTTGTTTTGACCACTCTTTGCCTTCAAACCAGCATCAATTCTTCTAGCTATTTTACACACCAGACTTTTGCGGTACTATGTGTGAAAATAAACATATCAAACAGGCAATTTGATAGTTTAATTTTTGTATTTTTCCATGCCTTTTGATGTCTTCATATTTTTCATTTTCATTTTCATTTCATGGCATAGGGGATGGTTTTTAAGTTCATGGCCCTTTGTTGCCTGTGGAGAAAGTGTTTTCTCAGTGTTCATTTAGTGTAATATATAAGTGTTTGAAATGTTACTTATTTTAATAATGAAAATAGTTGATCAAAGTTGCCATTAGACCAAATGTTACCCCAGTCCCCAGCAAGAGGATTTTGTCTCTTTGATACTTGCACTACTGTTAAAAAAGAAAGGAGAAAAAAAGAATGGAAATGTATCCTTACAGATTTGTTTTTTTTCTCCCCTGCTGTACTTAACTCACACTGAACCGTGGCTCCTAAACCCGAGGTATGAACCAGACTGTGATATGACTTCTGTGTACCATTATACCCCTGATAAGCATATCCAGTTCAGTAGTTGTAGCATATGGCTCATTGAAATCTATCACCCTTGTTGTGGAGTACAGACAAACTTCGTGAACCTGGTTTCTTCAATGGAAAAACTACAAAAAAAACCTTCTACAGTTTATTTTGTAATTCTGGATGGGAATTTGGCTATGTAGACGCATATAATGAGAACACACATAATGAGCTTAACACCTACTGAAAATATGTTCAAGATAAGCAAATGTACTTGTGTAACTTAAGCTGGAAGTGTGTTTTAAAAGTCAGAACATTTCAACCAGCACTTGCCAATGTCCCCTACAAAGTAGTGCAGGAGTGCATTCCCAGCTGGTTCTGCAATGCTGATAAGGCAGCGCGGCTGCCTGGTGACCAAATAAAAAGCACATGTCTGACATAGCATCAGAGATGCATCAATCCTCCATGAACTCTTGACTCCAGGGGGATTACTGCGGATAAGAATGATGTGACCAATCCACATGTTGCGTACTTTGAAGAAACACAGGCGCCAGTTTGGAGTATTAGCTTTCAGAAAACAGTTTCAGAATTTCAATGTTATGTTTACTTTTAAAGCTTTTCCTTAAGGCAGTTTTATTTTAATACAGCATATTAGTTTTAGTGTACTGTATGTATACATGTACTGTAGCACTTTGTATACCTTGTGTATGTGCTATTAAAAAGTGCAATATATATATATATATACGTTTTTAACATCACAAATAAACATGATGCTATCTTCTCTCTGTGATCTTGTGTCTACATGCCTCTCACTTTTTTCTTAAAGCGGGCTTTTCAAGGCAATCAATACATTTTTGATTATCCGAATGAAGTCATAGCAACAACAGCAACATCAAAAAGCAGTAAAACATGAAGACTAACTAAGCCAAGACAAGACGTGCTGAGAGACCATTCCGAAAACTAGCACTGTCTTTTTAACTACAGATTCCTAGCCTTCACCTTTAGCTTCTTTTGGCTGTATGGATTGCAATCACCTTGGCCTCAGGCTAGAAGCTGTTTTATTGTTCACTGCAAGATGACTGACAAGTGTGCAGGCAAGAGCTGAGAGAGTTAGAGAGTGGGACTGAGAATACCCTTCCCTGAAGGGCTAAAAGATGATCTGAGCAAAAATTTCCAATACAAGTTGGTGTTCACTCGGGTCATATTACTGATTCTGAAACATGTCGTACAGGCATTTATTGATAGGTCTAAAATCTTATCTTAGTCAAGCAGAGCAACACTTTTTGGCCTGAGGACACAAGTGATGTTGGTTTTTAATGCGGCAGACATATTGGAGCAGCAAAACATCTTTTTTCAAGGTGAGCAGTAACTGCAGAGGGGTTGGGCCGACGGACGATGCCTTTTACAAACCAAAAGATTACACATCAAAATATATGGATATTTGCTGACTTAAATCCCTGTCAACATTGTAACTTGTTAACATAAATTAATATAATTAGGTTTTGTAATGTGGCCTCTTGAAATGAACAGGACTTTCCAAAGTCATTACTTTAGTAACACTGTTACTGCCACTCTGATTAGTGGCAGCCTGTTGATCAGAAATAGAGTTCCAATGACAAGTCAAACAATCAGTGAGCCGAACAGCGGAAAAGTCACCTCAGACTAATCAACTGATAAAAAAAGTACAAATTTCATGCAAAAGTGGCAGAAAAAGCTGTTTCCAGCCTCTCAAATACAGACATTTCCTGCATTGCTCAGTTATATTCCATTAATGTGAAGATCCTTGGGTTTTAAACTGACAAAACAAGACATTTAAAGACATTACCTTGGATTTCCAGAAACTGTGACGCAGATTATTCACAATTTTTGGACATTTTATAGACTGAATGAATAATCCAAAAAATAATAGTCGATAAGAAAATAATTGTTAGTTGTAGCCCTAATTAGAAAAGCAAAAAGAAGAGAACTCCATCTGGTCATTGAACTTTGAAGGCAGGCTATTCTGACATTTTTTAAGAAGACATCATGTAAAATTCCTTCCGCAAAATGTAATCTCGTGGAGGAATTGTGCTTCTTGGCAAACCGAGTTATTCATATTGATGCATTTGGTCTGATTATATGAGTGTCAAGGTCTGGACTTTCCACTGTCTGAAATTACCTCATTAAGTCATTTTAGAAAGACAAGTTAGTCATAATCATTGCGCAATTGGAAAAGGAATCATCCAAGATAAGGTGCATTCTAACCCAGTACATCACAAGGAGTCTGACTTCTATGGGTCATTTTTATGCTCTGAGGACTCACTCATAGTTTTATCTTCCTGTGCATGAAGTCAGGCTTTCCATCATTTTTTCTCCTGAGAAAAAATCCAAACTTGCAAATGTTAAACAAAACCCGTCTTGGTGCCGATGTTTTGCCATAACACCCGTCAGTGTCTGCTTTCGACTGATAACAGCCAGGCAATCACTCCAGTGGGGCCCCAGATGGTTTTGGACAGATTCATCACAACTAACAGCCCAGGTCAGCTGCAGGTAATCCATCAGGGTGCTGGGCTAATTCAGCTGTGTCAGGTAGGAGCAAAATAAGGCTGTCCGTGGAGGTTACGACTCCATTAACACAATTTATGGCTTCTTGCAAGTGTGTAGCTTTGTGTATCATTAGACTGTACACAGGTCTTGCCCAGACATGGATCAGCAAAATCTCTAATACTCTTGCCTTAAAGGTTTTTGTCTCCACACAGGATGACATTATTCTCTTACCTCTCACTCCCTGACTGTGTTGTACGATGTGGTCTTCCACTCAACTACTCAGCTGACAATAGTAGCCCAGTCAGTGGCCTCATTACTCAGCACTCTGGGCAACTCCTAACCAACAAGTCACACAGCGTACAATAATTACTAGGAAGAATTAGGCACCAGTCCAATTCGGGAAATGGCTCCCATTGCTGGAACCTCATTACACTGATGTCAAATAAAACTCCAAAAAGCCGTATCAAAATAACCGACAGGAAAGATTTTCTTAAGACACAGTCCTTCTGCACTGTCTGTAATGCTGCATTACACAGATATTAACATAAACACAACATGTGGCTCATTATGCAGTTTCAACTAAACATCTGTAGGCCAAGAAAACTAATGACTTCATATCCCATATTGGATCGCTTTGAGATTCTCATTAGACTTGTTGCCTCAATGGTTTATGTTTGTTTGGTTTATGCTGTATAAACAAGCAATAAGTCAAGCTGAATTCACAGCTAATTTAACATTGATCCACAGGAAGAGGAAGCTCAGGATACTAATGCTTGAAGCTTCGTCATTATAAATATTTATTGGCCAAGTCATGAAAATATCATAGCTATTTAGTTCCAATCACCATTTCTCAAGCTTCCAACAGTGTCCCATTGCAGTTTATATGCTTTATTAGATATGCAAAGGAGGTTATTGGTTTGTTTGTCTGTTTGTTAGTTGGCAGGGTAACATTTCAATTTGATTTAGTGGAAACTTCAACCACGGGCCAAATAAAGTATGGGATCATATCTCCTGCACAATGACGTGTAGAAGAAGAAGCAATTATTTTAGATAGACCATGTCCATTTGCAACCAAACAGACTTTCACCAAAATCAGTACTTTGAGACATTTTTCTTCAGTATGCATGGTAAAAGCAGTGTTCCCGACACCACTATTGGATGTTCTCTCCAGGATCTTTCCCTGTTTTCTTCCCTGCAGACACAAACACACCAGCCTCATATGTCACACATGGTCACCCAGGAAAGTGGTCTGGATGGACGGGGGAGTGTGTGCCGGTGGCAAAAAAGAAATCACGTCACAATTTATACTCAATGATTGCATTTTACTACATCCCAGGAAAACAAGCCGCGATACATCAAGTGCATTGGATATATTGCCAATCCCTAAGTATGGATATACCTACTGTATATCTCAAGGGAGACTAATGATTTGATAATTTAGCCTCAATATAGTGGAGGCTAGTTTGATTAAGGGGTCAATACCTTTTAAGCACAAAAAGTGAGCTGCTGCCCACATCTTGGAGGGTAAAACTCACCACATCCAATGAAGTCTGTGAACTCCTAAAATCATCAATAAGACGATAATCATAATAATAAAAAGTAAACCAAACACCACATAAAAGCTAAATTAGGAGTAATATGGTTCAGTGGAATGGGTTTAACCTTCTTCAAAAACTTGGAAACAGTGAAGAAGAACTGTTCTGGCTTGTTAACTGAAACAGGAGAAGAGAGGGCCATAGAGAGACACTATCACTATGGACTGCATGTACACAATGTTTTTGTCAATTTTTATGAGAAATGAATAGTTTCATAGACATAGGGCTGCAATATCTGAATGGTTATAATTTCAGAGCTCCATTTTCCATAAGCAAAAGATTGTTTATAGGTTTAAAAGGTGAATTATTCTGTTCTGTGTCATTGAATAATGTTTCTTTTGACCCTATGCATTATGGGATGTGGGCTCCAAAACGTGCACAACTGCACGATTGTGGCTTTAGGCTATATAGAAAATCACATGCTTAAGTAAGGGTAAGTAAAGAAACATAAACCCCAATTACTTCTAGATCATGAAAAAAATCCAAGTAAGGCAAGTTAAATTTTATTATGGTGTGTAAAGTATGTTGTTCTGTTTCAATCAATGCACTGAAGTTGACCCCTTTGGCTGCTTGGTTTTGTTGCTTCACTCACATTTCCAATCCAGGTGTGCACCCGTGATTCCTCCTCTTTGTGTTAAAGGGCAGGTGTGTCCCGCTGAGGTGGCCAAAAGTTTACGACCTCACGTGCTGCCATTTTCTGTTTCTCACACTGTTAGCCTCTGGTCGTCCTGTGTCATCGTAGGAATGTGAGCACGGATGTGCAGTGGCTTGCTCAGGATGACTTTTATGACCCTCGGGTGTCTGCTAACTCACTCTTTGCAAACCTAACTTGAAATGTTTTGTAGGAAGGTGTACAAAGTAAGAATGCATTCACACACTGATAGTTTAAAAAATGTATGTCCAATTTCAGACATTTCACAATAGAGACTCAGGGGAAGGCAAAGGCTGATGCTCAAAAGCATTCTCTAACAGTGAGGCCACATCTTCACTCTATTACATACCAGATCCATCACCATGAAGAACACTGAGGCAAAGGGGACATTTGGCATAATCGCGGTCATTTCCTGGACCCAGCCGTGCACCCTGGCTGTCTCTATGTATGGAGTCTGGCAGTCTGGGCCCATATAGACAGTGCAAACACACAGCAAACACACTCATCCATCCAGCACACAGCAGACCTCTGATCCATCTGCGACAGCAGCCGAACAATCTGCTCCTTCTTCTGGCCTTCCCTGTCCAGACATACTTTCTGTCGCAATCTGTCCGCCCCGAATGAAGATAAAGGCGAAACACCAGAGCCTGATTTATCAGTCAACGTTCAACTATCTGAAAGTCCCCAGCACAGATGGCTGGATAATGTCAACTTGAAGACCTTTCTCTGTCCCTGATGATTTCTTTTATCTACCTCCTCCAGACATATTCCTTAGAATACTCAAGAACACTAAGATAAGCCTGCAGTTTCAAAGTTAGAACTCAAGGATTAAAAAAGTGGGTCTCTTGTTATCGCCGCAACAAGGCCAACCATGCACATTTAGATTGTGGTACAAATTGTTATAAAAACTGTTAAAAAAAACCCCAAAAAGTGGTTTCCATATATGAGAAGCCTAATGTGACCCTTGGGGTCAAAATATGGTACAGAAACAAAGCTCATAAGATTATTGCCAATGTTTAAAAGAAACCTGGCATTTGTTAGTGTGTTTTGTCAAAGACACCTTGACAACGGCGTTGACACCAGTTATAGTCTTTCATGCTATAAATAGCACCTCTGTTAATTTGATGTTGGTTTACCATCACAGAAGCTAATAAAAATAGCCTTACAAACATATAAAGTATTATTTATGAGTTTTGTGACTTTTTTTTAATTCAAGTTCAGATTAAATTGATTAAAGATTATAACAATCTTTTCATTTACTTTTCTTTACACAGCTCAACAAACCTCAAGCAGACAGTCTTCACACACACACCCAGCAAACATGGAGAAACATTTTCATTTATTAACAGTCATATTTTCTTTTGGCTCTTGTTTAGTCTCCACCAGCTCCACCAGTCTCTTTAGCTGCTAATTGCTCCACTATGTCCACCAGCTAGTCATTAACTCAGTTTTTTGCCACTGGTTGATGCCATAGACTATAAAGATGGAAGACAAGACGGCTCCCTAAAAGTGAGGCCAAAGCGACACAGTCACCCCTTGCTAGCTGGCTGCAGCATGGGTCATAAATCCCGTCCCCTCCATGTTGCTGGATGGGACATGGGCCTAACTAAAAAAAAATAAAAATAAAAGTATGCATCAAATACATTTGACATTTGATGATGTACATAGACTTATTGGCAGGTACAGTCCAAGAACAACAGTATCTTAAATAAACGGCAAAATGAAATGTTAAGACACAACATCCATCTGTTGGAGCTAGTTGTTGCTGTGTTTCCACTTCCTCTACTCTTTGGCAAAGTTAAATGCTCTGCTGATCACATGGAGCATAAATGCTTTTCTCGTCTGTCAGCGCAGTTCAACCCACAAACACATGATAAAAAACCTAATGTGATATTATCTGTAACTGGCATTGAATGTTCTTTCAAGAGGTGTTGTAATGTAACGTCGAAAATTTGTTCCACCTCAAAGCTTAAACGTGTTTTGACAAATCTGGCACGCAGCATGTTTTGTTTTTTAAAGTATGCAAACATAAGTGTCAAAACCTAATCAGTGTAATCTTTTTGATGACAGAACTCAAAAATGGGTTAACAATGGTAAAATGTTGCTATCCGTGTCGTGTCACCTGCTGAAGTGGTGATTAAGATAGAACTGCTTTTATTTGACGAGATGAATGCATGCTCTTTGGGCATGACACTAACTTTTTGGTCCACCAGCTTGCAACAGAGCAGACATGCACCACCAAAATACTTTCCAGCATGCTGACTGCATGTTTTAGTTCATACATAGACTAAAAGATCATCTTTATCTGATATTTCTGCTTGCCAATAAATTGGCTGGTGAATAGCATACAGTTTAAAACAAATGTTGCTTTACTCTGGCTAAACAGTCCAGACCTTTTCCCTTTACACAGAAAGAAAAGGTCAGCATGCCTGGTCTTTGAATCTTCGATATCAAACTATCCAGCACACTCAGGTCTTATCATTAAAGCATTTTTCAGGCTTGAGTAAGCCTCTTCACAGTGGAGGAAGAAAGACACCCGGGCTATGCTTTGAACTTGAGATAACGTAGTCTGTGGTTGAGGAAGTGCTTTTGTATGAGTGTGTGCATGCATTTGCCAGTCAAAGAAAATGAGGCATTGGGAACATTTGGCAGGTAAAATCTGCAGAATTTTTCTAAAAGATTTTCTCACGCAGAAAAGAAAAGGAAGAAGAATCGAGTTTTTAAAACAGTTTGACGACAGATGTTAAACATCTGTACACACGAAACCAATTTGCCACATCGTGATACCATTTTTTCTTGAGTGTAATGCACCTCTTTTCGAGTTTCATGTTAGTTTTTTAGTTGTTCCTGTTTAGGGCATTCAGCAGACAAACTCTCCTGAGTGAGGCATACAGAGTCCAAAGGATTCCTTCTTAGTGGCCTGATTTTTCCATCAGGCTTCATTCAAGTCTCTGGTTGGAGTTTGGGGACAAGAAAGACCTGATTTACACATCCTGCAGTTTCCCCACCCACCCCCTCCCCTACCTGACAGGAGCAGCTGCACCTCATGACAGATAGGCCATGTCATCTCCAAAATTCCTGCAGGGCTGCCCTGCTCTCAGCATTTCTGTCAGCACTCAATATGACGTTCTAATTTTACCAAAGCTGGCACGCCCGTGCACCCTTAGTGAACACACATGATTAGCTCTTTGGCAACATGTATCAGTGGTGGAAGTACCTGAGCAGATACACGTACTATACAAGTATTGCACTGAAGTACAATTTTTAGGTACTTGGTATTTATATTTTCTGCAACAACCATTCACAAACCAATGCAGACCCTTCAAGGTCTTGTTAAGGCCATGAAATGAGCTGCACGGCCCTCTGGGTAATGGACTGGGGATGTGCTGGAAGGAAACTAAAGCCTCCTTGCCATTCCAGGCAGAGCGCAGCAGGCCATGCTCCGTATCAATGACAAAAGCAGACAGGCAGCAAGCACTGATGCATAAAACATGAGCCTGAGAAAGTTCGCACAACTGAGTCAATTATGATTTCTTGGGGAATATGAGAGAGTTTGCTGCATCAGAACTTCTACATTAGTGTTCAGTAAACTAGATAATAACATCATATTTGTCCTTTGTCAATGGCCGATATATTTGAGCTGAAGATATCTCGGACTACATACAGACACAAAATCAAGAATTTGTAATGTATCAGTTTAGAGATATTCCAATGTAAAAGTTCTATACTTGTATCTTGAAATTTCTAACCTAAATTTCTGAATACTATAAGTGCTATAAAATCATCATCTCCATATCTTTAGCATTTTTTGAGGAACATGGGATAATGTGCTGAAACGGACCGCCTAAATTAGTGTTCACTGCACTTAATAATAACTTCATATACCAATGTGCATGCTAGTATGGACATTTCTTTGCCTAATTGTGACATTATTGGTAGCTGATGGGAAATAAAGCTACAACCGCAATTTAAAAAAAGTTGGGATGTTGTCTAAAATGTAAATAAAACAGAATGCTTCCAACTTCTTTGTAAATAGACAGTACAAAGTCATACTGCCAGACTCCATAGAGAATATGGCTTAAAGAATTGCACATTAAGAGTGTTAACTCTAAAACAAACACAGTTAAACACGCATGTAGTCAAACTACTGTGTAGTCCACAAAGATACAGCAGTTTTGTATAAATTCAGACAAGGCCAAGGAGTTGTTTTGGTTGAACCCATATGGGTCTCATTTGCAAGGGAACTTCTGGCATCGATTCCGGGGCCTGGTTTTGATGTTCAGATAGGCACAGTACACATTTCGGTCAACATGAAACTATTCCAAGATAAATGTGTCGCTGTCACTGTAATAGTGAGGAAAATTCCAAACCTAACCCATGCACACATTTAAACGACTTTTATTTCTTTTTTCCACACTCCACTAGAAATGTAAGGACTTGCTTGTTCCACATCTTCTAATATACATCCATGAAAAAGCCAACATCAGTTTTAATATTTCTCTTCTAGAAAGGCAAGCACAGCTTTTTATGGCGTGATATTCAAGTAATTGGATTCCATTTTTGAAAAAGTGTAAAAATAACAATTGTGTCTATAAAGTTACAGTGGACATTTCTCAGTTCAACTTTAACAGGCGGATTTGTGTCTGCTTTTCTTTCCTGCTTGGATCAAATTAGTTGAGGGGCCTGTTTAGGGAGAACTTCAGCTACAGCAGGGACCAACACAAGGTTCAACTCCAAATCTCATCTGTTGCATCAGTTTCTCATACAGTTACATCAAATCTTTGAAAAAAAAGAAAAGGGTGCACAGAGAGCTTCCCAAAACAAGGAACCTCGTGATGACTGTCTGAACTAACCTGTGACCTCTAAGACAGGGAGCCAAAAGAATATCTGTGGGAGCTCTACTGATTATAGTTTTAATTTTAGGTAACAGTTCAACTATTTGACTAGCAGGGATAATTGTTTGTTAGACCAGTGGCATCTTTATAAAGTATTCTGCAGCTGCAATGGGAAAGGCTGTTTTGCCCCCATACTTGATTAAGAAATGAATAAAGACATAACGTATTACTGGCATTATTTTTCTTACATGTTATTAGCTCTACCAAGGAGGTCATGTTTCGGTGCAGTTTGTCGGTTTGTCAGCAAGATAATTGAAAAACTGATTTTTTTTAATGAAACTTGATGGAAGTGCGTAGCAATTACCAAGGAGGAACCTTTACATTTAAGGTACCATACCATTGTTCTGATGTGCTATTGGAATGACTTCCCAATAGTCTGAAAACGTGAAGTTCTCTAACCTGTGCCGAAACCTAACCAATCCATGACACAGCATAAAGCACGTTGGCAACCACTGCACTCCAGTGTGTATTTCCATCAAACCCAAATATCTGTGTCGATATTTTAATGTTGTAAACACTACAAGCAATAAAATACAATAACTTCTTTGTAGCATCCATGTCCACATTACGACTTAAAGCTCATTAACACACTAAAATCAGAAGAACGACTTCCCAAGATTTAAGATTCCTTTATTTTCACTTAACAATGAGTACAATGAAATTTGAAGCAGTCCTGATCAATCACACATAAAACACACATAACAGACAGTATAAAAGATAAACCAATATAAATTTAACCTCAATTGCTACTGAAAATAAATATATAATGTAGCTAAGAATGTTTACTTATCATTTATCATACAATATAGACAATACAACAAAAGTAAAGGCAGTAAGTTATTGCACAGTAACAAGTGAGCATATTGCACGTGTTGGTGAAGTGCAATAGATAACTGCAATTAATAGCAGGTTCTAAAGGTGTGACGGGATGTCAACGGAGGTTGAGGGAAGTCGGGAAATGGCAACATTCGGGGACCACATGAATACACAACCTGTCTTGGCGACGGTCTGCACTCTTATTCTAGTTCAACAATTTCACGATGAAAACAAAAGTCCAGTGTCAAGTATGGGCCCCAAGAGAAGCTAAATTTAGAGGTTGCTCAGTCCAACTCCCATGAATAAAAATGTACAAAATGTACAACCTAGAGGACATGAAATTGCTGCTGATTGCTGTGCTGGTAATCATTCATATAATGCTGACAACTGCACAACATATTAGGGTCTTGTAATCTGGTGTGTTGCTCTGAGTGCTTCACAGTAATGCCCTCACCATGTTAGCCACGCTGTGATTACAATCTCAGAGCTATGAGAACGCCATTTGCTTTAGATGTGGAGTAAATTACAAAGAAAACAACACCCCCACACACATATAGTAACATGCAGACACTGTGGCACCAAAATACCAAATGTTGCACCATTATGTAGCACACGCCTTGATGTGAGAACACTTCCAGCACTTCTGACACTACCTACACTGTCCTAGCGTAGCACACCGAAGAGGAAAACTTGATTAGGAATTGTACCATTCTCAAATTTCTACTGGCCAACTTCTTGCCCGTTTAAAGCCAAATGAACGTCTGAGTGGAGCGTAGCTTCCAACTGGTCCAGAATTCTCAGCAGGCCACAACTACCTTTAAGCTCCACTAAGTGGTTTCTTGGCACACAAAGGTTCTCCCATTTTAGCAAGCAGCTTAATCTTGTGGTTTTTCTGGAAACTGATGGATTGAACTTCACCTTAAAAGTTTGTGTTTATTTGTGGAATAATGTCCTAGATGATAGTCTCCAAGATTACACCATCATGTCACACTAATGTTCTAGTAGTTACAGTAATTGAGGAGGAAACAATTTTACATATCAAAG
Organism: Centropristis striata; assembly: GCF_030273125.1. Taxonomy (NCBI): domain Eukaryota; kingdom Metazoa; phylum Chordata; class Actinopteri; order Perciformes; family Serranidae; genus Centropristis; species Centropristis striata. The sequence continues at coordinate 25,574,236 of NC_081523.1, forward strand.
TCTGATTACAGATCTTGGGGAGTACTACTGCATACGTGCAAAATATTTTACAAATCCTTGTGTTGCTCCAGAGGGACCTGCATGAAATCTGATAAAATGCCAGAAGATGGTGAGGTTTGGGACTGATGGTTGAACAAAACATGACATTTAAGGACATACACTTACACTTTAAAGAACATTTTTATGGCCATTTTTCACTTTTTTTCACATAGACCAAACAATCAGTCAATCGAAATAATCTGCAGGAAAATAAGGAAAATAGTCGCCAGTTGAAGTATTTTTTCTCTTTTTTACTTTTTTACTCAAGCTGTACGTTTACTAGATTATTACTGTCTTGTATATGAACATTTTCTAGCATGAAGGCCAGTGTAACCAATTTAATTGCTGCTGACGTGAGCAAAGAAAGAATTCAGGTGATGGAGTATAAAGGGCAACAGAGTACACGGAGGGAGGAGGTTTGGGTGGATGGTTAAACAAACACAGTAGTTCCACCAAGGAGTCCCCTGTTTGTGTCGTGTGTGCAACGAAAAGAACATACACAGTTGGTTTTGTTACGTGGTTATGGTCATGCGTTCAAAACTTCGACTGTGCAACTATTTTACCGCTGAGGTTTTACCCAAGAGCAGTAACTGACTTAACTTTTAAACCTTTTTATCCTACAATCCCATGTTGGACATAAATTGACAAGTTGGCTTTGAAACAGAAATTTGAGAATGCATTCAGGTGCTGGTTTAACACATCACTCAGTGTTTGGAGGCAGGAGGGCAGTGGTAAAACTCCTGGAATTTCTTCAACTCAGCTGAATTGGACAGACTCACATAAAAGTGTCGGTATGCCTCTCTTTTTTAATGCAACCTTAATACACCACAAAGGAGGTGTCTTCTTTGAACAGTTGAAGCTTGTTGTAGCTTCTTCTCCTTCAGGCCGTGACTCTTTCAACTTGTAACTTCAGTCTACCAGCAGCTGCACGCCTGCATGGAGACGCCTCCATGACAGATCCACTACCTGCATCCATCAGACAGACAGAGAGATTGAGGATGCAGTCCAGGGTGACAGGCACCGCAGCTTAGGTTTCACATCCACATATTGATCAGAAGAGATATAGAGTGATGTCGTTTAGAAACTGAGACACCCACTTTAACTCACACAGTTCTTCTCTTTCAAGGATGATGCTGGTGTGTTAATTTATTGTTGTTATTTTCATCAAATCCATTGAAAAGACCAAACTCGATAATGTTAGACTGTCTCTCAATACTTTCTGACTTCCCTGTCATCGTCTGTGGTCATTTCTTCCAACTGAGGACCTAAACCTCAAATGCAAAAGTCATAAATGCACAGTTTTCATGTGTATCCCTGCACTTGGCCCCGCAAAAAGATGCAATGTCAGGTTTTGGATGTGGGACTGAAAAATTAAGCAAACACAGGAGTGCCAAAACTGCAGTTCCTCAAATTGCCACTTGAGGCTGGCTCCAAAAGCAAGACACTCCTTACATTAAAATGCCTCACTTTACAGCAGTAATAACAAGTTTGCAACCTATTGTGAAAAAAACTGTTTTAACCTCTATACCCAATTTCTGAACTGTACAGGGGGCTACACTTTTCTTTAACTCATCCGTTTCAATTCTATTAACAGTTTAAAATGTGGATAATTAAGGGTAGGGCCGCTTTAAGTGGCAGGTGGTTGGTGTCACATGTAGCGTTTTTCAATAACCAGATTTCATTCACCCTGCCTCAGCTTATTTTAGCTCCACCTATTTGCCCATTTTTGGATTAACCGTAAATTAGAAGATGTAAGACACTGCCAAAATAGCAACAACCAGAACCACCCACATTGGAGACTATATCCATATTTAGTCTATGGCAATGAATAAATACTGTTCAGAGTAATTGCAAACTGTAAACAAGCTGGAGATCGCAATAGGAAATGCACGCAAGTGAATGGGAAACAGCTCAAACCATTATACCAGAATACACCAACACCAAAACGCAGTATAATGTATTTTCCCTCACATTGCAAACTGAACTGCCGCCTTATCTGCTGTCGGTATGCCTTTACAAGGTGAGAAGATGGAAGAATTTGCTGCATCTATTATCATTTCACATTGATGATTTCTAAGTAAGAGCCAAATGCTTGAAGGGAAACGGGATACCTTCACTTCTGGTGGTGACAGCTGGTCAGAGAGAGAGAGGAAAGGAGAGCAGTGTGTGTGTGTGTGTGTGTGTGTGTGTGTGTGTGAGTGTGAGTGAGAGAGAGCAAGAGAGAGAGAGAGAGAGAGAAAGCGAGAGAGAGAGAGAGAGAGAGAGAGAGAGAGTACGTGAGAGAGGATGCAGCTGCAGCCTGGCTATATGATGGTAGGGGTCCAGAAGCAGATGGGGGCTTCAGACTGCACTGCAACATGATAGCCATTTTGAAATAACCCACATATTTAAAAAATAAATAAATAAATAAAAATCCCTTTCTTAATAACCAAAGAAAACCCATTTATAAACCCCGATTTTTATAATTTTGTGTGCTTGCTTGCAAAAGCACACTAACTACTATTCACCGGGCTTATGTCTTATGCTTCTTCCGTTTCTTCCGTGGTGTTTTTTCGGTCGACTACTCCTCCCAGAGTTTTGGTAGCACATACACTAAAAAGGTATCAAATCGACCGGCAATGACAAGTGTGCTATGACTTTTCTAAGGGTTTCGACAAACAGTTTTCAAATTATTCGAAGTAGTTTTGGTCTTCTGTCAAGCTTCCCACGACTAGAGGTGTCAGCTGATTATGGATTCCTGTGAACTGGAATCGAGCTTTTGTCCAAAGACTTCAGGTTTGAAGTTACTCAAGAACATTGGCATCTGAACTCAAGGAAACCTAATATTAGGAATGCCCCCCAGCCCCATAAAGCACCTCTCCCTCCCCCTCCTTCAGCCCTGAAGGCATTCAGCCTGGAGCCTCACTCTCATGATATGAATAATTTTGAAAATGTTAAAGCAGAAACGTTACATGAACTTTACTGCAGGTCAGCCATTGATTAGCGGTCTGTTTCTGATGAGAAATGTGTAAGAAATATTTCCCTTATGACTAATATACTAATAAAAAAACATTCCTATGAAGCTTAGGATATTTTTTTGTTACAATATTAATGTATTTTTACTTAAACATAACTTAATATGCAGTGACCGTTTTCCAGATGACATACTAGAGGTCCAACATTGTGGGTAACTCCTAAACACCACAAATCCAAACTTAAACGTCTTGCTCCATTTAAGCAATTTCCATGAAATCTGCAGCCAGAATGATGACATAATGCAACACGAGTCAAAACTTTTTAAATATTGATATTAGTCCACTGTATTAAGAGTTACAAGGTCACATGTCACCATCTATAATGTAGGTTTTGGAGTCTCAGTCGGGTTAAATAGATATAACAGGCTGAAAGTGGTAAAGGAGAATGCTGGATCTGACCTAAACCTGCTGTCCCTCGAGGAGGTCGACCCCATGAGGCCGGGACCCCAGAAACTCACAAGAATGTAATTTGTCTTCTGCCAAATCTATTTGATTACTTCTACTTTTCTCATGTTTGTCTTGTGTGACAGCCCTGGGAAAAATAACACAGTGTGATATAGCATATTGCAGGGTTTCAGGTGACAACACATCATGTATAGCCCCACAGATCCTCAGTCAGAGTATTATTGTCACTGATTTACTTCATAGCAACATAACTCAGCTAGTGGTCAACTACACATAATAAATGCATTATAATAAACAGCACTCTCATGGCTGTCAGTTAAATATGATCCTACAACAGATTCAGACACATTATTATGTTATAACATTATTGACAATTTTGAATAAATAAATGTGTTCATAAATGTGCCTATGAAATATTCCTTGAGGAAAAATTTATTTATATCAGATAATTTTTATTTTATAATGCTACATTTATTTATATCAGATAACTTTTATTTTATAATGCCACATTTATTTAAATTTTAGAGAACTTTTATTTTATAGTGCCATATTTATTTATATCAGATAACTTCTATTTTACAATACCACAAATAAATAATATCAGAGAACTTTTATTTCATAATGCCACATTTATTTATATCAGAGAACTTTTATTCTATAATGCCACATTTATTTATATCAGATAACTTTTATTTTATAATGCCACATTTATTTATATTTTAGAGAACTTTTATTTCATAGTGCCACATTTATTTATATCAGAGAACTTTTATTTTATAGTGCCACATTTATTTATATCAGGAAACCTTTTTTTATAATGCCACATTTATTTATATCAGATAACTTTTATTTTATAATGCCAAATTTATTTATATCAGAGAAGTTTTATTTTATAATGCTACATTTATTTATATTTTAGAGAACTTTTATTTCATAGTGCCACATTTATTTATATCAGAGAACTTTTATTTTACAATGCCACAAATAAATATCAGATAACTTATTTTAAAGTGCCACATTCATTTATATCAGAGAACTTTATTTTATAATGCCACATTTATTTTCTCCTCTTTTTATATCCATTTCAGATATATTTCATAGGCCTTTCATAGGCTTATGTATGCATGTTTTATTTATTTATGTAATATTGACTTAAATGGCATTTCATACCATAACAGTCTCCGCTGGTTGTCTGGCAACCTCACAGTGATGACAAGTGACTGCACCTTGCCATGAAACGGTCCAGCACAAATCCATCTTTTACAGCTCAAATAAAAACAGATATGTGTTAATTAGTGAGCTTAAGAGGTGTATTAGGACACAGTCAGGCTGGCTGCCCCCAGTGTGATGCTAAACTAAAATAACAAGCTAACCAGCTGCAGCTTTATATTTAACAGACACATATGATAACAGTAACAATTGTCTCATTCAACTCGAAACAAGAAATTTAATTTTAAAAATATAATTAAAGCATATTTCCCAAAACTATTTCTTTATATAAAATATTGTTACATCTTTTTTTGTTTTTACAATAAAAATTAGGCTTCTGTCGATAAAGGCAATTAGCTAAAAAGTGGTGTATTTGCCTTGCCATGCTAGAACATAACTCTCTTGCAGAGCAGCATTTAAATCCTCCTATATGTTACCCAACGCTGAAAATGAGTTACAGCAGCTATAATGTGGTGGCTGTTTCACTTTTATCACTCCAATTATAGTTAAAAACATGACGCCTACATAAGTGCCTGCTTGAATTTTCACTGGTCAGAGAAGAAGGGGACAGAGGAGGGCTGCGGAGGGAAACGTGCACTCTACATTGTGAAGTGAGGGTTTATGAAGAGCCTATCCCCCCCAGCAGGAGATGTTTTATTAGCAGTGTTTAAATGACCGGCTTGTTAAACATCAAGCGGCAGGCAGGCAGCCAGGCGGCTGTGGCCTCAGGATCCACTGCAATGCTACATCGCTGGCTATTTTCACCCTCTTCAGAGCTTTATTTGACATGCTAGTGTGTAGACAGGGTTGTTTCGAGACACAATAATCACTTTTAACTTAAGTTGAAACACTAGATTCCCACCTGTGAGGGGGAGTTAGGACTCGGGTGGTCCTGGGTTATTCGGTATCACTACCACGTCAGAGAGAGAAAAAAACATGCAGGAAAAGAGGTTAAATAAATAAGACAAACTCTTCCTGAAGTCTGATGATATTAACACCTTGCCATGAGAACAGAAACAACTTGTGAACCCCATAATCACACAAATAGTCAAGTCAAAAGCCCATTTTTTACATTTCTATGGAAGATACAACGTGATTCCTTTGCTTGAAGGTCATGGGAACAGACGAAAAATAAATGATCCCTGAAGATGAGGGATGCAGTCATGGAAAATACGGGACGTTAACTGTGTTCTTTGATGATGATGATGACATAGATGGAACATCAGGATGGGAAGAGTCGAGTAATCATTTTAGACGTCGATCCACTAGGGTATTGCTCAGTTTTTGCTGATTATTTCATCTCTTTTCTCTTTCATGTCCACACAGTTTGAATCTTCATAAACATTATTTATCATTGCCTACAAATAAAAAAAACTTAGTAATTAAAGTTTGGCAAAATAAAAATTCTTTCAGGTCCCATTTTGTAGATTTAAATGGTCTTTTTTTTTTTTTATTGAAAAGCAGGTCTATATGAATACTGTCATGTCAAGTATTAAAACGCTCAATCCACACAGAAATGCACACATATGTGCATACAGTAGAGTTCAAAATAATAGCAGTCCAATGTGACTAACCAGATTAATCCAGGTTTTTAGTATATTTGTTTATTGCTACATGGCAAACAAGGTACCAGTAGGTGCAGTAGATTCTCAGAAAACCAACAAGACCCAGCATTCTTGATATGCACGCTCTTAAAGCTGTGCAATTGGGCAATTAGTTGAAAGGGATGTGTTAAAAAAAAAAAGCAGTGTCTGCCATTGACTTTACAAACTCAAAACTATTTGTACAAACTTTTTTGTTTCTAGGATTTAGCAATCCTGTGAATCACTAAACTAATATTTAGTTGTATGACAGTTTTTAGAACTAAATCTGTGTGGCATGGAGTCAACCAACTTGTGGCTCCTTTCAGCTGTTATTCCACTCCAAGATTGTTTAACAACATTCCACAATTCATTTACATTTCTTGGTTTTGCTTCAGAAACATTGGAGAAAAAAAAAGAGAAAATGGAGAAAAAAAGAGAAAATGTTGCCAGGTTGGTATTGGGTTTTTTTTTTCAGCACAATCTCACCTATATAACCTGATGATTATTTTTTTGATTTTGATTTACATGATCAACATTTTTAACACACAAAAACACAGAAAAAAAACTAAAATCCGATTTTGAAAATGATGGGGTTTTATTTTCAAAAACAATCATACTGAATGAAGAACTTTAAATGTTGCAAATGTGAACACAATTTGTAAATATAAGATACGGGAGGTAAAACATCTAGTTATATATCTTTTATACTTAATATATTTTACCTCCTATCATACAAAACCTCATAGATTCTATCGACACAAGTTCAACACAACTTTTCTTATATTTATATGTATGCAAGGCACCAACAAATTTGGATTGCCTGTTTTAATTTGCATACACAGCCCACCAACAGTTAGGAGCATCAGACACTGTGCAGCAGAATATGTGAGATGATTATTCTGCCGTCTGTGCTTTCAGAAACTTGCCAGAAAAACAAAACTTATTGTGGCATCAAAGATGCTGAACCAGATCACTTCCCATCAAACTGACTGTCAGTCAAAACAGGATAATTCTGGCTTCCTAGAAAGGTAATGAAAACAGAATATTTTGCAAGATGTTTCTCCGTCTCAACTACCAGTGTTATTCTTTACAACTGAATTATTTTATCATGTCTGCAGTCTGGATTTCTGTCAGTGCTGTTTGAGGGGTGAATTTGAGGATTTTTCAAGCAGAAGACAGAATATTGGCAGCTGATCCAAATTCTAAGTTGGATGTAAACCTCAAGCTAAAAAGTGTTGGGGTGTGTGTGTGTGTGTGTGTGTGTCGAATTAAAGAATAATTCAGTCAGTAGATTTGTCAGTTTCCACCTAAGGAGCTAAATTAAGCACCATATATCCACGACTATATAAAGTACTGTAAGTTCTTATACAACGTGTACACAGGCAGAACAGCCTGCCATACTACAGATAAGTACACAGGCAGTGGACCTTGAAGCTATTCCAGAAACACACCATTCAAATTCACAGAAGACAACTTATCTCTGCAGTAACTCAAACAACACACTGGATTTAGAAACGTTATCATCAAATCCACCTGCAACAGTCTAAATAAAGCTATCTGCTGCTCTGTTGGACCGATTGCTGGATTGTCAAGCAGCACTTGTGTTAGTTTGCAGCTCATTTGTGGTCCTGGTTACGCTGAATACTAAGAGGTGGTCTGATCAGTCAAAGCTGTTAAGCTGATATATTATCAGTTTTCCATGTCCTAGCCTTGGGCACATAGTCACTTTCACATTTATTAAACACTAAGGAGAATGTACTTTGATCTATGTTTTTTTGTATGTCAGGTACTTTGTGGCTATAAGGAGAAGTCAATCGTTGACCTAACCCGACTGGAACAAATTTAACTGCAATTGTCAAGAGTCAGCTCACCCAAATATCATGAAACATGCCACCACAACAAGCTCTCAACAGTTTCCAGAGGGACTATTTCTTAAGGTGCTTTCACAATCGATCAATCAAACTCTGGCGTGTTTGACCAGTTAGTACGGTTTATTTTGTGTGAAACCAACCGGTCAAGATCCTGCTTTTTTTATCCTGTCACTAATAGTGTGTAGTAGCTTTAAGGGCTGGGATCAATAGGGCTCAGATATTGATATTGCAACAATATTGTAGGGTTGATTTTTGGTGCTTTCACAAAATATTTGCACAATGAGATTTTTGATACAGAATCAACGGTAATGTGGCTATAAGTGGGAAAACGAGAATAATAGCTAACATAACAGTAAAATGGGGAACAACACAACAATTTTCTCCAATAACGATGTGAATTTTCTGTAACAGGAGCATAAGTAGACCTTTATTACTGAGTCCCGAGTCATCCAACTGATAGATTTGATTTTGATCCTCGTACAACTGGCCGGCTTGGTTGTTCAGACTGCCTGCGATTTATCTGGTGTCTCTAGATTAAAACAGTGTACACTTCTGGCAGCGAAAGAGACAAGCCGTGCTCTGAACAATTTGAAATGTAAATACAACCTGACTATGAAAATCTATGTTTGAGCCTTGGGGCTTCATTGTGTTCTCAGAGCAAATGAGGGCAGGGAGAAGGAGTCTGATGATTGACTGCACAGGGAGGCAGCTAGTGAATAACTAGGACAGGAGTTTGAGAAGTTGTCCAAGCCTGAAAACCTGGGCTAGAAACCAGGAAATTATGCAGAACAGACCATTTTTTAGCTTGATGCACATTTATGCAAACAAAAGCACATAGGCTGATTGGATAATTCAAACAAGAACATGAAGGGAGAACAAACATTTGGTCTAACATGGAGTCTAAGCAGAACAAGCTGAACAAATTCTCCTGTACTGTGATTATATTCCATTAACCCCAGCCTGTTTTCTCTGTAAGAGACAAGGTTTGAAAGCAAATGCTGGCAGCACAGACACAGCGCTGTATTAATGATCCACTGGGGAGTGGTTTCACTCCAGAACATATTTCATGAGCCAGAAGAATGAGCGCCGAGGCTTCTGGTTTGGGGTCATCTGAAGAGTCAAGACCAAACATCCCTTGTGGAGTCCCCACAGGAAGTCATTGCTAAGAGTGCAATTAGAGAGAGGAAGCCCCACTTTTTGCTCTGAGAGTCTTCTGCCCGAAAGATAGCATTTGCATCTCTATCTTGGGTCAAAACAATATCTGGTTGTTTCAGTTCCATGAGTAGTAAAACAGTTGTGAAGCTGTACAGAGAGTAAAACATACAGTCCTAACAGTCGTGTTTAAAATAGGCATTTACATGGTCATAGAAATAATGTTTATAGTAGGCTTGGGCGGTATCAACATTATATCAGGGTATTACGAAATCCCAATGGTATGATTTTCATTAATTTATTATCCTTAACAGCTTATCCAACCTTGGGTCGCAGGGGGCCGGAGGGTGCAGCCTAGACAGGTCACCGACACATAGAGACAGACAACCAATCACATTCTCAGTGACTTCTACGGGTAATTTAGAGTCACAAATTTAAATTAATCTGCATGTCTTTGGACTGTTGGAGGAAATCGGACGACCCGGAGAGAACCCACACTGCACATGTTTAACCCATAAGAAACCATGGTGACACATTCAACAAACACTTTAAATCTTCTAGAATCTCCCATATTCAGCTTTATACTTCACATTAACTCATTAAATCCCTAAGCGACACATACTCAACACCCTGGTGTGGTGGTCATGTGACTTTGACAAGAAGTGACAGAAATGTGAAAAAGTAGCTAATTTCAAAAAGCTTATTTTTTGTTACGAGGCTAAGTTTAAACCCATTTAACAATTCTAATCTGTTAATAGGGTGTTCTTTATTGGATTTAACTTGTTCTGATCATATTTCCTGAACAAATTAAAGTCACAATTTTGATATATGTTATGGAGATGCAAACAAAAAGGCACATGGTTATTTGTTTTTATTTATTATTGATGTATTATTATTTTGACAAATAATTTGTTAAACAGCACTATTAATGTTACAATTTTGATAAATGTTGTGGCGATGCAAAGAAAAAGGTAAATTTGTGTTTCTGTAAGCAGAAAATGTGTCTATTTTTTATTATTGAATAAGAAATATTATAAACATAAATACCATAAACACCCATTGTAACTTATATGTCACATCACAGATCTTTGATATTTAGGGATAGTATTTTTTTAATCATAAATGTGTTCTATGTGGTCCACTTGGTCTGTGGTATAATCCCCCATAATTTTCCTTCAATGATAAATAGGTTCTTATGGGTTAAGCAACGTCCAACATGAACGAAAAATAATGACAGACAAGAAAATCAGATCATTGTGACGTGATAAGGAAACTAACATTCAAATGAATGCATGAGACAAACAAAGATGCCTTATTTCCTTCACTTTTTTCATATAGTTTTCGTTCAATGTCTGACTGTCCCTTGCAGTAATTTATAGCATCCAACAAGGGAATTAGCGCCACCAACTTTATCTCAGTATCTTGATAGCATTTCTACTATTGTTTGTGGATGGAAACTCTCATTAATTTTTAAGATTATCTGGAAATTTCTAAAAATTTCTAAATTTGACTTGTGACTTGATCAAAGAGTCTACATTTTTAACATGTAAAACAATCAAAGAACGTGGCACTTCTTTCACTCAAAAATCTAAATGGGTAAACAAATTAGCAGTACATAAATGTAATTTGAGAGCCTGACCAAGCATTTCATTCCATCTTTCAGTCTTTGATAATTTCAAAACACATTTTGGTTGCTAGCCAGAATACGAGTTTGATTTCCATCTCCAGTTGGGAACAGATGGGAACAGATTAAGCTAGTCGACAAAAAAAGGTTTCAGTACAGTTAAAAATATGATAATTGCCTTTGAATCACTCACAGGTTTTAAGGACAAACAGAATTGATACTGTACATGTCCTAATCATAAGTCAATTATGGCCAATGGCCATGTTATTTGGTTGCAATATTATTACTGATTGATGGAGGTGCAGTGATCCAAAACATCTGAAAGCTATCAGCCAATTTTTATCAAATTACACCAATTTCTTCCCTCATGTTACACAGTTACACTTTGACGCTGCCAACCATTATTGTGAAACAGATCACATCTTTAAAACTAACTTTCCAAGTCTCTGCGTGTTGATGTCTCCTACTGTGATGACTTTTATGTGACCGCTTACTCACAAAGCTGAATGATGTGTGTTTACGCATTGAGGAGTTTGGCGTTAGCACCAGGCGGGCTCCTGCTCCAGCTGCTTGTTTATGTTCATTCTGGAGACCAACCACCTTCGACCAACATCAATTCAGGCAAGAGAGACACAACCACCATGTGTGAGTGTTCTCTTACTGTAAATATTTCCTTAGCTGTCGGCTGCCCTCCCTGCCAGCGCTCACATTTTAAAAAGGTGTGGGCTCAGACAGATTTAGACAGCGCAGCTTTACGTGCTACAGTACATCAGGGGCTGCTCAACATTACTTGTCTGTTGGGGAGAAAATGTTCTCTCAGCAAATATGTCTTTTAACATGACTATTTTAGAAGTCTGGCAAATAAATGTGCTTTTATTTAGCAAGATGTGGTTTTGCCTTCATCATTAGTTGTAAGATGCAAACCTGATCCTAGATCAGTATGCAAGTAATCTTAAGAATATCAGACAAGATCATTGCTTCCAGGAATTTGTGATTAACATTTTTTTGCTATTACCTGATTACCAAATGATGAAAGTACAATAACATTTATCATATTAAAATTTCTAAAAATATCTAGACCTTTATTAGATGTTAAGTTGTGTATGTGCCTCATCCCTATTGTTTCAAACAATGTCCAAACCCTGAGAAATCTACAATTTAATCAGTGCATTTCATTGGGCCTCATAGAACCGTTACCCACTGTAGTAGCTTTAACTTCTGGGTAAATAAGAGAAACAGCAGATCAGAGCAGGTCAGCGTGTAATTCAAATCATGGCACAGGATTGAATACAGTAACAGTAATATACCATTTTTTCTGCCACACAGCATATTCTTATTGATTAAATGGTACCATTTTTCAACACAATAGAGACCTTGTTTATCGATATAATATTCAAATATTGATCCAGCTACTATGACAAATGGCTCATGGCAACCACCAACGTGTACAGTCACATTATAATCTTAACGTTAACGTTATAAAGTTGTTTTTAGTATGATTGTTTACTAATGGTACGAAGAGTCAGAGTGGTTTGGGATCAGACCTCTGGTGCTGGTTTTGAGCTGGCTGAATTCCAGATGCTACAGCAGCTAACCTTCATGTCCAACCCCCCCACCCCCAGTCTGCTACCACTACAAATAGAACCACTTTCTGTGGGAAACACTGCTGCTATTTCATTATAATGAAAAAGCACAAGGTGAATAATCACAACATGAATAAACTTGAATACATGTTACTGTTTTACGTGATTATTATTATTTCTGCTGGTCCCGTCAGATACACTTTTATCAGCGATGAAGAAAACAACATGTCTATGTCCCCTTGCTTTTTCACAACATCAAAGTTTTTATTTAATGTTTTGATTGAGAGACTCCTCATGGCAAAATCACAACATATTTTAATAGAGACAATAACCAGTAGATTGTTCAATAATATGGGTTATCCTTAGTTGCAGCCTGAAACCTACTTCACTTTGTTTCAGTGCACTAAATACGAAATGCTTACAAATAGCTCAGGCATTTGCCTCACAGCCTCTTTTGCAGTGGCTTGGTTAATGTGTGTAGAGTGTACACGTTTTGTAGGAGGAATATGAGAACACATTACATGATTATGCAGACTTGAGGGGGAGGACCTACTTTTAAAAATATGTACTGGAAAAATATAGAAAAAATACCTCCAAGATATTCATTTCTACATTATTGGTGTACATGTTTTTCTCTTAAAAGTGATCAGTTGAAACTTTCAGTCCACAGCCATGTTGAGGGATCTGGAGCTGGTTAACAGTGTGGATTATGTGTACCAGTGTACCAGAATGGGATGTGCGAGTGTCCCTAAAAATCAAACGTTTCGTGGGTGGCTTTTTTTATTTCACAAAGGCAAACACAAGCATGACTAACCACAGCCCAGTCTCACTTTTTTTCTTTTCTTTCACCACACATTTAGAGACGTCACAGTATTTATCTTCCAAAACTGTGTTAGTGTGAAAAAAAAGACAATTCAAAAAATAATGATTGACCATAACATATTAGTAGGGTTTAGAAATTGATTTTTTTTTTCACAATAAATAATTAGTTGCTATGGCTATGCTGAAGGGAAAATATGATGTTGCTCCATTGGAATGTCTCCTCCGTGTCCTGCCAAATCTGAGCTGGAAACACTTAGTAGGGAACCTGTGTGTACTAGGAACCGCTAATAATTTGCTTAAGGGAACCCACATCTGGTCGGATGGCTGAGGCAGAGGTTAAGAGTGTCGAAACTGGGCCACCGCTCCCTGCCAGTTGCAGGCTGAGAATAGGGCCTAATGTTAAACAAAAATCTTAACTACAGGAAATAGGCCTGTTATCATAATATAACCATTTGCCTTGGCTGACAACCAGACTAAAATTGCTCCTTGTTTACTATTTTTGAGTGGGGCCAAAAGTTTATGGACGGATAAATCACAAATCCTTAGCAGAACAACTGCAGTCGCCCGAGCTGTTTATTTTTAGTATCGAGGCCAAAAAGTAGAGCAAATAGACGGAACAAGTGTGAAAAAAGGCAAGTTTGTTTGCACAGCTATCAGCTTTGTTTGAGGGCTTAGATGATAATCCGAAGAGTTCCGCCCTCTGAGCTACTGAACACTGACAAGCGCTCAAACGCTTCACATCTTCTCAACACAGCTGCTTTTGGAAACAGAAGCAACACAGATGAGTGTTTAAAAGTTACAACCTGGCTGGAACAAAACAGAGAAACCAATTAAGCAACATGAGGAGAGAGAGATTTATTCAGCTTGCAGAGTCTGTCTCTGTCATTTTGGGAGTTTTGATGTGGCATATGTCACTTTGTATGTCAAACATGTCACTATTTTTCCTCTTTCCCTCTTCTCTTATCTCCATCTGATGAAGAAGACAAGAGAGAAAGAGCAGATGATCAAGTGAGAAGGAATTTTTTGGCAAAGCATTTGTGTTGTACCATTATAGATAAAAGTTTTTTGCAAATTTAGGCCTGAAGGGTCTCACCTGTGCTCTGCAAACACTGTTAAACTCTGCCGACGAAGCAATCCTTTCACTCGCATAAACCTCAGCTCTTTTAAGTAATAAATTAACTCAGAGCGACAGCATCGCACAGTTTGACCCAACGTGAAAATTACTTCTCAAATCCCCTCTGAAAGACCCTTTCAGAGGACAGCAGCAGGACCGGAGCAGCTCACTGGTGACCAGGAACAAGCCTGGAATCAGTGCAGTGTTTTGGCAGCACGCCCTGCCCCGCGCTGATGGGATCAGTGTTTTGGTTCCTGCGTCAGGGTGTAGTTTTCCATCAGAAGTAGGGTAAACCACATCCATATGAATTGCCGCATATTTGAGGTTATTAAAGGAGGGGCTTAGTGGCCTCTGCTGGCACGCTGATCCTCAGTTCTGTGTATGATAAAGTTTTAGGACCCCGGGACAGCGCGGCACCCTTGTTACTGCAGCAGACCCGCTGAGAGAGGCCTAAAGTAAAAAGAAAAGACCAGCTGGGAGCACTTAAAACCAAAGCTAGCATATTAAGTTTTTCCAAAAACAAAGTAAAGGTCTTTGCACTTCTATCGCTAATATAATAGGTTTTTCTTTTTGCTTCTTAAATGTAAGCAGTGGTTGTTTCACCCAGTTTGTTTTGTGTTTTTCCTGCCAAAGAAAAGTTGGTGTAAGATGTAAGTAAGATGCTTGTGTGGGATGGAGAGAAAAAAAGAAATACAATGTAGTATCACAACAAAAACAACTTCTGAGAAAGCCAGAGTCCCATGGCCAGTATGTAGCCAATTTTGGGAGTTTTTTCCCCGCTTTGAATTTTTTACTTTTTTAATTTTCTTTTTTAGTAAATAAAAAGCCTGACGTTAGATCTTATGAAAAAATGAATAGCACATCTTCCTCTTACAAATGAAAAGCTGGTTATTAGCAATTAAAGCACACAAACCTGCTTAACTCAGTACACTCTATATTGATATATAACCTCACTTGGTCAGGTCTGACCTGTTGTTTAAGGTGGCTAACGCTAACAGAAGATAGCAAACTCTCAGATATTGCTGTTTTACTGACATTACTAGAGCATGTGACAGATAAGAGAAACATTTCAATGGTTTTATCACGAAACTAAAACAAGCAAGTAACATGTTTGTTGTTTTCTGCTTGCTCATTCCACTCGCTAATGATATGATATGATATGATACGGACAGGTTGCTAGCTAGCTAAAAATATCAATGGGCTTTCGTCATACAGATGTGGGCGTGGTTTGGAAAAACAATGACTGTTCCACCAGCAGAGACTGACCCCTGGTGGCTCGTGTTGTGCACTACAGTACATCACCTCAATACTGCGTCTCAACATCAAAGAGGAGCATCGTTGTTTTTGACAGTATTAAAAATCCTACCATAATGCTGTGATATCAGCTAATCCTAGTTGAAGGAGACCAAAAGCAGAGCTAAAATGAGAGTGAATATTGTACTTTAATTCATCATGATTCCAAATGAATGCTATTTATTGTTATGTGTAAATAGTATGTTCCCCATATTCTAAACAGTGACTATAATGTCAAAGATGTGATCACAGCTTGTTTCTGCTGCACCCAAGTGACCACAAATTCCCTTCTTACAGGTTTAAAGCAACCGAAAATGAATATGCCATTATCCCATAATTTCAACTTCCAAAAGTTTGTTCAGCAAAAGTTACATAATCTCACAAACTAAAAAGAAATGCAACATACATTTTCAAGAAGTGTATGATCAAAACAGAACATCAAAGAAAAAGTGGCATTGTACTCAGTGTTTTGTCTTACTATCAATTACACCAGCACACTGTGTAGACAACTCCAGAGGGATATAATTAATGTCTCAGACCAACAAAAAACAGATGTAATTCTGTTCATAAAGAGGCCAACATTCAGCCTCTACCAATGTTTTACGAAGAAACTATTCGCTTCAGGCACTGCTACATGCTTATTTCTTTTAACGAGGATTTCAGCCTCATGATTCTCTCTTATTTAAGCAGTGAAACACAAGGAAGAGAAAAGTAGACCAGCCATGAAGAAAGGTGATATTTATTACAATGCTGGGACAATATATGACAGGAAAATGAGTTGTATTTTTGACCTGATTCACAAGTTCATTTTTGGATTTGGAGCTGGAATGTTTCTTAAGAACAAATGAACATGTGGTGCTGGTGACCCATTTGCAAGGTCAATCATATCCCAGACAACCAAGTGTTTCATTTGAACACCATTAAAAGCTGCATAGTGCATAGTGGTAGTTTGTAAAACACAGTAGAGTACATTTTGTCACATAGGTCCTAAATTAGCACCACTATATGTGGCAGGAGATCCACACACTCAAACCTAAATGTAACAGTCACTATTTCAAACACATTGTTAATGTTTTGCAACTGTCACAGCTCTGTTAGGTTTAGGCAAAAAAAAATACTTGCCTAAGGTGGGGGGACAAAGTACATGGTTAGGTGTGACATAAGATAGTTAAATAAGTAAAACACATGAAGATAACTACCGGAAGTGAGGAATTTACATAGGTGACATAGACTAAATGTTGCTATGGAGGAGCTATGCATAGAAGTTTTGTTACATAACTTAAAATAACAACATTGACTTTTAGTCTTACACAGGACTCAAACAGTGGTCTCCTGGGTCCTGTGTCCTGTATCTGTTTAACTCACCCACCCCGAGTGGACCTCGTCGTTCTTTATACCCTCACTTCCGCCATTGGTTTCCAGCACATAAATGTCTTAACTCTTGGTCTTGGCCAATTTCATGTATTCATATTGTCAGAGTTTATTATGTTTGGTCAAGATTTCTCTCAGTTCTATAGATTACTCTTTCTGAGCAACATTAGGCTCTTCATTAAGTTCTCTCAGCATTTCCCAAACACTTAAATGACCATCAACATGTAGAAGAGTGCAAGCCAGCTTTCCAGCTTTTTGTTTTTGGTCACTCTGAGTAACATGATGACTCACTCTTTAATAGGGAAATGCAACAGGCCTCTTCAAGATTTACAGTTATTTCTGTGGAAAAACTGTTGTAAAGTCATGACTTACCGAAACTATTTCTCCAGTGCAAACCCCTTTCTATGGGGTCATTACAAGCAACGGGAGGATTTTATGTGGGGGTAAACCAAGGAAACATCATCATGATGGATTACATTTGTGTTAAATTTACTTCATTCTAGACGTTGCTTTAAAATGTTTAACTGTATAAAATGAAGGGTTCTGTCCAGATGTCCATAGTTCTGTGGATACTGTGATGCTAAAAAAGCATTTTATATTCTACAATCGGCCCTACTGTTATGACAACAAAGTATTATTTTGTTTTCAGGGTGGAACAGGTAAAAGTCTGTGTGAGACATACCAGTAAGTTTTTGTCTGCAGGCCTATCTTAACCATCTGAGGGAACCTAAAGCAGGGGGGCTGTACCCAAATCTACAGACTCTTGTCGGAGTTCATTTCCCCCCAAACCTCCTCCTCTCAATGAATTCCAGATGTTTTGCAGACGAAAGTGAATTTTAAGGGGTGGAGGCGGGGGGGCTGGCAGTTGGGGGTAGTTGTGCCTTTTTTTGCACACTATGTATAATGTATGTATGTAGCCGACTAAAAAGCACTACAGGCCCCTAACACATGGCAGGGCTCCAAGGTCGTGCAGACATTTTGATCCTAATGTCTTGAATAAGTAGTAGAACTCACAATTCAGCTTTAAACCCACCTAAATAATTTGCATTTACAGTAAGTCCAAATGCAGAATATACAGTTGACACTGCTGAAATAGTTGTAACAAAAAGCAAGTCGACACATACGAAACAATTGCCAACTCAGTTCAAGTAACAGCCAGCATGAAAATGATTCCAAGTCTAATGAAGTCCTGACTTGCACATCTTTGGCACAGTAACTCTACAATTCTGCGAGCTCTCAAATTTAAATAGTAGGTCAGGCAAACAAGCAGAGGAGGTGTTTCAGATCTGGTGAATGTGTGTGGTCCCGAAGTAATGAAGTCATGACTGGGAGAAATATACTGCTCTCTATTTTTTAATAAATATCAAATCCGTCTTGCCTGAAGGCAAGATGAAAAGAAGCCTCGACCTAGTGTTCCTCTTGGCTCATAATGAAGTGGCAGCCCCCATGTGAGCTTCTCAGACATAGGGAATCAAACGAAAAAATGCATGAAATGCAATTATTATCCCTGCACTTTCAACAAAGTCTATGAAAGATCTAAAAGTAAAGCACATTGATGAGATGTTTTTACTCTTACAAACAACTGAACTATCAGTGTGAACTTTAACAGGACATACTTTTCAATCTTTTTTTCCTTTAGCTTGTGGTTTGTTTTTCTTTCAAATATGAATGAGAATGATGTGAGAAATTTTTCATGTTTTACTATGAACTTCCCTGACCCCTCATCAGAACCATTAAGGCATCCCTCAAATCGCTCTAAGCACCACCGTCCTCGAACCAGTCTGACTTCGAGCTGCAAATCATGGTTTCATGCTCACCACTCTTTTGCCTGACTCACTCGAGCAGGACTGCAGACTCATTGTTTGCTTTCCTTCCTGGTAGCGGCACACGTCGGCTACCGCACATGACATTGGCAGCAGATGTGGCGGGGCCCAGAAAAAATAAACTGGCCGACGATGATGCCGTCCGCAGAAGCTAAATATTGACTTAGCGACCTGTAATCAGATTCACACACATGACAGAATGGAAATAAACAGCAACATTTGCCTGTGTCGCCTCTGCCGACCCTCCCACCACAACACAGGAACCCCAGCTCGCTGGGAAAAACCAGCCGCCTGGGGCTCTCAGCTCAGCCGATCTGGTAATGAGAACTCGCCTATGACGCCAAGGGGTGGGAATAAGAAAATGGGAGACATATTATGATGTATAATTACTTGTGTGACAGTCCTGCCTCCTACCAGCTCTAAAATCAAGCTTTGAAAGCTTTGGAGTGGGCTCCCCTTGGATTCCAAAATAGAATTTAACTTTAAAACTCAGCTGAAGATTTCTAGCAACAAAAAAAAAGAGACTTTTGAAGATGAAGTGACTGAGTTCATGGTTAGAGTGCAGCTACATTTTCACGTTAAAGCAGAGCCCAATGGATATGGGATTTTTACAGCCAATATTAATTTTTCAGAGGGAAAAAAAAATTACTGATTACAGATATGGCAGCCGATACTGAGCTGGAATGAAAATAGACCTTTTCTATTTGGATTGTGCACTGATTTAACTGTGCAAGGGTACTGAGAAGGCTGCATCCTTGAACAAACATTATCATATTAATAATATACAATATTATACATTTATTATGCAATGTATTACATTGTCAACCAATTCTAGAAATGAAAACTAAATTAAATGAATAGCTAAATAAACAGTACTGTATGTTCAGTAATTGCTGACTATTCAAATAAATAATAAATACAAATAAATTGCTAACAATTTGTAAATAACCTCAAGCATTGCTTTTTGCAATATATATTATGTAGAAAAAGGTTTAAAAATGGCGCATATTGGATAACAGAAATGCTACCGTATAAAAATGTGCCTTTTATCGGCCAATACTGGCTGAAAATTTTGGTCAACCGATTGGTCAGGCTCTACCTTAAAGAGAATTATTATTATAAATATTAATATTATTATTAAAATATTATGCATCATATTCCTGCTGGAACATCTTTAGTTTTGTAGCAGTTTAATTTTTGAGTTGTGCACTTATTTATTATACATTTTTCTAGTTTTCATTACCATGTTGGGAAAAAATAAAAAATATATTAATTAATCAATCAACTTTTTCACAGTAAAATGTGCCAATCAGAGCTGACTGGGCTGTTTTAGGAGTGGGGCTAAAAGAGACAACACAGTGTTCCAGACAGAGGGTGAATAGAGGTGCAGCAGCCACGAGCAGCATGAGAAAAGTAAAGTGTTTGGGGTTTTTTTTCATTAAAACTTGTTCCAGTAGAACTCCAAGTATGAACCTGTAAATGAGCATAACCTCCCCTTTGGAACATAACCAGAGACTAAAAACGTATCACATCTCCAAGGTTTGTGTATTTGACTAAAACTAATGTAGCCTGTTTAAGAGATAACCTTACTCCACATCTGTTTATAAGATCAATGTTAATCCAAGCATCTGTTTATCTGCCAGAGTCACAGTGCTGGCTCATCTTCTACAGAGAGAGAAAACATTAAGCCTGCATTCTCTGAGCTCTATAAATTAAGTCTCCAAATATAAGACCTTCATGTGGTTGGAATCTGGAGATTAAACAATGGTCGTAAATCAGGCACATCTGGGGTGCAATAAATCTGTCGTTCTATCTTTGGGCTCATCTCGCTCTGGGTCCCGTTTACCAGGAATTGAAGAGCTCACAGTGCAGATAGAGGGATCACTTTGGGAGAGGATTATCTCACGCCGTCGCTGCATTGTTCATCCATGGAAATCACTTTTTGCTATGGATCAGCATGTACTTGGAATCAAATTGTCCATGAATTTCATTACTTAGATACTTACATTCGTTTCCAAGGATTGTTTTGGCTCACAACAAGGGTTTTGCTTTCCACTGATCTGCAAAAAGGCACAATTGATTCAGTGGTGACTCATACAGTCTCATGGTTTCAACTGAAAACTCTTAGCAAGTCCCACCTTGCGTGTTATATCCCAGTTTTTGACTCTAAATTATGAATGCGCCTGCTGCCATACCTGCAGAAACTAGTCATTATGCCAATTATTAGTGCATTAAAATTGCGCTGTGCAATATTTTCAAACACCATTATCTTTTTTGCATTATATATAACCACTCCCTTCTTTATGTGCTAAAATATGGCAGTCAGACCTTCATTATTATGCAGTAATGTGCATTTACACAGAATATTATTGAACATTTTATCATATCATTATGTTCCCGAGGAAAAGCAAAGCTTTGATCAAGCTGTAGTCACGTCTATATTTGAGTTTCATGCATGATTATTATCCTCTTATTTGCAGCAGATGTTTGGGAATTGATTCTGTATTAAAAACCAAACCATCTGTTATTCATTCCCTCTTTATTTGTTTTGTTTTCTCTATGAATTGAACACACTCAGAATGAATGTTCAGAATCTTTAATCACTTGCCAGTGGACCAAGCTAATGAGGGATATGAAAGCTTTCTGCCCAACTTGATGTTTTAGAGCACTAAAGCTTTCAACCGCAAACTTTTGTAGCCTATATATATGTATCTGAAGTCATCAATCTGAAGTACTGTATAAGGATAAACTGACGTTGAAGTCAACAAGATGTTCATTTTTTCCCCCATAAAAGAGTTAGAGGAAGAAAAAGCTTTAGTTAGACCACACCAGACTGGTGTGGAGTTTTTCCAACCCAAGCTATACTGTAGGTTTTTACACAAGTTCAATACTTTGCACTTGAGTATACCAGAAACAGTTCTCCCTACGGTCTCATGTTGAAAATTCAAGCAACTAAAACCTTCATGCACTGATGTCCACTGTGATGTTTTATGCATCTCATGCAAGTTTCAAGTATCTGCGGATTCAGATTCTGTGCTGACATGAACTGAAACCTATTGGCTTCTTGGGAAGTAAAGTAAGGAAAAGACATTAAATATAACAATCTTTAGTATGCTTTTGGAAAATCAACAGGTTTTCTTTAAGATGCACAGAGTACATCCAGCTGATTTTACCTGGAAGCTTTGCAACAAGTGGCCTTTTATAATTTGACTTTTCAGGGCTATCTTGCTAATTATTTCATACTCAGGGACAGCCCTAACTAAGAAGCAATACATCATGAAGGCAAAACACATTCAGCCGTAGAGGCAGTTTAAGCCAGAGATATATTTGCTTTTAACTACATGTTTACATGCACTATCCATCCTGCAATACTTCCCATTGTCACAACCTGTTTGAGGCAAACCTGTCATCAAGGATGGTGCTGCTGTTACTTTTTTTGCTCTAATCTTGACCCCCTAAAACTTTAAATAAGACCACTGCATTGGCTTGGGAAAATAAAAGAAGGTTTGTGCTGCAAAAGAAAAAGTTTAACTTTGCCCAACTTCTACAACAATGCACTGCAAAGACAAACGTATACAAGCATGTTTCTGGTACATCACTTTGTAATGTGGACAGTGAATTTCTTTCTTTCTTTGGGTTGTATTTCATGCCTCACCAGTAACTGGAGTAACACGATTCAGCCTTGCACTGTTTTAATACTGCTTTGGTCTGAGTGCCCAGTAGAGTAATATATTTTCTTGCAGGTAGCATTTTACTGAATTAACAGCTCAACAATCAAGAATTAAAATCAGCACAGAGTTACCTCCTTAGTCCAAGTCTATGTCTAGGACACAGCTTAAAAACTGAAAACACTGTTTTCTTGGTTAAAATATAGTTATTATACAGAAAACAATTCACCAAGTCCAAGATTCAACAATAAGTGAAAATACATGGCTTTTCTGTATATCTGACATAGTATAGTGGCTACAGTAAAAACTTAATGTGGAAATAGATTTTAACCCAGTGATGCAAGTATTTCCATACACTCTAAATGGCAGCTTTTGAATCAGACCCAGGTAAGATGGCAGCCATATGGCTCCATTTGTGTGTGGGAATGTTTTGACATTTCCTCTCTATTGTTAAGATCTAAATGAACTATCCAAATGTTGCCTTTTATTTCAGTAGGAGGCTGTAATTGTCGGATGCCTGGATAAACTGTCAGCTTAGACCAATTTCTTCCGCAGCCATCTGGACCATTCACGATTTGGCCCATTAGTGCCCCTTCAATGCCTGCACATTTTTGGCCTCCCTACACAGGAGAGGAGATAGCGGCTTAGATGACACCAAAGGTAATCACAGGAACTGGTAGGAGCCCCTGCCATTGGTGCAGGGACCAGACTGATAAGTTGGACAAAATGCACATTTGTAGGTTGAAGAGGAGATTTTATTCCAGGCCAGGCCTAATTGCTGCTGATTGCCGGGCAGATTGGTGGATCGTTGGCTAATCAAGATGGCAGCAAATTGATTAAGCCCTGGTCAGTCTTTTGAATGAGGGTCTGTTCTGTCCAAGTTTAATGAGCCTATCATGGAAAAAATTCAGCAATCAGGAAAAAAACACATGATTGTTTCATGAGAAAAATGTGCCATGTTTGTATACGTGCATCTTTCGGGTCTGTTTTGTGAATGCATGTAATAGACACATTTTAATAACAACACAAGATTTGCTGTGTATTAGGAAAAGTGCAAAACATTTTTACTCTGAAACATGTCATTCCACAATAAAGTTGAATTTTTCAGTTACTTCATACTTCTTCAATGCCATGACCTTGCCTTCCCTAACTTTTGAAGATGCTAAATATTTGGTTTATGTGTAGCTTTCCTGCTGGGCTGTCACCAGCACAGAGTGTAAAGGCAGCTGTGGGGAAACAGAAGTCATAAATTCTCTTCAGCTCACTTGTTGTGTGCTTTGTGACACTTCTTCAAAGAGAACCCCTGTCATCAAATGAACTTGTTACCTTCACTAACTTTTTTAAGCTTGTCCAGCTGTTAAAAGTGTAACCACTGTATTCTTAACACATTATAAATGAGATGGCGAAGCAATGGACTCGCTATGAATTCCTAGAACAGATCTCCCCCTGAGAAAATCCCCCTGGAGAATGTAATTTTTATCTGATTCATTTCCTATGGAGCTTTGCTTAAATGAACCTCTTCACTTCCCTCTGGCAGAGGGAATGATGTGGAGTAGTGAATGTTTACTACTGCAGCCCGCAACCGTAACAGGAATCACCAAAACTTTCAAACACAATAATCGCAGCAGTCACTGTTACTTTGCCAATTGTGGTCAATTTAATAGAAACCCATAATTCTAGTAATTAATTTGTGGATGTTCTCTCTGCTTAACAAACAGGAATGAATTCATAAAAGATGTCAAAGAAATGGAATATGAGCAAACACAAACATTTATATCAAATCCATTTTTGTAAATTTGCAGAACCACAAGCCATAAAACACAAAAATTACATGTTATAACCTCATCACAATTTATGTTCCGTTTCTAGTCATAGTCACCTGATTTGATTATTATGCGCTTCATTTAATTTTTCATACACATCACACCATTCCAAATAAATCAGAAAGGATAGAACGGAACCTGGAAATGTGGGGACCAAAAAGATAAAAAAGAAAAGTATGAATTGCATGTAACACAAAAAAGGTGTTATGCATAAAACTGAATCATGTCACCACATAAAAACACTATAAGACTACATTTAAAGCAATATTGTGTAGAATCTGAACTTTTTGCATTCATTTCTTCACTGCTGTCGTAAATATGAACTGTTTATTTTGCATTTGTTATGATTTGTTGTAACTTTTACATTAGTCCAAGATTTGCTATAGCCACGTTGCTCTTGCTCGGTCACTCTCTTTCTCGTATTTTCCTCTGTTATGACCTCTCCAGTCTCTCTGCCTCCACCACTACTGTATGTCCATGTAGGCTACTGACCCCAGTTCCATTGCCTGCTCACCCAGCTCCAGTTCCAGCCTGTTCTCCCATCAAAAAGTCAAATATAGGTTGTGTATACAGGCAGCAAAAGAGGAGCTATGTCTCCATATTTCACCGTCCACTGTAATGCGTCCGTCGCCATCTTGCTGACGTAGCAGTGATTGACAGCCAAGAGAAGTTTAAAAGGGCGGCTTCCTGCATTCAGTTGGAGGATGGGTCAAACAAGCAGCAGACTTTCACCCAGGAGAGCAGGGTTTGTGTCCCGTATGAACACAAAAGTAAACCATATTTTAACTTGTTTACGTAAGTTACGTGAATGACGTGAATGACTTGAATGACGTTTTTGAACGTAACTTAGGTTTTTTACATAACTTGCGGGAGTCACGTGACCTTTGTAATTACTTCAATTTAGGCATTTACGTACATTTATTTACTGTTTAAACAGCCTTTAATAACACCTTACCAGAATTTTTTTGCCCTAAACCTAAGGTCAGTGGTTTTACAACATAAATCCAGCAACCTTTTTTACAACCGCAGACCGTACGTGTGCGCTATTTTTAGAATGCGCCGTTGTACCGCCAGCGAGCTGCGATGCGTTAATATGTGCCATGAAAAGCGAGCCGCGATATGTACCTACATGCCATAATTTGTGGTACTGACACACAATCTGTTCTGCCGTTTATGTTGGAGAACTTGTTGCCAGTTTGGGCACGACACTGGCACCATTATCCCCCCACCTCAGGCTTAAAAACCCTCTCTGCCAGTGGTCCAAAGCTACTGTGTCAGCAGTGTAAACAACAACTCTCCTCTGGTACTCCATGCCATCCTGGCAGCACAGCTAACTGAGCTAACTAGTTGATGACAGATACAGTTGGCAGCAGTTAGTGGTAAGCTTTTCTGTAGCAAAAAGTAAAGTTATTTGTCCAGCTGGAAACTCCTTAAATTACAGAGTCAAAGCAGAGCAGCCGGAGGGAAACCAGCAAACATTTTCCCCAATAAAATATTATCCAGTTTTACTAAAAGGAGTGACACAGCTGGTGGTCAGTGCAGCACCAAAATGATTTGGACACCAAAAGGTCCACATTTCATTGCGCAGGCATAAACAAAACAGTGCAGCTCCTAAAGTTGGATGTAAGCTTTAACTTTGAGGAGATACAAAGGGCCTATTGTTCTTCTTGCTGACCTGAACACCTTACTGTAGGGCAAAGAGATTTGTGTTACTGAAAGAAAGGGACAGGGGAAGTTGAGACAGAACAGTGACCCTCTGAAAATTACATTTGGAAGTCATATAAACAGATTTGAGCTTCAACCACTCTGTTGTTTTTTATAGCTGCACTCCAGTTTCAGTCAACACTTGTGGTGATTTTTGTGGATTTTTATCCCTCAATTTCACAATGAAGCCATACAGAATTGTTGACTGAATAAATTCAATAACGCATCAAGCTGAGATTTGTCTCGGATAAATTTTAATCCACCCTGTTTCCATTTGGGAAGGGCTGTCAGAGATACAATCACGTCAGGGACGGGGGACAGCAAACTGTTGTTTATTCTTTAGTTTTCTCAGAGGCACTAAGAAAATGCCAACAAGGTTTCCATTGTGAAAGAACAAACGTCCTTTGTGTGCCCTGCCACCGAGTTCTATGTTTCCATAGCCCTGTGCTCTCCACCCTCTAAATCATATAATATTCCTGAATTGCAATGACATGTGCAGGATAGGGTTTCTCCTCTCTCAGACGTTTCTGTCAGAGCGCCTTAAAGTTTTGTCTTGGCCAGGAAATCTGAGCTCCACTCCACAGGCAGCTCAACGCTGACTGAAGACAATGGTCTTCAGAAATGTATTGGTTTAAAGAGGTTTGCTGTAAAAGCCATAAAAGTTAAAGTCTGATGGAAGGAGAAGAGTTAGTATTAGTTTGTTTTTTTTAAATTTGGCGTATTTTTTTTTTTGGTGCCAACAGCATCCAACATGGATTTAATCAGTAAACCAAATTAACAAGACTAAATCCCCTTTCCCACTGGACAAAAAAAAAACCAATAAAATCTGACATTGGTCTTTAGCTGGAAACTGTCTGGCATTTATTCCCAGGATAAATGATGGAAACATGAAACCTGGGTGAACACACTATTTTTCGCCTTTTTTCTGGTGCAAAGCAGTGGCACACGTTGACATCTCAGTGACAAATTCTGTCTGTTTCAGTCCAAAAACTAATCAAATCAGTTCCAAATTAGTCTGCACACTAAAAAAGGGACTAAACAGGTAACATATCAAAAAAAAACTAACAAATGTAAAAATTTTACTGGCCTCCATGCTGCTTTCTTCTGTTAACTAACCCTCCGGCGTATTTGTGATGCTGATCGTGACACACCACAAATAAAAACATTTTCCTAACATGCTCACAATGACAATGGTAACTTGCTGATGTTTAACAACTGTAATATTTACCGTGGTCACCATCTTAGTTGAGAATGTTAGCATGCTAACAGACATTTGGTCATGAACCAAATAAGCACTTAAAGTATAATTTTGACCTGATGGTGCTAAAGGTATATGGAAAAAGTGCATCCAAGTTGTACAGCGTATCCTGAGGGGGACATGACTCTATCCACAATCCATTAAATAGTTTAGTTGAAAACCTAAAATGCCAACTTGTTAGTGGCACTAGAGGATACAAAGGTAGCAGGGGTATACAAGTATAGAATTTAGGTATACTAGTTGTATTTTATATTCATATATAGGATTTCTCATATGAATACCCCATTAATATCTGGGCCAAGGTTAACAACAACCCATATAATAGTTGTCCAAATATTACAGTCAACCAGTGGATAGACATTGCTTCACTGTATATTTTGGGGAAATGCATGTGCACATGCATTTGTGTGCTTCTGGTTTTGACCTGCGCATTAATATCATGGAAGAAATACTGCATCTTGCAACTTTCCCCACTCCTGGTACTTTCTCCCTCATTCTGCCTGCAGCTCTCCCTCCATGCCCTCCTGTTCTCTCTTATTGGCTGTTGGAGACATGTCTGTGGTTCTGTGGGATCCTCCCATGTAAACAAGCATGTTTCACCGCCAGCAGACTGCCAAAACCCCTCAATTTGTCACTTCCCCAAGTCAGTTAGTGTTTTGCGGCTTGCAAGGTGCTAGCAAAGGTACTTCAAGGGGAAACCTCAGGCAAAGTGAGGCCAGAGATGGAAGAGATGTGGTCGGTGGCTTGCGCTGTTTTGTAGGTGTGCTGAAAGTACAAACCACCAAACAGCCTCCAAAAGAAACCAGTACAACCTTCATCTGTTTACACTTCAGACTATGTTTTAGCTTGACAGATGTTACTTCTTAGCAAATTAGACAGTCAGGTCGTCATATTACTCTCAGCAAAGTTAAACTGTGTAACCGATGGTCACTGGCAGGCAATGCACATCCACAACTTGGCATCTGTCTGGTCTGAACCACAAACCCACCATTCATTAGCAACACATGGCCATGGAAGCTTAATATGCAAAGTACAGAAGTTAAACACTCTCTTATGCAACCTAGCACTTCATATGCTTCAGCTCAAAAGTCACAAGGGTCAAGAGTTTCTTTAAAAAGCGTGAGAGAAATCACACAATATCCCTTTTGAAACACATTTGCTTTCCAAATGTCATCTATCAATACTCACTTCAGTCAATAATATTCACTGATACTTGATTGATGGTTGAAGTCTCAGGACCACAAACTTGACTGAACACATTGATGATGTATTATAGGGCCACATATGCAGTATCAGTAGTATGTCATTTGATTTTGAGTAAGCAGACTGGACTGATAACTCATACTGAATTTGACTTTGTGAGTTGTCAGTGTTTTGGAATTGAGTATATCTAATTTTGGAATGAAAATCTAAATCTTGTGAAAAAAAACAACAACTTTCATTTAACTGATTGCCCAAAATTGATCTGCAATAATTGTAATGATCAATTCAATGAAAACTTTTGAAGGGTTTATGTGCTGCTCTTTAGCCTTTTACAATGTTAGATCAAATATTTTTGGTTTCATTAGTGTTGGAGCTTAATTTTGCTGGCCGGGAACTAAGCAGCAACCTCTGAGAAGTGAACCAGTGTCCTAAACCTGCACCCCCTTTTTCACATGGCTAGCAGGGGGTGACTTCAATGGTTGCAAACAGAAATTTGATTGCATAGAAGTCTATGAAAAAAGTGACCCTAATTCTTGCTCGATTTTTTACCTCAGTGAACATTTTCATTTTGTAAATCATGGTCCCATTAGAGTAAAACCCGACATAAAGCAGGATATGGTTCAGAGCATGGCTATGTTGTGATAGACACAGAACACTGTATTTTCTATTTGTGAAAAAAATATTTCAATGTTATGGGGGCCAAAAATGTCTTGTTCACATTTATTTTTTGCCAAGGCTGTTCATTTAAAATTCTGGCCGCACCATGCTAAGCTAGCTAGCACTAGTGTTAGCTGGTGACTTAGTGTTCTACTCAACTTTACCCTCTTGTCTAACTATGGTTGCTTTGAGTTTGAAAAAAACAAGATGGAGACAGCAAAACCAGCCTTCAAAACTGCATAGTCCACAAACCAGTCAATGGGTGTCAAAAAGTCAAAAGTCCACTTCTTTTATACAGTCTATGCCAGGCAACGGATCCAAAATAGGACCAGCAATTTGAACCCATCTTTTGTACCCAATAGCCTGAGAAACACAGTATGCAAAAAGGAACCCAAGCCAAACACAATCTGCACTGACTATACCTATAAACCATTTTGAGTTAGAGGGCTGCTATATCCAAGCCGTTACAGCCCCCTGACAAATCATCCAGTATAATTATTCCTGTTTGATTCTGTCCAGTTGTTGTAGAGTCACAGATGGATACACTTGCTGTTAAGGGGATCAAATGTGTGATCACCACGTTACATAGCTGACTCTCCAACCACTGGGCTTCTTTGCCAGCTTTTGAAATGCAGTGTGTTCATGATATTATGATATATTGGTGCATATTGAGAGATTTCAGCAGTCCTTGTTGGACAGCTTAGCGACTCAAGTGTCAGTGGTTTTGTGGGTGTCGGTACAGAACCAAAAGCTCGTATGAAAATACTTTCAGATGGGATTTAGTTGACGAAGACGCACAGTTGCCTTTGTCATCTGTGCATACGCGCACACATGCAGATGTGTTTAGCCACCCCCGCACAATACACACACACTCACCCACACACTTCTCCCATTACTTGTCTGTTGTCTTTCCACAGCTCATGTTCGCCAGATGCAGCAAGAAACAGATGAGAGAGAGTGATAAAGACAGAGAGAGAGAGAGAGAGAGAGAGAGAGAGAGAGAGAGAGAGACAGACAGAGAGAGAGAGAGAGAGAGAGAGAGAGAGAGAGAGAGAGAGACTGATTCTGAACCACTGATCAGGGGATTGAAAAAGTAAAACGATAGACAGAGATAAACGATAGAGAGAGAAGACGAGGAGAGGAGTAAGGGGAGGAGTGCGGATAGAGATGTGTGCTTTTCTGATGCTTCACGCCTGCAAGGTGGAGGAGCAGAGGGGTCAAGGAGACTGAAAGCAGAGGAGGAGGAGGAGGACGGAGGGGGAGGAAGAAGGAGAAGGGGGAGTGTAAACCTCCTTTGGCCAAACTGAAGAAAACACATTCTGGCCTCCTGCTGGTATCTGTGTTGGCCATGAGACCAGCCTGGACAGGTCTGCTCACTTTCTCTCTCTTTCTTCTTCACACTCAACACACACACCATTTGCTGTCTGCCCTATCACCCAGCATTTACTCCTCTTTTTCTTTTTTTGTGAGCTGCAACTTCTCATCTTTTCCATCTCCTCCCTTTCTCTTGTTCTCATTCGGTTTTGGCTGGAACCTTATATTTCGAATATGCAGATAATTCAGTCTATAGTTAATAATTTGAGTTTATTTTTCAAGCAAAAATATGAAACATTTTCTCACTGCAGCTTCTTATTTAAGTGGAATCATATTGTAATTATTTGATTATGTCATGTTATTGTTTTACAAAATTGGGTAAACTATTTAAGGCAACTTCTGATCAAAAAGACTAGCCAAATGAGTTACAGAAGTACTTGTTTTACATGTGAAAAGTTCTGCCTGGCGTAACAGCAGGATTTCATTTCATTCAACAAGAATTTTAATCTGTTTTAGAGCTCAAATGATTGAAAATGAATCAGCAACCTTGTGATTTTCTTTTTTCATTGTTTAGCAAAAACAAAAACAAATTTACTTGTTCTTTGCTGATATGAGATTGAATATATTTCTGTTGGTCAAACAAAACGCCTGAAGATATCCCCCTGGGTTCTGGGAAACTGTGAAGGGAATTGTTTGCACTATTTTCTTACAATTTCTATAGATCAAAACAATCAAGAACAGATTTTTAGTTAGCTGCAGCCCTAATGAGGTTACATGTAATTTTACATAAGTTTACCCTGGTACTAGACGGGTTGGTGGCCAGCGGCTTTTTTGTTTATAACGATCCCTCCACTCCCTGTTGCTAGGAGACTGCTTCACAGGACGGGCGTACTGCAGCCGTGGGGACTGATATGTTGCTAGCTAGCTAACTAGCCAGTAAAGAGTATCAACACAGTGGAGATTTTCGTCATACGGAAGTGTCTGTGGTTTCATTTGAGGTGGGTTGGAAAAATGAAGCTCCACCAGTAAAGACTGACCTCTGTTGCCATGTGCTGTGAACTACAATACATCGCCACAATACAGCGTCTCAACATCAAAGAGGAGCGGGGTTTTATAGTGCAGAAATAGACTTTGATACTGCCCAACCCATATTGGAAAAATATAATTTATTCTAACCACATGGCCCCACCCTACCAACTTTTTTTCTTGACTTGTGTGTCTCAAGTGTCAATCTACCTCATAACTGTACCTGAATGTGTGTCCCACTTGCTTCCCCTCCACCCAGCCTTTCACAGGGCGCAGGGTCAAACCAGAACACAGAAAAAGCCCAGGAGCCTCCTGGAGATATCTAGAGAATGCCGAACATGGCCGTCAAATGAAGACACAGCTGCGCCGGTCTGAGAGCTCCCAGTCTCTCAGGAACGTGGAGTTATGAGACCGCTCACACACGACTCTGTTTGCTTAGTCTCTGACACGGAAAGACAACCAACACGAGAGATGGGAACGGAGAGAGAAAGGGAAGAAAAGGGAGGAGAGGGGTGAGGCGAGAGTGGGTGGGTGGGTGAAAGACTGATGGTAAAGCAGAAAGAGCAGAGACAGATCCCATAAAGAAAGAGTGATACCAGAAAGATATTGGAAGGACGTTGCTGTTACTGGAATGCTCAAACACCCTGCAGGCCCCCTAACACATGATCAGCCTGGACTGCTTTCACAACAAGTGGAAGTCAGACTACATTTGTTAAAGTGATATGTCCCTTTGGAGAAACATTAACAAACACAAACACCAGCTGCTTTAATTCATTCTAATCTCTGGCCACAAGGGTGTTCAGGCTTTTTTTTTTTTAAATTGTAACTGTAAACTTGTTAATTTGTTGCAGGACACAGTCATTTTTCAAAAACTGCATTATCATGCATTTTGAAAAGAAAAATGATTTCCCTAATTCTTGTGTCAGTATTAAAAACCAAGCTGATTCATTTTGTTCTGTATCCTTTGGCAAAGTGAAGTCGTTTTTTCCCAGAAATTTTTCCCCCCACAATGATTCTGCTTAAACTCTAAAACTGGACCAATTCCTGATGTTTTACAACTAAAGCCTTTCTTCTGTGAGGTCAATCAGTCTTTCATGAGATGTCAGACCTCATGCTGCAGTCTTTTTACATATTATTTTGTGTTTTTCCAATGGGTGTGACTCACTTGGAGACAAAATCATTAAATAAAAAAAAATCCCCCCATTTTATCTTTTTAGAGATTTTACTGTTCTTCGCTTGGAGAAGCCAAACTTGGTTTCTGTCTACATTCCTGATGACTTTTTGCTAAACTATGCTGAAGTATTTTAGGTATCTCTTCTTTTTAAACAACAGCTCTAACAAATGCATCAACATTAATTGCAGCACAATTAAACAGCAACAACAATAAATACACAAATGTTGTTAACAGTAATTACCTCACAAGTAGGGCTGCTACGAACGATTATTATAATCATCAAATAATCTTATGATTTTTATCTAAATAATAAATTAATGGTTTGGTCTATAAAATGTCACAAACTAATTACAATGCTCATTATATTCAGAGGGAAGTCTGACTGAAGATTCAGTTTCCCATCATCAAGTCACACAAAAAAAAGAAGAAAAAGAAGATGGAACCAGAAAATGTTATTGGTGTATGTAATGCTGTTGTTTTTTTTGCTTAGAAAATGAAAATTATTAATCAGTAATTAACAAGTAATTAAACAGTTGAATAATTGTATCATCCATCAACTAATCAATTAATCGACTCATAGTTGCACTTTATACTTCGACTCCTGCTTCTCAGAGCTAAATATTATAATTATTTGCCTGTCAGTTTCTTACCAGATGGCGTTGTTTCTTGACCAGTTGCTCCTACTTCTTAAGCTAAACAAACTATTGAAAAACTCTCTTGGGTCAGCAGAAAAATGTATTTACGTTACAGATATATGATGATCTTATAGAACATGATGCGTTGCTGTGAATTAAACCCCAAAACATTATATAAAGTAGTTAAAATGTGTACATATTTAAACATCTACAGCAGTGAAATGCAACATAAACATTAATACAGCAGCAATAGTAATCCAAAAACACTATAGTAACAAATCAGTCACCGGGAACATT
This sequence comes from Centropristis striata, assembly GCF_030273125.1. Taxonomy (NCBI): domain Eukaryota; kingdom Metazoa; phylum Chordata; class Actinopteri; order Perciformes; family Serranidae; genus Centropristis; species Centropristis striata. The sequence continues at coordinate 25,607,898 of NC_081523.1, forward strand.
TTAGTGCACAAAGACTACTTTTACTTCAAATATTTTCAGTGCATTTTGCTGAAAATATTTAAATATACATAAGTAAGGCTCTGAATGCACTACTTTTACTTGTGGTGGAGTGTTTTCACTGTGTGTACTTAAGTCAAGCATTTGAATACTTCTTCCACCACTGGGTTTAACATTTAAATGTAAAAATGTTTAATCTAAAACACTAGTCTTTGGAAAATAACTATGAATAATGTTAAATATGCAGGATTTGTGGCAAATGGAATACAACATGCTAAAACACTGTGATGGTAACATATCACACAGACTTAACCAAAAGGTGTCAGTCATTGCTCCTGGTTGGTGGACAACAAACACACACACACACACACACACACACACACACACACACACACACACACACACACACACACACACACACACACACACACACACACACACACACACACACACACACACACACACACACACACACAGTTGAAACAGCTGGCCAGGCTAAACCTGTATCAGTAAAGGCAGCAAGTTCATTTGAAGACAGGGGTTCTCTTTGAAGTCGTGTCACTCGGTCAGTGAGCCAACGCTATTGTGAGCGGAGGAAGATTTACGACCTCTCCAGCTCTCCTCTGCTCAGTTTCCCACAGCTGCGTTAACACTGTCTGCTGGTGACAGCATTAGACTGTATAGGTGACAGCAGAGCCAGGCCAATGATAAAGACTCACATTAAACACCAACAACACCACTATTCAACTAAAATCTGCACTGTTTAATTTAATATGTGTAATGCATGATACAGACATTAACAAAAATGCCTTCAAACTTAATTTGGCTCGTATATAAGTAGGTGTACAAGGATTAGAATTCTTTGTTTCCTTTTTTCTAATGCAGGTGTGGGTTTTAATACAAAATAACATTTTAATTTGTCTCAGAGTTTAGATCCTGATCCTGTTGATAAATGTATGCAACACCCCTCTCATCAGGTGGTAGAGGGAAAGTGAAGCTTTAGATTCAGGGTGAGGCAGTCACAGCAACAATCAGCCAGTGAACTGGCGCCCCCTGCTGGCTGCGGCTGGCACTTATTACTGGTTAGAAATGTGGTGAGAATGAAACATTTTGGTGGATAATAATGACCTATAATCTATATGAGACAAAAGTTTGTTAAAAAACTGTGTACTGCTGCAACTACAATTTTTTTTATCATCGATAAAAATTAATTATTTTCTTAATTAATTTATCAATTGTTTGGTCTATTAATATAATAGAAAATGTGAAAAAGCCCACCACAATTTCCTGAAGCCAAAGGTAATGTCTTCAGATGTCATATTTTGTCAAAGCAGCAGTCCAATGCCCAATTATATCAATTTCACTGAACCAGTATTTTAGCATTATTCTTCAAAACGGACTGGAATCAAAATGTTTCCTTGAAAGCTTGTCCTTTTTGAACCTCAAAGAAAGCACTCTTCTCAGAACCCTATAATTTTAAACTCCTTCACTGCATGGTAAGAAGCCCACTTTGTCATTGGCTTAAATACCTCATTATTTTGGAAATCTCCCCCTTTGGGATAACCCCGAAAAAAATTGTGTGGAAAAACTGCATAAAAATGTTAGTTTAATATAAATTCTCCGCTTTTTAAAAATTAACTGAAACATTTAAAATATCAAATATCAATTTTAAAAATACTTTCAGATTAGACACTTGGTGCACTGTATAGACCTTTTTCAAATTCCACCAGAAACTGTTTTTGCAGACCATTTGCCGATCTAGATTTGATCAGATCTTGAACGCAATTGCTTCGGGAATTTATCTGGAATAATTTGGGTAAAGTTAGAATAATACAGATATTATAAAAGCTAAAATTTCATCCGATCTAAGGGTCTGGATATAACTATGTAACTGCAATTATTTAGACTGATATTGCAATTTCGATATGATCCCTGTTATTGGAGAGATAAAGATTCTTTTTCGCCATTATTTACATTTTTACTGGAAAATATCAGTAAGTGATCGTGGTGTGATTTTTATGTGAGGATGTGACCCAAACAAGGATTTTTTTTATTTATTTTTTATTTTTTTACCATTTATCAGCCAGGACATCTGTGCAGCAGCACAAACTTTAAAAATGTATTTTAACACATATTTAGTCTTGAGCAAATATTGCACCTCATGTGATGTGAATATTGCACGAGTCCATTTTGCAATTTTTATAAAATTTTGATTAACTGTGCAGGCAAAACCAGCAAAATACGGGGCTCTTTCCTGGGCCTTACTACTATCATTACACCCACTTGGATAAGTAAAGTAAAATGGAAACGTGTCCTCCTATACTCCTAATGCTGTGATATACCTTACTTTAATTAATTTAATTATATGTATGGCCACAAAAACTGCTTATCTCAAACTGTGCTGATCCAATAGCAAAACACAATCTGTTGCTGTACCACACACACCCACAGATTAAATATAAATATTCAAATATCTAAAAGCACAGAGAGTTGTAAACTGTAACAGCTGGCTGATTAATGCCTCCTCCCCTCTGCAGCTACAACACCTACTCGTGTTTTAAGGGTTTATGGTCCTTTCCAAAATTATTTCTGCAAAAAAGCCACATTCTAAGTTATTACAACAACTCAGTTGCACTTAAAGGCCACAATTTATGTTGAAGCTCAGGCTGCCAGGTGGAAACTACAGCATTTGTCTCCCATGGCTAAAAGAGAACTGATGGAGTCTGAGCCCAAAGAGGTAATGACACCATTACACAAGTCGAATGTGTCGGCTGCTTCTTGGCTCCCCAATGGTGGAATAAGTGTCCTACTGTGATCAGAACAGCAGGCACTTCCTTCCTAAAAAGTCATCTTTTCAACTATTACCTCATGTCACCTTGAAACAATCAGTTCCCCGCACTGCTTTTCACTCAAAAGTTTCCATGAAACTCCTCTCTCTCTCTCTTTAAAATATCTTCCTGAGGTCATGGGAATATTCTAAGAGAAATATTGCTGTTTTAATAGTTTGGCTGTAAATTTTTGGGAAGTAGGAACAAAAGCTTGCTGTGCTGATTATGTGGTGCTCTGAATAACACTGTGAGTTAAAAGCCTAAAGTGTAAAAGTCTGTGAAGTAGATTGAGGAATAGAAACTAATTCAAACTTGAGCAATTTGGAGGAAAAAAAAACATCCACAACCACACTAACAAAAGGTAGAGTAACTCAGATAGAAAAGGCCTTTGATTTTTTTAAAAGTGGATTTCCAAGAATGTCACACACATTCTGGTATGTGTAAGGTAAAAAAACAAACAAATAAAGGAGTGAAAATTGAAGCGAACAGCAGAGATGGTGAGAGCACACGCTGTTTGTCCTTCACATTTTCAGTAACCGCTGTTTGAGAAAATGTACCTGTTGAAAACAACTGCCACACTGCACTGAGTCATCCTCGGGCTCCAAGCGTCTTTTATCTGCTGCAAAAGTATAACTGGTACATAGAGTCTGACTTTTATAGCAAACTAAAGACACACGATCATGAAATTATACTGGGGCTGCAACAAAGCATTATTTTCATTATTGATCAGCCTGTCAATTTTTTTCTCAATTAAAATCAATTTTTTCGTCTATAAAAACACTGGAAAATTATAAAACTTTTTCCCAAGATGATGTCTTTAAACAGTCTAACCCAAAGATATTCAGTTTATCAAGAAATCAAACAGACACATGCAAAAAATCCTCACACTGAGAAACAGAGAAGTTTGTTTTCTCTTAAAAAATGACTAAAAACGATTAACCTACTTCAGATAGTTGCTGATTGTTGATTTTCAATAGTGCTGAAATAATTTAAGTAGTTATAGTTTATTGGATGTGAGTAAAGGGTTGGTTTTGTGAGGTTTATCATTTAGACAGGGCTGGGCATTAGGGCCAAAAACTTCTATCCAGATATCAGTAATTTCCAATCTTGATAACAACATAAGTTGGTTATAGCAGTTAGAACCACTTGATTAAGTAAAGGGTAAAAGAACAGGGTCGAGACCTCCGATATGAGATTTTTTATCCTGATTCTAGAGGGAGAAAATTAGATGATAACCAATATTGTGGCCAATATGCTAATCATTTGAGCTGGAATGAAAATAGACCTTTTTATGCGGATTGCGCACCAATTTTTTACCGCTCTACAAAACGTATCCAGAGAGCTTCTTTCTCAAATATAAAATGTTACATTATAATACATTATAAAAACAATAAATTACATTGTCAGCCAATTCTATAAATGATAACTGAGAAATAAATAGGAATAAAATAAATATCTAAATAAATACAATAAATAATACAAACACAGGAGATATATCTGTTGGGCTCTATTAACCCATTGAAGCCTGGGAAGCGGATACGTCGTTTTGTAGTATTTGTATAAGCTCTCAAATACTTTTTGAATTTCATTTCTATCTGCTACAGAGGCTGAAAAATCTATTATTTAGTAGAAGCATTGACACTTCTGTTGAATATCCAGAAAAACTTCAGGTTTTAGGGGCTTATTTTAAAATCGCCCAGAGGTTTTACAGGCGTTTCAGGCCTCAATCGGTTAAAACCAACTACTTCCGTACTTAACTTCCAGATGCAGTTAGGCCCGTTGACTCCAAATAACAACGCTGACCCTTTGTTTCAGACGGGACACGAACACCAGCCTCCTGGGTCAAAGTTCGCCCCACCTCCCTCCTGGCCTGAGCAGAGCTTTGCGCTACTTATATCACATCATTTACCCAAGGCATATAACACTGCCATGATGGGTTTACATTACAGTCAAAGGAAAGCCTGATGCGTCCTTATAAACACACTAAAGGGTGTCTAATACGTCAGTATCACACAGCAAGGGCTGTGACAAAACATCGGTATGTGACTAGTTGGGAGTAAGACCAGGCTGTCAGAACACACAGAGCTGGTGTTTTGTGGCTGAAATGTTGCCTGTGACTGGAGATAAACTAGAGCACATTTTGGTGCTTGTCAGACTGAAACCTTTGCTTTGGCACAAACTCAATACAGCACTAGTTCAGAACATCATACAGCCAGCGGCGCATGATCAATAATTTCAGGCTCATCAACCTTGTGCCAACATCCGCTGCACACCTGTCGCACCAGATTTATGTGCTTTTTAGACCCAAATGTAAACTCTAACAAAAATCCCACATCCTGTGAAAATTAGAGCTCAGTTTTTAAAAACATGCATAACTTCTTACAGGAAAAACGCAAACAAACAAACCCAAAGCAAAACTGGGGTCCCAAAATTGCTACGTTTGTAACCATGAAATTACAAGGTAACATTATGGTTTATACAGCTATAAAAACATAATTATGCACTGTGGCTTTATGAATACTGCGGTTTTCAAAATTAGGTCTCTTAGAAAAGCTAAATACCTTTCTGTTAATTTGTTCCCTTTTCCCAGGCCTTTGATTTGGCCAATGCGGTGAGATAAACGTTTATAAATCACGGGGTTAGCAACTGAGACACTTTCTGTGAGCACACAAGCGTGTCGGGCCAGATGAATATGGATTTGATTTGCAGTGCACGCCAACGCTCCAGCCAATGCTAATCGCCAGGGAAAGCTTGTGAAAACCATGATGGATTCCGCAGACATGGTTTTTGAGCTTGAGGTTTCATCACAAATCCATTTAAGCTTTTATGTAATTTGGTTAAATATACAGAATCCTTTTTATCTTTTTATGTGTCCATTTCTGACCCACTAGCCTTGTTGGAAAGTATGATGGGGGGGGGGTTCCATTGAAACTGACCCCTTTTCTACAGTGTGTGTGAATAAGTGCTAGAAAAAAGGTGATGCTGACAGACAGAGTTGAAATTAAAACCAGTAATGTCTGAGTTTAGCAGCATGGTGTTTGATTTAAGGAGCTCTGGCGGCACCAGTTTTAGAGAAAATCTCTGCTCCTAGCCCTGACTGCTGTCCAATCCAATTTACACAGTGTTAACTAGAAAAAATGATGTGCTGAAAAGCAAAATGTCAGCCAGAAACTATAGGCAGTGACAGGCTGCTCCTACCGAGTCTAATGAGAAAGACGACATAGAGACTAGTGCTGTTAATGAGACAAAGGCGTCAGGTTTTCTGACCCGAGAGTGTTTGCAGGAATCCACAGACCTTTTAATGATTACGTTCACACCACATGTATTTATGAGCAACCCCAGTTTGTTGTTCACATCTCAATATTTTGGTTTTGGAAAGTTTCATTCAGTTTTGTATGCGTTTGCTTCTTTCAATCACATGTCAGTTACAGAATATGCCATTAAGTTCTGACTAAACTGAAGCATTTCATCGACTGATTTTTAAACTAAGGTACATGTAGCACTAGTGGTACGCGAGCTCCCTCTAGTGGTATGTCGAGGGATCTCTGAAATATTACTAAATCTATATAATGCTATAAAAAAATACAACGTTGCAAATGGAAATACTTAAACTATGAGATCTCTGAAATTTCTGCAGTATTTTTGCTGTCATGTACATGAACGTAGCACATGCATATGTCCATTATTTCTTACAAGCTAAACTGTGATGCAAGATAGTAAACAGCTAAAAATGAATTGTTTAAAACCACTGCAATCATGGCTCCGAATAGGAACTATTAGGAAGAGAAGTCTGGATCGCGAAGAGAATATGAAACTGCTTTGAAGTACGAAGTGGGTCCTGTACTCGTTGGTTCTCAGTATCACCATTTCTGCATTTTACACTTTGCCGTACTGTGACTTTTTCTTGCACACATCTTTACAAGCTGCCCCTCTGGGCGATTTATAATGGCCCTAAATAAACTGCAATGTTTCACCTTTAAACCTTTTCATCTTCATAATTTTCTATGAATTAAAAACTCTGCGGAGCCATCTGTACTGCATAATTACATTTAGATTTTACATAAAGACATTTCCACCATACATTGATGTAGAAAAGGCACAAATTGGACCAATGACAAATAGCTACATTACTCCCAACCAGTACACAACCTGCATGGACTGTCACAGCCACACAAATAAACAGTAATGTGATGGGAAAATACCACCTTGGAACCAAAGCAAAGATACAAATCCACTAATGACAGCTAGATGCTGGCTCTGAACCCTTAAAAATAGTCTCAGCCTATCACTGTCAGCCGTTGCCTCTTCTCATCTGCAAATATGGTCCTAGTTCCTGCTAAAATGGCTGCAGGCCAGACACCCAAACCTAGCTTTGAACATAACTAAAGCTTTGGGTGACATCACAAAAGGCTTTCAGTTCAGTATAGTTCAGTGTAAATGTATCATGTCAATACAGTAGATGTGCAGAGATGTTATTTGCCATCTCTAGGCTCTGACCTGGTTGTTCGCCACCAGGATACACCAAGCTCAGCGCGTCAGATAATAAAAATTATCTTCCCCTAACCTAAGACAGAAACTGTGAGCACATGCTGATGAAATGCTATCTGAGCAGCAGTGTTGCATCACAGCGTGCAGACATACAGCACAGCAGCAGTTGCAGACATCAATACATTTAGAGTGAATGCACGACAGCAGGCCAAAATATCTCCTGTATGCAACAAATAATTAAAATGTTGAAACTCATGAAATCATGCCATTTAGCAGACAATGGCCCCTAATTGAAAGTCTTGTAGCATAGTCAGCAGATGGCCAGCTACATGAATATGGAGATGAGTGAAGGTGAATGTATACAGAAGGTAGATTAGTGGTTTAGATGGACCACAGTAAACAACAGTCAGGCAATCTGACATGTTGACTCCATGTGTCTACCCATCCAGTGTGTGATAAAAGCCATGATCAGTCCACTATGAAGACTGTAAGGCAGGGAAATAATTGTGAGAATAAGCTGTGTGCAACAAAAATTATATTCACAATCATAAAGCCAAAATTAGACCCAAAAGACAAAGATTTGCAGTTAGAAATTGGGCAACTCCCAAAAACAATTTGGGAGAAATACAAAACCAAGCCAAAGTCAAACACCATCAAACACAACATATCTTAGTCACAGTCCAACCTGACATTACATACAATCAATAGAATGAACACAAACAGTTGCCACACAACAACCAAAGCCACAAGAAATCAATTCAGCCTAAATACATTTAAAAACAGTTGGCTACTAGTGAATTCAGCACACAAACAGCAGCAGTGTATAAACAAAAGTTAGACGCCAGATGAAGGCCAAGAAATTGAGTACAAGCAAATCTACAGACTATTAAACAACCATCACCAGCAGCCTATAGCTTACAAACATTGTCATGCCAAACGATCTGACTGAGCATAACCTATACAGTCTATGAGCATAACCAAACCATGTACTCACACTCTGCATGTTAGTGCACAAGCAGACAAGTCTTACCTTGGAGAAGTAAAGCAGTCTTGGCATCTCAACAGGTAGCGTGAGATTCACAGCGAGGTGTTTCTGCCTGAAGTGCATGATGATAACTGGTGACATGATGCTCAGCTAACAAACCGAAGTGTAAACGGACAGATGACCTTCTCATTAACACTACTTGTTTGTAGCACAACAAAGTTTGGAGGCGTAGCGGTGGCAACGGTGTGAGCAGGTACCGGAGCTCACATGGCCCGCCGTGTGGAAGTTGAAAGGGTGCACTGACGGACTCAGGATGTTTGAGGGGCAGGGACAAAAATGATGAAAACGGGCACCGAGGATACTTTACCACGTTCCAGAAAGAGGGCACACTGGAGGGCACTTCCTCATGTTAACCCTCTGGAGTCCATGAGAGCACCTGCACATGTCTTCTTTATGACGTGACGACATAAAAATGAAGCAACATGGAGTCTTGCCCTCATGGTTCATTTTAAAATTTTGCATAATATTTACCCATGTAATAAATCAATTTTCAGGTTCTCTGATATAAGTGAAATGTGCACTTCCTGTGGAGATGAGCCAGAGACAACTTTACATTTATTTTATACCTGCCCATTGTCATCTATATTTTGGAGGGATATGGAAAACTTCATACTTGATAAGACTGGACAGACCATCATTTTTTAACCTAAAGATATTATCTCAAAATTTGAATCTAATGATAAAACAGTATGCTTTATAACAAATCCTATGCTTCTGATGGGAAAGTTTCACATCCACAAGGTGAAGTTTTCCAAATCCCTCCCTAACTTTAAAGTTTTCACAAGAGAATTAAAATGTTATATCGAAACTTTAGAGTTGATGTCAAATAAAAAATGTGAACGCACTCTCATACACTTTGAAAACGTATTTTCAGAAGCCCCAGAATAATATAAAGAGAAGCACCTTATACCCTATGTGCCTTATTATGTTATTTTATTTTTATATACTGTATTTAGTTTACTGTAACTGATATTTTTCTTTGTATATCTTGTTTATATACTGAATGCCTGTATTTCTTTCATTGTTAAATAAAGATCTGGGAAAAAAAGGAGTCTTGCCCTCAGCTGCCCTCTAAAGTTCTAGCTTGAAACTACATGCCAGATTTTCTTTTAGATGATATTCAGCCATGTAAAACCGGAGATATTGTAAAATATATTTAGTATAAAATATTGAACTAGATATTATCCTCATTTTACCTGTTATATGTTATATATGCAACCTGTATTCATATTTACAATATTTAAAATTCTGTGTTTTGAAACATAATTTTCAAGATCAGATTTTATGTTTCCTTAGTTTCTTTTGGGTTCAAAATTTTGATCAAGTAAGTCAAAGTTAAAAATTCATTATCAGGACATATAGGTGAGGTAACGCTGAAAAAACTGATACCAACATGGCATGGTAAAGATTTTTTAACGGATTTTTTAACAGACATAGTAGCCGAAGACTTCAGAGGGTTAACTACCACAGGGGCATCCAAGAGGGCACTTTCGCAATATTATTAATTCTGAATCAGGACCTTTATTAGAAACAATTGGCTGGTGAAAAGGGGAGTGTTAAAAGTGGAACCATTTTTTCTTTTGTTATCTGGTAATATCATATCAAATCGTGAGGGGGATTATGCTACCTACATAAAGTAGACACAAGACTTTGACAAATTGTAAATTTAAATATTTATATTATGTTAATAAAAAACTTCAAGAGACTGGTATCATGACCCGGCTCTAAAGTCATGACAAAAGACAGTGAGATGCAGGCAAAATACAAATTAACATAATTTCTGCAAACAAAAACAATAAATTCAAAGTAGAGAGCACCAGACTCCAGTTAGGCGTGGTTTTATAGTCTGCCCAGGTCAAGGCCCTCCACCCCCCAGGTACCTATTCCAGGCAGCTGGTTTTTTCTGCCATTTGCTAGTGTAAACGTGCTCCTGCAAAGCCTAACCCGGTATCAACAAAATCCCAGAGTCTGTGAGTATGTATGTGTGTGTCATCGCACCCATGCAAATGGGTGCGATGTGCAACAAATGTGCAACATGTGCAACATGTACATTTTGTGCATGTACATTTTGTGCAACAATGTGCAACAAAATGTGTGGAAAGCTCTTGGGTTAATGTCTTTGTTTGTGCATCTATAACTTCCTCCATCTGGCCAGTTTACAGATCCAAGAGATCAACTTGTTCTTCTCTTCAGGCTGCGCTGCTGTAAGTGGCTCTTAATAGTTTCTGCAGAAGACCTCCAACCTAGTTTGACCTTGCTGGTCCTACAGACGCAGTTCCAGCTTTGTTGGCTCTCTTTTTGGCTTGGTTTTTGCTGCAGGCTTGAGATGTTCAGGATCTCTGTGGCTATGAGGCTGCAGGACACCAAGGCAATCCTAACATTCCTCATCAGGCACCTTTAGTCAGCCGTCCTCGAGGTGTTTGAGGTATTGGGGGAAGACTCAGATTTTCCAGTATTTATTTGCAGCCTTTTGCAGCAGCAAATAAGCTCCACTATCTCCCTTTAAAAGGCCAAGTTCTTCCGGTGCTCTGGTTTGTAGAAGTTCTTGTTTCTGCATTTACAGGGACTGTTCACCACCAAATTAAAAATATTTTTTTTGTTGTTGATAGATTTAGCCTAAACTCAATTGTTTTGCTGTCAGCTGCTGAGTGTTTAAGATATCAGTCATAGAGATGTCTTCCTTCTCTGGAATATAATGGAACTAGCTTGTGGTGCTCAAAGCTCCAGAAAATACATTAAGATAAAACTCAACAAGTCAATTGAAACAAACTCAGGGCTTTCACCCAGGAGACCACTGTTTGTGTCCCCAGTGAAACCAAAAGTTAACGTTGTTATTTTAAGCTACATATGGAAGGTAATTTTTGTGCGTAGCTGCGTCATGTTCAATATGACATTTGTTGTTAATGCATTTGTACTTTTTAAGTAAAATATATCAATAATTTTTACACCACTGATACACTCATGTAGAAGATAGTAATTGGGGGAAATAATAGTAAATGGACTGTACTTTTATCCAAAGCGCTTTAGACTACAGACTCACACACACATTAACACTGGTGGCCGAGGCTACCAGGGCACACTGGTGCCACGTGGCACCATTGGGAGTTCATTCACACACCGAGGACAAGGATACTTCAGCATGTTTTCTGCCATGGTCATCTTCAGCTAGACTCTGTATACTGGATTTCATACAGTGTCAAAGGTCAGAGGCAAGAGGAGTCCTTTAGGTTGCTGGAACATCATTGTGTTCTGGATGGAAGATGAAAATAATCATTATAGTAATTTTTCTTTGGTATAGTAAATGGATTGTAGTTATACAATAAATAGAAATGCAGCAGTTTGGAAGAGTTCTTCTGTTTCCCTCCAAAGGCCTCCTCACACTTACTCCATCAATCACATTAGAAACAAAAAACACAAGTCATCCAAGATGATTACAAATATTTGAAACTGATACAGTGGCAGAGGTTGGGGTAAGGAGAGTGGAGGGTTGCAACCAGCTGTGCAAACACAATCTAGATGATTTATGAACCCACCTGTGAGCTAATGGCCCAAAATGACACTGGAGCCACTGCAGCTCTGGAAGCACGACTCACTGATTAACCACTGCTACACAGACTGATAAATATACAGTAGAAAGATGTAGGTGGGTGGTCTGACAGACAGATAGAGACCGTCTGCACTCAACTACTATCACTTTGTATACCCCATGAAACTACAACTATATACATGCAGATACACTTTGTTTCAATATCTGATAGCAACTGCTGCACTAAAATAATATTTTGCAACAAGTCAGACTTTAGTTGTGTGTATATAACTGAAAAGGAAAAAAATAAAGAGATAGATAAAGCGTGTGTGGATATAAAGGAAAAAGTGAACACACTGAAAACAGGCCGTATTTGGCTAAGTGGTATAAATGAGCCCAATCAGATGTTGAAGTTTGAACCACAAGGCACACATCTGGGGTTATTTGGAAAGCAGGAGGATAGGGTGAATACGTGAAACTATCTAGCGAAACCTCTCACCCACTAGATAGCAGAATAGGGTGTGACAGAGACGGAGGAGTTTTGTTTGTTTTTTCAAAACAGGGATATTTAATACGTTTTATATGAGGGACTGCCTAAAAGATACACACATCACAGTTTAAGTGAGGTACAGACATATACATGCTGCATGAAAGCATTGTAATACACATATCAAAATACAATAGGGACCTTGCAAGTCGTTGCCTGCTCGGGCCCTAACAAGCATCAAAACAAAAAAGTTCAGCCACTATAAGAAATCAATTCACAATAGATACCAATGAAAATGCTGCACAGTGTTAACAGACAGCAGCATTAAAGGCAGAAACAGACAACCTGGACATGTACTCACAGTTTACACATTAACACAAAATATTGCATACTGAAAAATATTAAAATTCAATGGTGTAATTATATTAGGGACCACATGACGGCAGAATTGGACCAGTTCTCTGTAACTGGAATTTTTTGTAACCTGTTGATCTCACAATACGCACATCCTTTTCCAGAAGGGTGCCGATTTCATCAACTTACTGTCATTGCTTACGTGTCGATATCAGATGTGTGGTTTACTGACCTTTATTATGAAGCAAGTGCAAGTTGTCAAACGGCGGTTTTAACAGCAGTGCATGCAGGAAAATAAAAAAAGACAGAAAAAGCAAGACTATCTTCATACATTGTGGTTATGCTTAGCAGCAAAGGAAAAAGGTTAAATAATAATAATAAAATAAAAGCCCAGTAACACTTACAATCGTTGACAAAAGGTTTATTTAACTCTAGTTAATATTATTTTACTCTCAAATCAAATGATGACTAATATCGTTTACTTATTAGTAATGCTACAATTTATCTTAATTTAAAGATTTATTTAAGGACACATTGAAACATCTAAATATAACATAGAAAATTCTAGTTTAATATACTTTTAACTTAGTTTATTCATGACGATTATAATAAAGTGTTACTAAAAGCCATATTTTAGTACCATTCTATTTATATTTTTCCTATCATGTACAGTTACATCTTTTAAGAACTGCTGCTCACTGAAACCTCTGTATGAACACTCATGTGAATTTTCCGTTTTGAACTGCTTATGAACCCTCTTCCACAAACACTGCATTTGTACGGCCTCTCTCCTGTATGGATCCTTATGTGTGTTTTCAATTCTGTTTTTTGAGAAAAACTCTTTCCACAAGTGTCACACTTATATGGCTTTTCACCTGTGTGGATTCTTATGTGCTTTGTCATAGTCGAGCTGGTTGTGAATCTTTTTTTGCATCGAGGGCATTTATAGGGCTTCTCCCCTGAATGCACCCGACAGTGACTTCTATACGAAGAAGAATCCGCAAAGTCCTTCCCGCACTCGCTGCATCGGTAAGGCTTCTCCCCCGTGTGAAGCCTCATGTGCTTCCTCATATAACCGATGCAGCTGAATTTTTTTCCGCAAGTGCTGCAAGCGTACGGTTTCTCGCCAGTGTGAATTCTCATGTGCTCAGTTACCGTGGTCCCCTTGGCAAACCGTTTCCCACATGTGCTGCATTTGTATGGCTTTTCTCCAGTGTGAGTTTTCATGTGTTGTTTTAAGCCAGACTTTTGGATGAACGTCCTTTCACAGGAGCTGCATTTAAAAGGCCTTTCGCCAGAGTGGATTTTCATGTGAACTCTCAAGTTCTTCAAGTAAGAAAAGTGTTTACTGCATACGTTGCACTTGAACGGTTTGTCTTCTGGATTCGGCTCAGTAATGTCACCTGGTTTTGTGTTCCCATTGTGGCATTTATCCTGTGTTTTTGGTGTATTATTTGGAGTTGATGTGGCATGGCCATTGCTACATTTATTTTTTGGCTCAGTACTTGTAGCTGATCTCGCATCCCCATTCTTTTTTTTCTCCTTAGATTTTGTCTCAGTGCTTATAATTGATGTTGTGTTCCTTGGGTTCTTTTTTGGTTTGGGCTCACAATTTGTGGTTGATGTATTCTCTGCATTGTGTTTCTTCTTTGGTTTTAGAGCAGTATTTATAGTTGATGTTGGGTTTCCTAAGTTCTCTTTTGGTTGTACAGGATTTGCAATTGATGATGTGTTCCCAGATTTTAGCTTCGGTTTAGGTTGTGCATTTGGAGTAGAAGATGTGCTCCCAGAGTTCTTGGGTTTAGGCTGTGGAGTTGATATTGTTTTGCCAGAGATCTTCAGTTTTAGCTCAATATTTGCAATGGATGTGTTCTCTGCATTATGATTTTTCTTTGGTTTTGGCACAGTGTTTACTGTTGGTGTTGCATTTCCATTGCTTTCTCTCTGGTGATCTTGGTTGGCGTCAGACGGCGGCTGATGGTCAATGTTCGGTTCTCCACAGTTTGTCTTGTCAGATTCAGATCTTACCCATTTAATACGGATTCTGTCAATAGGATTTTCCACTGCTGCACTCTCCTGCTTCAGTACAAGCTGCCCTCCCATCTGACTGGTGCAGACTTCAACCTGTTCCTCTTTAATATGTAAAGGATTTTGACCCAGAGTGGGCTTCCCATCTTGATTACAAAGCTGCTGGATCAGAACGACTTGCGTCTCCTCCTTCTGACGGACACATAGCTGCAGGAGATCTGAAGAGACAAAGCAACCAACAATAAAGCTTGTTTTCTCCCCTGTGAAGCTTTACTACTGTAAAATAACTAGTGATGCATGACTTGTGACTCAGAATTTAACCACTGTGACAATATAGAAGGACCAGTAGTCTGTGGCCTACTCAACAAATCAAAAGTAGAGCTATATAAAGAGAATAAACAGAAGTCAATTTCAGGTTTGCTGTGGATCATAACAGTGTGTTTAACTATGTGCAGAAGGCAACAGTCATTTCTCTCTATGCACAATTTCTAAAAGGGTAGCCACATTTTCTGTCTTCAATATTCTGCCCTACAAAGGCAAACCGCTAAAACTACTAAATCAGTAATAGCACAAGTTATGAAGTTTTGGGTTTCCTACTGATTCACTTTAAAGAATAACAACAGACATATTTTCAATAATTACCACTGCAGTTATTTCAACCATACTCATATGAATGGAAACTTTTTCTGTCCTATAAAAGCTTCTATCAATCCACATCAAAGCTTTACTAGAACCTATCAAATCTAGACGAACATTTAGAGACAAATCCCCAAAAAAATGCGAGTGTGACACCTGGTGGCAAGCATCATTGTGACACCTGATTAAAAATGCTGTATTTTCCATTTACTTTTTTAGTTGTCATTTTTATGCCACTGGTTAGCAGGTGTTACTGTTTGGCCTTGGGTGTAAATTATCATATTTTTCTGCTACTTACATAAGTCAAATATTAAGAGCAAAACTAGAACTGGACCCAACACATTTAGCCCAATATCTTTGTGAAACTGACCCCAGGGCAGTATAGTGTTAACAGTGGTGTAGTAGAAATTAAGTACTTCACTTAAATAAGCCTATAAATTCTGCTCTTACTTTACTTGAGTATTCCACTTTTATGCTACTTCTACTCCGAAATATTTCAGAGGGAAATATTCTTACTCCACTATCCACTCAGATTAAGATTTTACAAAGAAAATATTTATAAAATATGATTCTGGCCAACAAATTACATAAATATGTTTCTCCTCCATCAGCTGTAAAATGAAATAAGAAATAATCTTCCAATAACATGGTTTGGCCTCTATAACTCTTTGAAAGGCAACATTCTGTCAAACAAGTACTTAAATGCTTTATGTTAATACTTTCAGTTGAGTGAAATCTTGAATAAAGGATTTTATTTGTAATTTCTTACAAAGCTGATTCTTACTTAAGTTAAATATATGAGAACTTGTTCCATCACACTTTGTTTACTGTTAACTGAACTTGTCAGCATGCAGGAAAAGGTTTGAAAAGAACCCACAAGTGATATTTTTAGACAGTATGAGAGAAACAGGAGTGACAATAATGTTAGTAATAAAATGATGTTACAGACCTGTCCTGTGAAGCTTTATTTGAGGCTTCAAAAGGGTATCTAACAGTCTGCGTTGACGGCTGATCTCCTTCTCATACTTAACTATAGTCTGCTCACAAACTTCAAGTATTTCCTCCACAGCAGCACTAAGTCGCTCGTTGATTAACTTTCTCAAACTCTCAACTGCAGACATTTTGTTTAACTTAGGATTTGACTTACAGCTGTAACTCAGAAAAACTGCCTTCAGATGGTGACTTATCTCAACAGAAGCACTTCCTTCCTGTGCAAGACGTTTATTTGTTATCTATCTATTCATCGGCGTCTCACTAAGATCGAAAGCATGCAGAGTCTGATCCACCCACAAGCAGAGCAGCATGTTAGAGACGACTTCAGGAAACACGCTGTTGCTACTCACAGATAATACAGCAGCTCCCTATAATGAAGATTGCACGAAACAACATAATTACTATAAATTCATTACAATTTATTAAAACTTGATATGGTCAAACATTCATATTACATTCACTTTGTGTCTTTTACAGAACAACTGTGCTGTGTTTACATCTCGGCTAAAAACAAAACCTTGACATTAAAGTTAAGGCATTTAGACAACAAAGAGGTTTTTTTTCTCATTTGTCAGTACAATCAACAATATGGACAATATGGAATTAAAACAGTGATACATTGGGTTAACACATCTCAATTATGATAACCATTTTTGTGTATTTAAGCGAGTTAAAAAACTATGAAAGGCCCCTGTGACATTCAGCCCTGAAGAAAAAAGAGGAAAATAAAAATAAATCACAGTCCTTTTCAGTATCTAGATGCATCAAGAAAATTTAAACCCCATTGATGTTTCACAACGTCTTTATAACAGTCTTTGGTCCATGGTTTTAAAAAAAATTAGATACAAGTCTTCCTTTGGAAAGAGGCAACCGACTTTTCCAGGCAGATCACCATGTTTTAGTATTCTGAACAAGATTCCCATTAGACCTTTGATAAATATCAGACACTGAAATACATTTCTCAACAACTTCAGCATTCACTTAAATCAAAACTTTCCTAAATTACAATGTAGACAAACAGTATTCATTTTCATCAGCATGAGACCAACAGCCAGAAATAAGGCAATATGCAGATCAATACAGATCGGCACTGTGTGCAAAAGCTACTTTGTAAAAAAAAAAATGTCATGATTGCTTATAAAATGGTTGTCTCTGGGATACTCTAAAGCTCTGTGCAGTGTTTTGGTGCCTGGTAAACATTCAAACTCATAGATCTGTTGCACAAAGAAGTCTTCCTGGATTGTATTTAATCTTCTCATTCATACCTGAAGAAACAAACCCTCGCCTAAGCTGGCCTGTCCGATGCAAGCTGGCTCACACAAAATGCAGTGCATGCAGCAAAAAAAGTATAATCATTTTATTTACAATCAAAAATGGAGTCACTCGCTGAGTTTGGTGCGGGAAATTCACTCAGTGAAATTGTTGAAATGTAGTTACTTGAGTATTTCCATTTTATGTTACTTCTACTTCTACTCCGCTGCATTTTAGAAGTAAATATTGCCCTTTTACTCCTCTACATTCAGCTGCCAGCTTTAGTTACTTTTCCAGTGAAGTTTTAAATCAATTTAAAATAATTACACTTTTACACAAAAAAATTAAATTAACCATACCTTGACAACATTTAAATGCTGCATATATAAAAGCACCAATAATAATAATAATAATAATAATAATTAAATAATATATTTGGAATATATGAAACAATCTGAGTGGAGACATTCTGCAGAACAAGTACTTTTACTTTTGATACTTTAAGTACATTTTGATGCAGATAAGACTTTCTTACTTGTAGTGGAGTAATTTCACAGAAGTAGTGGAAAAAGTAAGGGATCTGAATACTTTTTCCACCACTGCATTTCTGTTGTCAGCCGCTCTCCACTCTGGTATATATGATAAAGTCAAGACCTACAACATTTTGAGGCTTGATTATAAGCACACCAAAATCATTGACTGAACTGTCACATTCATGTTTCTGATCGTCAACCGGGAAGTGCAATGTTAAATCGGTGGACTATTTAAAATTAAATGACAAGTTGATGACTGTTCTACTTTAGTGCAATTCATTTACTCTTATCATAAGTATGGCCAATCAGATTCAGACAGATTTTTAAGGAGTGGGGCTTTCTTCTTGTTCTTGTTCTTTTTCTTTTTCTTTTTCTTTTTCTTTGTCCTTTTTTTCATGTGCACGCTTGTGTTTGTGGAGTTTGTTCCAGGTGGAGAACTGTTCTTCACAACTGTTGCATTTGTAAGGCGTCTCCCCAGTATGTAGCCTCATGTGTGCTTTCACGTCTGTTCTATGGCCAAACTTCTTGTCGCACATATCGCATTTGTACGGCTTTTCACCCGTGTGTGTTCTGGTGTGCCTTTTCAAAGTTGTCCTCGTTGCAAATTTTTTCTTGCAATAGGAACACTTGAAGGGCTTTTCCCCCGAATGCACCCGCTTGTGAATTTTGAAAGACGAAGAATCGGCAAACTCCTTCCCGCACTCGCTGCAGCTGTACGGCTTCTCGCCCGTGTGAATCCTCATGTGCTTCTTCATGTTCACTATGGAGGTGAATCGTTTATCGCAGGTCTCGCATTTGAATGGTTTCTCCCCGGTGTGAACCCGAAGATGCAGGTCGAGATTATAGCGCCGGTAGAATGTGTTACTGCAAATCTTGCATTTGAAAGGCTTGTCAACAGAGTGGATTATTAAGTGTTTATTCAAATCCCAGCTCTCCCGGAACATTTTGCCACAAGTGTCACATTTGAAAGTCTTTTCAACAGTGTGGGACTTCATATGAAATTTGTAGTTTTTGAAATTTGTCATCACTTTGCCACACGTGTCACACTTGTAAGGGTCAGCATCATCCTTCTTGCTACTGCCTGATGTGTTCCCATGTCTCCTATTTGGTGGCTTCGGAGTCAATGTTGTGCTCTCATCGTTACGTTTCTTACTTTGTGCTTTCTCTTTACTTTTGGTTGATGCTGTCTTCTCATCCTTGCGTCTTTTATTTGGTGGCGGGTCAGGACTTTCAGTGGATGTGCTGCCCTCATTACATTTCTTATTTGGCGTTGCCTTAGTACTTCTCGTTGATGTTTTTTCACCATCTTTGGCTTCTTTATCTGGTGTTGGTTCACTACTTGTATCTGTTGTTGTGCTCCCATCATTTTGTCTTTTACCTGACTCCTTGCTTTTTGTAGACATTGCTCTTCCACTGTCAGGTTTCTTATTTGTTGATAAATAATCGCTTCTGGTTGACTTTGCATACACATCATTAGATTTATTCTTTGGTGTTGGCTTAGTACTTGTTGATGCTATTTTCCCATCGCTGGGGCTCTTATTTGGTGTTGGTTCGATACTTCCAGTGGAAGTTGTTTTCCCGCCATTGCTTTTCTTATCTGCTGCTGGTTTAGCACTTGAAGTTGATGTTGCTTTCCCATCATTGGGTTTCCTTTTTGCTGTTGGACCAGTACTTTTCTTCTCATTAGTAGATTTCTTTCCAGTTGAGGTTGTTCTCCCATCTTTGCTTTTCTTATTCGGTGCTGGCTCAGTATCTCCATCTGAAGTCATGTCCTCAGTGTTACATTCCATACGTGGTGATGTTGGGTCATCATCACTACCTTCATTATTTGGTGTTGGATCAGGGTCTTCATTTGATGGCATGTACTCATCATCCCATCCGGTATATGCTTCTGTGTCACTACTTGTAGCTGATGTTGTATTCTTCCAGCTTGGGGGTATGCTTCCAGTTGGGGTTTGTCCCCCATCTTGGCTTTTCTTACTTGATGTTGTCTTTCCACTCTTACCTTTCCTATGTGGTGTTCGGCCAGTGCTTGTAGCTGATGTGGTGTATAGACAATCTGTTTTATTATTTTGTGTTGGCTCAGAATCTCCATTTGAATTTGCATTCTTATTGCTACTCTCTTCTGGTTCTGACTCAGTACTTCTGACTGACCTGTTCTTATTTAGCACTGGCTCACTATTTCCACTTGATGTTGCAATCTCATTGTTACATTTCTTATTTGCTGTTTGCTGTGGTCTACTGGTTGAAGCCATGTTCTCATCACATTTATTATTTGATACTTCCTCAGAGCTTGTTGCTGACTTACTTCCATGGTTACAAGTTGTGTGATCTTGGCTCTCAGCTGCAGGAGAGTTGTCCGAGATGACTTGTTTGTCAGTGCTTGGTACGGATACTGCAGAACTCTCCTTGTCAGATACAGATGATGCACCTTTGTTTGAGTTGCTGGATTGAGGATGTTTCTCCGATGCACTCTTGGACTGGCGGACACTTCCCTCACACGTCGGAGTCAACTCAGAGGCATTGGTCTCCTGTTGCCGTTGTTCCTGACTGATGCACATTTCCTCATGTTCCTCTTTAATTGGTGGAGGATCTGTTGGGACCAATCTGGAGATGTTCTGGTTATAGTGCTGCAGCTCAATCAGGAGAACCTCCTTGTCCTCCTCCTTATGGACAGGGGTCACTGGGAACTCTGCATGGAAGGACAAAGGAAGGGGACAATGATGAAATATACAGTAGTGCCACTCCCACAGAATGAGAGTGCAAGACAAATTAATAGTCACAGTTTTTATACTTGCTGATCTTTTTAAGGTTAAATTTTTTTTTAGCTAAAATAAAAGAATAAATATGGGATTACTAAGTTACAGTAAAACTCCAACTCCTATCCTCTATATGTATATGTATATGTATATATATATATATATATATATATATATATATATATATAGACATCACTATCACATCATCTATCACAGTTTTGTGGGTCACATGATCTTGTGATAACTGTGCTGGGGTGATAGATAATTTCAATTAAACTCAAAATGTTTTATTTGAATATGCAAGTCAAAATGTAACTTTCCCAATATTAGGTCAGTAAACAAATACTAATATAAAAATTAACATTATTTATTTTTACTCTTTAATGTATTGCCACCTATTGACACTGGTTTATTCTGCAATAAGGTGTATGGTCTTAAGCATGCCTGTATGTTGCACACACTCCCTTTTGCCCTTTTGTTGTGAAAAATATTTTCAGACCCCACAGGAGTTGTTTGAAGACAAATAAAAGCATTTCTATTGTGGAAATATTTCAAATAGTCTCTGGAGACTTTTTGTAGAGCGATTAATTAAAAAAATGATGGGCAGATTAATCAAACACTAATTCATTTATACAGAAAATTAGTAATTATTAGTGCTAATAAAAGGAACATAGTCTCTAACAAAATATAGGAACTCTTTTCTACTATTTTTTGTCTTTTCAATATGTAAAAATTACTTAATGGCTGATTTCCACAGTTCTTAATTTGCTATCAGTAGTGGAAGACTCATATATAACTAAAAGTCTTGTATTAAATAAACAACAAAACAAAGTTCTGCTGCTCTGTTAGTGGAGATTTCTCTTAGGGCTGCATGATGTTGAAAAATGTGTGATTTATTTTAACTGATATTGAAAGTGTGATATATAAATCACATGAATAGCATCGTTATTATCTTTTTTATTTTAAAAATATTAAATGGCATGGCATATTTTTTGTGAGGATCTGTACCAAAAGGATTTTTTATTTAAGTCTGTAGAATAGGATTTGTTGGCTGGGACATGTCTGCTGCACCACAGACACATACTAACAAATAAAGTGCCTCCAGTCATTTAGTGCATATTTAAAAAAAAACAATTAACTGCGCAGCCTTAATTTATCTTTGGTCCTTGCCACTTTGTGTTTTATTAGATGATTTTTTTACCCCTTTGGCCCACCTACAGCTATTTAAATGAACAAATACTGGAAGTCTGAACAGGAACTGTCTTTGTGGGTGAAACGGCTGGCAAACCACTAGTTAAATATTGAATAATAGCGTATTGTTGTATAAGCATTAATAAACTTAGACCCGTGGTTATAGCTAGTTCTCAGATGACAGTGATTGAGTAGGCTCCACTTTTACCTATGCATTGAAGTAGAGTAAAAGTTGTATTAGGATAAACAAATACACAAGTAAACAAGGCTGGATTAACCATATGGGCAACTGGGCAACTGGGCAATTGCCCAGAGCTCTAAAGGGCCCAGGGCAGTGTGGGCACAAGCAAAATATCTGGTTATCTCTCGCTTATATGTTAATCTGTCCATCGGAGCCGTGGCTCAAAAATGAATTTGAATTTTTTTTTTGAGGTGACAGGATGATTTCTGTTTAAAATGAGCTGAAGACCAAAATGCTACTTGATTCTAGATTCTAGATTTTTGTTTTTGTCTTGTCTTCCTCTGATGGCTCTATCAATTCAATACATTTGTGCTGCTGGGAATAGGTGTTGGTAAATAAATACTGGATGCTTTGAAAGTGGTTGTTTACTTATTTTTTTGTGAAAATTGAGGACACTTCCTTCCCTATCTTTTTGTAGTTATTGATGTATTGAGTATATTAACTGTATATTACTGTAATTTATTCTGTATATTGCCAGATTATGGTGATTCTGGGGTCGTGATGATGGGGCCCTTGAATATTGTTGCCCAGGGTACAGCAAAGTGTTAATCTGTCCCTGCAAGTAAAGCACCTCAAACCCGCATTTAAATACAGTACTGGAGTAAATGTATTCAGTAACTATCGACCATTGCTTCTTGTCGACAGCAGACCTTTTGACACGTGACGGCAAAAAAAGGCAAAAGTATATTCAAACTTAACAGAGCCATCGTTAAAGTTATCAAATTCAACGGTTTTCCGCTGTGGAAAATGACTGTTTTGGTCGTGGGTGTGACCTACAGAGGCGACTTCCGCGTGTAATGTCGTATCACGTGTCAAACGTTTATTGTGCTAGTATTTGGTTACAAGTAGCCACATTAAAGTGCACTAACAATGTGTACACGTTTAACTATAACGACATGCTGCACACAACTGTAATGGCATAACAGTCATATAATATTATTCTATAATAAAGAACATAATATTAGTTATTCTGCCGAAACCAGGTGATCAAGAACCTGTCAAATTGGTCTAGGTGGGGCTGCACATGGCTAAAAATATAACGTGCATGGACCGAGACTTTCAGACTGTTTAACACAGAATTGGCTTCATGAAAAAATATTTTCCTAACCTGCCCGGTGCAACTTTATCTCAGGTGTCAAAACGGCATTCAACAGTCTGCGTTGACGGGCGATTTCTGCCTCGTAATCTTCTACTCTCCGTTCAAACGCTCCCAATATTTCTTGAGCAGCCGAAGTGAGCCGGTCACAGACAAACCGTCTCATACTTTGGACTGAAGTCATTGTGAAATTCAATTTGAGATATCTTTTCCTGACTAAAACTTTGGCAAACTCTTGAGCTAGAATTGAACGTCCAGTTTTCCGTTGACTTCCGCATTTAAAGTAAGAGGACGTAAACAAGCTCTTTACTTCATACTGCCACCTTCTGTCCCGGAGTGAGCAGGCTCCAGTAGGCCCGGACTACTCTCACACTGTTAGAATAATCCCCACGTCATTTTTTGTCAAAATTGTTGTTGTTGTTTTTGGCCTAAATCATCTCCTCACAACTCCGGCCACCTATGGTAAAATCGCCTACATCCTCAGTTGATCAGATCATGTGATTTTACCTCTTTAAGATCATCACTTCTTTGACAATTTGCCACATTCATAGGCATCAGATAAGAACCCAGCAAAGAAGAGCTAGAGGGAGATTGTTTAGTTATCAGTTTAGTTTATCAGTGTTTTATTGTTGGCACTAATATTGGTAACACTTTACTCTAAGGTGTCTACATAAGAGTGACATGAGTGTGTCATAAACACGACATGGGATGTGTCATGAACATTAATGACACTTTGAAGTAACATTAATGCTCATGATACTTGTCATGTCATGTGTCTGACAGGCTTGTGTGACTCTTATGTAGACAATTATGTTTACACACAGTGTTATTACTATGCCAATAGCCATCCTTTGTTACATCCTTTTTGAGTGAAATGATCAATAAATGTTATATGTTACACTTTTGGTGAAGTTTTTTGTGTTACCTGCAAAACTTGAAAAAATTAGTTAGGCGATTATTTTAACAGGGTGACGTTATAGTTATACAGTATTTTAATGTTATTTTGTTTGAACAACGAAAACTTGACTCTTACTAAATTACTTGAACTAATTAATTTGTACTGATTCTCAAATGTTCTATAAGTCTAAGTTTATTATTGAGTACATCGGAGTACATTAAACAGCCTAATACACTTATTTCTTCTTGATTAATTTCACTGGACTCTGTAATTCTATATCCATTGTGATGTTTTCTTGATAATGATTTTGGTAATTATCATGAAAACTATGGAAAATGGCTATATTTGTTATCATTTTATTTGTCCGAACAAATGTACCTTTAGTTGTGTGTGTATATATATATATATATATATATATATATATATATATATATATATATATATATATATACGGCTAGGTGAAGATCATGGTTTGGTTTAAAATAAGTACATTTCTCATCTTATCACATTGCTTACTTACATTAGTTACATGAGTTATGTTACTTTCGTTAAGTTAAATCAATGCAAAGTTGATTTTCAGTTGCAAACAAGACACAAACAGCTTACTCCTCGGTCATAGTCTGTTTGGGTTTTTTTTTACACATCCTTCCACCCCAACGCCCTCTTCCTTCCTAGACTGACTTTCTGTCAACACCTCTACTACCATACCATTTAGTATGCCAGAAAATATTTTGTATGTTACAATACAAAGTAGGGCAAATGCAGTAGCCCAAAAATACCAGGATGTCCTACTGCATCCGGTAGTATTTTGCAATATGCAAACCAGCATGCTTTTCTGGCTATTCTTAACCACAATCCTCTGCACAGCATATATAGGTTCAAAGTACAAGGCACCATGTTTCAGGGAAATAGTTTATATATAGAACTACATGCATGTACATACTTTATAAGGGCAGCTGGCGTTTATACTAAAAGTAAAAAGAAAAAGTATGCTATTTGGAACACATCTAATGTCCCTCTTTATATTCATCTGTCGTCTGGCTTCCTCCTTTGCATGTCATAATCACCATGGCCACTAGAGGCCCTAACAAAAGTAAATATAACACAAGGTGATAACAATACCAGCGACACTTCTGTGTCTTCTGATAAGAAGTCAACAGACTCATATACTACAGAGGTAGGTGTAGGTAAGATATTTTGTCAGCCCTCAAAGCTACAAGAACAGAAGAATTCCTTTGCATTCATTGGGTTTCTTTTAAAGAAATTTAAAGCACTCAAAATGCTGTACACCTAAACACATTTTTTCACTGATGAATACTCACTGATAAATGCAAGTTAGGTCAAAAGTTACAGAAGTTATTTTCCTTGTTTTGTCTGGGCAACACTTAAAGCATTCACATCATAATGACATAAGGGAAAAACAAGAGAAAAGAACCAGCAAACCCACACAGTTTAGAAACTGAGTGTATGTTTGGAATTTTTATTTTCTCTCCCCCAATTATTAGTTTAACAATACCAGCCATGGAGTCATTTTGATTACTTACACCTAGATTTTAATCATGCGTCTGTCCATGTACAGAGCATACAGATATATTTCTTCCCAAGCTGGATGGTAATGAAACAGACCTTCAGTACATTTAGATCTAGATTTAGATGGTATCTCAATGAGTCAGCCCCTGTTGTATATGTGAAGGTAATTTTACATGTGGCTTTCATAGCTGAATAAGCCCTAAATTCAGTTTTACTTACAAATCTTAAATCTTACTACATGCGACATATACATTTGTGTAAAACTTCCAATATGGCACAAACTTGAGTTGAATCCCAACAATCTAAATCTCAGCTCCGTTGTTTCTCCCGTGCATGGATCTTCTTGTGTATGCTCAGTCCTGTATTATGGGAAAAATTCCTCCCACAAATGTTGCATTTATATGGCTTTTCCCCCGTGTGAACTCTGGTGTGTATTTTCAACGTTGTGTTGGCAGTGAACGCTTTCCCACACCAAACACATTTATAAGGCTTGTCCCCTGTATGCAGTCGGACGTGGTTTGTGAGAGATGACGGGTAAGAGAACTCCTTCCCACAGTAGACACAGCAATAAGGTTTCTCCCCTGTGTGAATTCGGTTGTGCCTCCTCAGGTCGGCTTGGCGGCAGAAACCTTTCCCACAGGTGACACAAACGTGGGGCTTCTCACCTGAGTGAATTTTCATGTGAGTGATGCGATTTGACTGACAGTTGAATTCCTTTCCACAAACTCTGCATCTGAAGGGTTTTATCCCGGTGTGGGTCAGCATGTGTTTCTTCATCAGAGCCTTCGTGCTGAAATCTTTCCCACAAGTGTCACATTTAAAAAGCTTTTCACCAGTGTGGGTCCTTAAATGAATTTTTAACTTCAATAAATCATTGAACTCCTCAGGGCAAAATGAACATGTGAAATGTTTGTCTGCTGGTTTCTGATCAGTACTTGTGTTCTCGTGGTTTCCTCTAGCATTAGTTTGGGTTTTAGCTCTGTAAGACTTGTGAGAACGGTGGTGGTCACCTTCTGGTTCTGATACATCTGAGGCCTCACTGTTAGATTCAGATTTTATTACTACATCAAAGGTGTTTGTCTGTGGCCATGGATCTGAAAGAGGAATCTGATCTTCACTCTGATCCACTCGAACACAAGTAGGCCTCAACTTAAACATGTCACTGTCCTGCTTGCATATCGGCTGCTCTCCCTCCTGACTGGTGTGGATTTCCTCCTGTTCCTGTTTAATCTCTGCAGGCTCTGCAATCTCTTGGTCCCCACTAGAGTTTCTTTCTTTTATACAAAGCTGCTGCTCAAAAGGAACCTCCTCATTACAGACATATTGCTGTGGGATATCTGAAAGGAAGGACAGGAGATACAATAGTTAGGGTAAAGCACCACCTAAAGCTTTAAGCTCACCAGTAGTGAAAGAAGTACTCACTCAGGTCCTACCAATATGTAAAATGCATTCAAAATGTTATTTACTGCAAATACAAGTACAGAAGAAGTATTGGCAAATTGCATCAGTAATGTCAAAAGTAAAATTATGATATACATAATATGATTGAACTATAATAGTTTATGCATTCATAGATTAGCAGACATGTAATGCTGTAGCTGTTTCAGGTGGAACATTACAAACTTACCAAAATAACTAATAACTAATGTACACAATATTTCTGGTATTCAACATATGTTTGACATGAACAATGTGAATCTGTGGGGTAACTAGTGGCTAAGGCGGGAAAATAAATGCAGTGGAATAATTTATTTCCCTCCAAAATGTAGTGAGATAGGACAAAGGATACAGTGGTGTATATCATCATTTAACAGTGACATGGGCCATTCTGCATCATGAGCACTGTTACCCTCCCTTTAGCAAAGGACAGTGTTATATTACAAACCTTTCTTGTGTAGTTTAATCCCTGGTTTTAAAACGATATCCAGCAATTTCCTCTGGCGGTCGATCTCCTCCTCGAACACGACGATAGTTTTTTCAAAGACTCCCAATATTTCTTCAGCAGCAGCATTTAGCCGCTCATTGACAAACTCTCTCAAACCCTGGACTGAAGACATTTTGAGCGAATAAATTAGAAATACATTAGGGTTTAGCTAATTTAGCTAGATTAGCTAAACACACCAATTGACTGAGCCGACTACAAACAGCTGGAACCTGCGTATTTTCACTTCTGCCGGACTCGATATGATGATACTCTGATTTAAAGGTACCACGCTTTACTCAGCTGAAGCTGAAGGCATTGTCTCCTGATTTAAACTGAAATAATTGTGTGCACTCCGACTACAATATCGCCATTAAACCCTTTCATTCAACACGTGCACGCTTCCCCTACCATCGCTTGCGTTGTTTACTTTTGCTGGGTGTCACACTGTTAATGGTCCGACAGTATTTCCGCCTTTTACTAATGGCATTTTATTTTACATTTACAGTGGCAAGGACAACATGATTTTACATTCATAAAGCGGTGTTGGTATTCAGATTAGTGTTAATATTGAAGTAGAAGTGTATTCACACTGCAATGAAAACGTTAGTTAGGTAAAAGTGTGTCCAAAGTGTCAATTAAATCAAAACAAAGTTATCCATATTCTGGTATCTGGTTTCAAAATAAAGCCCCTGCTGCTGACACACATTTTCACTGAGTTGCTGAGTATGGTACCAACATAAACACGTATAAATAAAACATTTTCAAATTAGCATCTTACAAAAACATTCAAGGAAACTTCTGACTCATAATAATTAATATATAGAACTGATAGACAGTGGTATTTGTTTTTGGCTTTGATACGCCTTACAAAGACTAAAAAGGCATTTGACCCTGTGTCTTCTCTTCTTTCTACCCTCAATGGTTTCCAAACAATATCCAACAGTCTGCGCTGACAATCAATTTCTTACTGTTACTTGATAATAGTTTTTATAAAAACTCCCATACAAACTCTAATACCCAACTGAAGACAGTTTAAAAAAAATTACAACTATCTAAGTAATCTGCACATAGTTGGGTGTTAATTTTTGAAGGTAGAAACAAGGTTGGGTTATCATTTTTGGAATTTTATTCTCTGAAATGAATTGGCAATAACTGGAAAAACAACTTCATTGTTGATTCAAGACTTGCTTTTTATTAAGAAAAAAATGACTGAATATATATAAATAGCTGTGATAGAAGCAAGGTTGTGTACAAAAATAGCAAAAAGAAGGCACGTTCATATAATAATAGCTCCAGGCTCTTCAGGGGACATTGGCACAAGCCGAGGCCGGAGGGAAGGCACTTCAGGCGGGCTGCAACCTGGTGGTTTGTTTGTTTTTTAGAATTTCTTATATGGTAGTTTGAAACAGCGATGTCAGTTGTTCTTTAATGTAAAATACCACTTCTGGCAAGGATTTGTAGCAGGCTTCATACAGTTATCAAATGGACTTTCAGAAATTCAGATATTGACATTTGATGTTTGTGGAAAATATTTGACAGTTTGAGATTTAGCTTGGCAGAACTGCATTTCATCCACTGATTTAACATGTTTCAACAAAGTGGTTCAGTGGTTTCTCCTGTGTACATAAAAGTGCTGTAATCATATAGCTCCTGCTCTTGTGTGGGTTACAACAAAAATATTACTTGTCAATTTGCACTTAAATATGCCTTTTCAATTCAAAAACCCCAAAGCATATTTTCCCACAGATCCTTCAGAGGCATGGCATCTCATCAGTGTGGGTTCTTATGTGCTTTTTCAAGCCGCCACGAGTGTTGAAACCGTTCCCACATGTTTTACAAGGATATGACTTCTCTCTGTGGACTTCCATGTGCTTATTCAAGGCAGCACTAGCTGCGAAACATTTTCCGCATGTTTCACAATAATAAGGCCTTTCACCTGTGTGGATTCTCATATGCCTTACCAATCCTGACATGTTATTGAACCTTTTCCCACAGGTATTGCAAAGGTACGGCTTCTCACCTGTGTGAGTTCTAATGTGGACTTTCAAGTCACTACAACTTCTGAAACCTTTCCCACACGTATTACAAGTATATGGCTTCTCTCCTGTGTGGATTCTCATGTGGACTTTCATGTCACTACTACCTCTAAAACCTTTTCCACATGTTTCGCATGTGTATGGCTTCTCACCTGTGTGGGTTCTCATGTGGGATTTCAAGATATTACTACATCTGAAATCTTTTCCACATGCTTCGCAAGAATATGGCTTCTCACCTGTGTGGATTCTCATGTGGATTTTCAAGTCATTGCTACCCCTGAAACCTTTTCCACATGTTTTGCAAGGGAATGGCTTCTCACCTGTGTGGCTTCTTCTGTGAAAGTTCAACGCTGCTATCTGATGGAATCTTTGCCCACAGATCTCACACACGCAGAGCTTCTCACCTGTGTGGGTTCTCATGTGTGCCTGCAGTTTTGACTTGTAAATTAAATCTTTTCCGCATACGTCACATATACAAGGCTTTTTAGCTCTGCGAGTATCACTGTGAATCTCTGACAAGTCACAGTTGTTTTCATTGTCACCTTTTTTTCCAGTTTTACGAGGGCTCTTTTTTGGTTTTGGCCCTGCGTCTTTAGTTGATCCCGAGTCTCCATGTTTGCCTCCTGTCCGATCGTTGCTCTCAGTTACGGGAGAGGCGTGATCGGGGAGCTGCTGGTCACTTTGTGCTTCCGATACAACAGAGATTATAAATGGGAGTTGGACAACAGACTCATTCTCTGCTGCAATTCTGTAATTTCTGTCATCTGCAATAAACGGCAAAGTCTGATTGTCACTGTGGTCACTTTCCTCACGAGAAGGAGTCAACATGAAGGTTTCTGTTTCCTGCTTCAGTACTAGCTGCTCCCCCTCCTGACTGGTGCAGACTTCTTCCTGTTCCTCTTCAATCTGTGGAGGCTCTGGGTCATCTTGGTGTTCCTCTGTGTTCCTCTCCTGAACACAGAGCTGCTGGTCAGAGAGAGCCTCCTCCTCCTTACAGACATGTTGCTGTGAAGGCTCTGGAGGGACAGACAACAATATAAAAAGAAATAAAAAAGTTAAATATTCCTTGAGAGACTCAGCAGCCAATTTCTATAAAAGATGGCAACACATGTGCGAGTACCCTCACCTCTCTGGACCCCAACTGAGTCGATTTGATTTGATGCATTTTCATTTATTTTATCAAGGTTTTTAATGAGCACACTCGGCATCCTGTGTTTATTTATGTATTGCTATCGTTAGTATAATTGTTAAGGTTTCCGTTTCTCTGCTCTCTTGCCTCTGTTTATATTATTATAATACTATGTATTTTATTGTACTGTATTAATTTCTCTTTTTGTTTTGGGGGTTGTCTCTTTTGCGGTTCTTCGTTCTAGTGTACCGTTTAAAAAACAAAAATGTGGAAATCAGCTGTGGAATAACTTATGTATTGTATTGATGCTTATGAATGCTGATTTCCAATAATATATATATATATTAAAAAAATATATATATGTATATTTATATATATCTATATATAAGACATATGAGAAAGCCATTAAGATCGTATTTAATTAATTCATAATACCCTGTTAATTCTTAAACACCATTGAGGTTTTACATACCTACTCTACACCTGTCCAACTTTATTTCCGGTTGCAAAACGACATCCAACAGTTTGCGCTGACGGTTAATTTCTTCCTCATACTGGACGATAGTTTTTCGGAAAACTCCAAATATTTCTTCGGCAGCAACAGAAAGTCGCTCGTTGACAAAGTCTCTGAAATACTCCGCTGAAGACATTGTCCCCTAATTGAAACTGATATAATTACGTGTACAGTATCGCCACTCCGCCCATCCCACATGCTTCCGCTACTAGCGCCTGTTGTTTACTTCCTTGTAGTGTCACACTGTTAATGTTCCGACGGTGGAAGTGCTCCTTCCGCTTCA
Source organism: Centropristis striata (assembly GCF_030273125.1). Classification (NCBI taxonomy): domain Eukaryota; kingdom Metazoa; phylum Chordata; class Actinopteri; order Perciformes; family Serranidae; genus Centropristis; species Centropristis striata. Next base: position 25,639,665 of record NC_081523.1, read on the forward strand.
AGTAAAAAAAAACCCAACTTCTTTTTGTTGAAGTCTTAAGTTTGAAGTCTGAGTTTGAACAGTATCTCAACCCTCTCCTGTTTACAAAACAAAAAAGCTGTGAAGACTACCAACGTATGCACCGCGTCGAATGTCTTTAACTAACATGTAATCTTGCGTCTATTTATTTTATTGTTGTTTATTTGTTTGTTTTTGCTTATTCTTTTCCATTTAATTACTCTTGTATTTTTATATATTGTTTATTTCTATTTAATTTTTTGCATTGTTTCTGTTTCTGTAACTCATTTCTTCTTTTTTGTAACTGTGCAATTATTGCTGTTTGATATAAATAAAGACAAAAAAAAAGCAAAAGGAAAAAAAAAGAAGTCTTCCTTCCGCCTTCAACTGATGACATTTTATTCAAACTTGTGCGTTTCACAACAATAGCAAGGACAATGTCTATGCCACTTGGGAAATGTGGCAGAATTTAACAAACTACTATTTTCATCTTTTTTTTTTACTTTGCACAAAATGATTTTGCATTTTAAAAAAAGCTCGGGTGGTATTCAAATTATTTAAGATGAAGTGTATTCCCTCTGCATACAAAATAAATAAAATAACTGAAAGTGAAAATTAAATCAAAACAAAATTATACAACTGGTATCTGGTTTCAAAATAAAGCCCCTGTTGACACACTTTTCCCACTAAGGTGTAAGTATGGTACCAACATAAACACACCATTAAATGTACTTTGACATTTTGACCATCATTGGGGGGGACATAATTTATTTTCTAATCAGCATCTTACAAAAACATTCAAGGAAACATCTCACATTTATCTCTACATAGATGTGATATACAATGGACAAGATGGGAACAAGCATTGCATGGGAAGATGTCATGGAGCATCTCAGGACATGACTGGCAGATGAGGGTGGACAGGGGAAAACAACTCAGATTCCCCAATGAGATTGTGGGGTCCTTCCTTAGACCAGACATCGTTCTGGTATCTGAAACATAGAGACAAGTGGTCATGCTGGAGCTAACGGTGCCCTGAGAGGAGCAAATGGAGGAGCCACAGGAGGGGAAGTATGAAGAACTGGTTGGACTCTACTTTATTGAATGATGTATTATTGGTTGCAAAATAACAGAAATGTTCATAGAACGGTGAATAACACCTAAACCTATTTATGGATGATGGTGATTGCATGACATTTTTAACTTTTGGCAGATGTATTACTATGATTCATGTGCAATACAATTTGGCTTCACTGAGGCCACTGTGAAAGTGAGGTTTGATAAAGTGTCTGAAGCAATAAGCTTGATAACAAAAGCTTTGATCAGATCTATAAAATAGGTTTTAGAGGCAAATCTAAGTATCAGTTTAAAATGAACCGTTATAATGGTATCAGATAATGCAGGATACATTGAGCAGCAATGTATCTCTTCTTAAATCAGTGACAGAGTTAGTGCCCTCTAGAGTGGCTCTAACATTAAGATAACATGATGCAGTGCCATAAAGACAGCCCTACATGCTAGAAAACTCTCTGCAAGTGGGTGACCTTAAGCATGCAGGCTGGTGTTGTTTTAAAAAAAAAAAATCAGTCAACTGGAACGTGTAGGCTGGTAACTTTTAGGCTGTAAAGAAAATGACTTGTGGAAGTGATGGATGTGGGAGTAACCACAGAGGGGAAGACTCAATGGCATCAATTATCTGGACAAGAGCTCCATCGTGTGGCCTTTTGGTGTTAGTGAAACTTGTACAGGAAACTCATAAAAGCTACTGTAAAGCTCAGCTTTGTGGAGGCTGCTGTAGGAACGAGTTTTCAGAGTAACTGGCTCTTGATGTATTTTTGTAGATTAAACTTTACCTGGCAGTATTAAAAACAATAATTAATAACATAACATATTACATTATTATTATTTTAACATAAGTATAATGCAATAATATCATGTTTATCATCCTAACATGGGCCCTTCGTCTAATGTTAATATAGCACTGAATGTTAGCTGTATATCTATTGGCTCTCACGTATGCACGTAAACACTGACTCACACACACACACAGATAGACACACACACAGATAGACACAGACACACACACAGACACACACAGACACACACACACATGCACACACACACACACACACACACACACACACACACACACACACACACACAGAAGCCTAATTAACATATGGAACTGAATGCATTCTAGAGGAGAACTGTTTAGTCTTCCATAGAATCAATATGATTGTTATTGAGAATGTTGGCACTCCATAAGGTTGCCTCTCACACAGTCAGACAACTCAGTTTGCAAGTGTTAGTGGACCATTCCTCTGATCGGGAGACCCACACCACACCTTCATTTGTTCATGCGGCCATCCAGTGGCGACCACAGACTGTATGCCGATCCACAGACAGTGCCTGAGTACGCTTATCATGGAGGCCGTGAGTTGAAATACTTTAGAAATCTCTGCTGCCCTGGTGAGTACCTCTGAGACTTTTACACCATCACTGGTTCACTGAGGCATTGCCAACAAGCTAATATTGAGTGACATTTTCACTATATATTAATCAACTGTGACAGACGTTTGACTTTGCAATGTTTCAAGGTGATTTAAAGGAAAACAGTGTTCTTTTTCTGTCCACACGGGTTAATGGTCAAATATTAACACAGATTTAAGAAACACAAAAGTACAACATATGAAAACTTTGCTACAAGAAATCTTAAGTTAATGTATGTTTTGTTTTGATAAAGTCATCTGATTTTAATGTTGAAATGAATACTAAGAACCATTATGGTTTGTAATTGGCCTGGCTGCTCTCTACAGCAACTCCCTGATATAATATGAAGAGTTAACATAAATATTAACATTTATAACACATGTCTGCCTAATCACTGACAAAGTGATGGACCAAGACATTAAGATCCTTCACTTAGATACAACTTGCAATAGTGGAGAGTATTAGGTTGATGTTTTACTTTAGTAAAAGTAGGGAAGTGTAACACAGTAGTGATACCACAGTGAACATTTTATGTTACAAGCAAGTCTTTTAAGCTACATTTATAAAATTATTAAAAGTAGCACTAATTACAGCCTACTGTATCATATAATATGATTGTTCTGTATTTTAATGCACTTTATTTCACCATTCAATTAGTTTAGCTGGATGCATTGTATTTAATTTCACTGTGTCACCTGTAGTGTTAGTCTAGTTGTATTTCATCTATATTTTGGATTATATTGTTATGATATTTTGTATTCGGTTTCCTTTGGTATTTTAAAATGTATTTTTATGTATTGGTTATGTATGTATTGCATATATTGTCTTCAACTGATCCCTTTAGGACATTTCTATTGTCTTTTTTTAGTTACTGTGAGCTGTAAATGGATTTTTTTCCTTTCTATATAAACACATATAATTTTTATATTTTAGTTTAGTTGTTTATTGTCTTTGATCTGACATTCTTTGACTGTGTTTGCATGTATTTTACTTCACATTTCACTGGATGCAATTTCACCGTCTCACATGTAGTGTATACTTTTTTATTCTAAAATCTGTTAACAGAAATAATAGAAAATAACATTTTATATTATATGGTTTAGTTCTTTTCTATTAAGTTTGCTTTAGTATTTTATTTTTAATTTTTATGTGTTGTATAATTCAATAGTTTATCTTATACTGTTCAGTTTTCCCTTTCGGTACTGTAGTTTAATGTGTTTTAATTTAATCTCTTAAATACTTTATTGGATGCATTTATGTTACTTTATTCTATGTTACTGTGCCGCTTATTTTATTCATTATGTCACATTTCGTGGCAGGTTTTCATCACATATTCTATTTGATCTGTTTTATATTACAATGTCTAGTTATTTATATTTTAAGTTTGATTTGGCATTTTATTATGTATTTTTCTGTATTATTTCTGTTTTTCTCTATTTTTATTTTTGTATATGTATATTCTTTTTACGGTTTGATTTTTCCACATCTTGAAGGTTTCCGTTGATCCATTGTTTTTGTTTAATTGTTTATTCATTTTAACTTGACATATTGATTTACTTGAACTGTATATTGCTGCATTTCAGTTCAGTAAATACTATTAATAGATAGAGTTTATGTAGTTGTATTTTAATTTGTATTGTCTATGACTGTTTTATCCATTAGTGTATCTTTATTGTATTTATTTATTTATTGTGAACTCTCAATTGAATCACTTGAACTTAATTTTTTTGCTTTTAAAGGGTATTTTGTTTTGTTTTTGCCTTTTCTGTTAAGTTCTACTAGTATGTCTTCTATTGTTAATGACAATGTGGCTTAATAGCACTGAATGGTAGCTGTATATCTATTAAGCTAGCTAGCAGGAAGCTATAGCTCTCTCTCTCACACACACACACACACACACACACACACACAGACACACACACAGACACACACACACACACACACACACACACACACACATACACACACACACACACACACACACACAGAAGCCTAATTAACATATGGAACTGAATGCATTCTAGAGGAGAACTGTTTAGTCTTCCATAGAATCTATATGATTGTTATTGAGAATGTTGGCACTCCATAAGGTTGCCTCTCACACAGTCAGACAACTCAGTTTGCAAGTGTTAGTGGACCATTCCTCTGATCGGGAGACCCACACCACACCTTCATTTGTTCATGCGGCCATCCAGTGGCGACCACAGACTGTATGCCGATCCACAGACAGTGCCTGAGTACGCTTATCATGGAGGCCGTGAGTTGAAATACTTTACAAATCTCTGCTGCCCTGGTGAGTACCTCTGAGACTTTTACACCATCACTGGTTCACTGAGGCATTGCCAACAAGCTAATATTGAGTGACATTTTCACTATATATTAATCAACTGTGACAGACGTTTGACTTTGCAATGTTTCAAGGTGATTAAAAGGAAAACAGTGTTCTTTTTCTGTCCACACGGGTTAATGGTCAAATATTAACACAGATTTAAGAAACACAAAAGTACAACATATGAAAACTTTGCTACAAGAAATCTTAAGTTAATGTATGTTTTGTTTTGATAAAGTCATCTGATTTTAATGTTGAAATGAATACTAAGAACCATTATGGTTTGTAATTGGCCTGGCTGCTCTCTACAGCAACTCCCTGATATAATATGAAGAGTTAACATAAATATTAACATTTATAACACATGTCTGCCTAATCACTGACAAAGTGATGGACCAAGTCATTAAGATCCTTCCCTTTGATACAACTTGCAATAGTGGAGAGTATTAGGTTGATGTTTTACTTTAGTAAAAGTAGGGAAGTGTAACACAGTAGTGATACCACAGTGAACATTTTATGTTACAAGCAAGTCTTTTAAGCTACATTTATAAAATTATTAAAAGTAGCACTAATTACAGCCTACTATATAATATAATATGATTGTTCTGTATTTTAATGCACTTTATTTCACCATTCAATTAGTTTAGTTGGATGCATTGTATTTAATTTCACTGTGTCACCTGTAGTGTTAGTCTAGTTGTATTTCATCTATATTTTGGATTATATTGTTACGATATTTTGTATTCGGTTTCCTTTGGTATTTTAAAATGTATTTTTATGTATTGGTCATGTATGTGTTGCATATATTGTCTTCAACTGATCCCTTTAGGACATTTCTATTGTCTTTTTTTAGTTACTGTGAGCTGTAAATGGATTTTTTTCCTTTCTATATAAACACATATAATTTTTATATTTTAGTTTAGTTGTTTATTGTCTTTGATCTGACATTCTTTGACTGTGTTTGCATGTATTTTACTTCACATTTTACTGGATGCAATTTCACCGTGTCACATGTAGTGTATACTTTTTTATTCTAAAATCTGTGAACAGAAATAATAGAAAATAACATTTTATATTATATGGTTTAGTTCTTTAATATTAAGTTTGCTTTAGTATTTTATTTTTCATTTTTATGTGTTGTATGATTTCAATAGTTTATCTTATACTGTTCAGTTTTCCCTTTCGGTACTGTAGTTTAATGTGTTTTAATTTAATCTCTTAAATACTTTATTGGATGCATGTATGTGACTTTATTCTATGTTACTGTGCCGCTTATTTTATTCATTGTGTCACATTTCGTGGCAGGTTTTCATCACATATTCTATTTGATCTGTATTATATTACAATGTCTAGTTTTTTCATTTTAAGTTTGATTTGGCATTTTATTGTGTATTTTTCTGTATTATTTCTGTTTTTCTCTATTTTTATTTTTGTATATGTATATTCTTTTTACGATTTGATTTTCCCACATCTTGAAGGTTTCCGTTGATCCATTGTTTTTGTTTAATTGTTTATTTATTTTGACTTGACATATTGATTTACTTGAACTGTATATTGCTGGATTTAAGTTCAGTAAATACTATTAATGGATAGAGTTTATGTAATTGTATTTTAATTTGTATCGTATTTGACTGTTTTATCCATTAGTGTATCTTTATTGTATTTATTTATTGTGAACTCTAAATTGAATCACTTGAACTTAATTTTTTGTTTTTATAGGGTTTTTATAGGGTTTTTTTGCTTTGTTTTTGCCTTTTCTGTTAAGTTGTACCAGTATGTCTTCTATTGTTAATGTCAATGTGACTTAATAGCACTGAATGGTAGCTGTATATCTATGAAGCTAGCTAGCAGGAAGCTATAGCTCTCTCTCTCTCACACACACACACACACACACACACACACACAGAAGCCTAATTAACATATGGAACTGAATGCATTCTAGAGGAGAATTGTTTAGTCTTCCATAGAATCAATATGATTGTTATTGAGAATGTTGGCACTCCATAAGGTTGCCTCTCACACAGTCAGACAACTCAGTTTGCAAGTGTTAGTGGACCATTCCTCTGATCGGGAGACCCACACCACACCTTCATTTGTTCATGCGGCCATCCAGTGGCGACCACAGACTGTATGCCGATCCACAGACAGTGCCTGAGTACGCTTATCATGGAGGCCGTGAGTTGAAATACTTTACAAATCTCTGCTGCCCTGGTGAGTACCTCTGAGACTTTTTAACCATCACTGGTTCACTTCTGTTTTAGTGTATGGTTTTATACTTTCTGTTAAGCTTCCTTTTTATTTCAATAATTTAATTGTATTCATATTTTTATTTTCATAGTGCGACTTTGACTGTTCTTTCCCCCCTTTTTTTTCTGTTTTTCTATCATTAATCTTCCACTTTTCCTTTATTTCTATTTCCTCTTTTTATGTGTACAGTTTTATACTTTTCTGTTAAGTTTCCTCTTTCCTCTAATGTCATGTATGTTGTCTGTTCTTTTTCCACTTTTTGTCTAATTCCTCTTTGATCTGTATAGTTTTGTACTTCTGTTAATTATCCTTTTTATTTAATACTTAAGTTTTCTTTATTTTTTTATTTTCATTGTTTATCTTTTACTGTTTATTCCCCTTTTCATGTATTTCGATTCTTAATCTTCCACTTTTACTTTTTTCTATTTTCTTCTTTTTATGAGTTTAGTTTTATACCTTTCTGTTAATGATCCTTTTTAGTTATGAATTAAGTACATTTTTATTTACATTGTTTGTCTTTTACTGTCCTTTTCCCCCTTTTTTCTGTATTTCTATTCTTAATCTTCCACTTCTCCTTTATTTCTATATCCTCTTTTTATGTGTATAGTTTTATACTTTTCTTTTAAGTTTCCTCTTTCCTCGAATGTCATGTATGTTGTCTGTTCCATTTCCGCTCTATTTTCTATTTCTTCTTTTTATGTGTGTAGTTTTATAGTATTTCTGGTAAGTTTCCTTTTTATTTAATAATTTAGTTTTCTTTATTTTTTATTTTCATTGTTTGTCTTTTACTGTTCTTTTCCCCCTTTTTTTCTATTTCCTCTTTATATGTGTACAGTTTTATACTTTTCAGTTAAGTTTCCTCTTTCCTCCAATGTCATGTGTGTTGTCAGCCCGTCCAAATGTATAAAACACCCACAAACAGTATGACAGATGTAAACAGGACAGGAAGACAGAGTATGAATAGAGAGAAATTCAGCACATGTGAGGAGACGAAAGGAGAAATAAAAAAAACCTCAGTATCATAAGCATGATACACTTCACCATATGAACAGCAACTTTTCATTTTTTACTTAAATTTTCATTATTTTGTCTTTTCATTGTTTGTCTTTTACTGTCCTTTCCCCCCCTTTTTCTGTTTTTCTATCATTAATCTTCCACTTTTCCTTTATTTCTATTTCCTCTTTTTATGTGTGTAGTTTTATACTTTTCTGTTAAGTTCCTTCTTTATTTAAAAATTTACTTTTCATTATTTTTTTAATTACATTGTTTGTCTTTTACTGTCCTTTCCCCCCTTTTTTTCTGTATTTCTATTCTTAATCTTCCACTTTTACTTTATTTCTATTTCCTCTTTTTATGTGTATAGTTTTATACTTTTCTGTTAAGTTTCCTCTTTCCTCTAATGTCATGTATGTTGTCTGTTCCTTTTCCGCTCTATTTTCTATTTTCTTCTTTTTATGTGTGTAGTTTTATAGTATTTCTGTTAACTTTCCTTTTTATTTAATGATTTAGTTTTCTTTATTTTTTTAATTTCATTGTTTGTCTTTGACTGTTCTTTTCCCACTTTTTTCTATTTTCTTCTTTTTAGGTGTGTAGTTTTATACTTTTCTGTTAAGTTTCCTCTTTCCTCTAATGTCATGTATGTTGTCTGTTCCTTTTCCGCTCTATTTTCTATTTCTTCTTTTTATGTGTGCAGTTTTATAGTATTTATGTTAAGTTTCCTTTTTATTTAATAATTTATTTTTATTTTTATTTCATTGTTTGTCTTTTACTGTATTTCCCCCTTTTTTCTTTATTTCTATTCTTACTCTTCCACTTTTCCTTTATCTCTATTTCCTCTTTTATGTGTAGTTTTATACTTTTCTGTTAAGTGTCCTCTTTATTTAATAATTTACTTTTCTTCATTTTTTTATTTTCATTGTTTGTCTTTTACTGTTCTTTCCCCCCTTTTTTCTATTTCCTCTTTTTATGTGTACAATTTTATACTTTTCTGTTAAGTTTCCTCTTTCCTCTAATGTCATGTATGTTGTCTGTTCCTTTTCCGCTCTATTTTCTATTTCTTCTTTTTATGTGTGTAGTTTTATAGTATTTCTGTGAAGTTTCCTTTTTAGTTAATACTTAAGTTTTCTTTATTTTTTCTTTTCATTGTTTGTCTTTTACTGTCCATTTCCCCCTTTTTTTCTGTATTTCTATTTTTAATCTTCCACTTTTCCTTTATTTCTATTTCCTCTTTGTATATGTACAGCTTTATACTTTTCTGTTAAGTTTCCTCTTTCCTCTAATGTCATGTATGTTGTCTGTTCTTTTTCCACTCTTTTTTTTCTAATTCCTTTTATCTGTATAGTTTTGTACTTCTTCTGTTAAGTTTCCTTTATAGTTAATACTTAAGTTTTCTTCATTTTTTTTATTGTTTGTCTTTTCCTGTTCTTTTTCCCTTTTTTCTGTATTTCCATTCTTAATCTTCCACTTTTCCTTTATTTCTATTTCCTCTTTGTATGTGTACATTTTTATACTTTTCAGTTAAGTTTCCTCTTTCCTCCAATGTCATGTGTGTTGTCAGCCCGTCCAAATGTATAAAACACCCACAAACAGTATGACAGAGTTAAACAGGACAGGAAGACAGAGTATGAATAGAGAGAAATTCAACACATGTGAGGAGAGGAAAGGAGGAAAAAAAATAATAACCTCACTAACATAAGCATAATACACTTCACCACATGAACAGACTTATAAGGCCAAATAGTAAATAAATATAATGTTTAGGCTGGGGCCCAATAATGAACTAAAATAAAATGTTTTATGCTTTTCTGTTAACTTTCCTCTTTGCTCTAATGTAATGTATGTTGTCTTTTACTGTTCTTTTCCCCCTTTTTTCTATTTTCTTCTTTTTATGTGTGTAGTTTTATAGTATTTCTGTTAATTCTGTTTTTTTTATTTCATTGTTTGTCTTTTACTGTTCTTTTTTCCCTTTTTTCTGTATTTCTATTCTTAATCTTCCACTTTTCCTTTATTTCTATTTCCTCTTTTTATGTGTATAGTTTTGCACTTCTTCTGTTAAGTTTCCTTTTTATTTAATAATTTACTTTTCTTTATTTTTTAAATTACATTGTTTGTCTTTTACTGTCCCTTTCCCCCTTTTTTCTGTATTTCTATTCTTAATCTTCCACTTTTCCTTTATTTCTATTTCCTCTTTTTATGTGTACAATTTTATTCTTTTCTGTTAAGTTTCCTCTTTCCTCTAATGTCATGTATGTTATCTGTTCCTTTTCCGATCTATATTCTATTTTCTTCTTTTTATGTGTGTAGTTTTATAGTAAATTGTTAAGTTTCCTTTTTATTTAATAATTTAGTTTTATTTATTTTTTAATTTCATTGTTTGTCTTTTACTGTTCTTTTCCCCCTTTTTTCTGTATTTCTATACTTAATCTTCCACTTTTCCTTTATTTCTATTTGCTCTTTTTATGTGTGTAGTTTTGTAGTATTTCTGTTTAGTTTCCTTTTTATTTAATAATTTAGTTTACTTTATTTTTTATTTTCATTCTTTATCTTTTACTGTTCTTTTTCCCCTTTTTTTCTTTTTTTCTATCATTAATCTTCCACTTTTCCTTTATTTCTATTTCCTCTTTTTATGTGTATAGTTTTATACTTTCTGTTAAGTTTCCTCTTTCCTCTAATGTCATGTATGTTGTCTGTTCCTTTTCCGCTTTATTTTCTATTTTCTTCTTTTTATGTGTGTAGTTTTATAGTATATCTGTTAACTTTCCTTTTTATTTAATGATTAAGTTTTCTTTAATTTTTTAATTTTATTGTTTGTCTTTTACTGTTCTTTTCCCACTTTTTTCTATTTTCTTCTTTTTAGGTGTGTAGTTTTTTACTTTTCTGTTAAGTTTCCTATTTCCTCTAATGTCATGTATGTTGTCTGTTCCTTTTTTTCGCTCTATTTTCTATTTCTTCTTTTTATGTGTGTAGTTTTATAGTATTTCTGTGAAGTTTCCTTTTTAGTTAATACTTAAGTTTTCTTTCTTTTTTTATTTTCATTGTTTTTCTTTTACTGTTCTTTCCCCCCTTTTTTAGTAGTTAGTAGTTTTATAGTTTTTCTGTTAAGTATTTTAACTTGACATATTGATTTACTTGAGCTGTATATTGCTACATTTCAGTTCAGTAAATATTATTAATGGATAGAGTTTATGTAATTGTATTTTAATTTGTATTGTCTTTGACTGTTTATCCATTAGTGTATCTTCATTGTATTTGTTTATTGTGAACGCTCAATTGAATCACTTGAACTTAATGTTTTGCTTTTATAGGGTTTTTTGCTTTGTTCTTGCCTTTTCTGTTGAGTTCTACCAGTATGTCTTCTATTGTTCATGTCAATGTGACTTAATAGCACTGAATGGTAGCTGTATATCTATTAAGCTAGCTAGCAGGAAGCTATAGCTCTCACATACACACACACACACACACACACACACACACACACACACAGAAGCCTAATTAACATATGGAACTGAATGCATTCTAGAGGAGAACTGTTTAGTCTTCCATAGAATCAATATGATTGTTATTGAGAATGTTGGCACTCCATAAGGTTGCCTCTCACACAGTCAGACAACTCAGTTTGCAAGTGTTAGTGGACCATTCCTCTGATCGGGAGACCCACACCACACCTTCATTTGTTCATGCGGCCATCCAGTGGCGACCACAGACTGTATGCCGATCCACAGACAGTGCCTGAGTACGCTTATCATGGAGGCCGTGAGTTGAAATACTTTACAAATCTCTGCTGCCCTGGTGAGTACCTCTGAGACTTTTACACCATCACTGGTTCACTGAGGCATTGCCAACAAGCTAATATTGAGTGACATTTTCACTATATATTAATCAACTGTGACAGACGTTTGACTTTGCAATGTTTGAAGGTGATTTAAAGGAAAATAGTGTTCTTTTTCTGTCCACACGGGTTAATGGCCAAATATTAACACAGATTTAAGAAAAACAAAAATACAATGTATGAAAACTTTGCTACAAGCAATCTTAAGTTAATGTATGTTTTGTTTTGATAAAGTCATCTGATTTTAATGTTGAAATTAATACTAAGGACCATTATGGTTTGTAATTGGCCTGGCTGCTCTCTGCAGCAACTCTCTGATATGATATGAAGAGTTAAGCAGTGGGCTTTAACATTCATAACACATGTCTGCCTAATCACTGACAAAGTGATGGACCAAGTCATTAAGATCCTTCCCTTTGATACAACTTGCAATAGTGGAGAGTATTAGGTTGATGTTTTACTTTAGTAAAAGTAGGGAAGTGTAACACAGTAGTGATACCACAGTGAACATTTTATGTTACAAGCAAGTCTTTTAAGCTACATTCATAAAATTATTAATAGTAGCACTAATTACAGCCTACTGTATCATATAATATGATTTATGATATTTGGCATTTTTGTTCTGTTTTTTAATGCACTTTATTTCACCATTAAATTAGTTTAGTTGGATGCATTTTATTTAATTTCACTGTGTCACCTGTAGTGTTAGTCTAGTTCAATTTCATCTATATTTTGTATTATATTGTGAAAATATTTTGTATTAGGTTTCCTTTGGTATTTTAAAATGTATTTTTATGTTTTGGGTATGTATGTATTGCATATATTGTCTTCAACTGATCCATTTAGGACATTTCTATTGTCTTTTTTTTTTGTTACTGTGAGCTGTAAATTTATTTTTTTTCCTTTCTATATGAACACATATAATTTTTTATATACTTTTATTTTATATATTTTTTATACTTTTCTGTTAAGTTCCCTCTTTATTTAATATAATATAATTTACTTTTCTTTATTTTTTTAATTACATTGTTTGTCTTTTACTGTCCTTTTCCCCCTTTTTTTCTGTATTTCTATTCTTAATCTTCCACTTTTCCTTTATTTCTATTTCCTCTTTTTATTTGTACAGTTTTATACTTTTCAGTTAAGTTCCCTCTTTATTTAAAAATCTACTTTTCTTTGTTTTTTAATTACATTGTTTGTATTTTACTGTCCTTTTCCCCATTTCTTCTGTATTTCTATTCTTAATTTTCCACTTTTCCTTTATTTCTATTTCCTCTTTTTATTTGTACAGTTTCATACTTTTCAGTTAAGTTTCCTCTTTATTTAATAATTTCGTTTTCTTTTTTTATTTCATTATTTGTCTTTTACGATTCTTTTTTCCCTTTTTTCTGTATTTCTATTCTTAATCTTCCACTTTTCCTTTATTTCTATTTCCTCTTTTTATTTGTACAGTTTTATAATTTTCAGTTAAGTTTCCACCTTATTTAATAATTTAGTTTTCTTCATTTTTTATTTTCATTGTTTGTCTTTTACTCTTCTTTTCCCCCTTTTTTTCTGTTTTTCTATCATTTATCTTCCACTTTTCCTTTATTTCTATTTCCTCTTTTTATTTGTACAGTTTTATACTTTTCAGTTAAGTTTCCTCTTTCCTCCAATGCCATGTGTGTTGTCAGCCCGTCCAAACGTATAAAACACCCACAAACAGTATGACAGAGTTAAACAAGACAGGAAGACAGAGTATGAATAGAGAGAAATTCAACACATGTGAGGAGAGGAAAGGAGGGGAAAAAAATAACCTCAGTAGCATAAGCATAATACACTTCACCATATGAACAGCAACTTTTAATTTTTTACTTAAGTTTTCTTTATTTTTTTCTTTTCATTGTTTGTCTTTTCCTGTCCTTTCCCCCCTTTTTTTCTGTTTTTCTATCATTAATCTTCCACTTTTCCTTTATTTCTATTTCCTCTTTTTATGTGTGTAGTGTTATACTTTTCTGTTAAGTTTCCTATTTCTTCTAATGTCATGTATGTTGTCAGTTCCTTTTTTTCGTTCTATTTTCTATTTCTTCTTTTTATGTGTGTAGTTTTATAGTATTTCTGTGAAGTTTCCTTTTTAGTTAATACTTAAGTTTTCTTTAGTTTTTATTTTCATTGTTTGTCTTTTACTGTTCTTTTCCCCCTTTTTTAGTAGTTAGTAGTTTTATAGTATTTCTGTTAAGTATTTTAACTTGACATATTGATTTACTTGAGCTGTATATTGCTGCATTTCAGTTCAGTAAATATTATTAATGGATAGAGTTTATTTTATATATTTTTTATACTTTTCTGTTAAGTTCACTCTTTATTTAATAATTTACTTTTCTTTATTTTTTTAATTACATTGTTTGTTTTTACTGTCCTTTTCCCCCTTGTTTTCTGTATTTCTATTCTTAATCTTCCACTTTTCCTTTATTTCTATTTCCTCTTTTTATGTGTATAGTTTTGTACTTCTTCTGTTAAGTTTCCTTTTTATTTAATAATTTAGTTTTCTTCATTTTTTATTTTCATTGTTTGTCTTTTACTGTTCTTTTCCCCCTTTTTTCTGTATTTCTATTCTTAATCTTCCACTTTTCATTTATTTCTATTTCCTCTTTTTATTTGTACGGTTTTATACTTTTCAGTTAAGTTTCCTCTTTATTTAATAATTTAGTTTTCTTCATTTTTTTATTTTCATTGTTTGTCTTTTACTCTTCTTTTCCCCCTTTTTTTCTGTTTTTCTATCATTAATCTTCCACTTTTCCTTTATTTCTATTTCCTCTTTTTATTTGTACAGTTTTATACTTTTCAGTTAAGTTTCCTCTTTATTTAATAATTTAGTTTTCTTCATATTTTTATTTTCATTGTTTGTGTTTTACTCTTCTTTTCACCCTTTTTTTCTGTTTTTCTATTCTTAATCTTCCACTTTTCCTTTATTTCTATTTCCTCTTTTTATTTGTACAGTTTTATACTTTTCAGTTAAGTTTCCTCTTTATTTAATAATTTAGTTTTCTTCATATTTTTATTTTCATTGTTTGTGTTTTACTCTTCTTTTCACCCTTTTTTTCTGTTTTTCTATAATTAATCTTCAACTTTTCCTTTATTTCTATTTCCTCTTTTTATGTGTATAGTTTTGTACTTCTTCTGTTAAGTTTCCTCTTTATTTAATAATTTAGTTTTCTTCATTTTTTTATTTTAATTGTTTGTCTTTTACTCTTCTTTTCCCCCTTTTTTCTGTTTTTCTATCATTAATCTTCCACTTTTCCTTTATTTCTATTTCCTCTTTTCATTTGTACAGTTTTATACTTTTCAGTTAAGTTTGCTCTTTATTTAATAATTTAGTTTTCTTTTTTTTATTTCATTGTTTGTCTTTTACTGTTCTTTTCCCCCTTTTTTCTGTATTTCTATTCCTAATCTTCCAATTTTCCTTTATTTCTATTTCCTCTTTTTATGTGAATAGTTTTATACTTTTCTGTTAAGTTTCCTCTTTCCTCTAATGTCATCTATGTTGTCTGTTCCTTTTCCGCTCTATTTTCTATTTTCTTCTTTTTATGTGTGTAGTTTTATAGTTTTTCTGTTAACTTTCCTTTTTATTTAATTATTTAGTTTTCTGTTTTTTTATTTCAGTGTTTGTCTTTTACTGTTCTTTTCCCCCTTTTTTTCCTGTTTTTCTATCATTTATCTTCCACTTTTCCTTTATTTCTATTTCCTCTTTTTATTTGTACAGTTTTATACTTTTCAGTTAAGTTTCCTCTTTCCTCCAATGTCATGTGTGTTGTCAGCCCGTCCAAATGTATAAAACACCCACAAACAGTATGACAGAGTTAAACAGGACAGCAAGACAGAGTATGAATAGAGAGAAATTCAACACATGTGAGGAGAGGAAAGGAGGAAAAAAAATAATAACTTCACTAACATAAGCATAATACACTTCACCACATGAACAGACTTATAAGGCCTAATAGTAAATAAATATAATGTTTAGGCTGGGGCCCAATAATGAACTAAAATAAAATGTTTTATGCTTTTCTGTTAACTTTCCTCTTTGCTCTAATGTAATGTATGTTGTCTTTTACTGTTCTTTTCCCCCTTTTTTCTATTTTCTGTTTTTTACGTGTGTAGTTTTATAGTATTTCTGTTAACTTTCCTTTTTATTTAATGATTTAGTTTTCTGTTTTTTTTATTTCATTGTTTGTCTTTTACTGTTCTTTTTTCAATTTTTTCTGTATTTCTATTCTTAATCTTCCACTTTTCCTTTATTTCTATTTCCTCTTTTTATGTGTATAGTTTTGTACTTCTTCTGTTACGTTTCCTTTTTATTTAATATTTTACTTTTCTTTATTTTTTAAATTACATTGTTTGTCTTTTACTGTCCTTTTTCACCTTTTTTTCCCCTGTATTTCTATTCTTAATCTTCCACTTTTCCTTTATTTCTATTTCCTCTTTTTATGTGAATAGTTTTATACTTTTCTGTTAAGTTTCCTCTTTCCTCTAATGTCATGTATGTTGTCTGTTCCTTTTCCGCTCTATTTTCTATTTTCTTCTTTTTATGTGTGTAGTTTTATAGTATTTCTGTTAACTTTCCTTTTTATTTAATTATTTAGTTTTCTTTATTTTTTAAATTTCATTGTTTGTCTTTAACTGTTCTTTTCCCCCTTTTTTCTGTTTTCTTCTTTTTATGTGTAGTTTTATACTTTTCTGTTAAATTTCCTCTTTATTAAAAAATTTACTTTTCACTTTTTTTTAATTTCTATTCTTAATCTTCCACTTTTCCTTTATTTCTATTTCCTCTTTTTATGTGTATAGTTTTGTACTTCTTCTGTTACGTTTCCTTTTTATTTAATATTTTACTTTTCTTTATTTTTTTAATTAGATTGTTTGTCTTTCACTGTCTTTTCCCCCCTTTTTTTCTGTATTTCTATCATTAATCTTCCACTTTTCCTTTATTTCTATTTCCTCTTTTTATATGAATAGTTTTATACTTTTCTGTTAAGTTTCCTCTTTCCTCTATTGTCATGTATGTTGTCTGTTCCTTTTCCGCTCTATTTTCTATTTTCTTCTTTTTATGTGTGTAGTTTTATAGTATTTCTGTTAACTTTCATCTTTGTTTAATAATTTAGTTTTCTTTTTTTTATTTCATTGTTTGTCTTTTACTGTTCTTTTCCCCCTGTTTTCTGTATTTCTATTCTTAATCTTCCACTTTTCCTTTATTTCTATTTGCTCTTTTTATTTGTACAGTTTTATACTTTTGAGTTACGTTTCCTCTTTATTTAATAATTTAGTTTTCTTCATTTTTTTTATTTTCATTGTTTGTCTTTTACTCTTCTTTTCACCCTTTTTTTCTGTTTTTCTATCATTTATCTTCCACTTTTCCTTTATTTCTATTTCCTCTTTTTATGTGTACAGTTTTATACTTTTCTGTTCAGTTTCCTCTTTCCTCTAATGTCATGTATGTTGTCTGTTCCTTTTCTGCTCTATATTCTATTTTCTTCTTTTTATGCGTAGTTTTATAGTATTTCTGTTAACTTTCCTTTTTATTTAATGATTTAGTTTTCTTTATTTTTTTAATTTCATTGTATGTCTTTTAATCTTCTTTTCCCCCTTTTTTCTGTATTTCTATTCTTAATCTTCCAATTTTCCTTTATTTCTATTTCCTTTTTTTATTTGTACAGTTTTATACTTTTCAGTTAAGTTTCCTCTTTATTTAATAATTTACTTTTCTTTGTTTTTTAATTACATTGTTTGTCTTTTACTGTCCTTTTCCCCCTTTTTTCTGTATTTCTATTCTTAATCTTCCACTTTTCCTTTATTTCTATTTCCTCTTTTTATTTGTACAGTTTTATACTTTTCTGTTAAGTGTCCTCGTTATTTAATAATTTAGTTTTCTTTTTTTATTTCATTGTTTGTCTTTTACTGTTCTTTTCCCCCCTTTTTTCTGTATTTCTATTCTTAATCTTCCACTTTTCCTTTATTTCTATTTCCTCTTTTTATTTGTACAGTTTTATACTTTTCAGTTAAGTTTCCTCTTTCCTCCAATGTCATGTGTGTTGTCAGCCCGTCCAAATGTATAAAACACCCACAAACAGTATGACAGAGTTAAACAGGACAGGAAGACAGAGTATGAATAGAGAGAAATTCAACACATGTGAGGAGAGGAAAGGAGGAAAAAAAATAATAACCTCACTAACATAAGCATAATACACTTCACCACATGAACAGACTTATAAGGCCTAATAGTAAATAAATATAATGTTTAGGCTGGGGCCCAATAATGAACTAAAATAAAATGTTTTATGCTTTTCTGTTAACTTTCCTCTTTGCTCTAATGTAATGTATGTTGTCTTTTACTGTTCTTTTCCCCCTTTTTTCTATTTTCTTCTTTTTACGTCTGTAGTTTTATAGGATTTCTGTTAAGTTAAATTTCATTGTTTGTCTTTTACTGTTAATTTCCCCCTTTTTTCTGTTTTTCTATTCTTAATCTTCCACTTTTCCTTCATTTCTATTTCCTCTTTTTATTTGTACAGTTTTATACTTTTCAGTTAAGTTTCCTCTTTATTTAAAAATTTAGTTTTCTTCATTTTTTTATTCTCATTGTTTGTCTTTTACTGTCCTTTTCCCCGTTTTTTCTGTATTTCTATTCTTAATCTTCCACTTTTCCTTTATTTCTATTTCCTCTTTTTATGTGTACAGTTTTATACTTTTCTGTTAAGTTTCCTCTTTCCTCTAATGTAATGTATGTTGTCTGTTCCTTTTCCGCTCTATTTTCTATTTTCTTCTTTTTATGTGTGTAGTTTTATAGTATTGCTGTTAACTTTCCTTTTTATTCAGTGATTTAGTTTTCTTTATTTTGTAAATTTTATTGTTCGTCTTTTACTGTTCTTTTCCCCCTTTTGTCTATTTTCTTCTATTTATGTGTGTAGTTTTATAGTATTTCTGTCAAGTTTCCCTTTTTATTTAATTATTTAGTTTTCTTTTTTTATTTCATTGTTTGTCTTTTACTCTTCTTTTCCCCCCTTTTTCTGTATTTCTATTCTTAATCTTCCACTTTTCCTTTATTTCTATTTCCTCTTTTTATTTGTACAGTTTTATACTTTTCAGTTAAGATTCCTCTTTATTTAATAATTTAGTTTTCTTCATTTTTTTATTTTCATTGTTTGTCTTTTACTCTTCTTTTCCCCCTTTTTTTCTGTTTTTCTATCATTTATCTTCCACTTTTCCTTTATTTCTATTTCCTCTTTTTATTTGTAGAGTTTTATACTTTTCTGTTAAGTTTCCTCTTTATTTAATAATTTACTTTTCTTTGTTTTTTAATTACATTGTTTGTCTTTTACTGTCCTTTTCCCCCTTTTTTTCTGTATTTCTATTCTTAATCTTCCACTTTTCCTTTATTTCTATTTCCTCTTTTTATTTGTACAGTTTTATACTTTTCAGTTAAGTTTCCTCTTTCCTCCAATGTCATGTGTGTTGTCAGCCCGTCCAAATGTATAAAACACCCACAAACAGTATGACAGAGTTAAACAGGACAGGAAGACAGAGTATGAATAGAGAGAAATTCAACACATGTGAGGAGAGGAAAGGAGGAAAAAAAATAATAACCTCACTAACATAAGCATAATACACTTCACCACATGAACAGAGTTATAAGGCCTAATAGTAAATAAATATAATGTTTAGGCTGGGGCCCAATAATGAACTAAAATAAAATGTTTTATGCTTTTCTGTTAACTTTCCTCTTTGCTCTAATGTAATGTATGTTGTCTTTTACTGTTCTTTTCCCCCTTTTTTCTATTTTCTTCTTTTTACGTGTGTAGTTTTATAGTATTTCTGTTAAGTTTCCTTTTTATTTAATAATTTACTTTTCTTCATTTTTTTATTTTCATTGTTTGTCTTTTACTCTTCTTTTCACCCTTTTTTTCTGTTTTTCTATCATTAATTTTCCACTTTTCCTTTATTTCTATTTCCTCTTTTTATTTTTACAGTTTTATACTTTTGAGTTAAGTTTCCTCTTTATTTAATAATTTAGTTTTCTTTTTTTTATTTCATTGTTTGTCTTTTACTGTTCTTTTCCCCCTTTTTTCTGTATTTCTATTCCTAATCTTCCAATTTTCCTTTATTTCTATTTTCTCTTTTTATGTGAATAGTTTTATACTTTTCTGTTAAGTTTCCTCTTTCCTCTAATGTCATGTATGTTGTCTGTTCCTCTTCCGCTCTATTTTCTTCTTTTTATGTGTGTAGTTTTATAGTATTTCTGTTAAGTTTCCTTTTTATTTAATGATTTAGTTTTCTGTTTTTTTTTTATTTCATTGTTTGTCTTTTACAGTTTTATACTTTTCTGTTAAGTCTTCTTTATTTAATAATTTAGTTTTCTTAATTTTTTTATTTTCATTGTTTGTCTTTTACTCTTCGTTTCCCCCTTTTTTCTGTTTTTCTATCATTAATCTTCCACTTTTCCTGTATTTCTATTTCCTCTTTTTATGTGTATAGTTTTATACTTTTCTGTTAAGTTTCCTCTTTATTTAATAATTTAGTTTTCTTTTTTTTATTTCATTGTTTGTCTTTTACTGTTCTTTTCCCCCTTTTTTCTATTTTCTTCTTTTTACGTGTGTAGTTTTATAGTATTTCTGTTAAGTTTCCTTTTTATTTAATAATTTACTTTTCTTCATTTTTTTATTTTCATTGTTTGTCTTTTACTCTTCTTTTCCCCCTTTTTTCTGTTTTACAGTTTTATACTTTTCAGTTAAGTCTTCTTTATTTAATAATTTAGTTTTCTTAATTTTTTTATTTTCATTGTTTGTCTTTTACTCTTCGTTTCCCCCCTTTTCTGTATTTCTATTCTTAATCTTCCACTTTTCCTTTATTTCTATTTCCTCTTTTTATGTGTATAGTTTTGTACTTTTCAGTTAAGTTTCCTCTTTCCTCCAATGTCATGTGTGTTGTCAGCCCGTCCAAATGTATAAAACACCCACAAACAGTATGACAGAGTTAAACAGGACAGGAAGACAGAGTATGAATAGAGAGAAATTCAACACGTGAGGAGAGGAAAGGAGGAAAAAAAAAAATAACCTCACTAACATAAGCATAATACACTTCACCACATGAACAGACTTATAAGGCCTAATAGTAAATAATATAATGTTTAGGCTGGGGCCCAATAATGAACTAAAATAAATCTAATGTTTACTTTTGAGTTAAGTTTCCTCTTTATTTAATAATTTAGTTTTCTTTATTTTTTTAATTCATTGTTTGTCTTTTACTGTCCTTTTCCCCCTTTTTTTCCTGTATTTCTATTCTTAATCTTCCACTTTTCCTTTATTTCTATTTCCTCTTTTTATTTGTACAGTTTTATACTTTTCTGTTAAGTTTCCTCTTTCCTCTAATGTCATGTATGTTGTCTGTTCCTTTTCCGCTCTATTTTCTATTTTCTTCTTTTTATGTGTGTAGTTTTATAGTATTTCTGTTAACTTTCCTTTTTATTTAATGATTTAGTTTTCTGATTTTTTTTTAATTTCATTGTTCGTCTTTTACTGTTCTTTTCCCCCTTTTTTCTGTATTTCTATTTTTAATCTTCCACTTTTCCTTTATTTCTATTTCCACTTTTTATTTGTACAGTTTTATACTTTTCTGTTAACTTTCATCTTTTTTTAATAATTTAGTTTTCTTTTTTTTATTTCATTGTTTGTCTTTTGCTCTTCTTTTCCCCCGTTTTTCTGTATTTCTATTCTTAATCTTCCACTTTTCCTTTATTTCTATTTCCTCTTTTTATTTGTACAGTTTTATACTTTTCAGTTAAGTTTCCTCTTTCCTCCAATGTCATGTGTGTTGTCAGCCCGTCCAAATGTATAAAACGCCCACAAACAGTATGACAGAGTTAAACAGGACAGGAAGACAGAGTATGAATAGAGAGAAATTCAACACGTGAGGAGAGGAAAGGAGGAAAAAAAATAATAACCTCACTAACATAAGCATAATACACTTCACCACATGAACAGACTTATAAGGCCTAAAAGTAAATAAATATAATGTTTAGGCTGGGGCCCAATAATGAACTAAAATAAAATGTTTTATGCTTTTCTGTTAACTTTCCTCTTTGCTCTAATGTAATGTATGTTGTCTTCTACTGTTCTTTTCCCCCTTTTTTCTATTTTCTTCTTCTTACGTGTGTAGTTTTATAGTATTTCTGTTTCCTTTTTATTTAATGATTTAGTTGATTTATTATTGATTTAATGATTAATTCTGATTTTTTTTTTCATTGTTTGTCTTTTACTGTTCTTTTTCCCTATT
Source organism: Centropristis striata (assembly GCF_030273125.1). Taxonomy (NCBI): domain Eukaryota; kingdom Metazoa; phylum Chordata; class Actinopteri; order Perciformes; family Serranidae; genus Centropristis; species Centropristis striata. Next base: position 25,661,852 of record NC_081523.1, read on the forward strand.
TTCTGTATTTCTATTCTTAATCTTCCACTTTTCCTTTATTTCTATTTCCTCTTTTTATTTGTACAGTTTTATACTTTTCAGTTGAGTTTCCTCTTTATTTAATAATTTAGTGTTCTTCATTTTTTTATTTTCATTGTTTGTCTTTTACTGTTCTTTTCCCCCTTTTTTCTGTATTTCTATTCTTAATCTTCCACTTTTCCTTTATTTCTATTTCCTCTTTTTATTTGTACAGTTTTACACTTTTCAGTTAAGTTTCCTCTTTCCTCCAATGTCATGTATGTTGTCTGTTCCTTTTCCGCTCTATTTTCTATTTTCTTCCTTTTATGTGTGTAGTTTTATAGTATTTCTGTTAACTTTCATCTTTTTTTAATAATTTAGTTTTCTTTTTTTTATTTCATTGTTTGTGTTTTTCTGTTCTTTTCCCCCTTTTTTCTGTATTTCTATTCTTAATCTTCCACTTTTCCTTTATTTCTATTTCCTCTTTTTATTTGTACAGTTTTATACTTTTCTGTTAAGTGTCCTCGTTATTTAGTAATTTAGTTTTCTTTTTTTATTTCATTGTTTGTCTTTTACTGTTCTTTTCCCCCCTTTTTTCTGTATTTCTATTCTTAATCTTCCACTTTTCCTTTATTTCTATTTCCTCTTTTTATTTGTACAGTTTTGTACTTTTCAGTTAAGTTTCCTCTTTCCTCCAATGTCATGTGTGTTGTCAGCCCGTCCAAATGTATAAAACACCCACAAACAGTATGACAGAGTTAAACAGGACAGGAAGACAGAGTATGAATAGAGAGAAATTCAACACATGTGAGGAGAGGAAAGGAGGAAAAAAAATAATAACCTCACTAACATAAGCATAATACACTTCACCACATGAACAGACTTATAAGGCCTAATAGTAAATAAATATAATGTTTAGGCTGGGGCCCAATAATGAACTAAAATAAAATGTTTTATGCTTTTCTGTTAACTTTCCTCTTTGCTCTAATGTAATGTATGTTGTCTTTTACTGTTCTTTTCCCCCTTTTTTCTATTTTCTTCTTTTTACGTCTGTAGTTTTATAGTATTTCTGTTAAGTTAAATTTCATTGTTTGTCTTTTACTGTTAATTTCCCCCTTTTTTCTGTTTTTCTATTCTTAATCTTCCACTTTTCCTTCATTTCTATTTCCTCTTTTTATTTGTACAGTTTTATACTTTTCAGTTAAGTTTCCTCTTTATTTAAAAATTTAGTTTTCTTCATTTTTTTATTCTCATTGTTTGTCTTTTACTGTCCTTTTCCCCGTTTTTTCTGTATTTCTATTCTTAATCTTCCACTTTTCCTTTATTTCTATTTCCTCTTTTTATGTGTACAGTTTTATACTTTTCTGTTAAGTTTCCTCTTTCCTCTAATGTAATGTATGTTGTCTGTTCCTTTTCCGCTCTATTTTCTATTTTCTTCTTTTTATGTGTGTAGTTTTATAGTATTTCTGTTAACTTTCATCTTTGTTTAATAATTTAGTTTTCTTTTTTTTATTTCATTGTTTGTCTTTTACTCTTCTTTTCCCCCATTTTTCTGCATTTCTATTCTTAATCTTCCACTTTTCCTTCATTTCTATTTCCTCTTTTTATTTGTACAGTTTCATACTTTTCAGTTAAGTTTCCTCTTTGTTTAATAATTTAGTTTTCTTCATTTTTTTATTTTCATTGTTTGTCTTTTACTGTTCTTTTCCCCCTTTTTTCTGTATTTCTATTCTTAATCTTCCACTTTTCCTTTATTTCTATTTCCTCTTTTTATTTGTACAGTTTTATACTTTTCTGTTAAGTTTCCTCTTTCCTCTAATGTCATGTATGTTGTCTGTTCCTTTTCCGCTCTATTTTCTATTTTCTTCTTTTTATGTGTGTAGTTTTATAGTATTTCTGTTAACTTTCCTTTTTATTTAATGATTTAGTTTTCTTTATTTTTTCAATTTTATTGTTTGTCTTTTACTGTTCTTTTCCCCCTTTTGTCTATTTTCTTCTATTTATGTGTGTAGTTTTGTAGTATTTCTGTTAACTTTCATCTTTGTTTAATAATTTAGTTTTCTTTTTTTATTTCATTGTTTGTCTTTTACTGTTCTTTTCACCCTTTTTTCTGTTTTTCTATCATTAATCTTCCACTTTTCCTTTATTTCTATTTCCTCTTTTTATTTGTACAGTTTTATACTTTTCAGTTAAGTTTCCTCTTTATTTAATAATTTAGTTTTCTTCATTTTTTTATTTTCATTCTTTTTCTTTTACTCTTCTTTTCCCCCTTTTTTTCTGTTTTTCTATCATTAATCTTCCACTTTTCCTTTATTTCTAGTTCCTCTTTTTATGTGTATAGTTTTATACTTTTCAGTTAAGTTTCCTCTTTCCTCTAATGTCATGTATGTTGTCTGTTCCTTTTCCGCTCTATTTCCTATTTTCTTCTTTTTATGTGTGTAGTTTTATAGTATTTCTGTTAAGTTTCCTTTTTATTTAATTATTTAGTTTTCTTTTTTTATTTCATTGTTTGTCTTTTACTGTTCTTTTCCCCCTTTTGTCTATTTTCTTCTATTTATGTGTGTAGTTTTATAGTATTTCTGTTAACTTTCATCTTTGTTTAATGATTTAGTTTTCTTTTTTTATTTCATTGTTTGTCTTTTACTCTTCTTTTCCCCCTTTTTTCTATTTTTCTATCATTAATCTTCCACTTTTCCTTTATTTCTATTTCCTCTTTTTATGTGAATAGTTTTATACGTTTCTGTTAAGTTTCCTCTTTCCTCTGATGTCATGTATGTTGTCTGTTCCTTTTCCGCTCTATTTTCTATTTTCTTCTTTTTGTGTGTGTAGTGTTATAGTATTCCTGTTAACTTTCCTTTTGATTTAATGATTTAGTTTTCTTTATTTTTTTAATTTTATTGTTTGTCTTTTACTGTTCTTTTCCCCCCTTTTTCTATTTTCTTCTATTTATGTGTGTAGTTTTATAGTATTTCTGTTAAGTTTCCTCTTTATTTAATAATTTAGTTTTCTTTTTTTTATTTCATTGTTTGTCTTTTACTGTTCTTTTCCCCCTTTTTTCTGTATTTCTATTCTTAATCTTCCACTTTTCCTTTATTTCTATTTCCTTTTTATTTGTACAGTTTTATACTTTTCAGTTAAGATTCCTCTTTATTTAATAGTTTAGTTTTCTTCATTTTTTTATTTTCATTGTTTGTCTTTTACTCTTCTTTTCCCCCTTTTTTTCTATTTTTCTATCATTTATCTTCCACTTTTCTTTTATTTCTATTTCCTCTTTTTATTTGTACAGTTTTATACTTTTCAGTTAAGTTTCCTCTTTCCTCCAATGCCATGTGTGTTGTCAGCCCGTCCAAACGTATAAAACACCCACAAACAGTATGACAGAGTTAAACAGGACAGGAAGACAGAGTATGAATAGAGAGAAATTCAGCACATGTGAGGAGAGGAAAGGAGGAAAAAAAATAACCTCAGTAGCATAAGCATAATACACTTCACCATATGAACAGCAACTTTTAATTTTTTACTTAAGTTTTCTTTATTTTTTTCTTTTCATTGTTTGTCTTTTACTGTCCTTTCCCCCCTTTTTTTCTGTTTTTCTATCATTAATCTTCCACTTTTCCTTTATTTCTATTTTCTCTTTATGTGTGTAGTTTTATAGTATTTCTGTTAAGTTTCCTTTTTATTTAATAATTTAGTTTTCTTCATTTTTTTTATTTTCATTGTTTGTCTTTTACTGTCCTTTCCCCCCTTTTTTTCCTGTTTTTCTATCATTAATCTTCCACTTTTTCTTTATTTCTATTTCCTCTTTTTATGTGTTTAGTTTTATGGTATTTCTCTTAAGTTTCCTTTTTATTTAATTCTCTATTTCCTCTTTTATGTGTAGTTTTATACTTTTCGGTTAAGTGTTCTCATTATTTAATAATTTACTTTTTTTCATCTTTTTATTTTCATTGTTTGTCTTTTACTGTTCTTTCCCCCCTTTTTTCTATTTCCTCTTTTTATGTCCACAATTTTATACTTTTCTGTTAAGTTTCCTATTTCCTCTAATGTCATGTATGTTGTCTGTTCCTTTTTTTCGCTCTATTTTCTATTTCTTCTTTTTATGTGTGTAGTTTTGTAGTATTTCTGACAAATTTCCTTTTTAGTTAATACTTAAGTTTTCTTTATTTTTTATTTTCATTGTTTGTCTTTTACTGTTCTTTTCCCCCTTTTTTAGTAGTTAGTAGTTTTATAGTATTTCTGTTAAGTATTTTAACTTGACATATTGATTTACTTGAGCTGTATATTGCTGCATTTCAGTTCAGTAAATATTATTAATGGATAGAGTTTATGTAATTGTATTTTAATTTGTATTGTCTTTGACTGTTTATCCATTAGTGTATCTTCATTTCATTTATTTATTGTGAACGCTCAATTGAATCACTTGAACTTCATGTTTTGCTTTTATAGGGTTTTTTGCTTTGTTCTTGCCTTTTCTGTTGAGTTCTACCAGTATGTCTTCTATTGTTCATGTCAATGTGACTTAATAGCACTGAATGGTAGCTGTATATTTATTAAGCTAGCTAGCAGGAAGCTATAGCTCTCACATACACACACACACACACACACACACACACACACACACACACACACACACACACAGAAGCCTAATTAACATATGGAACTGAATGCATTCTAGAGGAGAACTGTTTAGTCTTCCATAGAATCTATATGATTGTTATTGAGAATGTTGGCACTCCATAAGGTTGCCTCTCACACAGTCAGACAACTCAGTTTGCAAGTGTCAGTGGACCATTCCTCTGATCGGGAGACCCACACCACACCTTCATTTGTTCATGCGGCCATCCAGTGGCGACCACAGACTGTATGCCGATCCACAGACAGTGCCTGAGTACGCTTATCATGGAGGCCGTGAGTTGAAATACTTTACAAATCTCTGCTGCCCTGGTGAGTACCTCTGAGACTTTTACACCATCACTGGTTCACTGAGGCATTGCCAACAAGCTAATATTGAGTGACATTTTCACTATATATTAATCAACTGTGACAGACGTTTGACTTTGCAATGTTTGAAGGTGATTAAAAGGAAAACAGTGTTCTTTTTCTGTCCACACGGGTTAATGGGCAAATATTAACACAGATTTAAGAAAAACAAAAAGACAATGTATGAAAACTTTGCTACAAGAAATCTTAAGTTAATGTATGTTTTGTTTTGATAAAGTCATCTGATTTTAATGTTGAAATTAATACTAAGGACCATTATGGTTTGTAATTGGCCTGGCTGCTCTCTGCAGCAACTCTCTGATATGATATGAAGAGCTAAGCAGTGGGCTTTAACATTCATAACACATGTCTGCCTAATCACTGACAAAGTGATGGACCAAGTCATTAAGATCCTTCCCTTTGATACAACTTGCAATAGTGGAGAGTATTAGGTTGATGTTTTACTTTAGTAAAAGTTGGGAAGTGTAACACAGTAGTGATACCACAGTGAACATTTTATGTTACAAGCAAGTCTTTTAAGCTACATTCATAAAATTATTATTAGTAGCACTAATTACAGCCTACTGTATCATATAATATGATTTATGATATTTGACATTTTTGTTCTGTTTTTTAATGCACTTTATTTCACCATTCAGTTAGTTTAGTTGGATGCATTTTATTTAATTTCACTGCGTCACCTGTAGTGTTAGTCTAGTCCTATTTCATCTATATTTTGTATTATATTGTGAAAATATTTTGTATTAGGTTTCCTTTGGTATTTTAAAATGTATTTTTATGTTTTGGGTATGTATGTATTGCATATATTGTCTTCAACTGATCCCTTTAGGACATTTCTATTGTCTTTTTTTAGTTACTGTGAGCTGTAAATTGATTTTTTTTCCTTTCTATATGAACACATATAATTTTTTATATACTTTTATTTTATATATTTCTTTATACTTTTCTGTTAAGTTCCCTCTTTATTTAATAATTTACTTTTCTTTATTTTTTTAATTACATTGTTTGTCTTTTACTGTCCTTTTCCCCCTTTTTTTCTGTATTTCTATTCTTAATCTTCCACTTTTCCTTTATTTCTATTTCCTCTTTTTATGTGTACAGTTTTATACTTTTCTGTTAAGTTTCCTCTTTCCTCTAATGTCATGTATGTTGTCTGTTCCTTTTCCGCTCTATTTTCTATTTTCTTCTTTTTATGTGTGTAGTTTTATAGTATTTCTGTTAAGTTTCCTTTTTATTTAATGATTTAGTTTTCTTTATTTTTTTCTTTTCATTGTTTGTCTTTTACTGTCCTTTCCCCCCTTTTTTCTTTTTTTCTATCATTAATCTTCCACTTTTCCTTTATTTCTATTTCCTCTTTTTATTTGTACAGTTTTGTACTTTTCAGTTAAGATTCCTCTTTATTTAATAATTTAGTTTTCTTAATTTTTTTATTTCATTGTTTATCTTTTACTCTTCTTTCCCCCTTTTTTTTCTGTTTTTCTATCATTAATCTTCCACTTTTCCTTTATTTCTATTTCCTCTTTTTATTTGTACAGTTTTATACTTTTCAGTTAAGTTTCCTCTTTCCTCCAATGTCATGTGTGTTGTCAGCCCGTCCAAATGTATAAAACACCCACAAACAGTATGACAGAGTTAAACAGGACAGGAAGACAGAGTATGAATAGAGAGAAATTCAACACATGTAGGGAGAGGAAAGGAGGAAAAAAAATAAATAACCTCAGTAGCATAAGCATAATACACTTCACCACATGAACAGACTTATAAGGCCTAATAGTAACTAAATATAATGTTTAGGCTGGGGCCCAATAATGAACTAAAATAAAATGTTTTATGCTTTTCTGTTAACTTTCCTCTTTGCTCTAATGTAATGTATGTTGTCTTTTACTGTTCTTTTCCCCCTTTTTTCTATTTTCTTCTTTTTATGTGTGTAGTTATATAGTATTTCTGTTAAGTTTCCTTTTTATTTAATTATTTAGTTTTCTGTTTTTTTTATTTCATTGTTTGTCTTTTACTGTTCTTTTTTTCCCTTTTTTCTGTATTTCTATTCTTAATCTTCCACTTTTCCTTTATTTCTATTTCCTCTTTTTATGTGTATAGTTTTGTACTTCTTCTGTTAAGTTTCCTTTTTTATTTAAAATTTTACTTTTCTTTATTTTTTTAATTACATTGTTTGTCTTTTACTGTCCTTTTCCCCCTTTTTTCAGTTTTTCTATCATTAATCTTCCACTTTTCCTTTATTTCTATTTCCTCTTTTTATTTGTACAGTTTTATACTTTTCAGTTAAGTTTCCTCTTTATTTAATAATTTAGTTTTCTTCATATTTTTATTTTCATTGTTTGTCTTTTACTCTTCTTTTCCCCCTTTTTTTCTGTTTTTCTATCATTTATCTTCCACTTTTCCTTTATTTCTATTTCCTCTTTTTATGTGAATAGTTTTATACGTTTCTGTTAAGTTTCCTCTTTCCTCTAATGTCATGTATGTTGTCTGTTCCTTTTCCGCTCTATTTTCTATTTTCTTCTTTTTATGTGTGTAGTTTTATAGTATTTCTGTTAACTTTCCTTTTTATTCAATGATTTAGTTTTCTTTATTTTTTTTAATTTTATTGTTTGTCTTTTGCTGTTCTTTTCCCCCCTTTTTCTATTTTCTTCTATTTATGTGTGTAGTTTCATAGTATTTCTGTTAACTTTCATCTTTGTTTAATAATTTAGTTTTCTTTTTTTTATTTCATTGTTTGTCTTTTAATCTTCTTTTCCCCCTTTTTTCTGTATTTCTATTCTTAATCTTCCACTTTTCCTTTATTTCTATTTCTTCTTTTTATTTGTACAGTTTTAGACTTTTCAGTTAAGTTTCCTCTTTATTTAATAATTTAGTTTTCTTCATTTTTTTATTTTCATTGATTGTCTTTTACTCTTCTTTTCCCCCTTTTTTTCCTGTTTTTCTATTCTTAATCTTCCACTTTTCCTTTATTTCTATTCCCTCTTTTTATGTGAATAGTTTTATACTTTTCTGTTAAGTTTCCTCTTTCCTCTAATGTCATGTATGTTGTCTGCTCCTTTTCCGCTCTATTTTCTATTTTCTTCCTTTTATGTGTGTAGTTTTATAGTATTTCTGTTAACTTTCATCTTTGTTTAATAATTTAGTTTTCTTTTTTTTATTTCATTGTTTGTCTTTTACTGTTCTTTTCCCCCTTTTTTCTGTATTTCTATTCTTAATCTTCCACTTTTCCTTTATTTCTATTTCCTCTTTTTATTTGTACAGTTTTATACTTTTCAGTTAAGTTTCCTCTTTCCTCCAATGTCATGTGTGTTGTCAGCCCGTCCAAATGTATAAAACACCCACAAACAGTATGACAGAGTTAAACAGGACAGGAAGACAGAGTATGAATAGAGAGAATTTCAACACATGTGAGGAGAGGAAAGGAGGAAAAAAAAAATAACCTCAGTAGCATAAGCATAATACACTTCACCACATGAACAGACTTATAAGGCCTAATAGTAAATAAATATAATGTTTAGGCTGGGGCCCAATAATGAACTAAAATAAAATGTTTTATGCTTTTCTGTTAACTTTCCTCTTTGCTCTAATGTAATGTATGTTGTCTTTTACTGTTCTTTTCCCCCTTTTTTCTATTTTCTTCTTTTTATGTGTGTAGTTTTATAGTATTTCTGTTAAGTTTCCGTTTTATTTAATTATTTAGTTTTCTGTTTTTTTTATTTCATTGTTTGTCTTTTACTGTTCTTTTTTTCCCTTTTTTCTGTATTTCTATTCTTAATCTTCCACTTTTCCTTTATTTCTATTTCCTCTTTTTATTTGTACAGTTTTATACTTTTCAGTTAAGTTTCCTCTTTATTTAATAATTTAGTTTTCTTCATATTTTTATTTTCATTGTTTGTCTTTTACTCTTCTTTTCACCCTTTTTTTCAGTTTTTCTATCATTAATCTTCCACTTTTCCTTTATTTCTATTTCCTCTTTTTGTTTGTACAGTTTTATACTTTTCTGTTAAGTTTCCTCTTTATTTAATAATTTAGTTTTCTTCATTTTTTTATTTTCATTGTTTGTCTTTTACTCTTCTTTTCCCCCTTTTTTTCTGTTTTTCTATCATTTATCTTCCACTTTTCCTTTATTTCTATTTCCTCTTTTTATGTGAATAGTTTTATACTTTTCTGTTAAGTTTCCTCTTTCCTCTAATGTCATGTATGTTGTCTGTTCCTTTTCCGCTCTATTTTCTATTTTCTTCTTTTTATGTGTGTAGTTTTATAGTATTTCTGTTAAGTTTCCTTTTTATTAATGATTTAGTTTTCTTTATTTTTTTCTTTTCATTGTTTGTCTTTTACTGTCCTTTCCCCCCTTTTTTCTGTTTTTCTATCATTAATCTTCCACTTTTCCTTTATTTCTATTTCCTCTTTTTATTTGTACAGTTTTGTACTTTTCAGTTAAGATTCCTCTTTATTTAATAATTTAGTTTTCTTAATTTTTTTATTTCATTGTTTATCTTTTACTCTTCTTTTCCCCCTTTTTTTCTGTTTTTCTATCATTAATCTTCCACTTTTCCTTTATTTCTATTTCCTCTTTTTATTTGTACAGTTTTATACTTTTCAGTTAAGTTTCCTCTTTCCTCCAATGTCATGTATGTTGTCAGCCCGTCCAAATGTATAAAACACCCACAAACAGTATGACAGAGTTAAACAGGACAGGTAGACAGAGTATGAATAGAGAGAAATTCAACACATGTGAGGAGAGGAAAGGAGGAAAAAAAAAAAATAACCTCAGTAGCATAAGCATAATACACTTCACCACATGAACAGACTTATAAGGCCTAATAGTAAATAAATATAATGTTTAGGCTGGGGCCCAATAATGAACTAAAATAAAATGTTTTATGCTTTTCTGTTAACTTTCCTCTTTGCTCTAATGTAATGTATGTTGTCTTTTACTGTTCTTTTCCCCCTTTTTTCTATTTTCTTCTTTTTACGTGTGTAGTTTTATATTATTTCTGTTTCCTTTTTATTTAATGATTTAGTTTTCTGTTTTTTTTATTTCATTGTTTGTCTTTTACTGTTCTTTTTCCCTATTTTCTGTATTTCTATGCTTAATCTTCCACTTTTCCTTTATTTCTATTTCCTCTTTTTATTTGTACAGTTTTATACTTTTCAGTTGAGTTTCCTCTTTATTTAATAATTTCGTTTTCTTCATTTTTTTATTTTCATTGTTTGTCTTTTACTCTTCTTTTCACCCTTTTTTTTCTGTTTATCTATCATTAATCTTCCACTTTTCCTTTATTTCTATTTCCTCTTTTTATGTGAATAGTTTTATACTTTTCTGTTAAGTTTCCTCTTTCCTCTAATGTCATGTATGTTGTCTGTTCCTTTTCCGCTCTATTTTCTATTTTCTTCTTTTTATGTGTGTAGTTTTATAGTATTTCTGTTAACTTTCCTTTTTATTTAATGATTTAATGTTCTTTATTTTTTCAATTTTATTGTTTGTCTTTTAATGTTCTTTTCCCCGTTTTGTCTATTTTCTTCTATTTATGTGTGTAGTTTTGTAGTATTTCTGTTAAGTTTCCTTTTTATTTAATGATTTAGTTTTCTTTTTTATTTCATTGTTTATCTTTTACTGTTCTTTTCCCCCTTTTTTCTGTATTTCTATTCTTTATCTTCCACTTTTCCTTTATTTCTATTCCCTCGTTTTATTTGTACAGTTTTATACTTTTCAGTTAAGTTTCCTCTTTCCTCCAATGTCATGTTTGTTGTCAGCCCGTCCAAATGTATAAAACACCCACAAACAGTATGACAGAGTTAAACAGGACAGGAAGACAGAGTATGAATAGAGAGAAATTCAACACATGTGAGGAGAGGAAAGGAGGAAAAAAAATAATAACCTCACCAACATAAGCATAATACACTTCACCACATGAACAGACTTATAAGGCCAAATAGTAAATAAATATAATGTTTAGGCTGGGGCCCAATAATGAACTAAAATAAAATGTTTTATGCTTTTCTGTTAACTTTCCTCTTTGCTCTAATGTAATGTATGTTGTCTTTTACTGTTCTTTTCCCCCTTTTTTCTATTTTCTTCTTTTTATGTGTATAGTTTTATAGTATTTCTGTTAAGTTTCCTTTTTATTTAATGATTTAGTTTTCTGTTTTTTTTAATTACATTGTTTGTCTTTTACTGTCCTTTTCCCCCTTTTTTCAGTTTTTCTATCATTAATCTTCCACTTTTCCTTTATTTCTATTTCCTCTTTTTATGTGTACAGTTTTATACTTTTCTGTTAAGTTTCCTCTTTCCTCAATAATTTAGTTTTCTTTTTTTATTTCATTGTTTCTTTTACTGTTCTTTCCCCCCTTTTTTCTGTATTTCTATCATTAATCTTCCACTTTTCCTTTATTTCTATTTCCTCTTTTTATTTGTACAGTTTTATACTTTTCAGTTAAGTTTCCTCTTTATTTAATAATTTACTTTTCTTCATTTTTTTATTTTAATTGTTTGTCTTTTACTGTTCTTTCCCCCCTTTTTTCTATTTCCTCTTTTTATGTCCACAATTTTATACTTTTCTGTTAAGTTTCCTATTTCCTCTAATGTCATGTATGTTGTCTGTTCCTTTTTTTCGCTCTATTTTCTATTTCTTCTTTTTATGTGTGTAGTTTTGTAGTATTTCTGTGAAGTTTCCTTTTTAGTTAATACTTAAGTTTTCTTTAGTTTTTATTTTCATTGTTTGTCTTTTACTGTTCTTTTCCCCCTTTTTTAGTAGTTAGTAGTTTTATAGTATTTCTGTTAAGTATTTTAACTTGACATATTGATTTACTTGAGCTGTATATTGCTGCATTTCAGTTCAGTAAATATTATTAATGGATAGAGTTTATGTAATTGTATTTTAATTTGTATTGTCTTTGACTGTTTATCCATTAGTGTATCTTCATTTCATTTATTTATTGTGAACGCTCAATTGAATCACTTGAACTTAATGTTTTGCTTTGATAGGGTTTTTTGCTTTGTTCTTGCCTTTTCTGTTGAGTTCTACCAGTATGTCTTCTATTGTTCATGTCAATGTGACTTAATAGCACTGAATGGTAGCTGTATATCTATTAAGCTAGCTAGCAGGAAGCTATAGCTCTCACATACACACACACACACACACACACACACACACACACAGAAGCCTAATTAACATATGGAACTGAATGCATTCTAGAGGAGAACTGTTTAGTCTTCCATAGAATCTATATGATTGTTATTGAGAATGTTGGCACTCCATAAGGTTGCCTCTCACACAGTCAGACAACTCAGTTTGCAAGTGTTAGTGGACCATTCCTCTGATCGGGAGACCCACACCACACCTTCATTTGTTCATGCGGCCATCCAGTGGCGACCACAGACTGTATGCCGATCCACAGACAGTGCCTGAGTACGCTTATCATGGAGGCCGTGAGTTGAAATACTTTACAAATCTCTGCTGCCCTGGTGAGTACCTCTGAGACTTTTACACCATCACTGGTTCACTGAGGCATTGCCAACAAGCTAATATTGAGTGACATTTTCACTATATATTAATCAACTGTGACAGACGTTTGACTTTGCAATGTTTGAAGGTGATTTAAAGGAAAATAGTGTTCTTTTTCTGTCCACACGGGTTAATGGGCAAATATTAACACAGATTTAAGAAAAACAAAAATACAATGTATGAAAACTTTGCTACAAGCAATCTTAAGTTAATGTATGTTTTGTTTTGATGAAGTCATCTGATTTTAATGTTGAAATTAATACTAAGGACCATTATGGTTTGTAATTGGCCTGGCTGCTCTCTGCAGCAACTCTCTGATATGATATGAAGAGTTAAGCAGTGGGCTTTAACATTCATAACACATGTCTGCCTAATCACTGACAAAGTGATGGACCAAGTCATTAAGATCCTTCCCTTTGATACAACTTGCAATAGTGGAGAGTATTAGGTTGATGTTTTACTTTAGTAAAAGTAGGGAAGTGTAACACAGTAGTGATACCACAGTGAACATTTTATGTTACAAGCAAGTCTTTTAAGCTACATTCATTAAATTATTATTAGTAGCACTAATTACAGCCTACTGTATCATATAATATGATTTATGATATTTGACATTTTTGTTCTGTTTTTTAATGCACTTTATTTCACCATTCAATTAGTTTAGTTGGATGCATTTTATTTAATTTCACTGTGTCACCTGTAGTGTTAGTCTAGCCCTATTTCATCTATATTTTGTATTATATTGTGAAAATATTTTGTATTAGGTTTCCTTTGGTATTTTAAAATGTATTTTTATGTTTTGGGTATGTATGTATTGCATATATTGTCTTCAACTGATCCCTTTAGGACATTTCTATTGTCTTTTTTTAGTTACTGTGAGCTGTAAATTGATTTTTTTTCCTTTCTATATGAACACATATAATTTTTTATATACTTTTATTTTATATATTTTTTTATACTTTTCTGTTAAGTTCCCTCTTTATTTAATAATTTACTTTTTTCTTTATTTTTTTAATTACATTGTTTGTCTTTTACTGTCCTTTTCCCCCTTTTTTTCTGTATTTCTATTCTTAATCTTCCACTTTTCCTTTATTTCTATTTCCTCTTTTTATGTGAATAGTTTTATACTTTTCTGTTAAGTTTCCTCTTTCCTCTAATGTCATGTATGTTGTCTGTTCCTTTTCCGCTCTATTTTCTATTTTCTTCTTTTTATGTGTGTAGTTTTATAGTATTTCTGTTAAGTTTCCTTTTTATTAATGATTTAGTTTTCTTTATTTTTTTCTTTTCATTGTTTGTCTTTTACTGTCCTTTCCCCCCTTTTTTCTGTTTTTCTATCATTAATCTTCCACTTTTCCTTTATTTCTATTTCCTCTTTTTATTTGTACAGTTTTGTACTTTTCAGTTAAGATTCCTCTTTATTTAATAATTTAGTTTTCTTAATTTTTTTATTTCATTGTTTATCTTTTACTCTTCTTTTCCCCCTTTTTTTCTGTTTTTCTATCATTAATCTTCCACTTTTCCTTTATTTCTATTTCCTCTTTTTATTTGTACAGTTTTATACTTTTCAGTTAAGTTTCCTCTTTCCTCCAATGTCATGTATGTTGTCAGCCCGTCCAAATGTATAAAACACCCACAAACAGTATGACAGAGTTAAACAGGACAGGTAGACAGAGTATGAATAGAGAGAAATTCAACACATGTGAGGAGAGGAAAGGAGGAAAAAAAAAAAAATAACCTCAGTAGCATAAGCATAATACACTTCACCACATGAACAGACTTATAAGGCCTAATAGTAAATAAATATAATGTTTAGGCTGGGGCCCAATAATGAACTAAAATAAAATGTTTTATGCTTTTCTGTTAACTTTCCTCTTTGCTCTAATGTAATGTATGTTGTCTTTTACTGTTCTTTACCCCCTTTTTTCTATTTTCTTCTTTTTATGTGTGTAGTTGTATAGTATTTCTGTTAAGTTTCCTTTTTATTTAATTATTTAGTTTTCTGTTTTTTTTATTTCATTGTTTGTCTTTTACTGTTCTTTTTTTCCCTTTTTTCTGTATTTCTATTCTTAATCTTCCACTTTTCCTTTATTTCTATTTCCTCTTTTTATTTGTACAGTTTTATACTTTTCAGTTAAGTTTCCTCTTTATTTAATAATTTAGTTTTCTTCATATTTTTATTTTCATTGTTTGTCTTTTACTCTTCTTTTCACCCTTTTTTTCAGTTTTTCTATCATTAATCTTCCACTTTTCCTTTATTTCTATTTCCTCTTTTTGTTTGTACAGTTTTATACTTTTCTGTTAAGTTTTCTCTTTATTTAATAATTTAGTTTTCTTCATTTTTTTATTTTCATTGTTTGTCTTTTACTCTTCTTTTCCCCCTTTTTTTCTGTTTTTCTATCATTTATCTTCCACTTTTCCTTTATTTCTATTTCCTCTTTTTATGTGAATAGTTTTATACGTTTCTGTTAAGTTTCCTCTTTCCTCTAATGTCATGTATGTTGTCTGTTCCTTTTCCGCTCTATTTTCTATTTTCTTCTTTTTATGTGTGTAGTTTTATAGTATTTCTGTTAACTTTCCTTTTTATTCAATGATTTAGTTTTCTTTATTTTTTTAATTTTATTGTTTGTCTTTTGCTGTTCTTTTCCCCCCTTTTTCTATTTTCTTCTATTTATGTGTGTAGTTTCATAGTATTTCTGTTGACTTTCATCTTTGTTTAATAATTTAGTTTTCTTTTTTTTATTTCATTGTTTGTCTTTTAATCTTCTTTTCCCCCTTTTTTCTGTATTTCTATTCTTAATCTTCCACTTTTCCTTTATTTCTATTTCCTCTTTTTATGTGTATAGTTTTGTACTTCTTCTGTTAAGTTTCCTTTTTTATTTAAAATTTTACTTTTCTTTATTTTTTTAATTACATTGTTTGTCTTTTACTGTCCTTTTCCCCCTTTTTTCAGTTTTTCTATCATTAATCTTCCACTTTTCCTTTATTTCTATTTCCTCTTTTTATTTGTACAGTTTTAGACTTTTCAGTTAACTTTCCTCTTTATTTAATAATTTAGTTTTCTTCATTTTTTTATTTTCATTGTTTGTCTTTTACTCTTCTTTTCCCCCTTTTTTTCTGTTTTTCTATCATTAATCTTCCACTTTTCCTTTATTTCTATTTCCTCTTTTTATGTGAATAGTTTTATACTTTTCTGTTAAGTTTCCTCTTTCCTCTAATGTCATGTATGTTGTCTGTTCCTTTTCCCCTCTATTTTCTATTTTCTATTTTCTTCTATTTATGTGTGTAGTTTTGTAGTATTTCTGTTAACTTTCATCTTTGTTTAATAATTTAGTTTTCCTTTTTTTATTTCATTGTTTGTCTTTTACTGTTCTTTTCCCCCTTTTTTCTGTATTTCTATTCTTAATCTTCCACTTTTCCTTTATTTCTATTTCCTCTTTTTATTTGTACAGTTTTATACTTTTCAGTCAAGTTGCCTCTTTCCTCCAATGTCATGTGTGTTGTCAGCCCGTCCAAATGTATAAAACACCCACAAACAGTATGACAGAGTTAAACAGGACAGGAAGACAGAGTATGAATAGAGAGAAATTCAACACATGTGAGGAGAGGAAAGGAGGAAAAAAAAAAAAAACCTCAGTAGCATAAGCATAATACACTTCACCACATGAACAGACTTATAAGGCCTAATAGTAAATAAATATAATGTTTAGGCTGGGGCCCAATAATGAACTAAAATAAAATGTTTTATGCTTTTCTGTTAACTTTCCTCTTTGCTCTAATGTAATGTATGTTGTCTTTTACTGTTCTTTTCCCCCTTTTTTCTATTTTCTTCTTTTTATGTGTGTAGTTTTATAGTATTTCTGTTAAGTTTCCTTTTTATTTAATTATTTAGTTTTCTGTTTTTTTTATTTCATTGTTTGTCTTTTACTGTTCTTTTTTTCCCTTTTTTCTGTATTTCTCTTCTTAATCTTCCACTTTTCCTTTATTTCTATTTCCTCTTTTTATTTGTACAGTTTTATACTTTTCAGTTAAGTTTCCTCTTTATTTAATCATTTAGTTTTCTTCATATTTTTATTTTCATTGTTTGTCTTTTACTCTTCTTTTCACCCTTTTTTTCAGTTTTTCTATCATTAATCTTCCACTTTTCCTTTATTTCTATTTCCTCTTTTTGTTTGTACAGTTTTATACTTTTCTGTTAAGTTTCCTCTTTATTTAATAATTTAGTTTTCTTCATTTTTTTATTTTCATTGTTTGTCTTTTACTCTTCTTTTCCCCCTTTTTTTCTGTTTTTCTATCATTTATCTTCCACTTTTCCTTTATTTCTATTTCCTCTTTTTATGTGAATAGTTTTATACGTTTCTGTTAAGTTTCCTCTTTCCTCTAATGTCATGTATGTTGTCTGTTCCTTTTCCGCTCTATTTTCTATTTTCTTCTTTTTATGTGTGTAGTTTTATAGTATTTCTGTTAACTTTCCTTTTTATTCAATGATTTAGTTTTCTTTATTTTTTTAATTTTATTGTTTGTCTTTTGCTGTTCTTTTCCCCCCTTTTTCTATTTTCTTCTATTTATTTGTGTAGTTTCATAGTATTTCTGTTAACTTTCATCTTTGTTTAATAATTTAGTTTTCTTTTTTTTATTTCATTGTTTGTCTTTTACTGTTCTTTTCCCCCTTTTTTCTGTATTTCTATTCGTAATTTTCCACTTTTCCTTTGTTTCTATTTCCTCTTTTTATGTGTATAGTTTTGTACTTCTTCTGTTAAGTTTCCTTTTTTATTTAAAATTTTACTTTTCTTTTTTTTTAATTACATTGTTTGTCTTTTACTGTCCTTTTCCCCCTTTTTTTCAGTTTTTCTATCATTAATCTTCCACTTTTCCTTTATTTCTATTTCCTCTTTTTATTTGTACAGTTTTAGACTTTTCAGTTAAGTTTCCTCTTTATTTAATAATTTAGTTTTCTTCATTTTTTTATTTTCATTGTTTGTCTTTTACTCTTCTTTTCACCCTTTTTTTCTGTTTATCTACCAGTAATCTTCCACTTTTCCTTTATTTCTATTTCCTCGTTTTATGTGAATAGTTTTATACTTTTCTGTTAAGTTTCCACTTTCCTCTAATGTCATGTATGTTGTCTGTTCCTTTTCCGCTCTATTTTCTATTTTCTTCTTTTTATGTGTGTAGTTTTATAGTATTTCTGTTAACTTTCCTTTTTATTTAATGATTTAATTTTCTTTATTTTTTCAATTTTATTGTTTGTCTTTTACTGTTCTTTTCCCCCTTTTTTCTGTATTTCTATTCTTTATCTTCCACTTTTCCTTTATTTCTATTTCCTCTTTTTATTTGTACAGTTTTATACTTTTCAGTTAAGTTTCCTCTTTCCTCCAATGTCATGTGTGTTGTCAGCCCGTCCAAATGTATAAAACACCCACAAACAGTATGACAGAGTTAAACAGGACAGGAAGACAGAGTATGAATAGAGAGAAATTCAACACATGTGAGGAGAGGAAAGGAGGAAAAAAAAAAAAAAACCTCAGTAGCATAAGCATAATACACTTCACCACATGAACAGACTTATAAGGCCTAATAGTAAATAAATATAATGTTTAGGCTGGGGCCCAATAATGAACTAAAATAAAATGTTTTATGCTTTTCTGTTAACTTTCCTCTTTGCTCTAATGTAATGTATGTTGTCTTTTACTGTTCTTTTCCCCCTTTTTTCTATTTTCTTCTTTTTATGTGTGTAGTTTTATAGTATTTCTGTTAAGTTTCCTTTTTATTTAATTATTTAGTTTTCTGTTTTTTTATATCATTGTTTGTCTTTTACTGTTCTTTTTTTCCCTTTTTTCTGTATTTCTATTCTTAATCTTCCACTTTTCCTTTATTTCTATTTCCTCTTTTTATTTTTACAGTTTTATACTTTTCAGTTAAGTTTCCTCTTTATTTAATAATTTAGTTTTCTTCATATTTTTATTTTCATTGTTTGTCTTTTACTCTTCTTTTCACCCTTTTTTTCAGTTTTTCTATCATTAATCTTCCACTTTTCCTTTATTTCTATTTCCTCTTTTTGTTTGTACAGTTTTATACTTTTCTGTTAAGTTTCCTCTTTATTTAATAATTTAGTTTTCTTCATTTTTTTATTTTCATTGTTTGTCTTTTACTCTTCTTTTCACCCTTTTTTTCTGTTTTTCTATCATTTATCTTCCACTTTTCCTTTATTTCTATTTCCTCTTTTTATGTGAATAGTTTTATACTTTTCTGTTAAGTTTCCTCTTTCCTCTAATGTCATGTATGTTGTCTGTTCCTTTTCCGCTCTATTTTCTATTTTCTTCTTTTTATGTGTGTAGTTTTATAGTATTTCTGTTAACTTTCCTTTTTATTCAATGATTTAGTTTTCTTTATTTTTTTAATTTTATTGTTTGTCTTTTGCTGTTCTTTTCCCCCCTTTTTCTATTTTCTTCTATTTATGCGTGTAGTTTCATAGCATTTCTGTTAACTTTCATCTTTGTTTAATAATTTAGTTTTCTTTTTTTTATTTCATTGTTTGTCTTTTAATCTTCTTTTCCCCCTTTTTTCTGTATTTCTATTCTTAATCTTCCACTTTTCCTTTATTTCTATTTCCTCTTTTTATGTGTATAGTTTTGTACTTCTTCTGTTAAGTTTCCTTTTTTATTTAAAATTTTACTTTTCTTTATTTTTTTAATTACATTGTTTGTCTTTTACTGTCCTTTTCCCCCTTTTTTCAGTTTTTCTATCATTAATCTTCCACTTTTCCTTTATTTCTATTTCCTCTTTTTATTTGTACAGTTTTAGACTTTTCAGTTAAGTTTCCTCTTTATTTAATAATTTAGTTTTCTTCATTTTTTTATTTTCATTGTTTGTCTTTTACTCTTCTTTTCCCCCTTTTTTTCTGTTTTTCTATCATTAATCTTCCACTTTTCCTTTATTTCTATTTCCTCTTTTTATGTGAATAGTTTTATACGTTTCTGTTAAGTTTCCTCTTTCCTCTAATGTCATGTATGTTGTCTGTTCCTTTTCCGCTCTATTTTCTATTTTCTTCTTTTTATGTGTGTAGTTTTATAGTATTTCTGTTAACTTTCCTTTTTATTTAATGATTTAATTTTCTTTATTTTTTCAATTTTATTGTTTGTCTTTTACTGTTCTTTTCCCCGTTTTGTCTATTTTCTTCTATTTATGTGTGTAGTTTTGTAGTATTTCTGTTAAGTTTCCTTTTTATTTAATGATTTAGTTTTCTTTTTTTATTTCATTGTTTATCTTTTACTGTTCTTTTCCCCCTTTTTTCTGTATTTCTATTCTTTATCTTCCACTTTTCCTTTATTTCTATTTCCTCTTTTTATTTGTACAGTTTTATACTTTTCAGTTAAGTTTCCTCTTTCCTCCAATGTCATGTGTGTTGTCAGCCCGTCCAAATGTATAAAACACCCACAAACAGTATGACAGAGTTAAACAGGACAGGAAGACAGAGTATGAATAGAGAGAAATTCAACACATGTGAGGAGAGGAAAGGAGGAAAAAAAAAAAAACCTCAGTAGCATAAGCATAATACACTTCACCACATGAACAGACTTATAAGGCCTAATAGTAAATAAATATAATGTTTAGGCTGGGGCCCAATAATGAACTAAAATAAAATGTTTTATGCTTTTCTGTTAACTTTCCTCTTTGCTCTAATGTAATGTATGTTGTCTTTTACTGTTCTTTCCCCCCTTTTTTCTATTTTCTTCTTTTTATGTGTGTAGTTTTATAGTATTTCTGTTAAGTTTCCTTTTTATTTAATTATTTAGTTTTCTGTTTTTTTTATTTCATTGTTTGTCTTTTACTGTTCTTTTTTTCCCTTTTTTCTGTATTTCTCTTCTTAATCTTCCACTTTTCCTTTATTTCTATTTCCTCTTTTTATTTGTACAGTTTTATACTTTTCAGTTAAGTTTCCTCTTTATTTAATAATTTAGTTTTCTTCATATTTTTATTTTCATTGTTTGTCTTTTACTCTTCTTTTCACCCTTTTTTTCAGTTTTTCTATCATTAATCTTCCACTTTTCCTTTATTTCTATTTCCTCTTTTTGTTTGTACAGTTTTATACTTTTCTGTTAAGTTTCCTCTTTATTTAATAATTTAGTTTTCTTCATTTTTTTATTTTCATTGTTTGTCTTTTACTCTTCTTTTCCCCCTTTTTTTCTGTTTTTCTATCATTTATCTTCCACTTTTCCTTTATTTCTATTTCCTCTTTTTATGTGAATAGTTTTATACGTTTCTGTTAAGTTTCCTCTTTCCTCTAATGTCATGTATGTTGTCTGTTCCTTTTCCGCTCTATTTTCTATTTTCTTCTTTTTATGTGTGTAGTTTTATAGTATTTCTGTTAACTTTCCTTTTTATTCAATGATTTAGTTTTCTTTATTTTTTTAATTTTATTGTTTGTCTTTTGCTGTTCTTTTCCCCCCTTTTTCTATTTTCTTCTATTTATTTGTGTAGTTTCATAGTATTTCTGTTAACTTTCATCTTTGTTTAATAATTTAGTTTTCTTTTTTTTATTTCATTGTTTGTCTTTTACTGTTCTTTTCCCCCTTTTTTCTGTATTTCTATTCGTAATCTTCCACTTTTCCTTTGTTTCTATTTCCTCTTTTTATGTGTATAGTTTTGTACTTCTTCTGTTAAGTTTCCTTTTTTATTTAAAATTTTACTTTTCTTTTTTTTTAATTACATTGTTTGTCTTTTACTGTCCTTTTCCCCCTTTTTTCAGTTTTTCTATCATTAATCTTCCACTTTTCCTTTATTTCTATTTCCTCTTTTTATTTGTACAGTTTTAGACTTTTCAGTTAAGTTTCCTCTTTATTTAATAATTTAGTTTTCTTCATTTTTTTATTTTCATTGTTTGTCTTTTACTCTTCTTTTCACCCTTTTTTTCTGTTTATCTACCAGTAATCTTCCACTTTTCCTTTATTTCTATTTCCTCGTTTTATGTGAATAGTTTTATACTTTTCTGTTAAGTTTCCACTTTCCTCTAATGTCATGTATGTTGTCTGTTCCTTTTCCGCTCTATTTTCTATTTTCTTCTTTTTATGTGTGTAGTTTTATAGTATTTCTGTTAACTTTCCTTTTTATTTAATGATTTAATTTTCTTTATTTTTTCAATTTTATTGTTTGTCTTTTACTGTTCTTTTCCCCCTTTTTTCTGTATTTCTATTCTTTATCTTCCACTTTTCCTTTATTTCTATTTCCTCTTTTTATTTGTACAGTTTTATACTTTTCAGTTAAGTTTCCTCTTTCCTCCAATGTCATGTGTGTTGTCAGCCCGTCCAAATGTATAAAACACCCACAAACAGTATGACAGAGTTAAACAGGACAGGAAGACAGAGTATGAATAGAGAGAAATTCAACACATGTGAGGAGAGGAAAGGAGGAAAAAAAAAAAAAACCTCAGTAGCATAAGCATAATACACTTCACCACATGAACAGACTTATAAGGCCTAATAGTAAATAAATATAATGTTTAGGCTGGGGCCCAATAATGAACTAAAATAAAATGTTTTATGCTTTTCTGTTAACTTTCCTCTTTGCTCTAATGTAATGTATGTTGTCTTTTACTGTTCTTTTCCCCCTTTTTTCTATTTTCTTCTTTTTATGTGTGTAGTTTTATAGTATTTCTGTTAAGTTTCCTTTTTATTTAATTATTTAGTTTTCTGTTTTTTTATATCATTGTTTGTCTTTTACTGTTCTTTTTTTCCCTTTTTTCTGTATTTCTATTCTTAATCTTCCACTTTTCCTTTATTTCTATTTCCTCTTTTTATTTTTACAGTTTTATACTTTTCAGTTAAGTTTCCTCTTTATTTAATAATTTAGTTTTCTTCATATTTTTATTTTCATTGTTTGTCTTTTACTCTTCTTTTCACCCTTTTTTTCAGTTTTTCTATCATTAATCTTCCACTTTTCCTTTATTTCTATTTCCTCTTTTTGTTTGTACAGTTTTATACTTTTCTGTTAAGTTTCCTCTTTATTTAATAATTTAGTTTTCTTCATTTTTTTATTTTCATTGTTTGTCTTTTACTCTTCTTTTCCCCCTTTTTTTCTGTTTTTCTATCATTTATCTTCCACTTTTCCTTTATTTCTATTTCCTCTTTTTATGTGAATAGTTTTATACTTTTCTGTTAAGTTTCCTCTTTCCTCTAATGTCATGTATGTTGTCTGTTCCTTTTCTGCTCTATTTTCTATTTTCTTCTTTTTATGTGTGTAGTTTTATAGTATTTCTGTTAACTTTCCTTTTTATTCAATGATTTAGTTTTCTTTATTTTTTTAATTTTATTGTTTGTCTTTTGCTGTTCTTTTCCCCCCTTTTTCTATTTTCTTCTATTTATGCGTGTAGTTTCATAGCATTTCTGTTAACTTTCATCTTTGTTTAATAATTTAGTTTTCTTTTTTTTATTTCATTGTTTGTCTTTTAATCTTCTTTTCCCCCTTTTTTCTGTATTTCTATTCTTAATCTTCCACTTTTCCTTTATTTCTATTTCCTCTTTTTATGTGTATAGTTTTGTACTTCTTCTGTTAAGTTTCCTTTTTTATTTAAAATTTTACTTTTCTTTATTTTTTTAATTACATTGTTCGTCTTTTACTGTCCTTTTCCCCCTTTTTTCAGTTTTTCTATCATTAATCTTCCACTTTTCCTTTATTTCTATTTCCTCTTTTTATTTGTACAGTTTTAGACTTTTCAGTTAAGTTTCCTCTTTATTTAATAATTTAGTTTTCTTCATTTTTTTATTTTCATTGTTTGTCTTTTACTCTTCTTTTCCCCCTTTTTTTCTGTTTTTCTATCATTAATCTTCCACTTTTCCTTTATTTCTATTTCCTCTTTTTATGTGAATAGTTTTATACTTTTCTGTTAAGTTTCCTCTTTCCTCTAATGTCATGTATGTTGTCTGTTCCTTTTCCGCTCTATTTTCTATTTTCTTCTTTTTATGTGTGTAGTTTTATAGTATTTCTGTTAACTTTCCTTTTTATTTAATTATTTAGTTTTCTGTTTTTTTTATTTCATTGTTTGTCTTTTACTGTTCTTTTTTTCCCTTTTTTCTGTATTTCTCTTCTTAATCTTCCACTTTTCCTTTATTTCTATTTCCTCTTTTTGTTTGTACAGTTTTATACTTTTCAGTTAAGTTTCCTCTTTATTTAATAATTTAGTTTTCTTCATATTTTTATTTTCATTGTTTGTCTTTTACTCTTCTTTTCACCCTTTTTTTCAGTTTTTCTATCATTAATCTTCCACTTTTCCTTTATTTCTATTTCCTCTTTTTGTTTGTACAGTTTTATACTTTTCTGTTAAGTTTCCTCTTTATTTAATAATTTAGTTTTCTTCATTTTTTTATTTTCATTGTTTGTCTTTTACTCTTCTTTTCCCCCTTTTTTTCTGTTTTTCTATCATTTATCTTCCACTTTTCCTTTATTTCTATTTCCTCTTTTTATGTGAATAGTTTTATACGTTTCTGTTAAGTTTCCTCTTTCCTCTAATGTCATGTATGTTGTCTGTTCCTTTTCCGCTCTATTTTCTATTTTCTTCTTTTTATGTGTGTAGTTTTATAGTATTTCTGTTAACTTTCCTTTTTATTCAATGATTTAGTTTTCTTTATTTTTTTAATTTTATTGTTTGTCTTTTGCTGTTCTTTTCCCCCCTTTTTCTATTTTCTTCTATTTATTTGTGTAGTTTCATAGTATTTCTGTTAACTTTCATCTTTGTTTAATAATTTAGTTTTCTTTTTTTTATTTCATTGTTTGTCTTTTACTGTTCTTTTCCCCCTTTTTTCTGTATTTCTATTCGTAATCTTCCACTTTTCCTTTGTTTCTATTTCCTCTTTTTATGTGTATAGTTTTGTACTTCTTCTGTTAAGTTTCCTTTTTTATTTAAAATTTTACTTTTCTTTTTTTTTAATTACATTGTTTGTCTTTTACTGTCCTTTTCCCCCTTTTTTCAGTTTTTCTATCATTAATCTTCCACTTTTCCTTTATTTCTATTTCCTCTTTTTATTTGTACAGTTTTAGACTTTTCAGTTAAGTTTCCTCTTTATTTAATAATTTAGTTTTCTTCATTTTTTTATTTTCATTGTTTGTCTTTTACTCTTCTTTTCACCCTTTTTTTCTGTTTATCTACCAGTAATCTTCCACTTTTCCTTTATTTCTATTTCCTCGTTTTATGTGAATAGTTTTATACTTTTCTGTTAAGTTTCCACTTTCCTCTAATGTCATGTATGTTGTCTGTTCCTTTTCCGCTCTATTTTCTATTTTCTTCTTTTTATGTGTGTAGTTTTATAGTATTTCT
Source organism: Centropristis striata (assembly GCF_030273125.1). Classification (NCBI taxonomy): domain Eukaryota; kingdom Metazoa; phylum Chordata; class Actinopteri; order Perciformes; family Serranidae; genus Centropristis; species Centropristis striata. The sequence goes on from NC_081523.1 coordinate 25,686,662, forward strand.
GTTAACTTTCCTTTTTATTTAATGATTTAATTTTCTTTATTTTTTCAATTTTATTGTTTGTCTTTTACTGTTCTTTTCCCCCTTTTTTCTGTATTTCTATTCTTTATCTTCCACTTTTCCTTTATTTCTATTTCCTCTTTTTATTTGTACAGTTTTATACTTTTCAGTTAAGTTTCCTCTTTCCTCCAATGTCATGTGTGTTGTCAGCCCGTCCAAATGTATAAAACACCCACAAACAGTATGACAGAGTTAAACAGGACAGGAAGACAGAGTATGAATAGAGAGAAATTCAACACATGTGAGGAGAGGAAAGGAGGAAAAAAAAAAAAAACCTCAGTAGCATAAGCATAATACACTTCACCACATGAACAGACTTATAAGGCCTAATAGTAAATAAATATAATGTTTAGGCTGGGGCCCAATAATGAACTAAAATAAAATGTTTTATGCTTTTCTGTTAACTTTCCTCTTTGCTCTAATGTAATGTATGTTGTCTTTTACTGTTCTTTTCCCCCTTTTTTCTATTTTCTTCTTTTTATGTGTGTAGTTTTATAGTATTTCTGTTAAGTTTCCTTTTTATTTAATTATTTAGTTTTCTGTTTTTTTATATCATTGTTTGTCTTTTACTGTTCTTTTTTTCCCTTTTTTCTGTATTTCTCTTCTTAATCTTCCACTTTTCCTTTATTTCTATTTCCTCTTTTTATTTGTACAGTTTTATACTTTTCAGTTAAGTTTCCTCTTTATTTAATAATTTAGTTTTCTTCATATTTTTATTTTCATTGTTTGTCTTTTACTCTTCTTTTCACCCTTTTTTTCAGTTTTTCTATCATTAATCTTCCACTTTTCCTTTATTTCTATTTCCTCTTTTTGTTTGTACAGTTTTATACTTTTCTGTTAAGTTTCCTCTTTATTTAATAATTTAGTTTTCTTCATTTTTTTATTTTCATTGTTTGTCTTTTACTCTTCTTTTCCCCCTTTTTTTCTGTTTTTCTATCATTTATCTTCCACTTTTCCTTTATTTCTATTTCCTCTTTTTATGTGAATAGTTTTATACGTTTCTGTTAAGTTTCCTCTTTCCTCTAATGTCATGTATGTTGTCTGTTCCTTTTCCGCTCTATTTTCTATTTTCTTCTTTTTATGTGTGTAGTTTTATAGTATTTCTGTTAACTTTCCTTTTTATTCAATGATTTAGTTTTCTTTATTTTTTTAATTTTATTGTTTGTCTTTTGCTGTTCTTTTCCCCCCTTTTTCTATTTTCTTCTATTTATTTGTGTAGTTTCATAGTATTTCTGTTAACTTTCATCTTTGTTTAATAATTTAGTTTTCTTTTTTTTATTTCATTGTTTGTCTTTTACTGTTCTTTTCCCCCTTTTTTCTGTATTTCTATTCGTAATCTTCCACTTTTCCTTTGTTTCTATTTCCTCTTTTTATGTGTATAGTTTTGTACTTCTTCTGTTAAGTTTCCTTTTTTATTTAAAATTTTACTTTTCTTTTTTTTTAATTACATTGTTTGTCTTTTACTGTCCTTTTCCCCCTTTTTTCAGTTTTTCTATCATTAATCTTCCACTTTTCCTTTATTTCTATTTCCTCTTTTTATTTGTACAGTTTTAGACTTTTCAGTTAAGTTTCCTCTTTATTTAATAATTTAGTTTTCTTCATTTTTTTATTTTCATTGTTTGTCTTTTACTCTTCTTTTCACCCTTTTTTTCTGTTTATCTACCAGTAATCTTCCACTTTTCCTTTATTTCTATTTCCTCGTTTTATGTGAATAGTTTTATACTTTTCTGTTAAGTTTCCACTTTCCTCTAATGTCATGTATGTTGTCTGTTCCTTTTCCGCTCTATTTTCTATTTTCTTCTTTTTATGTGTGTAGTTTTATAGTATTTCTGTTAACTTTCCTTTTTATTTAATGATTTAATTTTCTTTATTTTTTCAATTTTATTGTTTGTCTTTTACTGTTCTTTTCCCCCTTTTTTCTGTATTTCTATTCTTTATCTTCCACTTTTCCTTTATTTCTATTTCCTCTTTTTATTTGTACAGTTTTATACTTTTCAGTTAAGTTTCCTCTTTCCTCCAATGTCATGTGTGTTGTCAGCCCGTCCAAATGTATAAAACACCCACAAACAGTATGACAGAGTTAAACAGGACAGGAAGACAGAGTATGAATAGAGAGAAATTCAACACATGTGAGGAGAGGAAAGGAGGAAAAAAAAAAAAAACCTCAGTAGCATAAGCATAATACACTTCACCACATGAACAGACTTATAAGGCCTAATAGTAAATAAATATAATGTTTAGGCTGGGGCCCAATAATGAACTAAAATAAAATGTTTTATGCTTTTCTGTTAACTTTCCTCTTTGCTCTAATGTAATGTATGTTGTCTTTTACTGTTCTTTTCCCCCTTTTTTCTATTTTCTTCTTTTTATGTGTGTAGTTTTATAGTATTTCTGTTAAGTTTCCTTTTTATTTAATTATTTAGTTTTCTGTTTTTTTATTTCATTGTTTGTCTTTTACTGTTCTTTTTTTCCCTTTTTTCTGTATTTCTATTCTTAATCTTCCACTTTTCCTTTATTTCTATTTCCTCTTTTTATTTTTACAGTTTTATACTTTTCAGTTAAGTTTCCTCTTTATTTAATAATTTAGTTTTCTTCATATTTTTATTTTCATTGTTTGTCTTTTACTCTTCTTTTCACCCTTTTTTTCAGTTTTTCTATCATTAATCTTCCACTTTTCCTTTATTTCTATTTCCTCTTTTTGTTTGTACAGTTTTATACTTTTCTGTTAAGTTTCCTCTTTATTTAATAATTTAGTTTTCTTCATTTTTTTATTTTCATTGTTTGTCTTTTACTCTTCTTTTCCCCCTTTTTTTCTGTTTTTCTATCATTTATCTTCCACTTTTCCTTTATTTCTATTTCCTCTTTTTATGTGAATAGTTTTATACTTTTCTGTTAAGTTTCCTCTTTCCTCTAATGTCATGTATGTTGTCTGTTCCTTTTCCGCTCTATTTTCTATTTTCTTCTTTTTATGTGTGTAGTTTTATAGTATTTCTGTTAACTTTCCTTTTTATTCAATGATTTAGTTTTCTTTATTTTTTTAATTTTATTGTTTGTCTTTTGCTGTTCTTTTCCCCCCTTTTTCTATTTTCTTCTATTTATGCGTGTAGTTTCATAGCATTTCTGTTAACTTTCATCTTTGTTTAATAATTTAGTTTTCTTTTTTTTATTTCATTGTTTGTCTTTTAATCTTCTTTTCCCCCTTTTTTCTGTATTTCTATTCTTAATCTTCCACTTTTCCTTTATTTCTATTTCCTCTTTTTATGTGTATAGTTTTGTACTTCTTCTGTTAAGTTTCCTTTTTTATTTAAAATTTTACTTTTCTTTATTTTTTTAATTACATTGTTTGTCTTTTACTGTCCTTTTCCCCCTTTTTTCAGTTTTTCTATCATTAATCTTCCACTTTTCCTTTATTTCTATTTCCTCTTTTTATTTGTACAGTTTTAGACTTTTCAGTTAAGTTTCCTCTTTATTTAATAATTTAGTTTTCTTCATTTTTTTATTTTCATTGTTTGTCTTTTACTCTTCTTTTCCCCCTTTTTTTCTGTTTTTCTATCATTAATCTTCCACTTTTCCTTTATTTCTATTTCCTCTTTTTATGTGAATAGTTTTATACTTTTCTGTTAAGTTTCCTCTTTCCTCTAATGTCATGTATGTTGTCTGTTCCTTTTCCGCTCTATTTTCTATTTTCTTCTTTTTATGTGTGTAGTTTTATAGTATTTCTGTTAACTTTCCTTTTTATTTAATGATTTAATTTTCTTTATTTTTTCAATTTTATTGTTTGTCTTTTACTGTTCTTTTCCCCGTTTTGTCTATTTTCTTCTATTTATGTGTGTAGTTTTGTAGTATTTCTGTTAAGTTTCCTTTTTATTTAATGATTTAGTTTTCTTTTTTTATTTCATTGTTTATCTTTTACTGTTCTTTTCCCCCTTTTTTCTGTATTTCTATTCTTTATCTTCCACTTTTCCTTTATTTCTATTTCCTCTTTTTATTTGTACAGTTTTATACTTTTCAGTTAAGTTTCCTCTTTCCTCCAATGTCATGTGTGTTGTCAGCCCGTCCAAATGTATAAAACACCCACAAACAGTATGACAGAGTTAAACAGGACAGGAAGACAGAGTATGAATAGAGAGAAATTCAACACATGTGAGGAGAGGAAAGGAGGAAAAAAAAAAAAAACCTCAGTAGCATAAGCATAATACACTTCACCACATGAACAGACTTATAAGGCCTAATAGTAAATAAATATAATGTTTAGGCTGGGGCCCAATAATGAACTAAAATAAAATGTTTTATGCTTTTCTGTTAACTTTCCTCTTTGCTCTAATGTAATGTATGTTGTCTTTTACTGTTCTTTTCCCCCTTTTTTCTATTTTCTTCTTTTTATGTGTGTAGTTTTATAGTATTTCTGTTAAGTTTCCTTTTTATTTAATTATTTAGTTTTCTGTTTTTTTTATTTCATTGTTTGTCTTTTACTGTACTTTTTTTCCCTTTTTTCTGTATTTCTCTTCTTAATCTTCCACTTTTCCTTTATTTCTATTTCCTCTTTTTATTTTTACAGTTTTATACTTTTCAGTTAAGTTTCCTCTTTATTTAATAATTTAGTTTTCTTCATATTTTTATTTTCATTGTTTGTCTTTTACTCTTCTTTTCACCCTTTTTTTCAGTTTTTCTATCATTAATCTTCCACTTTTCCTTTATTTCTATTTCCTCTTTTTGTTTGTACAGTTTTATACTTTTCTGTTAAGTTTTCTCTTTATTTAATAATTTAGTTTTCTTCATTTTTTTATTTTCATTGTTTGTCTTTTACTCTTCTTTTCCCCCTTTTTTTCTGTTTTTCTATCATTTATCTTCCACTTTTCCTTTATTTCTATTTCCTCTTTTTATGTGAATAGTTTTATACGTTTCTGTTAAGTTTCCTCTTTCCTCTAATGTCATGTATGTTGTCTGTTCCTTTTCCGCTCTATTTTCTATTTTCTTCTTTTTATGTGTGTAGTTTTATAGTATTTCTGTTAACTTTCCTTTTTATTCAATGATTTAGTTTTCTTTATTTTTTTAATTTTATTGTTTGTCTTTTGCTGTTCTTTTCCCCCCTTTTTCTATTTTCTTCTATTTATGTGTGTAGTTTCATAGTATTTCTGTTGACTTTCATCTTTGTTTAATAATTTAGTTTTCTTTTTTTTATTTCATTGTTTGTCTTTTAATCTTCTTTTCCCCCTTTTTTCTGTATTTCTATTCTTAATCTTCCACTTTTCCTTTATTTCTATTTCCTCTTTTTATGTGTATAGTTTTGTACTTCTTCTGTTAAGTTTCCTTTTTTATTTAAAATTTTACTTTTCTTTATTTTTTTAATTACATTGTTTGTCTTTTACTGTCCTTTTCCCCCTTTTTTCAGTTTTTCTATCATTAATCTTCCACTTTTCCTTTATTTCTATTTCCTCTTTTTATTTGTACAGTTTTAGACTTTTCAGTTAAGTTTCCTCTTTATTTAATAATTTAGTTTTCTTCATTTTTTTATTTTCATTGTTTGTCTTTTACTCTTCTTTTCCCCCTTTTTTTCTGTTTTTCTATCATTAATCTTCCACTTTTCCTTTATTTCTATTTCCTCTTTTTATGTGAATAGTTTTATACTTTTCTGTTAAGTTTCCTCTTTCCTCTAATGTCATGTATGTTGTCTGTTCCTTTTCCCCTCTATTTTCTATTTTCTATTTTCTTCTATTTATGTGTGTAGTTTTGTAGTATTTCTGTTAACTTTCATCTTTGTTTAATAATTTAGTTTTCCTTTTTTTATTTCATTGTTTGTCTTTTACTGTTCTTTTCCCCCTTTTTTCTGTATTTCTATTCTTAATCTTCCACTTTTCCTTTATTTCTATTTCCTCTTTTTATTTGTACAGTTTTATACTTTTCAGTTAAGTTTCCTCTTTCCTCCAATGTCATGTGTGTTGTCAGCCCGTCCAAATGTATAAAACACCCACAAACAGTATGACAGAGTTAAACAGGACAGGAAGACAGAGTATGAATAGAGAGAAATTCAACACATGTGAGGAGAGGAAAGGAGGAAAAAAAAAAAAAACCTCAGTAGCATAAGCATAATACACTTCACCACATGAACAGACTTATAAGGCCTAATAGTAAATAAATATAATGTTTAGGCTGGGGCCCAATAATGAACTAAAATAAAATGTTTTATGCTTTTCTGTTAACTTTCCTCTTTGCTCTAATGTAATGTATGTTGTCTTTTACTGTTCTTTTCCCCCTTTTTTCTATTTTCTTCTTTTTATGTGTGTAGTTTTATAGTATTTCTGTTAAGTTTCCTTTTTATTTAATTATTTAGTTTTCTGTTTTTTTTATTTCATTGTTTGTCTTTTACTGTTCTTTTTTTCCCTTTTTTCTGTATTTCTCTTCTTAATCTTCCACTTTTCCTTTATTTCTATTTCCTCTTTTTATTTGTACAGTTTTATACTTTTCAGTTAAGTTTCCTCTTTATTTAATAATTTAGTTTTCTTCATATTTTTATTTTCATTGTTTGTCTTTTACTCTTCTTTTCACCCTTTTTTTCAGTTTTTCTATCATTAATCTTCCACTTTTCCTTTATTTCTATTTCCTCTTTTTGTTTGTACAGTTTTATACTTTTCTGTTAAGTTTCCTCTTTATTTAATAATTTAGTTTTCTTCATTTTTTTATTTTCATTGTTTGTCTTTTACTCTTCTTTTCCCCCTTTTTTTCTGTTTTTCTATCATTTATCTTCCACTTTTCCTTTATTTCTATTTCCTCTTTTTATGTGAATAGTTTTATACGTTTCTGTTAAGTTTCCTCTTTCCTCTAATGTCATGTATGTTGTCTGTTCCTTTTCCGCTCTATTTTCTATTTTCTTCTTTTTATGTGTGTAGTTTTATAGTATTTCTGTTAACTTTCCTTTTTATTCAATGATTTAGTTTTCTTTATTTTTTTAATTTTATTGTTTGTCTTTTGCTGTTCTTTTCCCCCCTTTTTCTATTTTCTTCTATTTATTTGTGTAGTTTCATAGTATTTCTGTTAACTTTCATCTTTGTTTAATAATTTAGTTTTCTTTTTTTTATTTCATTGTTTGTCTTTTACTGTTCTTTTCCCCCTTTTTTCTGTATTTCTATTCGTAATCTTCCACTTTTCCTTTGTTTCTATTTCCTCTTTTTATGTGTATAGTTTTGTACTTCTTCTGTTAAGTTTCCTTTTTTATTTAAAATTTTACTTTTCTTTTTTTTTAATTACATTGTTTGTCTTTTACTGTCCTTTTCCCCCTTTTTTCAGTTTTTCTATCATTAATCTTCCACTTTTCCTTTATTTCTATTTCCTCTTTTTATTTGTACAGTTTTAGACTTTTCAGTTAAGTTTCCTCTTTATTTAATAATTTAGTTTTCTTCATTTTTTTATTTTCATTGTTTGTCTTTTACTCTTCTTTTCACCCTTTTTTTCTGTTTATCTACCAGTAATCTTCCACTTTTCCTTTATTTCTATTTCCTCGTTTTATGTGAATAGTTTTATACTTTTCTGTTAAGTTTCCACTTTCCTCTAATGTCATGTATGTTGTCTGTTCCTTTTCCGCTCTATTTTCTATTTTCTTCTTTTTATGTGTGTAGTTTTATAGTATTTCTGTTAACTTTCCTTTTTATTTAATGATTTAATTTTCTTTATTTTTTCAATTTTATTGTTTGTCTTTTACTGTTCTTTTCCCCCTTTTTTCTGTATTTCTATTCTTTATCTTCCACTTTTCCTTTATTTCTATTTCCTCTTTTTATTTGTACAGTTTTATACTTTTCAGTTAAGTTTCCTCTTTCCTCCAATGTCATGTGTGTTGTCAGCCCGTCCAAATGTATAAAACACCCACAAACAGTATGACAGAGTTAAACAGGACAGGAAGACAGAGTATGAATAGAGAGAAATTCAACACATGTGAGGAGAGGAAAGGAGGAAAAAAAAAAAAAAACCTCAGTAGCATAAGCATAATACACTTCACCACATGAACAGACTTATAAGGCCTAATAGTAAATAAATATAATGTTTAGGCTGGGGCCCAATAATGAACTAAAATAAAATGTTTTATGCTTTTCTGTTAACTTTCCTCTTTGCTCTAATGTAATGTATGTTGTCTTTTACTGTTCCTTTCCCCCTTTTTTCTATTTTCTTCTTTTTATGTGTGTAGTTTTATAGTATTTCTGTTAAGTTTCCTTTTTATTTAATTATTTAGTTTTCTGTTTTTTTATTTCATTGTTTGTCTTTTACTGTTCTTTTTTTCCCTTTTTTCTGTATTTCTATTCTTAATCTTCCACTTTTCCTTTATTTCTATTTCCTCTTTTTATTTTTACAGTTTTATACTTTTCAGTTAAGTTTCCTCTTTATTTAATAATTTAGTTTTCTTCATATTTTTATTTTCATTGTTTGTCTTTTACTCTTCTTTTCACCCTTTTTTTCAGTTTTTCTATCATTAATCTTCCACTTTTCCTTTATTTCTATTTCCTCTTTTTGTTTGTACAGTTTTATACTTTTCTGTTAAGTTTCCTCTTTATTTAATAATTTAGTTTTCTTCATTTTTTTATTTTCATTGTTTGTCTTTTACTCTTCTTTTCCCCCTTTTTTTCTGTTTTTCTATCATTTATCTTCCACTTTTCCTTTATTTCTATTTCCTCTTTTTATGTGAATAGTTTTATACTTTTCTGTTAAGTTTCCTCTTTCCTCTAATGTCATGTATGTTGTCTGTTCCTTTTCTGCTCTATTTTCTATTTTCTTCTTTTTATGTGTGTAGTTTTATAGTATTTCTGTTAACTTTCCTTTTTATTCAATGATTTAGTTTTCTTTATTTTTTTAATTTTATTGTTTGTCTTTTGCTGTTCTTTTCCCCCCTTTTTCTATTTTCTTCTATTTATGCGTGTAGTTTCATAGCATTTCTGTTAACTTTCATCTTTGTTTAATAATTTAGTTTTCTTTTTTTTATTTCATTGTTTGTCTTTTAATCTTCTTTTCCCCCTTTTTTCTGTATTTCTATTCTTAATCTTCCACTTTTCCTTTATTTCTATTTCCTCTTTTTATGTGTATAGTTTTGTACTTCTTCTGTTAAGTTTCCTTTTTTATTTAAAATTTTACTTTTCTTTATTTTTTTAATTACATTGTTTGTCTTTTACTGTCCTTTTCCCCCTTTTTTGAGTTTTTCTATCATTAATCTTCCACTTTTCCTTTATTTCTATTTCCTCTTTTTATTTGTACAGTTTTAGACTTTTCAGTTAAGTTTCCTCTTTATTTAATAATTTAGTTTTCTTCATTTTTTTATTTTCATTGTTTGTCTTTTACTCTTCTTTTCCCCCTTTTTTTCTGTTTTTCTATCATTAATCTTCCACTTTTCCTTTATTTCTATTTCCTCTTTTTATGTGAATAGTTTTATACTTTTCTGTTAAGTTTCCTCTTTCCTCTAATGTCATGTATGTTGTCTGTTCCTTTTCCGCTCTATTTTCTATTTTCTTCTTTTTATGTGTGTAGTTTTATAGTATTTCTGTTAACTTTCCTTTTTATTTAATGATTTAATTTTCTTTATTTTTTCAATTTTATTGTTTGTCTTTTACTGTTCTTTTCCCCGTTTTGTCTATTTTCTTCTATTTATGTGTGTAGTTTTATAGTATTTCTGTTAAGTTTCCTTTTTATTTAATGATTTAGTTTTCTTTTTTTATTTCATTGTTTATCTTTTACTGTTCTTTTCCCCCTTTTTTCTGTATTTCTATTCTTTATCTTCCACTTTTCCTTTATTTCTATTTCCTCTTTTTATTTGTACAGTTTTATACTTTTCAGTTAAGTTTCCTCTTTCCTCCAATGTCATGTGTGTTGTCAGCCCGTCCAAATGTATAAAACACCCACAAACAGTATGACAGAGTTAAACAGGACAGGAAGACAGAGTATGAATAGAGAGAAATTCAACACATGTGAGGAGAGGAAAGGAGGAAAAAAAAAAAAAACCTCAGTAGCATAAGCATAATACACTTCACCACATGAACAGACTTATAAGGCCTAATAGTAAATAAATATAATGTTTAGGCTGGGGCCCAATAATGAACTAAAATAAAATGTTTTATGCTTTTCTGTTAACTTTCCTCTTTGCTCTAATGTAATGTATGTTGTCTTTTACTGTTCTTTTCCCCCTTTTTTCTATTTTCTTCTTTTTATGTGTGTAGTTTTATAGTATTTCTGTTAAGTTTCCTTTTTATTTAATTATTTAGTTTTCTGTTTTTTTTATTTCATTGTTTGTCTTTTACTGTTCTTTTTTTCCCTTTTTTCTGTATTTCTATTCTTAATCTTCCACTTTTCCTTTATTTCTATTTCCTCTTTTTATTTTTACAGTTTTATACTTTTCAGTTAAGTTTCCTCTTTATTTAATAATTTAGTTTTCTTCATATTTTTATTTTCATTGTTTGTCTTTTACTCTTCTTTTCACCCTTTTTTTCAGTTTTTCTATCATTAATCTTCCACTTTTCCTTTATTTCTATTTCCTCTTTTTGTTTGTACAGTTTTATACTTTTCTGTTAAGTTTCCTCTTTATTTAATAATTTAGTTTTCTTCATTTTTTTATTTTCATTGTTTGTCTTTTACTCTTCTTTTCCCCCTTTTTTTCTGTTTTTCTATCATTTATCTTCCACTTTTCCTTTATTTCTATTTCCTCTTTTTATGTGAATAGTTTTATACGTTTCTGTTAAGTTTCCTCTTTCCTCTAATGTCATGTATGTTGTCTGTTCCTTTTCCGCTCTATTTTCTATTTTCTTCTTTTTATGTGTGTAGTTTTATAGTATTTCTGTTAACTTTCCTTTTTATTCAATGATTTAGTTTTCTTTATTTTTTTAATTTTATTGTTTGTCTTTTGCTGTTCTTTTCCCCCCTTTTTCTATTTTCTTCTATTTATTTGTGTAGTTTCATAGTATTTCTGTTAACTTTCATCTTTGTTTAATAATTTAGTTTTCTTTTTTTTATTTCATTGTTTGTCTTTTACTGTTCTTTTCCCCCTTTTTTCTGTATTTCTATTCTTAATCTTCCACTTTTCCTTTATTTCTATTTCCTCTTTTTATGTGTATAGTTTTGTACTTCTTCTGTTAAGTTTCCTTTTTTATTTAAAATTTTACTTTTCTTTATTTTTTTAATTACATTGTTTGTCTTTTACTGTCCTTTTCCCCCTTTTTTCAGTTTTTCTATCATTAATCTTCCACTTTTCCTTTATTTCTATTTCCTCTTTTTATTTGTACAGTTTTAGACTTTTCAGTTAACTTTCCTCTTTATTTAATAATTTAGTTTTCTTCATTTTTTTATTTTCATTGTTTGTCTTTTACTCTTCTTTTCCCCCTTTTTTTCTGTTTTTCTATCATTAATCTTCCACTTTTCCTTTATTTCTATTTCCTCTTTTTATGTGAATAGTTTTATACTTTTCTGTTAAGTTTCCTCTTTCCTCTAATGTCATGTATGTTGTCTGTTCCTTTTCCCCTCTATTTTCTATTTTCTATTTTCTTCTATTTATGTGTGTAGTTTTGTAGTATTTCTGTTAACTTTCATCTTTGTTTAATAATTTAGTTTTCCTTTTTTTATTTCATTGTTTGTCTTTTACTGTTCTTTTCCCCCTTTTTTCTGTATTTCTATTCTTAATCTTCCACTTTTCCTTTATTTCTATTTCCTCTTTTTATTTGTACAGTTTTATACTTTTCAGTTAAGTTTCCTCTTTCCTCCAATGTCATGTGTGTTGTCAGCCCGTCCAAATGTATAAAACACCCACAAACAGTATGACAGAGTTAAACAGGACAGGAAGACAGAGTATGAATAGAGAGAAATTCAACACATGTGAGGAGAGGAAAGGAGGAAAAAAAAAAAAAAACCTCAGTAGCATAAGCATAATACACTTCACCACATGAACAGACTTATAAGGCCTAATAGTAAATAAATATAATGTTTAGGCTGGGGCCCAATAATGAACTAAAATAAAATGTTTTATGCTTTTCTGTTAACTTTCCTCTTTGCTCTAATGTAATGTATGTTGTCTTTTACTGTTCTTTTCCCCCTTTTTTCTATTTTCTTCTTTTTATGTGTGTAGTTTTATAGTATTTCTGTTAAGTTTCCTTTTTATTTAATTATTTAGTTTTCTGTTTTTTTTATTTCATTGTTTGTCTTTTACTGTTCTTTTTTTCCCTTTTTTCTGTATTTCTCTTCTTAATCTTCCACTTTTCCTTTATTTCTATTTCCTCTTTTTATTTGTACAGTTTTATACTTTTCAGTTAAGTTTCCTCTTTATTTAATAATTTAGTTTTCTTCATATTTTTATTTTCATTGTTTGTCTTTTACTCTTCTTTTCACCCTTTTTTTCAGTTTTTCTATCATTAATCTTCCACTTTTCCTTTATTTCTATTTCCTCTTTTTGTTTGTACAGTTTTATACTTTTCTGTTAAGTTTCCTCTTTATTTAATAATTTAGTTTTCTTCATTTTTTTATTTTCATTGTTTGTCTTTTACTCTTCTTTTCCCCCTTTTTTTCTGTTTTTCTATCATTTATCTTCCACTTTTCCTTTATTTCTATTTCCTCTTTTTATGTGAATAGTTTTATACGTTTCTGTTAAGTTTCCTCTTTCCTCTAATGTCATGTATGTTGTCTGTTCCTTTTCCGCTCTATTTTCTATTTTCTTCTTTTTATGTGTGTAGTTTTATAGTATTTCTGTTAACTTTCCTTTTTATTCAATGATTTAGTTTTCTTTATTTTTTTAATTTTATTGTTTGTCTTTTGCTGTTCTTTTCCCCCCTTTTTCTATTTTCTTCTATTTATTTGTGTAGTTTCATAGTATTTCTGTTAACTTTCATCTTTGTTTAATAATTTAGTTTTCTTTTTTTTATTTCATTGTTTGTCTTTTACTGTTCTTTTCCCCTTTTTTCTGTATTTCTATTCGTAATCTTCCACTTTTCCTTTGTTTCTATTTCCTCTTTTTATGTGTATAGTTTTGTACTTCTTCTGTTAAGTTTCCTTTTTTATTTAAAATTTTACTTTTCTTTTTTTTTAATTACATTGTTTGTCTTTTACTGTCCTTTTCCCCCTTTTTTCAGTTTTTCTATCATTAATCTTCCACTTTTCCTTTATTTCTATTTCCTCTTTTTATTTGTACAGTTTTAGACTTTTCAGTTAAGTTTCCTCTTTATTTAATAATTTAGTTTTCTTCATTTTTTTATTTTCATTGTTTGTCTTTTACTCTTCTTTTCACCCTTTTTTTCTGTTTATCTACCAGTAATCTTCCACTTTTCCTTTATTTCTATTTCCTCGTTTTATGTGAATAGTTTTATACTTTTCTGTTAAGTTTCCACTTTCCTCTAATGTCATGTATGTTGTCTGTTCCTTTTCCGCTCTATTTTCTATTTTCTTCTTTTTATGTGTGTAGTTTTATAGTATTTCTGTTAACTTTCCTTTTTATTTAATGATTTAATTTTCTTTATTTTTTCAATTTTATTGTTTGTCTTTTACTGTTCTTTTCCCCCTTTTTTCTGTATTTCTATTCTTTATCTTCCCCTTTTCCTTTATTTCTATTTCCTCTTTTTATTTGTACAGTTTTATACTTTTCAGTTAAGTTTCCTCTTTCCTCCAATGTCATGTGTGTTGTCAGCCCGTCCAAATGTATAAAACACCCACAAACAGTATGACAGAGTTAAACAGGACAGGAAGACAGAGTATGAATAGAGAGAAATTCAACACATGTGAGGAGAGGAAAGGAGGAAAAAAAAAAAAAACCTCAGTAGCATAAGCATAATACACTTCACCACATGAACAGACTTATAAGGCCTAATAGTAAATAAATATAATGTTTAGGCTGGGGCCCAATAATGAACTAAAATAAAATGTTTTATGCTTTTCTGTTAACTTTCCTCTTTGCTCTAATGTAATGTATGTTGTCTTTTACTGTTCTTTTCCCCCTTTTTTCTATTTTCTTCTTTTTATGTGTGTAGTTTTATAGTATTTCTGTTAAGTTTCCTTTTTATTTAATTATTTAGTTTTCTGTTTTTTTTATTTCATTGTTTGTCTTTTACTGTTCTTTTTTTCCCTTTTTTCTGTATTTCTCTTCTTAATCTTCCACTTTTCCTTTATTTCTATTTCCTCTTTTTATTTGTACAGTTTTATACTTTTCAGTTAAGTTTCCTCTTTATTTAATAATTTAGTTTTCTTCATATTTTTATTTTCATTGTTTGTCTTTTACTCTTCTTTTCACCCTTTTTTTCAGTTTTTCTATCATTAATCTTCCACTTTTCCTTTATTTCTATTTCCTCTTTTTGTTTGTACAGTTTTATACTTTTCTGTTAAGTTTCCTCTTTATTTAATAATTTAGTTTTCTTCATTTTTTTATTTTCATTGTTTGTCTTTTTACTCTTCTTTTCCCCCTTTTTTTCTGTTTTTCTATCATTTATCTTCCACTTTTCCTTTATTTCTATTTCCTCTTTTTATGTGAATAGTTTTATACTTTTCTGTTAAGTTTCCTCTTTCCTCTAATGTCATGTATGTTGTCTGTTCCTTTTCCGCTCTATTTTCTATTTTCTTCTTTTTATGTGTGTAGTTTTATAGTATTTCTGTTAACTTTCCTTTTTATTCAATTATTTAGTTTTCTTTATTTTTTTAATTTTATTGTTTGTCTTTTGCTGTTCTTTTCCCCCCCTTTTTCTATTTTCTTCTATTTATGTGTAGTTTCATAGTATTTCTGTTGACTTTCATCTTTGTTTAATAATTTAGTTTTCTTTTTTTTATTTCATTGTTTGTCTTTTAATCTTCTTTTCCCCCTTTTTTCTGTATTTCTATTCTTAATCTTCCACTTTTCCTTTGTTTCTATTTCCTCTTTTTATGTGTATAGTTTTGTACTTCTTCTGTTAAGTTTCCTTTTTTATTTAAAATTTTACTTTTCTTTTTTTTTTAATTACATTGTTTGTCTTTTACTGTCCTTTTCCCCCTTTTTTCAGTTTTTCTATCATTAATCTTCCACTTTTCCTTTATTTCTATTTCCTCTTTTTATTTGTACAGTTTTAGACTTTTCAGTTAAGTTTCCTCTTTATTTAATGATTTAGTTTTCTTCATTTTTTTATTTTCATTGTTTGTCTTTTACTCTTCTTTTCACCCTTTTTTTCTGTTTATCTACCAGTAATCTTCCACATTTCCTTTATTTCTATTTCCTCGTTTTATGTGAATAGTTTTATACTTTTCTGTTAAGTTTCCTCTTTCCTCTAATGTCATGTATGTTGTCTGTTCCTTTTCCGCTCTATTTTCTATTTTCTTCTTTTTATGTGTGTAGTTTTATAGTATTTCTGTTAAATTTCCTTTTTATTTAATGATTTAATTTTCTTTATTTTTTCAATTTTATTGTTTGTCTTTTACTGTTCTTTTCCCCCTTTTTTCTGTATTTCTATTCTTTATCTTCCACTTTTCCTTTATTTCTATTTCCTCTTTTTATTTGTACAGTTTTATACTTTTCAGTTAAGTTTCCTCTTTCCTCCAATGTCATGTGTGTTGTCAGCCCGTCCAAATGTATAAAACACCCACAAACAGTATGACAGAGTTAAACAGGACAGGAAGACAGAGTATGAATAGAGAGAAATTCAACACATGTGAGGAGAGGAAAGGAGGAAAAAAAAAAAAAAACCTCAGTAGCATAAGCATAATACACTTCACCACATGAACAGACTTATAAGGCCTAATAGTAACTAAATATAATGTTTAGGCTGGGGCCCAATA
Organism: Centropristis striata; assembly: GCF_030273125.1. Lineage (NCBI taxonomy): Eukaryota > Metazoa > Chordata > Actinopteri > Perciformes > Serranidae > Centropristis > Centropristis striata. The sequence continues at coordinate 25,702,460 of NC_081523.1, forward strand.
ATGAACTAAAATAAAATGTTTTATGCTTTTCTGTTAACTTTCCTCTTTGCTCTAATGTAATGTATGTTGTCTTTTACTGTTCCTTTCCCCCTTTTTTCTATTTTCTTCTTTTTATGTGTGTAGTTTTATAGTATTTCTGTTAAGTTTCCTTTTTATTTAATTATTTAGTTTTCTGTTTTTTTATTTCATTGTTTGTCTTTTACTGTTCTTTTTTTCCCTTTTTTCTGTATTTCTATTCTTAATCTTCCACTTTTCCTTTATTTCTATTTCCTCTTTTTATTTTTACAGTTTTATACTTTTCAGTTAAGTTTCCTCTTTATTTAATAATTTAGTTTTCTTCATATTTTTATTTTCATTGTTTGTCTTTTACTCTTCTTTTCACCCTTTTTTTCAGTTTTTCTATCATTAATCTTCCACTTTTCCTTTATTTCTATTTCCTCTTTTTGTTTGTACAGTTTTATACTTTTCTGTTAAGTTTCCTCTTTATTTAATAATTTAGTTTTCTTCATTTTTTTATTTTCATTGTTTGTCTTTTACTCTTCTTTTCCCCCTTTTTTTCTGTTTTTCTATCATTTATCTTCCACTTTTCCTTTATTTCTATTTCCTCTTTTTATGTGAATAGTTTTATACTTTTCTGTTAAGTTTCCTCTTTCCTCTAATGTCATGTATGTTGTCTGTTCCTTTTCTGCTCTATTTTCTATTTTCTTCTTTTTATGTGTGTAGTTTTATAGTATTTCTGTTAACTTTCCTTTTTATTCAATGATTTAGTTTTCTTTATTTTTTTAATTTTATTGTTTGTCTTTTGCTGTTCTTTTCCCCCCTTTTTCTATTTTCTTCTATTTATGCGTGTAGTTTCATAGCATTTCTGTTAACTTTCATCTTTGTTTAATAATTTAGTTTTCTTTTTTTTATTTCATTGTTTGTCTTTTAATCTTCTTTTCCCCCTTTTTTCTGTATTTCTATTCTTAATCTTCCACTTTTCCTTTATTTCTATTTCCTCTTTTTATGTGTATAGTTTTGTACTTCTTCTGTTAAGTTTCCTTTTTTATTTAAAATTTTACTTTTCTTTATTTTTTTAATTACATTGTTTGTCTTTTACTGTCCTTTTCCCCCTTTTTTCAGTTTTTCTATCATTAATCTTCCACTTTTCCTTTATTTCTATTTCCTCTTTTTATTTGTACAGTTTTAGACTTTTCAGTTAAGTTTCCTCTTTATTTAATAATTTAGTTTTCTTCATTTTTTTATTTTCATTGTTTGTCTTTTACTCTTCTTTTCCCCCTTTTTTTCTGTTTTTCTATCATTAATCTTCCACTTTTCCTTTATTTCTATTTCCTCTTTTTATGTGAATAGTTTTATACTTTTCTGTTAAGTTTCCTCTTTCCTCTAATGTCATGTATGTTGTCTGTTCCTTTTCCGCTCTATTTTCTATTTTCTTCTTTTTATGTGTGTAGTTTTATAGTATTTCTGTTAACTTTCCTTTTTATTTAATGATTTAATTTTCTTTATTTTTTCAATTTTATTGTTTGTCTTTTACTGTTCTTTTCCCCGTTTTGTCTATTTTCTTCTATTTATGTGTGTAGTTTTATAGTATTTCTGTTAAGTTTCCTTTTTATTTAATGATTTAGTTTTCTTTTTTTATTTCATTGTTTATCTTTTACTGTTCTTTTCCCCCTTTTTTCTGTATTTCTATTCTTTATCTTCCACTTTTCCTTTATTTCTATTTCCTCTTTTTATTTGTACAGTTTTATACTTTTCAGTTAAGTTTCCTCTTTCCTCCAATGTCATGTGTGTTGTCAGCCCGTCCAAATGTATAAAACACCCACAAACAGTATGACAGAGTTAAACAGGACAGGAAGACAGAGTATGAATAGAGAGAAATTCAACACATGTGAGGAGAGGAAAGGAGGAAAAAAAAAAAAAACCTCAGTAGCATAAGCATAATACACTTCACCACATGAACAGACTTATAAGGCCTAATAGTAAATAAATATAATGTTTAGGCTGGGGCCCAATAATGAACTAAAATAAAATGTTTTATGCTTTTCTGTTAACTTTCCTCTTTGCTCTAATGTAATGTATGTTGTCTTTTACTGTTCTTTTCCCCCTTTTTTCTATTTTCTTCTTTTTATGTGTGTAGTTTTATAGTATTTCTGTTAAGTTTCCTTTTTATTTAATTATTTAGTTTTCTGTTTTTTTTATTTCATTGTTTGTCTTTTACTGTTCTTTTTTTCCCTTTTTTCTGTATTTCTATTCTTAATCTTCCACTTTTCCTTTATTTCTATTTCCTCTTTTTATTTTTACAGTTTTATACTTTTCAGTTAAGTTTCCTCTTTATTTAATAATTTAGTTTTCTTCATATTTTTATTTTCATTGTTTGTCTTTTACTCTTCTTTTCACCCTTTTTTTCAGTTTTTCTATCATTAATCTTCCACTTTTCCTTTATTTCTATTTCCTCTTTTTGTTTGTACAGTTTTATACTTTTCTGTTAAGTTTCCTCTTTATTTAATAATTTAGTTTTCTTCATTTTTTTATTTTCATTGTTTGTCTTTTACTCTTCTTTTCCCCCTTTTTTTCTGTTTTTCTATCATTTATCTTCCACTTTTCCTTTATTTCTATTTCCTCTTTTTATGTGAATAGTTTTATACGTTTCTGTTAAGTTTCCTCTTTCCTCTAATGTCATGTATGTTGTCTGTTCCTTTTCCGCTCTATTTTCTATTTTCTTCTTTTTATGTGTGTAGTTTTATAGTATTTCTGTTAACTTTCCTTTTTATTCAATGATTTAGTTTTCTTTATTTTTTTAATTTTATTGTTTGTCTTTTGCTGTTCTTTTCCCCCCTTTTTCTATTTTCTTCTATTTATGTGTGTAGTTTCATAGTATTTCTGTTGACTTTCATCTTTGTTTAATAATTTAGTTTTCTTTTTTTTATTTCATTGTTTGTCTTTTAATCTTCTTTTCCCCCTTTTTTCTGTATTTCTATTCTTAATCTTCCACTTTTCCTTTATTTCTATTTCCTCTTTTTATGTGTATAGTTTTGTACTTCTTCTGTTAAGTTTCCTTTTTTATTTAAAATTTTACTTTTCTTTATTTTTTTAATTACATTGTTTGTCTTTTACTGTCCTTTTCCCCCTTTTTTCAGTTTTTCTATCATTAATCTTCCACTTTTCCTTTATTTCTATTTCCTCTTTTTATTTGTACAGTTTTAGACTTTTCAGTTAACTTTCCTCTTTATTTAATAATTTAGTTTTCTTCATTTTTTTATTTTCATTGTTTGTCTTTTACTCTTCTTTTCCCCCTTTTTTTCTGTTTTTCTATCATTAATCTTCCACTTTTCCTTTATTTCTATTTCCTCTTTTTATGTGAATAGTTTTATACTTTTCTGTTAAGTTTCCTCTTTCCTCTAATGTCATGTATGTTGTCTGTTCCTTTTCCCCTCTATTTTCTATTTTCTATTTTCTTCTATTTATGTGTGTAGTTTTGTAGTATTTCTGTTAACTTTCATCTTTGTTTAATAATTTAGTTTTCCTTTTTTTATTTCATTGTTTGTCTTTTACTGTTCTTTTCCCCCTTTTTTCTGTATTTCTATTCTTAATCTTCCACTTTTCCTTTATTTCTATTTCCTCTTTTTATTTGTACAGTTTTATACTTTTCAGTCAAGTTTCCTCTTTCCTCCAATGTCATGTGTGTTGTCAGCCCGTCCAAATGTATAAAACACCCACAAACAGTATGACAGAGTTAAACAGGACAGGAAGACAGAGTATGAATAGAGAGAAATTCAACACATGTGAGGAGAGGAAAGGAGGAAAAAAAAAAAAAACCTCAGTAGCATAAGCATAATACACTTCACCACATGAACAGACTTATAAGGCCTAATAGTAAATAAATATAATGTTTAGGCTGGGGCCCAATAATGAACTAAAATAAAATGTTTTATGCTTTTCTGTTAACTTTCCTCTTTGCTCTAATGTAATGTATGTTGTCTTTTACTGTTCTTTTCCCCCTTTTTTCTATTTTCTTCTTTTTATGTGTGTAGTTTTATAGTATTTCTGTTAAGTTTCCTTTTTATTTAATTATTTAGTTTTCTGTTTTTTTTATTTCATTGTTTGTCTTTTACTGTTCTTTTTTTCCCTTTTTTCTGTATTTCTCTTCTTAATCTTCCACTTTTCCTTTATTTCTATTTCCTCTTTTTATTTGTACAGTTTTATACTTTTCAGTTAAGTTTCCTCTTTATTTAATAATTTAGTTTTCTTCATATTTTTATTTTCATTGTTTGTCTTTTACTCTTCTTTTCACCCTTTTTTTCAGTTTTTCTATCATTAATCTTCCACTTTTCCTTTATTTCTATTTCCTCTTTTTGTTTGTACAGTTTTATACTTTTCTGTTAAGTTTCCTCTTTATTTAATAATTTAGTTTTCTTCATTTTTTTATTTTCATTGTTTGTCTTTTACTCTTCTTTTCCCCCTTTTTTTCTGTTTTTCTATCATTTATCTTCCACTTTTCCTTTATTTCTATTTCCTCTTTTTATGTGAATAGTTTTATACGTTTCTGTTAAGTTTCCTCTTTCCTCTAATGTCATGTATGTTGTCTGTTCCTTTTCCGCTCTATTTTCTATTTTCTTCTTTTTATGTGTGTAGTTTTATAGTATTTCTGTTAACTTTCCTTTTTATTCAATGATTTAGTTTTCTTTATTTTTTTAATTTTATTGTTTGTCTTTTGCTGTTCTTTTCCCCCCTTTTTCTATTTTCTTCTATTTATTTGTGTAGTTTCATAGTATTTCTGTTAACTTTCATCTTTGTTTAATAATTTAGTTTTCTTTTTTTTATTTCATTGTTTGTCTTTTACTGTTCTTTTCCCCCTTTTTTCTGTATTTCTATTCGTAATCTTCCACTTTTCCTTTGTTTCTATTTCCTCTTTTTATGTGTATAGTTTTGTACTTCTTCTGTTAAGTTTCCTTTTTTATTTAAAATTTTACTTTTCTTTTTTTTTAATTACATTGTTTGTCTTTTACTGTCCTTTTCCCCCTTTTTTCAGTTTTTCTATCATTAATCTTCCACTTTTCCTTTATTTCTATTTCCTCTTTTTATTTGTACAGTTTTAGACTTTTCAGTTAAGTTTCCTCTTTATTTAATAATTTAGTTTTCTTCATTTTTTTATTTTCATTGTTTGTCTTTTACTCTTCTTTTCACCCTTTTTTTCTGTTTATCTACCAGTAATCTTCCACTTTTCCTTTATTTCTATTTCCTCGTTTTATGTGAATAGTTTTATACTTTTCTGTTAAGTTTCCACTTTCCTCTAATGTCATGTATGTTGTCTGTTCCTTTTCCGCTCTATTTTCTATTTTCTTCTTTTTATGTGTGTAGTTTTATAGTATTTCTGTTAACTTTCCTTTTTATTTAATGATTTAATTTTCTTTATTTTTTCAATTTTATTGTTTGTCTTTTACTGTTCTTTTCCCCCTTTTTTCTGTATTTCTATTCTTTATCTTCCCCTTTTCCTTTATTTCTATTTCCTCTTTTTATTTGTACAGTTTTATACTTTTCAGTTAAGTTTCCTCTTTCCTCCAATGTCATGTGTGTTGTCAGCCCGTCCAAATGTATAAAACACCCACAAACAGTATGACAGAGTTAAACAGGACAGGAAGACAGAGTATGAATAGAGAGAAATTCAACACATGTGAGGAGAGGAAAGGAGGAAAAAAAAAAAAAACCTCAGTAGCATAAGCATAATACACTTCACCACATGAACAGACTTATAAGGCCTAATAGTAAATAAATATAATGTTTAGGCTGGGGCCCAATAATGAACTAAAATAAAATGTTTTATGCTTTTCTGTTAACTTTCCTCTTTGCTCTAATGTAATGTATGTTGTCTTTTACTGTTCTTTTCCCCCTTTTTTCTATTTTCTTCTTTTTATGTGTGTAGTTTTATAGTATTTCTGTTAAGTTTCCTTTTTATTTAATTATTTAGTTTTCTGTTTTTTTTATTTCATTGTTTGTCTTTTACTGTTCTTTTTTTCCCTTTTTTCTGTATTTCTCTTCTTAATCTTCCACTTTTCCTTTATTTCTATTTCCTCTTTTTATTTGTACAGTTTTATACTTTTCAGTTAAGTTTCCTCTTTATTTAATAATTTAGTTTTCTTCATATTTTTATTTTCATTGTTTGTCTTTTACTCTTCTTTTCACCCTTTTTTTCAGTTTTTCTATCATTAATCTTCCACTTTTCCTTTATTTCTATTTCCTCTTTTTGTTTGTACAGTTTTATACTTTTCTGTTAAGTTTCCTCTTTATTTAATAATTTAGTTTTCTTCATTTTTTTATTTTCATTGTTTGTCTTTTTACTCTTCTTTTCCCCCTTTTTTTCTGTTTTTCTATCATTTATCTTCCACTTTTCCTTTATTTCTATTTCCTCTTTTTATGTGAATAGTTTTATACTTTTCTGTTAAGTTTCCTCTTTCCTCTAATGTCATGTATGTTGTCTGTTCCTTTTCCGCTCCATTTTCTATTTTCTTCTTTTTATGTGTGTAGTTTTATAGTATTTCTGTTAACTTTCCTTTTTATTCAATTATTTAGTTTTCTTTATTTTTTTAATTTTATTGTTTGTCTTTTGCTGTTCTTTTCCCCCCTTTTTCTATTTTCTTCTATTTATGTGTAGTTTCATAGTATTTCTGTTGACTTTCATCTTTGTTTAATAATTTAGTTTTCTTTTTTTTATTTCATTGTTTGTCTTTTAATCTTCTTTTCCCCCTTTTTTCTGTATTTCTATTCTTAATCTTCCACTTTTCCTTTGTTTCTATTTCCTCTTTTTATGTGTATAGTTTTGTACTTCTTCTGTTAAGTTTCCTTTTTTATTTAAAATTTTACTTTTCTTTTTTTTTTAATTACATTGTTTGTCTTTTACTGTCCTTTTCCCCCTTTTTTCAGTTTTTCTATCATTAATCTTCCACTTTTCCTTTATTTCTATTTCCTCTTTTTATTTGTACAGTTTTAGACTTTTCAGTTAAGTTTCCTCTTTATTTAATGATTTAGTTTTCTTCATTTTTTTATTTTCATTGTTTGTCTTTTACTCTTCTTTTCACCCTTTTTTTCTGTTTATCTACCAGTAATCTTCCACATTTCCTTTATTTCTATTTCCTCGTTTTATGTGAATAGTTTTATACTTTTCTGTTAAGTTTCCTCTTTCCTCTAATGTCATGTATGTTGTCTGTTCCTTTTCCGCTCTATTTTCTATTTTCTTCTTTTTATGTGTGTAGTTTTATAGTATTTCTGTTAAATTTCCTTTTTATTTAATGATTTAATTTTCTTTATTTTTTCAATTTTATTGTTTGTCTTTTACTGTTCTTTTCCCCCTTTTTTCTGTATTTCTATTCTTTATCTTCCACTTTTCCTTTATTTCTATTTCCTCTTTTTATTTGTACAGTTTTATACTTTTCAGTTAAGTTGCCTCTTTCCTCCAATGTCATGTGTGTTGTCAGCCCATCCAAATGTATAAAACACCCACAAACAGTATGACAGAGTTAAACAGGACAGGAAGACAGAGTATGAATAGAGATAAATTCAACACATGTGAGGAGAGGAAAGGAGGAAAAAAAAAAAAAACCTCAGTAGCATAAGCATAATACACTTCACCACATGAACAGACTTATAAGGCCTAATAGTAAATAAATATAATGTTTAGGCTGGGGCCCAATAATGAACTAAAATAAAATGTTTTATGCTTTTCTGTTAACTTTCCTCTTTGCTCTAATGTAATGTATGTTGTCTTTTACTGTTCTTTTCCCCCTTTTTTCTATTTTCTTCTTTTTATGTGTGTAGTTTTATAGTATTTCTGTTAAGTTTCCTTTTTATTTAATTATTTAGTTTTCTGTTTTTTTTATTTCATTGTTTGTCTTTTACTGTACTTTTTTTCCCTTTTTTCTGTATTTCTCTTCTTAATCTTCCACTTTTCCTTTATTTCTATTTCCTCTTTTTATTTTTACAGTTTTATACTTTTCAGTTAAGTTTCCTCTTTATTTAATAATTTAGTTTTCTTCATATTTTTATTTTCATTGTTTGTCTTTTACTCTTCTTTTCACCCTTTTTTTCAGTTTTTCTATCATTAATCTTCCACTTTTCCTTTATTTCTATTTCCTCTTTTTGTTTGTACAGTTTTATACTTTTCTGTTAAGTTTCCTCTTTATTTAATAATTTAGTTTTCTTCATTTTTTTATTTTCATTGTTTGTCTTTTACTCTTCTTTTCCCCCTTTTTTTCTGTTTTTCTATCATTTATCTTCCACTTTTCCTTTATTTCTATTTCCTCTTTTTATGTGAATAGTTTTATACTTTTCTGTTAAGTTTCCTCTTTCCTCTAATGTCATGTATGTTGTCTGTTCCTTTTCCGCTCTATTTTCTATTTTCTTCTTTTTATGTGTGTAGTTTTATAGTATTTCTGTTAACTTTCCTTTTTATTCAATGATTTAGTTTTCTTTATTTTATTTCATTGTTTGTCTTTTACTGTTCTTTTCCCCCTTTTTTCTGTATTTCTATTCGTAATCTTCCACTTTTCCTTTGTTTCTATTTCCTCTTTTTATGTGTATAGTTTTGTACTTCTTCTGTTAAGTTTCCTTTTTTATTTAAAATTTTACTTTTCTTTTTTTTTAATTACATTGTTTGTCTTTTACTGTCCTTTTCCCCCTTTTTTCAGTTTTTCTATCATTAATCTTCCACTTTTCCTTTATTTCTATTTCCTCTTTTTATTTGTACAGTTTTAGACTTTTCAGTTAAGTTTCCTCTTTATTTAATAATTTAGTTTTCTTCATTTTTTTATTTTCATTGTTTGTCTTTTACTCTTCTTTTCCCCCTTTTTTTCTGTTTTTCTATCATTAATCTTCCACTTTTCCTTTATTTCTATTTCCTCTTTTTATGTGAATAGTTTTATACTTTTCTGTTAAGTTTCCTCTTTCCTCTAATGTCATGTATGTTGTCTGTTCCTTTTCCGCTCTATTTTCTATTTTCTATTTTCTTCCTTTTATGTGTGTAGTTTTATAGTATTTCTGTTAACTTTCCTTTTTATTTAATGATTAAATTGTCTTTATTTTTTCAATTTTATTGTTTGTCTTTTACTGTTCTTTTCCCCGTTTTGTCTATTTTCTTCTATTTATGTGTGTAGTTTTGTAGTATTTCTGTTAAGTTTCCTTTTTATTTAATGATTTAGTTTTCTTTTTTTATTTCATTGTTTATCTTTTACTGTTCTTTTCCCCCTTTTTTCTGTATTTCTATTCTTTATCTTCCACTTTTCCTTTATTTCTATTTCCTCTTTTTATTTGTACAGTTTTATACTTTTCAGTTAAGTTGCCTCTTTCCTCCAATGTCATGTGTGTTGTCAGCCCATCCAAATGTATAAAACACCCACAAACAGTATGACAGAGTTAAACAGGACAGGAAGACAGAGTATGAATAGAGAGAAATTCAACACATGTGAGGAGAGGAAAGGAGGAAAAAAAAAAAAAACCTCAGTAGCATAAGCATAATACACTTCACCACATGAACAGACTTATAAGGCCTAATAGTAAATAAATATAATGTTTAGGCTGGGGCCCAATAATGAACTAAAATAAAATGTTTTATGCTTTTCTGTTAACTTTCCTCTTTGCTCTAATGTAATGTATGTTGTCTTTTACTGTTCTTTTCCCCCTTTTTTCTATTTTCTTCTTTTTATGTGTGTAGTTTTATAGTATTTCTGTTAAGTTTCCTTTTTATTTAATTATTTAGTTTTCTGTTTTTTTTATTTCATTGTTTGTCTTTTACTGTTCTTTTTTTCCCTTTTTTCTGTATTTCTATTCTTAATCTTCCACTTTTCCTTTATTTCTATTTCCTCTTTTAATTTTTACAGTTTTACACTTTTCAGTTAAGTTTCCTCTTTATTTAATAATTTAGTTTTCTTCATATTTTTATTTTCATTGTTTGTCTTTTACTCTTCTTTTCACCCTTTTTTTCAGTTTTTCTATCATTAATCTTCCACTTTTCCTTTATTTCTATTTCCTCTTTTTGTTTGTACAGTTTTATACTTTTCTGTTAAGTTTCCTCTTTATTTAATAATTTAGTTTTCTTCATTTTTTTATTTTCATTGTTTGTCTTTTTACTCTTCTTTTCCCCCTATTTTTCTGTTTTTCTATCATTTATCTTCCACTTTTCCTTTATTTCTATTTCCTCTTTTTATGTGAATAGTTTTATACTTTTCTGTTAAGTTTCCTCTTTCCTCTAATGTCATGTATGTTGTCTGTTCCTTTTCCGCTCTATTTTCTATTTTCTTCTTTTTATGTGTGTAGTTTTATAGTATTTCTGTTAACTTTCCTTTTTATTCAATGATTTAGTTTTCTTTATTTTTTTAATTTTATTGTTTGTCTTTTGCTGTTCTTTTCCCCCCTTTTTCTATTTTCTTCTATTTATGTGTGTAGTTTCATAGTATTTCTGTTGACTTTCATCTTTGTTTAATAATTTAGTTTTCTTTTTTTTATTTCATTGTTTGTCTTTTAATCTTCTTTTCCCCCTTTTTTCTGTATTTCTATTCTTAATCTTCCACTTTTCCTTTATTTCTATTTCCTCTTTTTATGTGTATAGTTTTGTACTTCTTCTGTTAAGTTTCCTTTTTTATTTAAAATTTTACTTTTATTTATTTTTTAAATTACATTGTTTGTCTTTTACTGTCCTTTTCCCCCTTTTTTCAGTTTTTCTATCATTAATCTTCCACTTTTCCTTCATTTTATTTCCTCTTTTTATTTGTACAGTTTTAGACTTTTCAGTTAAGTTTCCTCTTTATTTAATAATTTAGTTTTCTTCATTTTTTTTATTTTCATTGTTTGTCTTTTACTCTTCTTTTCCCCCTTTTTTTCTGTTTTTCTATCATTAATCTTCCACTTTTCCTTTATTTCTATTTCCTCTTTTTATGTGAATAGTTTTATACTTTTCTGTTAAGTTTCCTCTTTCCTCTAATGTCATGTATGTTGTCTGTTCCTTTTCCGCTCTATTTTCTATTTTCTTCCTTTTATGTGTGTAGTTTTATAGTATTTCTGTTAACTTTCATCTTTGTTTAATAATTTAGTTTTCTTTTTTTTATTTCATTGTTTGTCTTTTACTGTTCTTTTCCCCATTTTTTCTGTATTTCTATTCTTAATCTTCCACTTTTCCTTTATTTCTATTTCCTCTTTTTATTTGTACAGTTTTATACTTTTCAGTTAAGTTTCCTCTTTCCTCCAATGTCATGTGTGTTGTCAGCCCGTCCAAATGTATAAAACACCCACAAACAGTATGACAGAGTTAAACAGGACAGGAAGACAGAGTATGAATAGAGAGAAATTCAACACATGTGAGGAGAGGAAAGGAGGAAAAAAAAAAAAAACCTCAGTAGCATAAGCATAATACACTTCACCACATGAACAGACTTATAAGGCCTAATAGTAAATAAATATAATGTTTAGGCTGGGGCCCAATAATGAACTAAAATAAAATGTTTTATGCTTTTCTGTTAACTTTCCTCTTTGCTCTAATGTAATGTATGTTGTCTTTTACTGTTCTTTTCCCCCTATTTTCTATTTCTTCTTTTTATGTGTGTAGTTTTATAGTATTTCTGTTAAGTTTCCTTTTTATTTAATTATTTAGTTTTCTGTTTTTTTTATTTCATTGTTTGTCTTTTACTGTTCTTTTTTTCCCCTTTTTTCTGTATTTCTATTCTTAATCTTCCACTTTTCCTTTATTTGTATTTCCTCTTTTTATGTGTACAGTTTTATACTTTTCAGTTAAGTTTCCTCTTTATTTAATAATTTAGTTTTCTTCATATTTTTATTTTCATTGTTTGTCTTTTACTCTTCTTTTCACCCTTTTTTTCAGTTTTTCTGTCATTCATCTTCCACTTTTCCTTTATTTCTATTTCCTCTTTTTGTTTGTACAGTTTTATACTTTTCTGTTAAGTTTCCTCTTTATTTAATAATTTAGTTTTCTTCATTTTTTTATTTTCATTGTTTGTCTTTTACTCTTCTTTTCCCCCTTTTTTTCTGTTTTTCTATCATTTATCTTCCACTTCTCCTTTATTTCTATTTCCTCTTTTTATGTGAATAGTTTTATACGTTTCTGTTAAGTTTCCTCTTTCCTCTAATGTCATGTATGTTGTCTGTTCCTTTTCCGCTCTATTTTCTATTTTCTTCTTTTTATGTGTGTAGTTTTATAGTATTTCTGTTAACTTTCCTTTTTATTCAATGATTTAGTTTTCTTTATTTTTTTAATTTTATTGTTTGTCTTTTGCTGTTCTTTTCCCCCCTTTTTCTATTTTCTTCTATTTATTTGTGTAGTTTCATAGTATTTCTGTTAACTTTCATCTTTGTTTAATAATTTAGTTTTCTTTTTTTTATTTCATTGTTTGTCTTTTACTGTTCTTTTCCCCCTTTTTTCTGTATTTCTATTCTTAATCTTCCACTTTTCCTTTGTTTCTATTTCCTCTTTTTATGTGTATAGTTTTGTACTTCTTCTGTTAAGTTTCCTTTTTTATTTAAAATTTTACTTTTCTTTATTTTTTTAATGACATTGTTTGTCTTTTACTGTCCTTTTCCCCCTTTTTTTCAGTTTTTCTATGATTAATCTTCCACTTTTCCTTTATTTCTATTTCCTCTTTTTATTTGTACAGTTTTAGACTTTTCAGTTAAGTTTCCTCTTTATTTAATAATTTAGTTTTCTTCATTTTTTTATTTTCATTGTTTGTCTTTTACTCTTCTTTTCACCCTTTTTTTCTGTTTATCTACCAGTAATCTTCCACTTTTCCTTTATTTCTATTTCCTCGTTTTATGTGAATAGTTTTATACTTTTCTGTTAAGTTTCCTCTTTCCTCTAATGTCATGTATGTTGTCTGTTCCTTTTCCGCTCTATTTTCTATTTTCTTCTTTTTATGTGTGTAGTTTTATAGTATTTCTGTTAACTTTCCTTTTTATTTAATGATTAAATTGTCTTTATTTTTTCAATTTTATTGTTTGTCTTTTACTGTTCTTTTCCCCCTTTTGTCTGTTTTCTTCTATTTATGTGTGTAGTTTTGTAGTATTTCTGTTAAGTTTCCTTTTTATTTAATGATTTAGTTTTCTTTTTTTATTTCATTGTTTATCTTTTACTGTTCTTTTCCCCATTTTTTCTGTATTTCTATTCTTTATCTTCCACTTTTCCTTTATTTCTATTTCCTCTTTTTATTTGTACAGTTTTATACTTTTCAGTTAAGTTTCCTCTTTCCTCCAATGTCATGTGTGTTGTCAGCCCGTCCAAATGTATAAAACACCCACAAACAGTATGACAGAATTAAACAGGACAGGAAGACAGAGTATGAATAGAGAGAAATTCAACACATGTGAGGAGAGGAAAGGAGGAAAAAAGAATAATAACCTCACTAACATAAGCATAATACACTTCACCACATGAACAGACTTATAAGGCCAAATAGTAAATAAATATAATGTTTAGGCTGGGGCCCAATAATGAACTAAAATAAAATGTTTTATGCTTTTCTGTTAACTTTCCTCTTTGCTCTAATGTAATGTATGTTGTCTTTTACTGTTCTTTTCCCCGTTTTGTCTATTTTCTTCTATTTATGTGTGTAGTTTTGTAGTATTTCTGTTAAGTTTCCTTTTTATTTGATGATTTAGTTTTCTTTTTTTATTTCATTGTTTATCTTTTACTGTTCTTTTCCCCCTTTTTTTCTGTATTTCTATTCTTAATCTTACACTTTTCCTTTATTTCTATTTCCTCTTTTTATTTGTACAGTTTTATACTTTTCAGTTAAGTTTCCTCTTTATTTAATAATTTAGTTTTCTTCATTTTTTTTATTTTCATTGTTTGTCTTTTACTTTTCTTTTCACCCTTTTTTTCTGTTTTTCTATCATTAATCTTCCACTTTTCCTTTATTTCTATTTCCTCGTTTTATTTGTACAGTTTTATACTTTTCAGTTAAGTTTCCTCTTTCCTCTAATGTCATGTGTGTTGTCAGCCCGTCCAAATGTATAAAACACCCACAAACAGTATGACAGAGTTAAACAGGACAGGAAGACAGAGTATGAATAGAGAGAAATTCAACACATGTGAGGAGAGGAAAGGAGAAAAAAAAAATAATAACCTCACTAACATAAGCATAATACACTTCACCACATGAACAGACTTATAAGGCCTAAAAGTAAATAAATATAATGTTTAGGCTGGGGCCCAATAATGAACTAAAATAAAATGTTTTATGCTTTTCTGTTAACTTTCCTCTTTGCTCTAATGTAATGTATGTTGTCTTTTACTGTTCTTTTCCCCCTTTTTTCTATTTTCTTCTTTTTACGTGTGTAGTTTTATAGTATTTCTGTTAAGTTTCCTTTTTATTTAATTATTTAGTTTTCTGTTTTTTTTTATTTCATTGTCTTTTACTGTTCTTTTTCCCTTTTTTCTGTATTTCTATTCTTAATCTTCCACTTTTCCTTTATTTCTATTTCCTCTTTTTATTTGTACAGTTTTATACTTTTCAGTTAAGATTCCTCTTTATTTAATAATTTAGTTTTCTTCATTTTTTTATTTTCATTGCTTGTCTTTTACTCTTTTTTCACCCTTTTTTTCTGTTTTTCTATCATTAATCTTCCACTTTTCCTTTATTTCTATTTCCTCTTTTTATTTGTACAGTTTTATAATTTTCAGTTAAGTTTCCTCTTTATTTAATAATTTAGTTTTCTTCATTTTTTTATTTTCATTGTTTGTCTTTTACTCTTCTTTTCACCCTTTTTTTCTGTTTATCTATCATTAATCTTCCACTTTTCCTTTATTTCTATTTCCTCTTTTTATGTGAATAGTTTTATACTTTTCTGTTAAGTTTCCTCTTTCCTCTAATGTCATGTATGTTGTCTGTTCCTTTTCCGCTCTATTTTCTATTTTCTTCTTTTTATGTGTGTAGTTTTATAGTATTTCTGTTAACTTTCCTTTTTATTTAATGATTAAATTGTCTTTATTTTTTCAATTTTATTGTTTGTCTTTTACTGTTCTTTTCCCCGTGTTGTCTATTTTCTTCTATTTATGTGTGTAGTTTTATAGTATTTCTGTTAAGTTTCCTTTTTATTTAATGATTTAGTTTTCTTTTTTTATTTAATTGTTTATCTTTTACTGTTCTTTTCCCCTTTTTTTTTGTATTTCTATTCTTTATCTTCCACTTTTCCTTTATTTCTATTTCCTCTTTTTATCTGTACAGTTTTATACTTTTCAGTTAAGTTTCCTCTTTCCTCCAATGTCATGTGTGTTGTCAGCCCGTCCAAATGTATAAAACACCCACAAACAGTATGACAGAGTTAAACAGGACAGGAAGACAGAGTATGAATAGAGAGAAATTCAACACATGTGAGGAGAGGAAAGGAGGAAAAAAGAATAATAACCTCACTAACATAAGCATAATACACTTCACCACATGAACAGACTTATAAGGCCAAATAGTAAATAAATATAATGTTTAGGCTGGGGCCCAATAATGAACTAAAATAAAATGTTTTATGCTTTTCTGTTAACTTTCCTCTTTGCTCTAATGTCATGTATGTTGTCTTTTACTGTTCTTTTCCCCCTATTTTCAATTTTCTTCTTTTTACGTGTGTAGTTTTATAGTATTTCTGTTAAGTTTCCTTTTTATTTAATTATTTAGTTTTCTTTTTTTATTTCATTGTTTATCTTTTACTGTTCTTTTTCCCTTTTTTCTGTATTTCTATTCTTAATCTTCCACTTTTCCTTTATTTCTATTTCCTCTTTTTATTTGTACAGTTTTATACTTTTCAGTTAAGTTTCCTCTTTATTTAATAATTTAGTTTTCTTTTTTATTTCATTGTTTGTCTTTTACTGTTCTCTTCCCCCTTTTTTCTGTTTTTCTATCATTAATCTTCCATTTTTCCTTTATTTCTATTTCCTCTTTTTATTTGTACGTTTTCATACTTTTCAGTTAAGTTTCCTCTTTATTTAATAATTTAGTTTTCTTCATTTTTTTATTTTCATTGTTTGTCTTTTACTCTTCTTTTCCCCCTTTTTTTCCTGTATTTCTATTCTTAATCTTCCACTTTTCCTTTATTTCTATTTCCTCTTTTTATATGAATAGTTTTATACTTTTCTGTTAAGTTTCCTCTTTCCTCTAATGTCATGTATGTTGTCTGTTCCTTTTCCGCTCTATTTTCTATTTTCTTCTTTTTATGTGTGTAGTTTTATAGTATTTCTGTTAACTTTCATCTTTGTTTAATAATTTAGTTTTCTTTTTTTATTTCATTGTTTGTCTTTTACTGTTCTTTTCCCCCTTTTTTCTGTATTTCTATTCTTAATCTTCCACTTTTCCTTTATTTCTATTTCCTCTCTTTATGTGTATAGTTTTATACTTTTCTGTTAAGTTTCCTCTTTCCTCTAATGTCATGTATGTTGTCTGTTCCTTTTCCGCTCTATTTTCTTCTTTTTATGTGTGTAGTTTTATAGTATTTCTGTTAACTTCCCTTTTTATTTAATGATTTAATTTTCTTTATTTTTTCAATTTTATTGTTTGTCTTTTACTGTTCTTTTCCCCGTTTTGTCTATTTTCTTCTATTTATGTGTGTAGTTTTGTAGTATTTCTGTTAAGTTTCCTTTTTATTTAATGATTTAGTTTTCTTTTTTTATTTCATTGTTTATCTTTTACTGTTCTTTTCCCCCTTTTTTTCTGTATTTCTATTCTTAATCTTACACTTTTCCTTTATTTCTATTTCCTCTTTTTATTTGTACAGTTTTATACTTTTCAGTTAAGTTTCCTCTTTATTTAATAATTTAGTTTTCTTCATTTTTTTTATTTTCATTGTTTGTCTTTTACTCTTCTTTTCACCCTTTTTTTCTGTTTTTCTATCATTAATCTTCCACTTTTCCTTTATTTCTATTTCCTCGTTTTATTTGTACAGTTTTATACTTTTCAGTTAAGTTTCCTCTTTCCTCTAATGTCATGTGTGTTGTCAGCCCGTCCAAATGTATAAAACACCCACAAACAGTATGACAGAGTTAAACAGGACAGGAAGACAGAGTATGAATAGAGAGAAATTCAACACATGTGAGGAGAGGAAAGGAGAAAAAAATAATAATAACCTCACTAACATAAGCATAATACACTTCACCACTAAAATAAAATGTTTTATGCTTTTCTGTTAACTTTCCTCTTTGCTCTAATGTAATGTATGTTGTCTTTTACTGTTCTTTTCCCCCTATTTTCTATTTTCTTCTTTTTACGTGTGTAGTTTTATAGTATTTCTGTTAAGTTTCCTTTTTATTTAATTATTTAGTTTTCTGTTTTTTTTTATTTCATTGTCTTTTACTGTTCTTTTTCCCTTTTTTCTGTATTTCTATTCTTAATCTTCCACTTTTCCTTTATTTCTATTTCCTCTTTTTATTTGTACAGTTTTATACTTTTCTGTTAAGTTTCCTTTTTATTTAATTATTTAGTTTTCTGTTTTTTTTTATTTCATTGTCTTTTACTGTTCTTTTTCCCTTTTTTCTGTATTTCTATTCTTAATCTTCCACTTTTCCTTTATTTCTATCTCCTCTTTTTATTTGTACAGTTTTATACTTTTCAGTTAAGATTCCTCTTTATTTAATAATTTAGTTTTCTTCATTTTTTTATTTTCATTGTTTGTCTTTTACTCTTTTTTCACCCTTTTTTCTGTTTTTCTATCATTAATCTTCCACTTTTCCTTTATTTCTATTTCCTCTTTTTATTTGTACAGTTTTATAATTTTCAGTTAAGTTTCCTCTTTATTTAATAATTTAGTTTTCTTCATTTTTTTATTTTCATTGTTTGTCTTTTACTTTTCTTTTCACCCTTTTTTTCTGTTTATCTATCATTAATCTTCCACTTTTCCTTTATTTCTATTTCCTCTTTTTATGTGAATAGTTTTATACTTTTCTGTTAAGTTTCCTCTTTCCTCTAATGTCATCTATGTTGTCTGTTCCTTTTCCGCTCTATTTTCTATTTTCTTCTTTTTATGTGTGTAGTTTTATAGTATTTCTGTTAACTTTCCTTTTTATTTAATGATTAAATTGTCTTTATTTTTTCAATTTTATTGTTTGTCTTTTACTGTTCTTTTCCCCGTGTTGTCTATTTTCTTCTATTTATGTGTGTAGTTTTATAGTATTTCTGTTAAGTTTCCTTTTTATTTAATGATTTAGTTTTCTTTTTTTATTTAATTGTTTATCTTTTACTGTTCTTTTCCCCTTTTTTTTTGTATTTCTATTCTTTATCTTCCACTTTTCCTTTATTTCTATTTCCTCGTTTTATTTGTACAGTTTTATACTTTTCAGTTAAGTTTCCTCTTTCCTCCAATGTCATGTATGTTGTCAGCCCGTCCAAATGTATAAAACACCCACAAACAGTATGACAGAGTTAAACAGGACAGGAAGACAGAGTATGAATAGAGAGAAATTCAACACATGTGAGGAGAGGAAAGGAGGAAAAAAAATAATAACCTCACTAACATAAGCATAATACACTTACACTTATAGTATTTCTGTTTCCTTTTTATTTAATGATTTAGTTTTCTGTTTTTTTTATTTCATTGTTTGTCTTTTACTGTTCTTTTTTCCCTTTTTTCTGTATTTCTATTCTTAATCTTCCACTTTTCCTTTATTTCTATTTCCTCTTTTTATGTATATAGTTTTATACTTTTCTGTTAAGTTTCCTCTTTCCTCTAATGTAATGTATGTTGTCTGTTCCTTTTCCGCTCTATTTTCTATTTTCTTCTTTTTATGTGTGTAGTTTTATAGTATTTCTGTTAACTTTCCTTTTTATTTAATGATTTAGTTTTCTTTATTTTTTTAATTTTATTGTTTGTCTTTTGCTGTTCTTTTCCCCCCTTTTTCTATTTTCTTCTATTTATGTGTGTAGTTTTATAGTATTTCTGTTAAGTTTCCTTTTTATTTAATGATTTAGTTTTCTGTTTTTTTTTATTTCATTGTTTGTCTTTTACTGTTCTTTTCCCCCTTTTTTCTGTATTTCTATTCTTAATCTTCCACTTTTCCTTTATTTCTATTTCCTCTTTTTATTTGTACAGTTTTATACTTTTCAGTTAAGTTTCCTCTTTATTTAATAATTTAGTTTTCTTCATTTTTTTATTTTCATTGTTTGCCTTTTACTCTTCTTTTCACTCTTTTTTTCTGTTTTTCTATCATTAATCTTCCACTTTTCCTTTATTTCTATTTCCTCTTTTTATTTGTACAGTTTTATACTTTTTAGTTAAGTTTCCTCTTTATTTAATAATTTAGTTTTCTTTTTTTATTTCATTGTTTGTCTTTTACTGTTCTTTTCCCCCTTTTTTCTGTATTTCTATTCTTAATCTTCCACTTTTCCTTTATTTCTATTTCCTCTTTTTATTTGTACAGTTTTATACTTTTCTGTTAAGTTTCCTCTTTCCTCTAATGTCATGTATGTTGTCTGTTCTTTTTCCACTCTTTTTTTCTAATTCCTCTTTTTATCTGTATAGTTTTGTACTGCTAAGTTTCCTTTTTACTTAAAACTTAAGTTTTCTTCATTTTTTTCCTCTAATGTCATGTATGTTGTCTGTTCCTTTTCCTCTCTATTTTCTATTTCTTCTTTTAATGTGTGTAGTTTTATAGTATTTCTGTTAGTTAAAGTTTCCTTTTTTAGTTTACACTTAAGTTTTCTTAATTTTTTCAATTTCATTGTTTGTCTTTTGCTGTTCTTTTCCCACTTTTTTCTATTTTCTTCTATTTATGTGTGTAGTTTTATAGTATTTCTGTTAAGTTTCCTTTTTAGTTAATACTTACATTTTCGTTATTTTTTATTTTCATTGTTTGTCTTTTACTGTTCTTTTTTCTGTATTTTGTTAAGATAATCTGTTATTCTGTCTCTTTTTCAGTCTCTGTTGTCTGTCTCTGTGTATGGGGGTCACTATCTGTGTGACGAACGTCACTATCAAATGCATCATGGATTAATCATGCAATATGCTTTTGATACAATGATCATAATCCTGTGTTAATATTAATTTAGAAACTGTGATTACTCTAAATACATATATTCCATCTGTTAAAACTGATTAAGATTCTATAATTGCAAAAAAATATATATTTTATGTTTCATACTTTAGATTTTAGATTGCATGTGGACATTGCAAAATCTCCAGTCTCCAATTATTTCTCTGTAAGTCATAACAAGGCAGGAGGTTTGTTTTACAAGTTTTGTTAACAGGTCAGGACACGGCCATGGTGTACTGAGCAGAGAAGATTACTGCTTGGTGACATGACGTGTCCCAATATTGATTAAACTTACGAATCAACGGATCAAGAGGGTGGTACTTCCTGGAAGAAATCTACCTACATTTTTTATCGAAATCTGTCAGAATATAAAAAAGGGTTCAAGGGAAATTATACTGGCCCAGACTTCATGAACCGAACCAGCCTTCTGTGTATCAGGGACTTGTAGTTTGAACCCAGAGACTCTGTAACTGCACATTTCTTGACGTATTGTAATAAAAGTATGTTAAACTGAGAACTTGAACGTCTCCTGCTCATCATTCCCCATCAAACGATCTGCACAGAGAAATGGGTGAGAGGATTTACTGTTGGAGTCTTGCTTTCCCTCTTCTTAATTTGCCTAATGTTTTTGCAGTCAGAAATCAATTCCAA
The DNA here is from genome assembly GCF_030273125.1 of Centropristis striata. Classification (NCBI taxonomy): domain Eukaryota; kingdom Metazoa; phylum Chordata; class Actinopteri; order Perciformes; family Serranidae; genus Centropristis; species Centropristis striata. The sequence continues at coordinate 25,723,110 of NC_081523.1, forward strand.
ATTTGGGTTAAAGCTATCATAAATAAATGTATAACATTCTATAAACTGCCACAGTATAAATACATGCATATTTGCATTGATAGAAAAACCTACCTTAAACCAAAGCAGCATTACAATTTCTACATCTTTGCTTCTGACATCTTGATGCTCCTGTAAAGGAAGTTAAAAACACACACACAACTAACCTACCTTGCTTTCTGTTTTTCTTTCTTTGGGAGCAGTTCACCTTCTCAACAGCCTGCTCCAACAGATCGTGCTCCAGCGACAGATCTCTCATCTCCTTTTCAATCACCTTCACTCGAGTGCTACTCTTCTGTGGACAGTTTGAAGGAAAATTATAGGATCTATAGTTATGTCTACACTGCAAAAAAAGAAAAATTGGGTGAACTCAAAATTTCAAGGCAACAAACTTCGATCAAATTTTAAGTTGGACAATTAAACTAAATATTAATTTTTAATAACTTTAATCTTAATTTTTAACTTTTAATCCTTACTTCTAACTTCTGCAATGTGCTGAATTGGCACCATTGTAACGCTGCTATGAAATGTCAGCTAATGTTGCGAACACAATTTTGAGTTAGCATTGATAAGGTAATGGCTACCCTTGTAGCTGTAACAAGCAGCACCGCTAGCATCAGTTAGCCGCTAGCATCAGTTAGCCGCTAGCTTTCGATAATGACTGAAAACCTGTTTATGTTTAAAGTTGAAGTTAATGTTGAAAAGCTTGCCTTCTCCAACAAACGACGCACAACACCGCACAACACAGCTCAGAATAAAATTCCCGTATCATTTTAATTAATCTAATTAGGGGTTGCTTACCTGTGTGGACTCAAGCTAATATAAGGCAGCACAACCACAATGAGACTTCAAGTGCAGTGCCAACTCGGAAAGTTGGCTTTCCCGCCTTTCACAACAAAGAAATAAGAGTTAACAGAACTATTGTCTCTTGTTTTGAACCCCAATGTAAAGATATAAGTAACAACTCACCAACTTGTTTTCGAGCATACAACTGGCTCGCTTTGTTCTGCTTACATTATTACCCTAAATGTCAATAATTTAGATTTCCAAGTTTTACCAACTTAAATCACTGTTTTAGGCCACAAAATACAACTTTGCTTTTTTGCAGTGTATAGTTTCAGTTTTAACATTTTATTCATTAAGTTGCTTTTATTTTGGTTGAATCAATGATCCATCAAAGAGCAAAACTGAGTCAGTTAGTGTGCAAATGTGCCAGGTTACCAGTAACAACGGTTTTTGAAGGAAAGTAGATAAGAACCACAACTTTATGTCAATATTCTACATCAATTGTTACCAATGTCAGATGCACAGCGGAAACGCAGCTAATCAGTAACTTTGTTCTCCTCCAAACATGAGGTGTGGATTAGAAAACCTCTTTTGGTAAAAGATAGAAAGAAAGAAAAATGTGACCTGTGACCCCTGGAGGTAGAATAAAAAAACCACAGACCTGTCCGACCCAATATAGTGATGTTCAATATGTTGTGATGCTTTCTGAGCTAAATCATAAAATACATGCTTTTCTTTTTCTATTTCTTCTTTTTATGTGTATATTTTCATACTTTTTCTGTTAAATTTTCTTTTTTTTATTAATCTAGTTTTAGATATTGTTTTATTTTCACTGTTCATCTTACCGCTCTTTGTTGTTCCTTTTGCATATTTCTATTCTATTTATTTTGAACTCTCAATTTACTTATTTGATCAATGTATTCTGTCTGATTTAACATCATTGTATTGTATTTTTTCAATCTTCTTTGAGTGTATATTGTTATTCGTATTTGTATTTGTCTCCATTGTATTTATTTAGTTTTTTTAATTCATTTTTGTAAATTACATCTATTTTTAAATGTCATTAACATTTCATAATATTTTGCTAATGTTTTCTTTCAATATTATTATACATTTATATTTTATTACTAATATTATATTAATTTTAATATTATTTTCATAATGTGTCATTTGTTTAAACCTTATGCTTTATTTTCTTTTTTATATCTTATTATATTTAAAATGTATTCTGATTGCTTTATTGTAGTGTTTGTACTTTTTTTAAAGCTTTTGTTTTTGTTGTATTTTTAGAATCTTACTTTTTCTATTTTATTGTGACCCACGGAACAAATATGTAGTTTTTGCAATGTATATATAATGCTTAATGTATTCTGTTTTTTTTAATCTTCATCTATTTTGCTTTTTGACTTTATTCCAGTGTTCTTCTAATTCTTTATATTTAATTCCTTTTCTTTAATTTCATCATGTGATGAAGCTGAGGTTTTTTCTGAGAACAAATAAAAAGGAAGATCCTGGGTAATGTATATAAACTAACCTCTAACCTTGCATGTGTCCAGTTTTGTGTAATCTCACTCACTAAATGTTACATAATCCAAATTCACAGCCTTGCTTACTGTCATGCATCACAGCAGAAATAAAGTCTTTCTTGTGTAGAATTATACTTATTTGACTTATCTGTCTTTACAATGCTTTTGTTTTGGCGTGATGGTTTCACATATGATTCTTTTTTTAAATGTAATGTTTATGGAACCAGAAAGTTTCTTGAGATGGAAACTCTTTTCCAAGGGAGACTTGGCCAAGACGACACACCAGCTAAAGTTTAAAACAAGATAAAACACAACAGACAGCAGAAATACAATCATCAAACACGCAAGGACAAGACTCAAACTCAAATACAACAGTTGCATTCAGGTCTGATCTGCCTTTGATATACATGTAGATCTATCTAAATTAGGCTTTTTTTTCTACTTTTTCGACCACATAGGAGACCATATTTAAAAACCTAACAAACTAACCATGCGTACCCCAGTATGTTTGCTACCAAACTTGTCAGTCAAATGTATTCTAATTGTGTCTACAAAGAAGAAGTCAGTAGTTGTGAAATTCTCTGAATAACACTCTGTAGTAACCACATTTTTCCTTCTTTTTCTATTACAGAGAAGAGCTCAACCAAGTGGAGATTGCCGAGAACTGACACCCCATAATCTCCAGTCAGCTGACTCAAACAATCAGTGCAAAAGTGGTTGAATAAAAAGTCAAAACATTAAAAAAAAGTAACTTTTACTTTTAAGGTGTATGATTTACCTAAGTTTTATTTTAAACGTATATAAATCTTTTACTTTGATATATGACCCAAATTCCAAAAAATGTTGGGATGCTGTGTAAAATGTCTACAACACAATAAATCACATTCAGAATTCAGAGGGTATATTTACAAAACAAAAAGTTTAACATAAAACATACTGTTTCTACAGCTTTAAAATTAATATGTATTAAAAAGGGGTTATACAGTAAGGTATTTTGGGAAATGAAAATGAAAAACTCATGTATATATATGTAGAAAAACCCTTTTGTGCCTTTATTGCTTAGTGTTACATGAAGAATCGAGTACACGATAAAATACTGATTCGGTATATTTTAAAAAATAAAAAAAAAATCAAGTGTTTACCAGTCTTCACAAGTAGCAGTATAGTATAGTAGGTATAACTAATGAGACAATTGAGAAAAGCATTACCTTTATTTTCTCAAATACTATACATGAAAACAAAGCTTGAAGTGGGTGTTGTTTCATTTACACAATAATGAACCTTTGTCAAGAGTTGTAGTGTGTAAAAAAAACTACCTCAGTGTTTTTGTTTTTATTAACCCAGCCCACCCACATTCACACTCACTAACTAAGATTCAGTGGAAAATGTTTAATAGTGAATAAAAGACATTAAAATCCCTTTAAATCAAGCAACTGTTATTTGTTGTTTTTCAGTCAAAATTGAAATATTGGAATTTTAATACATATTGCATTTATACAAATATACATAGGGATATACAAGATCACAGGATATTTGGACAGGGTTATTAGATCATACATCATTTATGGACATTTTCCTGTGAGATAACATCATTGTCTTGACTTAAATGACACTGAATGATATTATAAAGAGAGGGCAAATGGAACGTGTTTGTTCGCACAGTTTTATCTGTCAGTCAAACAAAAACTGCTGGTAGCAGTCCGTCAGGTGGAGTGAGAGACTCACAGAACAACGTACACGAAGAGCGCCATGATGGCAGCACTGATCAGCCCAGAGATAGGAACTGTGACAAACCAGGCGATGAAGATGTTCCTGAACAGACGCCAGTCAACTGATTTCCTGGAGCGCAGCCATCCCACAGCCACCACAGATCCCACCTGCGTCGACACAAAGTCAGATGTGACCATTGGATTCATGAATATAGAATATTTCATAACTTCATAAGCTAAACCTACTTTAAATGATCATATTCACTGAATACGGTCAAAGGTTCAGAGATTTGTTACCTTGCAGTGGGTTGTGCTCACAGGAAGACCAACATTGGATGCCACAACAACTGTGATTGCTGAAGCCAGCTCAATGCTGAATCCACTAAAATATAAGAAAACATGTTAGTAAGCTTCAACTATCAGATGGAAGACATTTTCAAATGGGGGGCCAGGCTGTGGTCACATTTTGGCCCAAACTTCAAAGGATTAGCATAAAGTGGGCATGTGGGGGACTTGTGTGTTCTCATAGAACCCATTTTAATTCTGATATCTTGAGGTCAGAGGTCAAGAAACCTCTTTGAAAGTGGGGATGTTTTCCCTCGCAAAAATGTAGCCTAACTTATTTAAGCTGCTCTCCTCATTCTTTCCTTTTACTTTTAATATGTACTGCAGGTGCCCTTATAAAGTGTGTGCTGTTGCATGCAGTATTCACATAACTGGGACATGGTACTTCATCAGAACATGGGGCCTTGAACTTTGACTCCATCGTTCATTAATATGCTGCACAGTGAATGCCTAGAGACATACTAAATATTTTTCTGGTGCACAAAATAGCATGGTAGTATGGGTATGGGAAAGCAAAGTCATTTATTTTGGTGCCAGAGGTGGGTCAGGCTTAATATAATGGGCTCCCCCACCTCTCCTGAGAACCGCCATTGCTCAATATGTGGCTTACCTGGAGGGTGTAATGGGTGTGAGGTCTTTGCCCATGGTCTGCATCACTCTTCGTCCCCATACCCAGAGTCCAGCGCAGATGCCCACTCCGCCGTAAAGAAGCAACCAAATGGGTGTTGGAGCATTGGACGCCACAGAGCCGCTCTCATACAGAAGCCACAGAGCAACCAGAGGACCAATGGCATTGCTAGTGATAAAAATGTCTCATGAAAGTACTCGAACTAGTACTAGAATAAACAGCACATAAACAAATCCCACAGGAGAAAAAAACGGCCTTGCCTACCTCACATCGTTCCCTCCGTGAGCAAAGGAGCCAAAGCACGCTGTGAGTATCTGCAGGAACTGGAAAAGCAAAGAGACAGCTGGTTGGTCGACCTCCAGTTCATCCTCCTCCACAGTGAGGTCCCTGCCAGCTTCCAGAGCCACGCTCTCTTCCTGGACCGCACTCCTATTGGTCACAGCTGAGCTGTAGCTGCTGTAACTGTCCACCCTCGGCCTTCCCTGCAGCCCACCATCCAGGTCCTTGTATTTCGGATCCCCTTGAATGCCATAAATAGCCATGGTGTAGGAGGTGTAGCTGTTGTTCCTCCTGATGGGCCGCTCCTCTGTGTCACTGTCACCAATGCAGTCACCGACCTTCGCCATGTGAAGCTTGTGTAGCAGGTCTTTGTAAAGACCAGAATCTTTGTGGATCGTGTGTGACCGTCCACTGTGCGGATCAGTGATCATCATGGGGCCAAAAGTCCCATTCAGTCCTATGAAAATAAATTATTGGAAGGCAATGGGTCACCTTGGTCAGAATAACTTGTGGTTATGGTAAAACCAAACTTTATCAGATAAAGCATAAATTTGGCAATTAATTTCAAGCCTTTCACGTCTCACCATTGCTGATGTCCAAATCTTTGGTTTCCATGTCATTATTGTCCAAATCAGCTTCCTCTGAGCCTCCAAGTTTGAAAGCAACCTTCTGACTCTCCACAGGAGGAGTCTGGGGCTGAGGCTCATGAGGAGTTGAGGGCTGCTCTTCTGGCGCAGGATTGCTGGAGTTCTGCTCCATCAGTGGAGTTTGACAGGGAGCAGCAACTGTTTCTTCTGTAGTACATTACAATGTTCAACTGAGATTGAGTATGTCACATTTTAGGCAAAACTTATACAAACATGTTTATACAAGACAAAAGGTTGAATCTACCTTGTTCTTAACTAATCAAGAATTTTGCAATTTTAGCCAAAATAACTTTTCCAACACGTTCTCATTCCCAACTCGTCACATACAGGGGCTTGGTCAGGACCCCTTGGCGTCACTGATTAAAGCACTGCGTACCCCTTTAGCAACATTTTATAAACTGCAGGGTAGTCCGAAAAGACTTCTTTTGGTAACAAAATTACTTAATTAGGTATAGGAATTGGGCTTTGGGCTAAAAAAAATTGACATGTGATGCAACTTAAGTATGTGATATAACTTTACTGATCATCAAACATCCATTAATAGGCTTTTATTTGCTTCAATCACTGAACTCAAACAATGTATGTGTTGGACGGGAATTTATAAAGGACATGAAAGGTTGGGAACACTATTACATTCTTCAGTTAAACCATAATGACTATCACTTGTGAAAAAAGTAGGCAATCAAATTACAAATAATTAACATGATCTACCTCAGGGAGAGACTTAGGCTAATCCTAATTAAAGTCTGATTTGATTCTGTTGATCGATGGATACTTGCAATCCCTCTCTGTTGTTTACATACTGGTAAATCTGAATGAAGTATATTGCTCATGATTTCAGCAAAATTAACTGAGTGATTGAATTGTCGAGAACCTAACCGATCTAATGGTGTGGAGGATGTGCATATTAACAAATGTTTGAACATTTATCATTTATATTCTTATGCCAGATCTAACCAGGTTAGAACTAGTTCAAGCAAGTCACCAGTGACCTGAGGGGTTAGGAACTGCTTAGCAGCTTCAATAGTATATGCAAGTTGGATTTCAGCCAATCCTTTAGAGCAGCCCTGCACATGCAAAACAGACACTAAAGAGGTACGTTGAGCATCATAGTTTGATATGCATGGCCACTGACAAAGCGTCCGTATGTGATGGGTTGAAAGTGAGAACGCCTTGATTTTCACTTAAGAGCAATAAGCATATGTCTATTTTTTTATTCAAAATGCATTAGTAAGTGAAAGTCTGATAAAATTTACTCACTTTTGATTTTCTTCTTGAGGTATGGACAGACAACGAACCAAACGACCAAAGCTGTGACGAAGGCACAGCCCAGCACAATGCACAGTGTACCCCACCATGGCACTCTGTCAAAACCCAACACTGTGCATACGAGACAGGGACATGAGAGAGAACACTGTCTCAGATAATAACAAACAGAAACTCAACTGCACCTTTCATTTATTCACAACTGATGCTGCTCCTTTCAAATTAGTGGCAAAAAACTGTTAGTTTGTTGCTATACTGTTATGCCTTCTTTTAGAGACATTGCAACATCTATCAGGTCCTTGACATATTGACCGTTGTGAAAAAAAACCCACATAATTTTTCCAAAGCAGCCAAATTTTTGCTGTCTCACAAGTTGTGGGCGAAATGTCTCAATGGCTTGCTCGAGTGTGTCAGTATGCTACAGATAACAGTTTAAGCAAGAGCACACACTACACCAATCAGATAGTGTTCCTAAGACCAGACTTGCAGCCCAGTGATAATATAATCTGTAAAGTAGTAGTCATTTTTTTTGAATGACAACACAAAATAGCGACACTGCCGTTGCTACAACTGTCACAATAAAGCGGCTTTGTGCAGGTTAGTATGACAATATTGAATTTCCCTTCACACACTGAACTTACCTGTTTGCTCATGTGGACAACAGCAGGCTAACAACAAGTTAAAAGCCACATAGTAAAAACAGCGGCTTTCATTATCAACATGGATGTGAAACCACAAACACTGTTGATGGAGAGGGTTGTAGGAATGGTTTTCTGTATGTGTCAGAAAATAAAAGGCTGGAACATGTGTGCAGTGTCAGTGTGAGAAGTGCACTCTGCTGTATTATACTGTAATTCTGCATAGCAGGAGTTATGGTGTGTTATATGTCTTGACGCACACACCGGCCTGCAGCCTTCAGTGAAGGGCCCAGGCCAGTTGACTTCTTGATAAGTTCAATCCTGTAAATGAAACAAAGAGGAGTGGAGATTGTCCATTTAATAGTTGTACCTTCCTTAAATTCCCATTTAAGTGGTTTTAGTTTATTCTTGTTGTTCTTCTGCAATCATGGTCTAAATAGTGTTTGACCTTTTTTATCACTGGTGTAATTTTAAACGGAACAGTTCATCAGACAGATATCTAACTGTAGATGTATTTTTGGTTGATTAAATAATGTCCAAAATGACCAAAACAAAAAACTAACTGCCATTTATTAATTAGTTGATTCCTCCTTTTTGTCACCTACTTTGTCCTAAGAAGAGTGTCATCAAATCTCTTCTGTGTCTCCAGTGACATTTATTCAGACCTCATCTTGCTCCAGGGGTTTCAACAGCTGCTGTGTGAATCAAAACAAGCATGTGTGTAGTGTGTGGACGTGGTACTCACGTGGTGCTCCTGTAAACATGATGGAGAAGAGGTTGATGCCCATAGTGATGGCGTAGAAGACAGGGAGAGCTCTGAGGCCGTTGGGGACAGGGTCAGCCTGTGGGAATCAGTGTGAGAGTGCGGGGGTTTTCAGCAGTTCGAACAAAGACACATTTTCCTAACTATACTTCTCAGATGGTTTCATTTAATTAGCTATCTGAAAACCAAATAGTCAAAACACATCAGCTATTGGTATGACGACAATTTGGCCAGTTGGGGGCAACAAACAATATTTCTGTGTATTTTTTCTTCTTTCCTACACCTTTAATCATCTCCAGACCCCTTGGATTTCTATTATGACCCTTTGGTTGGGGCTCAACCCTTAGGTTAAGAACCAGTGGACTAAATTAGTAGTATAATACAGTATATACACACACACAAACTGCTTGAGCACTTGATGCAGGAGTATAAAAAAATCTAACAATGTCATATATCAGTGACAAAATTATGTTTTCTGTAGCATTAGCAGTTATGTTTTGAATACTTTAAATATATGTTTATTATAGTCCCAATGTACTTTCACACAAGTGTCATTTTAAATGGAGTATTTCTCTATTGGCTTAACACTTTCTCCACCACTGGCAGTGATGATTTTAAATTACACTTATCAACCATGTACTCTGGTTAGTGTTGGAGTTTGGCTTACCTTGTTCAGAATGAATTTGCGAACTAAATAGAAAAGAATTCCTGACATGATGCCTGACAGCACAGGTGACAGGAACCAGGAGGCCACTTTGGATAGCAAAGACATTTGAAGAAAAAAGTATTAATGAGCTTTTAGCTATTAGTTATTTTATTTCAAAAGATACCTGTTGTAAAACATGAGGAACAACAACATATATTCACCAATGCGCAGCAGCTCCATCCATTTGACCCCTTGGTGACCTCTGGCTACCATGGAGAAGCCAATTGTGGCTCCAACAATACAGTGGGTTCCAGAAATGGGGAGCTTTAGGAATGATGCAGCCAGCTGCCACACAGCAGAGCCTGCGGGACAAAAACATTGTTCTCACAATCAGAAAACTCATAAGGCAAATATCTTCTTTACTTTATTTTTATTGCACTATTCCAGCAAGTAAAAAAAATGTATGTCAACTATTATGTGAGCACTTACCGCACATTGCACTTATTGATCCTGCCATCAGGACGTGTTCAGAGCCGTTGTACATCTGCACGTCAATGATCCCCTTTCGGATGGTCTCGCTGACTTTGGCGCCCAGCAGCACAGAGCCTACCGTCTCAAATATTGTGGCCAGGATGCAGGCCTGGCGCAAGGTGACCACTCCAGAGCCTACTGCTGTCCCGAAGGAGTTGGCCACATCATTGGCCCCCACAGAGAAAGCCAGGATGAAGGCAATGATGAAGCCTAATACCAACAGCCACAAGTAGCCTGTCATGGTAGACTGAGAGGCCAGAGCCACGGTAGCGGCAGCAGCCAGGGTTGCTAATGTAGTTGTATCCATCACTGATAGCAATAAATGTATTTAAGTTGTTAAACCAAGCCAATTCACTGTGGTTTGATGGGGATTAATGAGGTAGTATGTGTTTATATACAAAATTCTATCACAAAATGGATTAAAAAACCACTTAGTTCAGTCCTAGAAGCGCTAATGGAAATAAATCAAAATGTATTGCTAGCTAGGTATGTAGGGTTTGTCTGTAGGCTTCATTATAAAATGACAGGGTATAGAGATGGGTGAGACATCCATTGTGACAGTGAGCCACTGATGATACACACTGCAAAAACACAGAAGTGCACAAGTTAGTGGTTAATACTCCTTATTTACTGGTTCACAAACAAAGTTTAGTAACATATTAACAAGACCAAAAGTAGCTGACGAGACCAAACAGCATGCATCACTTTGTTCTGCAGGCATGATTTACTAGTGAGTGCTGTGGTAGAGGGAAGTCGTTATGATAAAGCGTTTTATGGGTTATCAGTCGTAAGTCATTACTGGGGTGAGCCACATTAAACTTTGGCATCAGACTGCTAGAACGAAACATTACTGTGGAGTCATCTATCTGAGCTGCAGAGAAATTAAACAACCAACACGGGAAGAAGTTTAATAACAAAATTATTTTCATGACAAAAACAGGAAGAAGGCCTTCATAAAAGATGCATAAATGTACCGGTTTTATAAACATTAATTAACACCAAACGCTCAGAATATTGTAATCTTTTTTTAAATATTTGTTGCATTATGTAATCCCATCAAATCTAACAATTCATACTTAATTGTATTTCATACTATTCATTCAATATATTTTGTGTCTTTTAGTGTTCTTTAAGATGTTTTTTAAGAATTATATATTTTTATTACATAATCCATTCTAACACATTTCCATGCATAAGCAGGAGGCCACTGCAGGCTTACTGACTGGAAATGTACACAAAAGTGGACATAATATGTGCAGGATATCCCAATTCCTTCTGATAACCAGTGGTGTAATTCGGTAATCCACATAACATGGTACAGTTATAACATGTCCGAAATAACAAAATACATAAAGATAGATCCCCAGCATGTCCCTCTGGTGCCTAAACAAGACACTTAACTTCCATATTTGCATAATGACATATGGCAATATATTAGTTTTAACTTTTTCCAAAAAGCACAACATCTAAAGTGGTTTTAAATTATAGAAATTTTATAGAAATTAAAGGTTACCATGTTTAATTGTGTCCGTGTAGCAACATTCAACAGGTTCACTCATAATTATAGCACCTTAAAAATTCCCGTTGCGTAGCAAACGCACAAATAAATCCACTTAAAACTTTAAAAAGCTGCCAATAATTGGCCTTCTCAGTAATTTTGAATAAACTCACCGTCTTTACAGAAACTGGCAATGTTAATCTCCTAAGTAGCTGTTGCATAATTCACATGCAGCGACAACACAGAGAGGAAAAAGAAGAATGAGAGAGCAGACAGAGTCAAATACTTACATGTGAGACCAAAGTATGTTTTTCGCTGCGTGTTTGGGTCCGACGCACGTCGTGTGTCACTAACAGGTGAGCAGCTCCGTCATTAGCGAGCTCTGTACAAAGTAAAAGGATGTTTTTCGTGGTTGTCAGGAGAGGAGGGGTGTGTGAAATGTTTGGTCTCCTGTTGTAAGTTGGTTTATATATTGAGCTGGTGGAGTGCACGCCTTTCCAGTCTGGTCATGAGACCTCTGCTGCCTAAAGCTAAACATTAAGTTGTTTGTTGACAGGGGGAAATAATTACAGTTGTCTTTGATTATGTTGCTTTGTTGCATATGAAAACGAAATCCCCACAAAATATGTTTTCCCCACCACAATGGAGACACACAAGTGCCTATTGTTTTGCCTAAATATATCTTCTGGCTCCTAAAGAAAAAATATTTCAGGTTCCAGTGTGTTTATGGTAATCAGGGTTTATTATTGTAATATTAGCAATATTCCCATAATATCCCCGGATACTATGTATAGTTTTGCGTATTTTGTGTAAATACAAATAAGAAAGATAATATGCACATGCAGCTTAGACTAAAATCTAAGTCTACCAATGAGGAGCTGATCTGATGTGTTAAAGTGACCACAGGATGATCTTTTTTATTTAAATAACAAACATGGCCTCCACTCTGGTGCCACCTAGTGGCCAAACGGATTATTATATATTTCTAAAAACAGGTGCTTCTCCATTTTCATCCATGCAGGCTATATTCAAGCTAAAAACTTGTTTTTAAGGCTCATTTTCTCTTTTGTGATGATATCTCTATGAATGTGAGAATATCAATGTTGAAGGGACAGTTCACCCCCTAATAAAACAATAACACCTGCATGCCATATAGTCTCATTATATTTGAGAGAAGGCCGATATCTTCAACACTTGACAACTCACGCCGGTAAGGGAAAAAAATATTTTGATTGGGGGGCCCCTGTAATGAATTCCCAACACAGAAAAACGCAATGTGTCACATTATAATTACACTGAACAACAGTTTCGGCTGTAGAGAACCACCTGTCGTGTGTATAGCTCATTAAGCAAGTGTAGCTGAGCAGAACGTGAAGCAACAGTCTAAAACTATGTTACTGATCAACCTGATATTCAGCAGTCACTTTACTGATAAACTCCCCAAGACCATCAGAGCAACTTCCCCGTCAGCAGAATCCACTCTCTTCTGAACTGCTACACTGCCTCCAAATCTGCTGATGAGTTCCTCTTCATTACTCATTTATTTGGTGCCTGTTGGATGATGTAGTTTGGCTTTAAGACACAAATGCTACCCGTGTGGAATATTTTGACCTTTCCAAAGCATGTGACAAGTGAGTCACAACTCTACTTAAAAAAAAACCCATTATGGTGGCGGAAGTAGTCAGCAAACTTTTAGACTGTTCTACATGTCAGCTATTTATATGTGCATCAGATTATCCTCTATATTGATGTCAGTTCAAGTTGGTAGACTGATGTTGGAAAAATGTCTTGTTGCATTTTATCAAATGGCAAAAATGGTGTTATATAATCTTTAAAAAATAAGATAATCGGACCAATAATACATGAATACAATACATAGCAAAAGCAAATACAGAAAAGAGAGATATTTGCGGTGTTCATACATACATAGTTGTGCACACCCATATATACATGTCGTCAATCATCAATGACAAAAAGCATCCACTTAATTGCGCATTAATGCCATTATTTATCTTAAAGAGTTTTTTTTTTTTCCACTAAGCATTCTTATCCTGAAAAAGAAGGCCATTTGATGTGATGTTATGTCACTTAACTGACATGGCGTGGTTGCAATGTTTGTGAGGTTTTGTTGTTATGGGTGGATTATGAGACAATGGGCCCCTGGGGACAAACGTGCAAAAGGCCCCACCACCTCTCCTAAAAAGGAACAAGGCAAACAGATTTTATAGTTTTTTAGTCTTGTTTTGTTGTTGTGTTGTGCATGAACAAGCTGGGCATAACACTTTATGGTAATTTTTGGTGTCTTTGTGGTAATTTTATGTCTTTTGTGTATGTTTGGGGTTTTTATTTTGCTCATTTTGTGTCTAATTTCATATCTCTTTTTGGTAGTTTTGTGCCTTTTTTAAGTCATTGTGTGTCTTTTTAGGTCAGTACATGACAATCCCATTCAGTAATCCATCCATGTTTGTTTCTTAAGATATTACAGTTGAAGTTAAATAAAATGCAGCTGCATTAACAGAACTTTCACACATAAACTAGGAATAAAGCTGTTAACAGGAGTATTTCATATCATATTTACTTGGTTGAATAAAGCTGCCAGTTTTAAAATGTGAACACCCAGCGGTTTCAAACACTTATCCCAGATTGTTATCTTTGATCATTTAAATAGAGAGGTTGAACAAGATCCTTGAAAATGAATCATGCACTCCTGCACAATAACACAGTCATTCCATGCAATCATGTTCTCATGAGATTAGAGCTGTAATTTTAATTATTTACAAAATGCTTCATGCTGTGTTGACAGTGATCTAACTTTTGAAAGACCAGACAAAGTGCAAAAACTTTCCCAGATGGTTTGGCGAATCATCTTACCATTGTGCATCCTTAATTACATACCGTCACAGTAAAATGTTGTTTTCTGTCGCTTTTGAGGTATTCAAAATTGTAATTATCTTTCATTGTTGCCTCAAGCAACAATGCACATTTGTTTTGCAGTAGCTTGAGAAGTTTTTCTGTTAACATTCTCATGGCCATGTAGCATTAGAACTCCCACTTTCAGCTCAGCTTTACTAAACAGTGCAGCAAAAGCTGAACGCATTTCATTCATATCATCTAGCAAACATGCATATAACTATGGTTTACTGCATCAAATACAGTGTATCTATCAACAAATAAAGGTATTTAAATCATCATGAAATTTAATTTACAGACCTTGAAATGATGCGAGACAAAGTAAATATATATACTCTCTAGTCACAGAATTATATCTTATGTTATTTTCTAACATACGATGTGAACTGGAGAGTTTTGAAATAAAAACTGATGTAACCTGTTTTGGAGTTGCCTCCTAGTGGTGTACTGAGCAAAGTATTTTTCTCTCTCAAGTTTCTAAAGGTCTCTGTGTCAAGCGAGATCTCTCAGTCAACAACAAGCTGACCTGCCGAGCCGTGTTTTCAGTTGTCTGTGCTCTTCATCATGCAACATGAGCCCATTTGTCATTGACAGTGTCGGCTGTTTAAGGTTTGCCGAAATGCCTCTAGATGGCATCAATGCCCCTGTTCAGGTTACTCTGCATAATGAATATACGCCATGTGGAAATACCAGTTTCAAAAGTAATAACCAGCAGTTTGATTATTATTTGCTCTTGTATGAATGAACTTGCTGCAAAATCTGTTTGATGTAAACTTTATGTTAGTGCATGGTGGATTTTAAGAGGTTTTGTGCAGATGTCTAAACTCAAACCACTAAGTGACATCAGCTTGTACACTTTTAATGGTTTACCTTAACTATTTTATTATCAAAACACATTAAATCCACATTTTCCCTCATTTCCCTTCCTGATTTAGATCTCTCTTCAAAAGCTGCTCTTCAACTTGTCAGAACACTTAAGTTATTCCCCACACCTTTAGAATTTACCAACTCTGTAATTTTAAAGACAGAAGCTTTGGAATTTTTTTTTTAATGTGGCTTATCATATTTAAAGTAAGACAAGATAGAACATGCAAATAAGCAACTGAAGAGCAGTGCTGGTTCTCATGCTCAGGCCTATTTTAGCCCAACCCTTCCTTCCCCTCTTCCCTCCCTCCTATCCCTTGCCAAACAGGATCTGTAGGATCTTACAGAGTCATTTTCTCAGGAGACAGGAATGTCAGAAGACAAACCTGGTGCCTGCTGGAACATGCACCCTACATTCCCTCAAACTTACAGGAAAAAGTCCCGAGTGTGTTGCTCATACCTCCATTTAATTTCCACTCAGTGTGTGGCAACTCGCAGTGTAAGTGCCATGTATGCACCGGACGTGGTGCAGACGCACATTGACTCACAAAATGAAATGAGGTTGTCTGGTACAACACCCTGCCCGCTTCTTATAATGTGTCAGTCGGTTCATGACCTTCAACTTTAAAAGGAATATTATTTATTTTGTGACATCCTTAGCTTCTCTTTTTGAAGAAATTCCAACAAAAATAATTTTAATTTAATCTCATTAATAATTACAGCCTGATTAAAGAGACATGGTATCAGCATATTTATTTTGCAATATGCACCAATTTGAAAAAAAATGTTTTTATAATGCAAAAAAGGATGTTTGGGGTGATTTAGATATTATAATAGCAATTTATTTTGAATTATGCTTTATCTAAAATGTCAGCAATTGACTGATACTGAACATACACTGTTTTTTTATTTATTTTATTTGTATTTATTCTGTATTTAAACGAGTCAGCAATTGACTGGTTATGGACATGCAGACCCTGAGGTGTATCTATTTTTTTCATTGACTGAAATGGTCCACAATGTACTGATACTGAATATACAGTCCTGAAATTTATTCATTTTATTTTTAATAATCTTTTTTTTTTTAATCAGTTTTCAGTTCTAGTATTCATAGTATGTATGATTTGAATTGGGACACATACACATAGAAGAGGTTTAAAACCAGTATTGTTCTCAATACCCTATACCAGTCAGCTGTGTTTGTGATGTTTCTTCCTTTGTGTGTTTTCCTTTTCAGATTTGTCAGATAAAACTATACAAATGTGCTTTAACAAATGACACAAAGAAGAAATTAAATAATTTTCAAGATTTTTTATTTTTTCAAAGTCTTTTAAAAAAATCTCTTTTGTGTACAGCTGATAAGCACAATATTATACAGCAGATAGGCTAGTCATTTTGACTATAAGGAACCCAGGTGTAATCAGAGCATAAATATAATACAATGAAATTGTGGCATTAAAAGAACAACACAAAATCAAAGAAATGTTAAGGATTATCTGGCTGATTTTTCAATCATCCCACATCACCATCTACAGTATCTCAGGTATTCAGATGCTATCAACAAGCAGAGGACAGAAATGTAACAAGACATGGACATCCAAATGATTGCTACATTCATCTGCATCAATGTGTCTTAGATTTGGACACACAGAGGTCCAAAGTGACAGCACCCCTGCATCTGTTAGCTCGCACTCTCAACACTAGCGCTGGCATTTCCATTGCTCGACAAGCAGAGCTGCACGCAGTGAAATGTTAAAAGTCACAGTTTCTTCCCATATGAGAGATCGTTTCTGCTTTAATTCACAGACCAATGGCTGGAGGTTGGCGATGAGCTGCTGGTGGACTCTTTGTGGGACGGATTCATGCTGTGGCTGTAGGTGGGGGAGTAAGTGACGCTCGGACTGCTGGGAGGTGTTGAAGAACAGGAGGAAGACTTGGATTTAATCTGCAGCCACTTGTCTCCCAAAGCCTTGGCAAAGTGGTCATCGACAGACACGCTGATGGAGAGCTGCTGGGAGCGAGCTTTCTGGTAGTTCACTCCGAGGCTCCTCTGGAAATGCTCCTCGACCACGTGGTCATAGTTGGATTTGGAAATCACTGGAAGAGAAAGAATGAATAACAACACACGCCTCGGTGAGTCAAGGAAAGTGAGCGGATATCAACTTTATGACACGTGTGTGACGACTAGGGAGTGACCGTCTAGGTGGTGGATGAGATCATTCACAGTGTGAGACTGACCTGATGAGGGGCTCCTGTGGACATCAGATCTGCAGGAGGGGTTTCTTGATGAGGAGACGCAAGTGATCACAGAAGGTCGCATCTAGAAACAAAAAGAAAAAAAGGATGGGTCATTAATCAAACTAAAGAACACAGATTTTTTTTTTTTTACAAAGTAATCCTGATTTTTGTTTTCTCCTCATCCCATAACATTCTTAAGATCACAAATTTAAACCTGCACTTCATCTGATTACAAGGAAATGGTGTACAAAGTTCAATGTGAGAAACAAATTAATTTGAAAACCGATTAAACTGGTTGGGTTTGCCCATGAAAGTCAGATCAGTCCCAGTGCGGTGGCACATGCAGGTCAAAGAGAGAGCAGTTTGTTTGGTCTTGTTGATGGAATTCTTCCCTCCATTGCACACATTTTCTCCCTGAATCCGGCTGGATTGCATAGCTAGAACAAGCTTAGGCCTGCATGCACTCTTGGAAGAAGAACTGCCTGTGCAGTTGGATTCACTACAGACTACAGATGGGGAACGTACCACTGCTGTGGGTAGCCTGGAGCTACACTGAGACTACAAAGGGGCAAAGAGTACTGCCGTGAATTTTGAGAACATGTTGATGACACAAGCAGCATATGTTTTGGTGAATTACCTGGGTTTGAGAGGGAGCAGAGAGTTTAGTCTTGTCCTCTTTGCTTTCAGGGTCTTTTCTCGGTTTCTTGATGAGGGCAAGTGGTTCATCCATGACTGGTGCGTAGTACACATGGGGGGGCAGAGGGCTGGTGGGGCTGGGTGTTGGACTCCAGGTTGACGTGGGGCTCTGTGGCCTGTTGAACACCGGCGCTGGTGCTGCTCTCTGGGCAGCTCTACCACTGCTTCTGCTCAGCGCACGCTCTCGTCTGAAACATTCACAAAAATCACAAAAATTGAATTAATCTACATTTTAATATTGAACTTCTATTGTAAATGTGAATAAAACCAGTTCACCAACCTCTCCTCCAATGTTAGACCTCTCTCGTGGCTGCGCTTGCGTTTCACTGGATGCACTATTGGCGCTCGGGCCCGGTCATTTGCGAAATGTCTGTATCTGTCTTCGCTCCTGAGGTGGGGCTGACCTGAAAAATAAAAATGAAAGTGCTGAATTAGAATAAGACACTTTAGAATGGTGTTTTGCAATGGCTCACTTTCCCAGAGCAAAATCTAGAAGAAAAAAAATGGCCATTTACTGGCACTGATGATTTTACAACTGTAACAATGGCACTCGGAGATGAGTAATTGCTTGTTTTGATCCATGACATTGACCTGCATGACAGGTACTCGTGGGAAAATGTTTTTTTTTTGTGTGCCACCGTTAATTGTAAACTCCGTTAAGTTGTAGAACTCGATCTACCTGATCAGCAAGGGTTACAACACTACACAGCTGATTCAGTGCTAACGGTAAATGTTGTTTTTCTGCATAATTTTGGCATTCAGCCCTATCACACAGCCAGAAGGGCACAATCAACTGCTTTTGTCAGGATGATGCGCCACACATTTACCAGCTTTCAGACTCTGACGACCCTGATTTTGGGCGGCACCCATTTGTGAACCGCCATGAAAGTGAATACACACGTACACACTGGATTCTTGCAATTACACAAGTTGAAACACATCAACAAGAAGCAGATGATGTCATTGTGTTGCACTGTGCCCGCAAAATGATTTTCTGTGTTTTTATCGAAGGCAGATACATGATTTATTAATCAGCAGGAGTTTAAAACCCATTTGCTCTTGGAGCTCTTGCCTCATGTCATAACCTCACATGTTCATGCATACAGTAACAACACTAAGCATTGTTTGAAAATGGAATGGCAGCATAATTAGATTGTGTCCTATTGTTCAACTGTATACTCAGTTAACACTTGAAAATCCACATTGATGTGGCAGCGGGACTCCTTCAAAGCTCCTTCAACTGTATTCAAAATCAGTCATTCATCCATTGAAATCAAACAATGGGGGTGATTATGTGTTTTGAACTGTAAGACAATGGAAGCTGTCCACTGTCTTCACACCCGTAAATGCTCACTCCAATACACATTTCCTACTGGCTGAACACTCCAACACCTGTGAGCTACTCCTTCACACAGAGTGCCATTGTGGAGGGGAGGGGAGGGGAGGTGGAGGCAGGTATAACCACACCTATGCTGATTTTCTAATGCCTCGGGCATGGATATTTCTTCCTTGTTAGCAGAGGGAATACACAGCCTGACCTTCTGTTTGCTGTGTTTACTCAGATTGTATGGGTATCCATTAGAAACGCAGCATAGTTGTGAGTGACAACACAAATTACTGTAGTTCAGTCATGAAGACCTTGAAGTATTAATAGTGATTCCCTTATTAATTATAGTAACATATGAATCTACTTCTTAACTTCTCATTATGGAAAATAATCCATACATACGATACAAAACACATATTTCACAAAGTATATTTAAAAAGTTGAATGATGCTGTTAGTGTGTATCTTCCATGTGACTGTCATCACATCTGTGTATTTATATTTGATACGGTATCAACATGAATATAATGGGTAACTGTCATTGAAATTAACACAAATTATAGAAAGTTGTCACATGACACACGATCTAAACATATATAACAAAAACGGTATACACTAAAATAGAAACACTACAACAGATTCTTGTATCACTTTGATCGGTGGAAGTATTTGCTCTCTTAAAGCAACATGAGGCAATAAAAGAAAAGCAGTAATCAAAATTACCTTCTAAAATGTAGACCTTGAATCCACTGCTCATCCTGGTAATGTACTGGAAATTAGCCACAGCCATGTCTCCTTGTCTTCGCTGGAGTGAAGTCAAATACAGAAGAACACCTTGACTGCCGGAGTTTACGGGACACAATGAGCCTCAGTGATAGATTGTATTGGAAAGGTAATGAGATGCTGTGTCTGAGCTCAGCCAGGTAAAGTATCAGGTGAGTGCAGATAGGTGCAGTGACTTCCCTGTGACTCATTCCTCGCATTCAGATTGGCTGCCGTCGGGGCCAATCAAAGGCCGTCATTCACTCAGCCTTGTTATTGTCCTACAGGCGGAATGAGCTCACAGGTAGGCCAGTCTCAAAGGTAGAAAGTGCAGTTGCTAAATGTCACAGTACCACAGGATCCTTGTGATTAGAGAAGCTTTTTGTTTTATTCAACAATTTCTGTTGTACGAGAATACACCTCACGTTTTCACATGGCATCTTAGATTTCTCACTGATCCATGAAAAAAAGTGAAGTATGCCTTTTGTTTCCCTCCATGGAATCACCACCTGTCCCACTCCCCTCCCCTCCCTCCTTCCCTCCTAATCTGCAATCTCACCAAACTGCATTTTTTCGAGCTCTTAGCCCACCGGAGCTCCAGTCATTCCACTGACCTGCCCATACACGCTTACAGCTGTACTGTGAGCCTGCCTCACCAGTAATCCAAAGGCTTTTGTTGATGGCCAGACAAAGACTCCTAAGTCCTGAAAATGCCGCTGCCATGAGAACAATCTTGCCTGAGCATACTGAGGAGTAGAAAGTCTTTGGAGTCCACTTATTCACATACTGTGGCACTGGTACTATAACTGAGTATAATTAATATGTTGATATATGACATATGCAAACACATCAGTCATATAAATAATATGTTTGCACATTAATGCAATGACAATCAATAAACAATTATCATCTGTGCTGGCCTGTTATTGGCTGATATATTAGTCTGTTTCAATCATTTTAATACTTAATATAATTTTTATATCAGAGTGATAGCAGCTGCTAATGAAGACTGGTTCTAAAATGAAAAGGGATGAACATATAAAGAGCTTGCTGTGAACACGTGCATGAAATATTATGTTAAGCCCAATTTCAGCTCAACAGTGCCCCCTTACGTCATAAACTGCAATAAATGACATGCCATTAAAACACAGTAGGGCAGTGCCACGCATACTCAACAAGAATAGCAACGTGCGGTTTTCTGTATGCAAATCTTGAAAAACACATTTGCCTACTGACAAATTCCATCCAGTGTTTTCAAATATGAGGTTAAAAATGTATGGAACCTGTGGAACTATGGTTTTTCTAGTTTTGTAGCATTATTGCCCTTCAAAGAGCGAAGAAAGTACTTCCCCTGTTGATTTATTTACTCATTAGCAATTGAAAACTATCTTTTTATAGGTCAAACAAAATAACTTTTGTTTTTGTAAACACATTCTTTGAATTCTCATTTGATGCATTGTTTTCTTACTTATGTTTTATATAGCGTCCCAACTTTTTTTCTAGTCAGGGTTGTAAAATAAGCGAGATGATTAATGTATTAATAATGTGGTCTGTTTTAACAATAGGAATAGGACTCAACTCTGTCTAAACCAGTTGTTCCTCAAGATCATATATCACCAAAACCTTTTTCAACCTCAGAAACATTGCCCGCCTCCGTCCATCCCTCTCCCTTCCAGCTGCCCAGACCCTAAAACCTTTGAGTGTCTAGAAAAAGCACTATATAAATTGATTGCATTATTATTATTATTATTATTATGGGGGTGTGACCAACAGAAAAACATCTTCATTCTTTTTAATGATCCAATTTATAAAGATACAGATTTTTTCTGTTCTTAACAAGGATGTAGTTTTAATTATTAGAGCCTTGAGTATAATAGGCTTTTCAAACATACACATTTTTACCCATGTCCTCAAGTAAGAGTCACACAGATTACTTCACATAGATCATATACACAAACACACAGAAACACACAGAAACACACACACACACACACACACACACACACACACACACACACACACACACTAAGAATGTGCAAGACATTTAATTTTAAATTTCCTAAAAATGAATTGAATTATATAATGTCAGTATACTGTACTGTCATGTATTTTTCTGGGTGTGAAAGAGATTGATCTGATGTCCAATACAATGGACATCAAAATCAATTAAAAAAAATGTAAAAAATTATATATATTTTTAAACAGATATTTATAATCCATTTTCTTTCATCTGAAATACTTCAATGATATATATTTTTTTAATTATGAATTCTAAAAAGAATTCATTTTATTTTTTTGTTTTTTGTTTAATCAAATAGGGACTTAAGATACCAGATATTAACAAGGCAAAACATAGGCCATATATAGTAAAACAAATTATGAATTAATAGTAACAGTCATGATATTGTCTTTATATAGTAAATCAACAGGTACAACAACATATTGACCTTGTTTTATAGGGTTTTGGCTGCTCTTTGAGTGAGCTGTTACAATATTGTAAATTTACAGCAGTCAATATTGAGGCGTGGTCCGAAATAAACAAACCCACTGCTGAAATAGCAGCCATTTTGGACTGTAGAGTTTTACAGTCAATCAATAAATCATTTACTAAATGGACAAACTAATAAATTAGTTGAATGTAAAAGTCCAATATAAATGGTTGTCTTGTCAAAGCTTATTTAAATTCAATACTTTTTGCACAGAAAAGGTCGTTAAACATCTAATTTTAAGCTCCAACATAATTCTGCACTACAGTATGCATTTCAATTTCTTTATTGGTAAACAGAGAGATAATACTTATCTCTATCAGGAATTATTCAGCTGATAAAGGTAGGAAACACACTGAGCCGTGTGTACGGGTCCACTGTGTACATATTCAGCCAGCACAACACAGTGTGGTTTCCATAGTGGAGGCCTGCGGCTCCCTGGGGCTCTGTGATCACGGACTCTGGGTGTCACCAACAGATGGCGCATCTCTCACTATTTGTATTGACTGTAGAAAATCAAAAGTAACACGCTGTGTCAGTGGCCTGAAAGCCAAACAGTGAGCGTATGACTGCTGCATTATTGAACACAACAGGATGCAGTATCACATCCACACCCAGAAGCACCCCATGGAGTCAACAGCAGGCTCATGTCTGACAGAGAGCGACGCCCCTGTCACCCTGCTCTCATCAGCACCACCATCATATCCCAACACAGAGCTGTGTCAAGTCAGATAATCTCAGGCTGACCAGTACAGGAAGTTTAATAATGTTTCCTTTAAAGGGCTTAAAGCACTTAACAATGGCAAAAAATGGAGCTGCAACTCATTTAAATAATCTGATTTAGGGATTCAACTTTATTTTTTTTTAATATCAGTTATTCTGTTAATTATTTCATTATTTTAAAGTAATTTTTTTTGGTAACACTTTGATTAGGGAACACAAATTCAACATTAATTAGTTGCTTATTAGCATGCAAATAAGTAACATATTGGCTCTTAATTAGTCATTATTAAGTTTTTAATGCCTTATTCTGCATGGCCTTTTAATACAACCAGTAGGCCATTAACTAAGTAGCCACCTTCTCCAGACCTTTGACGTGACTGGTGGCTCCTTTGACATTACAATCTACCAATCCTAATCCAATCATCCAAAAGGAGCCACCAGTCACGTCAAAGGTCTGGAGAAGGTGGCTATTTGCCGTTTTGATGGTTTTGTTCACCGCTATGTACAGACTTATAAAGTCCATAAAGTAAAGCATATTAAGATCGGAACTCATATACAACAACTTCCTTACTTACTTCTAATAAGCAATACTTCTGAGGTTATTGAGGGAAAACTCTTAGTTAATGGCTTACTGGTTGTATAATAAGGCCATGCAGAATAAGGCATTAATACCTACTTAATAATGAGTAATTAAGAGCCAATATGTTACTTATTTGCATGCTAATAAGCAACTAATTAATGCGAATATGTATTCCCTAATCTAAAGTGTTACCGTAGCTTTTAGACACTTGTAAGAGACACTTGTCCAGGTCATTGTACTACCTGGATGCTGGTCGGCATGAAAGCTAAGCAATGTACTGCTGTGGACATAAGCAGCAGCAGAGTGTATTTTAGCCACCAAAAAAATCAATATCAGTTCAACTTCACACTATATTTGTGGTATTTTAACTGCTTTTCCCTTTCCATCAGACAGCCCTTTCTGACAAGGAACCAAAACCATTATATCCACCTATCTATGTTTCTTCAAAGTCACCAGGCTCAATTAACAAAAACTGTAATTTTACCTTGCAGAACACAGAAGTCGTCCCAATCGGGTAGTTTGTTTGTGTTGTTATGGGACTTTGGGGTTTTAAAGACAACAAAAAAAACAAACTAATGATTGAGACAGCAGCAGACGAGCAACTCCTGTATTCTGCAACGCAAAATTACTGGTGGCCTTCAAAGTCTGGAGGCTTTGACAAGATCATAGATGATTATAACTGATTAAAAAACACACATTTTTACCACCACTAAAAATCAGCACATCCTGTTAGCTACTCTGCCCTCTTAAAAATGGAAGTTTCCAGTACATGCAGAGACAATGTAATACCCTGCAGCAGAACGACAGACACTAAACTGAACTCAGTTAGAGACACTGGTAAAAAGTGAGTAATTAAGTTACTAATTCAAATTATATATCAAACCATAAAAAAATAAAGTATGACAAAAGTATGGAAAACATACCAAAACACATCACGTTATCATATGATGCACATCATAGACACAAGACTTACTTCATAGCATACACACATATATACAGCACTTCAAGGCTCAGGGTTCAGATCAGTAGTCATACTGAAAAGATTGAAGACAAAAAACATATGCAGATTTAAAGTACTGTCCACATCAAAAAGTCTAAATGCATGTGTCAAACAGTCTTATTGTAGCTGATGATTCATTATACAGCACAACTACACTTAAATCCATGATGACTTATTCAACTTAATCAACAGGAGGCTGAACATCCACGAAATGTGGTTCTTGCTCACTTTGTGTGTTACGTCAGCAATAACACAACAGCTTTAGTTTAGCACATAATAACATCAACTACTGCACAGCAACGAGTTAAATGCAGGTAAGCGTCACTGTGAGCAGAAGAACCAGCAGAAAGGAGCAATATTATGTTACTTAATGACGATGCGTAACGCTGCGACTATTTATAAAACGTGATAATCAATTACACAGAACTCACCATCTCAACGGTGCCGCTGAGTCCACAACTGCACGTGACGTTGCGAAATTATAATTCCTTATCGACACTGCGATATCGTCACCCTGTTAAAATAATCGCCTAATTTATTTTTTCAAGTTTTGCAGGAAACACAAAAAACTTCACCAAAAGTGTAACATATGACATTAATTGATCATTTCACTCAAAAATGATGTAACAAAGGATGGCTATTGGCATAGTATTAACACTGTGTGTAAATTATGTTACTTAAGAGAAATAAATGACTTGGCCAATTTTTTAAACATGCCTTTGTGACTTAAGCAAGATATGGTAACACTTTATTTTGAAGGTGTCTCCATAAGAGTCACACAAGCTTGTCAGAAACATGACATGACAAGTATCATGAGCATTAATGTTACTTCAAAGTGTCATTAATGTTCATGATACATCCCATGTCATGTTTATGACACGCTCATGTCACTCTTATGTAGACACCTTAGAGTAAAGTGTTACCAATATTAGTGTCAACAATAAAACACTGATATTCTTATCTGATGCCTATGAATGTGGCAAATTGTCAAAGAAGTGATGATCTTAAAGGGGTAAAATCACATGATCTGATCAACTGAGGATGTAGGCGATTTTACCATAGGTGGCCGGGGTCATGAGGAGATGATTTAGGCAAAAAAACAAAACAATTTTGACAAAAAATGACTTAGGCGATTATTTTAACAGTGTATGATCCATGATATTGGAGGGGAAAATTATTTTGCATCATTATTCTCATTTTCATTGAAAAATATATTTAAAAGATCAAGTTGTGACTTTTGCGAGGATCTTTACCAAGGAAAGATATTTTTCTCACCGAGTCACTTTGAGTCACAAATTTTATATATTTGCAATGAAAATAATTTCACCTTGAATAACCTTATGAGTTTATTTTGAAAGCAACAGCCGGAAGTCGTGTTCGCATACTGCTTAGCTTGACCCTCGTGCATCTTTGCAGGCTCCTTTCCCTCAGGATGACTGGGAGTGACGCAGGGCAGACGGAAAAAACTAGGGCTTGAGGTTAAGGACAGTAAAAGCGGCGGTGATGCAGGGAGGATTGTAGCTTTCATTTCACAGGTTCAAGCCCCGATGCACCGCCTGTCCGCCTGCACAGAGGACATGCCAGTGACATATATCTAGAAAGATATTAATAAGTCATCATCACCTCATCCTTGGGGCGGATCACTTTGGATACACTCCCAGGTAGGCTTCATTATGCCTTGTTATGATTGTTACTACCAATTACTACAATGGTTGTTCTAATAGGTTGGGTTATTCGCAAAATCCATCAGAAATAAATGTGAAAGATATTAATTTAGTGTGAATCAGGCTTATTTGTTTATTTTTTCAGCTATTATTAAGAGCTTGTGTGATGCTGTGTGATTGCTTCACCTTAGCTAATTCCTTAAGCTACACAGTCACGATTCCTTACTACTATAATTAGATGTCAATATCTGCTTCACATTGATAACACAAGCCTTGATTCTCTTTAGGTAACATCGATCCCAGTGTCTGCACATGGAAAAGTAGCCTAGTCATTCCGTTTTCTTATTGAAGTTGCAAGTCGCATCCAGTTGGAGGATATTTGGACACTTCTTCCCCGTCATTTTAGAAAGTCTCCATCATGAACTACCTGCGTCGACGACTCTCGGACAGCAATTTCATGTCCAACCTGCCCAATGGCTACATGACTGATCTCCAACGCCCCGACCCGCCGCAGCAAAGCCCCGCAGTGTCGCCCGGGCCGACGGAGAGGCGCCAGTCCACCAGCCAGTTGCAGCAGCCGCAGCAGCAGCAGCAGCAGCAGCCCGGAGGTGGAGGCTCCAGCTTCTTCTCATCCATATCAAATGCTGTCAAACAGACCACAGCGGCTGCGGCTGCGACTCTATCCGAGGCAGCCGACCGGGCAGGAGTCTCCAGCAGTGCCAAGATCCTCCTGGTTATCGATGACCAGCAGAACGACTGGTAAGAGCAGTGCGCATCGCATGATCGTCTAGACAAAAAGTGTGTGCCAGACTGTGGGATGCAGTGGCCTAACATCTAGAGGTCATATGACTCATTCAGGTCTGTGAGGTATGTCACGTGTGACAAACCTGCAACACCTTGCTGATGTGACTGTGTACTGATAGTGCCATGGCAAAAGCGCAACAGACTGAAGGCAGAGAAGCCATTTTCATTTGACGATCAGCTTGTGTCGAAGTCTTCCACTCTGCCATTAAAATGCTTAAAATCAGGCCAAAGCTCTGGCTGATACCACCATGATGATGCAGGTATTTTCAAGTCTAGTGGATGTAAAAGAATTTGTGCACAAGAGAGAAAAAATGCATGCATTAGGTTAGTGAAGCCTGCTCACCAGTCATACATTATGCATGCTTACTGGATCTTTGCGCACAAGGCAACGGTGATAAGCATTGCAATTGTCCTAAAATGACACCCTAGGTGATAACAAACTAAGCACATCATCACACCAAAAGCCTTCCATTACCCAGCACAGAGGTTCATCCACTCTGTCACAGCAGGCAGGAGATTTATGTACTTCATAATGTGCATAGGGCAAGGAGAAGTATTAATGTCCAGTTCATATCTCCTCATGCACCAGGTAGGTTAATATAATGTTACAGAGGCAACTTCATTTAGATTTATCTTTACGTTTTATCATGATGCATTGCCAGCTGTTACATTAATTACAGTGTGAAGCATACTGCTACTAATAAATCAAGAGAGAACGGGGTTGGTCAGCACACTTTTCTTTGGCACAATTTCACACAAGAAACAAGTAAAAGGTTAAGGTTTCAGCTATAATTAAACTTGCTTTAATGTACACAAATGTTTTTTTAATTAGGTGAATCATGATTAAAGTCATATAATTATATATTGTCTATAGTAAAGCAGTTAATTTGTAGGAATATTTCATAAATATAGAACACCCCCAACAAAATATACATAAACAGCACATGTGTGGCAATCAGCTCGACTCTAATTCGACCCAACTTTTAAATGAACTGAAATCATTTTTCACAGACCTTCAAATCATATATATATATATATATATATATATATATATTAGGGGTAGTTTACTTCTGGCTATACAATTAACACCATATTTCCAATATCTCTATCTAAGACTGTTTTAAAATACATTTAGTCCATAGACCGAATCCGCAGGAATATTCTTTATCCTGAGTTGCTTTGCAAATACATGAGAAAATGCCAACTGTCAATTACAGAGGAAATTTGCAAAATGAAATTCATGTTCTGTGTCTGGATAAAACTGGTTTCAAATCCTCATTTCACATGCAGGGTAAAGATCTTCAGAGGAAGAAAGGTCCACGGTGAATATGACATCAAGGTAGAACAGGTAGGTTTTACACATGTAACTATTTGCTTTATTCTGCATTAGTGTCCATCTTTATTCCCTATAAAGACCACAAAATAAAGACCACAGTGAATGGATAGTTGACAATAAATCACTCCAGATTTACTGAGCCCTGTGACCAAAATTTGAACCTTACATGAAGGGGATGTTGCATCATCCACTCATGAAAAATTCATAATTTGTGTTTTGTTGATAAATAACACTGTCTGATCTATTTATCGCAAGACCTGGTAACTGATGAAGACATTGCCATTGGCTTTATTATACAACGGTTGACTGTTTTTGTTGTTATCAATGGAAAATGTACTTCTGCCCTAATTATGCATCCTTTGTCTTCACTCTCATCCTTTTTTGGTTTTGTTATTTATTTATTTTTAAGGCAGTGTTTTTATTTATTTATTTCTAAGGCCCTCGGTGAGTCATTCTGTTGGCTAAATCGTATAAAATTTGTCAACTTGTATTTTAGTTGCACTGATCTACAACAAACCTGATACCAACATAAAATGAATCATGATTTGTTCCATAAATAACAGATGAGTTGCTCGTACAATGGGAGCTGTTACGATGATCATAGAGAGCCCTTAGAATGATTAATGTCTCAGGGTGTTGAGGGTAATAAAAGAAGAAGGCACCGCTGCATTCATTCCCACACTGAAGCTTGCCATTTTGACATCTGAGTAAGAGAAACATATTGTTTTTTTGGCATGTGCCTTCAGAAAGGTATTCTGAGTTTCAATTGCAATTTCTTATTTCTAGTAGTACGTACAGCCTAACAACTGATCAATAATCATTTTGGGAGATCTGTGATGTGCAGCCATATAGAATATATTTATTTATACAGTCTGTGCCAGTGGCTACATATGCTGTAATCCTCTCAGTGGCACTTTCAGGACACCCTGAAAGCTTTAAATCTTTTCCGCTGCCTGAGGCATTTTCCTCCCTTCCTATTTTTGTCCCCCTTCATGTTGTCCTGGCGTTTCCATTATTTCCCCTGTGGCCACACTTCCATACAAACATCTTATAATTGTATCCTGTTCACCCTGGCTCATGTAGATTGGTCATTCACTGTCATCCTGCCCGGATTGTGATCACAGTGTTTGGTATGGTGTTGATTTGACCTCGATATTGTCCTTTTAGGCAGAATTCTCCGAAATTAGCCTGGTGGTCAATTCAATGGGCACCTACAATGTGGATATTGATGCAATCAGGAATGGACATAAGGTTACTAAGTAAGTACTCTGCAAAAATATATTCTAGTTTCTGTTTTATGTTTTTCACTGATGCAATATATTATTACAAAAAGACAATTGGATTGTACTAAAACACAGACATCAGACCAGGTTGAGAGGAGGTCTAGTTCTAGTGTTGTGGCTTCACATGTTTGATTAAGTGAGGTATGTTTTTTACCAAGGCTGGCTAATGACAAAGACAAGAAGGAATGAGACAATGTAGGGATGTCAATAAGAAACAATGATAAGAAATAATAATAATGATGAAAATGGAGGCTATGGATGTTTTTTCTTCTTTTGGGGTTGTAAATTGACCATGTAAGCCCCCTGGCTAGTGTGTCAGGGAGGTGATGGGGACGGCCAGCAGGGTTTGTCCAAGTTTTGAAAGTTTGTAAAATGCTTAATCTTCCTATTATGTTTTCAAGGTTAAGAATATGCTTGAATTATATTTAACTCCTGGAAAAAAATAATTCATAGTTTCATAATTATTTATTATAACAATCATGTTCAAAACCTACAATCAAAGCTAATATGAACAGCGGGTAAAATAAGTGTCAACACATGTCGATTGCTGTATTCTGTAAACTTTATTTTCACAATTGGATTTATAGTAACAACTTGAATGTAATAATAAAGGCTTCAGTAGTCTTCGATAGAATTGTTTTGGTTTATGTACCTTGAAAGTGCTTGAATATTACTCTTAAAAAGCTTTACAAACCCTGAACCCAGAGGTATAATCATTTATGGATTTTAGTGTTTTGGGAGAATTGTCACAGTGGACCACCCCCAGACACATCAGAGGGAGCTGCTCCATTGTTGGTTGCTGGAGGTTTTGTTTTTAATTATTATTTCTTTTACCTTTTGTTGTTGTTCTCTTGCCCTTTTCTCCATTTTAACAAAGTCTTTCAAGTGAAGAACATATAATCATCCAGAGTGCTGCTGCAAATTTGAGGTTATGTTAATATCTGCTGAAATTCCCCGATACTCTATGGAAACATTGCTCAACTGCTCAGTTTGTCTTGCAATGCAGTTTAATATTTTGCTAATGTCCTCTGCCCCAGATCCTTAAAGCCAGACTTTGTGCTGATCAGACAGCATGCCTTTAGCATGGACAAGAATGGAGACCACCGCAACATTGTGATTGGACTGCAGTATGCTGGGCTGCCAAGTGTTAACTCTTTGCACTCTGTCTACAATTTCTGTGACAAACCATGGGTGGTAAGTGTTATTAAACCAATTAATTTGAAACCACATTGCATATTGGCTTAAGCTGCATAGTAATGTAAAACCTAAATTTTGGATTATAAATGTTCCATCCGCAAAATTTGTATCTATTTTAGTTTGCTCAGATGTCTAGGCTGTTCAAGCAACTGGGCCCAGAGGAGTTCCCACTGATAGAGCAGGTTTACTACCCAAACCATAAGGAAATGGTGAGTCCTTTGCCATCTGCTCTCCTTTTCTCTCTCCTCCCCCTTTCTACTTGTGCTGATAGGTCTTAATGCTGGCCCCTTAGAGACACACACATAGACAGGGCATCCCTCTGCACGGGTCACATGTTAGGAGGGTAATTCACTTCCATGTCAATATTCCATCTCATGTGGCAGCTGAGACCAATCGGATTTTCTGGGGAGTGTCTTGTTTTTTTTGTTCCGGATAGAGGCAGAGTTTTTGATTATTTGTCTGCCAAGTCAGTGACAGTACAGTTTCACTGAGTCTGTTGCTGCAGAGCAGTCATCTCCACCCCTGCAGTCACAGGCTGACAGTACTGGGCTGGCTTTCAAGCCATCAATATGAATCACGATCTTGTGCAGAAATAGAAGAGATGTGCAGTGTGTCACTTCTGTTTGACTGAATTGCACTAACAATTTTATTGTATTAATTAGAGTACTATGATGATGAGAAATCTGAGTGTGTGATAATGCTCTTGTTACAGATTACCTCCCCTCGCTTCCCTGTGGTGGTGAAGATGGGGCATGCTCACTCAGGCATGGGAAAGGTAATATATTAAAGTGGTCAAGTTTTTACTCAATTCATTGTGAACAAGGATGGATTACTGAACGGGCTCTAAAATATCAGCCAACAACAAAGATAAAAAATTAGCACAAATAAACATAAAAAACTACAAAGAGATACAAAAAGACTACAAGACCAAAACAACTACAAAGAGATGCAAAAAAGCTTCAAATAGACACATAGAGACACACAATGACTATGAAAAGGCAGAAACACCACAAACTCTGTAGACACAAAGTGACTACAGAAAACGACTACAAAGGATATGCAAAATTACTACAAAATGACACAAAAAACCATAGACAAAAACACTGCCAAATAACAAAAAAAAATACAAAATGACACAAAACAACATAACAACAAAAATACACCAAATAACTATCAAGTCTATGTATCTTCCTCATATGTTAAAGAGAGGCTGGGGCCTTCTGCATGTCTGTGCCCAGTAGACCATTTTTTCATAATCCTCCCATGATTGTATACACATTATTTCTGGGACCAATAAGTGCCACTATATTTATATTTTGACCTTTGCTACTACAGGTGAAAGTGGACAATCAATATGATTTTCAAGATATTGCCAGTGTTGTGGCACTGACTAAGACTTATGCCACATCTGAGCCCTTCATTGATGCAAAGTATGATGTCCGCATCCAGAAGATTGGCAACAATTACAAAGCTTACATGTAAGTTTCGAACTACTTGTAACAGAGCAGTTTCAGACTACTTATGACTTACAAATAAAAATGGTAAACATGAAAATCTATATATTTTTTTTAATTCTAACTCTAAACAGGAGGACATCAATTTCTGGCAACTGGAAAACCAACACTGGCTCCTCTATGCTTGAGCAGGTGGCCATGTCAGACAAGTAAGAGCTTGTAAATACAGAGATGAGATTGTGGATCTTATAATGTCTCACTGTAGTATTACAGCTCTGTTTAATATATTATTACAGGTACAGAATGTGGGTGGATTCTTGTGCTGACATCTTTGGAGGGTTGGATATCTGTGCTGTGGAGGCTCTACATGGTAAAGATGGCAAGGACTACATTATAGAGGTACTAAAAGGCAGTAGAATGGTATCAAAGGAATATTTGTCTGTGATCAAAAGGGAAATTTATTCAATTTATCATGTGTGGAATTTTAGGTTGATGACTGTTCAATGCCACTGATCGGGGACCAGCAAGATGAGGATCGTGTTCAGATTGCTGAGCTGGTGATTTCTAAGATGAACCAGGCTGTTCCACGCACTTCAAGCTCTACCACAGCAGGGCAGCCAGCACAGGTGCTCAAAGCACAGATTTTTTTTTTGCTGCACAGCCATCAAACTTTAATGTCTGAATATAGATGTTTATATGTGACTGGACCAATATTTAGTATCTCAGCCTTACAGTATTTCCAGGCACGTTGAGTGAGCTCACATCTTCTCAGGTATCAGACAAACTGTTTCAAGGATAGAGGTCAGGCTTAATGGGTATATAAAATGGAGTGTTATCAGCGTAGAAGTTTAATATGTGATATTATTAATGTAATATAACCATCAGACAGCATAAAAATGGATGTTCATGGACCAAGCACTGATCCTTGGGGCACGCTGGACTTATAACAATAAATTAAGACCATTATTACTTAACATTTTATCTCTAAATATTATTTTCTATCTTAAGCTATTTTTTGTGCCCTCTTATCCTTTACTTTCTGCCCCTTTTCTCCCATGTGTTCTGTAGAAAGCAGTATCTCCTCAGCCTGTCTCACAGCCCAAAGTACCACAGGCTCAACAGCGCCCCTCACCTCAGGGTAAGAGCTCAACATTTTCACAGTAACAAAAAAATTAAATGATTCAATGTTTTTTTTATAGAAACCATTTCAATTTACTTATTTACTTAATCAAGTCTAGGTAAGTATATTAGGAAAGTCTATAAATGAGATTTCTTTTCATTTTTGACCTATAGGTGGTCCTCAGCAAAGTCCCCCATCTCAGCGCCCACAGCCTCAAGGCCAACCTCCCTCACAGGCCCAGCAATCTGCAGGTGAGCCCAGTGCCCAGGCTAAGGTGAGCCAAGGACCTGCAGCCCAGCAACGGCCACCAGGTCAAGGAACCACTCAAGGCCAGAGACCTCCTTCTGGTCAGGGCTCTCCTCAGCGAAGCCAGGGAGGTTCACCTCAAGCTCAGAGGCAACAGTCTGTCACCCAGCAGCAGAAATCTGCAGGAGGCCCTGGCCAGAAACCTCCAGCAGGCCAACCTCAGCAGAGGCCGGCCCAGCCCCCTAGGCAGCAGTCACAGGGGGGAACACAGCAACAGAGAGGTCAGCAAGGTCGTCCTGGAGGACCCACCACCCAGCAGCCCCGACCTGCTGCGCAAGGTCAGGGGGGGCCAGGAGGAAGACCCCCGCTGCAGCAAAAGCCTCAGCCCCCACAGAAGCCCAGTCAGGACAACCCGGCTATGGGCGGCTCTCCACAACTAAAGTAAGTAAGTGTATGATAAATGATTTGGGTCTGGTTTTTCATTAAGTGAACTTTATACCCTTTCTTACTTTTTGCCTGCATTGAGATGAGCATGCCACATGGGAAATCTATTCATTCTCTTTATTGAAATGATTCACTGGAATGTGCATGATTAATTGGTTCTTACATTTTCAGTCCTAGTTTCTCAAAACATAACATTTCAGATTGTCTGGAGAGATTGTGATAGATACAACAAGCTGCAGTAGGCTTGCAGTTGTTCATTACCATAAAGAATCTATCACATCTGTCACAATCCATATTCTAGGACACAGGTGACCACATTTTCAAATTCCTACTTTTAATTAAGTTTTCTCTTTGTAGCAGGCATGGATACAAATGTTTAAATAACTATTGATACAGCTCATTACACTGTATTGTTTTAGAAATTCTGGATAAATCAATTAAAAAATGCAATGTTATTGTCATATTTGGTAAAGCAATTTTAATTGATCCTTTTTCTGAATAATTTTCAAAATTTTAAGTGGGACAACATATTTGAATGATAAGGAATCTGAACCATAACATTAAACATTTAAACAACGTTTACTAGAATTGACAATTTATAAAACTCATTTTAATTTAGAGACTATCAAAGCTGTACAATTACACTAAGATTTAATCTCTATTGCAGTTTAGTTTTTGTGTCTAAATTCTCCCGCTGATGTTTTTTTATGGATAAATGACACATAATCCTGATTTTGATTAATCAGATTATCACATTAGATTACTCTCTTTAAATAGAGGCATTAAACACTTGTCATCAGTCCCTGATAAAAAATTGCATCTCTTTGCATCCAGAAACGTCATTCACTATTCATATCATATTAATGGTAACTTGAAATGATAAGGTAATACTGAATGACCATGGAGAAGGAATGGAATGCGCTTTTATCATCTTTTACTGAGCCTTTTCTCCTTCCTTCCTTCCTTCCTTCTTTCCTTCCTTCCTTCCTTTCTTCCTTCCTTCTTTCCTCTGTCTCTTTGTCTTGCCGAGCTCCAGTCTTTTCATTCCATGGGTTTGCTGCATGACTTTAACAGCCTCTTCCTCTCCTCTATTACCATTTTCCTCTCTTTATAGCAAGTCCCAGTCTCTTACCAATACCTTCAACATTCCAGAAACCCCAGCGCCACGAGCCAGCCTTAGCCAGGATGAGGTGAAGGCTGAAACCATACGCAATCTACGCAAATCTTTTGCCAGTCTCTTCTCAGACTGAGACGGCATAAGCCCCCCCTCTTCTCCTCCTACTGACAGAAAGATGGACAGGCAAACTGAAGGACAGATTCTCCCAACGAACAAGGACCAATGGGTTGCCGTCTCCAATTCATGTACATTGACCCTGATATGAAAATGTACACACTTGACACCCACTGCCTAAATAGTTAACACCTTTTAAACGAACAAAAAGTAGAATACACAGTAAATTTAGGCACTGATATCTGAAACATTCCTTGCCTCGCCTCAAGCTTAAATAAGTCATCGTGTCACACAGACGAAACACACACAAAAGCCTGTATATGCATGAACACACACACACAAAAATAAGAAACAAAACACTGCTCCCACTTGTTTGTTGGTGCCGTAAAGTCATTGTGATCTTTATGTTCGAATTTTGGTTGGTTTGCTGACCAACCATATGAATCAAGGGACTGCACAAAAATAATTTGGGTGGATCTAATATTTTATTTTATAAAAAGCAAGGCCCTCCCCAATATTTTTCAAGATCTCAAAATAATATATTTATGGAAAATATAACAAAATAAACACAGCCACTCTCTATTTTTTAATTTATAGAGCTTGCTAAATAAATTATATTATATATTATGATATTATTAATATTATATTCTCTGCATATGATACAATGCACCAACATGGCACACAAGAAAATTCACATTTAATTTACGATTATCTATTTTTATATAATTCATCTCAGAAAACAAAATGTAACATAAAATAGAAATATGAGGTAAGATAAAACAATACACAAATAAAATAATCTCCCTGCTTTCCCAGAAATGTATCCTTGCTTTAACAAAAATAAAACTTACATTACCCTCCTCCTTTTCTGACCCCCTCCGCCACTAAACATTTTTGTTCAGTCCCTAACTCAGCACAGCTGCACACATAAGATGTCCAGTGTTAGCTAATGCTAGATCTGTTCGAGCTATTGACCGCTCATGGTGATGTCTTAGCTGCATGTCAACAGGAGGCAATGGTTGCATTTTCCAACCCCTGACATTGGTGCTTGTAACTGTGTCGTCACATGTAGTTGAATAAGTTAGTAAAGTAACCTAGTAGCTGTTGTGAGTATGTTGTTGCCGCCACTTTTCTTCCCGTTTATTGTCGCACAAGAACAAACGCCCGAAAGCTCTCCACCTTGAAAGCATGCCTTACACAGACAAGAACGTCAGATCAAATGGAGTTGTCTCAGGGATGTCCAATTGATTGTGACACTTGTATGTGGGTGAGGGTCTTCCATTGCAGTTTTATTGTGTTTGTTTACTAATAATGAAGGAAAAGCATGCATTTAAATGAGGTAGAATGTTTCTATTATTTACAATGCATTTGCACAAAGAGTATACTGCAAAATTATACTTGAATACAGTGACACTGACTGATGTATGAAGTCTATATTTTCAGGTTTAGTCATCTGACACTTGATAAAGCAACAATCCAGTGTTTCCACCCTGGGGTGCTGCTGTGTCTGTGACAGGTGCGGCACGGTAAGATACAGCAAAGGCAGGGTTTACAACTGTTCAGGTACAGTTAGTGAAAAATTAGATTATTTACAGACCGTTTCATTTCATATTCCCTTGATTTCAAAGCAATGTAATGTCTGACTTTAAACCAGCTATTAATTAAGTGGATGTACAGTAAGTTAGTGGATTATGCCAGGTTGATTTTAGGGTTGCTAGCAGTTAGTCAATGCACTGAGATTTTGCACTTAACTCCAAACCTGAGTCTGCATCATACAGTGCAGAAGACTTTCTGCACTTTCATGCCTCCAGGTTTTCAACAGGTTCTGTAAGAAAAGGCAAAACAATAAAGAAATAATGCAAAGGTATAGGAATGTCAACTGTGGGATGCACCCCTGCAGTAGATGTAGTACTTCCTGCAACCCCTCCCTTGCACTGACAACCCTTTCTTTGATCACTTCTGAAAAACAATTCTGTTTCCAGGCACTAAAAATGTCTTCCAGAAGGAGCGCTTTCCATTCGAATGTCAACGTAGTATGGCAATATCATGCTTTTTAGAGAAGACCCAATAGCCACAAGTATAGAGGAATCCTGGTTCCCCTGCAGATTCTTTACGCTGCCTGTGTTTTGTGTAGCCACAGTGACCCCTTGTGCTCAATGGTGCATAAATGTGTGAATGTCGTTCAGTAACTGGTCAAACCAAATAGATGTGTTGTACAGAGCTCTGAGTGATGCAGATTGTCACCTTTATTCCCCTGCTGCTATTTGTGCTTGTTGATATTATGTGTGTCTAAATTTTTTATTTTTCATTTTCTCAAATTTGTGCATTTTTTTCCAATTATTTTGTACATGCTTCATTTTTTCTATGAGGCAGGACTGTGGGGCTTGTAAGATTATGCATTAGTGATTCAGGGCTTCATTTTTAAATTTTACACTGACTCAGTGTCAGTACATGACTGTCAGATTAGTCGTGGCACAGCCTAACGCCAAGTGAATCAGCTTTGTGTAATTGTTACACTGAGTGTGTAATTTATGAAAATGAGCCATCACGATTATATGGATGGTTAACTTTGAAAAATGTCATACTGTCGCTCAGAGGCTTGCTGGCCATATTAAGACATACCATTTGCTATGGCGCCTCCTGAGAGCTGTGACAGCAATGCAAAGAAGTAGTTTTATGTATTTATGCTTTTGATATTCACAGATTTCTTTTGAAAAGTTTACATTATTTATGGTGGATATATCTGACTGTGAATGTACATTTTTTTCTTTGTTACAGCTAGTTTTATTGTTTTCTAAATGCATTGTATAATCATTGTGAAAAGATGAAATCCTTATAAATTTGAGTGGAACTGATTGTCAGTTGATGCCTGCCAGATTTAATAATGTACATCATAAATGTAAGTGCAAGAATCAAAAAGCTGAGGTTTTTGTTATTCAAAAAAACAAGATACTGCATAATGTAAATCATGGTGGATTATTGAATTAAATGTAAAAAAAAAAAATATTTGATGTTATATGCAATGTAGCTATATTATGTGAAAATGAGTATGTTATTAAACATGCACATGTCTAATAAAGTCTATGACCAACAATAACTATTATATTTGTTATTGATTGAGTATAGAACAGTAAAATTAAGTATTTCAGGTTCTGAAGTGTCTCTTGTTTGCACCATATTGTAAAAAGTGATATTTACATGTTTAAAAAAAAAATTATAAACCAGGTCTAGGTGGTATAAAAATACTGTAACCTATCAAAGCACTCAGTCCACAGAGAAATGCACACAGCCCATATTCAGAAACTGTGCCTTGAAAATAGTCATCATAACTTCTGTAAAGTTAAAATGTTACATCTATACTGTAAGTAGAAAGTGTGGTCATACAGTGCAGTTAAAGTCATTCCCTGGCTGCAATGACAGTGCATAAACGCCGAGAGTGCAGATGAGTGAGACACAGAAACACTGACCAATCAGAGCAGATTTGCCTTTTCAGGAGGAGGGCTCTAAGAGACAGGCGCTAAAACAGCGTTTCAGACAGAGGGTGAATACAGGTGTATTCAGACAGACACAATGAAAAGATTTTTTTTGATAATTGAAGCACATGAACATGTTCTAATAGAAACCCAAACATTAAAGTATGGACCCCAAAAAACAGCATATGTCCCCTTTAAAAAAATGTAAAAACATAATTTGTGTTGTAAGAATGTTTTTTGAAAGAAAATCAAGCTGAATTACCTGACAGATCAAGAAATTATTAATTAATAATTAATAATTATTATTATTAAATTATTAAATTACAAAAATGTAATTTTTGGCCTTGGATTTTCACATGTTATACAGATAATAATTGTGCTGGTGGTGCTCATGTCTCTCACAATTCACTCACAATTTTGCTATTAGCTCATTTTCTTCTTTGCTGTGTTTTATAGTAAACCAGTATCTTAAAAAATATCTAAATTGTGAGGTAGAAAGGAGCTGAAAAAGTCTCTTGTAAGCTCCAATAAAACATGCAATAGAATGCATGTTGCAACATAAACTGAGCACACTTTGCATGACTGAACAGTCTTTTGCACAGTAGTTGTAATAGCATTCATACTACTGTGACCACAAGGTGGTGTGGGGCTGCAGTCTGACTACCAGTCTTCAATTCTGCATCAGGTTATATAATTCATTTTACACTTGTGTAATGACTGAGCGAGCCCTTTTATATCTCAAGCTGATCACAATTGTTCATTACATGATATTACATTAATTTGACACATGCTTTTTAAAAAAATCAAAGTACATTGCAATATGTGCATTGAAATTGGATGGGAACATGAGCTTGATATCAAAAACCGGAAGTGCATTTCTCTTTTTTTTTTTAAAGGATAAAACTTGTTCAGTAATAATGTTCAACTAGGATTTTTCATTTTCTAGAAATGAGATGTTAGTATGTCACTGAAATATTATTATGTTGGCTATTGCAGTTTTTCTTTTACTCATGGGTGGATTATGAGACAATGGGCCAACCCGGGCACAGAAATGCCAAAGGCCCCACAACGTCTCCTACATAAGAAGAAGACACACAGATTTATAGTTGTTTAGCCTTTTTTGAATGTTGTTTTGTGTCTCTTTGTCCTTGTCAGATATTTCTTTGTGGCTTTGTAATAATTTTCTGTTTCAGTGATTTTTATGTCACTTACCACTGACAGTTGTTTTTGGTCTATTTGTGTCTCTTTGCAGCTGAGTCTTGTAGTTGTTTTGGTCTTTGTATTGTCTTTTTTTATAGTCGTTTTATGTTTCCTTGTGATCATTGAGAGTTGGTTGGTACGTGTCTCTTTGAGTGACATTTTGTCGGTGAAGGCCAAGGGAGCACTTTCACTTTGGGCCCCTTGACCCGTTCAGTAATCCATCCATGCTTCTACTGTGTGGTAAAGTGCAAAGAGGTCTCATTTTCATTGTGTCTTCTGAGACATGCTTTTTAATTACATGATTTTGAGGCATAATCACACAGAAAACACAAATACCAATGTGCACATAATCCTATTAAACAAAACTAATCTGGCACATATGAACAAATGGCTCCCTGAATGCCACTCATTATATTTTAGCCTGTCTTTTCTTCTTGGAATAATGGCCTAATTCATGGTGTATAAGGAAAAACACACGCATTATGTTCGTGTCTTTTGGATTTTCATTATGGCTGTGAATCTGAATGCAGCAGCTGCAGCTGGGAGAAGCCAATAGTTTTTAAGCATCCCCCAATTAAAGAATGACTATGTTTTTGTACAAATCAATGACTGCATCTACAGCTGAAACAAATACATTACAATTGTGATATTTTACTTTCCCTCATCCAACTTTAAAATGCCTTGCTTCGTCTAAATATTTGGGCTGGATGGTTTTCATGCAGTGAGGGAGAGAGCTCAATTTTAATCATCAAATGGATCAATTTCTTTTTCCCTTGAAAATTTTCATTGCAGACAAAAGTGTCCGGAGTGCACATTCCAATTTGCAGTCAGGATGTTATATAGCAGCTTGCTCACGAAAGGTCAGTATGGTTTTTAAGCTCTGTCTTGCTGCTTGCATTTCTTATCTGGCTGCCCAGCGGGCCGTACCATTCTCCCCTAACAAATCTAGGTTTGCTTAGCCGTTCAGAAACTCATCTGATCATGAAAGGCATGAATTTGTGTTGAACATTCTCTCAAAGATGATTACATTCTATTTTTTGGACATCTAAAATTTGTACGTCAGCATCATTCACACATACGACCTCACATTTTGAGCCTACACTAGCAAAGGAGTGACTTTCGTATCTTGATAGAGGACAGCAGGCTGTTATTGGACAGAGTTTAACACTCTCTGGCAAACTACGCCATCCATTCACAAAAAAAGAACAGAAATTGTGGTACAGTCATACACTTGACGTGTTGTGTAATCATCCTAATACACCTCTTATGACTTTGCAGGTCACAAACAAAGGATTCAAGGGTATTGCCAGCAATGTTCTTGTTCTGTTACGGGAGGGGCCCTCACGACTTCTTCTCTGAGCCAGGATATTTCTAGAGCTGACCCATTTAAACAGCCCGGAGAAGCTGCAAGCACAGGTGCATCTGGATGGCTGCAACTGCCATCCAGAATGTGTAATTACATACATTAAGTGTCAAAATGGATTTGCACATGTAATTTGATGGGCGGATGTGCAAACTATGCAGGATTCAAATGGAAAAAAAGAAAAACAAGCCGCGGGGTCATGTCACAATTGTTTTTATTCATTTTGAATACTTAAACAGAATACATGCAGCCAAGTGTCCTCAATTATTCTTTTATGATGGAAAAAGAAAAGCTAATGTCAGTCCACAATTCAGTTTTATTCAGAGATCAGATGGTAGTCTTTGAACGGGAAGCAGTGGCTGTTACAGCTATTATACATGGCCTACAGCCCTGCACAATTAGTGCAACTCAGTACTGCTTTGCATTGTACTGCTGTGGGATGGAGAGTGAGAGATATCCATATTTAGAAGGACCTCATTGATTCTTCCTAACAGAGGCACAAAAGATTTGTTGTCTGTCCAGTCTTGAATAGCGGGACTTTAATGACAGCTCTGCTTAAAAAACCTCCTGCCGACCTCAATCGCAGTTTGAAAAATCAGATGAAAGTCTCTAAATGTAATATAACTGCATTCTGTTTCCATGACGTTACATAACAATATCATAGTGAGAATGCACAACCACAAATAATTCACACCATCAGGAGGCCTCGGAAAGAAACTGCACCCACAGAGAGGCCCGTCTCTTCGTTCCAAATGTGTTTCCCCTTTAATAAAATCGCACACATGACTGAGTGATTCCTTAGCCAAAATGGCAGATGATGAAGGATGAGAGAGGAGTGTGTAGTAAAGATTTAATTAAGACTCGCCATGGGATGTCTTACTGTGACTCCAGAGACCAGGACAGAGGAGTTTGTGTTTGCTCAGTGCAGCTGTGAATAATATCTACACTATTCTTACTTTGACCTACATGTACTGAGTGGAGGATCTGAGAATATGCCCACATGAGTCTTTCTTCCCGTTGTATTTTCACCATGAGGCTGCCAGAGGCTGTCTCCTTATGGTAAACCTTATGTTAACTTTAAATTGTCAATCTCTGCTGGAGATAATCTGGGACAGGAGAGACATCGACAGCTTGTGTTTCCACTAAACGTGCAGTCAATACGAAGCTGCACTGCTCAATCACT
Source organism: Centropristis striata (assembly GCF_030273125.1). NCBI lineage: Eukaryota > Metazoa > Chordata > Actinopteri > Perciformes > Serranidae > Centropristis > Centropristis striata. The sequence goes on from NC_081523.1 coordinate 25,765,973, forward strand.
CCTGCGGTGTATGTGCAGATTGTTGAAGGTCCAAAAGCAATTTTCACCTCCCTCCGTCCCATCCTCGTGACGTAGATTTTTATGGTCTCCATGGAAGACTCCCATCAGCACTTTACTTCATTCCCTTTGAAATCAATTCAGTCTCTTTTGCTCCTACTCAGTGTGGGTTGCCATGGATACCGCTCCCAAATGGTTTGGCTAGTACATGAATTTGTTTATGAGTGTTACTTAGAGTGGATTGGAATGTTCTTTTTTGTGCAGTCAAAGTAAACATAATTTGCTAATTAAGCATGGGAAATTTACATTTAAATGGCTATTCTAATATATTTCAGTCTATTCTTTAAAGGGTCAGTTCACCCCAAAATCAAAAATACATATTTTTCCTCTTACCTGTAGTACTATCTGTCTGTCTGGGTTATTTTGGTGTTAGTTGCGAGAGTGATGGAGTGTTGGAGATATCAGCCGTAAAGATGTCTGCCTTCTCTTGATTGTAATAGGACTAAATGACACTCAGCCTGTGGTGCTCAAACACCCAACAAATACATTTAAAACAGAACGGTCTCTACTCAAGACACTCCACAGACCTTATTTTGAACAGTTTCATATAGAGTCTATTTTCTTTCAACCAAATTACATCCGCCAACCTTTTAACCGAACAGAGAAGGTGATATAGTATCACCTAGTACAACTGAGCTGGCCAATGCTACAGCTCAGCTGAGCAGGACACCATTAATGTTTTCTTCTTGAGCTGTCACGAGCATGAGCCTTTCGTCCACGAGTGGATTCATTCTTTCTTCTGCGCAGTGATACAGTTGGTGGGTGTACTTCAGTTGAAAGAAAATAGGTCCCACATGAAAATGCTCACAACAAGGTCTGTGGATTATCTTAAGGGTCATGATTTCTGGAAAGAGAGATTGCTTTTTAGTTTTTTAATATCTGGCTTTTTAACACCACAAGCGAAGTGCCATATAACGCCATACAGTTCCATTATATTACAACGATTGCACCTGATACCAAAACAATCTATACTGACAAATAGCACTACAGGTGAAAAGGAAAAATATGCATTTTCAATTTTGGGATGAACTGTCCCTTTAAGTGTCAAGATGCAGAGCACCAAATTTGGTCTAGGTAGTGAACCTTTCAGCTATATGAGGACACTACAAGAGTGTCTCTAGTAACTCAAGTGCACTCTGGAAAAGCCTAAAATTCCACTCAATATAATCTAGTCTGATCCTCCATGAATCAAAGTCATGCCAATGTGGATTCTTCGGTCCCCCATTGAGCCAAAGAAGCATCCAAATACTTCACTTGGCTGCTTCTAAATCCTCACAAAAACATGTAGTGTGTGTGGTGTTTGCCCTATATGGGCCGCCACACTCATGTCTGGGGCAAGAAAGTTGGAGGGAGAGGATTGAGTGGTTTAATTTGTTGAGGACTTAATCGGGGTTCATTTGGAATTAAGGGAAGACTGGGTGCATCTCCCACTGAGTCTTCAGATTCACAGCTGCTGCATTTCACTCTTCTCTGAGTCCACTGAATCAGAGTATCTACATATTTAATACAGGGCATGGAAAGGTACTGTAAGAAGTGAAGGAACCACCCACATTCAGACATATGTCTGTCTAAGAGGTCTAATTCTGGCTGCGGGAAATATTCACCACTGCAGGAACAGTGGACAATGCCCAAGCTCCCTTTGGGATTCAATTTGAAAGCTGAAATGTTTTTGACTTAACATGGCTGTCTAATGTGTTTTCCTTGTTTCTTCTGACATATTATTACAGTCCAAAATAAGTAAAAATGAGAGTTGCTTTGTATTAGCCTGCCACACTATTGTGGGTTGGACTATGTAATCAATGGGGCCTGGCTGTGTGTGTGTGTGTGTGTGTGTGTGTGTGTGTGTGTGTGTGTGTGTGTGTGTGTGTGTGTGTGTGTGTGTGTGTGTGTGTGTGTGTGTTTGTGTGTGTGCATCCCTGCATCTCTTATGTAATTCCCTCAAATGGGAACACAGAAATCAAGAGAGAAAGTTTGTCACTTAATCTTACATGGAGTTAATTGGAGACAGCTGGGGAACTGAAGGTTGTTTACTGTGCCAGTGTGAGCCGGGAACAGTGTAAGAACAAAGCAGAATGTCCAGATTCTTCCTTATGGCTCATTATAGTTGATATGTCAGAGCAGCATGAGAGCTTGTTCGAGCAGTAGAGGCAGAGTGAAGCAGTGTTCTGCTTGAATGTTGTTCTTTTTTGCACTGGTATATGGCTGATTGATCCCTGTCAGAAGGACCTCTAATCAACAGAGAGCCATTGATTTCCTCTCCACAGAGCCTACAAGGTGCCTAAGACACCTGCTAGCAGCCAGCTGACAGACACTTATGCCTGCTAACCAACAGCTGACACAAACTGATGCCAATGCACTGTGTTGGAGAGGGTGAGTCACACATGCTCAGATAGATCCCACTCTCAGGGATGCTGGATGCTGCACAATGTGAGATCCACTGTACTGTCATTCTGAATCATATCTCATACACGTGGTATGTCACAGATGTCTCGGGTAGCTATGGTGTTTTGTAACCAGGATGCAGAAAAAGTATAGATAATAGAAAAAAAGAAAGATCTACAGTGTGCATGCAGTGTAAAGCTGTCTTTTTCTGTAACAAAATAAGCTCTGTCAAAGCTAAATATCATTGCGATCTTCAGCCCGATCAGCACAGTTTGTCTGTAGTGATTTCTATCTGCCGTGAGAGTGCTTCAGTAAGCAGTTTTTCAGCAGCAGTCACATGCTCCCGGCTGGGGCTCAAAGCCAGCTGTCCCTATCATCAATTCAGACAATGCAGAAGGCTGTGGTGAGGTGAGACTTCAGGGGTGATGTGTGTGGCACAGGGCAGGCAAAGGGAAGCATAAGTGATCTTTTAATCTTGCAAGATTGCAAACAACAAAGACAAGGTGTTGTGTTCTATCAAGGGAGATTTCCATGCAGTACAAGAGGATTGGAGTTGAAGTTGTTCTCCAGACGCAAGGTTATCATCAGAGGAGTAACTCTGGGCCTCAAAAGTCAAGTTTTTTCATCACACTAGAGTGATTTTATAATGCCAGAGTAGATATACGAATGCCTTTGGATTTTGGGCTGTGAGTGGAATAAAACAAGAAATTTGAAGATATCATGAGAGCCATGGGAAACTACCCTACTGCCATTTTAAACAATATTATCAATAAACTTATTATCAATTTATTGAGGAAACAAGTGGCGGGGTTAGGGCTGGGCAATATGGTGAAAATCAAAAATCACAATATTTCTTCTTCGCAAATATCTCAATGTCATATTGCGACTTGTAGAGTGGGTAAAAGTACAATGGCCTTTCAAACATGACATGAAATGCATGCATTATATTTTAATCACCCGCAGTCTTTTTAAGTGCTTTCACTTTCACACACAAGCATACATTAAATACATTACTTGGTAAGTGCATTTAGCCTCCTTAACAAGCATTAATGTAAGGTTATAACAACTTGTAGAAAGCTCTTGGTTGCAAGGCAACTAATGACACCTTGCGAGAGTCACAGGAATAGTGCTAGTGCTGTTAGCTTAAGGTAGCGATTTCACCGGACAACTCGACAGCTGAATGTGGAAGTGAGATGGAAAAGCCAACATAGAAAAAATGCTTGAAAACTAGGCTTACTTTACCAATCAAATACAAATACAACAAGTTAATGGTTGAAGATACTGAAGAATAAGAAAAGGGTGTGAGGTTGAACAATTTCATATATGCCAAACATTCAGTCTTCAAATCTTGTGAAAAGTTGCAAAGGTGGAACACAGACATCTGTGTGGTATCATGTAATTGTTGAGTATAGTAATTATACAAGTGGCTGTCATCATGTGTCCTGACCCTGTGCGGCCCTCGATGATATGCTAGCTGCTTAACTATGTGCAGCTAGAAGAGTCAATTAAGGTACAATTACAATGTAACAATTTATTTTAGCATACGCTGGTAAGTAGTGAACATTTTACACTTTACTATGATTTGAGAGCCTTTAAGACAACATTTGCCATTTTAAGATATCCAACATCTAAGAAGATATCTAGTCTCATATCACATTATTGTTATAATATCAATATCATGCCCAGCCATAACACTGGTTAATGGATAATGAAAACAATCCTTAGTTGCAGCATTACATCACACATCTAATTCCATCCCAGTAAAGTAAAAGATGACATTCTGCTGGCACAAGACAGCTTTTTCTCATCACCATGTATAATTCATGTGCAACAGTGTAGGAGGAAGACCAGAAGTGACCAGTCAAGTGAAGGGGAGGCCAAGTTTTTTTTTTTTTTTTAAATCTGTCTGCAAACTTTCTAAAAATGTAAATGCCTCCTGATGAAGAAAGCACCTTACACTGAAGGAAGAGCAAACAACCAGCAGTTCCCCCGGAAATGCCCATGCAGTTGTCCTCAGGGCACCATGTTCCGAGATGAACGGAGAGACCGCATTGCTGCTCCGAGACTGAACACCCACCCCATCCTCTTCCAACACCCCCAGCCCCCTCCTCTCGGCCTCCCTCCCTCCTCATGGAAACACGCACAACCACGCCCCCAGAGGCACGCGCACAAGCGCAGGCTCAGACACACCTCCTCCTTCCTTCCCTCTACACACAAACGCAAACACACACACACACACACACATACACAGAAAGCCATAAGCGAGCGTGAGAGCATCGCTGGGTGAAGTAGACAACATGTAAAGGCAGCATGAAGGACGAGTGCTCGGCTCCGGGAGGCTCACAGCAGGTGCGCGAGGGGTGAAGCAGCTCCTCGCGGAGAAACAGGCTGCCGTTTCACCATGTCCACCGCATCCCTTCAACTCACTGGCGAGACGGTAAGGCCCCCCTCATTCACTCGCGAAATCTTTCATTTCCAAAAACTTAGCCGAACTATTCTCCCCCTTTCCCAGGCGGACTCTGTCCTGGTTTGAACCCGCTGCCTCTTTATTTTTTCCACAAATTATGTCATTTCGGGCTCAAAGGCATTAGGTCAGCCACAAAGGATGGAGGGCCGTCCGTGCCGCAGCACCAAAATAAAAAGGGGTGTCGAAGTGCGTTAGAGCAAGTATTTGGTAACGCTTCAAGGCTGAATGCGCCTCGGTATGGCCCCATGGGGAGGTTTCAGTCGAAGATGCATCACATTTGTTATTGTCTGGAAAACCTCGCAAAATGGCAGTCGAAGTTCTTTTTAGTTTTAGTTGCAAACTGCTAAGCAAATTAAAATGAAACAATTTAATATTAACCGCATGTAGAACCATAACCTTACACAACAATAAAATAGCACAGGAGAATACAGCCGTTGCCCCTACGAATAAGCTGTTATAACAAAATTATTGGTGCATCCTTTCATAATGTCAATATAAAGTGTGTCACAGATGGATTTCCCCCACACTGGCAATATTAAAGCAATTCATATTGACAGTGAGTCCATTTTTTTTCAGAGTGAAATTGTGCCCTGGATGTGCAACTCCAGGAGTGTTTCATGGTTTCTTTGCTGTGTGCTGTAGTCATGGAGACAGTATGTGGCATGTGGTTTTATACTTGTGCAGAAAGTGTAGTCGCACTATTACAGAACAGCCTCAGACCATGAGGATGAGTAGAGGAAAGAATGCATTCATTTAGTTAGGCAAAGCTTCTTGTGCTGTCCTCTAATTTTAAAAACAAACATGCTATTTTGTCTTCAGTCTTAGATCATTAACACTCTACTACAGAAAAAGCCTAATATTTCCACAGGGAGCTAAAAGCGTGTCGATGGTGGTCAGAAGTGATGTCAGTAGTGACCTATTGTAGCACTACATAATTAATTCTGACATTTTAATAATCTCTTGTGGCATTAATAAAGCATTCCTATTGGGACTACAACAGCTTCACAAAGCTATTTTCACAGTATCCCTGCAAAATCTCCTTTAACAACGTCATTTAATACATGTTGATGGAGAGCTATTGTTCATATTCACTGATGTATTAAAGCTTGGTAGCTGCTTGAGACAGATAGATTGTGGTGGTGAACTACTCACTGACTGTTCACCCTTCATATCCTGCACCTTATTAGGCCTATTTTTATGCTGTGTAATGAAATTAAGCCTCATCAAGGCCCTTGCCATCTCGCTGACACCTCACCTCATTCATTTAAAGCTTGAAGAATAGAAAGATTAGAAGTAAGATGGAACTTTTTTTCCTATTTAGTCGCATATAGTTTGAACTTCAGTACCCATCCCATTATAATTTACATATTGTTCCCTGATGGGGTATTAATAATTAATTTATTCCTGCTATATTGGCACAACTCACACAAAATTAGTCCCTGAAAGTATTCATTTTATAATGACATTCAGCCATCAATTAGACATTTGTCCTAATGGTGACAGAACAGCTTTTAATAGTACAGTATGTAACCTGTATTTTTAAGAGCAGCAGACTTTTGAGAAAATATTTTTTATAGGATTTGAAAAGATTTGCTCTTAAAATATGGTGCAGTTATACAATTGGATGTAGCAAGTGAAATTGAGACCTTGAATTTACTACAGCTACTTTATGTTTCAAACCCATGTACATCCATTCATGCAAATCTAAAAACGGTCTTTTTAAATGACATTAATAATCCCTGTATGCAACTGTAGCTGATGTGTTTATTTTAGCAACACACACAGGCATCTTCTAAACAAAAAATTCAAAGCAGTTAATAACAGTGCTTGTTTGTCTGTCGCGGTTGGTCATGTGTGAAAGGACGTGATATTTAGGTGTGTTGTGGAGACATGATAGGGAGATGGTTGGTCAGTTCTCTCTCATCACGATGAACAGATGGTAACTCAGGGTTAGCTTGTGGGTGGATGCCAACAAGGAAGCCCATGTGTGTATGACACATAAATCCATTGTTGAAACAGTATCGTTTTGTCCATGAAAATATTCTTAGACTTAAAAAAAAATGGACTGGATGTTTTTCAAGCAGAAATTGACAGCAGTTGTCTATACATTATTCATATATATATATATATATATATATATATATATATATATATATGATGTAAATAATTAAAATGTCATAAATCAAAAATGCTTTGCACTGCATTTGAAATTAGACATTTGACAAACAAGGAGCCACTTACAGAAATGCAAACTTACTTTTTTATTGTAACTTGTTTTTATTATTATAAGTTACAGGGTTTAATCATGAACCAAGACGTGCTGCAGTCATGCAATAAAATTCCTTTCATTATGTCTTTTTTTTCCCCATCAGAAATGGTGATCATGTTTCTAACAAGTTTTTAAGTAAATCTCTGTCATATGTGTGTTTTTTTGCAACTAGCACATGTGCAAAATGGATTCGGAGCCGTAATGACGACACGTTTCAGCTAACGCTAGTGCAATAAAGATGCACCCCAAAAACGAGAAAATAATTGGCAATAGTTGTTCTACAATGCCTGTACACAATTTGATACAAATATTACATTTTCATTCCCATAAGATTATAAGATAAATGTCAGAGTACAGAGGAGTAGATCCAGATTGCATACATTTCCACAAGGTACCAGAAGTACAAAGTACATGAATGTCCTCACAATAAGAAAAAAAAAGAATTCGAAGAAAGAGGGTACTATGCAATATATCATACATCATGATACATTGCAATGTTCGATGAGGTGGATACTACTAACGGAATAGATATAAAATAAATGAGAAGCTCCATCTGTTAAATTAATACACAGTTATCCTTACAGGTGTCTGTATCATTTTGCCTGGATGTTGTTGTAGCAAGTTACTTACAGCTAAATGCTTTTGAATATAAACAATTGATTTGCTGAAATGTGTTTAGCTATTTGGTTCACAGACTAATCAAACATAAACTGATCCTACTATTGCTGTAAACAAGTGACTGCCTTCGTTTTTATAGGAATATTTTCTTTAAATCTCTACATTTAAAGTCCATTAAGGTGTATTTGTTTTCTTCTCTCTTTTTCTTTCCACAGACTGTGTTGATCTTGAATCACACTGGATGGAAAGCAGTGAAGTTCCTTTAAGATGACACGAACGCATCCCCCTGATATACTGGCATCGACTCTATATCGGGACTTTACTCTAAATCCCATCACTGATCACCCCATTTCTCTAAACTCCTCCCGGCAATGTGACTTGAAAATGATCGACAAACCAGAAATCATCAACAAAAGACACTGCCGTAGCTTTGACTTTATTGAGTCACTGGATGACCCGCAGTCCCTTTCTTCCTCAATGGAGTATCCTTACAAGAGGGCTGAGCACCAGACATTAAACAAAGATCTAATGTGGAATGGACTAGATCAAACGGGGCATCTTCGCTTTTCGTCTCCTGATCTGTTCAACACCAGGCAGTTCCAGCAGCACACCAACCAGGACAAAACCAGCCATCTTACATGGTCAGACTCTAAAAAGAGAACAAGATCTAGAAGCGCTCCAAGAATTAAGTCCACCCTCACTCCTGTGCCCATCTCAGTGTCTCCTCCAGGAGCCAGGAAGGGGAGGGATGCGCCTCCGGCTGCGTCAGATAGCTTGAGGACTTCTGAAACACATAGAGAAACCTACTCCTCTAACAGGCCTTTTTTGAATGAGGTGCATCCTATCAAACTGCAGCCTCAGCCTCCCCTCTATGTCTCAGACTGTTTTGAAGAGGATAAACCAGAAAAACCAGCCATAACCCCTCATGTCAGGTGCCGTGTGGACATCAAACCAGATGCTGCTGTACTGCAGCACACAGCTAGGCAGGTTCCGCATGTACGGACTGAGCATCTTTGGCAGAGATACTCACAGGCCAGTAGCAGTAGAGGTTTGTATGTACCTCGACAGATTGTCTCCTCACCAACGCCCACTCCAAGCGAATGCTACAGTGGAGATTTTAGACAAGGATACCACTATACCACCAGCATGTCTCCCATCTCATATCTAGACATGCACAGAATGCCATCACCAACAGCACCATATCTGAGTCAAGAACAAAGAGCTTACTCAAATCCTAACATACCAACCAAGTTTTTCTATACAGAGGACCCTGTTCGGTATCCAGTCCATCCCTACTCAAGAGCTTACTTTCAGGATGACAGGTCCAGTCTAACCAGCCATGGTAGTACGATGACTAGTCAGTATGATCCAAGGACTCGATGGGTGCATACCCTTCCTGTCAGGTCGTATTATACGGACAACCTTTCTAACAGAGAGCCAGCACACTCTGTGTACAGTAGGCCTTACTCCACCAGTGAGGCAGGGTCGTACTTTTCTCAAACTCCACTGTCTAGATCTTACTACGGAGAGGACAACCGGTTCAACCCATACCATATGAGTAACCCAAGGTTGTTTTATTCCAAACCATGCTCTCCTGAGGAGCAGTATTTTGCATCAAGGCCATACCATACAGAGGGTCGTCGACGCCCTCGGATGTCGCAGGCTTTTTCAGATGACTGGTATCGCTCGAGTATATCTGGTTACTCTAACCAGTCCTCTCAGCACACACCACCAAGAGTAAGGCAAGACTTCAGCATGCCCCCATGGTTTACTAACAGCTGTGGGGAGACAAGTAGACTTGGAGCAGAGGTCAGAAACCACTCTAAGTCTTGGGACAATATTCTGTATCCACGGCATGACAGAGAGCAATCAGTGCCTCGTGGACGAAGCTATGAGAACCTGTTTCAACAAGCAAAGCAAGCAGCATCCTCTGATGTTACATCTCAACCAGTTATACTTAACCTGTCAAGTTCACCAAGGCGCTATGCTGCCCTTTCACTTTCAGAGAGCTCGCTGGAGAGAGGCTCAAGTAATCCATGGCGAAATACCAAGAGTGGGCAGTGGTTTGTAACTCCTGAGATCACAATAACAGATAATGACATATGTGCCGGCAACAGCAAGCGACGCGATGTGCACTCTGTCAGCTGGGACACACTGGACGGCGAAAAGACACCATCTCCAAGGGTAATGCATCACAAACAGCCACAAATTACACCGGACATAACCAAAGAGAGGAAGCATAACAACTTCTCCCTCCAACAGAGTCTAGAACAACTGGATGAACTCTTGGCTGATTTGGTTGTTGATTACAAACCACCAACTAGTAGAAAGTCAAGTGAAAACCTTTTAGACCAGCTGAAACAGCTAATTACAGAAGATGATGACATAGACAGAGGATCTTCTGGGCTCGAAAACTTAGGATGTCTGAATACACAGCTCCCATCCTCGAAATCTAGCCCTGACACAATCAAAGACCCTGATAGTGGGTGTGATGCTCTACAAAGGAGTGCAGAAGAATGTTCTCCAGACCACAGCACAGATGAAGACGACACAATGGTGTGCGCTAACAAGAAGTGCAACCGGCTTGAGAGTATGTTCAACGCCTGCTTGTACTTTAAATCATGTCACAGTTGCTACACCTTTTACTGCTCAAGAAACTGTCGCAGGGATGACTGGGAGATCCATAAAGAGACCTGTCTGTACGGCCGTGTTAACAGTGTGTGTCGACACACTCTTAAGTTCTGCAGAGAAAATTCAGAGATCCACAAAGCTTTCTCTCGTGTTGCTAAAGCTGGCTACCTCTCCAGGGGGAGAGGCATTCTCTTTCTGGGTTTTGCTAATCCGGAGACAGCTGACAACTTCCTCCAAGTTGGGCTCGAGAGCCTCCTCATGTCTCCCACATACCTATCTCTTAGAGAGCTGGATGGCTTCAAGGACAACCTAGGTGAATACTGCAAGGAACTGCAGCTGGCAGGTAACGAGTATGACCCCAATGAATGTTTCCTTCTGAATGTATCTGTAGCTGTTGGTGAACTAGTGCCTAACAGACCTTCACCAAGGGTCCAAGCGCCAACAGTTCGAAAATATGCAAAGGTGTCCTTAGCCTCCTCAAGCCCTGACAAAAAGGTACTCAGGAAAGATGGTGAAATGGAAACCCTCATCCTCACTCCGCCTCCAGGCACACCGGACATTGACAAGGAGGGGGAGGAGGGAAGGAAAGCCAGAGAGGTGTGCTTTGTCAATATCCAGCGTGAGCTCAGGACCAGGGGAGTCTTCCTACGTCACGAGTACCCCAAAATCTATAATCAGCTGTGTGAGTTTGTGGAGAGCAACAAAAGGTTCACTCCAACTACTATTTACCCGATAGATAAGAGAACAGGGAAACAGTTTATGTGCATGATCATGGCTGCGTCCGAGCCAAGAACACTGGACTGGGTGGGTACACCTCATCTCTTGGATGATATTATATAGTACAGCACTAAATAGTCATGATAATGATGTCAGCTACATGAAATGTACATGCTGTAAATACATGGTGTGGTTTAGCAAACTGAGCATTGATATGGACACATGTATATAGTATATGTGACAAATCTCTCTCTCTCTGTCTCTCTCTCTCTCTCTCTCTCTTATTTCTCTCTCTCACTACACACACACACAAAGATACACACATGCAGTATATACCAGCCCGGTCTTATTTCCAACTTGTCAAATTTGACATAACAGTATACAGACGCTTTGTCACTAACTTTGCCATCTGATACCAACGCACAGGGCACCCTTTAGTATCTGTATGAGACACACATGGCCTTCCATTAACTTCAATGCCAACCTATCTGTGGCAATGTTAGACGTATAGAGTAATGGATAGGTCTGTTTAGGGTCCTGGACAACCAGGAGACAGGTCTTTGTGTCACATGTGAAACCAAGAGTCAATGTTGTTATTTGGAGCCAACCTGCATAACTGGTTAAATATACAGTGGCATACAGTGGTTAAATGCAAAAGGTGTTGTTTTTAAGCCCAACCCTGTTCTTTTACCCAAACCTTAGTCAAGTGGTTTTATTCCCTAAAGTTAACAATTTCCTGTAAACACAGAAGTTTATTTTAAAAAGCTAGTATGCATGTTACTAGCAGAAACTGACACAACATCCCTGACACGTCCAAAACCGATGCAAAAGGGTCCCTTGTGCATTATCTGTCTGACAAGTTGATATGAGAATGTGTTGTATATACACAGACTTTAAAAGGTTGCCCTATGTTGTTTTTGGCTTGTTTTGATCCTGTTGCACTCAGAAGAGTTAATAGCCTGCATGTAGACTAGGCACAAGTTATCCAGGTGTTTAAGATGTGAACATGTATGATCTGTGCAGTTTCAGCAGACAATGTATGAAGCACACAATATTTATGAAGAACACATCTCATTGCCACCACATGATAGTAGGCACAGCCAGTGCTCATATCGTCATCCATTATTGATTTCTCCAACAAATGTTATATCAGAAATTTATATATACCTTGTCACAGTGGTTGTAATATTACAACTGTTTATTAGTACTTAAGTATTATTTCCTAAGTATACTGTAGTTGTGTGGGTACTTTTTATTATTGCCATATTACTTATTGTTTGATAGACAAAAAGAACAATCAAACCACCTATTTGTTTCCCACTTCATTAAAAATTTTAGTTGGAACTTATTTCATCTTGTGATAAGACTTGATGTCATTCTTGTATAAATTGCTTTGTTTGAAAGTGGCCTTCAGTCGAAAAAAAAATGCATTTGACACAAAGCAATGTATAGATTTAGCTATTTCTAAAGGCTTGACAGCTCTTGACTTAGGTTGTTTAAAGTACCATTGTAAATGAATAATTATTTTGCTCAAAGCATGTTATTTATATTCAGGTATTTTATTATTGATATTTGCTTATAATTAAATTTATTATGTTAATGAGATACCATTTGATGCTTAGAAATGTAAGAGGTATATTATATATATTGAATATTAGTAAATTTGAACATCATGACCTTGAGACCTTATTGTAACTAATACCACAGTATGTTCTTAAACAATATGCAATAAAAGAGCAACCTTAAAATCTATATTGTAATTCCTATATTAAAATCCTATTTTATTATTAATATTGAATAATCCCCTGGAGCCAAGAGCTGCAAAGACTTTGTTTGCACTAAAACATAAATTATAAAATAAGAATGTTCCTAACACAGCTGCAGCACTGAACCCAGATGTGATGACATGCCTGCTTCCATTGCCATTGTTGACTAATCTAAGGTTGCTCTTTTACTTGAGACATATATATATATATATATATATATATATATATATATATATATATATATATATATATATATATATATATATATATATATATATAACTTTGTGCAAGACCTTCCTCAACTTTCTATTTTGTGATGTTTATAACCCATATATAAATATATAATAAATGGAATTTAACAAGTTACCTTTTGTTTTGCATTTCTCTTCCAGAGTACTCCTTATTAGGCTTTTGCAAGGTTCAATAAAATGTTTCCATCAATAGGATTAATACATATTGATCAACATTTCTGAAGACATCAGCCAACTCTCACTGTTACTCTTTTCATTTCATATGCGGCAGGCATGCAGAAGTATTTGCACAATAAAAATAGGACAAAAAGGTAGAAATGTATCACGTACATAAATTAGTAAATATTTATTTAGCTTTGTATTTGTACAAAACACAAAATGCCAATAGATTGAAATCTCAATATATATATATATATATATATATATATATATATATATATATATATATATATATATGTATGTATACATAAATGTGTGTATGTATATATATGTATATATATATACATACATATATATATACACACACACACACACACACACACACACATATATATATATATATATATATACACACACACATATATATATACACACACACATATATATATACACATTCATATAACTAGTCTCTTTAATCCAAAATTCCCTCTCTGTTATTATCCCTTGGACTATATCCACTTGAATTAATAAACTGTCTCATGAAACACTATAGTAGCTTCAGATTAACATTGATGTATATAGTGCTTCAGCAAATGTATAAATAATATTAATGCATTTGAATTAAATTGAATTTGAACTATATTAACTTATACATTCTTTCAGCATTAAAACAAGAGTTTATGACATGAAAACATTTAAATATATTGTTAGGGAAACTACATATGATGTCATCTTTTACAGTAAATACAGATTAAGACATGGGAACTGATTTGAGCTTTAAATTGGCTGATGCTTGGATGTTGTTTCTTTCAGGGGTTGAATGTGTTGTAACATGTCTGATTCATGTGACTGCAACACATTGTTTACTCAAGGATTTACTCAAGGTAAGTGTCTTTTCTCTATGTTATGAGACCACCACCTAGTGGGAAAATGCATGTATTACTTTTCAAACCTGTTCCAGCATCACTGTACATGCGATCATGTCCATAATTTGTTGAATTGGAACACATTATAGTTTATTAATTGCTTTATATTTGTAATTTATTACATAATAGTGACTCATTATATGTCTTTATTAAGTTACATATCAACATAATAATATTGTGTCTAACTGCATTCTGCTGCACTAAAAACAAAAAAGTGTGATGATGTTTTGCGTGTGTTATTGTACCGCACTGTAGTACTACAGTGCTGTCAGGGGGTGAAGTTCAAGTAAAGGTCATGCTTTAGTGACCTTTACATCTAAATATTTAGAAACTGTATCTTCGTCTAAAAAAAGGTTTCCAACCTATTCAGCTATATGTTGACAGTGTGTGGTTTTTACTACCTAATGCATACATTTAATTTGAGTTACTTTGTCAGAGTTGCATTGCATAGGTTCACAGATGTTCAATTCTGTTTTAAAACAAGGTTCCCATATACATGAATGTTAATCTAAACTTTAAAGCTAATGTCATGCAGGCTTGAGTAGACTGATTTTATTAATTCAAGTGGATATAAAGCTACAGTCTGTTTAATATATAATGTCTTTTAATGTGTTTCCCTGTAGAGCTGTGGTGGAGGGATAGCAACACAAAGATAATCATTTGGGACAAAAAAGACTAAAATGTAACTTTGATGGATAGCCACTTGATTATTTTCTAATTTAGTCTGATTATCATTAGAATCTGTTTTTACATGAAGATAAGGATTGGCTTGTCCCCCATCACTTATCTATTGATCCCACATCATTTGGGAAAATGAAAAGAACAAAATTCTTACAGGGAAAGGAATTGATACAGATGTTACATATGATATACCTCTTCATTCATTTAATAGCGCTTATACGTTAAAGATGACTCACTCTTTTTTTTAACCAAGGTAACGAAGATGTGAGATACAGGTATGGAAATCATTAACAATATTATCAAGAGTCTTTGGTCTTATTATTAGTAATTTATTTATTAATCACCTAACTGACTTTGTTGTGTGTTTTTGCCCAGATGCAGATGGCCCACAGGAGGGAAGACATTGTTGAAGACAGAGACTCAACATTCCTGCAGTACATCCAGAGTTTCCATGACGACGATAAAGGAATGCTCACACTTGAACAGATCTGAATGACTGAAGAGAGGAGAAGATGAAGAGCATAGAGTTTCAGTCAACAACGTAAGTAAGCTCTTGATTTAAACTACAGGAAGTAGCTATAGTGACAACATTTGGGATAAGGTACAGTTAAGATGACATGCATACTGAGTGTTGGTTATGATATTATATAAAAATATTAATGACTTGTTTTCAATGTCAGGAGAGGACTCCTGTGTCTCCCGGGGCAAGCCAAACATCCCAGGAAGCTGCAACACCACAGCAGTCCACCAGTGGAATGTCCAGATGTTTTTGACTGGGGTGGGCCTAGTGGGGCACTGACTTATGTAGAGGTGGCATGATGTATTTTTTGGTGCACATACGCAGGGCCATGCAGAGACGGGTAAAATGTAACTTTCCAAAAATGTCAGATGACTACTTGTAGTGCTTGTTAGTGTCTATAATTATTTTTATTGTAAAATCCTATCTCCAATTCAACCAACATAATTGATTATGATACTAAAGTAAAACATCATTGACAGACTTGACTTTTTGGATGACGTTGTGGTGTAAAACCTTTAGCAGTGTGTTTCCTGCCGTCAGCCAGTTTGTTTTTGATGATGATAGGCCAAGTAAAACCTGTGACAAAGTCAAATATATTTAGAATTAAAATATAGAACTAGATATTCTCCTCATTTTACCTCTTAGATGTTAGATTTGGAGCCAACATTTACAATTCTTCACTGAGAGTAAAATAACATAATTTTAATAAATCAGATTTGATATTTGTGTGTTGATCCAGTGAGTCAAAGTGATAAATAAGGATCAGGTCATTAAGGTGAGGCTGTAAAGGGAGTAAAAAATTCCAATATCTATATATCACAAATATAGAATATGTACATGTGAGATTTCTGTTGAACTGTGATACATGCCGCACCCTCTCTCCTTGGGTTAGGGCCTTTGCGAGGCCCAACAAAAATATCATAAAATTTACTTTTTAAAAAAGAAAATAAAACATAATTCAATGCAACAAAATGACTTGTAAGATATAGGATCAAGACAGATAGACCTTTGTGTATTTACAGTATTTGGATTTAAAAATCGCACTAAGTAAGGGCTTCTCTAAAAATCACCCTTGTGATGGACATCGCTTATTCACGGGAGAGTTTGGAATGCATAACACCAGCTCACAACACTGGCTAGTGCTGCAGGTTCCTAGATCTAACACAGATCTAGGAAAGACTGCTTTTAAATTCCATGCAACAAACATATGTTATGAATTTAAATATGAATATGATTAAAAGTGAAGCTTGTTACTCTGGTCCTATTCAGAAACCAGAAATCTAACTTGGTTTTTAACTTCGATTTAGTATGGTATTTTATTACTTTTTATTAATTTGACTTATACATTGTACATTTTAAATTGTTCATTTTATCTGTTATTAATACACTTTATACCCAGATCTCTCTTGAAAATTAGATCTCAGTGGGACTCACCTGATTATATAATGGTTATAGTTACAATATAATAACACAACACTGCTATATCACTATGAAATATGAAATTACAATCTGTTTTTAATATATCAACAGATATGAAAATTTAGTCAAGAAATTAGATATCATCCAGTAGTATAGGACCCAAAACAGATTGGTGACTGATGTGTAGTTTTCATTTAAACTGCTGTTTAAAATTTCTACCAAACCATCATGTTACAGAAATAACTTGGTGCTGGCATAGACTGTATAACATCGTCACCCTGTTAAAATAATCGCCTAACTCATTTTTTCAAGTTTTGCAGGAAACAAAAAACTTCACCAAAAGTGTAACATATGACATTTATTGATAATTTCACTCAAAAAGGTATCAAGTATCATGAGCATTAATGTTACTTCAAAGTGTCATTAATGTTCATGACACATCCCAAAATAAAGTGTTACCATATATTGCTTAAGTCACAAAGGCATGTTCAAAAAATTGCCTAAGTCACATTTTATTTTGACTTAGGTGTAATAAATCCGCTTAAGTCACACACTTGACATAGGCCATTATCTTAAAGGGGTAAAATCACTTGATCTGATGAACTGAGGATGGAGGCGATGTTACCATAGGTGGCCGGCGTCATGAGGAGATGATTTAGGCAAAAAAAAAACAATTTTGACAAAAAATGACATAGGCGATTATTTTAACAGTGTGACGACATGAATGTAGGCCTGTTTTCTGTCAGTGGGAAAGCTTCCTTTAACAAAGCTTTGCGCATGCGTGTTGCGCAGGTCTCCTCGTGATGACAGCAAATGACAGCACTGTTCGCTCCTGCAGAAGCCAGTGAGAGACGCTAACCGCCAACAAACAATTCCTCTGATTCGACAAATCTTACGATCGGCTGTGTTTAGAGAAATAGTGAACTACCAGTACACGCGAATTACGTTTGGTAAGTTTCTGAATTTACGTTAGCATGTTTTTTGCTGATCACATTTGGTCAACCAGGAGCTTGCAGCCTAAAGCTAAGCTAACGTGGCTAACTAGCTTATGGTTAGCTTACCTTGCTTGACTAGCAAACGTTAGCCGAGTTTACCTTGGTTAACGATAGCAGGGTTAGCCACCTCACCAGTTTTCTGCCTGTGCTCCTTCTCAAATCAGTGCAAACACAAGCCCGTCTTGACTGGTACCAGTGTAGCTAACATCTGTGTATCTTGGGTTGTGTCAGGTCCCTTCATAGCGTTTAGCTGACCTAACGTTTGTTAACTTACGTGGTTTATTTGATATTTTTCTCAGCTCGTCTGATGGTAATCAAAACCATGGTATCCTAGCAAGCGGCAACACACATTAACTTAACCCAACCCAACCCATCTCGATTTCTTCGCTAAATCTCGGTTGGCTAGCACACCATTAAACCAAGGACACTATACACTTGCAACTTAACGTTAGCTCATGAAAAATGTTCAGCTTTTTCTGTCAAATGTATCCACACCCACCCATTGAGCCTGTGAAGGGAATGTCTAGCTAAAGTTTTAGCCTGACAACAATATAAGGGTCAGTGACAAATAAGGGTTGGCAAGATATCAAATGGTTTAACCACAAAAGAATGATAAATATTAAATACTTTATCCACCTACACTGTATTTAAGTGTACTCAGACATATAATAACTTCATTTTAAAAAACATCAAATGGCATTTTTTTTAGTATTGCTAGATTTACACATTTCGTCAATATTGATCAGAACATAATATAAAAAACATTTTTTTCTAAAGTTTTGACAAATTATGTAAAATTTGTTGTATACCATAATGTTGCAATGTGCACGTGGATTGTATTTTTTTCTCATTTTAGTTCACATTTATTTTCCTGTATATAATCAGATTTTTACTGGAAAAAAGTTACTGGTTACACCAACTGACACTGGGTTGGATCACATCATTGACCCATAAACCACTCAGACTGTATTTGTAGCGTTAAGGCTTGTAGGGTGGTGGAATATAACAGCGTACTGCCATTTAACGTCATTAATGTTTAAACACTGGATATTACCATGAACTCTTTGTAGCCTAGAGGCACTTACCTCTCTAGTAATTCATCATAGACAAATATAAGTGTTTTTGTTAAGTCAAAATACAAAACATTTGCTGGTTTACCCATTGCCAAATGCAAGGTTTTATTACTTGTCTTTGTTTTGTATCATACATTTGTATATTTTGTGTTTTTGCTGTTTGCCAGACAAGATATGTTAATACAAGACCTGAAGGCTCAGTGAACTTGTGAATTAAAGCATAATGGTACATCATGGAAATGAATAATGAATTACAACCTAATACATTTTTATCCCCCTCTTTGAAAATAACTGGTATCATAACATACTGATTCTGACATAATAGTAAATGATGCCTTTACAGCTTCAGAAGTTTCAGTTTCAGTGACTCACTTTTTTGTATGATTAAGACTTAATCGGCTTCAACTGTGGCTCAGTCAACAGGACTGTCTTCTTCTGTGGTAATGACTAGAGAATGTCTAGAAATGAGGTCAGTCTACATGGTCTGAGAGTGGAATGACTTTTAAGTCCAAGTGTGACCAAGGGATCACACGCTTGTTGCTTTATAACTGGATTTATAATAATTCTTAAGCTCATTCAGGAGTGGGTTCATCTTTACTCGTCGGGAGGCATTTCAGTTGATGCAGATGACTGTAAAATTTTCTTCATACAGCACAATACCACCTTTTGTCTCCTTTCCTCTAGTGGTGTTTACCTGATGCTAGCTGTGTTTGTGTTACAGGTACTGCTGTAATAGTTCCTGTCGTGATATATAGCTAAACTATATGACATTTCTTAAAATCTACAGGCACTGAAGGAGATGACTGCAGTTTGGTTTAAGTTAAGAGGATGTAAAACTGCAGTTGGTGGCCTGAGTGGATCTGTATATGTGCTTGTGCTTTTTGCTTCACTCTGCCATCCTGGGGGAAATTGGATTACATTACAGTTGCTCCCATTTGAGAAGAGAACAGAAAAAGGAAATTAGAATATTAAAGCATGCATGTTAGTCTATGATATGTAACAAGGAAACACACGGAGAAAAAATAAACAATTTGAATTAGACATATGTAAGAATCTGTATACTACAATACATAACTTTTAATATTTGATTAAAATGCAAGAATAGTATAAATAAGAACATACTTATATTGCACAGTTGAGTTATTGCATTCAGTTATTGTACTGTTAAGTCAGTATTGCACAGATAATATAATTGGTATACATTAATGATGGGGATATAGCTGCTGACAGAGGTGAAATGAGTCGAAGGACCACTCTGTTGACTCAGAGTGTCTGACACTTTGATGGAAGGAGTTGAAAAGTTTGATGGCCACAGGCAGTCGTGACTTCCTGTGGCGCTCTGTGAAGCATCTCAGTAAAATTAGTCCTGCAATGAACTCTTAATCTTACTCTTGCGCTTGACCAGCACGTCATGGACTGGGTCGGAGACATTGTCTTATATGACACATTATTTGGACACTGGCCTCCTCTCTGACACCGCAACCAGAGAGTCTAGCCTTGGCCTTATGTCATCACCCTGTGGCCTTGTGGATCAGTTTGTTGAGTCTGTTGGCATTCTCTACCCTCAGCCTGCTTGCTGGCCACCACAACCTCATGAAACATCCTCAATGTTGGCCAGCAGATGTTGAGGGACCTCAGCCTCTTCAGAAAATAGAGATTGCTCTGGCCCTTCTAGTAGAGGGCTTCAGTGTTCTTAGTCCTATCCTGTTTATTGTCGGTGTAAACTCCTCATGCTTGTAGTCCTTCATAATGTCCACACAGATGTCCTTCATTTAAACGGGTCAAATGGGGGTAAAACGTTTTTCTGCTTATTGCAAAATGGCAAATCCAGTGTTTTCATAATTCCTTTTTAAGCCATTTCACTCAATAAATAGATTGGATGTCTTGGGCAACAAGTCATGGTTCAAAGCCACCTTTATGGGTCAATCAGAGGTCCTGAAAACTGATCTTTCACCTCTTGTCCAGTTAAGAATGTCTCCCCTTACTGAGACCAAAACTAATAGTGCTCTCTCGGGCTCCTCGTCAACTGGTGAAATCAAAAACTTCTAGTAGGAAGTTGCCGTCAAGACAGCAGATAAAGTGACAGTCCCTGGGGCAAACTGGGTTGAGTTCCATGATACCTGATACTACAGTACAAGTCGTAACATTAAACCTCAGCACCTGATGGACGACATTGTGGTAAATGGTAAATACAGTTTATCCCTAAAACGTCCATATAACGCCCTGTGATTAAGCTGATAACAATGAAAAACAATACAGTTTATTTAGGAATTACAGCTTCAACATTGTTTTCCCAACTGAATAGGGAGGAGGCGCATTAAATGAATGTTATCCACCCTTCAAGCCGTGTTTGGTGTTGAAACATGGATTTAGGAAGACTCTGAACCTAAAGTGGGACATGTCTTATGTGTGTATTGTGTTTTTTTTTTCTCTTTTTGCCAGCGTGTTGTGTGAGAGCCTGCCGACAGTGTCAAAAATTCCTTTGGGGGCAGTGGTGGCCTTTAGATTAGAGAAGTGAGTGTTGTAGCCAGAAGTTGGCTTCTTCAATCCCAAGACTGGAACGATAAATGTGGGTGGGGCACAGTGAAACAGTAATGCTTCACCCTCTACAACTTACCAATTCTAAGACCTTATTCAGAACTGGCATTAACATGCTTTTTTGGGTGATCTGATCATTTCTGAAAAGTATTGATGGAAATGTTCCAGTCACTACTCTGAGGTTCAGTAGCACTGAGGTTCAGTAGCCAGCCCAATTTGTGGGAATGGTCACTTTTAAGTCTCATGTACTTGGTGTACAGTATCTGCTTGCTGAGCAGTGTAAGGAATTATCTGAAAGGGAAGTGTGAAGAGGATGTTTGCTCAAAAACATGAATACCTTTTGTAGAAAGTGAAATCCTTTGAATGTCTATAAAAAGCACTTTGTTGGCTCTGTGCGTGTGGGAGGAGTGGGCTATGTTCCAAACACCTTTACACACTTTACTTCACTTCATAATGTAGGGTTTTATGTTTTGCATTTAAAAATAATTCTGAACTTTTAGACTTTGTCATTAGATAACGTAAGTGGTTGGACATAGCCTGGCATTTTAAATCCTCTGTTGTATCTTATGCTACTTTGTTGTTATAATTATGGCACTTACTCTGATTGTTGAACAATTGGTTCTCTTGTCATTCAGTGGCTGCCCTACCACAGCCACGATCACTCTCGCACAACTCAGAAGGTTGCAGATTCTGCCTTCCCTCAACGTGTCTGTTCTTTGGTTTCTCTTCTGCTTTAGAGTTCCTCAGTGCTCCCCATGACTGACTCACCAGGTGGCTTTATGCAGTGGATTGTATTGGAGCTGACGGGCACAGGAGGCCATGACAAATGGCAGTTAACCTCCCTGCTAGCCACTTAATAGCCTAGTTGTTTTTTCACTTCCTTCCAAGTATGTGAGGAATGTGCTTGTTAAGGAACATGAGTGTATATGTGGAAATGCACCCTGAGTGTACTGGGCTCCCAGTGACCTGTCAGTTCATTCAGATGTAAAATGGGAAACAAAGACACCGAAGAAAAATGTACCTTTCTCTTTTGCCGTTATTCATATTTATTAATGTCGAATAGTCCTACATTTGGATCAGCTGACAATAACTTAAGTCTAGACTAGGTGGTTGGTTTCAGCTCAGCTCCATTCTGTAAGTTTTCAAGTGATACTGAACAGGGAACTGCTTTGATTATCATATATGAATTGTTTCAGTCATTTTTGAAACAAAAATGACACCGTTTCCAACTTCTCAATTTTGAATATTTGTGATTCACTAATTTATTACTTTTACTATTACTATTATTATTTTATAGACTTAATCATTTCTTGAAAATCTTTAAAGATTATTTGATAATGAAAATAATGATTAGTTTTAGCCCCAGTTCAAACCCAACTCATGTTCCCACCAGTTTCATCATAACCTCATGACTAAAGCAGGTCTACACATCTCCACATTGGGCCACAACTAACTAAATCTATCTTAAAGTAACCCTTATTTAGCATTAGAAGACCTATACATTTAATTAATGGTTTACACACTATAAAGTAGTTGTAAGCAGCAGGACTTTTTTTAAATTTATGTACGATATTTGTTACCAATCATAACTTCTCGTATGTAAACATTTAAATTAATGCAACTGTGATTTAGTATATTGTCATATCTGTTTACGCATTTACCTCCACTTATTGGTGCCCAAAGGTGTTATAGTTATTCGTAAAATTACATAATAAACACTCATATTTGCTTAAAACTACATCATAGTGTATAATAATGCATTTAATGCTTATATACTTCTTAGACTATAAATGCTAAAATTATTTAGTTCTTAAAATGTCAGAAATAAAAAACATCACAACTGCCAACAAAAGCAAACCGAAGTAATTTAAATAAAAATGATGTAAAATGATGTAACCAACACATTTAAAAAAAAAAAAAATCCTCATATTATCAAATGTATGATATTCGTACTATTAAATTGTCTGTTATTTTCATGTTGAACCATTGCCACACCCAGGCGCCCATCCTGTTTCTCACGTGATAAACAGCAGCTTTGCCTTGTGAATAAATAAATGTTTTATTTTTCTCCATGAACTACAAAATTACTTACTCAATGTTTCTTTGTATTAGTGTGGTATTTAACTAAAATGGGTCTTTAAACTTGACCTGTTCTTTGTTTTTCTACATGAATGATGACAATCTATCTCTGTAATTGAGGATTATAGTACTGTAATCACTGTTTATTCTTGGTTTGCCATGGGAGTTCATTGTGGAGTCTATCATGTGTTTAAATCTGCATAACCAATTTGATTTGTCAGACACATCAACTCTAATGTTGTGGTTGTCTGTTAGCTTGTGAACAATGACACTAGCACGTTCTCACCTCATTCCTACTCTGAGGCAGTTTTCTCCAGTCTAGTCTCATTCTCCTCCCAGAGCCATAACTCCACAGTTAAATCTGTGTTTGCTATGTTTGCAAGCAGCCACAAAGAGGCTTTTGTGCAAAGGATTCACCAAGAAATCATTCAGATTTCATGCACTCGGCTTGGTTTGTATGTCTTGGCTGTGTATATCTGGAAAAAGGGAGAGTGATTTGCATATTCTGCTATGTAGCGTCTCTTGAAGCTTGTGAAAAGCGTGCTTTTGTTGTTTTCGTTGGGGCAGTGTGTGAAGCACATTAGAACACACAGTTGTTTCCAAATGCAGCACCTCTCAAATAATGAATACTGATATTATTTGCTAAATAAAAAAAAAAAAAAGAAGGAATATGTAAAGGTAAGTTAAACTATAGTATGTCAGCCGTAAGTTTAGAAAGCTAACTTTCTTGGGTTCATTGGAGTGTGTGTTTGGTAACACACAAGTACACAGTCCCACAGCATCATAACAAGTGCCAAAAGTTACAACCAGGATGTACTGAGAAAATGACTTTGACTGGTGTTCCTGCAGGAAAGAAATCCTTGCAGTTCACTGTAGGGAGTCTTAAAGGGGTGTGCTAGCAATTTAATAATTCACTTCCATTAAGCTGTGGATTTATGGAGACAGATTAAAAAAAGTTTGGTCAAGTTTAAAGTAGCAGACTTTGCCCTAGTTAGAATATTTAAAAAATATATACAATCTAGAATAATATAAAACAGAGAAAAGCCATCATTCCCTGAATTGGAGAAGCTGGAACCATATTGTTGTTGTTTTTTTCTTTGATAAATTACTTCAAAAATAATCGACTGTCAAAATTGTGATAATTCTTTTTTTGGAGGATTGGCTGATTAATTAATCGATTGTTCGTTTCAACCTTTTTTGTTATGAATTCATAAAATGGATTTAGTGATATCATCAGAGGTTATTGTCTGACTTGAGGAAGCATCTCCAGAGCCACTGGGGACATTATACCACTGTGTTCACATGCTGAGTTGTACTACTCTCCATGACAAGTAAAGTGATCTTTTATATGTAAAATAGGTGGAGTTCTCCTTCATCACAACAAACGGTTTCCTTGCTAATGTGACTTTGGTTTAACATTTCATAAAAAGTCATTTTGAGCTTGTGTTTAATTTCTGTTCCGCAACTTGTTTACATCCCATTTTGTCCCCTTTGTGCTGCAGTCATTTGGCTCTCTGCCTGTGTGAGCTGGTGAAGATGGTGAAGCCAGACATCCACACTCTGGCCCACCACCTGAAGCAGGAGCGGCTGTACGTGGCATCGGAGAAGCAGCTGATCCAGAGGCTCAACAGTGATGTGCTGAAGACAGCTGAGAGGCTGTACCGGGCCGCATGGATCGCCAAGCAGCAGAGGATCAACCTCGATCGGCTCATTCTTACCAGGTCAGACCTCCCATCCTGTCCACTCTGGCCTTTTGAAAGGAAGAGCTCAACCTTTTTAGGGAAATTCATTTATTTGCTTTTCTTTTCAGAAGTGCGATGGGAAAATTGATTTTAATGTCATATCTGTGCAGTGCTGTTACCCTAGCTTAGCATAGAGTCAGAGGTATTGTATCTTATTTTACTTAAGTTAACAGAAAGCAGTTTTTAATGAACAACAGAGAGTGAGTTAAAGTATGTTTTCAGGAAATATAAGCAAATATTGGTAAACTTTTCAGTTCAAAATCTAAAACATATTTTTGAAATTTGAGGGTTTTCCAAATGTTCATTCTGTTGTGCTGGTACCAATGCTAAGACAACCTAAGAGCAAGTTTGATACTGTATGGTGTTCTCATGTGCACTTGACCCTGTCGCTACAGTTTAGATCAGTTGTCAGTTGGAGCCTGCAGAGTCGGAGCGTCTCCTTGATCTTTGAGCATGTGATCTAATGCTTGTTCTTGCTTGTCTCAAGATGCCTATATGTCAGTCAGAACTAGTTTGGATGATGCAGTGGTAACACTTAGAAAAAGGGAGGATATACACTTTGATACCCGCCGTCTCTAGTTGACTTAGTACGAGGGAATTACTGTATGTTGTTGTTGGTGGTACAAGAAATTTATGTTTAATACTAATAATGAAACAACTCTCTTCTACAGTGCGGAGGCCTCTCCTGCTGAATGCTGCCAACATGCCAAAATGCTGGAAGACACGCAGTTTGTTGATGGCTACAAGACTCTAGGCTTCCAGGAGACCATCTATGGCGAGTTTGTGGCCCGGTTGAGGGAAAACCCGAGACTGGTGGCTTCCTGTCTGGTGGCAGGAGAGAGGCTGAACCAGGAGAACAACCAGGGGGTCACCCATACAGTCTTCACCTCACTCTATGGCAACTGTATCATGCAGGAGGATGAGAGCTACCTGCTACAGGTCAGTGGCCCACATGCTTTACATATTCAAATATTTACATTTTTACAGCCTCTATTTCCATCCTTTTTTTTGTCCACTCCTCTCTTCTCAGTGTAAACAGCCTGTACTTATGTCCAACTTGCACTGAATTTCAGCGGAGTCTTTCATGTCTTCACAGCGTCGCTGCGGAATACAGAATTTAATGTTTTTCACAGGACCTAATTAGTGCAAACTGTTTATTTTTAGATAATGTTTAATGAGACATGTAGAATACAGTAATTTTAATACATTATTTTAAGCTTAGATTTCATTAGATGTTTTCTGATGGAAGTGTTTGCCCTTTGATAGGCCAATATTGGCCAATAATATTGGTCAACTGATATATCTGTCCGGCTCTAGTGATGAATGGTGTATTTTTGATATTAAAAAGAAGAAAAAAAGAAAACATGCCTTTCAAACCTGTCAACATGTTGTTGGTTCAGAGTGTTATTAGCCTTGCAGTAAGATTACATGTTTTTATCTCATGCAACTTCATGTTTTACCAACTCCCAGGTGCTGCGATACCTGGTGGAGTTTGAGCTGAAGGAGAGCGACAACCCTCGCCGCCTGCTGCGACGGGGAACCTGTGCCTTCAGCATCCTTTTCAAGCTCTTCTCCGAGGGCCTGTACTCTGCCAAGCTCTTCCTCACCGCCACCCTCCACGAACCCATTATGCAGCTGCTGGTGGAAGATGAAGACCACCTGGAGACCGATCCAGCCAAGGTGACAGAGCGCCTCACTCCGGCCCAGCAGGAACGCTTCGGAGAGAAGGGCTCTGAGGGCTACAAACAGCGAGTGCAGGCAGCTGTGGAGGCCAATGAAGCCAAGCTGGTAGCTCTGGTCAACAAGTTCATTGGCTACCTGAAGCAGAACACCTACTGCTTTCCCCACAGCCTGCGCTGGATTGTGTCACAGATGTACAAGACTTTGTCCTGTGTGGAGCGCCTTGAGGTGGGCGAGGTGCGCACCATGTGTACAGACCTGCTGCTGACCTGCTTCATCTGCCCAGCTATAGTTAATCCCGAGCAGTACGGCATCATCTCAGACGCACCCATCAATGAAGTAGCACGCTTCAATCTAATGCAGGTTGGTGGCACAGTGTCATATTTTACATTTTTTTTTACATGTTGGAATCATTCAGTATAGGGTGATGCTGTTTATTTTTCTGTTATGTAGGTGGGGCAACTTTTGCAGCAGTTGGCCATGGCTGATGATGATGCAGACCCAAGGCGGAAAAGCAGTTTGTCCAAATTTGATAAGGTGTGTGAAACATTGTAGCCATTAAGACATTTCTAGCCTAAGTGCAAAATATTCCTCCTTGTACTAACTCACAGTTCTCCGTCTGCAGAGTTGCGTAGCTGCCTTTCTGGATGTGGTGATCGGAGGAAGAGCAGTCGAGACCCCACCCATGTCCTCAATGAACCTTCTAGAAGGCCTCAGTAGGACTGCGGTCTATATCACACATAATCAGCTGCTCATGCTGGTAGGCTCTTTCATAATTGATTATCTAAGTGTATTACTTGCCTCCACTTGGAAGTTTTAGTAATTGTGTGCAACCACCCTGTTCCAGGGTAGAACAGGGGAACAATACACTTAGGTATTCCCTACAGACAAAGTGATTAGACAAGCATACATTTGCATATATCCTTTAAGCTCCGACAACTACTTAAAATGCTCCAATGCAGAGTTTATGTACAGGCGGTGGAGAAAATAACACAAATCCCAAACAATGCAAATGTGTGCAGGAAGCATCCTTTTGGGGATGCTCAGGACGTTTCAGGAAGTTGATTTAATGTTAGCATGAATTATTAAGACAGTGTTGTAGTGGTGAAATATCTTCCACCTACTGTTGATTGTGTTCTTGTGACCAATTTCATTGCAGCTTTTCTGCACTTGGTACATGTGTCCTCCTTGTTGACCATAACCTTCACACTACATCATGTTTCATTGTTTACAAGTAAATAACTAGCAGTTCAGCAATGATTATATAAATCACATTTTAAAAAGGGAACTACATGAGTGAGTCACTTTCACTTGAATGCCAATATCAGTATGTGAAAGTTTTATTTAGAGGTGTGACAAATGTGTTCTTTTCAGTATCGTGCCAAGGCAACCTACACACAAGCAAAAGGGTAGATTGTGTGTGTAAATTTCAGATGAATTTGTTGTAAACAAAACAGAACTGTGAGAGGGACAGATTATGCCTTAACTTATCATGACTTTAGTGTGACCTCAGCGAACAGAACATACACCCACCAGTCACCACATTAGGTACACCTGTTCAACTACTCATTGATGCCAATATCTTATCATCCAATCACATGGCAGCAACTCAATGCATTTAGACATGTAGACATGGTGAAGACGAGCTGCTGAAGTTCAAAGGGAGCATCCGAATCAGGAAGAAAGGTGATTTAAGTGACTTTGAATATGACATGGTTGTTGGTCTGAGTATTTCACAAACTACTAATCTACTGTAAACCATCTCTAGGTCTCTAGGTCATCTCTTAGTCTTTTTTACTATCATTGGTTTTATTCAGCAGGACTTTAACCACAGCAGATATTTTACCTTCATCTTGTAATTTTATTGTAGAAAGTTTTATCAGTAAACTAAGTTGGCGTAAACAACCTGAAAGCATGGATCCATCCTATCTTGTGTCAATGGTTCAGGCTGCTGCCGGTGGTGTAATGGTATGGGGGACATTTTCTTGGCACACTTTGGGCCCCTTAGTACCAAAAGAGGATGGTTTAAATGCCACAGCCTAGCTGGATATTGTTGCTGACCACAAATTCACTGTACTCCAATGGCCTCCACAGTCACCAGACCTCAGTCCAATAGAGCACCTTTTGGATGTGGGGAGATTTGCATCCCACCATGCAGCCGACAAATCTGCAGTAACTTTGTGATGCTATCATGTGAATGTGGACCAAAATCTTTCAGCCGCTTGTTGAATCTATGCCACAAAGAAGGCAGTTCTGAAGGCAAAGGGGGGTCTAGCCTGGTACTAGCAAGGTTTTCCCTAATGTAGTGGCCAGTGAATGTATAGAAATGCCTCAAGTGCCTTTTGGTGTATGTGTGTAGTAAAGCTGTGTGTGGCCTTTTTTTTCTTTCCCTCCATGTATTACAAAACACCTTTTGTCATCAAACTCACATTTTGTACCAACAACAGTTGAGGTGCACACAGACTGTAGCAAGTGCAAACTTGTTCTCTTTCACCCTTGCTGAGAATAACTGTTGACTTGTTCTGATTGATTTATTGTGATGGTCTTAAGACTAATGCTCTTCACTTCCTGCATAGGTGGACTTTGTGCGGAATGTGATGGCAGGGGACCACCTTCGTGAGGAGGAGCACATGGCTCTGGAGACCCTGGTTGCCAACGTGCCCCAGTCTCGCACTGTGAAGAGCAACAGTCTGGAGCTCACTCCCTCCAACACTCCCCAGCTCTCCCCGGCTACCACTCCTGCCAACAAGAAGAACAGGCTCCCCATAGGTACCTTCCTCTGTCTCTTCTTACAACAGATGTATCGATGCAACCTCTTGTAATTTCCTGATGTGAGGATCTAAAGGATATTTTGCTTAATAAGAATATCACAACTTGAAACAAGAATTAGGAGATAGAAGTGTAATATTTTGCCTAATGAGAAGCAAAATAAACAAGTAGACTTGAGTGTTGATGACTAGTGAAAGGCCCCGTGTTTTATAGGAAGCTAATGAGCTTCTTCTCAGCTTGTTATAAAGATAATTAGCATGGCCTGGATTGAGGCTCAATTACAGAAATGACAACCAATTAAATTACCAAATATAAATGAACTCATTTTAATTGGAATGGATAGAAAAGATGCATTGACTACCTTCATTAGCATTCTCAAGACAAATGATGCTGTAGCAACACCCCCTTAATTAGAACTGAACCACTTGTGCCTGCTACTCTGAAATATGACATTTATACACACAATATTGACTTTATACTTGGACATTTTTTTTGAGATGTACTCTGTATTTTTTCTCCAACTCCCTACCTTGTCCTTCTCCTTTCCTCCTGTGCTGCCATTGAATGACCAGGACAACACTTAGCTGCTATAACATCCTGGGACCCCACAACCACCACTCTGTCTGCTCACATTCCATTAGTAACCCCTTTCGGTGGGTAGCCGGTCAGTTGTGCTAGAGCTGAAGAGATAACCCATTTAACTGCTGTTTCACCCAGTTGCGTGATAGTTAACACCCATCTAGTCCATGCTCCTAACTGCACAGTAACCTACCCGCCTCGCCGCTGTTACCTAGCATTGCTGTTGTCCAAGTGTTCTCACCATGCTTGCTTTGACTTGTACAGTGCTTCCATTGTTAGAGCTAGAATGTTGTTTTTACAGTCATTTTGTTTTCTAAGTTTTGCCCTTTTTGCTCCCTCATTCAGCGGAATATGGCTTTTCATTACCAGGTAGAGTGAGGGACTGTTTCTAATCTGTGCCTTGTTCGTGGACAAAATAGAAGAGATGCTACTCCCAATTACCTCCTCCAATAATGGTGGCTCTGTGGTAGTTTGGTTGTGTTCCCAATAGCACATATGACATCCGTTCATCTTTGAGAAAGTAAGGGCAAAACAAATTATCGGGACAATATCAAGGCTTTTGAGTGATCATATTGGCTCTTTGTGTCAGAGGATGTAAGAGGTTTTAGTTTCAGATCTTTTAAAAATTCTCAACTGATATAATGTGTCGTTTTTGAAGAATGTGTGATTTAACCAGCATCCTTTTCATACTCCTCAAATTTTCTATTCAAGCTTTGATGAGTCAGTGTTCATAAAAAAAAAAAAAAAAACACTTTAATTGAGCCTAATGTAATAATTGTAATGTGGTCAAATGTCTTGACTGCCTTTATGTTATTCTGATGAGATGATTGGAGGAGTAACTGATATCCCATGTGAACTAGGGCTGGGCCATATGGACCAAAAGTCATATCCCGATATATTTAGGTTGAATATCGATATACGATATATATCGCAATATTTTTATCGCAAAGTGAGAGCAAGTGTTCAGTCAAAGTCAAAGCCAAATGTGACATGTCACAAGTAGTTTTATTTAAACCGTTTATTTAAGTGAACATATATGCTGTGTAACAACAGGAGTACCTTTTATTTATATAAAAAAAAAAGAGATCCATAAAGTGCACATTTAAATGAAAAAATATCTAAAATAAAAATAGCCTATGAAATTAAATAGGTCAGTCTTTCTCTGTAATAAATATATTTATATGAGAAAAGAATAATAAACATTACAAAAGAACTAAATATGACAAACCCTAGTAAGGGCAGCATTTATATATAAAAGACATTTTTTAAAAACTATATCACATTTAAAAATATATTCATATATCTTTTATATCGATATATCGCCCAGCCCTAATGTGAACACAGAAAGTCTCAGTGAATCTGTCTAGTAGTAGTTTTTGTTTAGTTAAATATATCCAGTGGATGGAGCTAAAGAGTCACTGCAGTGTGCTACAGCCAAAGTGACATAGGGCTGAAATATGTCAGACCTGCTATAGAGTGGTATGAGTCATGTGCTGCTCAACTGTTTCATTTTGTCAGGCAACAGGCCTACCATTTTAAGCCCAGTTACATTGTGGATGCAGGTCAGTCGGTATTTTGACATGCACATGTTTCAGCACAGGACATAACCAATTCTATCTATTTTTATGTGAACTGTGCACAGTGGGAAAAACATTTTCAGATTTGTAACACATTCTTTTCTTGTTAAAAGAAAGCTGAGCCTCAGTAATTAACTAACTGCTGTCTAACAATTAATATGAGAGATTAACTCATCTTTAATGTCACACCACTGTACAGCTACATAAGGAAATCATTCAAAAGGTCAATTTGACATTTTCTTCCTGAAACTTATACAGCCATTGTGACTTTCATCTCATTTGAAAGTAATTTCCATGACTTATGAATAGCAGTGTTGTGACATATTAGATGAAGAGTCTTCATTCTCTAGTTTTAGGTTTAACCCTCTGGACCCTTAGCAGAACCAATGCAGGTTGTCTTTTCTTTTTTATATTACTAGAATCACAGAAACTATAAAAGCGTATATTATTGTCTGATTTTCAACTTTCCCTTGGTCCTTGAATGGATCATGTGTCATGAAAGCTTCTGATAGGAAAAGTAACCAAATCGAAGCTTAAAAAAGTGATACTTCATCCAAATCTTCTAGCATCTTGTCTAAAAATCTACAAAAAACCATCCAAACATTTGCATGAACCAGATGCTGTAAAAACATTAAATCTACTTAGCAGAGTCAATCATGGCCTCCCAGTTGCACTGACACAAATGGTCACGTGACAAATATTCAGTGAAAATGGGGCTGAACTGCAGGCTGTTTACACAGAGCAGAGAGAAGGGGATAAGAGAGCGTATAAGCAGATGTTGTAAAGTGTAAATCGTTCAATATGTATGGCATGTCTATTGTAGAAAAACAAGGCCAGAATGAGTAAAATATGGCAGGAGCACAGAAGCGTCTTGGGGTCCAGAGGGTTAAAATATAGCAATATATGTTATTGTGATTGAATGTAGCAATCAGAAAATAACCAAGGTTTCTCTACTAATTCCCTCCAATCCACCAACCAGCAGCTGCTCGTAGCCGTAGCCGTACCAACATAGCCCAGGAGGGGGAGGCAGAGGCCAGCTCCCAAGAGTCCCTACAGGAGCTGATGCCAGAGGATGTGCTGGTGATTTCACTAGGAACTGGTCCTCAGTCTGTCCCTGGGATGATGTCAGAGAATGAGGTAATGTGACTTGAATTAATGCAGTCATTTACAGAAGACATGATCATGTGATAAATTCAATGTCATATTTTTTCCCGTCATTGAAGGAGAGCGAAGCTTTTTAGAGTCAGTGTCATCATGCATTTTGCAGTGCTTTGTGTGCGCTTGCAATATTATGCAACACATAAGAAACACTCATGTATCTCATGTATAATCAACTCCCTGACCCAAATGTAACTGTCTCCTGCTGTCTTTGAGGGAGATAAAGCCTTGAGCAAGAATGACTCATGGCAAGCAAGTTAGCAACCAAACATGACTGTTTTTTTTTTTTTTTTTGTAATGTATGTTTTTCTGCTGTCTACTGCTCTCCAGGTTTTGAACCTGCAGATGGCTGATGGGGCCCAGGGGGATGGTCATGCTGATGATACTAAGCTGCATGGTAAACCAGACAAAACCCTGCGCTTCTCTCTGTGCAGTGACAACTTGGAAGGCATCTCAGAGGGTCAGTTTGCAGTCGGATGACACATAAAGCCTTCCTTTATTTGACGAACAATTCATGTACAATGTTGCATGAAGATAAAGTGCAACCATATGCTCTGTAGGACTTGTAGATGTAGCTAACAGACCTTCTCCCTCATCAGACTTTTAAGCAATATAAACACATTTTATTATAGTCTGCTACAGACACAGAAACTAACAATAAAAAAGGCATAGACAAACGGCTGCTACAAAAAGTAACTGAATAAACAATGGCAAAAAGCAGCAACAATTCAGAAAAATAACTGAATATGACAATTAGGAGTAGCAATATTTCAGTGTATTATCAGAAAACTTGGAAATTACATTTTTGTTTTGGGGGAAGCGCTTCATCGTGATTATGAATGGGTGTTTTTCCAACTGGACAAAAGAAATAATGGAATAATTAAACAGAATGCTGCAATTGACTTTTACACTCAAACATTTTTCGAAATCCACGAGGTCATAACTGATCCAAACAGCTGACTGAATTACTGACTGATCTGATAAACCTCGTGTATGTTTTTATTTATTCGTGTTTTTCTCAGGCCCATCCAATCGCTCTAACTCTGTGTCGTCTCTGGACCTGGAGGGAGAGTCTGTTTCTGAGCTGGGAGCTGGACCATCAGGGAGCAACGGGGTGGAGGCTCTACAGCTTTTGGAGCATGAACAGGGTATGTCGTTGTTCTTCTTCTATGTCGGTGTTCTTCTTCTTCTAGAGTTAGAAGTATAAATTTATACTTGAACTATGATTCAGCAATTCTATGAATGGATGAAAGATGCTCATGAACAGGTCATGTCTAACATACTCTGTGTTTTCTTCAGCCACCACTCAGGACAACCTGGATGATAAACTGCGCAAGTTTGAGATCAGAGACATGATGGGTCTGACGGATGATCGGGATATCTCTGAGACAGTCAGTGAAACCTGGAGCACCGATGTGCTCGGCAGTGACTTTGACCCCAACATGGATGAAGATCGGCTGCAGGAAATAGCAGGTAGGGCTCGTCTTTTTTTTAACCTATATTTGCCACACATTCGCTCCCTGCAATCAGTAAGCACAGTGATTGATCCACACAGCTTGTGTGATCATTGCACTTTTCATGAGATGCATTTTTCTGCACAGAGGGTGCTTCCCTAATAAAGTAGATTTAGGGAAATGTCATCACCTTGTGGTATGTGGGTGACATAGCATCAAAAGGCAGTCCTTCCATTCAGCTCAGGTTCTAAAAAGAAATACACCACATGTCTTATGACACTTCTTCTGCATTTTCTTGTGATAGTTTTATTTGATTTTAAAAGAGCAATTTTTTTTTTTTTTTTTAGATATTTTTTTTGGCCATTTTTCAAGGCTTTATTGATAGTGAGACAGATAGAAAGGGGGTGACAGAGGGGAGGACATGCGGCAAAGGGAGCTCAGGCCGGATTCGAACCCGGCTCCGCCGCAGCGAGGACTGTAGCCTCTGCACATGGGGCGCCTGTGTAACCCA
Organism: Centropristis striata; assembly: GCF_030273125.1. Lineage (NCBI taxonomy): Eukaryota > Metazoa > Chordata > Actinopteri > Perciformes > Serranidae > Centropristis > Centropristis striata. Next base: position 25,800,991 of record NC_081523.1, read on the forward strand.
CGCTACAGACCACCCATTTTAAAAGAGTAATTTGAGTTGCATTTCAGCATTGAAGTGCATGTGTGTTTAGATAGAATTGTATTACATTTTTTTTGAAAAATTAAATTGAATTTATAAATTCAACTTGTGCTAGGGTTAGGGTTAGGGCATTATAGGACATATTTTAGTAAAATTTAGGAAATGAGGGCACTTAAGTAAAATGGATTAAAAAAAACAACAACCCTGAAACTGCTTGGGGTCCAGATGGTTAAGAAAATAGTGAATAATATATAAATTTAATAATACTATTGAAAATGAAGCAAAAATAACCATTGTCATAGTGTTTGGCTATTCTACTGTTATTGACTTACACTTTACTGCATTGAAACAAACGAATAAAGTGGATGAATACAAGTGGAAAATTGACTCTAAGCGGCAGAAAATAGTTATTTTCTACATGTCTCTGAAAGTATATTTTGAAGTTGTATAGCTTGCATTATCACAGTGGCAGTATCTAATGAGTACATGCATAATCATAATATTCTGATATCTAAGATGAACCTCTTCAGCAGATAGTGGAGGGCAAGTTCAGATTTTGCACTCTGTTGAGCCAAAACTATTTAAGACAGCTTGTAAAAATAACAGGTTCATCTAATGTGAAAGCTGCTGCAGACAGAATATTTGAGTCTTTATGTTATTCACACCTCCATCTTCCTGTCTCCTCTGCCTCGGTCTTTTTCTTCACAGCCTTCCCTCTGCCCATCTCTCTCTCCTTCTGTCTCTCTGACATTCACTCAGTCCCTGCAGTCTTATTGACCTTGGTTCCTTCTCATTTGCATCCACCATTTTTCATTCTTCGGAATATGGCGTTGGGGGACTTTTCCATCATTAAGTGAATTTACAGCGATTTCCTTATGTGTTTTCTCCAAGGGATTGGGTTATGAGATGCACATTAAATATCCATTAATACCTCATTATCCCACTGATAAGATTACCATGATAATGAGGCAGAAATTCTAATTGTTTCACTTCTTGTTGTGCCACTCATTTAATCATCCACCTGAAAGACAAGTACTCTGCGCCCCTACCTTGAAGACTGTAAACACGGACAGCGGGATAGAGCTCTCCCACCGCCAATGAGAGCCCTGCCCCCGCCAACATCAGTACACACTGTTGCCTGGGTGCTGGCATGCATGTGCGCTCATGGCGCGTGTGCCATGAAGTGGAAGCGTGACATACCAGGGGGCGCAGCTACCACAGGTCGACTTTTTGGTCTTGAGCCTTGGCCACCGGCTCCCACTCACACCTGCTAGCGCCTCCGCATTCTTCCGCCTTGTTAAGCCACGGCTTCTCAAATAGAGATGGAGGGACAGCGTGCTGAGGACTTTGTGGGAGGGTGGGCGAAGCGGTAATTTGGTTGTGAGTAATGCAAGGCTTAATCAACAGCTCAAAGTCATGGCCCTGGAGGCCGGGGCAGGGTGAGATATTACCATTAACCTCTGACCTTTGGCACAGTGGTATATGTGCCTGTGGGTCCCAGCATGAAATGCACGTGACCTCCAACTCTCTATGTCTCTCTATGCAAAGCTCGCTGTCTCTGAAGCCCCATCCATTCACCATTCAGAGGCTTTTTCTACTGTTTTTGCTTGTCTCAGGCTGTTTCACAGTGTTGTTTGAAAGTCAGGCCTGAAGGCATACTATAGAAGTGATGGAACAGGTTTTAATTAAGCCATAACATGAAAGCAATACATTTGGTACCATAAAGTGCTGAAACAATTACTTAGTAAATTCAAACATGGATTGAAAGAGAATACGTTTTTGGAAGAAAATAACCATATGGATTAGTCATTTTAGTCATTTATCAGTGAAAAAGCCAAAAGAAAATGCTGCGTCCATCAAATCACATGCATGGTTTTCTGTCATTGTAAATTGAATATCTTAGCAACTGTTTGTCTGTCAAAACTAGAAAGGGGAAGACTTTACTTTGGCTGCAATTATGCCAAAAATCAATCACGGTTATTTTAGTCAATGTTACATCATGATTATTCAACAGAAGTCGTCATTACTTTGGTTTCCTTCAACTTTATTTTTCTTATTTATTTAGTTTTTTTTATTATGTTGTTTTGAGTTGAATAATGAGATAAATAAAATAATAACTTAATGCATATACATTTAAATAAATTATTTTAATTAAAAAAGATTAACTTTGTTGAAGTGTTGCACTGCCACAACCTACTGAAAACAACTGAACATATATTTAACATTTTGGTAAACTATGTTTAACGTATCCCTGTCAATAACGCAGTGAAAACAGGCAAAAGTGCTAACTGTAAAGGAAAAGGGTGCGCTCGATTTATAACAAGACAAAACGAGAACACCATTGTGAAGCCAAATCCGAAAAAAAAAGGTAATTTAATCTTTATTATCTTGTTTCATAATAGTTGGAAGTCAAAATCAGAATTGAAAATTTAAAAAATGGTTTCGCCCCAGCCCTCCTTTGGCCTCCCAAAAGTTCCAATAATTTTTTTATTGATTCAAAAAAGTCATATGTGAATTAAAAAAGCAATTGACAAATGAATCATTAGTAGCAGCCCTAGTAACCAATAACATTTTATATGCTTTGGGCATCATTTAATTGTGGCACTCTCAACTTCACATGTTGCTCATATCCAAAACCTGAATAATTTATTAGAACTAATTACAGAATATGAATCAACACCAGTGCCATAACACCACATAGTGGCTTGGTAAAATACAATAGAGTGCCTTTAAGGTGACTTTAAGGTGACTTTGCGACTATAGAGGTGACTTCTTACTTTTCCAGACAAAAAAAAGCTGGTTCATGCTGTGGAGGGTGGTTAACTCTTTGTCCCTCTCTCTGTGCTCTCAGGGGCAGCTGCGGAGAACATGCTCGGCAGCCTGCTGTGTCTTCCTGGCTCGGGTTCAGTTCTGCTGGACCCCTATGGCTCCACCATCTCGGAGACCACAAGCGAGGCCTGGAGCGTAGAGGTCCTTCCCAGTGACTCAGGTAGGGAGCCAGGTTCGTTCTGCGCCGACTGTTTGCTTTGGTTATTGTCTTTTATTCTTACACTTCACCTCCATTGCAGGCTCAAATGTGTGTATGCATGCATATTTATGTTTGTTTGATATAGTGGGGGGTTGGGGCACCAGGTGTGGTTGCACGCCATCCTATACCAAAAATGTGTGCGTGCATCTGTCATCATATCTGTGTGCACGTGCCTGTCTTTCAGGGCAGATCTGCGTGTGCCAGTAAAAGGCAGCTCAGGCTTTCCTTAGAGGGACCACCAGGTGTGTTTGCACCTGTGGTGGAGCAGTGGGGAGGGAAGCACAAGGACAGCAGCTGTCCTCAGTCAGTTTACATGGTGTCAGTGTTTTATCTGGCTAGACTTAACATTGCGTTGTGCTGAGGCTGGTGTTTACACATTGTTTTGTTATGACAGTAGTCACATAGAGCATCAGTTTACATCATCAAATGTATATACAATCATATAAATCATAGATTATACTTCCTTTGTCTGTTCTCGCAAATTGAACATACAATCCAAACCTTTTATTAATGAGAAATTACGTGCTTAATTCCCCCTTTTGAAAACCAGTGTTTTGTGAAAATCAGTAGAGTGCTTTATTAACAGCGTTAAGTGTTTTTTTTGAAAAGCCTGGGCCTTATGTTAATTGAAGTAGTACACCATTTCAATATGTGCAGTGCAGAAATGACATGCATGAGTGTCTTGATTGCTTTTTGTTCCGTTTGCTGCCCCTGTTCTGCTCGGTAATAGCGCGATCGGAGGCTTGCTTTCGAGTAGAACGCTTGTTTCACGGCTAGGCAGCAGAAAACTACACTCTGAAGAGCACTTCACCAACACATTATTACTAACGAGCATGCAAATGAGTACTGCTGTTAGTATGGAGCCTCTGGGTTCGACCCAACAGCTCCATTGGGTAGCCAAAGAATTGGCCGTACTAGCTTTATGGTTTGGTTTGGCAGTTATAAGACATGATAATGTATGCTTTGTTTGATTTCATGCATATGTGCACACTTGGTTTCCCAATGATCGTAAGAGAAGGGGGGGTTGCTGGAGGGAGAGAATGACCATCATCTATTGCAAACTTTGAGGACTACAGTGGATTATGAGTTTCTTTTATATGTATCCACACTTTCTTTTATATGTATGCACAAGTACACATATCTGTCTCAGATTTCGTTTTCTTGTCCTTTTGGGTCCACTTGCAGAAGCCCCAGATCTGAAACAGGAGGAGCGTCTACAGGAGCTGGAGAGCTGCTCAGGGGTCGGCAGTACCTCTGATGACACAGAGGTCAGAGAGGTCAGCTCCAGACCCAGCACACCAGGACTCAGTGTTGTCTCAGGTATGAATACTTGTATTTTTTTACTAGAACATGTTTACATGCTTTAATCTTCAAAAAACACATATTTTTCATAGTCTGTTGTAAATTAGTATCCACCCTCTGTCTGAAACTTAACATCAGCTTTTTCTGCCTAGGTTTGCTCTCTCCAAAACAATTAGTTCTATTTTCCTTTCCTTAGTCCATTTTTGTTTGACTTCTGGTTAAATAAACTTCTTCGCCCTCTGTGATTGTGTGTAGAGCGGTCATGTTGCTGAGAGGGTTGTTAACCAGCGTAATGGGGTCGGTGTGAATTTCTCTAGATGACACACAGGTTATTGCTGGTTGTCTTTTCAGTGGGCTCAGGTGGACATGCCATGTTGACACGCATGAAGTAGTATCCTAGATTAAGAAGCCAGCGGTGATGTTCGTGGCTCAGCTCACAGGAAAAAGTCCCGCGGGATCCGGCCGATGGATAGTCTGCATCTGATGATCACTCTTATCTGTGTCTCTCCCCTAACCCATGGGAGCTTACGCTACCAATTTAGTGTTCCCAGTGGGTTTCCATCTGAGAGAGAGCATACTGTATAGTAAAGAGAAAAAATATCCTCTTTTGTTTGAGAGACATCGGACATGCAAGTTCTGTTTTGCAGACAAGCCTGTGGAGGTGATATTCAGTAGCTTTTGTCCTGAATGTCAACGCAACTATTTTTGTGTTGTTGTTTTTTTCTGCTGCAGGCATCAGTGCAACCTCAGAAGACATCCCCAACAAGATCGAGGACCTGCGGTCAGAGTGCAGCTCAGACTTTGGAGGGAAGGACTCTGTGACCAGTCCAGATGGGGAGGAGTCAGGCCACGGTAGGACAGTGTCACATCCCCGCTAGGCTAGCTAAGCCATCAGTCCAGTGTCTCTCTGATCTAAACAACATCAGTCAGAGCCATCAATCCCTGTCACTTCCACAGCTGCCACCAAGCTAAATTACTTTTTTAGTTCTCAGCAACAGTAATTATTGCATAAAGTTATAATGTACAGGTAAATATTCTTTGTCAGCCCGGCTGGAAAATCACAATTAAACGTTCAAAGCGATTTTTTAAAAATAACAGCAGTGTGCCTTTGTGTATCATTGGTTAATTTAGTAAATGCTCCTAATTGTCTCATATCCTCTTGTGTTATTCCAGGATCACACCATCTGACATCTCCACCCTCACAGACCGATTCCTTACTGGCCATGTTCGATCCTCTCTCCTCTGCTGAAGGTAATTTGCACTCCCCGAATGCTCTACAGCCAATCAGCGGTAGAAATTAATGTCATTATATCCCTACCCTAATGTTGCAGGCTCACAGAACAGCTTGAGCTCCGTGGAATAAACCAAAAGAGTGCCCCTCATGCACGCCTCACCCCAATTACTGGTCATATTATAAGTGCAAATTGAATGTCATTTGCTCATTAAGTACCCCCCAAATTATTCTTCGCAGTCTTTTGTTTGTAGTGCAGGTGGAAGTTGTGTGAGAGAGGAATGGTCTAGGCTTTGTGTCTGCAGCAAGGTGAAGGGATGACAGGTTGAGAGACCTCACCCCAGGCTCTTTGGCACTGTCCCCTTGTCCCACTGTGCTCATGGCACGAGGCTGCCATTGGAAGCTTTTCAGGAGAGAGAATCTACCCTTGGAACAGGTGGCCTACCTATACCTAGGGCTCATCTCCCACGAACATCTCTCTTTAGCACTCTCCCCTACTTTTGAGGTGTTTTTTTTACTGGTTTTATACTGTTTAGCTACTTTTTAAAACAAGTGAGATTTTGGGAAACATAACACTACCTCTCAGTAAAACTACTTGTAGAGTTTCATTCGTGTATTTAAGGCGTTAAAAACTGTTAAATACAAACATCTACTTAGGGAACTACTTTGTGCAGCCTGTGCTGTGGTTAGATTAAAGAGAATGCAAATATACAAATTGCATAGGGATATCTAAATATGATCCATTTTCATTGCTTTTTTAAAATTTTCCCAACCTTTTATTACCTCAGGCTCCTCCACCGGAACAATAGTGAGGCCCAAAGTGCACTACGCCAGGCCCCCTCACCCTCCTCCCGATCCTCCCATCCCTGAAGCCAGCGCTCTGGGGCAGGAGACACGCCACTCTCTCTTCACGCCCCACTGCCTGGCCCAGGCTGAGCTGGAGCACACCAAGCAGCGCCACTCCTTCCCTGACAGACTGGTCCGTAGCCGCAGCTCTGACATCGTGTGCCCAGGCCGCCGGCCCACAAGTGACCCTGGCCTTAACCGGCGGGTAGCGGTTGAAGAGCGCGACCCTGCCGGGGCCTTCGCCTTAGGACCGTCCTCGTCCCCCAGCAAAGACTCCCTCAAAGGAGAGGTAACAAGCTACCACTACACTGTTACTTATATTAAATGATATTGACACTGATTTAAGAGGAGAAAAATTAACAGATAACTGATATAGAAAATCTTTTTAGTTAGAATAAAAATATACCTTTTTTGTGTGGATAATGCACTGATTTTGCATTGATATTAAATGCAATGGTACTCTGGTCTGTTTTCTTAAACAAATTACTTTTTTGTTAAAATATTTAAAATATATATTTAACATTATTATACATTAGACAATGTATTACATTGTCAACCAATTGTAGAAATTAGAACAGAACAAAAATAATTCATAAAACTATATAAAACTATAAACAGCGAAATAAACATCAGTGATGTATGTCAGTTGCTGACCATTGAAATATATATAATATAATATACATTTAAATAACATAATATGCTAATACTGATGGATATAATCATATTCTAATATCATAAACTCCATTCGATATCTGCCGGGCTATAAGGTTTTTTTTGTACAGTAAGTTCCAGCTGTTGTCCTGCTAGTGTGTAAGTGTATCTTGAAAATCTCCTTCCAAAGGTTGAAGACAGGAAAGACAGTGATGACGAGAAGTCTGATCGCAACAGGCCCTGGTGGAAGAAACGTTTTGTGTCAGCCATTCCCAAAGGTAAGGACAAAACACATGATCCTTCTAAGCATGCCCTCTTTCCTAAACTGAGAAATTAACTGATATATATTTAAAAGCGAACTGTTCTGATCTCAGCGCTTTTGTTTTTTTGTTGCGGGAAAAAAAAGTTCTTAATCACAACCGACAGGAAATATCACACTTTAAAGAGCAGAGCGAAAACCAATTTATAATGTGAGAAAGAGAATGATGATCCATGTTGTCCACTCCATTGCTGATGCTCCAGTTGGAAAATCATGTTTCTTATTGTTTGAAGTTACCTCAGAGACGTGTCCAGTCCTTTTCTCTCACGTCTCACTGGCTGCAGATTTATATAGACTTTTCAAAGCTAATCAGTCATCAGAGGAGCTTTAGCTGTGTAGATTGTATGGCTGTAGCCCTCCCAGCAGTGCTGTCAGCCGGCGGCTAATGGTCATTAGATAGACCTTTCTGTCATCAGCACTGATAGATGACACATCTCTTGTTGCAGTTCTACTCTACAACCATCTCTCATACATCTGTCTGGGAAATAATGAGCTGTGCCCACACAGAATGGCTGCTTATTACTCTTTGAGATAATGATGTTTCTTAAGTAAACATTAAATTGATATTCATAAAAACGGAGGACAGGCTGCACATGGAAAAGTAAAGAGCCATGAAGCCTAAACCACCAATCTCCAGCCAAACCTCCGTAGAGTCCATTGTGTTTGTCCTGTTGCTCTGCATGGTGACGCACAGTCAGTTGTCCGGCAGAGCGGCAGCCTGTGTGTGAAAGGCCAACCCTGTCTGTTGTGTCCCTCACAGTGCTGTATTGGACGGCTGAGAGTGATGTCCCAGGTAACGCTTCCATGCTGTCGTCATCGAGCTAGCTTTACTGCCGGAGCCAGCGGCTGCGTGCCCATGCTGCTTTGTAGATGTCAACTTAGAGCTGTAGAGCTGTGATGTGACATGGTTGTAGCCTGAGTTCACACACTCCCCATCCATGCATCCGTTTTGTCACCAATTTGTTTTTTTTTGTTTATTTGCTTCAATATGTTACCATTTTCCTGTATGGAGAATACAGAATATCAATGTAGATACTCCACCCAATGTGTTCCTCTGTGTGTCATCAAATTGTAGTATTGTGTCTCTCTTGTTTGTCCTGTGTGCACCTTCGTGTTAATAGGATAAGCATTAGCAGGCTTCAGGGGTGTCATGATTTCAAATCTAAATTGTAAATTGATTGAAATTAACTTTCAATTTTGAAAGCTTGATTTTAAAAGCCTTGGGAGTTATGTAAACAACAAATGTGTCGTTGACTTAAAATATTAGTTTGTTGGCTGATGCTACATGCTGCTTCCATACACCTCCTCAGACAACATGACAAACATGGCAGGATGTGTTTGCAGGCATCATAAACAAATGGATTTGAAAAAAACACACTGACACAGACAACCCTTCACTCACCCTCTGGCAGCTTTATCCAGGTGCAGAAACTCAAGCTGCTGTTGTAAAATACTCCGCTGCCATCTTGTTTCTTTCTTTTAAATTTTTTGATAGTTTTTTTTCTCAAATAATTGGTGAAATAATTTTATTACATTTTAAACTAGAAAAGTACACCCAGTAGAAGGCAAAGCTCTGCCTGGTATAAGCAATGTACTGGTAGTCATCCTGACACAGTTCCTCACACACATCTCTTTTAAGAATAATTAAAAATGTGAATGACGGTTCTCGGGGCATAAAACTAATGATCTGCTGATCTTTACGAATTACCGCTCTAACAACAGTCTTAACAATGACATAACTATCAGTGCTGAAAAAGTTAAAATTGAATCATGACCTTTAAATTGAAAGTCAATTGAATCAGGCATTTGAAGAATTGTGACACCCCTAGTGGGCATATTTACAACTATATAAACTGGACACTTTATTATGATGTACAGTGGACTTTTGTGATATTCTGCTATGAACCAATGGTTTAATTCACCTTTGCAATATTCTTTTGCTTTTTTCTTATTAAAGTTCTACACTAGACTTTCTTTTGGTAATGTATGATACCATGCATCCTAGATTAAGACTTTTACCCTCAATACAAACCATGAAAAAAAAAAAGATTGACCAAAGTGGCTGTCAACAGGCGACTCATGATCAGCTTGTCATCCAGCGACAAAGTGAAAGTGGTGTCAGTTCACTGACAAAATTTCTCTCCTACAGCTCCGATAGCTGCATTTCGGAAAAGGGACAAGCAGGAGAAAGACGACATTGTCCCGGAGCGTGTCCCACAAGGTCTGTCCTGGTTCGCTTTAATTTCACTCCTAACTGAGGACAAAATGTGAAAAGCTATTGTGGTGGCTTTTGTTTAATGTATGTTGTGTGTTGGTGGGTGTATCAGATGACCCAATGCCCAGACAAAGCTCTCAGGCCCAGGCAGCTGAAGACATCCTGGACAAGTACAGGAACATCAAGAGGACCAGCCCCAGTGATGGAGCCACAGGTGGAGCTTCTTATGATGGAACAGGAGGTCGGGAGAAACACTCCTTTTTCTCTATATATGGTTATTACACACAGTTGCAGTGGATACATTGGATAATTTGCCTGTTTTTCTACATGTTGACAGATCTTTGTGTTGAGGACAATGTGCACGACTCTCCTAGAGAAGACACTCTGCAGAACATCTCTACAGATGACCTCCCAGACTCAGCCAGCCAGACGGCACAGCAGCACGACTCCAAGTTCTCTTTCAGGTTAGAAATCCAAAAACCCAACTGGCAATCATTTAACACTCTTAGCAGACTATTTTAGCCATTGCAATTCATTTGAATGTTGTGTGCGTGTCTTCCAGCGATGCAAAGAAGAAGTTACGGTTGGCATTGTGCTCAGCAGACTCAGTGGCTCTGCCCATCATGGCTCCTACAACCACACGAAATGGGCTGCCTGACCACATGGACTCTGAAGGTATCTGGTCCCTGTACCTATATGCTAAATCAACCCTGTATTACTGCTGCTGTTGTGGCAATTTTAGGCCTTAAAATGTCTTAAATCCGTCTTTAAAATGTTATAGTACACGTTATCTTATTGAATGTGTTTTGGGGAAATAATTTATAAAATGCTGTTACAAAATAAATGCAGCATTGAACCAGTAACCACTTATTGAAAACTTTTCAGAATTTATTAGAACACACCCAGCTACTGTGTCGCAATGCAACATGTGGCATCTACATATAAGCAGGAAGTTAAAATGACAGTTGATCTGATCAGTGGTTGCATCCGGTGTAACAACCATTGCATGATGCATGCACTACCAATTTTAACTCCTACAACTCCAGTAAACTCTTGACAGTGTTTGTTTCTATGCAAGCACTGAAAGTGGAGGTTTGACTTTACACACAATAGCTAAATATCAGCTATATAAAAGAAATGAAGACATAGGTGAGCTGTGTAAAAGCATGTTCTGATTCTGACATTGCTAAACATTCAAGTGTGAAAAGGCCAAGATGTCTTACATTATGCAGAGTATAATACTTTGTTAAAGTCTGTACTGTCTACTAGACTTGAGGTATCTTTGTCACACCTCTCCATGGGGAGCAGGGTACAAGCCCTTTATGTTGGCAAGCATCCAACCTGCTGAAAGTGTCCTTAAGCAAGACACCAAATCTGAAGCACCTTCACCTTCTGACTCACCTTCCAAGGTTTGGGGCAAGGTTGTTAGAGTGGGGGATGTTAGAAGAGAATTCCCATATGGTGTCAGTAAAATATCCCATAATTAAACCATCCTACATATTAAAACTAATCGTGTAACAACATGGATTAATATTAGTGCAACTTGTTATCAGAAAGTATTCTGATTCTGCATGAAATAAAGGCAGACCTGTTAACTGCAGGGTACCACCTTCACATCAGGACAATAGCCAGCAGAATAAAGTGACATCCTTTGAAATAGTCAACAGTAAATTGTAGGACTCCATCTTCGTGGCCATCAGTCACATTGTCATGTGGAGGCAGCAGGTTGATCAGATTACAGCAGCCAGCCGTTCCTTTGAGAGCGTCGGGCAGCATTGTCTAATACCGTCTCCCTGTCCTCCTCTCTCACAGACAATGAGATCGTCTGCTTCCTGAAGATCCAGCTAGCAGAGGCCATCAACCTTCAGGATAAGAACCAGATGGCCCAGATCCAGGAGACCACGCGCTGTGTGAGCCGCTTCGACGCACGCACCTGCAGGAAGCTGCTGGCTACCATCGCAGAGGATTACAGGTAACTGTGAAGGCCTGGAGAGACGATGCAAGCTCGCATACGGCGCCACATGGGCCTTCATTTTGCATGATGTTGTTTTAGGCAACTACAGATGTATCCAGTAATACGGTGGCAATAAATAAACACTGTTTATCTGTGTGTTTTCTTTAGAAAGCGGGCACCATACATAGCCTATCTAACCAGGTGTCGTCAGGGCCTGCAGACCTCTCAGGCCCACCTGGAGAGGCTCCTCCAGAGGGTGCTGAGAGACAAGGAGGTGGCCAACCGCTACTTCACCACCGTGTGTGTTCGGCTCCTTCTTGAACATATGGAGTCCAAGATGCTTGACTTCATTAAAGGTATCTCTACAGTTTCACATTCAGTGCAACTAAACATTGGCATATTGAATTCCTTGTTCTTAGGCTGGAACAGTGTACAGAGAATCCTGACCTTCCTACCATCCTGTTTTCTCATTTTTAGCATATTATATGTACTTTATGACTCTAATCACAGACATGTTATAGAAGGTTGTGACCCTTACAAGAAAAACAAAATATATAATACCCATACATTAAAATGCCCTCACCCTCCTACAGTGGCAGAAAATTTAAATTCATGAAAGACCCTCCCTAGAGCCAGAGTTTGTCCGTTCTACAAAACTGCGGGGAAACTTTGCTTTCTCACCACAGTACAGTTACTACCCAACATAGTTATGACTATTCTATCCCATTTCTGCCAATAGATCCCCCAAAATCCTAAGCCTTTAAGTCACAGGTGTGATTGGAGGTGTGTTGTCTACATTTAAACTTTAACAACTTAATGTCAGCAAATATGAAATTACTCCACATTTTGGAAGAAATAGTGATCAACATGTGTTCTCTTTTTTTATATTTATTTTTTCCCATGCATTTCTTATGCCTTTACACAACGTAATTTCCAAGCTTGACTTGATTCACTGAGGACAAACCGATTGTTTCTCACTAGAGGTTGCAGTTCCGTCCTGTGCTGGTGTTACATCTGTTCTTTCTCTGCCTCCCCTCCAGCGTTCCAGGGGTGCACAGCATCGGATGACAAGACGGCAGCAGTGGAGGATTTTCTGCGCTACTTGTACGGCGCCATGGCCCGGGATGCCATTTGGCAGTACGCTAGCGAGGACCAGCTGCAGGATGCCCAGATGGCTATCGAGCGCAGCGTTATGAACCGCATCTTCAAACTGGCCTTCTACCCCAACCAGGATGGAGATATTCTCAGAGACCAGTGAGTAGCTGGAACCACACCAGTACCACACAGACTCACTAGCAGTATTACAGTTTATTTGTTGTTTTTATGAAGATTAAAAGCCTAAAATATTGGAAAGACTTTGACTCAGCTCCAAGTGGTAAAAAAGTGTAATTGCGTGTGTTGGTGAGGACCTAAGCATAATGTGCTGATAGTCTGATCAGAAATGTCTGTTCATTTTAATTTGTTTTTCATTCATGCAAAGTTTATTTTAAAACTGAGTAAAAAGTTGATTGAAATTCAAATAAACTGCTTAATGTTTAGGTTGGCACTTTTCTCTGTTGGACTGGACAGATTGTGCCCTCTCTGTTGTCGTAAACTGAGTTGTTTTGTCTCACACAGGCTTTTCCATGAACATATCCAGCGGCTCACAAAAGTTGTGACGGCTAATCATAAAGCTCTTCAAATCCCAGAGGTATCTTTCTTCTCATTGACATTTAATTTCACCACTTCCATGGAGGAGGAAGACACTTCAAAGATTGAGTTTTTTGTTTGCAGGTTTATCTGAAGGAGGCTCCCTGGCCCTCTGCACAGTCTGAGATCAGGACCATCAATGCATACAAGACGCCACGAGACAAAGTCCAGTGTATACTGCGCATGTGTTCCACCATCATGAACCTCCTCAGTCTGGCCAATGAAGACTCCGTCCCTGGAGCGGACGACTTTGTCCCTGTACTCGTCTTTGTCCTCATCAGGGTAAGTCTTTCGTTCGTCGTTCTTCCACTTCGTTGACCATAAAGCCAGCTGTATTTTTAACCCTTTTTTTATTACCTTCAGTATTGATCATTTATTGACTTTTTATAAATAAAGAAGAATAATCATCATAAAAGTCTTTTCCCAAATGACTGTTTTGTAACTGCGAGGCATCATAAAGCCCGCTATTTGCTAACCTGTGTGGATATATTTTCCATATTTCCATATTTATGATAGTAATCCGTACGGTGTTGCGTGAGGTTCTTTCAGCGGCTAATGTGGGCCCATCCCTACATCTCCTCCCCTCCAGGCAAACCCGCCCTGCCTGCTGTCCACCGTTCAGTACATCAATAATTTCTATGCCAGCCGGCTGAGTGGGGAGGAGTGCTATTGGTGGATGCAGTTCACCGCGGCGGTGGAATTCATTAAGACCATCGACGATCGCAAGTGAAGCAGAACAGCCACCTGTATGGGCAGACTGCGGGGGAAGGAGCCGGGAGACTGGGAGACTTCCCAACCAACTGCTCCCTCTGCACAGCTTATAAAACCTGGCCCTCAGCCTGCTCTTTATTTGTATAGCTTGTACATAGCCAGAGACGTTGAAAGAGTACAAAATATATATTACTGTATGTATGTGGACAAATTCAGGTTTTAGCCGTACTGAAAAAAAAAACGGCCTTGGGGAAAAATTGGCAACCTGATTTGGATTTTTCCTTTTTGTCTCTTCAATCATATTTCACGTTTGGGGTCTGTATTAGAAATTTTATATCTACACAATTACACCTATGACATTAAATCAACCTAAAAGATAATCCTATATAAAGGGACCAGACTTCCTTGATGTGATCACTGATCTTTTTATTCCCCCCTGAGTGAGAGGGAAGGGCTTCCAATTAAATTACAATATAATGTTCATTAAATGCATTGTAACGTGGGGATTTACAGTGCGTGGTAGATACTGATGGGATTTAGTGACTCATAAACACAATAACCATACTACTCATAAGTGTATCAAACAAGTAGGGCAGCTTTTTTTCATGAATTGTTTACTTCATCTTATTCCCGAAAGCAAGTGTGTCAGTGACAATTTGGACATAAGGGCCCACATATTTATATGAAATAAAATGTATTTATTTCTGTAATTCTATTTAATGCTTTTGTTTATCTAATTTTAAACAAATGAAAATGCATATCATGCCCATTCAGGATGTCTGAGGCAAGTTATGTAATTATTATAAACTTCCTATAATAAACATGCTAGAAAAGCTTGCGTTAGGAAGGCACCTTAACAGTGAGTAGGTGGGGCTGCTGGGGAATTATGATACAGGGTCAACTCATGCACAGAGTAGTGTTGGCATTTGTGGAAATATTGAATATTGTGCCTTTGATGTGGGGCGCTCTGTACAGGTAGTTATTTTTGACTATTATTTTTTAACCCAGCATAGGCATTATCCCGTCCCCTCCCCTCCCCACAACACACTCCAATGGGCCAAACCTTTGTCCAGCCTTCGCTGCAGGAACACGGGCATCTCCACATCATTGATTGTCATGGCTAAGTCCCTTTAATGCACTTGAATTTGAACAAACATCCCCGTTGGTATTCTAGATCCTACCTCAGGGTTGAAACCAATGATTATGACTGTCCTGCATTGGTTGTCAACAGAGCTGTGGATCATTTTTGCACTGGTAAGAAATAAAAAAAACAATGAGGGGAAAGGGAGGAAAAGTTGGGTATTGACCTGCTGTGATGCTTGTTGTGTTCACACATCACCCTTAATTAAAACAAGCCTTTGTTAGTGAACAAAGACATTTTAGTTTCTAATCTTATACCTGAGATGCCACATGTGTCCGCATTGGCAGACTAGTGAACTATTGGATATTAGCTCTCTACCTCCTTATAAGTTCAAGAAAGGGACTCGTGTTTATGTGCACTTATTTTATTTTTTTCTCTCCCCAATTTGACGTGCTGTGATCTCCCAGTGTCATTGTATCTTTCCAAATATAGTACAAGCATGTCTTTAATTATCCAGAAATGACTAAAACTCCTCTCTTGAAATCCTCTGCTTCATTTTTGTGCACAGACGTGCCACGTGTATTATAGTTTTTCGTTAACTCATTACTTTAATGGTAACTGACCTGACAGCACAATACACAGTAGGATAGAAGAGCAAATAATCAACACTATTGACTTGTTACTGATTTTTTTTCTCAGTTAATGCTAAAATGGTCGGTGTAGTACGTGAGTGTGGTTTTTATCTAGTGAGTGCGTGTGAGATGATCGTGCGATTGGTTGACCCTCTGCCTCCTCTTGCATGAAGTCACTGAATGGTCTGTACATTCTCCATCATGATGAACAGTAGAATAGGATTAGCATCTGCCACAGGCCAGTAATTGAACCTGCAAGAGGATGCAAAGCTTCTTTGTGTCTGTGATACTAGCATATCAGAACTCAATGATTTATTTTGCACAAAACGGATGTTTTCCTGGAAAAAATTGACAGGGAGCAGTGCATTTCTGAAATGTCATTACTTCTGGCCTTTACAGTCCTTTAACGTATAGTGATTAGAATAATGTTCGAGCAGCCGAGTTAAGCACCTGACTGTTACTCTTTCAAGCTTCCATGTTTATGTGCAACATCACAAATGCATTTTTTATATACACGTCTACAGTAGCGCCCAGATTGGTATGTGCAGTATACTTCCTCGCAGGGTCTGTGTAATCAATTTGATGAGAAAACCATGCACTGGAAAATCAAGTTGCAGGTTGCATCTATACTAATTAGGTTTATGTGATGTCACTTTAATTGGAAATACATACTGCACAAATCTGATGAAATTATTTGGACCTGGCTTATGTTTCAGCGTTGCCTCAGATAGCCGGTCTCAGCAGCTACAGATGACCCCAGTGAAGTACTGATCAAAACACCGGATTATTTACACAAATATACATATGACTGTGATAGCAACTGTAATTTTAGCTCTGATTGTATGCAAACCACTGAGCAGTGGTGTCAAGTGAACAGACTAAAGTGTTGGTCTGTTCTTCAAAGCTTTACTGCTCTGCTCCCTGTGCAATTGAGTTGAAAAGCTGAGCAGCAGAGAAAAAGAAAAAAAAAGTTTTACATCTTACATCTAATTTTACATTTAATTGTAAGCTTGCACAATTATGACATGCGGGGAAAGCCGGTTTGTCTTTACTGTGATTAATGCATTATGTAATTCTTTAAAAACAATAAAAGAAGCAGAAGTTTTTTTTTTCTTCTTCTTCTGTGGCTTTTGAGATACATTCCCACTACAGGCGGAAGGATGTCGACTACACAATAGTGTTTCATTATCCTGTGGCTTCTTGGGACAGTTGTAGGTACATCTGGCCGACAGTTCACACAATAGAAGAGATGGCAGGGAAATTTATGCGTGGAATATAATTGTTAGTGGGGGCAGTGGAGCAGCATCATCCAATCTAGCAGCCACAAATAGCAACCTCTCAGCAAACATTTCATTACTGCTGACAAGTGTACGGTGGATTGTAATTGGAGATATCCCCTCATCTAAAAGCCCTCCTTACTTCACCGATTGCCTTCTCTAATACTCATCTTTTTTTCATCATAAACTTCTTCGTGGGGTGCTTTGTGTCCCCTGATGATATCTCGCAATTGTTAATTTAAATTCAAATTTTTGGTGTGTGAAGTTAATTAGTTGCGTAAGCCAATGGCTAGATAGGCCAGATTTGGAGATTGGATCTTTTGACTATGTGGCACTTAGCTGATTCGAGATACAAGGAGGCTTGGTTTTGTTTTGTACTCTGCTGCTCCACATACTGTATTATTATTGGCTGGTACTTTCTTTAGCAGGGAACTAGAGGCAGCTGTGCAGACATCACATATGAGGTGTAACATTACTTTCAAAACACACAAGGTATCAGTGCAGTGGAGTTTGCTTTACAGGTAATGACAGCTGGATCAAGTGAAGAAGACTTTTATACTGATGTCATTCTGTTTCTTCGAGACATAAACAGGCCCGAGGCCTACCCAGATGGCTGTGGAATAACAGATGATCAGTCCAGTGGGGCTTGTGCATGACTTCACACGTTGGTCTGGTACTTCCTGGCTGAAAGGGAACAGTATAAGAGCCCCCTCCCCCCTCTGCTTAACTGTATCATACAGCAGCTCAACATCAGACAGGATGACCTCATGATATAACAAAGTGACTTCCTGTAGGCCTCATTATGAACCTCCCACTAACTTTATACAACAGTGGGACATTATGTAGATTATAGTGCTGTAGACATTAGGTTTTACAGTGGAATGGCCACTAATAATGAAAATTAATTATTTATCAATTTTAATATTTAGTTGGTAACAGACCCCTAAAGATATATATAGATATATAAATTGAAGTAATCCTAGAGTAGAGGGAATAAACTAATGCAGTGATTCCAACCAGGGGGTGCTTCTGCTGTTGCCAGGGGGTAAGTAATGTGGAAAGATTGTAGCACATCTGATTTAAAGAAAGAATAAGAAATTATGACTTGATTAAAAGAATATATCTACATATTAAGACACCTGAACACTACATTTAAGCGATGTAAGAGTGCTAAGAACCATACTAACGTTAGTTAGCAAGCGAACACAATTTTAAACGGGTAGTTAAAAGTAATAAACGATTATCTAAATGTAATGAATAAACAGTTGAAACAGTAGAAAGTCATTACACGGTTGAAATAGCTTAAACTCTTGGATACAGTTCAAATAGTTAGCTTAAAATAATGGATTCAATAAAATAATTAGCTTAAAAATATTGAATACATTGAAATTGTTATCTTAAAGTAACGTTCAAGGATAAACAGTAGAAATAGTAAAGCTATAAATGATTAATACACGGTTTAATAGTTATAAAATAATGGATACAGTTGAAATAGTTAACTAAAGTAACTAAACGACAAAAAATAGTTCACGAAAAGTACTGGATATAGGTTGAAATACTTAGCTTGAATTAACATTTGTGGATAAACAGTTGAAATACAGAGCTAAAGTAATTAAACAATAAAAATAGGTAGCTTAAAGTAGTGGATACACTTGAAATAGTTAGCTAAATACAAGGTTACTCTAGTAACTAGTCGTTGCTGACTAAGCCGATCTTAATATTGACTTTATGATTGTAGGCCTATGAAAAAATTAACAATCATAATTGTGTTATAGATTTGAAAGGGTACGTGAGTTCATTGGGCAGTGAGGGCTCCTCCGTCCAAAAAGGTTGGAAAACAGCCGAACTAATGAACAAAAGCCTGGCTAAGAGTGCACAATTACATACCACTGACACGTTATTCCACGTGTAACCTGGTATTTCAATATTTTAGTTTTATTTCAAGGACTAACCTAAAGCACAGTCGCAGGGTTTTCGCAATAACCATAACACCATGCAGCTGCTGGAGAAACAACGAAATATGAGCACTACTAATCCTGAGTGGCGGTCCATGTCTCCCTGTGTCCCGGTGTGTGTTTCTCCCCCGGTGTCCTGCAGATGGCAGACGCACCATTCCCGACGACGGTGTGCAGATGTGATCTGAGAGCGGCTCAGACAAAGAACACCACGGGGCACGGCGGCTTGACATTTAAAACCAATGGGACTCACTGTCTGGAACTGGATCTGTTTTGTTCATTGTGGATATTCGTCAAATTAAAAATGTTAATATTATTATTATTGTTATCATTATTATTATTTGTTGCAGGATGGCCATAAAGCACATTAAAAACAAAATACACAGGCAAATAAGTCTTGTACTTTTTTTATTACTTGCTCATAAGCATGGTTTGTTGTTCACTGAGGTTCCGCGTGGCATTTGCTATGTTGTTCAAAGTGTCAACACAAAAGCGCGCGCCCTGCTCCCACCCCTCACGCGCATATACTGCTCGTTACACATCCATATGTACATATCTCGTTGGGATTAATCTGATGGTTGTGGCGGGAAATCTTCACAAAGGACAGAATAAACAACTCAAGGCAGCAGCACGTCAATTAAATTAAGTGTGGGGAGGAGGAGGGGGGTCTAAATGAACAAAAATGTCAAATACACATATTAAAACTTAAATGAAATAGCCGCAAGGATGCAGGCAGAGGAGGAGATTAAACTCAAAGGGATACCAAGTCTCTGTGCCCTGGGGTGGTGATACAGTAAGAGATGCAAATAGTAAAAGTGAGCATCATTCTCTGTGATAATTTCAGCTTAAACTACAGAGACAAAGGGGATTTGTGTCTTATAACACATAACAGAATAGCTCTGGTTTATTAGAAGGTTGCTATCAATATTAATAGCATTGAAATACAGAAAATGCTAACCCAAACAGTCATGTTATAGCATCATACCACAGGACAGATATGTGGATTATTGCATCCCTTTGCACTTTTATTATTCTGGCATCAAACCTTCTGGGTTCAGTCTAAAATAGTAGACATAGTAATAAATGACATTCCCTGTGTTTTCCTTTACTGCTCACCACAAAGGAGATCAATTAAGCAAAGGTGTCAGTTACAATGGTGCTTCTGAGGCTACCACTCCTTCCTTATATTGTGCTTATATCATTAGAAAAAGAACAATTTTCACAGGCACAGCTAATCACCTGCGAGAGAAAGAGTGGGTGGTGACTTCAAATTGAACCGTGGAAATAGAACAGGAATTAGATGCACTTAGCCATCACATGTTAATGGCAGCAATCAACAGCCAATTACCCGGCGTACTTGAGTACCTTGACAAGTGCAGGTGTACCCTGCAACTAACACAGGCCTCTTTCATGCATTTCCATAAATTCGACAGTAAACTCCCTCCCTGATTGAGCATGCATGTTTCATTGAGGTTGCAATTAAGCAATATTGTTAGGGAAGTGTCAAGCGGGGATGGTAAGAAAAAAATCCCCTAAGGGCAACAATAACATATTTTACCTGCATGTATGTAAATCGATAAAGTTATTTGTTTTTATTAAAATGACCTTTGTTATTGCCTAGAGAAACACTCATATTGCTTACACATGTCTGCCGATTTCAACATTTCTAAATCAATGTTCAGAAATGTGTTGGCAGGCAGCATTTTTTGTGCAGAACTGGACAGTGCGGTGGTGTCACTGCCTGGCACAGCTCTCATTGTGAACATGATCTAGGCTGAAGATCTGCTGCTGATGCTGATGATCTCTGTCACTGGGGTGGATTTCATTGCTCAGCTCTGACTGCTGCCCTGACAAGTCTACACACACTTGCACACACACATGCATCAGATGAACACATCAGCTCTTGTGCGCACACTGTGAGGCCAGCATCCCGGTATGACCCACTTTGATTATTCTGTCCTTAAGCAACAGGTGACGGGCTTCCCCGGATGTCATCTGTGTCGTTGGCCTCTGTTCAGAGGCAGCATTCAGGACCCAGGGAGAGCTGGCTGGCAACATGCCCGATCTACAAGTGAGCTGTCCTATCATTGACATCAAGTAAGCCGAAGATGTCATGTCTTCATCTTGTGAGAGTTCAATCCCCCTTTCAGGATGGATCAAGCTCTCTGTCGCTGGAGAGAGGCTGTGCAGATAAGTGTAACGGGTCATACTTCCTCCTGGGAATGTCTGGAAAATAACCCTTGGGATGCAGGCATGCCTAATAAAGGCTGCTTTATTGGTGATCATGAAGCAATAAATTGCACCAATGCGTATGTACAACACTGGATTGTAAATGTACAAATACATACTGTAATTGAGAGTGGAAGTATATATTGTTGCTTTTGTCCAGGCACAAATGTGTTATTATGAGCCCTGCATGGCCTGGTATTCAGGCTACAGTCCATCTGGTGGACAGCACCGTACGCTGCAGCGGTGGCCAGATCTCAGCTCAGCAGCTGGTGGAAAGACTCCCCATTTTAAGGTTAGCAAGATGTAGAAGCCTTAACCCTTAAAAGAGAATGTGGAGCAGTATTATGTAAAAAAAATGTAAAGCTTGAACCTGTTTTTAAAGGGGAAAAAGCTGTTCTTATCATTGAAAACTTACTTTTGTACTAGAAATTCACATAATACAAAAAGAAATATGTAAATTGGGATAATTTTCTTGGCTGAGAACACCTTTTGCATTTTCATTTTGTTCAATAGTCTTCATAAAAAATAGACAGCCTATGACTAATAGCAGTCTTCACATGAAGCAAACATATTTTACAATATTCAATATAATACAATATGACCATTGACAGTCCATTAGCTTTTAAGAATGACCTGTTCTTTCCCTCCTCTTTCTCTCTCTTTTGTTTGCCCTGCAGCTACTTGACTTGTTCTACTTGACTCCTGAACCATTTTAATATCAGGCTGCCATGGGTTTCCTTCCTGTAAGCCAGCGTCTTCATATTTGTGTTTCTGCCCTCCTAGAACGAGAGATAAAAACCGGAGTGCTGTGCATGCTGTTGGTATACTCTACCAGTGTATATTAATAGAGTTAGTGACCTTGTTAATGGCCCTTTTAAACACCATGGAGATTGTGCAAGGAGCACAAATGTTGAGAAAATATTTTGGATTCATGTGACCATGATATTTGTGTAAATATAAAAAACAACACCTGTGTCCTCCTGCTGCTTATAATAAAATGCTAAAAATGTTGTTTTCTCAAAAAATAAGGCATTAATACATGATTTTAAAGTCCAGAACTCCGCACTAAAGATTTATTTATCTTATCTTATATACTTTAATGTCATTGTACTATAAAAACACATTATGAATGATTTTAACTCTGCACAATATTAGAAAAATCCATATAATTCAACATGCCAGTTCAGTTTTGTTTAGTGCTAAATGCAACTGCTAGTTAACAGTTCATATTAATCACTTTTGAAATGACATCAATAAAGCAGCCCAACGGAAAAATGGCAATTAAGCATTTATTGGCCCAACGTGATCAGTGTTGTCAGAGGTCATGTGCAGACGTCAATGAGAGCGTGTGTGTGTGTGTGTGTGTGTGTTTGAATGCATAGCAGTGTGTGTGCTTGTGCATGTTTAATCCGACCCAACTTTTTCTTTATGACAAACGGCCTCTATAAAACGATGCAGCCTGTCTCGCTGCCGCAAACCTCTTATGCTCCGTCTCTCTGTCACTGGCACTTCATTGCTTACTCACAGAGGAGTCCACAATGCTATATATTAATTAAGGGTTTCAGAAACAATAATGGTGACAATAAAGACAGTCCTCCCTCTTTGTCCTCCGCGTTCTGCCGTCAGACGACATTAGGAGGCATTTGAGAGGAGATAGGGGAGGAGGAGGAGGGGATGGAGGAGAGATAGAGCTCCTTCTCTCTGGAATGTAATCTCCCTGATGTTACATGGTGCAGCCTAAACTGATAAATTGCAGATTAAATGGCGGCCACACTCCACTTCACCCTACAGCCTACACCACACCCCCTTAGTTCCACACATTTTTGCTATTCACTGCCTTCTTGGCCTGTCAATTCTGCCTAATCGTGAGAGGCACTAAAACACCAGGTCTTGACAGAGCCAGATCAAGAATGATGAACATCTCTCAATGGCAAAAGACTCGTGCTCCTAACTCTACTAGAAGGCTCGCATCACTTATGCAGAAATCAGCGGCGTGCCAGCATCCAGGAATTATGCCTGCTGACAGGAGATGCATGAGGTACGCATTGTGCGGCTGGAGCAGCCTTGACAAGTTATAGTTAACTGCAGCAATGGCGACCCCGAACACAAAGGATACAGCGGCTTATTAATGGTGGAGCATCCATGTCAATAATCCCTGCTTTTGGGTTGTGTCCAGAGTCATGCATCTTGCCACTACAAGTGGCACACACTGCACACACTGCACACACACACACACACACACACACATACATACATACATACAGAGCACAGATTTCCTGTGTGTATTCTCTCTCTTATGGGCTGGAAAGCTTTCTGTTCCTATAGAATGGACTGGAAAAAAAATAAAACCTGAATATAAATATCAATATATACACCTGAGTTTAATTATTTATCTGTTTTGTTTTTTGTAATAATAAAAAAATATGCCTGGGGAGTGTGCCCCCCCTCGACCTAATCCATAAGCATGAATACAAAGAAATAAGTCATTAAATTCCCAACCGCATGTTGCCGATGTCGTCTATGGAAATATTTGTAATGTATATTCTAATTTTTCTGAATAAATTAGGCAGAGATGCATTTCCATGTAAATTTATTCAAGGCGAAAGGAAGAGGAGTGTGGGGGGTGCGGTAAGATCTGCCAGATTATGCATAATTGTAGTATTGTAGCCCTCATTTCTACATCTAGCTCCGTATTGCGTGGTCATTAAATTCTAAAATAATGGCAACCTCACAGCTTCTCTGTCCTAATTGCCCCTTCCATACAATTGCCTTCTCAAGACAATGTGATGAAGTGTGCTGTAGGATGTGTTAATAAGATGGCATTTCTAACTGAGGAGGACAATGCTTTGGAGTTGTACTCTCAGTGTATACCAAGTGGAGTGACTTCACTCATTCACTGTCTTTCTTATTTGCTCACCTTTTTTCTTTTCCTTTTTTTTTTACCGTTTGATGCCTTTGAGGCGGCAAACAACTGCGCTCTGACATATCAGGAGGAAACTGGGATTTCAGCTTGTCTCCACTCATTTCAATATGTGGAGAAATCAAAGAGGGAAAAAGGCTCATTAATAAAAAGACGTGTCTCTAATCCACTCAGTGGTTGGGAGGAAATTTTTTTAATGAAATGCAACACGTTACCTAATTTGCGTGGCCGCGTCAGGAGCACAGTATACATTTCAAAGGAAAATATGCATGAATTTCAAATGTAGTATCTCTCAATTGAGACCGGATACGAGTGAGGGGAAGGGAGGGAGAGATCAATCTCTGTGATGATATGTGAAAAGGGCAAGCTCCTCGCCCAGCATGTACTTTTCCTCATTACCTTTCATTTGGCAAGCGAGCATCTTCCACTTGATACAAAATAAACAACTTGAATGCAGTGTGATGATATCCTGTGGCCTCAGTGGAACCTGCATGTCCTCATCTGTGCATATTTGTAAACACACATTTCAGGCTGAAAGCTTTAGTTGCACTTGCATGATAGAAGGTTATTATAACGTGTTTAAAGTGTCCCCCAGTGGACATTTTGTCCACGCTGAGACTTGGTGGACTCATCACCGGCAGTTCCGTCTGTGCCGCAGCCCCTCACACACTCACACACATACACACAAACACCCCAGAGTGCTCTCCTCGTAGCCTAACCCACCTAAACATCCTCTCAGCTCCCTCTGACGTTTAGCCATGCTTCATCTCCACATCCTTAAAAGCAGAAATTAATGACAAGCACAAAGCTGCTCATTTATAATTGCTTCATTATACTGTTGTGTTCTCCTGACAATAATGGTGTTGCTGGTGTTTTTCTAATTATATGGCATTTTTTTTTGCTCGTTATCAAGGACTTCAGGTAATTGTGGAGAAAATAATGACTGCCTGCCTGCCTGCTTCCTCTGTCTCTCATGGATTGCACATCACAAACAGTCTCAGTGCAACCAAGAGCCTTATCAAGGAGGCTGTTGGGTTGCCTTTAAAAGCCGACTCCATTTACACTGCTAGTCATCAGCAGCCCAGTGGCTCAAGCATCTCTAATGAGCAACTTGTATTCAAGTGTTTAACTCAAGCTTTATGACACATTGCAATTAGCTGCTATTTTTTTTATTTTACTTGAATCACACTTTCTTACTAATTCCCATTTCATGATTGTACTCGCTCGCTTTGCCAACACCTCTCTGAAGATTTGATGTAATTGGGACAACTCAGGAAAAATAAAAATGTTATTAAGCGTACTTTTTTTGACCCACTCAGATCCCCCATCCATTCCATCTTATCATCATTTGACGCTACCCAAATGCATAAATGTATTTGATTAGATATCCATTAGCCAATCACAGTGTTCCGCATCATCTAAAGTGGCCTGCAGTTGAGCCACATTCCCCTTTTCAGGAAGCATGGCTGACCAAAAGGAAAGGAGGAAGCACAAGGCACATTTAAATTTATTAAAAAATGTAATTTAAAATTTTGAAATATTCATAGACAAATTTGCTTAGATGTCCATAAGCCAATCACAGTGTTCCACATCATCGTCAGCGGACTGCAGTAGAGCCACACCCCTTTTCAAGTAAAGTTAGTCAACCATGAGAAAAGGAGGATAGGTTTAGTGCTAGGTTTAAATCTATTATTCATATTGTTTTGATTTGACTTTATTAATCCCACAGCCGGGAAATTTCTTTGTTACAGCCGCAAAATTTTCACTCAATTTTTAAGATAAAGATAAAAAATAAACAATCTAAGAAAAAACATTTAACAATATACAATATACTATATACAACTTAGTGCAAATTAAGTGGAGAATGTGCAGAGTGCAAATTATAGGCAAAAATGTGCAGAAGAGAAAGAAAGAAAACTCCAACACGTTCAGGTTGTGCTGGTGTTGTACAGTCTTAAGTTCATACTTTGTATTGAAACTGTTTTTAAACTAAACACAATATGTTATATTACTTTTACATGTCAAAATATTAAGATTAAAAAGATCAAAGAACAAAAAGATTTCAAACTTTTACTCAAGATTTTAAAAAAAAATTTTTAAAGGTTCTGATGTGACCAGAAGGGAAATTAATAGGAAAATACTGATTTGATTTATTCTGATTGCTGTGATCTGATTTTCAAATAATATAATATAAATCCTATAGATAATGTACACAAGATATGCAACTCGTACTTTATTTACTAATAACCAAAATTATTCTAAGATAATTACATGTTTAATTTTGTTAAAACAGTAAAAAAAAAAAAAAAGCGTGTTAATGCTTCACTTCATTCACTGGTATGAGTTAACCATCCATAATAAATAGATAAATGGTACACAAAAGATTTTTGTTAGTGTTTGGAACATAATTAGGTTGTGAATGGGTTAAACTACACATGAATAATATGAAGCTAAAAAAGCATGCATCAAACACATTCTATAAGTCCCACATACCAAGTCTCCAATATGATCTGCAGCAGTGACGATAACATCACTAATAATGCTGTCTGTGTGGTGTGATTTCATTCAACTGTGGGGAGATTAGTGATTTGCATTTAATACCCGGTGTGCTCTGCTGTTTCTTTTTCATGCAACATTGCCGGATATGGATGATGACATTATAATAATTAAAGAACATTATGGACAGAGGGCGCTTCGCTATTTGCTACCGCGCATAATGGCGGCCAACACTGTTATTTCTATTTGAAGAATGCATCCAAGTGTGAAATAATAATACTCCCTCCAGGAATACCATTGTCATATTTTATTTGTCAGTATAAAAAGATGAAACAGAAAAACATAATAAAAAATGAACTCTCACTCTTCATTTCCATCCTTCTTCCTTTTGTTTTTTAATTCTGCTGTTGCAGCATACAGCACCATTGCTGTCTAAAAAACCTCAGAGGCGGACTTAATTAGTTGCTAAGAGAAAGCTGCCAGTGGTGGGGAGCTAAGAGAGTGGGGCAGATTTTAGTTTGCTCTGAACTTTGCTAATTATCAGGTAGGATGTAATTTCCTCGGTTCCCAAGAGGCGCCCAGCAGAGAGCTGCACCAACTAAAAGGAGAGAAACAAGGCTGAGCCCAGAAAAAAGTATGAAATATTGACTGTTCTGAACAAATCCTTTTGTTACTATTTCTTCTTCCAGATCACTAAGACTTATTTTTTTTCCCTGCCGTTTCTGGAGGTGTGATTATAGTCTAATGCCGTGACACATCGCAAACAGTACCTGAGAGGGTGTGGGAGAGAGCGTTTGCACAAAGTAGTGATCATGGACAGGTGGAAACAGGATGTAGTGTGGCTCAGAACGGGGAAGGCAAGCGCAGGGCGTATATCATTTATATCCAGCAATGTCTGAGCAGTGACAGGGACTGTGTTTAGCAGGTTCCTATCCCACATGCATCACATTATGATTCTGAAGTGCCTCAGACGAAAGAGGAGGTTGAATTGCCGTTGACCTGAGTGAGCTAAAATGACATAGATTCAGACAAATAGAGCACTGAGCTAAGCGGGAAAACAAGATGGATGTCTAGTGGCAGCACATCTGCACAGGCTCCCTCTCTCTCTCTCTCAATGTGTGTGTGTTTGTAAGCCCAAACTTTTGACATTCTCCCCAGACACACCGCATCTAAAGCCACCCTAGATGCGTGCTTAATAAGGCTCGCATTCATGCAACTTAAAACTCTTGAAATTACGCAATTTCTTGAGTCGCAAACACACATTTCTTCTTATGTTGCCATGACTCGGAGAAGATGCTTTAACTGCGCAGCTTGACATTAAATCCAAGCACTATACAGAGGGATCTCTCTGTGTTCTGAAATGTCAACGTGAAGTTTTCAGAGCGCCTTTTTACAAGCTTCCCAGTTTAAATCTTGGCAGACTCTTCTGTGTGTGAGTGTATCACCATGGTTGCGGCGTCTAATATGCACGCCCCAGTGCATTGAGAAAAGAGAGTACTTCTTCCTCACTTGGTTTAATTGTCCCTCAGAGACCTGTGGAATTGGAATCTAAGTGGAATACCAGTCTCTTTCTGCTGCCTCGCCCCCCCTCCCGACACCACCCGCCCCCCCTCTTTCTCTCCCTCTCTCTAGGGTCGGAGCGGCCATTCGGAGACTCTTGATTTGGGCCTGTCTTTATTTCATCACAGGCATCTTCTCAGCTTGCTTCTCACTGTGGTGTTGAGCGCCACGGCGTTAGGCTTTATTAACCCCCCTAAGCAAGAAGTACCTAAGGGAGGTCAGACACTGGTCGTTAAAAATCTATTGTGACTTGTCTGAAAAATGAATAAATGAGCACATTATTTCCCCCCGTTCCGCAGCCCCGGTGCGCTGTTTGTCTAATCAAGTGCGGGAGCAGGCAAAGTCAACCAGGGTTGACATGCACATTTTATTTAAGTTTTTGTCTGTCAGAGGAGTTTAAATGTGTAATGAACAAAGGAGTGGTGATTTGAAATATAATCCCATTACACTGATGAAATTACAAAGACGGCGAGAGTTCACAAATCATGCTCATTGTTTTCTATCATGAGCGATGCCCCTGTTGAGGTTGTGGCGCGAGGAGGAAGGGCAGACCGTGAATGAATAGTGACAGCACTGTAAGGGGATTGGGAGTGCAGCAAGGCCCGGCCTCAGTGCACCTCCCTGTACTGGGAGATGCTGAAGGGCTTTGTTCTTGCCTCTGCCGGGGCTCAGGATGAACCCATTAGAACGGGCCCAGCACAAAATTAGAGCTTTGTGTTGGTCAGAGTGGAGGTGGACATATTTAGGAAAAGATTCTTAGGGTCTATTTTCCAAAAGTTGTGCTGACAAATTGAAGTAGCTTTGAGCAAAACTGGCTACTTAGACAGAAAGTTAGGATATCAATTTTTGAGGCTGTCCTTCTCATGTATCATTTATACTGTACATCAGCTTAAAATGCCACATTTTTGTGTTTGTAGTTAACGGTGCCCTTTAGAGGCTGTAAAAGCAAAATTCGAAGCGAGGACATGAAGTATAAATAACGACATGGTCAACTCAGGCCTGGGTCAAACAAACAAACATGGCACTTTGCTTACGTAGGAGACAATGTGAAACCAAAAGTCAACGATGTTATGTGAAGTTACATAACTTAACTTTGTCGTGTAACTCTGTGTAGCTACATCACGTCTATGTCATGCTTTATGGCACCTTTCTTTCCCTAACCTTAAGAAAATAGTTTTGCAGCCAAACCAAACTTTAGCTGTTTTACAAAGTTAAAGATGTGTTTAAAACGGCGATCATTATGTTTAAGTATGAGGATGTGTTGATCTTTTGCCTGCGGTAGGGGCGCTAATTTTGAAACCTTCCTGTGAGTCCTATTTGAGGGTTAGAACAAACTACCTATGTGGTCGTATGGTAGTTTTTATATTCTATGTCTTTGCTTTTTTAGTAAATTTTCTAAACATTTACAAATCTAAAGCCACTGTAGCCAATCCCTGTTTCCTAAAAACTTTTTTAGGGAAACATATTTTCTGACAGATTATGGTCGCAGTTTTAAACACATGGTAAACCTTACACATTTTTTTTTAAATTGCCGGATTTAGAAAAAGATCATGGTTTTTGGTAAAAATAAGTATGTTTGGCATGCAACTTAAGTACAGTAAATATATAGGTTAACTTGAGTACTTAAATTAAAATAAGTAAACGCTAACTTTGGTTTCTCACAGGACAAATGGCCGTCTTCTGGGTGACATGCATAACTGTTTGACCTTCCTCCCCTCTAGGTGGACTTTGATTAGAAAGTATTTGTGCTATGTAAAAAACGTCATTCAGAATGTAGTTTCATTGTATGGGAATGCATTTTTTAATAGACAGGTCTGCTGTACCATATCAATGTAATGTACAAGGGTATTAAACTTTGTTTCGGTCTCAACCTTTACTACAGTACCTTCAAGCTACTTTGAGGATGGACAACATCAACAAATCCTGACTAAAGTGTTCGTTTTTCTTTCTGAGTCCAGCTTGTAAGATTTTGTCTTAAGGATTAATACAACAGTGGGTGCAGAAGCTGCACAAGTCCTTTGATGTCTGCCTTTGATAAGGAACAGTTAGGCCCATGGCTGAGAAAAAAGTTGCATCTTACTCTAGGAAAAAAAATAAATATTAGAGCAACTTCTGTTTTAGTTTTCTACAGCTTTAATTGGAAACCTCATATGCCCCAAAAACAATATCATCTGAAGCTAATAAGACTTAAAAAAGTACATCTGGCACTAAAATGCTTACCATTTTTTAACACTAATGAACTGAGGCGTGCAGTAGAGATCGCCAAACTGCAGGGAGATGTACAGTATATTCTGGAGAATTCCCCTGCTGCACAGGAGCTCATAAAACACATCTGAAGACAGGAACTTGTATCTGGTTATTCGTGTTTAATTGGAGGCGCTGAGTGATGCAAACTAGGTTTTAATGCCCTCCCCTGCTGCCCGACTACAAGTAGCGTCAGTGTAGCCGCCCCTCCTTTTCCATCTATCCTCGCAGAAATGACCAAACATACTGCTAACGACGTCTGAAACACACTTTTACAGACTCCCTCCTAAATGTGGCGACACAACATGCAGATATTAGACGCTAAATGCATCTAAGTGCCACAGTTTTGTTTTATTTCCTGCCGTGTGAAGAAGTGCAAAAGTATTTATGGCAATCCTGCCAAAGATCCAGCGTTATGACTCATGCGGGAACTTTATTAAATCATGTTAGTTTCAGACTAATTTTGGTTTTTAATTACTGGCCATATTAAAGTGCTGCTTTATAATGTGATACTTATGTCATCCGTCCCCAGGAAGCAGAGTGTTGGCTGCCCTCTAACGCCTGTGACGGGTGAAAAAGCAACATGTAGAGTGAGAAAGCTGGGTGTCACGCATGTGATGTATTAAATCTACAGCCAATCGAGTTGACAATTACATCATTCAAAAACAGAATGACAGGGAGGCTCCGCTAAACTGTCCAACTATAGGGGCTATTTCATATTAATTTTCTTTAACTGTCACATGTGCTCTCTTGCGAGCTCTGTCCAATGTCCGTTTTTTTGTTAAACGTTTGACACAACGCTCTGTCTCAAGCTATTACGTTCTCTTCCAGGCTTTGATCTTCTCCATGTACAATATAATAGCTCATCCTGTAAACATGAGAACAGATTGAATAAAGAATACTTTGCTTTCCCTTGGCCCTGGAAAACAGTTCTGTCATGTGCTGTCCACGCTCATCTCAGCTCTGGGCTGGCTGTGGCGCCTTTATTCAATGTGACAGAGGAGAGCTGGGGACTCTTTCTCCTGGCACCCCGGTACGCGCCACACTGACACTCTCCTCTGAAGTGCCACATTAATTCTAATAAAGCGCTGCCTTACCAGGGCCCATGAAGACCAGGGCTGTTGGGGGGTGGGGGCAGACGCTCGTATAAATACCAGGCTTAATGAAGGGAGGCAGTAGTGGCGCAGGTGGTGTGGCAGTGCAGGTGGCACCTCTCGCCCCCAGGCTCCTGGGTGAGTCCGCTGCCACTGCCACTCCAGGGGGCACAGCAGCAGAGATTGCATTTTAATTACCAGGTACACCTTGTCCTCCTGATGGGTCACCGCCTTGGTTGGAGTGAGTGTGCAGACGTGCCTGTTTTCAAACCTTCTTTATCTCTACCTGCATGTTTACAATGAGATATACTCCCCTAAACGTTGTATTGCTCGAGCGCGAATAGGGATCTTATTGTTCATGCTTGGCCTGTCACCACTCAACCTAACTAATTCTGTATATGGGAGAGAGACCAGCATCCTCCCTGAATTATGTGCACCTCTCTCCCTGTGGGGAGGTATCCATCCAGCCTCAGTCACTGCTAACCCTCCCCTTGAGGAGCTCTATCCACAGGGAGGTCCACACCTGTTTCCTCCCCGCCTCTGCTCCTCACTCTGGAAAAATCATTCCTCTCTTTCTTCCAGTGGTAACTCAAAACTGTTGACATTTCAAATGCTCCTTTAGCTGGGGTTTCCAGTTTTTGTGCGCACCTGGGTGAGAAATGGATCACGGTTTCACCGCACCCACCTCTTCCGTGCGTCGAGACCCTGTACAGATGGGTGATGAGAGGGCTTGGATTTGGGGGGAAGGGAGGGAGAGTTGTATGTCCAGGACATGTGAAGACACCACCACCACCACCACCCCCCAGCTCTCTCTGGGGATGCTTCTGTCAGCACACACCAGCACTCAGCAGCACAGATGTTGTTGCATTGTCTGGAGCACCAAAGCTCGGATCAGCCCAACTGGGAGCTTCTACTCATTAGCTATTGTCTCTGTGTGTCTGACTAGGCCTTTGATGAATGCAGCAGTTAGCCGAAGATCAGACAGCAGACAGAGAGAACAGAAAACAAACCATCTATCCCTCTGAAAGATGCACTTACCCCACAATGTTTAACATCTTCAAATGACCATTGCGGATTTATTTCACATTCAAATTCAGTATAAACATTTTTTCCGAAAAATACAAACCATAGTTGAGGCAGATCACCTTGATCATAAGGTCTTTTTCTGCACTCAGCAAACATACTGTATCATCTTAAGCTTTGTGTTTACCATAAAGAGCATGGGCTCTAAGCTCCGGAAAATAAAAGGGCACCGTGTCTGCCACTTGAAAACTCTGCTTCCCTCTTTGCTTACTCACCCAGAGAAAGGCCATGCTATTATTTATTTAATTCCCCCTTCTTCTCTCCCATCCCCTGCATGCACCCACCCAGTCAGCCAGCCAGCCAGCCAGCCGGGCTATGAACACATTGCGGGGCCTGAGGGCAGTACTGTGGACAACCTGCGCTGTGTTCACATGGCTGAGCAGAGAGCGAGTGAGGAAGACTGGCACGCTGAAACCAAACAGGTGTATGATTCAGAGGCGTGAGCTGTGAAGGGTGAATTTTTTATACAAGTCAATGTTGCTTTTGGAGCAAACAGCGGCTTGGAGCTGTCCCAGGAAACATTTACACGCATTGTGACTTTTTCTTCTTGTAAGCCAGAATGCACTTCTATTGTTTCATGGCAAGCTTATCAAAGGCTGTGAGGAATTATTTTGCATTCCCTGTCTAACTTTATTATCACACTGGCATTAAAAGCAACTATCGGGTTGAATCACATTCATCCACATGACCAGTAAAATATTAGTAATGAAATCAAATCTGCATGATGCTAATAAGTGGTCAATGCTGTGCTCTTTTCAAACATTTCCTGTGATGTCTGTGTTTTTTTTTTCTGGATGAGTTCTCACTTTGTGTAGGTGGGCCTCTTTATTTAGCCACACTGAATATCACTGCTTTTGTCACAGTTCTATTTATTTTTGTTCATGCTGACAAAAAGTTATCACTTCCTGTGTGTCAGTGTATTATTCTTTGGAAACATATAGCCATATAACACTGGATGCTGGAGGATTTTAATTAAAAAATGTCACAGTTTATGAATCACAAATGTCTTTATTTTCAACCTTGGTATTTGTTTCCATGTTTTTGCAACTTTGTCGAGATGCCATTTGATTCTGAACAAGAATATGCCAGTTGCTTCACTGTGGAGCTCTATAGACAATACTGTCCTTGATTTCACCATATAGGAGTTTGCAGATTTCATCTTAAAATTGCTCTGATTCAGGATCTTCTTATTCACTGTTCTTAGTAGGGTTGTCAAAAGTATCGATACTCAAAAAAGTATCGACACTAAAACGTTGTATCCGGATACAATACTCATTTTCAAAAGTATCGAGTATCTGAAGCTTGTTATCATAGTTGCAGTTTCTTTTTGCACAACTGTTTTTTATTATAAATATTTAACCTGTGGTTCTGTTAATTTTTACATGTTGCATTTTTCTTGTTAATAAAAATATTTCTGTTAAATTTTGGGGTCTTTGTTTTTAATCCTTGTGGTATCGAAAATGGTATCGAGTATCGAATATTTCCCTGAGTATCGGTATCGAGTTGAAAATTTTAGTATCGTGACAACCCTAGTTCTTAGGTATATCTAAGCAAAATAATGCACTGGAAATCGTAGAAAAGTTACATAGTTGTGAGCCATGAGGCGCTGGTGACCTCTAGTGGCCGTAGTAATGGTGACAGGAGCAACGGGTGCAAAGCAGGAAGTGAGGCGACGTAGTAGTCGTAGAGATCTGTTTCGGGTGGAGTGTGGTGGATGGATCAAACAAACAAACAAACAAACAAACGACTTTGACCCAGGAGAATGCCATGGTCTACGTGACCTTCTACATCACCTATGTGACCTATGGAACCAAGTCCAATGGTAGTTATTACAGTATCACCCAAACCCTGATCTTTTCGTGAGCCTTCTTGCTCCTGGGGGATTGTTAAATTAATTGTCGTTAGCTGACATCATGTAGTTGCTGGTTTGACAGGCTGTGCCAACACCGATACTATTTGCTATTTGTCTGCTCCTCTTTTTTGACAACAGGGATCAAAAAAGAGTGGGGCATTTCAAAATGACAGGAGAGCTTTAGCAATGGCTTAAGTATGACATAACATTTCTCTAATCCAATCTATTTAGTCTATGCTAAGGCCTACATGATACTGAAAAACACATATCTGCCCTTTATAAAAACCAGAATGGAAGAATTAGCAACAGATTCCAATCAACCTTAACCTAACTTAGTTATCTTGCCTTTACATATCCAGAGATTTGTAAGCTTTTAAATTCTCTCGTGTCAATCAAGTAACAAAAAATCCAAATCTTTCCAAACAGCAGGATCATGTGTCCATTCATAAAACAAATTATAGGGGGCAGGTATGGTCCAGTGACAGCTGTCATACAACAATTCAGAGCTGTAACAAGGTTTTTAATCACTTTTCCATTTAATAGCACAGTCTCTCAATACCATTTCTTTGGAGTCTGCGTCCATGACCACCCGCTACCCCGTATTGCTTAGATCATTGGATTTCTCTGAAATTACCTTGGTAGTACCAAACTGTATAAAAGAAGCGGACATAGCCATGTGTAATAGCCTACTGAGGTATATGTACGTTTCATGTGGAGAGCCATTGCGCTGTGGGTGTTAACATATTCAACATTTGTGTTAGAGACTTTGACTTCCATTAGCTCTTTAACAATGATTTTCAGAGCACTTCTCTCTGTGAACTGGAGCTACATAACTGGAATTATCATTTTGAACAGCAATAAAGTCCTAAAATTTTAATGCAATTCTACTACCTAACTTATAATCAATGACAATCAAAGAAAGTTATAGAGCTACATTCAGCCGTTTTATACCCTCTTGCCTTTTTGTTTTTACTGCACTTCAACAAAAAGATTTGACCTGCAAACCGGGAAAGCGTAGTGTTTAATAATGTGGTTTAACAAGAAATCAACAGACCTCTCCTCACTTTGGAATACAGAAATGACACAATGCCCCAGAGGAGTCACTAAGGAAGCGGACATAAATCTTGGCGCAGTCACTCCTTGAAGGCGAGACCTTGAGGTTAAGATAAGAGACCATGTTAGTGGTTATTAAGTGAAAGTTTCCAATCGATAGCCAGAGAGACGTAATCAGGGAGGGTTTAATTGCAGAGGGGAAGACATCTATTCATGTTATTGCAGCAGCTGTCCAGAAAAGCTTAATTTTTTGCCCCAGAGTCTCCCTCCCACCGTCTGACTCCAGCTGACCTCCTGAAAGGCTACCGCTCGCACCGCGTACAAGTGTCAGACGTTCAGCGATATCACTCCAGTTCTGTCACATTTGTATGACTCATTTCTCCACAGTACCACTGCGTACTGCTGGCTTCAATGCATTATTAAAAAAAAAAGGGGAAAAAAAAGACTAAATATAAATGAACAGGATATACTGCTTATAATATAAAAAATAACACAAGAAAACAATAATTTTTATTTTCTTTGTCACAAAAGTTAGAATCAAGTGAGCATAGGAGAGGAGTTTATCAGTTTTCAAGAAGGAAAAGAAAACTTAAATAAATAAATAATAAATGCAACTCCTTTTTTTATGACTCTGAATTCTCAAAAGCATTAACCTTTAAAAATTAGATTTACATCTACATTTGTCAACCTCCACCGGGTAAACCTGGCAATAAACACCTCAGAGACTCCGAACATCTCCCATGACCTCAGAAAATATTTGACTGTAGTTATATATCAAGCATCAATTACCACTCGTGCAAAATGAATCACTGAATACAACAGTTATGCCTTTCTGTCCAGCACTGTGAAATAATACAAATTTTACAAACAATTTTACTACATTAATCACTTGAAAATTCCTTGTATTTCTTGCTAATAGGGCTCCACTCAATAAGGTGCTTAAATACAAGGATTCAGCATTACGGATAAATTGGATTCTCACAAAGAAAATTGGGCGCATTATTCAGTGCAGTGGTTGTCTCCTTTCTTATTTAAAGAGACTCTGCTACATTATGTTGCATGATCATAATAAGCCATTCATTTCTCCAGCAGTCCTGTTCTGCAGCCTGTTCATTTCTGGCTCCATGTGCTGCTTGATCACCAAAAACCAAAGGCGACTTATTGCGGGGAATTTCATGCCATGAAATGATGATGATGATGTGGATGGATGGCTGATGCCGCGTCAAATCCAGTAGATGTCAGTAAATTGGAACATATGTTACTTAAACTATAACATCATGATAATTCTCCTCCAAGATGGCTCATAAAACTGGAATTTATTAGGCTAAATCTAGGGTGATGATAACATAGATAATTTTTAATGGAAGGTTAATGCGAGAATCAAAAGATAAAAATGGACCCTTTGGCCTTGTATCAGCTGGATCCTACTGCTCCGTGCTAAAAATCTGAACAATTTTTATGCACCGTGGGGTGTTCCCCTTTCATTACATTTTATAGCTTTAAGCATAAAAATATACGGAACATTTTCATGGCTAATAAAATCCCAGATCTTTACATGATAAGCACAATGGAGACACAGTGTAAAGGAAAGCTAGCTTCTGCAAAATATTCCCTCTGCTATTTGTCCCAGTGCTGTCCCACCAGAATGAGGAGTGTGTTCAGCTGCTCGGGAGCCAAGCCTCCTCCCAGCGGGGACCTGGAGAGCCTGCTCTGACACAAGCACAGAGCGCTTCCTCTATTCCCACAGACGCACTTTTAAAATAGGCCACATTGGAGAAAACATGACTTTTCACTATTCTAATAAATGGGAGCCTGCCTGTTTATTATTAATGACATCCCAGCACACTTTTCAGATTTGGTTGGTGTTACGCTGTGTGAGTAATTTATATTCATGCCAGCGTGAGAGCCTGCGTGTGTATGCTTACTGTCTTTTTACTGTCAGCTATGTGTAGTAGTTCCATGAAATTTTAATGTTTACCAGGTCAGTCCTGACCTTCTTAATCCTCCTGGTTATTAATATGGTAAAGCCAACACAGAGGAACAATTAATCAAAAACACCTCTTTTCTTCCCTTTTTCACCTTTCATACATATTAATTATATTCAGCTGCCTTGGGCTGAGGAGTGCATTAACATGTATGTGCCGGCGCAGAGAAATAAGTCAAAAAGCAGAGCGACTCTGCCCCTACAGCGCGAGGTACTTCCCCAGGATTAGCCTTATGAGGCTGAGTGGCAGGAACTTGAACATGACAGAGCACTGATACACTTTCTTGTCCAGACAATTATCTGTGCCCTACTTTTAAAGCTAATTCTACACGGGCCCCCCAGGTTGTGTGTGAAGCATCCTGGTGGGGGGGCAGCAGTGGAGGGTGTCAGTCACAGGAGGACCAGACTGCCCCGGAGCAAAGCTGCGGGTCCCTTCTCAGAGGGAGGGGAGGAGGGGGGGGGGGCGGGATGATTGAAATAGAAGTTGAGATGTAGGACACATAAATAAAGCGATTTTTTTTCTTTCCTGGAATACACTTCCCCTCTCCACACATTTACATAATACTCCACCATGCACACCATCACTTCTATCAGCCCCAAGGTTTATGGAGTCATGTGATGATGCATGTAGCTGCAGGATTGGCCAGTAATTCATATCAGCTTCCTAAATATTAGCAGTACAACTCAAAACATGTTCATCGCCTGGTCTTTTCATATATTTTGCATATGTTTTTGATGCAGTGGCCGCTCACGGAGGCCCGGGTTGCTGCTATTGTACTCGCGCACTGCATGACCTCCAAGGAGAGATGGAAGACAATGCGAGCGTGCTGGATGAAAGGGCATCGGAGATCGGCCGCGTCCATGGGTGGGGGAACGGGGAGGATGGGAAGCAGATGGCAGTGGCTCCGTCCCATCAGCACAACAGAAGGGGGACTCAAGATGGCCACAGGCCCCCCTCACATTAACAGCATTCAGGGAGACGCCTTATCATCCCGCCAGCGTGATACGTTTTTAACAACATCCCAAACCCACCCCCGCCCCCTCATACTGGAGATGCTGAATCAATCATCTGGGTACTTACAGTATTACATTAAA
Source organism: Centropristis striata (assembly GCF_030273125.1). Taxonomy (NCBI): domain Eukaryota; kingdom Metazoa; phylum Chordata; class Actinopteri; order Perciformes; family Serranidae; genus Centropristis; species Centropristis striata. Next base: position 25,839,510 of record NC_081523.1, read on the forward strand.
GTCAAGGGTAGAGCCTATCGCATGTATAGCCAAAAATGGGATCTAGGTGAGGAAATATATTCCTTAAAATGAGGCAGAATAAAATCAGGTTTAAGATGACGGGGCACGACCCGCCTGACGAGCCTCGTGGTCGACTATGAATGAGGCGGCAGCGTCTCCGAGCAGCTTGTCTGGGAGATAACCTTCAGCAGCCTCCCATTCCTCGCCTCTCCTCGCAGTGTGAAGAGCATGTACTGAATAGGTGCTAATTAAGCTTTGTGAATATAAAGAAGACGCCATACTGTTGCAGCCAGAAAAAAAAAACACAACACACACACAGTAATGCAGTCAAGATATCACAGTTCACTCAGAACATCCTGCACAATTTTATTTTTTCCCTAAGTTGAAAGAGATTTTTTTTCTGGAGAAATATATATGTATATAGCCACAGTAAATCAGAGGTTGAATCTAAATTGTTCATCTGATGACTTTTCCCCACGCAGCACAGTTCATCATACAGGCCAGCGACAGAGCAGCAAAAAACCAAAGAATCATGCATCTTTGCGAGTAGAAATTAATAAAAACACTATGTCAAGGAGCCAGAAAAAATGGTTTCCCCTAATGGATTCTCCACAGAAAACAGCTTTTAGACAATCAATCTTTTCTTTGAAAGCCCAATTATTTAAGTAATTGTTCCTTACAATTGCCACAGGAATTTGTCCTCTGGATGCTGTAAAAGTAAGCATCTTTTGTCACTCGTAAAATGGCTCATACCATTTTTATTGTACTCATTTAATTTCTTTGGCACGGTTCTACTTAACGCCCTTTGTCTACATTTATAAAACTGTTCATTCTCTATTTGTCAAAGGACACACGCACACACATATACCACGTTTGTGGTATTATGGCATAATCGAAAGTCATACAGAGTGCAGTGTCAATCAGAAGTGGAGCTTTGTTTACAGTGTGCTGTAAACACCTGTTGACTGACACGCCGTCATTTCTACAGTAGATGCTAATCACCATATAGCATGATATCTTATTGGTAAACTGGCAGTGTTTGATTTACCTGTGACAGATTTATTCAGCCTTGATAACAAAGCATTGATAATTTATTACCTATTTATTACCCATTAGAAATAAATAATCTGATTATATTTGACCACGTTTTAGCCATTTTTCAAACTAATGTCCATTTAAAAAAAAATTTTGTCCCACTTTTTTTTTTCTTACTAACATGGCAGTTAATGTCTCAGTCTCAAAATGAAATTGTTTAAAAACAATAATAATATTATTAATAATACTTAAAAGATAAAAGTTTGGTCTATGCCGGAAGTCATGTCAAATATTGTGTTGTTATTATTATTTATTAGCAATTGTGCTTTCAATGCATTTAATTATTTAATGTTTGCACGAAATTAATTTTGAAGTATATTTCGTTATATTCATACTTTTTTTATATACTTGTTTTTTAGAAACAAAAAGTTTGATGCGCAGACATGTCAATGATGGCTTGTTTTCCACACTGAATAATAAACGAGCAACTTCGGCTAGAGAAAAAATATCTGTTTCCATCACATTAATTGTGCAATATAAAAATGGAAATGCTGCCCAGGGTGTCAGCATTCATTGCATCTACAGGAGACATGTGACCACGTGGTCACCGGTCTTAAACTGTCCACCTCTGCGAGGGTGGACAGGGTTAAGGATCGGAGAGTAAAGTGAGAAGACAAGTGCCAGTCACTCGTCTTTCTTTGGCTGTGTCCAGACCAAAAATCAGGAATCAGCAATGGTTGGTCTATTTTTGTAAGATTTGGAATGTACTCACAGTATTGCTTCAAAAAGGTTTAAAATGAGTGTCTTGCTTGTGTTTTTTTGAATATGTATCAGGAAAAAGTGAAGGTATATTTGCTAAATTGGCTGCATATAACATTATAACAATAGGCTGCTGTTGTGCCAGCTTTGAGCAATGTATGGAAAAAAACAAAAATTATATATATATATATATATATATATATATATATATATACATACAAGCAGACAATTCAACCTGATCTTAATATAATTACAAGCCAAATACATTTCACCTCTACGAGAAATATGTAGTATTGGTCTTTAAAAAGGCTTTACTTGCATCATTATTATAATTTTGTTTTGCTTGTTAGTGTCCAGGTTACTGACAGCCTGCAAAATACTGTTACAATTAGGCCTGGCAGCAGTGCCAGATGTTTCTCTGAGAGGAGAGAGGGAGATGTCAAAACACCTGTCTGATCACCATGGTGCACATGCTGGTGCAACCAGCAACAGTGCAACCAGTCCTTGTTAGTTTAGTCTCCTCTTCAAGGCCCAGTCTGTGACTACACAATGGACACCTCTGCTGACAAACACACTGCATATTTTTTTCTTCACATTACTGCACACATGCAAGAGTCGTCTCAGTGGTGCAGCATTTATATAGCGTTTCTGGCTCTAATTCTTTTTTTTTTCTCTCAGAAATGTTCTGTCTGGGTGTCTGATAATTATAATACAGACAATAGATACAATGATTTTGTCACTGTCAATCTCCATAATAGATTGCAGCCTGATGTACAGTGCCATAGCAGTTAACACTGAATTCATTAGTTGATAATTAACACCTAAATTTAGCTAAAAATATGGTGTGTAAATAAAGCTAGTAACAAGTTCTCCACCTGTCAGCAGCGTGTCGTCACTCTCACAGTGGATGTCAAATTGGTTCATGGTGCACTATTTGATCAGTTTGCTCATCTGCAACTCTTTTCTTCTTTTCCTGCACTCCTGTACATAAATAACTGATCACTTTGTATTTATTATTATTTCTATTATATTTCTTATTTCAGTGATTCTCAAAGTGGGGTCTGTTGCACTTTGCCAGGTGGTCCCTGAAGTCTTTAGAATAAATGTAAGAATAAATATCAATATATCAATCATTACTTATTTACACAAACTATTTTATCGGTCTGTCTCAGGAGAGGCCTATTATTGTTTTTTTTATTTATACTTTATATATATTTTTCCATTTAATATTTTTTATTGTTTAAAATAATCCGAATGTGCATTTCACTGTACCTATGTATGCACTAAAAATGAAACTTTCAATTGATATATGTTTCTCTGTGTGTGTGTGTGTGTGTGTGTGTGTGTTCTGAAATGCCCTTAACATTAGACATGTACAAAATAGGCTTCATCAAATTGTCCCAAGAGACATACATGAGGGGGTCCCCGCTATATTCTCTATCTTGTAAGGGGATTACAACTGCAGGTTTCCATGTCACATCTCTGAACCAGTGGTGTCATTAGAGCCGGGGGAGCGAGGCTACAGCCCAAATGTTTTATGAATAGCCCTGGATCTCAAAACAAAGAGGTGGAAGAAGAGTTATGTCCTGTTGAGGACGTCCAAGAAGAGAAGGATGTTAAAGTGCTACTGCTGCTGCCCGTCTACAAGCCCAGGCTGGAGAAGAAGGCCTTTAAGCTAGTAGCAACTAAAAGTAGCGATACTACAGTGTGAAAATAAAAGTAAAAGTACAAAAATTAGAATCAAAATGAACTTAAAGTAACTAAAGTAAAAGTAGGCAATTCATTGTGTAGAATGGCCCATTTCAGAAAAAATACACATTATAGTATTGTATTTTAATTATTACCTAATTACCTATAATTTTACATAATCATTTATTAGTTAACTATATTTAGCAAGTTAAGTCAGTAAAAAGTGCAAAGTATCATTTCATGGAAGTACTCATATCCAAGTATCTTAAAAGAGTATCAAGTACTTTAGATTTAGTACTTACTATTACTATTTAGATGAGTAAATATACTTACTTTACATTCCATCATCGTTAAAATAAATGTTTTTCCAGGTCTAGTCAATAAATGTTTGATGACAGCAATCGTGTAAGTATTCTTTTTCAAATTATGCTAAATTAATAACAAACACTATTATTATATATTTTTGAACATTGCAATTCAAAAAATAATTTGGTAAATTTTTTGAGGTAAATTTTTTTTTTCTAAATTTGTGTACTTTGCAAAGTAAGTGTTGTTGTTCATAAAAAAGCATCAAAATACAGCTCATTAATCCAAAAAAGATCCCCCTGTAGAGGGCCGGGCAAAGCCCCCAATGCCCCTGCTCTCCACTTTTATATTTCTCTCAAAATTCTAAAATTTCAAATATATATAACAGCAGAAACCTGCAGGATACAGTGGTTGTGATCTCAGGGATGAAGTAGAATGGTGCAGAATGATCTTATTGCTTGATGTCACAGCTGTTTCACACATGTGTAAATGAGTGCGAATGAGTGTAAAAACAGTAATACTAAGCAGTGAACATTATAACCACATTAACTCAACATTACGTCAGGCTTTTATTGGTATGTGTTCAATAAATTCTTCTAGTGGCTTCTGGGCCAATATATACTGTAGTGTTACTCATCCTTTCAAGTGTTCAGGTCAGTTACTATGGCAACCTGCACAAACTGGGGATGAGATAAGGGCCGGAGCCGTGGCCTTGAGGGAGTCGTTAAGCATCTGTCTCCTGACTCCCCCCTTCAGTCTGTGTATGGAGGAGGCTGCCAGGGAGGCAGCACATAAACAACAAAGGTGGCTCACCCCTGCTCCCTCTCTAAGGGCTGACCATCATCACGCTGAGTTAACAGTGCCACCCATCAGCCCAGAGTCTGACTGGGATGAAGAGGATAATGTTGAGCAATCAGAGTTTGTGCATTTTTTTCTTTTTCTTTTTTGGCTTTCGGTTAGAACATTTAATGTGCTTTTTCTAAAAAAATACTATCACTACCAGGTAGGGTTGTCACGATACTAAAATTTTCAACTCGATACCGTTACTCAGGAAAATATTCGATACTCGATACCATTTTCGATACCACAAGGATAAATACAAAGACCCCAAAATTTAACAGAAATATTTTTATCAACAAGAAAAATGCAACATGTAAAAATTAACAGAACCACAGGTTAAATATTTATAATGAAAAACAGTTGGGCAAAAAAGAAACTGCAACTATGATAACAAGCTTTAGATACTCGATACTTTTGAAAATGAGTATTGTATCCGGATACAATGTTTTAGTAACAATACTTTTTTGAGTATCGATACTTTTGACAACCCTACTACCAGGTTAACCTCCAATATGCTTTGATTGCTTTTTACTTTTTTAACAATGCACTCCCACACCACCTCTCACACTTATTTATGTTATAATGTATTGTCTATTTATTGCAATGTCTAGTGTTTGTTTTTATTTGTTCGTTTTCGATTCTAAATGTTCTATTATTTTTGATCTTTGCTCCCCCACTGTGACCTGAGTAGATCATTTTGTTCCCCTTCATGTACCGATAATGACAATAAACTTCCTTGAATCATGGATAATTCTCAAATACACTCACAATTAATTATTTCCCCAGCTTTCAAACAAGAAAATCATATTAAAAGCAGATATAAAAGCCTCTCTTGTTTTTCTCAGTCACATGATGCCACGTGGAGTCAAAAGTGACTTTTCGTAATTACTTTTCCAAGTGAGATCAAGTGAGAGACATCACTATGGATACCCCAGGCACGCCAGGATTGGTGGTTAACTGCTGAAGCCGTGAACCCGTAACTGAGGTATACGTGCTGGAGAAATGAAATATTGCTTTAAATTATTCTGACTCCATCGCTGTACAAGTGTGAAGACAAGAGAGATGTCAGAGGCTAAGTTCATCAGTGGATTCTGATGAGGTTGGTGCTGCTGCTGCGGCGAGTGAGCACGCCTCACTGAGTTTCAATGCAGCTGCGCTTTTCAAGATGTTCCAATCAAGATGTTACCGTCTCTTTTAGAAAAGTGAGTTTTTGTAACTGAATACAAGACCCAGAATTTGTGCTAAAAAGTCTTAATAGTGTGGTTTGGGACAAAGGTTTTGCTTCATGAAAAGCCTTCTGAAATGTGATATTAAAGTCTTTTTAAATGGGCTCTAACAAGATGTTTTATTGGAGTCTAACTGTCTTCTTTGGTATAATTCTGTAGAAATTCAGTGACCCACGAAAACAATTCAAAATCAGGCTTAAAATACTTTTAATATTATATCCAAGGCTTTTGACATAAAGGCAATGTATACTTGTGCTCACAGGCTTCCTTTTTTACTCGTCAGCATCTGTCTGTGGACTGAATCCAGCTTTTCTCCCTCCTGAATGAATTAATCATTCTCTAAACACACAAAACAGCAAGAGTCAGCTAACAAGAGGCCCCTGCTGGTTGACCACAGCATGTCAATGTCAATAACAGCAACATTTTACTGGACTCAACACCACCGCACAATGAGGACAACAATTTGGAGGCCCTGATACTCTTTAAGATACTGCCACTCAGGGTCTTACAGGGGGTACCTCTTATGTTAAGGTGTCATGTTGCAGCCTCGCTGCTGTTTAAACTCGGAGAGCACGGAGCATCAAGGCTGCAGTCCACCTACAGCCTCACCTAGCAGCATGTGGACCTGGAGCAGCTACAGCCTTGCTTTAGAAACAGATGATAAATAAATCAAAGTGCACTAAGCACTGCTTCCACATGGCAATCGCCTCCTTCATAGCGTCTGCACCTCATCAATCACGCCATTGTCTGCTTGAAAGGCGAGCCTTGTAAATGTCATATCCACTCAAACCCAAGGAGAGGCGGATCAGAATGCAGCTTTTTTTTTTTTTTTTTTTAATTGGATAGTGTAATTAAACTAAAAAACCCTGCTAGGCTGCCTTTTGACAGGACAGATGAAGACCCCTTTTAATAGGGCTATGAAACATATTTGTTAAAAGGATGAGGCAATATGTACCATATGATTGGGTGCCCTTATGTGTCATACTTTTCATTTATGATTAAAACGGCAAAAAGGTGTCTTTATGAAAAAAGGGGAGATTCTTTAAAAGGTCTCAATATATAAGAATAATTAATGAAATTTGCCATCCAAATTATAACATTTCTTGGAACCGATTGAAAAAGAAAGCCCTCGTATATTATATACACCAATCAGATGCATATATCAAAGCATATGTTCCGCAGCATTTGTGAAACATTCATCTTGGGACCAAGCGATTAAGAGAGGTAGAGCTTGTTCTTGATTAAAGTAACAACCGAGAGAGGCCAAGCTATAATATTGATTACATGCACAAACGGGATACGGGTCACTTTGCTACCCACACATGCTTTCTATTTAATTTCATTAGCTGCGTTCTTTCCTGATGTACTAATGTTACACAAACACCAGAGGAATACATGCACGCATACACTAAAAAAAAAAGGAAAGAAAGAAAAGCAGCCACTTGCTGTCACATGTCCGGGGTCATAAAAGCAGTGACACACACACACACACACACACACACGCACACACACATGTACATTCAATATCCCTGTGCTTTAGAGTTGATTTTGATGGTTGCTGGTGAGAACCTGGCTTGAGAGGTCTCTCTTGAGAGGCAGAGTAAGGCCTCGGTACGAAAGATCGATAGGACAGGGGTGCACAAATAAATCAGCATGCTCTAGTGACGTCTGTCATAAAGCTCCCGCCACAGTTGCAGCTCTTAGGTTTATGGCGCCGTTGAGTGTTATTGCAATCTTTTGATAGCTTTGGTTAATTTATCTGATTACAAGAGCACCCAAAGAACAAGCGGCAGGCAACCTTTCACAAGTGTTGCATCTAAGCAGTTCTGGTGTGTTAGTTTATACGAAGCCATCAGTGGGACATAGTCCTGGTTAGCAAAGAGGTGAGCCGTTCTCTCTGTTTCTCTTAGGAAAAGGACATTATATGCTTGCTTTGTAAATGCAATTGTGTTGTAGAAGTTTCTAGTTGCTATATTCTTACATTAAAAAAGGATCTAGTGGCGATGTGTAATGTGAAGGGGTCCCTGGTAGGGAAAGTATTACCTGAGTGCTGTACTGCATGTTTTAGTAGCTTTTGTAGGTGTTTTGGTTTAAACTAATACTCTATATTTCTTTCAATACCTTGACGAAAAGAAGAAAAGTCCTAAGCCCAATCATTTTACCTGCCTGTGCCTGCAGTCATGTGATGGGTTAGTTAATGGGGAGAACAGTCACAGGTTGAAAATCAGTTGATTTTCTTGGGTTGAAAATCCAACTGTTGTTTAAATAAGTAGTATTGGTAATTTTGACAATGTTAGCTGCAACTTTAATGTTTTGGTTTGGGTTTTTATGTCTCATCAGGCAGCTGTTGAGAAAAAAAAAAAAGCACTGAAACTCCACTGTACACTGCCCGCCCAGCACCGAACACTGCACAGACAACGTTAGCGGCTAGCTAGTGTAAACAGTGGAGTTTAACTGCGAATATATTTGTCAGGAGTTGGTAGAGACCAAAAGAAAGCTAAAATAAGACTGTATATTGGACTGACATATATCACATGGCCAGAAATGGTAATGTTTTGCTGTAGCTATATTACGTAAATAAGTAACTGTTTGCTAACACGTTAGCTTAAAAAGTTATAATATGTCAGTGTTGTATTTTCTGCTTGTTTCTATTGTCCCCAAGTGGCCAAAAATTGTGGCATTTTGGAAGTCTTATTGTAAATTTGAAGGCTAGTCTCCTGAAATCATGTCAAAACTAAACAGCATTATTTATTATGTTTCAAGGGAAACACATTTTCTCAAGGGTTACATTTGTTTTTAACATAACACGAATACGATTCTAATCAAAGTCTGCAAATTCACACAGGTAAGAGGATGGATGGGGGATGGATCATACAAACAGTCTTTAACCCAGGAGAATGCTGTCTGTGTCCCATGTGAAACCAGAAGTCTTCTTTTAATTAGCCGTAACTTCTTACGTATATGTTATATACTTATTTTAACAAGAAACATAGCAAACAAAGCCTTAACTCAAACCATGATCCTTTACTAAACCCGAAAAATGTCACATGTACCGTGATGTATATGTATATGTATATATATATATATATATATATATATATATATATATATATATATTGTCCCTTAAGCTTTATTACAACCATGGCAGAAACAGTATCAATGTATCTGTGGTTTCCTGAGACGTACAGTGCCAACATTTTTTCTGGCAAGCTGTGACCATAACCCAGGACAAAATATGTTTCCTACAATAGGAGACAGGGTTGAAATTTGGGGTATCTATAATCAAGAAATGAATGGTTATTTCAATAAAAAATATAATCTTTTGCCACAGTAAGTTCGCTGAAAACAAACAAAAAACAAAAAGAGTAATAAAATAAAAGAATAAGCCTTTTCAACACAGGCCCACAGGTGATGTTCTCTGTTTTAAAGGGACTCTGCAGTTCTGATATTTTTTACTCCTGCTTTCACATTGAGGACACATTTTCTGCTTTATCATTTCACTGTTATTGGTGGCTCCAGATCAGCAATGAAACCTTCTCAGACAATATGAAAGTGGGGACTGTAGACCTTATCCGAGGGGAATTTGCCAAAAGTGAATGAACACGTCAGCTACCTCATGGTTTTAAATGAAACTGCATAAAGGTTGCCCTGCCATTCCATCTACAGACAGCCACTCTGAATTGTGCTGGAAAATCTATTTTGGAGAGCCGGGCCTTTCAATTCAAAGGAAAAAGACTGACTGCTGTAGCGACATCAATCAAACCAGGACGCGGTGGTGGCTTTGCTACACAAGTGGAAGGTCCAGAGTTCACGGGTTAAAACAGGCAATATAAAAAAGGTGTAGAGAAACGGCTGAGCTGGGGGCAGACTGTTGTTGCTCTCTGCTATCTCCTCAGTGGAAGTGTTGGAGAGGTACCCCCCTCCTGTATTAGCTGGACTTCATTAATCTTCATGCCATCTTCTTTAACTAGTCATGTAGAACGGCTCAATAGAAAGCCGTATAATGGGGAAGGCCCAGTGCCAATTACTAGGTTAACATAGTGTTCAGCCCCAGTGCAACAAAGGAATGAGATGGAGGAGGAGAGCTGGCTCCCTGGGAGAGATGCACAGCATTTGAATTGACAAGAGATGCAAAATGGAAGTTCTTGCAGTGTTATTTGACCTGAAAAAACTCAAAGGTGCCAATAAAAATATCATGTGAGTATATATTTATGTCACTCCTTTCCAAGACATCTTACGTTTAAATATATCAAACTAACAGGGGCGATGATTACAACTGCTGCAGTGTAACACACATTCTAGTAAAAATACAATGAAGGCTGTCCTGCTCTTGCATTTATGACAAGCTAGGTTATTTGCATTTCATTTGCCAAATATAATAGCTGTTAGCTAGACAGCAGCTTAGACTTCACAGTATGAAACACCGTACAAGAATTTAGTGGAGTCTACTAATATTTTGTTGACAACTTATTTAATTTATTGTAAGACCATGTCAGAACAGAAGCTTTCTGCTGAACGTACTCAGCTCATTAAGGTGTCAATAATCTATACTTTCATGATAAAAATGCATCAAAATCACAATTTCTCTGTAATTGCTGCATGTGTAAGTAGTGTACTGGTTGCAAACAAGTTCACCATATCAACTTAAACGTTTGTACTTATACCTATGAAAAGGAATGCACTATGATTCCCATGTAATTGTGAGGCAGGAAGTGCATTTTATAAAAATCTATATTGACTTTTGTAAGTTAGGTGGTGAACACTAATGGTAGAGGTTAGGAATCGGGCTTGTACTTACATAAATACGTCCACCTTCTTTGCCATCTGTGTTGCCTATATAACTGTGTCCAGTAGTTATGTACAGAAGTAGTTATTATAACACAAACACTCTTCTTTTTCATATCCGTGTTTCCGTTCCACAATGTTAATGACATGCTGAAAACAGTGACGAACACCTGATAAATAGATCTGTTATATATATCGTAACGTATCATACAAACACATCAATGAGGATACATTGTCATATTTAAATTTTGCGTTCACAACTAGTTTCTGCTGGCAACTGTCATATTGAAATACAGTTGCAAAAGAAACATGATTAGCGTATCAGCAGACATCCCAGAATGCATTGTTTAAAAACTATAACTCTCTAGAGACCCTATTTTTTGCTGTTTAAAGAATATATATGTGATGGAAACTAAATACATGTTAAGATAAGTCATGTTTATGTCCTTTTAGAATTATAACTATTCAGGAATAGGTTATTATTTTACAACCCAACAGCTGACTTTGAATTAAATATGTTAAGTTCAGTTAACTCACTTTTTAACACAGCAAAAAAAAAACTGATCAAAATGTTTTCAGTGCATGTTATCAGAATTATTGTTGCAACGATGCACTTTGGTGACTGTGCACAACAAACCAAACGGATTACAACTGTATTCATCAACAAAAAACTAAAAATAAAACTGGCCACATCATAGAAAATCAAGATGTCCTGTTTTTTTTTCTTTCACTATGATTCTCAGTAATAGTAAGTTTCACTCCTGTCATCTTCAGCCTCCATTTACTTTGTTTTCATTCTTTATGTGTCTAGAGGGGAAGTTTGTTGTGCAAACTACTTGTCATGACTGCTGTCAGAACAAGTACAGTGTTAAACTGTAGTTATTTAATTCTATGTGATTAAAATGGGACTGGGTCAGTTTGGGAAGGGCCTGCAGGCTATGGTTTTATTTAGAAGACCAAGATTAAACTCGAGTAAAATGGAAATGTCACACCGTCATAGAAGATGCTGCGGGAGTTGTGAGAAGGATAATATTATTGTGATGTGAAGTGATAATTCCGCCCTGTCCACCCTCATTATCCAGCAGCCTAGTGTATTTCTGGCTCGCAGCTGTATGTGTAACTGTGTGTGTGTGTGCGGATGCCCTTTCCTTTCTCCATACACTCACTGCAAATTCACAAAACAGGAAACATGGGGAGAAACATTTGGCATCTTTGTGTTGCAGTGTTGTCAAGGCGCCCAAATTGGGGCACAGGGAGGACGTGTGTTTACGTGTGAGGCGAAATGAAGGGCGTGGCTTTGGATGTCTTGCGTGTGGTGATTATGTTGTGTTTGCATAAACTCAAGTACACTCAGTATCAAAAGTAGTTCCCACACAGCCCTCACCTCCACAGACAGCAACAAAGATCCCATCCTGAATTACATGCAGAGGAGCAACACAACCGCGAAAATAACAACAGCCCACGACAAACAGCAACAACCCATCCAGATGCAACACAAAGAAATTGAACAAGAGGATGATCTGGAGAGGCTCCACATTCATGCAGACCCCAGCAGTCCGAGATAAGGTATATTTTTGTCGGGCAAGATAAGGGAGAGAAAGCAAACATATTACAGGGCTCAAAATTCTATATCTATAGCTCCTTTTCGTGAGTCCAATAATTCATTCATTCATGGCCTCTGTTTCCTCTGCCTCTTGGAACATCTGCCTCATACATACATCACTGCACTGATAAAGATCGCAGACAGAATTGGTAATACACTGTGAATGGGAGACTGCAGCGCTGATTAAATAACTTCGGTGGCACACTAAAATTGAAGCGGCCGTGGGATGAAAGGGGACTTATCGGGGGCTTTATTAAAGGCAGTGGAGGATGATTTTAGGTTTAGGGTGATGTACACAATTTAAGACACAATGTCCTGCAACACTGCCAGGGGATTTAAACGAGAAAACAAAAATGGCCTTTTTGACCTCTGTCAATGTACCCCCCTTCCACACACACACACACACACACACACACAAACAAACACACACACACACACACACACACAAAGAAGGAGAAAGTATTATCCTATATGTGCTGGGAATAAAATAAATTTAAGGTTAGGACATGCGAGGGAGAAGCTAAAACTTTTTCTCAAGAACTTTAAACAGTGTTGCTCTTGAGAGGCATGCAGATTTTTATTATTTATTGCAAAATCATATCTGTCCTGGTAAAAGTGTAAAAACCGTCCCCGTTTAAGAACTATTACTTATGTCTTATTGTGCCTTAATTCAAAAGTCTGGGTGAAACTCAATATTATCTTTGTCTTGCTGGCATATTATAGTTGCAGATGAGGACAGGGTTGACCAGTGTCTTTATGTCTAGTAATGACTCTTAATCAGTCACGTTGTTCCTTCAGTGGATCTCTCTCTGCATGGGAAACACTAACTGGCTGTCAGAGGACTTTGCTTGCTTATATCTAGCTTAAATGAAGAAGAAAAAATACACAGTATATCATTTTAAAGATGGCCCCATTAAATACCGTCGGTGTTTTGAAACACCCATGTGTTTTGGTGAAATTGGCTCTACTTACTGTTTGGGGTTTCACAGCTCCAATTGCTGTATCTGGCTAAATTAAAAATAAGTTTGCTCTTTATTTACCTCTGTATTTTATTCTCATCTTCTTTCCCATATTAAAACCAAATATTTGAAGTTAAAAAACAGTCACAAACAAACAAAGAAATGTACAATATTTTGCAGGCAACTCCCTGTCAGACTTCTTATAAACAAAGTGTTGTAAAAGCCCAATAACATAAACACATACAGATTAGGAATACATTCTCCATGTTTTACAGCTGACTGTGGGATCCCAAACACAAATAATGTGTCATTTTCTGTAGCGGACTTCTTAAAATTTTTTTTTTTTTAGGTATTAAAGAGGCCCCAGACACTCCAAGACCCCAAACAGAGCATTAGGGTTCACATGCATCGATTTCCTTTTCCTTTCCTATAGTGTATGTATAATGTAGTGAAGTTATGTACCTTTAATGAGCCATATCAGACATAGGGGTAGAGTCGATTTCTGTCCCTCAAGGTACAATTGACATTAATGTAACCCCATGGGTGAATTATTGGACCTCGACTAACTATTTTGAGGGCCAAAAAGCAGCTGTACCTTAGAGGGTATTGCCCCATTTGAACCGCTAAAGGTATAAATTCAGCACATAATTTTTGAGAGTGCAAACTTTGGATGATAATGGGATTGAGCGTGATTGAACATTTTAATTGACAGACAGTCCTATAGTTACATACAAGCTGCATTCTCAATTTCATTTCCTCCCCTAAAAGATCATGATTTGGGTTAAAATAAGTATGTGTTATGTAAGTTATGTTACATATAGCTGACGCAAGTTAAGTACGTCATGTATTTCAACTTACGCGAGTTAAAATAAAAATGTTAAAGTTAAAGGGTCAAAAAGTTTGATTTAGTAACAGCATTCAGTAAAACTTGCAGTTCCAGAATTTATGTGAAACCACAGCACACTGGACTTGAATATAAAGCACTTTAACGGGAGCTTTAACAGGATTTTTTTCTTACTCTTCATCTTTTTTTTTGTGGTTTTTATATTGGACCACTTCCCAGCAGAGTTCCTGACAAACCATAAAAGTTTAAATCTTATATTTCTATGTTTGCTAGATGTGTAAAGGTTTCACTCAATTCAGATTCTATTTACATAGTTCTCAGAGGAAGCCTCAGTGGAATTTACCCGGTGCAGTTAATCTACACTGATGGTCTAACAGGGATTGTCTCCGCTGTATCTCCACAGCCAAATCATACAGTATGAAACTGCATCAAATGAACAGATGGCAGTGACACGAATTAAAAGCACAGAACAATAGTAGAATATAAACCAGAAATGACACCCAAAGTGGCTGTTGATTTATAGCCGTAGCGAGTTTGGTACTGGGCTTCCATGTATATTAGTGCTACAAATCTGGGTCCATTTAGCAGGGAGATGCTCATACATACATCACCGACTCCTGCTCCAAGCCAAGGTCAGTCCTTATTGCATCAATCTTTTCAACAGAGGCTACTCCACACAGCAGCAGTTTTGTAACTGTCGCAGCTGTAATGGAATCTTTTTTCTCGCGCTTCATCTTTCTCTTATCACATGAAATATATATTCAACTTCTCTTCTTTCCCTCATTCTCCTGATTCTTTTTATTTTATCTGTAAAACATTCCCCGGGACCTCATCCCTTTTCTGGAGGGAGGGGGGTCGGGGGGAGGGGGGACACACACTCTACAGATTTTAACCCCTTCGGGTCTCTGTTGCAGCGGGTCACTTCTAGATATAACAAAATGAAAATTTAAAATACATTACGTAAAAATAGATTTGTCTCATTTATAGGATGCTTTGAGTAAGTGACAAGGCATTTATTAAAATCCTTCCACTCCTCTCTGCTGTATATATTATTCACAAAGTCATTTCCCAAAGGTTTGACAGACATAAAAGCACTTAACTCAAAGTAGAAATAGGATGTTTCTTTAAATAGGTTCCTTTTCAAAGCATGAAATGTCACTTTTCCTTGAAATTTTTATCTTAAATGTCATGAAAAGCCTCGTCACTATGTTGTGCCTAATGGATGTGGTCAAATCACTCATAAAGAAGAGCTGAATTGTGAGGTGCCACTTTGAGACATTCATGCTGAGTCAGTTTCTGTTGTCCTGATTACTCACGCTACAGCCTCACGTAGTACTTTAATAAATGAAGAAATAATAAAATCAATCATTTTAAATAGTGCCGGACCATTTACAGTGATGGGAGGGAAAAAAAAAAAAAGAGTAGACTTTTTAATTGATGAACTTGACCCGCTTTTCCCTGATAACAAATTTCATTTGTTCTATAAAAATTATGCTCAAGTGACATTATTTGACGGGATCTTTATCACCTGCAGAGTAAATAAGAGTAATTTATGCTGTTTAATTTTGAGCATGGATTATAAATCATAGCTCTATCATACATTACGGAGCTTGCATTGATGAGGGAAGTGAGAGCCGGGGGCCAGCTGATTGGGTTGTTAAGGTAGCAGTACAAAGCAACAGTAACAGCAGAGACTCGTTCTCCCAGCATGGTTCTTTACAGCCGGGCAGATTGATGCAGATGATAAATGATGATAAACACCCAGCACGGCCGAGCGCTGAAAGATAGACTTTTAAATAAATTATAAAGTATGCATCATTAAAAATCAGACAACAGCGTGATGCAGGAACAGATTACAGGTATGTGTATTGTCTCCTTGCAAATAATGCAGTTCAACTTAATAATCATCACTGTAAATCCACTTGTGTGTTCATGCTACATTGCTTTTGCGGTCATAACAACGTGATCAAATGATATAATAAAGTGTAATAATAATAACTTTTTTATATATTTTGTGCTTTGATGTGACAAAATGTAATGTAAATTAATGCAGACATAATTTCATCTGCGGAGGCTGATTACAGGCATCGCTTTCCTGTAGGTGAAGGCTCGCAGCAGTCACTGAAGCAGTCATACAGTAAGCCATCTCCTGGCTGAGAAGACCCTCAGATCCTCTGTCAAAGAGATGGCTTCTGACAAATATCAGTCTGCAGTGATGAAGACATGACAGCTGTCAATCATCTCCTAATAACGGGGAAGCAGAGCGGCTCGCTCGCTGAGAGTTTGACCTGCGAGGCCACAAAGACGCACGCACGCTTGATTTATCTATCTATCAGGTTTTATTAGCAAATATAAAATAGCAAGGGGTGAAATATGAGGAATATTTAAAAACAGCAGTGAGGCTGAAGTTAACATTGCCACATAATATACTCGCTGAGTATAAACACAATCTGCACAATATGCTTATAGAAAAAGTCTGGGAGAAATTCACTTTCTTGTCTCAAATGAGGAATTGTCTGCATAGTAAATATGAAGCTATTGCCAGCTGGCAGTTAGCTTATCTTAGCATAAAGACAAGTAACAGGGGGAACAGCTAGCCTGGTCCTGTCAAAAAGTAACTAAATCCACCTGCACCTCTGACGCTCATTAACAAACATGTATGGTTTGTAGTGAATAGGGTAAAAAGTATTTACTGTCACTTAATACTAGCACATCCTGCTGGCTACTCTGCCCTTTTATGGCATAAAATATGCCATAGGGTAAATATGGGAAAACCCAAAATATTAAGTTTGATATAACGAGATCCAGTGCATACAGAGACACTTTACCTCCCTGCACTGGATCAATAGACTCTAAACTCAACTCAGTTAAAGACACACTGGTACAAAGTGATAATACACTTCCTCATTTAAATTATTACCCAAACCTTACCACCTGATCTCATCCATAGTAGACTGCATTCTCTTTAGTTAAATCTATATTTTTTTGTAAATCACATATGAAAAATGTATGAAAAAATGTGGAAAACACATCAATTACTAAATGACTTACATGATTCTTATTAATATAATAATAATAATAATAATAATAACAGTATATATATATATATATATATATATATATATATATATATATATATATATAAGTTATAAGTTCCGTCCACATCAAAAAGTCTCAATGCATGTTTCAAACACATGGTCTTATTACAGCTGATGACTCATTATACAGCTAAATCCAGGAAGAACAAACCTAGCAGCAGACCTGCACAGACTCATTCACACCTAAAAGGAGAGCAAACAACCATGCAATGCAAAAGGGAAGATTTTTTTATTATTATTCTCCAGACTCTGTCCCTGCCCACTATAACATCAGCAGGAACACAAGAGTGTTCAGGCAAACCAAGCACAGCACATAATAACATCAGGAATTAAATATAGGCTACAGACAGTCACAGGTGACTGTGAGTCCGAACTATTCAGCAGCAGAACATGCAGTTAGGACCAAATTATGTCGCATAATGACGCTACATAACGCTGAGACATTAATTTAACGTCATAATCAATAACGCAAAAACTCACCACTCCCGCTGTGTGTCTGCAGCGTCACAGCTGCACGTTGGCGAAACGGAGGTCACGTCCATAGGTCACGTCACATGATGACCTTTCACCTGACGCAGGTCATCATGTGACGTAAACTAACAGTCCGCATTTTCTCACGTCATTTTATTTATGGTTAAATTATTACTAATCCTTAAGTGTTCTTCTTGATAAGCGCCACAAAAAATAAATAAAAAAATAAAAAAATGATAAATGGGCATCATGGTATATGGTATGTATACTCAGGTGCTCAAACATCCCCAGCTGCCCCTCTGCAGGTGCCTGCTGTGAAACTTCCACAGATTACTTACATCAATACAATTAACTGTTTTAGACGTTTTTTTAAATTGTAAATTTATATGTGCAATGAGGCATTATCTCATTAAATGTGTAAACATTACATAATAGTAATAATACTTTTCAGGAATCAAATGTGATATAAATAAGGCTATAAACAAACCACTCCATAAAAACCTGCAGAATGAAACTATAAAGTTTTGTGTATGTAAGTGCTACTGAAGTGGAGATTTGTGGCTCAGAGTACGAGAAACACATACATACAAACATATATTTTCTCAAATTTTGTAATGTAAACCCCCATACATTTTGCAAGACACTACGGGTGAATAGGGTCTTTAACTTATGACATTACCAAGATTTCAGAAATTTTATTTTAAAATATGCAAATTAATTATTATCCAGTGCTTACTTTTGGTGAATTTAGGAGAAATCTACTTACTCAAGTATTGCAGTTATAGTGAGAAGTGTAGAAGATCTTTAACTCAAATGTGTTGCATGGACATCTCTGGACAGGTGAAGGTAAATCTTTTTTCTGTTTTTCAAAACAGGTTACAGTGTTATGTTGAGGCTGCTCAGTCAGTGCTAATTGTTCCTTATTTTAAAGGAATGATGGTGTGTGGTACAGAGGCAAATTACAAACATATTGAGTGGGCAGTTGTTCAGTTATGCTCAGGTACATTATATTATCATTAGCTGGAAAACAGGCAGGTTTAATTGTTTCCCTGAAGAAAAAGGCTGTGTTTGCTATGTGATTTAGTTCAGATTAAACACAAAGTCCATTTCATGTTTTATTGCTAATTATATGACGACAATTAAAAAAAACTTGTGCTTTACAGATGGGACTCTTTTTGTGACAGACTGTTCCTGTGGTGTATAGTCTGCAATAAGAGACAAGGGTCTTTGTTGCAGTGTTATGTTATATGTAAGACATTTCGTCCTAGTTTGACAATTGCATTAACACTGCAACTGTGTATTTGTGGTCAATAATGGCTGAGAAATGTGGACGGACTGGATGATGGGACCCTGGGCACAGGCATGCTAAAAGCTCCCTTCTCCGACATGGTTTTGCCTCTTTTTGCTGTTGTTTTGGATCCCTTTGTCTCTTTGTGGTAATTGTATGTCTGATCGTTTTATGTCGCTTTGTGGTCTTTTTTTGTGGTCATTTTTTTGTCTCCCTGAAGTCCTTTTGTGTCTCTCTGTTGTCATTTTTGTGGTTATTTTGTCTTTTTTGGGTCATTTTGTGCCTTTAATGGTTGTTTTGCATCTTTTTATGTCCCTTTGTAGTCATTTTGTTTCTGTTTGTGGTTATTTTGTCTTTTTGTGGGTCATTTTTTGTCTCCTTGAAGTTCTTTTGTGTCTATTTGTGGTAAATGTGTGTCTTTTATGATTGGTTTGTGTCATTTGCAGGTCTTTGTAGTCAATTGTGTGTCTCTTTGTAGTAATTTTGTGTCTTTTATTGGTCTTTTTGTGTCTTTTTGAAACTATGGGCCCCTAAGCCTGTGCCCTATAGGCCTCTACAGTATTCCATCTATGATTGGACACTTGTACTGTAAGGCATGAAATAATAAATAACATAACTTCACATGAGATGCATTTTTGAATGTGCAATGTGAATGTATAATTTGGGTGGACAAAATATATGTATTTTGGCATTTTGCCAGTTTTGGACTTTTGTAATTCAATGTGATGAAACCACTTGGTGTTAATTATTCTACAACTGTTGAATCTTAGCTGCACTAAGCTGTAAATTCAGCCCACATCTCTAAAAACTTTAAAAGTTTACTGTTAAAGCCCTTTTCCATCTGACTTCTTAAGTGTCCACCATAAAGAACACCATCTGCAATCAGTTAATGAGATGCAGCACAACACTGGTCTCCAGCCTGGATGCTGTGCAGCACGGAGCGTCGTGTATTCAGATGAAGAAGGATTAATAATGCTCTTCCTCCTCTCGTCTCATCCTGCAGAGCTTTATGAGTTCCTTCGATCCCTGCTTTCAGAAGCCATTAGCGCCCTTCCTCTTGAGAGATAGAAGGCGAAGCCCGGAGCCATAGTGAAAGTCCTCTTCCTGCTCTAACTAGAAATGACACAATGTCAATAAGTATACTGATTATTCTGCCCATTTGTTTTGCGCAATGCAGTTAACGAGCTTTATTATACAAAAGACATTGTGAAAACCCAATAACCATTCTTTATCATTTGTTTTGATGAGAGTAATAGAGTGGCTCATGCGAATGGCCTGCTCAGTAGAATGTTCTGTTATATTAGAGCACACAATGGATGATTTGGCCCATCTGTAGCAGGAACCCGCCACAGTACGGAGCGGGATAGGGAGACCGGCCTCAGTCCACTCCATCGTCTTGAAGTGTTTGTGTTTCTACATCAACTGTCCTCCCAATTCACCATTTATCTTCCCTGAACTGTCCTAACCTTTTCAAGCTTTCACTTATGACAGATTTCAGATACACTGGGCCAAGCCTCGCTGGGAGCCAGCTACAGTATCATACACACAACTGTCAGTATAAAAGGAAGCCTACACATGGCCTGGCCTCCTCCTATACAGCCACATAAATCTCAGCAGCATCAGACAGGTGGGAGGAGGCTCTGGCAGATGTAGCCATGAGGAATGGAGGTAGTGATGCCTCAGACAGGTCCTCTTCCCAACCTCTGGCCCCGTAACTCTGCAGAAAGCGAAAGGGTTGTGGGAATCCGAGACAAAGGTGAGATTTCTGGTGCTCACTAAACTTTTACAACAGGAATCCAAGTCTACAGTAACACCTGTCAGGAGTTCAGTGACACAAATACAATTAAAATATATATTTGGTTGCAAGAAATACGAGCTGGTAAAAGGCTAAGAGCACAACAAAGGCTACACACAGGAAAAATTGTTATCATACAAACTTTTTTATTAAACCGCACAATGCAAGTGAACATTTTTGTTCATTTTATTTGGAATACAAAAGAAAAATACAGAAGTATAAAATTTTTTTTGTTAAATATTCCCAGGGGCCTCAAAGAAGGACCCCATCAATCTAACAACAAGCAGAACCAAACATTTTCTCAAGAAAATAACAATGCTACCGGAAATAAATGTTTAAAAATATATAAACATACAAATAATTATGAATGAATGGACAAAAAGTGAAAAATGAAATAATGAAATATAGGCATAGTTAATAAAATTAACAAAAAATTAATAGATTAATAAATGAATGAATAAACAAAGATTGGAAGGGGGATTGGTAAGTCTAAGTCGTTAAAATAGTCTAGAAATAATTGCATTTCTGAAAAAAATAAATAAGAGGTGCCTATCAATAAAAATCTCATCTTTTCCAACTTAAAGAAATAAATCTCTAAGCCAGATGGACCCTGAGAAGAGTTCCCAGTTGGCAGCAAAAATTCATACAGTTTGTTTCTGCAAATTACAGATATACATTGATCTGCATGTTTTTCAGGGTTGATGCCTTTGTGATGGTAATGAACCCAGGACATTAACCTGGGGACTGATGTCTGTGTACCCTTATTTGTGTCCTGATGTTAAAAACAATATTCATTTTACTGAACCTGAACTGGTTCCTGAAGTGGTTTTGTTGCCTGACCTATCCTAAGTGTTCAAGGCATTTAAAACAGCACACACACACACACACACACACACACGCACACACACACATATATATATATATATATATATATATTTATATATATATATATATATATATATATATATATATATATATATATATATATATATATATATATATATATATATATATATATATACAGGTGCATCTGAATACATTAGAAAATCATGGAAAAGTCAATTTCTAGTAGTTCAAGTCAAATAGCCCAAACCAAGTATTGAGTGCATGTAGATGGACATACTTTTCAGAGGCCAACATTTCCATATGAAGCATACTTTTTAAAATTTGTTCTTTTGCAACATTACATTTTTTTTGAGACAATGACTTTTTTTTAAGGTCTTCATTAAATGTAAGCCATAATCATTATAATTACAAGAATTTAAATACATTAACAAATTAAATGTTTCATTCTGTGTGTAATGGACCTATATAATGTGTTATTTCCACTTTTAAATAGAATTACTGACATAAATAAACTTTTCTATGATATTCTAATTTTTTGAGATGCACCTGTATGTCACATATTTACAATGTGTCTAAAGCAGTGGTTATCATGTCCAGATGAGAACGGTTTGCAGTGGTTCAAACACATTCAAATTCAAAATATTTCTGGTTAAAAAATGATTCAATGTTTCTATGTTTTGCAGTAATGTAAAATGCAAACATTTACTCTTTGAGATTTCCATTGAAGTAACACATGCCATCTTGCCAAAAGACAGGTTAAGCACATATATCTGACTGCAAACAATTAAATAGGGAAGAATCATGGCTATAAAGGTGCAAATCTAAATATCAATTCCTAGAGTGAATGTTTTTAAAATAAAAATAACATTTGCATATTTTAGCCCTTTTTTAACAACAGTACATCAACATATGTAAGCTTAAAAGAATCTTGAACATTATTATTGCAAGGCATCACACTTCAAATAATGATATTAACTTTCATTAAATCAACTTGATAATAAAAACCAACAAAAAATCCTGGTTCTGGTCATATTTTAACATGACCTACTTGACTTGAGAATAATTTTGATTACAGGTTCTATTTTATATATTTTTTTGCCATTTATTTGTCTTAAAAATGTATTTAAAAACATACTAAATATAATAAACATTCTCCTTTTCATGCAGGGTTTGCAGTTGTTGTCTTCAGCTGGATTTGACAAGCAGGAGGAATTCCCTGGTCTCATCTCGGTGTTCCAACAAGCTCAGTGAAAAGATAGAAACATGAGATCTCTTCTTGGATTTGTGCTTTCCTGTGGGGATAGCTGAAAACGTCATTTCTATCCGAGAGCCTTAAATGAGCAGTTCTGAAGCGTACTTGATTGACCGAACCTTACAGCCTGTCATCTAATCAGCAAGCTAACCAAGTCTGTGCTACACTTACCTTGCCATTCACTCTCTGTTGTGGTTGGAAAGCTGATAGACCAATTCACTCCTCTTCTGCCTCCACAGTAATAAAGCCAAGGCACACATGCAGTCTGAGAGGGCCAGATGATTCAGTGTGCTCAATGTTTACTGACATTTTTTTTGTTTGTGAATTCTTTATAATCTCAAATAAAATAAAATAAGAATAAAATGAAAAAAAAAATGGGAAAAGATAACCAAGATGTTAATGTGTGTGGTCATGAAATGCAGTGCAGCTCTGTGTCACTTACATCTGGATTTCACAACATGGCAGCTTGTCATGCCGCACAGCTCCATCACACGCGTGCTCTCCTCCTGTGGGCAAAACAGTGAGTGTAATGTGGGTTAGTTACAACACACTCTGGCTTGTTTACTTATCTGAGCGATATGACAGGCTGACTGACGACGAGTGCCTGAATTTCGTTGGCCCTCCTTTACCGTCCGGCAAGTATCTGACAACCCTCATTACCATTATTACAGCCAGCTATAGGCTGGGTGTGACAGACACAGACATGTTTGGCATGTTTACATCATGGTTTAATGTTTATACAATAGATGTAAAGAGATACAATAAGTGAGACCAAAATACTTTATTCCTCTACCTCTGTAACAGTTTTTATAAATACAGGCATTGACATATTGAGCACAAATTAGAAATACATAACTTCCCCTTTTTCTGACCGCCCACCTTAATTAACTAACTGATCCTTGACTTAAACTCTTTGCAGTGGCGGTTCTACACAGGGTCCACTGCCCCCGAAGAAGCCCTTGGCCCCTGCTGTGGCCCCTGTGTCAAATTACTGATAACTGACCTATTTTTTCTTCAAACAATATCGCATTGTACACAAAAGGAACCCAAAATGTGTACATTGTGTAGTTAAATAAAAGCAATAAAAGCTTGTGTATATTACAAAAAAAGTAATTGTGCACAAAGATGAGAAATGTCATTGTCATACAAAAATAACTGTTCTTGTTGGTAAGTCTCATTGTTTCAAGCAATGTTTTTGTATCTTCCAAATATACTTAAATTAGATTTTTAAAGGTTTTGAATGCTTTAATATCATCTTTGCAATTTTTAAATAAGCCCCTCTGATTAAACACTGGCCCCTCCGTTGGCCCCCACAGTAAAATTGGTCTAGAACTGCCACTGACTCTTTGATTCACAACAAAAATATATTCTGACATAACAATTTTTAGGACATTGCTATCAAAGGAAAAAAACTTTTAATAAAAGTGCACTCAGTAGAGTGCAGATCACTGCCAGCACTTGAGAATCACCATCGATCCAAACGCAGCTGAGAAAACAAACATTTTAAAGTTGTTTGCTTGTCGTCTTGTGGACAGACCTGACAAAGCAAGAGTTCAGACTTTTTACACGTCTGTATCATGTTGTAGTTATTTTGGCATCCTTTTCATCTATTTATTGCAATTAAATCACAGCAAAATCAGTTTATTTCGGCTTCATACTGCTGTAGTAGAAACGTAATGATACCCAGGGAAGATATTGAAATTCACTGAGTTGTGTGTGACATGACACCGTTTGGTTTTCAGATGTATTGGACTTCCACAACAGGTACAAAGCAGCAATTGTGTCATTACCTCCGCCAAGTAGGTTATGTTTTTGGCTCGGTTTGTTTTTTTGTTTTTTCCGTCTGCCAGCAGGATTGTGGAACAACTATTGGCCAGATTTTAATAAAATGTAGTGGAAGGGTGCAGCATGGGCCAGAATTGTTACATTTTGGAGCAGATCTGATTCACAGGCAGATAAACAAATGCTTTTTCACTTTCATGAAACAAAAGATAGATCTACCTTCTTGCCCTTCTAGTTCTAATTTTTCTTATTATATTCTTTGATTATTTAATATATTTACGCTAATCAGCATTTCATAGTTGATAGCGTTTCATAGTTCATAGTTCATTCATCATTCCCATAGACTGTAGTACTTGTGAAAAATATTTTTGTGAAAATGCATATTATTAAAATTTTGTTTTCATTTAAAATATAAACGAATCAATTACACCACAGAACCACCTTTAATGCGACATAAGTTCATCAAAGGCAGCTAATTAGCAAAAAAAATGTGATGGGGTGGCTGTAAAAGAGGCGCTAAGTTACGCTTGTGAATTGGCCTTTTGATCTATGAAATAATATGGATGCAGAAAGCTGCATCAGCTCCAGAAAGCACCAAAGGTAGCAGGTTAGCAGTAAGGATGTGCGCTCTGAGGCATGGTGGGGGTGGTTGGGGGAGTGGGGGTGGTTTGCAGCCATCTTCTTGATGGCTTTGCATTTCAAAAGACCTTGGTCCAATCCATTAGGGGTGTAGGAAAACAAGATGCTCCTCTCCAGTTGGACTAATTAGGTTTTTTTGAGGGAACCTTCCATATCCTTAAATTGCTGTGGGGATCCAGATGTGTAACTAGGCTAATGACTGAGTGGCTAACAAAGAAAAATGGGCTGTAATCCTTGAGCAGCATAATAAGTCACCTTCTGTGAAGCAGCAGTGAATAGTCATTGTCCATGTAGCTGTGCTCGCTGCACCAAACCTACAGTACACAGCCAACCTTGATCTACTCCGGGGTCAGAGCATATGCAAGCTCCCCATTAGATTCACTCTAAATAGAGTGATTACGAGTCCATTTACATGTGGCAACATCATCAGCGGAGAGACGAAGGAGATGAAAAGTGACCATAAGAGGATGGGAGTGGCCCAGGGGGTGAAGGGTGAGAAGGCGCGGCAGTGTTGTGCTGAAGCCGCGTGTCTGCTTTGAGAAGGAGTGGAGCTGACAGAGGCCACCTCAAGAGACTCTTCACTCTCCATCAAAGAGCTGAGAAGAAGAGGCAGGGTCTGTCAGGGGTTCCCAATTCCTACAGAGCACCCACATGCTGCACCTCCCACCCTAAACACCTTTAGTCAGTCTCACAAAGCTCCTCACGCTGCCACAGGCCTCCAGACTCATTGGCAATGCATGACCAATCCCCAGCTCAACCACCCAAACATCACCAGAGTTTAGCACTTAGAACATGACAGACACGTCCGGGGGCTTCATTTCCACACAGTGTGCAAACACTGGGATCATATGTAGACTCAGCATGCAGTGTGATAAAATCTTATTATGGGGTGGGGGGTTGGATTAAATGTACAGTACTGTTTCACATCACAATTATCAAATAAAATGATATCACATCTGATAGAAATCCTAAACTACTGAGACAACTCAGATAAGAATTCTCCCAGTGGAAACAGCCTGACCATATCTGGACAACCAATTTGACTTGTTCCCCCTGCAAATTGAGATTCCTTCACCTGCTACCCCCCCTTTTGAACAAGGGCTATCAGTTTTAATTTTCCAAACTTTCTCTTTTCCGTCAAAATTGGGTAGGAGGGAAAAAAGGGGGGAATATAAAGGCAAGAGACCACCATTCCAAGTTTTATCTGCTCTACAAAATGCCGTTATCTTAGTGCGGTGTCAAGAACTCTATCTCTTTTTTTCCAGGTGACAGGCACAGACGAGAGATAAGATTGGAAAAGAATCCCACTCCACTGAGTAAATAAATAATCAATACTCATCTAAATGTAAATGAGAAAGTAGCCCCCTTTGATAGGAGGGTTTTTATCAACCAACCAATTTTCTACAGGCACTCACTGGGCCTCAACCAAATCACCATCATTCAGCTCCCATGTAATGGATAAGAAAGGGGAGGGGGTGGGGTGTGGTGGTGGGAGGGGGGCAGCTATGCGGGAGAAGAGAGGAAGGGTCATCTGAGATCAGCCATGTTCAGAGGGCTGCATCAATAGCACAGTCCCAC
This sequence comes from Centropristis striata, assembly GCF_030273125.1. NCBI lineage: Eukaryota > Metazoa > Chordata > Actinopteri > Perciformes > Serranidae > Centropristis > Centropristis striata. The sequence goes on from NC_081523.1 coordinate 25,866,305, forward strand.
TGACTACTGTATGCACACGCTTTGGTTTGTGAAGAGATTGTAAAATACACCATAGGATTTTACTGATTATTGCATGATAAATAATTCTGCACAAGCTCTGGAAATAATCAAACAAATAATGATTGAAAGCAGATTAAAGAAAGAAACAGCATGCATACTTCCTTTTTTTGGAAGAAGCAAAATACAGAGTTTTTTGCCATTATTTAAGAGATGATTATTTGACCATTTAATACATCAACTCTGTACCTGAATAATCTGTGAAAAAATATTTCCTACACCGAGCCCATCGCTCTGTGTTTGGTGGACCTGACCAATCACATTCACTGCTGTCAAGTTAAATTCTAGCAGAACTTCCCTCCAAAAATCAAGAAAGACAGGTCAGCAGAGGCTACGATTATTTCTCACGCTCTCTCGTGTTTACATTTTTGATAGCGCTGCACTTTTCTAACCTTTTCTGATGTTGTATATATACAGGACAAGATTAGCATTTTATTGTCATCAGAATGCACTGCTCTGACTTTAAATTGATCCAATAAAAACCCTCAAATACCATTTTCCTCATCCTCATTGCATTAGGTTTTATTTCATAACTCATAGATGTCAATAATGGAAACCATTATATAGCAGTATACTCAATAACAGAATTTTCCTGCTTGAAATGCATGCAGTATTGATTTCGTGTTTTTCTGGGTCCATAAGGGCAAGTAGCGTGGCGGAGGTTGTTTTACTGTACTCAGTCAGCAATGCAGAGAACAACACTAAAAAGTACAGCTTTAAGAAAATAGCTCAGCTTTAATAGCTTTAAAACAACCGTTTATAACCCTTTATAATTATATAAAGGACACATCAGATGTCATACCTACATTTTTTTTTCATTTCATTTTAAATTGTGCACATATTATACACTGAAATTAAAGATTACATATAGCAATAAAGTAATAATGTGTTATTTCACATCTATGCTATTTAAACTATAAACACAATGTTCAAGCCTCTATTGCATGGTGTTTCCATATGGCAACAATTACTTTATCTCAAAAGGCAGCTATATAAAACCCGTGTTTTACTGTTTAGTTGAGAAAAGGGGGTCTTCTACTTCTATATAATAAATAATTGATGACATACATGGTCAGCAAATCCCATTTTCTTCATCCATGGACGTGACATTGAGAAGGTTGTGATAAGAGGACTCCTAATGTTGACTAATTGTTCCAAACTTAGGCAAATTTCCTTTAAGAACAAATATATTACTGTCTGGGATAAGTTAACCTTTCATTTAAATCATTAAAACCAGATGTGTCTTTTTTTTGTAAAACATAATTTCTTGCCATTTGGCAACTATATGCCAATATGGAAGTGGCAAGGTTGACTGGCTGGCTGCAGATCCAGATTTTACAACTTTTTATATTTTTATTAATATTTTGTCATTTCAGACATTTTAAAAATGTACTTTTCTGGTTTATGAAAATCCACCACTGGAAATCAGAATAATTTGCAGCACAAATTACATGTTGGTCCACTTTTGTGTACAGTCAATAAGCCTGGTCAAGTGGCCTCCTGCTTCTGCATGAAGGACCAGATGAAACTGGGTCTGGAGGATCAGTGTTGCCATATGGCAACAATTTACCAACTACCCCCCAAAGTAAAAATATAGAAAAAAGAGAGATACAATATATATATATATATATATATATATATATATATATATATATATATATATATATATATATATATATATATATATATATATAAATTATATATATAAATGATTATATATGTTTCCATTATTTTAGCAATTTTAGGTAATAAATAGGTCATTGGTGTTATGTGGATAATAATTCATACAATAGAGGGCTAACATTGCCGTGGATGCAGCATGTGAGTTATGGGCTATCACTGTGCAGGAAAATGCTTATTTTCCAATGATAGTCCATAGTTTTATAAAGTATAGAATGAATGTGGACAGCAGTATTTTTCCAGCAGCTGTGTTGTCTGAGGCTGGTACTGTACTGTGGAAGGCTCCAGGTGAAGCTGTGGTCTGTGGCCAAGCTGTATTTGATTTTTATTGTGCTGAATTGGAATGACAGAGCAAAGCATTTCACAGAGTGTGTCTTCCATTTCTTCCCTGGGATCCCTCCAAGCTAGCCTCTCGTGTCCCATGGGAAACAGACCCATCCAGCTAATATGCCATAAGCTGACAGCCCTCTTCTGAAATGTGTGTTAAAGAGCCCGGTTTGAAAACATAAAGGCATTCTTCAGAAGCTGACGCAATTCCTTTAGAAAATCACACCTCTCAGTGCATGCTGAACGCTCGCAGCTCTGGTAATACAGGACCACACGCACATAATACAGCATATGAAATACATTTTCTATTAATAACAAATGTTATACACAGACAAAATGTTTTAGATGAACTTCTAAATCCAGTACAGCGAGGCAACAAAGTCCCAGTGATGCTTTTAGCAGAAAAAAAAATGTCAAGAAAATGGACTTTACAGTATTATATGCCTCTGACTCACTGATATCTATGCAATTTAGCAAGTACATGAAATTGCCCCAAGTTTTCCAACCTCAGCTGTAATCCGCTCAAGGAGGATTTGCAGACTGTTCCTCCAAACCATTTTAAATCAGACAGAACTGCGAGGGGGAAAAAATAACACTTTAAACGGAAATCTTGACAGGATAGTGCAACATTAATGTTACACCACAGCTGCTTTTGTTTAAATCCAGCGCGTTCACACCTCTTAAAAAATATTGCATCACTGCTGCTTTATAATCTCTATGCAATTTCACTCTTTGATGGTCTTAAAGAATAAAAACGCTGCTTCCTGACTTATTTTCGTAAGAATTACTGAATACGTAATATGAGCATTTATCACGCCGCACAGGCCGAGCTGATCGCAACATTTAGACTACATCCACACCTACTGAGACTCCCCGCTGTGACGTTATTCAATTTACACAAAAATATTAAAGCCAGAACTTTTAAGTACAAGAGGCAATATTGCTGTTTCATAAAGCAATCTTTCACAAGCACATTGTTCAACAACAGAATCACCAGCCGTTTAAAGACCAATACCAGAGACCATAACGCCTTTATAGTTGGTGTTGTCAACTCAATTTTCAAATTCCACCCCACACTCCGGCTCTTCTATTGAAGTGTCATCTGATCTGCTGAATTACTGACAAGGCCACAGTCATCACCGTATCGCTCTGCCTCTCTCCCTCCAACAACAGCCATCAGCAGCTGCATTACGTTCACCTTAAACCAGGGAAATAACAGCTCTGTGGAAAAAAAAGAAAGAAAGAAAGCTGCTTGGATCCAGTGTGCCATCAAACTCTCAGTACCACTGTCTTTTATCTGAAGGACTGCATTTCTGCTTATTGCTGTACTACCAAGCTGTAGCTCACAGTATCACAGAGACAAGATTTGTTGGATTTATTTAGATATTAATAGCACATATGATAATTGCAGTGCTCTACCAGCTGACAGGCTGTTCTCATCCACTGTTCATACTTACACCTACAAAACATAGGCACTATAATTCATATCGTATAATCTACTTAGCTTGTGAGCCAGGAGGTGCAGCTAACATTGTCATTTGCCAACTTCTAGTAATTATGATGAGAGAAAAGGAGGAAGTCTAGTGCTGTAGTATAAAGACCAATAAAGTCCATGGAGCAAGGTTGGGGTGGATGGATGGGTCAAAAAACACGTCTTTAACACAAAAGACGTGTTTGGGCCCCCTGTGAAACAAGAAATCAGCACTGAGTTATTTAGTTAGTTACGTACTAATGTAGGCTACGTTCAGGCTTATGAATGGTGTGTATGAATTCGTATGAAATTTAATGCACTGGAATTCGTAGGTGTTCGACAAAGTTTTTTTCAGTAAGGAAGCAATGTAATATTAAAAGCTATAAACGTTGCCTGTTGGGTGAGTGGGAGTGGCAGTGGATGGGTCAAACCCTTGAGATCGGCGTTTGTGTCCTGTTGATGGAAGTTTTGTCCCAAAGTACAGTTTTTAAAATCTAACACTGTTCTTTTCATCCAACCTTAAGGAAGTGGTTTTAACTAAACTTAACAATTCTAGACAGTCTTGTTGTTTATAACAGCAATTGTGACGTAAAGTATAACATAGGTTGTCATGAGTAAGCAATGAGTTGCAGTCATGTTGGAAACAGTGCCGATCACATGTCACATTTTGTAGGGTTTCATTGATATCACGCTCCAAAAGCTTTCATCAGAAATCATACCAACCCCTTCATGAGAATGCGTTGCTAAATTACGTTGTTACCTATGTAACAAATGTACTTGATTTAATCCATACAACAATCTTTTCCAAAATCTAACCAAGTCATTTTGTTGTCTAAACCCATCCAGTTCCATTTCACAACATTAACCACGTGTTTGAAACTACAAGCGTTAGAATGGACATATATGGGATTTTGGGAATCACTGGCGAACGACCCAATCTATTGTTTAGGTATGAGGAAAGGTTAGAAAAGACAATTAAAACTAAAATTGGTTTAGTTATCAAAGACCTGTAAAGCTAAAGTGCCTTTTTTGAGGCCATAGTTTCTGCTGCAGCTTTATTGGAATGCATTGTATTGTACAGGTCAGTTAATATATAGCTTAATAAAAAGTCCCTTCTTTGGGGACAGAAGGGACAGCATAGCATGTATGTAAGCCGAGGTGGTAAATAATCACTAGATACCAAAAAATAAGTTACTTTGTTTTACTTGGGTCAACAGGAATGAGCTCACTTTTGCAGTAGTAAGACCAAGATGACCCACAACTCATCACCTCACAATGAAAGATTCGGCAAGCTCACCTGAGACTTTATTCCCAGGGGCTGCAGAACGGCTGTGGGAGGTCCCCTGGGAAAGTATCCAGCTGTCTACCAAACAAAGCTCAAGGGCAGCAAGTACGGCATTGGAAAGGTGGCCGATATGACCGGTGGGGTAAAAGGAGCGACAGACAGTCAAAGAGAAGAGGTGCCATGAGCTGGCAGTACTCTCACTGCTCATTGGTAAAGTTGTCAAGCACTTGCGATTCAGTTGAGATTCAGTTTTGGGACAGAATCAAACAAGGACACTGGGACACTTGTGTCTTTGCTGGTCAGTGATAGAGAGTGTTTCTCCTGCAGAGGTTTGCTGTTACTCAGCCTCTTATCATGCAAGAGGATTCTGCCATGTTCAAAGCTGCACTGCTGGGGACTACTTGGTAACTTTGCACATCCTAAAGACAGTGTGGGGACTCATATTTATCTACCTGCTGTTGTGTGAATGCTTTGTGCTAAATGACTAATGCCTCATTTCCACTGCATGGTTCAGCTCAGCTTTGCTCGACTTTGGTACCAGTTGCATTCCTCTATTGCATTTTACTACAAATAGTACAGTCTCATTATCTTCTCCCCTCGCTTGACCCTTTCATCAGTAACAATGCAACAACACACTTCATCAGTTGTGCAGCATAGTTTTTGGAGCAAACAAAAACTAAAAATGGTGGGTTTGTGAAGTAAGTCCAGTGTTACACTAGAGACGATTCTCTCTGACTACTAAGTGGTCTGCAGTGTTTCACCTCCAACTTCTCGTATCAGATCAGCCAAGGTGCTTCCAAAAGTACCAGGTACCAGTTACCACCCATAAATTTCGCTAATCTACAAACCAAATAGAGAAAGTTGAGTTGAGCAGAACTGTGCTGTACACTGCAGTGGAAATGTGGTCTAGAGAATGAAGTCTGGCTCTCACTGGATGGAGCACTTCCTTGTCACTGTCTAGGAGACAATTAGCATTTTATTCTGAAGATTTCCACTTTCCACTTCCAGCGGGTGAAGAAGCATCCTGAGCTACAACCACAGTTTCCATTTTGGAAAAACAGGTTGAATTAATGGAGACTCAATTAGAGTGAATGGGACTTTGCTTTAAATCCTTCAAACCAACATTTTTTCCTCAGCTCAGCACCACAAAAAAAAATCACATACTGTCGGAGTCCTTCCATATTTAGCCCTGCTTCTCTACTTGTGATAATCTCAATATAACTTCTAAATATGTTCTCCCACAGATTAAGAAGCCCCTCTGTGCTTGTTTTTTTTCTTGAGTAATTGCACTTTCTGCCTCAGGCACCATCACATAGCAGGTCATGAGAGACCTATGTAACTGCTTTATAGACTTAAGCCCCTTGAAGACTTTAGCTCCTCCATTATTCATTATCCAATGGCCAAGCTGAATTTGGATGCACTTATGCTGAGAAAGGATAAAGATGACTTTATGATCTGCAACATGGAGGATCAAAATAAATGTTGCATGCAGTTGACCCTCTAAAACTTTCACAATTCTTTTTGGCTCATCTTTTAGTTCAGTTTACTGAACATTTACTGAACCCCGAGTTACTATAACCAATGTCAGAGATATGTATGTGTGATTTTTATAAACCAATAAAAGTTTCTTTTTAATGAATCAAAAGCTGCATTCAGAATAACAGAAACTGCTTTTGACAACAATAACAGTCTTTCATTTAACATCATTAAATGTTACCCTATGGATCTTTGACCATAAGTAGTGCAATGGAGTAATGTCTTTATGAGTGGGCACATGCACATGCGTGGCAATGCTACACACACTACTGCAGACAGTTTCACACACCAACAGATGGCGGCTGTAATGCAGCAAGAAATAGAGCAATGTGCTAGCTGGAAAAAGCAAACGTGAATGTAAACAATGCGGCAGTTCGAATATTTTGAAACATCCGCTTTGCAAATCTTGTAAAATTTTTAAGAAGATGCATTTAATGCTTATGCTCGGTCTCAATGCACGTAACTTTGTTTACAAGAAAACTCTACTGTGCAAACTCTGGCCAAGTGACATCATTACTGCAAGATGGCAGTGGCCATATCTGGGATATTTTGGCTTCAAATTTGTACAGTGGGAGGAAGTGGAGACATTCTTTAGAGGGTCTATAGGACCAACCCACCCAGGACTTTAACATGGTGACCAGTGTTTGTGTCCCGTTGTTGCAAGTTTTGTCCAGATTGGTGTTTTTAACCCTTACTCTGTTCTTTTAACCTAACCTTAACCAAGTAGTTTGTTGCCGAACCAAAATATTTTGAGTCTGTTCAGAACAGCAATTGTCATTGTATGCAATGTGTTAAAAAGCAGCGGTTGTCACAATGAGAACATATTGCAATGGTCACAGTTCACGATTAATTCAACATATGTATTGATGTTTCAAAAATGCTGAAATACAATGTGTGTGTGGTTTGCAGAAACATAAATGGACACATCTATTCTGGCAATTGGGCTGGTAATTGATATACAAATGATCATTTTTGCGGGTGATTTATTCCTTCAAAAGGTCAGTTTAACCATCTTACCATGCAGACAGTTTTGGGTGTAGTTGCTGAGATTTCAGATGTTTCCAACAAATCCACTATTTGAACCAACAACTCATCTAATTTCTATCGTATTGTATTTTATACGGTTAACAGTGAGGTTTGTAGATAAGAGGGGCATTTCTGGAAAGAGACATTTCTGTTGAGTTTATCAGTTATGAGCCCCACTTATTATATTCCATTCACTTGCACTGTATTAATGTGCTGGGAGAAGTCTCTGTGGCAGTTATCTGAAAACCTCTGCTAATGCAACCGACACTATCTACATCACTAGATACCACTTGGAGTAATTGAGAAAATATGTTATAATATTTTTTTCTGTGTGATTTGAGTGAACTGACCCTTTACAGAGCTGGGTTTTACAAGCCGATCCTCCTGCACACATGTGCTCCTGGTAATGCCGTCTCCTCGCAGCATTCCTGATGCTCAGGTGAGTGTTCTCCTGGTGTGAATTGCAGACCTTGTGCTGAACATTGATGCACTGCCTCCATTACCGCCCTGCCTCCTTCCGAGGAGTCGACGCTATTGTTTATGACACTGACACATGCAGTAATGGGTATTTCACTTCTGCACCTATACTGAGCGCGTGTTGAAACTGGAAACACAGATAAATATGGTGCGTATCCACAACATCAGTAAATTTCTATTTCATCAACTGAAGCATTAGACTGATCACTAGGAAACCACAGTGTGGTGGAAGCATTGCTCATTGGGAACACTGCTATTAGAAAGTGGAATTATAACACTGTGTTAAAAGAGCTGAAATAATCCCATGAGTAAAACAGTTGCTACAAAATCACTCTATGTTCGGTCCCTCTGTTATTTCTAGGACTTAAACGTTCGGGGAATTCAAGGAGGAAAACTTCTGAAAAGATTTAACTGGAACCTCTCTTCAGGAAAATCATCAAACATGTAAAGATGTGTCTCAGGGGATTTGAGGAACTTCAGACATACTGTACAAGTCAGATGAATCCTCCGGTACAGTACGTCCCTGCAGACTGGGGAACATGGCAGCTGTCACTAACAAGGAAAGTCACATGCCACTCTTCTCCTTTATGTTCAAATACAAACACAGACTCTGGTGTATTAGTGCCAGATATTTTCAATTATCTCGTGTCAACCTTTATCTCTTCACATTTACTGCCGTGCAGCCGGATTGATGCCTTCCCTTTTTTCATATTTCAAGCACTGTTGTACTTCAGAAGAGGAGGAGGAGGAGAAGATCACAACAGTTTCATCCAACTTTTATGTCGGTGTTTTAGATTCGGGTAGCCTCGGGGTGTATGGTGCACACTGTTAAATTCTTTAACAATGCTCTTAGCGGCGCGATGATTGTAAATAAAAACGAAGGCTCCCAGGAAATGTTTGTCTTGGAAGAAATCTTGTTCACCAAACAGCTCATTCATTTCAAACACAGGAATGATCAGCTCAGATAAAAGACTGATCAAGTTTGCAGGTGCTGAAAAAAATCCCAGTGTTGATGGTATACATTTGTATTACAGAGTAGCTGCAGAGCACAGCGTGGTTTTTACATCTCCTCAGTAGTTTTCTATTACAGTACAACAAAACCCCTTTTTCTGTTTACATAGCAAGTATGCATCAAGTGGAAGATTGTGCACATATAATTACCATAATAGGCGGCCACCGAGTTTGCTAATGTGCTTCTCTGGATGATAGCGCATGCAGAGACTTGCTGAGGAGCAGACAATGTGGCAAAAACAGACAAACCCTGCGTATATGCTCATTTTTCCAGGCCCTGTTTAGTACATGGGTGTGCAGCCACCCCAGGAGCAGAGAGGTTACCCCACATCTGGAGAAATGAGTTTGACCCTCTCAAAGGGCACAGGAAGTTGCCCCTGAAAGCTGCAAACAAAAGCAGCAGTGGCGAGCAGGAGCCCAGAGCGCCATTCATCGCGGCTAATGACTTGTTCATTAAGAGTGATGATGGATAAAGACTTCTCACGCTGAGATGAAATCAAGATTTATATGCGTTGTTTCCTCACCCAACTTGTGGGAAGATCATCATCATTTAATTCTATCTCTGCGGCCGGTGATGGGCATCCAGAGAGCGGGCTATCAAACGGTGCAGTCAGCTGGCAAAATCCAAAACGTGCCGTTGGCACATCTGGAGCTTGCCGTCGCAGCTGAGGGTGAGCAATGGCTGCTGGCGGGTGGCCAAATTACAGGCAGAGACGCTTCAGGACTCCACAGCCTCCACCCTGGCTTCTCCTCGTTTAGATCATCATCATTATTTATTTGCTTATTTATTATTTTTTCCATTATGTGTGCTGTGTTGCATTTCAACAGCACTTTTTATTTTTTCCTCAGCATCAGCGCATTATCACACCGCGCTAGACCCTCGACCCACCTCTCTCTGTAGGTTCTTATCTCTAGCTGGAAATAGGCCCCAAGACACTTCATCAGTGTCCTTCACCCTGCTATCTGCTGCTCCCAACTTTTATTAAAACTTCAGCCTTTATCAGCTCCTGGGTAATTCAGGCATGACAAATTGGGCACCAGATGCCACCTCCATTTGAGGCCGCTGTACATCTCTTGCTCCCCTATCAAGACAATGGGAGGTGGCGGGCTGCAGCATTGTGGGATATCCACCTTCAGCCCACCACATCAGGTTACTTCAACAAACTTCCTGCATCCATCTGAGTGAAAACAGTGTGTGCCATTGTAAAACTTCTTCACTATGCATATCTTCTACATCAGCGCTGTGCCACTCACTTTGAATCTGGAAGATTTAACACAGTTTTTCTTCTGATTAAGCTCTGAATTGAAAAATGAACTGCAAATAGTCTTTTAAAGGGTTGTTTTTCTCACATAATTTAATTTTGTTGTGAAATATCACATTTGTCAGAGACAGTGTATCTTTTAAAAACATATCATTATTATTATTATGCATATTATTGTGTATTATAGGCGATATTTCAAGGTTTACCATAATATGAAAAGTGATGGTGATCATGTACATTGGCTTATCAATGGTATAATAAAAAAAAAAAAAAACATGCAGCCTGCACATGCACATCTCCTTTCCTCCTGACTGCCTGTCAGACCTGTCAACTTGCGCCCACACATACACATGCAGCCATAAATTATTTCTTTATTTCTAAAGAGAGATTACTATTTTTAAGGTCCTGCTCCTTTTTTTTTAAACAAGAGATGCACAGCTTTCTTATTTATTTTATGTATATCAAAAGGGATACTCTTTACACATACTTTCATTAAAAATGGTTTCAAGTTTCAATTCTTATGATGTATATGTTAAACAAAAGATAACCCTTTTCATTCCTATAAGGGCCATTGTAACTGTTGATAAAAAAGTAGTGTAATACCGTATACTTTGATATCCTGCAGAGACTGTTATTGTACTGTGTAAATCTCATACCCTTCCAACCCTAGTATCAAGAATGTTTTTCATGCCACATCATGCATCTATCATGATGTATTATTTCTATAATAATACATCTACCTTTATGGTTTCTGCTACAGTGTAGTAGAGAAACATCAGCAGCAGTTTTATGGTGAAGGGTGACATTAAGCCATGTTAAAATCATTATTTTGCACAAACTTCTAAGCATGAATCGGTCACACTCTCTATGACACTCATGTCGATAATGCATTATTAAAATAACTAATATAATACTTAATATAATATAGTTTAATATGCTTGAAATAGGTTATAGTAATACACACTTTTATTCATATAGTTTACAACAATAATCATCACATATTATAAAGCATTTAATTATGACTTTTAAAAGGATTATAGTGGATAGTAATTGTAGTTGAAATAATTATGTTTTTTTTAATGAATTATAATAATTATAGGTGTATTTTCCTAATCCTAAACTTAACACAAATTATGAGTATGTTTTTAATGCATTACAGACATGAGCTTGTGAAAAGTATTACCTTATAAGTCATTATAAAATGTATAATGTGCTGTGAATATTGTGCAAAAGCATCAGAAATATTTATGTGTGCTTAGAACTATAATTACACTGTGCTTAAACAGATCGCAATCCATTATACGTATGTTTATAATGCAATATAGACACAGAATTCATAGAAAGTATTAGCCATGAATCTATCTTCAGAGCATGAGCTGCACAATTATAAAAAAGCATTAAATAAATAAACAATATTCATGGAAGCTTGTGTTTCTGGGCCAGTAATCCACAATTAGCTTTCCCCATGGTGCTTTTGAAGGCACTCATTTTGATGACATGGACAAGAGAAGCACCGGACAGCTCATATTTACTGTCTCCTCCTCCTGCACATTTCATTTTGGGCATGTTTAAAGATAGGACATAATTTATGATGCATTTAAAAAAGAGGGAATGTGGAGCACAGTTGTATGCTCTGTTAAATAAAACCACAGCAGCTCCAGGATATAGAAAAAGAATCCGTCAATGCCATTAGTTCATTTATATCACTGAGATTAATAATCGGCGGGGTTTTAGCTGACTGTGGTTCCTGAAACTGACAATAGACATCTACTCACATGTGAGATAACCTAATTCTGAAGTAAAAAGGTTTTCAGGTTGACAGCATTCATTGCCCGTGAAGCTAGTTGGATCAGTTACTGGAACTCTTGAATAGTATTCATAGTGATAGGGACAGTATTCATTGGATATGGTCTGTACCTAGACCTGCACATCATCTGCTCCTCAGGGGATTCAGTGAGGGTCCTGCCTGTAAATAAGAATCCATGATAGAGGGGCAGCAGGCGTGAAGCATGAGATTGGAAACCAAAGGCATCACACTGGGCTGTTGGATCTTAGTGATGTTTAGCAACACATAACTCTACACATAGACCCTGAATCTGGCATGAGCTCGTACACACTCGTGCACACAGGGGCAGCCATGCATGTGAGCACTCTCTCTGCATTACAGTGGACTCCCTCTTTCGCAAATGTCTTTGGAATTAGTTTGCAATAATCAAAGTCTGCTCTTGCACAGAGTTGTTAGTTCAGCACAGGGGATGTGTTGGGAATGAGAAGTGCATGCACAAACACCGCAGCAGAGATCCACTCTCATTATTCCAACTGGGTTCCATTTTAATTTCGCTCCAACATCCACGTTTTGGTCCTTCCGTGCCCAACGCAGCAGCGCTGGCCAAGATGCCAGCTGTGTTTCAGGGCTAAAATGTGTTTTAAGAGCTGCTGCAGGATGGTAATGTGTTGTGCAACCTGCCAGCCCATGAGCATCCTGAGGCAAATGGGAGAAGCAGTGGTTAAAAAGCAGGCTTTTTTGGGCTACAGCCAGGGAGTAATCTACCACATAAAGGCATGGCATAACCGGAGGCTATCATAGGGGATACGCTTCCCAAAAGATGTAATTTTTTTTATAGGGGACCTCCCATTATTTGGTGCCAATGGATTTTGGCACTGAATGCCTCTTTTAGTCAATTAACATTTAAAATTAAAAAGCACTTTACAGAGCCATGTTAAGTAAATTAGCAAACAATAGATTCATTTGTCAGTGACGTTGCCACCATCAGAAAAAAACACTCGCACCGAACAGGAAACGGAGACCAACCTCAAAGACAGGACTTGCTCTTTTTTCACACATTTACCTGGTTGGTTTGAAAAATATACCAATTCCCTGGCTGAAAAGCCTTTCATTTTGGCAATTTGTTATGTCAAATAAGTTTGCTGGGTAAACTGGACTTGGGTACAGAAGCCTGTGATGAATAGTATCCATTAAGCTGGAATCTTACAAACCTTAAAGTGAAACATACCTAAAACAAGAGCATCATTAGGAAAATGAGCAAAGACCTGAACCTGGAGTGTTTCTGAGCAGAGATGAATGATGGCATCACACCTCGGTCCATTATAGACTCTATTTATACACAGGGACACAGAGGAGCAACACTAGTTAGAGGCTTCTCTCCAATTAGGTTATTACTGGTCTGGGAGCCTTTCTACTCAAGGAAATCCAGAATAGAAATTGTGTCTTTAATCAAGCATAAGGAAATCCGTCATGGAATAGTTGACTTTTACTGCCGTTTCCTTTTTCATTTAGAATCAAAGCACTTCCTTATGCTCAGTTAGACTTTACCATTTACATTCAGTATTAGATTAAAAATTAAATTAAAGTGCATATTGTGCTGATTAATACTATTTGCATGATTTGATTGTTTGCTTTAAAATAAGTCTTATTATAATTTAACAAGGAAGAACTTCTGTAAAAGTCCTATCATAACTCAGATATCATTGTGGTTGATTGGTGACAAAGAGTTTCAAAATGGACATTTGTCCATATAAACATGTTATGATTCACCTCTTTATCTAAAGACTACATAGTAAAATCAAGTCTAAGCTTTCCTGTTAACTAGTAGCCAGGCATTACCAAACCAATTCACAAATCTGTATTAGTCTGGAACCTCAAAGGTCTTATTTAATTTCCACTAGCCACCATCAACAAATGCAAACCAAAATCTGTCTGAATGAACTGACAACCAATCAGAACAACGAAATCTGACACCCAACCAATCGGAGCAAAGCAGCGTGTGAGTGATACATGCAAATTAGGGCGGTTCTTGGTTCATTTTCATGAAGGAAAGTAGGGGGGAAAAAGGCCTGTAATGCAGCTACATTAAGGTAGCTGGCCTGTTCAGAAGATTGGGTTTCATAGATGATCTCGCAACTTGGATAACGTCATACAAACATGCATCCATGTCTGATGATACTTCACAGTAAAGTTTCACATAAGGGTCAAATTATGTGAGTTTTCAGAGAGAAACTAAAAAACGGGGAGGCACTGGGAGATGGCCTGGAAAAACAAGAGTGTTGACAGGTATGCTTTTAATACTTCTTTAAATCCATCTGTGGCTCAAAGGCAAGTGCTCCAAATGCCAGCACAGACACTTAGTTTAAAGCAAGTACATCTCCGATCTATGTCCCAAATATTCCTAAAAAAAAAGATTGGTCACTATTATATGCTTTTATTTTGAAAAAAAGAAAGAAAAAAAAAAAAGACCAAGTAATTTCCTAAAATGTCTGGAAGCTGTAGTAGCTGTAGTTTTTTAATTCATTTTTTCATATATTACTATAACAGGATAAAAAAAGGTCATTATTGGGACTGTTTTCAGTTGTGGATTAATATAACATGTATTCATGGCATGTATATGGGATTAATGGTAATAAGGGTACAAGTCACACAGTGCAATGGCATGGCTCACTGATGTGTTTTTAGTAGTCTTTGGAGAACAATGGAGCTCTGTGACACAGAGGAATAAGACATAACATTGGATTTGGTCTTTTCATGAGATTTGTTGACAATAACAAAATATAGAATATAATCACTCATATCCCTCAACGCCAAAGTCTATCCATGCCCTTGTTCTGAGGGGTTGGGGATAAAGTATATGTGCACCAGTGTGTTGCCAATAAAACATAGGGGCCAATGTGAGGTATAGTGTGGCCCCTCGCACACAGCCTGAGTGACAGGTCAGCGTACAGCCCTGGAATTCCCCCGCGCACCTCCTCATCGCAGGACATGGTGGCCTCACTTGAAGTCGAGCGAGGAATAAAGGATTGCCTTCTGTATTTTTTCATTAGACTTTTCTTTTGTTACTGAATACATAAATCCATTGTGGCAAGATGCAATATGTATCATGGTGCTCCACCTGCGGACGTCTCATAATGGCTGCCATGTCCCTCCAGTCAGGGATGATAAGTGAACCCCCCATGAATGTTAATGATAGTGATCATTCTGAACCAGCCCGCCTCTTCGTCTTCGCTCACTGCCCGGGTGTCACACACAGGGTGGCAAGGTTCAAGGGACTAAAATGAAAACAAACACTCAGGGAGATATATAAATAAATAAAGATGGAAATGAATGAATGAGGCGCTGAATGAATGAATGTACATAGCTGCACCTGAGAGAAAAAGAGTTTCGACTATATAGATGCATAGACTTTTTGGATTACTTTTCCTTCACACAATGTTTTGTTTCATAATGCTGATTAATTATTGTACCATTTAATGCAAAGTCCATGCTGCTGTAATATTTTTTATGCTGGACTTATTTCATTATTCACAGGGCCAGTAAACACTGGGGAGCAGGTGGGTTCAAACAGATGTGGCTGTTTACATGACCGCAATAGTCTGGGCTTCATATCTGGTCATTGCTCGTAAACAGCTTTGACAACATGCACACTTGCAGGGCCAGACAAAGGCTTGACTCAGCTAATCAAAACTGACAATACTGAAATCACAATGAGCCTTTTTCTATCAAGCACTATGAGTCAAATGGGAGATGAGCTTAAGTATCTCAATAATCTTAAGCAGCACCCGCGCAACAGAGATAACCTGGAAAGTGGAAAGACTCTGTTGATTGTTACCAAAATGATACCAACAGTTCCACAGTCTAATGTTTAATGTGAACATGCAAGGGTATAGCTCTTGTTTGAACATTGGGGGAGACAAATATGTGGGGAGGGGGGGTCAAAACACATTAATTTTAGCGATTCATTTTAAATATTTAAGAAAATGAATGCAATCATTGAAAATAAAAGTTTTGGGCTGTAGCAGGCTGATTTTTAAGGAAGATATTATTGAAGATATTTCTATAATATGAAACGAGAAGACTTCATGTCATGATATCTTGTCAGGCAGAGGGCAAATGAAGTTCCAAATTTAGGCTAAATCTTGGTGAGAGAAAAACTGGCACGCCCATTTTCAAAGGGTTCCTTTGACCTCAAAATACTTGAATTAAAACAGGCTCTATGGGAACCCACAGACAAATTCACATTCACAGACAAATATCCATTATTACAGGCTTAAGTCTTAAGATGAAAAAAGCTATTAATCACAACAAATTGGGTGATTCATTAGTTTAAAAAAAAAAGAAATATAAGCCCTAAAATGAAACCATAATACAAGTAAAAAGTCATAATATTACAATAATTTCTTGAAAATGTAGTCATCACACAAGAAAAAAGTATATACAATGAGAATAAAGTTGTAATTTAGAGAACTAGATCTAGTCATGATATTCTCTTTTGTCGTAATATTACAAGAATAAAGTTGTTATTGAATTACCAATATGTTTTTACACCCTTCAATCCATCTGACAGAAACCATTTGGGACTCTGATGAGACAAAGTTTAGGGAAGTTTAGGGCTGATGATCAGAGATAGGAACCAAAACAAACTAAAAACACTTCTGACTTGTATGTAAATCCTACTTTTTTTTTTTGGCAGCAAGCAATAGCTTCTGCTGGGATATGGTACAGTGCTTGGACCAACCACATGCAAAACTGCAGTACACCTTAATACTAGAACGAGCAAATACTGACAATTTGTTAAGTTTATGATTACATTTGCTAAAAGTTATGGCGTTGCATGGTTTCCTGTCAAACCATAGCACCATATCAAATGCTTTATACATATATTTTATATTACGGTATTTATATATATGGGGCTGGCATTTTGAACATCTTTGAATACTCGGGGTGAGGGGCAATTATGGCAAATACGGTAATTAAAATGTATTATAATTACGGCTTAGGGAACCTCATTTAATCACATTTTCACCCCTCTCTCTGGAACTTTGTCCGTATCTGTCTCCTTCATTGTTTGGTGGGTTGTTTTGACCAACACAGCGGCCTCTCCAAGCAACACACCCAGCTCAAGTAACAGGCAGGGGAGAAAGCAAACACAAAGTCCATGCCAGCTCATCCCCCTCTCTGCATCTCACCGCTTCCTCCTTGTCTAACTTTGCCAAAGTCCTTGGAACTTGCCAAATCCGGTCATGCCTGCTTAGCTTGCTGGACTGATTGTGCCAGAAAAGAAAATAAGACACAGATGTATACAAACTCTTGGTGGTGCCAGTGGAGAGACAGCTAATGGCTTCATCTCGACCCTCCCATTGTAGCCGGGCACAGGTGGGGATAATTAGAGATCTCTCCCTCTCTCCGCTCAAAGTCGATTCTTTTCCAGTAGTGACAACTGAAAGGAGGCTAAGATGCTAGGCTACGCCCCAGCCCTCATCAACCTCCTTACCCCCATGGTAAGAACAACAACACATCCTCCATACAGCTTCTCCTTTATAGTCCGTGACACCACTGGACCCAACCTACCAGTGGTTTGTGTTGGCAACAATGGAGGAAACTCAGAGTTTTCCAAGTACACATCAAGACACATCCCGTTGGAGGAAAAAAAAGCTCCTTAGCAGACCTTCTCCTGTCAGGCTAGGCTGTGTCACAGCGGTGGAAGAAGCACAGCAAAACCACAAGCAGAGGGACTCAGGGAGTGTTTCATAGCCAAGACTAATCTAATGCTCAAAACAGTTCAAGCTCAGTTGACATAAAAAGTAAAAAAAAATTGTAAAGATGTAATGTTTTTCAGCTTTTAGAAATCAAATATCTTCAAGTGCACCATGAAAAACAGTTAGGTGTCTCAGTCCAGATTGCTGCCTCATTTAATAATTTATGTTCCTGAACTCCAGATGTTTGAATGAGCTCCAGAGTGTGACCCCTGTCCCCTCTCTGGGAGACTTTGTAATGAAATAATCCCGCATGAGCAGTTCCTGATGCAAAGCGGAGCGCTATCATATAGCTGGTGTGCTTCAAAAAGGCTCGAGAAAAAAAGCCCCTTTTTCATGCGTTAGCCTGAGTGACAGCAGAGAGACATGTGTCTTCAGATGAGAGGAGGCGAGTCTCATTACGCCGTATTTGGTTGACACTGAGTGATTCAAGTGTTCCTGGACAATTCAGACACACTGATATAAAACACATTAAATGTCTTTCACAGCACTTTACCTGACACTGTTCATCTACGCTCATCTGTTATCCCTGACGAGCCGGCTTCAAGTCTGGGATCAGGACTGTGTTGAGCAGTGAGTAAAAAAGGAGCTGTAATGAAATACAAAAAAATAAAAAATTCAAAGCAGATCTTAAGATGCGAAATATCAAATCTTTGTTTGAATTTGGTTTTCAAAGACAGTTTGCAACTTTTATGTTGCTCATGAGTAGAATACGATTTAGCTCATAAACATAATATCTTGGTGCTGTAACATTAAAAGCTGGGAATATACAGCTTTTGTCAAATTTGATAGACCACATGCAGATAAAATCAAACACATATTGTAATCTCAGTTGGGCGTTAGACAAGGTAAACCTTCCTAAAAATGATATTTCATGTTGCACAGTAATCATACATGACACACCATAATATTATGACATGCTGCATTGAAGGGAAAAAAAAGAGAGAGCAGTAACACAGACAGGCATGTGCATGATGTACAGTTCCTCTAAGAGTGACAGGCACAGAGACAAGATGACAGTGAACCTGAAAAACAATCACTGTGACAATGAGGATTTGCAGCTCAGTGAGGATGAAGAGGAAGCTCTATCTTCATGCAAAACCTAGTGAATTAAAGTTGTCTGGTGGGTTCCCAACTACTATATTATTATGCATTATATGGCCATGCAATGCATGCAATCAGAAAAAAATATTTTAATATTTCAAAATATTTCTTGAAAATTATTACTTTTCGAGAAAAAAAAAATCTCTGTGAAGTAGAGGAAATTTACCAGATTAGTCACTTACTGTTAAAGTGAAGCTTTGACACTTTGTCAGACTGGGAGTATTATCAAAAACCAACAAACAGGAGTCAGCACCCGGAACCGATACTTGTAAGTCCGCAGTCAGATATTGTTAGCCTGCATCCCTCCTCTTTGACACCAAGGCGTTGATCCTCATTCTTGCTGCAAAGACTTTGAGGTGAGAGTGAGGCTAGGAATAGAGATATGGCGGAGGCGGTGATAGGGCAGGTGAGTGGAGAGGATGCCAAGCCCAGTGGTCAGCGGGTAACAGAGAGAGGGCGGCTGTCACATCCTGCTGACTTAGCCAAGACAGATGAGACAATCAGCAACCCGAGGCCCGGACAGTTCTTCAACCCTGCCCGCATCCTGTGTTTGAGGGCAGCTTTCACACAACATCTCAAACCTGAACTCACCTTTCCCTCCGCTCCAGTGTGGAGGGGAGGCTGCTGCTCAGGAATCTTCTCAAAGTCTTGTTGAAAGACGTGATGGTGGTAATGCTAGTGCTAATTATTAAAGATGCGTACTTTTCAAAGTAAATAACAATGGATCAAATGATAACGCATAATGTGAAAGGGGTTCCTTATAGTGACGAAACCCACAAAAAAAAAAGAGTATGGAGGGCCGCAACTTTAAGCCAGACCTATACTTACCAAGTCACTTGGTCAAGTCAAGCCAAAGGTTATGTCAAGTCAAGTTTCAAGTCCAGTCACATCAGAAAACATAATTATTCAAATGATAACACAAATAAAATAACCCAAGAAAACTTTGAAATTAAATCAACATTGATCTTCTTCTTCATCTTAACAAAGTTTGAGATCAAACTTGCATAAATGGAATGCAATGTCAATGTTTATTCTGGCAACTTAACTGGACTCCTGATTGTTGTCAGGCTAACGTTAGCTTCCATTGGAGCAGTGAGAAAACAGATTATTTCTGGCTAAAATGAGCTAAAAACCAACCCTCACAGACACTTGCTGATCCAGTTGAGTCTTCAAATGATAAACAAAGTTTGATGTTGTAATAACAGGTAACCAAATACTTGGAACGTTGAACATGATATTTTATATTTAATACTAAAACTGAATGCAGACATTTCATTCGAGTCATCATGTCTCAAGTCAAGTCACAAGTCTTTAACGTCCGAGTCCAAGTCAAGTCATTTTCTGCAATCCATCAAACAGTGACTTGAGTCGACTTAAGTCGATCCAGTTTCTATGTTAAGACCCCAAATGCCTCATTAAAGCGCACAGAAACATAAAAAAACACATTGGTCAGGGGTCCCAGTACTTTTTTCTAATGAGGACCATGCAGCTACAGGATCCATATTTCTAACACTTTTGGAGGGAGTCTATATTTCTTTATATTTAATAACTGACCTATTGAGAAATCCTGGATCTAGCCTCAATCCCCTTCCACCTAGTACCGCTGCTCGCGCTAGCTTGACTGGTCAGTGCGCAACAAAACGGCTAATGTCAGGTCAGATGTATCTGAATTAATGCTTTGTTCCTGTGTGTCCACTTTTTCACATTGTTTTTTGTCATTGGAAGTTGGTGGAGGTTGAAAAACACAGATAGCTAAACCTAGCTTCTTCTCTGGTTCCCCTTATTAGCATCATGCTAATGAAATGGAGGACATAATTTTTAAGCAGTTTGCTGCTTTACTGAATATAGTGTATAAAATGTAAATTATGTAAGTTTTCCTTCTTTGTCCTGCTTGTAATCTTCAAAAGAAAATCTTGAGTTATTTTCTGAGTGCCCTTTATAGCACTAAAGAGACACAGATGGAGGTAAATCTTCCTCCTGATAACAGACAGACTGAAATGCTGATGGCAACATGTAAACCTTGGACCAGAGCAGAGGTACCATTAGCACAGGGGCTTATGGGGAATGTGGTCTTAATTTTGATAAGCACTAACATCAATAAAGGTGGTGTGAGACAGGGGCAACCAATCATGTGGACCGTTGTCTCATTTGTTTGTGGTAATTATACCAAGGTGTCACAATTAATTTGACAATGACATATTGATGTTAAAAAATGCAACACACTGCACCTTTATGCAGTGCTTCAGATATTTTGCTGAGTACTTAGTGAACAGTCAGTATTACTGCCGCTAATGACGACCTTGTATGTCCTAATAATAAAAAAAGTTTTGAAGTGTGTATATGTGTGCGTGTCAAAAATGTCCTGAAGACCACACTGGACCCCAGGCCAGCTTCCAGCCTCTCTCCTAATTGCATTGATTTTCAGCACAGTAAATCTAGCTGTGTCACAATCTGCACTCCCCAGGCATGATGTACTGCTCCAACGCCAGCCTGCACGTCTGCTCCCAAATTTGCTGGCTTAAAATTTGAACTGTAATGACGTGATTAATGTTTAAATTAATTAATTGCTAAATGTATGCTAATTGTTTAATTGGTTGCCTGATCTATATAAGATCATTTATAAATGAAATGAGTTGATTTACAAAGTTTATTGATTAAATGTGACAATGAGTTATAAGGCTGACTACCTGATTTGCAATTTTCCCAATTAAATTCACAAAGTGTGGTTTTGCAAAGTGTGCCCTATCCGAGTGATCTATACCAGACCTGACACTG
This sequence comes from Centropristis striata, assembly GCF_030273125.1. Classification (NCBI taxonomy): domain Eukaryota; kingdom Metazoa; phylum Chordata; class Actinopteri; order Perciformes; family Serranidae; genus Centropristis; species Centropristis striata. The sequence goes on from NC_081523.1 coordinate 25,887,861, forward strand.
CTGTACTTATTTATGAAATCAGACAGCTGATAATGATGCATTAATATTAATGCCAACTGTAAATTTTCATATTGCTCCACAGAAACCAATCCAAGAACATTTGTCACTGTAAATCTATCTATATTTCACATTTTTAATGCAAATTAAAGTGGAAGTCCTCGGTAAGGTCAAGTATCTGGGAGGAATCTGTTTCTTTGGTTCAGTGAGCTACAGGTGAATTATCTAGGGAAGACGTGTGAAGAACAATTTTAAGGAAATGTTCACGAATAAGCTGCAATTTTTTTCTCATATTTTTCTCACATTCTGTTATAGACCTTTAACTGACGCTTCAGCAACATCAAGAGCATAACAATAAGCGTGTATCCCAAAATGTCTAAATATTCCTTTAAACATAAATAGTGATGAAATAAATCAAAACATTTACAACAGCTCCAAACTCAGCTTGCTCATCTTAATCAATATTTGTTTACAAGTCCCCACAATGATGGATGGAAAATTGCCCCGGCCGTCTCCTCAGCTCTGATTTATAACAACTTTATTAAATTACAATACAGCTCTCACTGTGTTCACATCCTCTCAATGATATAATAATAATAATGAAGCAAATCCACAGAAACAATCACCTGTAGTCCAGTACTATGGCACTATGCTACACTCCACATTGTGTCTGTGAATTACAATCTTTGTTGTTTCTCCCTTCGGGGCTGGAGGACATTCTGGGAAGTTTGGAAATATGCAACTGCCCCTTTAGGTGTGATGGTGGGGGATTGTGTGTTACAAGCTAATTAATACACCCATGAACTCTGATTCCAGGTAATATTACACATCATTATAATTAATCAGCTATGGTTTTCAGCAGTGGGTTCAGACAGTTAAAATGTAGATAAGGACATTTTCGTTTGTATGAATTTATTTTTCAACGACTATAACTCTTTCTATAAAGTAGGATCATGCTTAATTATTGATTAAATTAATTCAGTATATTTATTTTAATACATTATTTAGTGCACATAATACTTATTAATTATGTATTTATGAATGTTACACTCATGATAACTGTGAAAACTGCTGCAACTGCAGCTGAAAGCTCAGGAAGACATTTTGTAAGAGGACAGTAAGAATTTGTACCTGTGTAATCATATGTTTTATGGCTATCATTACTAACCTTGTATATATATATATATATATATATATATATATATATATATATACAGCTTCAGACACAGATAAACAAACAAATGTATTTGTATCTGCTTACGATTTTATTATATTGTGTCATCAGCCATCTGTCTAGTGTTTATACTGCTCATTAATGCTGCATAATGTATGTTCATGATCCCATGATGCTTGTGTGATTTTGTCAAATTGCGAGGATCCCACTGCTGTGGAAGGTAAATGTGTTGATAACATGGATGTTTAGAAAGAACTGGATAAGTGATTGATACAGGGCCCTGTTCATCCCTATGAAAGTTGCTTAGTGGTGCAAAACACACTTTGACTTCAGTGTATAAAATTACCAGAACCTTCTATGGATGTTCCGCACTGTGAGGCCCATAGAGCAAGCCCACCAGAGACTTCCACTGGCCAGTTTCGCGATCCGCTAACTTAACCCTCCTGTTATATTGGTTTCTCAGGAACAGCAATAATGTGCGTGGGTCAGTTTGATCCGGGGAATGTTTAATTATCCAAAAGTGTCTGAAACTAAAATATCCCAATAAACATTGTTTATATTTCATTAATAACTCCATTTCTAACCATTTTAATCACTATTTAGTGCAATGGTGTTCTTTACCTCTCACAGATCATGGCTCAATGAGGATTTTTTATCTAAATCAGTGACAGCTACATAAAAAATACTATCGTTTTACTTGACGTTGGTTTGTTTTTAAATTTTCTTTTACATTTTAATTTTCTTTTCTTTTAATGAAAAAATACTTTTAACTTTTTTTTTTTTAGATTTTTAAACTTTGAAATGGGTCAATTTGACCCGCAACATGACAGGAGGGTTAAATGTGGGCAAAATAATTTAATCGTACAGCTCTTTAGATGCTGAAAACAAAATGTATCCCCTAAATTTATAGATGTCTATGGAAAAAAAGTCATTTTGGATCCCATGGCATTGAGTGACAGATCCGGAGGTTATAATTCCACAGTTTGGCTGCTATGTTAAATTGGCTGATACCTCTTACTGCCAGCAAATGTGTGCACCCAGAAGCAACAGGGCTTATCATTTTTAAAACTTGCTCTTAAGTAATATATAAAAAGCTAAGGTGTGATAAGATGAAGAGTAGCTGTCACTCTTTGGGTAATGGGCTTTCCTACTTAAAATGAGGGTTAGCCATCAATACGTGACAGATCATACTTTTTGCTAATGTGCACTGATGTAAATATTTTAAATAAATACTGTAGGTAATAAATAAAGCAGTGGTCCAATCTAACTTGCTAAGCTCAGCACTAGATTGATAGCCAGGGTAATTTACAGCATTGAGCTACAGGAAAACACTTTCAAATAAATACACGGTGCATGGGGCAGCCACTGTCTGCTGCCGAGGACCTGGATGTGGTGGCAGCGTGTGGCGATGGAGAGATGGAGGCCAAAGCTGAAAGAGGTGAGGAAATCTAAGTCATATTTAGCCCTTTTCTCTTACTGATTAGTTAATTGTTTATGCTGAAATATCAATTCAGTGCAAGCTAAATTATCCAAAACAATTATTACAATAATTTCAAATGAACGCCGTTTTACCTCCATCCTCCATATCCACAGTGGCATACTGATCTGGCAGGAGAACCAAAAACACATGCTAACAGAGAGAGAGACAGGGAGATTTGGTCTTTCCATGACCAGTTTGGCTAATTTGTTGTGGTCCACAGCCAAAACTTAAATGTATAAAGCTTATAAAAGTGCAACGTTTGTCTGGGCAAACACTGAAACTCTATTCCATGCAAACGGATGAACTCCAAAAATTAAATCCAGGTTTTCACTGAATTCAGAACTGCCAAGAATCCTACCTTTCAGACACATTCATCTTCGTCTTTGTCTTGTCTCCCACCGTCTGTTTATTCTGGCATTCATCAGCGCCATTACTGCCATGCCCGTCAGATCCCTTCGAGGGAAATGAAAAAGCAGTCATTTTACGGTACGGGCTAAAGGTTAGTTCATGTAGAGGGAGTCTGGCACATCATTTCTAGTGTGCGTCTCTCCCGTGCTGGTATATTCTGTATTGCACTGTGCATACCAGAGCAAAAGTACAATGAAAGTTCATGAAATGCCTCTGAATTTGGTATGTGGGTTGTAGAAAAGGTTACTGGAAAAAGGGATAGAGAAAATACAGGAAACATTTGCAGATGCTTTGGGATCTGATTTTATAGGCTGTCAGGATTCATTAAGTGAAAATGACCAAAATAAACATATATTCTACCACAGAAAAAAGTCTGCAACTGCGCTCTGACACTTAAGAAGAGATTTACTCTTTGAAAAGTCTTTCCATGTGAGAAAGTCAAATTTTCCATCTCAAATGCCTCATTAGATTATATCCATCCCTGCGAGTAAATGAAGAGCAATTAGCTCTGTTAAATCCTCCAAAAGGCCACAGTGGCAATAAAAAGGAATGATTGTACAGGTGGCAAACATTGCCTCGTCTTTAGGAGGGGGATGCACTTTTGCTAATGTTGGTGATGTTGGTCCAGAGGTTACATGGGTAGCTTGTGGTGAATTTTTTTAATTTTTTTTTTTTTTTTTTAGCTTTTTTGTAGTTCCTCGGAGGTGATGAATGGCAATGGGTAGAGTGCCAGTAGCGATGTCTCTAGAAGTAGCTTATTCTGTGCTGCCAAGCATGATTTATGACAAGCAAGGGAGGGGGGAATCTCTGACTTCACCATTTGCCCTCCTGCACTTTTCCGTATCGTCCAAGAGGAGTTTGGGGGTGGCGGATTGACAGAGCAACTGCACACATCTGGTTAGGAGATATGTCTAGGCGCTTTTCAAGCCAACAGCCATTCGAAGGAAATAAGGTGGAAATGGGTAAATGGAAATATGATGTGGCAAAACCATCCACGACAAAGATTATTATTGCTGTTAAAAGATCCAACATTGTTGGGTTTTATTGTCTTACCTAACTCAGACCAAGGAAAAATGTGCTTGTGGGCTTTTTTAAGTAACTGTAAATTACAGAAAGGATACATCTTTTAGGCACATGTTTTCACACGCAGAAATCTTGGATGCTGACTGGTGTTTCAAATAACACTGCTGAGTGCAGGTTTTCTGCAGGGTGTGTCAATTGAAATATTGCTGCGACCTGACTGACTGGAAGATTTAGGTCTGTTTTTTTATTTCTTAGATGGAAATCACGTCAAAATGTGATGCATTTATGGTAGCTGGAGCTAATCTCAATCACCATTTTCCTTTTTATAAAAAACAACAAAAAAAACCCTGTAACATCACTTTAGGCCTTTTTGTAATATATAGTTTTTGTGCAAACGTGAATTAAATACACAAAATGTGGTTCAACGATATTTTTTCTCTCATTTTCCTTCTCTGAAGTTGTCTCCTTCTCTCCCATAACACTTTAGGACAAAAAGAGAGATTGGCAGTTCCCAATACTTTTAGAAAATATATTATTTTGGTACGACCACCTTATGAAGCCAATAAGCATGAAGGTCATAATTCATGTACGACAACTTCCTTACTAGTTATCAATAAGCAGTGATTAGGAGGTTAATGAGGGAAAACTCTCAGTTAATGGCCTAGTAGTTGTAGAATATGGTCACGTAGATTGAGTGCTAAATAATAACTGATAAAGAGCCAATATGTTGCTGATATTCACACTAATAGACAACTAGTTAATGGACAATATACCAATAGCACTGACTGGGGCCTTACTGCTGCATTATAAACACTCTTTGATATTTTTGATACATTTTGCTGATAATATATCTATAGCTTTTGTTTTTACATTGTGGTATTTTACTTTTTCCTAAAATCAATAAATAGGCTATACGATGTTGCTGTTTTGAGAAAAACCTAAACAAAACAAGAGAAACAATAAAAACTACTCCAGTAAACCACTATGATTTTCTTCCAAATGTGATTCTGATTTCAGAAAAAAATAGAAGCGAGAGAAGATGTGTACATTAGGTTAAAAGCTGTATTCAGACTCATAAACATATAGCAAATATTGTAACCTTTGATGCCAAAGAGCTCCTTATCTGCCCCATAAACTTTGCACTTAAACAGATTTGCAGCACTGAAGATACATGCTGTGTCCCTGTAACCTCAGGCCATTAGTCCATTCAAACAGCAGGTCAAAATTTACTTTGGTTTGTTTTTCCCTTCATCCATAAAGCTCAGGCATCAAAGTTCCAAACAATCCACTGTATTACACTGTACGGCAGCTTTGATAAATGTAATGCTAATGATGCAACTTGAGTCTCAAGTAATTCTGGTTGAGCATTTTATTGTTCAGACACGCTTTTAAGGACCTCTGTCTTCCTAAATAATATTCATATAAAATCAATGCGGTTAAAATGTTCAAGGAGGATTTTAGCACCATAAGGATGAATTAGACATTCAGAAACTCTATTAATTTCAGCCTTACGTGGCGTCATATTTAGATTTAATAGAAAGTTTTTAATGAAGCAGATTGGAAAAGGGATCCTTGCCTCCATTACCGGATGATGGATAACTGAGAAAGGTTAGCACCAACTCATTAACACTCTCTTAAATTACGAAAGTACTTGCCGCTTTTTTTCCTCTCTCCACCTTTCATTTTTTCCCTTAAATGAGATAAAATAATATTGAGAGGATGAGCGTTGAATCAAGTCCAACCATAATTAAATACACTGATGGGGTTAAAGTGTTCTCTGGCGCTGCGGCTGTTTGAAAATGTTGCTGTGAGTTAAGATCATATGAGGCACTTATGTTTCACTCCACATGGCTGTCTGTGGGAGTGTGATGGATACGTGCAGAGTACGGATCTGCTTTATGTGTTCAAGTAAAGAAATATGGCTTGAAAACAAATTGTAAACACTTGTATACTTGGAACCCTTTATTGCCCCCATCCATTGATTGATTTGCATTTCAACAGACAAAACATTTTTTTTTTCATGAGCAAATTGGATGTACTGCAATTTTATCATCATTTTTTTTTTCAGAATAAATAGGACTATATGAAGAGTTATTTGATTGAAATATTTTGCATTCATTTTTTAAGAGTGATAACATACAGGTGCATCTCAATAAATTAGAATATCATGGTAAAATCAATTTCTAGTAGTTCAAATCAAATAGCCCCAACCAAATATTGGGTGCATATAGATGGACATACTTTTCAGAGGCCAACATTTCCTCATCATTACTTTTTAAAATTTTTGTATTACTAATTTTTTTGAGACACTGAATTTTAGGTCTCCATTAAATGTAAGCCATAATCATTATAATTAGAAGAAATTAAATAAATTAAGACATGGAATGTTTCATTCTGTGTGTTATGGATCTATATAATGTGTTATTTCCACTTTTAGAATGTAATTACTGACATAAATTAACTTTTCTATGATATTCTGATTTATTGAGATGCACCTGTAAATACACATGTAGGATTTGTAGGAAAGTTACTAAATGCATTTTTTCAGACTAAAAGGAGTTAAATATGACATTTCATTACAGCACAGTAATCCAACTAATCAGTGATAATTGGATGGTTTTTGGTGAAACTGACAGAAACTCTGGGCTTAATTTGTGTACATATATATATAAACATGACTTACTTTTTAGCATACAAACATATATTCTGTTCTACAAATTTAGCTACGGATCAGTACTGAATAGTGAAAAAGTTTCACTGCGTGTCTTTCACACAGTCTTAGCTGACTCAGAGCTACCAGCAGACCTGCATAGACTCATTCACAACTAACAGGAGACCAAACAACCACGACATGATTCTGAGTTCTCCAGACTGTCCCTGCTCACTCTGAGTGTTACATCAGCAATAACACAACAGCTTTAGTGTTCAGGCAAACTGAGCACGGCACACAATGTGACCTCCATAACACCAACCACTGCACAGCGGGGAGTTAATGCCCACAGACAGTCACAGGTGAGCGTCACTGTGAGTCATAACTCTTCAGCAGAAGAACCAGCAGTCAGGACCAAGATCTGAGTAACGCTGAGACTATAAATACAACGTGATAATCAGTCACTCAAACTCACCATCTGAAAGTTGTCACTATGTTTCTGCAGTATCACAGCTACAGGAAGACCTGCGGCAGGTGAAAGAACGTCATGTGATCTGATCACATTTTATCATGTCATTTTATTTATAGTTAAATTATTAATAATTGTTACATTTTCCTCTTGATAAGGGTCACGTGAAGGCCTTCACAAAAACTGAAATATATCAAATGAAAATAAAATAAATAACACATATAACATATAATTTGCAGTTCAGTCTTTGTAAAATATTTTGTGATCGTAAAAAAAAGGGAAAATCTAGCCAACATGGCCTAGTATTTCCTTTACATTTCAATCTCTACACTTCCTTTGGCCAGGAGTCACCACACCCTCAGTTACCAGACACTCCTTCCCATCAGTAAGGGTTCCCTTCCAGTTTGCAGGCCTAACTATAAACCTTTTGAGGCATTTTGACCAATAATAAACTGGTTCCCAGTCGGAAGCAAAAACTAGCAGGGTTTTAGAGTCTATCACGTAACAGTCTTCTAGACTTTCTTATTGTGAGTAGCTGGTCCATGGTTGCTTTTTTGGATAAAAACAAAATATCTGTAATAACAGATTTAAACCTGCAGGTAAGCAGTGTGATCTTGCTACTACTGTTGACTTTTGTTGTGCAACACCCTCCACCAATGACACATCCTTGATTACAATTGTTCTGCTCAAAATGGATGGAACTGGTTTGCTTGATAGCACCAAGGTCTCAAAAATCCTCAATATCAACCTGAGATTACCTGTTTAGTGACTGTGTTTTTAATGAGGAAAAAGAAAATCATAATGATACAGTTGCATAATAACTCCAATTACTTTACAGTGAAATAGCATTAAAACTTTGTGTTCCATGGTAGTGTTCAGATTTTGTAAAAGTGTTCTGCCAAATGACTGAGAATACTATTATAGAGATATTAAAGACACAGTGCTTTGAGTCAGCAAATAGAGTCATCTGCTCCAAATTAATATAACATCCTGAAAAAAGGATGAATGTTTGAGTGTTGTGAATATGTACATTGCACACATTGTAACCTGTCAGATTTACTCTCACGGCAGGCTACAGTAGATACAGAAACTGGAGACAGGGGTAACAGAGCATCTGATAAAAATAGAGGTCATAAGGTATTCTTCATTTCGCTGAGTGCTACAGAATTGGAACCACTTGGGATGTTGGTATATAGGACACCCGCTGCTAAAACACCGGCATGCAGCACCATGATTACGACTTGATCCTTCCTGCACTGAAAGCTCATGCTGGCGGAAATCAAGTACCCCGAGGCTTACAGCTCGCAGCCCAAGGCCTAAAAGGTAATAGCATGAAATATAGATACGGAGGTGACAGATGTTTACAGTGCGTCGCGAAATGGCATTGAGACACAACACAGTGGCTCCCTCCATTGGAGAGGAACCTGATGAGTGGTATATAGTAAAGAGATGGAGTGATATAGGAGGCGCTCCGGCAGTGTTTGCAGGCAGATCATTAGGGCCCCTCTTTAACTCAACCCCCAGTGACAATCTATTGCTCTCCTCCCCTGTCAGCGAATCATTATGGTCTGATCATTAGTGACATTGCCACATGCCCATCACTCAGGCTGGTGCCATATTGGCAGATGAACAGCCTCTGCCCCAGGCCCACTAATCTAGAGACTTCAGACAGGGAGGATGAAGGAATGTTCGCCGAGCATCAAAAAGACCAGACTAGCTCACATCAAATGTGGTCTTCTCAGCATCAGTGTTCAGAGAGGGGAGCAGTGAATAGTTACAGTTCAAATCAAGGGCATGCAATCATTGTCTTGATTTCATGTTTGTTTTTTTGTTTTAATTATTTTTCTCTTTAATGATCTGTCAGTAGAAATCACATAATTTCTACTATATACTCAGGTCAGCTCGTCCTGTTTATCACAACAGCAGATGAGGGATAAGACTCGCAAACATTGTCAAATATGTCAAATCTTTACAAATGATCCATAAGACTAGGGAATTTTTCTATGTGAAGGGATGGTGCAGCCTAATGTAAGTATTTAATTATATTTCACTCAGTGTAAACATAATGTAGCTTCAGCAAGGAGTTGATACGTATATATATATATATATATATATATATATATATATGATGCTGTCAGATGTTGTAGAATAAGATGATTTTTGGTTGGTTTTGTGGGTGTCAAGATATACCAGTATTAATGATAGCGTTGATATGTAAAAAATGAAATATCAATACCATGTCAATAATACACATATGATATAATCCAGCACCTCTTAATTAATTTCTATTCTTTCTATCCTCACTTATTCCAATTTGGATGTTACCACATGATTGAATTGGTGTTGTTATCAGCTGTTGTCATTCCATAAGTATGGGCGAATAGGGACCTGCTTCACCTTCTAGCAGGTCCAGTAGGTTGTTATCAACCCACGCTATACAACGCAGGTAAATATAGGGTGGTTTATGCGGCATTTTTGCCAACAAAATATATATTCTTTCTCCTTTTTGACATGTATTTGCCAAAAAATAGACACAATGCACAATAAACATAGTTAAAGATGAATTTGACTGGTAGCATTGTAATTTTTTATTTCTCTAGATATAATCATAATATCATTCTGATATTGCTATCTCTTCGACACATCAATCATGATATCATGACAGTCTAAGTTGGCTATAATTGTGGGTGCAACACGCAGCTGATGATGCAACAGCTTTTGTTTCCTTGTGGAACCTCAAAACTTTGTCTTGCTTTGTGTAATGAGCAGTTTTTGCAGTTCAGTTTTGCATCCCTAGTTTAAATCATTCTTTAGAACTGTTCTATTTATCACTAAGGTTTGCATCATTTCCCATTTGCATCTCTTATTTTGTGTCAAACTTTTGTTCATAACAGTTTTTAGTACGTATCCTTTGGCTAATCATTCAATTTTAACGCCCACATGGTAGTAGTGAGTAATGGAAGTTAGCAGTTTGATTTGTTTGATTGTCACATAAATTCACACACACATGGCTGGTGGAATTAATATTCAGCCAAGAGAGATCAAGTTGTGAAGTCGGATTACAAGCCCTCAGTGTAGTTTCTGACTGAGAAACTGACCAGTGTTCTTATACTATAACCCATAACCCCTCAAAGGCCTCAGGCAACCCATCAATATGTTTATTATGCTACTCCTGTTGCAATAAATATCATAAAAATGAAAAAAGAAAAATGTTTCACTTATTTATACTACCATTGTTTTAAAAAAGCATTGCATGTAAATACCATCAACATTGCATACTATTTACTCTGTGCTACACACTTTTTTTCAGTTGCTTCTTTCTCTCATCATTTCATATTCATAATCAAAAAAACAAACCATGCATCCCACTTCAACATGTACACTAATACCAGCACAACAAAGTCATTAGTTTTGAACATAATATTGGTGCTATGATTGATTTCATGTAGAGGAGATGCTCCCAGCTCTGCGCTGTATGTTTGAGGTGATGATGCAATGAGAACAGAAATGCATGGCCTCTGCTCTGTGACCTGTAAATAATTGATAAATCAATTTTCTTGACTGGAACACCAAATAATGAAGCAATGCAATTCTTATCAATTACATTTTCGTCTTAATTGTTGACTTCACTTAGCACAAAGCAGCACAGCGAAACTCCATGCCATTTTTCAATTAAAAGGTCCAGATGTTTTTGGAGGCTTCAGTAGACACAGGCAGTTGTGAGAAATGCTTTATCTGCATTGTAATAATCACTAGAACATCAGCTCCAGGCTGCATTTACATACTCATGTTTTATTCCAGCCTTCTTTCTAATGCACCGCTTAATTATACCGAGCGCAGACAATGTCAGACCCCCATAGCCCCAAATTTATTATTGCACTGTGTGAAGCAGCAACCATCAAACCTAGTGCCCCTCATCACAACATACTACACTCATCACCGCTCTCACACTGGGAAACACATACATAGCTTTCAGCATATCAACAGCTTTGATTTTCTGATCACACTTTATTCCCATTATCCCTCCCTTAGATAGGAAAAATTCCCAATCAGTTATTTTATATTGGAAAAATATGGGCAGTGTCAAAAAAATAACATCTGAAAAGTTTTTGTACATTTTTCAGATTAGGATAATTAATCTTCCAAAATCACCCTATTTATTCATCTTTGGCATTCAGTATTGACCCAAACATTGTGTTTCATGATGCACAGTGCAACAGCAAGCTCTCCGTCTAATGGCTAACTGCATGCTCATTAATGTCTATAGGCTGTCTAAATAAATACTTTGCATTGTTAACTGCACATATTTTTCATGAGAAAACATTACATTGTTATGAGAACCATGATATGAATTGGATTCAAGATGAATAATCATGAGATGTAATTACTTTCAAAGGCAAAACAGCAGTCTGTCATTGGGAATGTCTGCCTGAAAACTGTTGTCTTACTGGTCTCAATCATTTCAGTTGTAGCCTTCATTCATAAAGCTGTCGTGTGCAGTGGGAGGGGGAAGGATCAGATCCTTTGTAGTAGCAATTCCACGCTGTAAAAACAGTTACTATAAGTTATGTTCCTGCATTGAAAATGTTGAGTGAAAGTAGGAATTTTATAATAAAATGTATTTATAATGCAGAAAAATGGCTGCTGTATTTGTTGAATTATTTTATATTATTGTATTATTATTGCTGGTGCATTAATAAGTAAGTAGAATTTTAAAGTTGTTTAAGTTGGAGCAAAACTCTTCTCCAGAGTTAGGTAGTGACAGATTACATGAAATCAGGAAAATGTAATCAGATTACAAAAATAGGTAACTATTATCAGCCCAGATTGCATTTGAAAAAGTGTAATTTTACACTTGGTAAGACTGTATTATATCACACTTTTTATATTTGAAGTATTTTTTAAAGATATATACACATATACACAGTCGCCCATAAAGTTGGAATATATATATATATATATATATATATATATATAGATATACCTCTTTCCATGACATTGTTGTGACAATATGATTCATTCTTGACGGATAAAGAATATCTTCTCAAAACCTTATTAATAAATCTCTTCCAAACATATCGCAATGAAAATGAAACCACCATAAACAGAGGATTGTGTCTGAAAACTAAATAATTCCAACCTTATGAGCGACCGTGTATTAATATATGTACTAAGAACACCAGGGGATTGTGATTTTACCTGGATTCCTCTTCAGGGACACAAATCAAGTATAGAGATAAAACTAAACCTCTCATCCAACTATAAGTACAGACACTGCATTTCATATAAAAGGCAGATCCGTGGTTTGGTTCTCATATCTTTGGATAAAACAGACATACTAAGTGCACAGTACATAAAAAAACACTTCTTATAGCAATACGAGCCGACATCTCCAGTTTGGTAAGGTCACATGTTCCGTTACAGTGAGCAGAGAGTGGATCCCCCACCCCTGCACCTCCAGCCCCCCTCCCCTCCGCGGTACATCCAACAACTCAGCCCTTCTGCACACCAATCCTTCTGAGGACAGCCAAGCATGGAAGAAATATTCTTATTTAGATGAGGGCTCCGCGAGGGGCATAGTATGGCATAACAGAAGCAGAATACAATGTACTGTGGCATGCATTGAGAGTGACTCCAATACGGCCCCCTTTACAGAAGGCAATCAAATCTGGCAGTCATGTGTAAAGATACTTATCTGCCTGGAGAGGATTTCAACACCATATTTCTGGGAGAAATGGAAATCAATGCTGACAGCAGCTTGTCAGTGTTATATATTCAGAACATCTGATCTCAATAGAGAAACTTCCTCGAGAAAAGGGGAATAATGAAGAGATATTTGGTAGTGAAAGGTCAATCCTACATTGTGAATAAAGTTAAAACACACAGAGCAGGAAAGATTTGCCCATGCTGTAAGTGTTCAGTATCCTGATCAGAGTAGATATTTTATTAAACACACTGATCTTGCAACATGGTTTTTACATACTTTATACTCTATTGCTTTACTCTAGTGCTTCTTGCTTTTATTTGAATTTTAGCATATTACATTGCTTCACAAATAAGAGCTAACATATTTCCGAATCAATAAACAAACACCTTTCTTCTGTTTTTTTCTGATATGTTGCTGTACAGAACTCCCTTGACATATCTATAAATTTAGTGTCAAAACGAACCACAGGAGGACTCGTGAAATATGACAATGCTTCAGTAAAGAGAGACTTTGGCATGGACAAAGGCACTTTATGAGCTGGTATTCCTGCAAATGTGGAATTATCGCCCAACCAGCAGAACGACTTCACAATTCCTGCAAGCGGCGTTAATCAGATTTTCCCACCGGAGCTGTAGTTCATTGTCATTGCTAATGGAGCCTCCTCTGCAGGTTGTTGCTCTTCACTAAATTAGTGTGAAGTCTTATCCCAAAAACATTGACTAATACTGCACTTAATCTTAGAAACTCTCAACTCCCGTGAAAAATCTCATCTGGAATGACACTGATGCATCGGAGCGTCGCCCCACATTGCATTCATCATGTTCCTGACAAAATTAATCTTGATAGACTGAAACCAAATTACACCTGAGTTCACACCCATTGCTCACCACAACCGCTGAATAAATATTTATTGATGATATGTGTAATTTCTTCTGCATGTGGTGAAGTAGTTTGAGGATATAAAGATGAAATAAGAAACTTTTCAAGAAAAAAAAAAAAGACAGAATATTTTGGCCGGTTGATAAAGAAGACGCTCCGCAGGCAAAATGCAGGAAAGAGCCCAGGGCATTTCCTCAAGGTGGAACACTTGAAAGACTTTACTGAAGGCAAGTTAAAACAATTAAAAACTCAAACAGCACACTGTGCCTTGACCATACTGGATGTTGGAGTTATGAATTATTTCAATATGAACGGGCCTTTTAGTCTTTTATCTCTTACTTTAAGTTTGGATGATGCACTGAGGTAATAGGAAAAACTTCATGAGAGAAGATTACACTGTTTTGAGAATCATCATAAGATCTAATACTTTCAAAGACTAAAAAGCAGTCTTTTCTTTCAATCTTTTTTGTCTGAATCATTTCAGTTGAAGCCTTCATTCAAAAAGCTGACATGTGCAGTAAAAAGAGAAACGCTGTACAAAATTTCCTGTAAAATTACAGTTATTTTATGGTGCCACTACCGTTATTTACTTCAGCAGTATACCATTCAATTTATTAGTATTCTACAGCTGAATCTAAGGTTTATAGTGTTAAATGTGTAGCAAACCTGCTAGCAATATATATATCTATATATACTGTATTTTTACATTGTTGCTACATGAATGCTTCTTATGGTAAAATAAAAAAAATGCATAATGACGTTAAATCTTAGGGTAGCATACTGTGACGGTTCAGTGTTGTTTTTTCTTGCAAAAAGCATCAAATTGTACGGTATTGTACAATGCTTTAAAAAAAGGTCCCTGTATTTCATAAAATATTTTATATTGAATTATTGGACTATTATGTTGTAATGTAGTTGTTCAAGATGGAATCAAGATTTTGTACTATTTTATAAACTGTTGGGTAATTTATCATATATCATCCAGTTGGAAGCAGAAAACTAAAGAAAAATTAAAATGTGTGCTTCTTTCAAATTGTGCTTGTACTGACATCTCATAGATTAACTCAATGGCAGAAGCAAGGATTACAGTTTGTCACTGCATAGAGTCATTAACTAACATTTACTAACATTAATCATGTAGCACTGGGTATGATTACATTGCACATATGGCAATATTTTGAGAATGTTTTCAATAAAGCTCTTCTACAAACAGCACTGTTTTATTTGCAGGCTACTCTATATTTATATTATTTTAACAGATTATGAAACCACCAGCGTTCCTCTTTAAGGAGCTCCGTAAACAAATTGTGCAAATTGTGTCTCTCTCCTCTCTGTGGCTGAAAAACAGCCATCTTTAGCCCTGCCAACCCAAAACAGACATGCACAGCTCACGTTATTTATCTTCCAAATGAACTCATTTTTCACGACTAATTAAAACATGTTGAGATGAGGAGGAACATGGACGAAGGGAAGCATTTGTTTGAGAACTGCACAGTCACTCATTTCGACACGTATGTTTGGTTTAAAGAAAGCAAAGTGATGTACGAACACAGAGCAAGTTGTTGTCACTAATAGCGAGAGGGAGTCGTTTGTATTGTAGCGCTGATGCTGACACGCCAAACGGATTGACAGGCCTTAAAAATATTGGGAGGTTTGCCAACCTTTTTTCAGGCTCCATGTTTCAAAATAGATCATCCCGTCACTTCTTTAATGTACCTTAATCTATTAGGTAACACCGCAAACCAACAAGAATATTTTTTAGATGATGGGTTTTATGGCTTTGTGTTGTTGATTAATTGAACAAAAAGATGGCATTTCACAAATCATCCCTTTAATTAGTCTGCGAGCGTCAGAGTGACGTTGCTGCCTCTGTCTGAAAACACGGAGACGGGGCTGGAGGTACCAGCCAGAGCTCCAGCAGGGGCCGGGGGCCGTTAGGGGGCTTTGGAGGAGGAGGGGGAGCTTTGGGGAGTGGGGGTGGTGGGGGCCTACGCAGCCCCCGGCAGCCTGTGCTGCACACCCAGGTGCTGTTGTCAGCTGGAGTCCTGCTCCAGCTGCTCGCCAAAGATTGATTTAATTATTTCCATTCCCTCTGTCCCTGTATTTCTTTAATTCTTTGTCTTCTCCACCTTGTTGCCTTTTGGCTTCTCTCTCCGTCATGACTCCACCATGATATGAAAACCTTAAAGCTCTATTGTGAGCAAAACAATGCATGATATATATTCAAATGTAGGCATTTGGTTTCAGCGTCCCTCCCTCTGTTCTTCACGTTTCAAAGCGGCACACAGAACACCTCAAATTGAAAAACACTTGATAAGTCACATTTTCTAAGCCAAAATTTGACTCTCGTATCACTTAATCTACTTCCTTTCATTCGGTTCATTTTCACACATAATGAGACAGATTCATTTTATAATTACGGATGTACTGTATTGTTACAGTCCATAAGTGCTGAAGGAGATTTCGGCTCCGCTCGCTGACTTTGAGGTCGTAGGACTCGTGTTATCAATTCTCAATGATTTAAATTACTAAAGTTCTTTTTCTCTTATCTGATCTTTTAAAGGGCAATGAAAAGGCCCATCTTTTCACTGAAACCCGTCCTCAATCACTGTTAATGTTAACTCCATGTACACATAAGAGGGCTGATAAAGAATCATTAGTCTCGTTAATGGAATCACAGGTCCAATCCCTCTATCCTTTTCTATTGAAAAGCGCTCTTCATTTCAAAGTTGTTCTGCTTTATTAAAGCTCATTACCATTTCTCTTTTAATAAGCACTCTTTAAAGTCATTACCTGCAGTGGAGTTAAAGGCTCAGCTATTAAAAGGTTACTTTAATGTGAATAATGGCCTCCCGATATACTCAAGTTAATTACTATTGGATACTGGATCTAGTTTAATCTAATGCTTAAACCTTAATGAAAGATATGTCACAGCACAATGAAATGGCAAAAAATTGTTCCTGATCAACAGAACTATTTGTGCTATCTGGCTGCACACAGGCAACATTCCTCCATCTTCAGCTGCAAAGCAGCCCTCCAATACATTGAATAGCAGTGTGCACTATTTTCTCAGAATATCAATAGACACATGGTTTGCATGGTTAATTGCAATTGATGTCAATCTTATTAACATTGTTTTCATCCATCACTTTATCTAACTACTTCATTTATTCCTCAGGCAAAGATGTTATCTTTTATTTCACATTTTAAAAGAAAACAAATGTGGAAATGTTGTGTTCAAAGGCACAATGTGAGTAATTTTCTGTTTTTGAGCCATTTAAAATGTTGTTGTTGTTTTTTTTGGAGATGGACTGACAAAAATAATAATAATAGGACAGTATCATATTACAAATTTGCAACAGAAAATGCAGTTTTTGGAGAAACATAATGCTTCCCAAGCAACATTTAATGTAACATAAGGAATGTATCTATCAAGCTGCAACACATAAATACTTTCTGTCTCTGCCGGATGTGTAAATCAGCAGTTTACTAACAAATCCACCATATGAACTATGGCCAGTGAGTTATTGTGGTTTTAAGGTCAAGAAAACATTGTGGTCTTGGTTAAATATTTTAATCGTGAACAGTGAGTTAAAGCTCAAGACTAGACACATCGCTTCTTAACTACACGACCCATTTCATGTCATGTCATGATGGGACATCCGAACTAAAAAATTAAAGTACAAGTCCAATGAATTTTTTCCTAATATGATTTCTGTGATTTTAAGTAGTTCCTGCTCTTATTGGGTCAGACAGGTGTGGAAATTGATACAGTGGCTCACTAATGCACCATAGACTGTATAAACAAGGCACATACTTTGGCTCCAAATGATGTCGGCAGTGCAAGATGGCAGCTTAGATATCCAGGATATTTTGCCTTCACTTTCGACAGTAGGAAGAAGTGGAGATGTGTGGTCCATTGTTTATGGTATCCCCACCATCCACCACCTCACCATGACCTCTATACAAGAACATATTGGCCCTCATTTATCAAACGAGCATAGAAACCAGCGCAGATCTGAGCGTATATTTTGTCTTACAACAGGGTTCACGTGGGATTTATCAAACGATCGTATCTCTCCAATCACAGCGTAAAAATGATTGGCTGTTGATAAATGTGGCGGTTTGAAACGAGCGTCATTTAAATACCTCGCCCTAATATGTACCCAATTCAGATGGCTCGCCTCCAGAGTTTACGACACTGATGGACGCAATACGGCCAAAAAGAGGATTTTTTTCCCCCCTAAAGTCAACTTTATTAGCAAAGTGCATCGTTACAAATAACAATAGGGGCAATATAGACATATTACAGAAATACACAGCGACAGAGGTTTATGAAATAAAAGTACTTATAGTTATAAACTCAAACAAGTTCAGTGAATATTTTACATTTGGAGCACGGACTTAAAAGTTTCACAGCTTTTTGGTTGAAGGAGGTAAACAATGTTTTAAAGTGAGTTTTAATTCCAAAAGAAGAGGAATTTCTCAGTCAGAAAGTGAAATGCTGACGTCCAACAGCTGCAACACAACAAACTGGTTTTGTTTGGCAGCATAAAAAGTGAAAAAGAAGGAAATCAGTGGGGCAGTCAGCAGAGTAGCGGACTATTAAACTCCCGGCGAGGTTTGAGTAATTCATTTATACATTGTGATATATAAAGCCTAATAATCTATATAATATCCAAATATTGCTATTATTATGATGGAGATATATTATTCACCTCTTTACATTTTCTAAGAATGATGTCTTAGTTAGAGGAGCGTGTGGCAGCGCTGATTGGAAATGTATTCTGTTTAAAGAATTTCACGATCGCAGGGTGTATTTATTTTGGATTATGTTTTAATGATAAATTATGTAGTCTAAACATGTTTTGCTTTGTCACCATTAAAAATCAAAACACCACAGAGTTTTATAAGCTCCAGGCATCGATACAATCTAAGTCTAAGAGTCTCAGATCAATTCTCCGACTCAGACGTGTGGACTTCACGCTGACTCAAATTTGCGTACACGAGCTGAGAGCAGACGTGAGATCTGATCGTACCCTTCGCTCACGTCCAAATTGATAAATGCCGAGGCTTGCGTAGAAAGGATCTTACGCCCACTTTACGCTCACTTTCTGATGTACGCTGGTTTGATAAATGAGGGCCATTGTGTTCACTGGGGAAAAAAACCCAGCTCAATTGATTCCCTTAAAAAACATTATATTTAATTTCTAAGGGGCAACTTGCAAGTTGCAAGACAACAAATCAGTGCATAATGAAAGTCCCATTGAGCACACCAAATATGTGTGCATATTTGCAAGAAAAACAGTCAAAACCCAGAGGCTGCACTTCAAATTATTCCCCGCTCAGAATTCACTATAATCCGAGCCCTGTAATATAACACCTTTGAACTCTGTGTTATCTTCCTCTTTGAGGGCACACGGTCAGATGATGAAAGCTGACCTCCCCGTTTCAAACAGTTTTAATTCACAAGTGAACAGCCTAATTGCGGTGATCTGCACAGAAGGCCAGAGGTAAAGGCTCCTGAGAAGCATTAACCTTGAGATCTTATAGCGGAGTACACTTTCCGGAGAAAACAGCGCAGCAACTTGGTGATAAAATTGAGATAAAATGTGAAACAAATTTAACCAAACACATTACGTCAGGTGCTGCTGATGTAAATCCAGAACACATCTAACAGTACTAACAGTACACACCTTTCTTGTCGCACACTCACACTTTCCGGCTTACATACATAATTCGATAAATTCAAGATGCTCTCACTGACACGCTGAAAACCTCTCAAATCAGCAATTTTCCCTAATTCGCATATCCTCGGAAGAAAAATAATTATAGCCACGATGATATCACCAGTTAACAAATTACATGTAGTCCTAATTGCAAAAGAGCAGATTCCCTTAATGTTTAAGACAGAGAAAAGAACGCATCACTCTGTTGCTTCATTTTTATTTTTCCTGAAGTGAAATATGTGTCGTATTCCTGCTCAGAATTAATGTGCACCAAATGCACCACATTAGCATTTTCCAGTGATACGTTTCCCTCTCTCTTAAGGTCATGTGGCTTTAACTGGAGGCTTAAGTAAGACTCATGTGCATGGGTATGACCCATTTCATAAATCCCATCGCCTCCTCAGTGAGATAGTGGATACTAAATGTCACAAACCAGTGGGTCATCTAATCCCTTTTCCTCAACAAACTGCATTAAAACAATGATAAGGAATAAACAGCGGTTGTGCTGGGGGGCTTCACCGTGCTAAAATACTCTGATGACAACAAGCATTTTTCATCATGTCAACAACAAACGGCGCATTCATGAATAGGTTTGTTGAGATGTGGTGGACAGATGTTGTTATAGTCATCGGTCTCCATGCTTGACAGATTATTTGCAGAACTTCAATGTATCTTTGAAGCCCAGGGGTCGCCCACTGCCAGCCAAACAGAAATGGCACTGTCAAAGAAAGGATGGACAAGCGACTTCCAGCAAGGAAACTGCATGATGAAAAGACACAACATTGTTTCTTGATCAAGAGCATGAGGCTTCTATTGAGCATTGGCTTTTAAGATCAAATATTTCAACAGAAAATTGGCTGTAGCCTGCGCTTCATAAATATTGTGCTGTATGTTTCACATGAATGCCTCGCTAACAAGACGAACGGGACACAGACAGACATATTCACCTGGAGATGTTTGAAGAAAGCTGACAATAAAAAGTGCAATCTTGTGTGACTTCATAGAAGCTAAAAATAAAGAAATGTGCTTTTAGCATTTATTAAAATGCTCCTGATTACACGAACAGGGCTGACTGCTGAGATGCACCTGATCTCTCTTGCTTTCTTTTTGTTTTCATTCCTCTCATCTTTGAGCTCTCCATCCAGGACACTTAAGAGAAAAACTAGACAGCTATTGGTGAGCACGGTCACATTCACACCACGGCTTGTCAGCACTCCAACATTAATGAACTCGCCGTTGAGTTGTTAGGTACAATGGGATTATTTTCTATCGGCTGTGTTTTCATGAGAAATAAAGGATGACAAATGTTTGGGAAGGAGAAAAACAACTGTCTTCACTACTGGCTGACATATGTGTCAGCATGTCAAAGTGAAGCATTAAGAAGTAAACTGTCTTATTACTGCAAAAGGAAATTTAAAGCTTATTAGAGGAGTTTGTACTTAAGAATCTGGAGCATGTAGAAAAAAGAAAAGGCTGTTTATTTTAGCCTTGCTCACAGTCATTGGATTGTGTTTTTTATGCTGCAGAAATGTGTGCAAATTCTGTTAAATTTAAAGAACTAGTTCAACTTTTCACCTTCTTGCCAAGAGTTAAATGTGAAGAAGAAAAACCAATGATTAATTTTTGTATGTTAAAAGTGAAGCTCCAATTACCAGCCAATTAGGTTAGATTAGCACAATGGCTGTAAAAGAGGAAAAGCTTGCACTACTCTGCCCAAATGTAAAATTTGCCCACTAGATTTATGTTATGTCTTGTTTGTTTTATCAGTACAAAAACCAAGGTGAAAAGGACAGGCTTTACCCAGTTTTCGGTCTTTGTGGTGACCTACTGTAAGCAAATTTGTATGAACAGATTCTGCATATAAAACCTTATTTAGGTATCTGAAGCTTTTTGGTTTACGTTTGTATTTCAAGTAGCATTGAGCTAGTAATATCAATCCTCTCATCTAACCCTTGGCTAGGACCTCCTTCTTCACTTTCAAATTAGAAAAACTGTCAATACTGTCAAGTCTCGGTTCTTAAAAATTAAAAACAGCTGAAGTCTGACCTTGATATTCTACCAATGGGCTATATCAGAATTGCATGGCATTATATCTTCTGCAGATAGTCAACACTGCATTCTCCAATCTTATTTGAGGACACAGACTACTTTTCCTTGATTAGTTGCAACACATCTGATGATTTGGTGTTCCCCAAGGCTCTATTTTTGGGCCTCTTCTGTTCAATATTTACATGCTCCCACTAACATAGTGTATGGAAAACAACAAAAAGAACAAAACTTTTTCAGTTTATCATGAAATATATTGCCTTTGTACAGTTTTCAACTGAATCTATGTCACAAAGGATAAGAAAATCATTGCATTCTGTTTATTTACCTTTCAGATAATGTCGGAACTTTTTGAAATCTGGGTTGTAATTACAACATAAGAATACATCAGAAATTAGAGGTTTTTAGCTCATCATCAGTGGACTCAAGTCCTCACTAAAACCAGGGGAACGGATCACAACATGCCTTTTTGTCGAAAGTTGTGATGTAAATAATCTTGCCTTACCTAACTCTCAAGCAAATATTCAAGGTCTCAAACTTGAACTTTGTCACTGGTGGAAACATTATCTGTTTTGCATGCAAAAGATGTATTGTGCCTCCTTTCTACTGTTGTTTCATTACAGTTTTATCCAGAATGTGATGTTTGTTTGTACCTGACCCCACTATTCTTTCATGCACCGAAGATTTTCAATACAATGACAGTTTTAGATAAGACCAGCTCTTTCTGAACAATGCACAATATACTGCTCATACTACACTCTTTCCCTCAATTGAGAAAAAAGATAGCATTACTGCACCTCCATAAGAGCCTCATAAAAATAATGAAACTCTGACGCCAGCCGCTCTCCCTGCTTCCAGCAACACTACATTTGAACTGTATGTCGACAAAGCAACAAAGTCATCACTATCTACAGCAAGCGCTTGCATTTTGCTGATGAATGGAGAGCCCTGCCAGATTACTTGATTTGATAAGCAGTACAACCCATCGGTAACATAATACATCACAAATTGTTTTGTCAACAATTTATGATACCATTTATCAAATGACCATCGCAGTGGGCTGAGTTATGGTGTCATAGCTGGCATAATGTCAATACTCAAGCTGAGTTGAGGGCAGTCTGGCCACAGTGATTTAGACACGCTACACTCTGACCTCTTCAGAGATTTTCTCTTCATTACCAGACAAATTGATGTTGAAGGGAGAAAAAAAAGTTGTAAAATTTAATGTTTAAATCTTTACAATTAAATATATGAAGGAGATAAAGTAAGTGAGATAGAGTCTGTGTTGTGCAGGCCTGCTGCAGTTGATGACGACTTCAAATTCAAAATATGGGCACACATCTTAAATTTGAACAAAAAAGAAATTAGCATAAAAAGATTTAATTGAACACTACTCGATGTTAATGATTTGAATAAAAAAAAAAAAAAAAAATTCTCAGAGGGCATCCCTTTCCCTCCAGCTTTTTGTCACATAAAAAAGTCTTAGAAATCTGCCAAAAGAATGTGAATTCTGCAACAAAAGCAATCAAGGTCAGATTTTATTCCACACCAGAGAATCAATTTGTGCTGCAGCCTGGCTGACAATTAAAATGTAAGGCTTTAAAATGCCTCCTCAAGTCAATCCATGTCTCTGGTATTGACCACAATATATGGCCCGTGTCCAAGCCGCCACCACTGGCTGGCCAATCTTAAAGGTTACTGCAACCACTACATGTACCCACATTAGCAGGACACTCACCTCTCTGGGTTTATGGCCTGTGTAATAATTTTAAGCAAAGAGAGAAGTGCATTCAGTGGAGACAGTAACAGCGAGAGAGTCGAGGGAGGACAAGTATAGTATGATTGATCGTGGTGAGCAGTGTAGCTGTGTACCTCTCACCTTCCCCCCCTGATTACTGCCTGCTCCTGATCTCTCACATCTGTCTTGACTTCCTAAAGAAACAGATTCCTTAGATATGATACTTTTCACTCTTGGGATTAAAACTTTGTCAAAAGGTCGATGTTTTTAGGGAACATATACACATGGTTGAAGCGTACAGTGAAGTTACAGTAGGTTTAGTGTATTGATTAAGGGCATTTAGATGTTAGTGGTTTAGGGAAAGGAGGCTTCTGCTTTTGGATGTTTATCATATTTTTCTAGACGGTGCAAACCAACAAACGTCACCGCCTGAATTCACTTCTGTACCACGATCATGTTGGAAATGCTCGCTAATTGTGCATTTAACATTCTTAAGAGTTTATTAGTTTACCTCCCACACTAACACTTGAAATGATTTAATAACCACAGGGGGAGTTAACTACACTCATTAGCAGATGCAATATTTCCTACATAGTTATCTACCTTTCAAGCACACTACTGTTTGTGCAATCTATGGTGGGATGTTGCAGTGTTCATGTACTAAGTACTGTACTTGAATACAATAAAAGGATACTTTATTTTTCTGGGGGTTGGGGTTATACATCTGTCATCTGTTTTTACCTTATGTCACAGCCATAGTTACTCGTTAATTTGAATAATAATACATATTTTCCATATAAAACATATGATCAGGTCCAACAAGTCCTCCAATCCATTCAATAGGTTGTTTATTCCCTCTAATACGACCCACAGGAGAGTTTCCTAAATTGAAATGCTCCTACTGGTGGCTTTCAGTTAAGTTAAGTTAGCTATATTAACCCACATATATATGTTACATAAGTTAAATATGTTACGTTAGTTAAGTATGTTATGTAAGTTAACTTACATATATAACTGAAATTAGAGCCAAACTAATAAATCTGTCCCATCATAGATACATTGGTATCGGAGTAAATATTGTCCAATACGCACTTTCCCCCCCAAAAAAATCTAGTATCTGTCATGCTCTACTTAAAAATGAACCCATCTGTCCACCCCAACCTCCTCCCTAGACGGACTTTATTGTTCTTTATACTTTGTCACCTGACTTCCGCCTTTGTGCTCATCATAATTAGTACAGCCACTAGAGGTCACTGCCTAACAAAAAATGTAAATGAATATGGGTCGTAATAAGCTGCTTGTACAAACAGATTATGTGGCTGTTTTTTGGGGAGGAGAGTCTCCATAAAACATGACACCTTGTTGAAGATTTAACTACTCAACAGTAAATTAAAATCAGCTCCTTCTGGACCCGCTAGCACAGTAAAATGCTGATTCCATGCTCATGCATCAGTAATATTTTTCCATAATGATTACTTTTACTTTTGGTATCTAAAGTTTATTTTGCTCATTTACTCCTGATTGTATAACTTTGCAATCCTGTGCAGTTATTGAAAAGTCTGCGCAGTGTATATAATGTATATAGCTATTTAATTGTATTTATTTTGCTTTACTAAATTTGTATATTTGTCATGCTTCTTTTAGTCACTGTGCCACCTTTTTTCAATCTGCTTTTCTTGTTGCTTAAACTGATATAACAAGTGCATTTCCTCGGTGTGGGATCAATAGAGTTTATCTTATCTTATCTCAGGACTTTTTTTGTAATGGAGTTTTTTACACCTTGGTATTGCTACTAGGTTGAGGATGAGAATACACCTTCCACCACTGTCTGCAGTACACAACACCTGATATTTTACTCAAATACAAACACTAGATACTTTTAATATCAGGTCTTAATCATACAGATTTTTTAAAGGCACCACCTAGATGAAACCAAGGAGCAGATTCAACAAACATTTCTGCTCCCTCTCTCTGCTTTCACGTGTGTAACCGTAATGAAGACAAAGTGCATGCATACCAGCGTCAAATATCAGGAAATAAATAAGAATAAAGTATCCAAACCGAATAAAAGACTGTTCATAATTGGGTTAGTAATGTCTCTGGCACCGTCTGCTCGGTCATTTCCTCCAATCTCCCCGAGCAACAGGGGATCATACAGGCGACACTCCAACCAGGAGGTATCTCGCTGCCGTGTGACAGGCTGCCATCACCGGGCTCCGACATTCTTTTACCATCTCCAGCGCCAATTCTGACAAGAGGAAGCTCGTAGAAAAGAGGAACATCATCTGCAGATGTAAAACACGCATCGATTTCACAAATCTTTGAATGATTTGTGACCCCTTTGTGGACAGCGAAATTGTGAAATCATGCACCCATAACTTCTCACTTAATCTGTATTACTCTCATCACAACAGAGCAAGCCACTCTATCAGTAAATGCTAATCTCCTAATTAACAAGCTAATTAGGCAATTACAGCTTTGCAGAAGGATGCCTAAATGAAATATGACAACACAGTCACTTTCTACAGCACCTGTGGGTCTTTTCAGATGTCACAATGAGAAGCATGATGACAAAGTGTTGTCTCTACGCTCATAGGTGCTAATTCCTATGCCTCGCTTAGCCCGTTTGTAAAAATATTGTCATTTTATTTAACCTAATGTACAGTGTATATGGACACAACTTGTCAAATTACATATAATTTATTTCCCTTTAAAGAAACTGACCTGCGGCTTTTTCTTTTTTTTTTAACAGCAATATGATTTTAAAAATGAAGTGTACAGAAAACAGTGCAACCTCTTGGTTATGTAAACAAGGTTTTGTGAACTAGTAGCGCCACAGTGTCTTACTGTGGGGAGCTGTCACATACGGAAATGAATTATGTTGACATATGGCTGAAAACAACGGTGAATAGGCCTGCTATGCAATGCAATGAAGAATCATGCACTGCAACAGAGGAGAGGAGCCGGAGCTGTACCTTTGAGCCCTTCTTGACAGGTATGTAGTGTGACTTGACAGCTCAGTATTTCAATGATAAATGCAGTAGTCCTGGGACTCCCATTCACTAAACTCAAGAGTGTGTTGCTCCGATACTTCAAGGTCAAATGAATGAGCGGAACCACACAGACTGCTAAAGACAATCTGTATTTTCTTTTACTCATATACTGAAATCTTGCGACATTAAGACAATCTGTATTTTCTTTTACTCATATACTGAAATCTTGCGACATTAAGGTTTCTGACTGATGATTTAATACAATCATGTAAACTTTAATTCACTTGAGTTAACCTTAATCCTAATACATGATGCTGAGATTTGCATTCATTTACATTTATGCATTAGTATATCCTGTAACAAATTAAATATACAACAATTACTTTTGTTATTATATTCTTTGGACTCATCCTCATATCCTAGTTCCTGGACTGCAAATAGATAAAGAGATAGGAAACCGCAGGGGGGTGTTCTCTTTCCTTTCTAATAAGACAGTTGAACAGTAATGACTCACTGTAGTAAAAGTTGCTTCCTTTTCTGCAGATGAATCCAATCACTCAGTTACGACTTGTAAAAATGAATCATTTTCTGAGAGCAGGTGGTCCTAACCAAGAAGTATTTCAGAGGATCATTGAATAATACCAGGAAAGTATAATAATGTGTCACTTTACTCTGTATTCTTAAGAAATAAGATATTTCTTATCAAGAATCAATTTAATAGAATAAGATGAAAATTGTAATTCATTATTAAACACATTTCTCATTTAGATATTCTGTTTGTTACTGAAAAATGTGAAACCCTCATATAGGTTTTATTCTGTGCAACATCACTGTCAGATCACGTTTACTTTGGAATAATTCCATTACGAAATGTCAGAGTTTTTTTGCTCTTGAAGTCAGTTAACATATTATAAAGAGTGCAAAAGTCTGCGCAGTGTGGAGGAAGCAGTGAACAGATGGGTCAAACAATCTCATGATTTTCACCCAGGAGACTGCTGTTCATGTTCAGAGTGACCCAAAGGTTAATGCTGGCTTATTTATGTGGTCTAACTAACTTACATACGTAACTTAATTTACATAACAAAATGACTAATTTTAACCTAAACCATGAACTTTTCCTTAAACTAAACAAGTAGTTTTGTTTGAATTTGCAATTTTAACCATGTGTTTAAAAGTGCTTCAATATGTGACGAGTTGGGAATGAGAACTGGTGTTAAATTAACTTAAAAATGTGTAGACTTAAAGTGGGGTGCTGTTTATAGGCCATGGGACAACTTTTGTATGAATTTATTTTTTTCCATAAATCCAGTAGCTTTCTGCCTTAAACATGGTGCTCGGATCTTAGTGTCACTCTCAGAAGTGTGTTTTAGTTGAAGAGGAAAAACATGCAATATTTTTCCAGATATTTTTGACTATTCTTTTTTGTTGTTTCTCTGTTTATGTTTGCGACTATTTTGTATTCTTTCTTTTTCAGTCAAGCAGATTTTAGGCCAAATCTGATCAAAGGCATTTAAGCACGGAAACAGTGGAAGTGATACCCAATCTGTTGTTGTTGTTTGTTTGTTGACAATCATTTTAATCAAATCCATAAGCACTGATAACTAAAAATGTTACATTGTGCTTTTAAAGGCCACGGATAAACTTGCTGTTTAACCCATAGTTTTAACATGCATTCACGTTGTGAAGGAATTGTTAACATACTTGCCTGCGTACAACGCGTGTTACTGGAGGCTTTCACTAGAGGGCGCACTAGAGAAGTCAGAACTAATTGGAAAACCGGATTTGCAGGATGTAAATAACAAACATGGCAACAATCCAGCAGGTTACTAAACTGTTAACAAGCACGTCGTGAACATGGTGAGTACTACTCCTACAGTACACTGTCCATACAGTTTGTGTGTGTATTGCATCTTCCGGACGCGTAGCTTTAATTTCTGGCGACGCGCCAAACAGACGCAGGACGCGCGAGTCAACCATCATGCGCACGCGAGCACGTAGGCTAGTTATAAGAGCAAGTTAAAAGTGAAAACAAAAAGCACCCTCGTGTGTTCAAATCTCAAACATGTGAATAAAATGTAAGGAACATTGACATTTTGGGGTCTGAATGTCCACAGAAAGTGCTCACCGCCACTGGTGACTGCAGAAACACTGAAGTTATTATTCTTTCCCAGCAGATCAGGTTCCTCAGAACAAACTGCGGTCCGGGAGGAAGAAGTTTGTCAGGACTTCTGCTTGGCTCGTCAGTGCGCGAGTTTAAAAAAAAAAAGAGGCTGAAATTAAAACCCAAAAAAATGGGAAAGTGTTGCAGACAGTTACCAGCTGGATTTTCCTGAATAAAGCTGATGGTTGTGCAGTTCTTCATGTGGAATTTAAGGCAGTTTTACACTTATTGATTCCTTGATGCCTTATTTTGGGTGAAATTACTTTCACATATGTTATTGTGGCTGTGAGCAAACAGTGATGTACATGAACCTGCATAATTACCCTTGAATACTGTTTATGTTGACTTTCTTGACATTTTGATGATCATCAATCCCATATCAAACAAAAAGTTCAGGTTCAAGACCTTGTCTTGCACCAGTCCTCACTTGAAAGACAAGCAGTTGCATTCTGTCTTGAACTCCGCACTTTACAATCCTGTGCGGTGATCATAAAATCCCTCCAAAATGAAGGCCAAACCCTTATTTATTCTCTTTATTTTATAAATCCACGATCTAGATGCTCAGTGAAGAGCTGCACAGTATATCTGCTGCCTTGCATCCAGCTCAACAACTTGTCTGCTGCCATAGCAACTGCGGAGGAGCACCGAGCAGCGCCGCCTGCTTGTGCAATGGATGTCACTCTTAGCAACGACCAATCAGAAGTTCCCATCCTTTTGTGCGAGCAGTGCGAAGATGGAGGGATGGAGTGGGTGGGCTCTCAGCATCATGCATCTGCCAGTAATAGGACACGCGGATCGTCAGTCTTCGTCATTCCAGCCTGCGATTGGTCGAGGAGCTTTACTTTCCAATAATATAAACATGTCTACTGCTTGCCTGGCTTGAACCAAGGCTTACAGGGGACTATGCAGTTCTACATCAAACTGTATAAAAACTCTCATTATGCATTTGCCTGTGTTGTTGCAGGGCTAAATCTTTATTATTGCTAGAGAATATGCACATAGCTGCACGTGCACGCGTGAGGAAACGAGGATACCCTGCTGCCGCTGCTGCAAGAAAGAGAGAGGGGACTCTGCCGTGCTTTCATCAATATAATCACCATCCTAAGTACTAGCTCTTAACATTTTGTTTTTCGGTGTTCAGGCGAGAAGTGACAAGAATATAGACCCCTCCTCTGCAGGGCGGAGCGTGCATTTTCATTTCGTATTTTGTATTTTTTTATTTTTTTTTCTACCCCTGTTCCCTGCTCTGACACGTCTGCACTGAGTGAGTGGCATTGGCACACTGTCAATCGCTCACTACCGCTGCCATCAAACAACATAAAACACACACAGGCAGAGGCTGGAGCTCATAAATTTCAGCAGGGCAAGATATTTTTTTGCGCATCGCCTTTATTCAGCGTTGTAGCCTAATTAATTTCTTCTCGCTTTTTTTTTCTAAAACAGAAATCTCCCAACTTTTTTGTACATTTCATATTTTTATAGTCACATTTGGACACCTTATGCCGCAGGTTGTGTATTTTTTAATACTATCAGTTGTCGCGGGAATCATTTCTGAACATTTATAGTTGGCAACACCTGCATGATTTTTTATTTGTTTACACGTTTTCCACATTGGATATTTTTGTTGCCGGTGCTTCACTAGGACGATTTGGACATTTTTTATTTGGAGAAGGAATGCGCCGGGAATCCCATGAAGAGCGCTAATAAATGAGAGATCACCAAGGAGCGTTTCTGTCTATATCCAGCCGTCAGATCCCAGAGAAAAGACAGATTGGCATGAGGATCCGTGCGGGATACGATGGACCGTCAATTTTGACAAAGAAGTGTTAAGAAGAAGAAGATTTATGCATTTTTCTACAAACACAGTCACGCGTTTTGGCACTTTGGACCGCGCGTAAAAAAGCGAGAGGACAGCGAGAACTTGGACACAAGATTTACGCTAAAACACCACTGCTAGGCATTTTTGTGTGCGTGTGTGTGCTTCTGTGTCGCTGAAGAATCCCAGCCGTGCATCATTCTTGTCTGCGGTACATGCTATAACCGATTTCGTATATGAGTTTTTCAATTTGTGTGGCTCAGTGCACAGACTCTTTAGCGGCTACTATGGACGATCAAGCCCGGATCATGCAGTCGATCGGCGGTGTCAGTCTGGCTGGCCACTCGGTACAAGGAGGCATGGCACTGCCGCCTCCACATGGACACGATGGGACAGACGGAGACGGAAGAAAACAAGACATTGGTGACATTCTCCATCAAATAATGACCATAACTGATCAAAGTCTGGACGAGGCGCAAGCAAAGTTGGTTGATTTATATGTTTTATTAACTTCGCCCCCCCCCCCCTTCCAAAACGCTGAACGCATCATTATTGAGATGTGGCCCGCTTAACTTAAGTCCCCCATGCATAACAATAGGCTGGAGTGGCTTTAATGATAATCATACACTGAGGTGTATTTACTGCCTCGCAAAGATTTAACACACGAGAAAGTTGTCACTGAGGGAACAACAGCACTTTATTTAAACTGCTTGTGTGCCAACATGAGTGAGATGTGTTGTTCAAAAAGTTTGTGTGCACACATGTCCTCTAGTAAATGTTATGTTCCTGCAAAACTATTAACTGCTGCAGAAAAAATGAAATTAATGCCAGTAGGATTATTAGATAAATCACTGCACATTGTATTTATTATGGGACATTATATAAGTTAAATTAACAGATGCTTTTATTTTGTATTTTTGCACTTTATAGTAGCAAATGATAACTTTTGAGAGACGTGTGGTTTGGGACACAACTAAACTTAATATCTTAAATAATCCATTTACTTGTTAATGTCTAACATGTGATTTATCAGTGGATTTATGTCAGTATTTTATCTTGTCTTATACTGAAACAGGAAACATGGACTGAACTGTCACAGAATGAAACCAGCACTCTTCAGCGTTCTCTGTGAAATCAAAGAAAAGACAGGTAAGATATTTGTGTAAAAAAATATTAGAACTCAAAGAAAAATTATAGTGGAGCCTGAATACAGCAGCACACAGACATTCTTACCTCCCAGTGATCCGATGGCAGCCTGCATCCAGGTTACAGGAGACCTCTGCCCAAATTAATCAATCACTTTTTTTTTTTTAAATATGTCATTGTGTCGCACAAAAACAGCCCTGTTGTCATAGCAGAGGTATATATTTTTTTTCTGCAGGAGCATCTTTCTCCAGCACTGGTTGCTTGTATTTTAACAGAAAGTGCGCTTCCAGCTTTCACCCTCACCACTCTGGCACTGAGCAGGATGGGGAAATCCCGTAGCATATGCTCTACATAGCTGAGATCACAATGAATTCATGCCTTATAAGCTGACAACAATTGCCACATTTTTAACATATGTAGGCAACCACATTGTTGATCAATAATTGTAGTTAAATTGCATGCACACTCCTGTCCTACAGATGTGACCAGTCAATCCTGACAAATTGCAAATAATAGGACCA
This sequence comes from Centropristis striata, assembly GCF_030273125.1. Lineage (NCBI taxonomy): Eukaryota > Metazoa > Chordata > Actinopteri > Perciformes > Serranidae > Centropristis > Centropristis striata. Next base: position 25,919,798 of record NC_081523.1, read on the forward strand.
TGAAGAAAATTATTGAAAATAATTGTAATATAAAATAAATGTTGCATAATATGCAGTTGCTTTTAATAAGAAGTCTGCACATATTTATGAACATTGTTTGCAACTTTCAGTGTGTGCGCACATAAAGACACATATGACAAACAGCTGAAATTACAGTTAATGTTTTACAACTTTTCTTATAGCTCAAACTTTGCTATAGTATGATTTTTAAAAGGCTGTTGTTGTTTCTACACTCTGCACACAATGTTTAAGGGAAATATCATAAACTGCTATAAATTCTTAAATGAGACCAAATTTGTTTTTAGTGAAAACAGCTTTTTAAGGACCGTGTTTATTTAGTTTTATATTTATGTGATTGTTCTGTTTTTGAATCTAGAACCACAGTGTTGTTGAACATGTGCTCCAAATATTCATACTACTGTGCATCACTTTTTTTTATTTTCCAAGTATAATGTATATTTCTCAGTTGAAGAAAATATGAGAATATGAAGAAAACAATGCTGGGGGTTTGGTGTAATTTAGTAGACCTGATGCCTTGTCAGATTTGTGACCTTTGTGCAGTTTATGAGGAAATTGGCTTGGGAGAGATCATAAAAGTTTATGAACTTCCCCAACACAGGTGGCGTCCACAGGGGCAGGCAGAGAGGGGTCTAGCCGAGGTGCTCTGCTATGTGTGTGTGTGTGTGTGTGTGTGTGTGTGTGTGTGTGTGTGTGCGTGTGTGTCTGCGCCTGTTGAGTTAGGACAATGAAAGAGACAGAGCGAGAGAAAAAACAGAGGCTGCAGATCGCACATCACACAAGATGCCAGCTTTTATTTTGTATGCGACCGTTGATGTGATGTGAAAGTGTTTTCCAGTGCAGAAGCATTGCTGCACCAGTAGTCTTCGCTGGACGAAAATAAAATATTAGAGAAGTGATTTTATTGTTAAAAAAAAGCCATACAAAAATCCTGCTTTCATGGCTCTGCAAGTTACTTTAATTAAATGTTTTAATAGTTTATTTGTGTGACAGTTCACAATAAGTTCTAAAGATTAAATAAGGCACTCAAAGTTGCATGGAAAAGTGAAAGAAAAATATGAAAAATTTAATTCAATATGTACTCATGAGCTCGGGAGTAAGTGTGTGTGAGGAAGAGATGAGGAGGAGAGGGAGAACAAGTGTGTGTGTGTGTGTGTGTGTGTGTGTGTGTGTCCATGGTTAACCTGTGGTTTAGAGTCACAGCCTCCCCCTCTTAGCCATTGACAGAGCTCAGCTGGTCTGGTGGCCTTGTTGACCGGCCTGTTTTGCCAGCACACAGTGATCCTTTCACTGGCTCCTGTAGCACCGTTCACAGGGGCTCCCTTGGCCCCCTTTCATGTCCGTTCAGATGGCACAGGGGCCGCTGTCTTTTTAGCCATGGGATCCACCAGTTGGCTGAAAATGACTTTTAATAATAAAGCTGAAAGCCATCCAAGAATCATCTGCGTAATTACCGCACGCGTGTATCATGTTATCGAGACTTATTGTGTGGCGGGCGGATGAATAGTGAGCTCAGCTTCAAAGCTTTTATGTTAAAAGTATTATTTTGTGATCAGTGGTGAGACAAAATCAAAGTTGAGAGAACGGTGTTGCGAGAAGTAGAAGAGTTAAAGAAGACTATTTTCTTGCAATAAGAAGCCTTTTCAGGCTGTTTGGAACTTTCTGGCACTCTTCTAACTTGTTATTGTAGAGCTACAACATATTTCTGCATTGCTAATGCCCTAGAAGTATTAATTCACTTTGATATGCTAATTAGAGAGCATTATGCAAGAAATGAGATTAAGTGGCAGCATGAAGTCATTTGCCTGTCACTAAATTGAGTGTTTTTAGCAGGAGGGTTTTTTCACCCCCCTAAATTTTCTTGCATTTAGATAAGCTAAATGTGAGATTCGGTTGGCAAGTGGATTCTTTGTCCTTCAGTGTGTGATGTTTTTCTTTTGCCTTAAAAAGAAAACAGCAGTTAAAATGTTGCACTCTCATGTTTCTGACTGTTCCAGGACAAAGGATGCATTCATGTACCTTTTTCCCTGTAGTGTGCGTGAGAAGACAATGAATGCATTGAGTGAAAATTTGCCCCGCGATTCAGATGAGTTTTGCAGTTGGGTTTGTTTTATCCTGCTGGCTACTCCCTTGTCTTGCTCTCATGCTTTGGAAGAGAGGCTCACAGCAGCAGCAGCAGCAGCAGCGGGAGCGGCAAGAATAACAAAGGTGAAAGATTACCTCCATATGGTATTTCTGACCAGGAAAAGAGAGGTTCTGTTGCAAGACTCCTCTTTGATGTGAGGTTTAATCAATAGAAAGAGATTACAGAAAACTATTACAGGCTAAATCACGGAGTGCCACAGAGAGGCTTAGCCCTCTCCACAGCTCTCTCAGCTGCATGGCGCTTCTTTTGGCTGCGTATTGACTTGTTGTTTTCCTGACCTTTGACTCATCAGGTTCAGAAACAGGGGGTCTGGAGAGGTAGGGGAGGAGAAAGAGAAGGAGAGAGAGTGAGAGTGTGGTGGATTTCAGGCTGATAAATGCTCCGATCCAGTGTTTAAAGCAGTGGATTAGGGAGGGACTCCACTCACAGTCCGAGCCAGTGTCGGCGTTTTGTTGCACACGTTTGATTTGGTTTGTGAAAAACCACTGCTGTTTATCGGTTTGGTCCGCGCTATATGTAATGTTCAGCTAGGAAAGACTGTGTTAATTAAATACAGTTCAGGATGAGCCTGTAATTAACCACATGCAAGGCCGACTAAAAGCATTACCTGAAGTAAATAGAGTTAGGACTGAGGAGGTAAGCATTTCTGAAATCTACAGGAAACATTAATTTCAATGTTCTCTGACAAAGTTAATGACCCCTCTTGATCCAATTGGGTTGTTTTAATTAATACAAATTTATTTTAAATATTATTGTTGTTGTTGTTGGAGCTGCAGATAAAATAAATAAATAAAAATAAATAAATAAATAAATACAAAATAAAAATAAAAATAATATATTGTAATAATTAAAATAAATTAAAGAAATCCCTCCTTCATGACAGGGGATATAAAAGTATATAAATATATGTTTTAGTTGATTTTTCTACCGTATGGGTTTTCTTGGTGCTAAAAAAAAAGGCTCCAGTAAATGCATGACAGAGAACAGAAAGCTATTCAGCAGGAGAGACAATTGACTTTGGCTGCTTTTTGTCTCAGAGAGCCCCAGTGATGCGGCTGCACTGACTAGATAGTGTTGTGCCGAATGGCTCGCGCACAGCTGGGTTCCTGACTGGCTCAATGGCAGGGCCACTAGTGCTTCCTCCTCTAAAGCACGAGGGGGACCGGGGAAGATGTGGCTATTATCTAAGTAGCTCCCAAATACCCTCCATTTCCCCATCAGCAAAGATGAAAAGAAGGAGAGCCAGACAAAGAGGGAAAAAAGGGGAGAAAAAAACAAGAGTATACACATCAGTTTCATTTGGAAGGGTAAATGCCTTTGTGCTGTGGAGATAGATGCCTCTGCACCGGTGCTGCTTGGTGTCTGCACGCACGGCTCCTCAAATCTGGTTTTTTGTACGATGATTCAGTGCTGTCCCTCCATCTGCACACACACGAGCACCCATCTTGCAAACGTCTCCCTCCGCTCCCCCTCCATCGCTCCGAGCGTTTTCTGCGGGCTCCTGCGCGATCAACAGCTCATAATTGTTTTTTGCACATACGTTATGCAAATGAGTCTTTATGGCAACTGGCATAACAATTAGCATCCTCCAACAATATTTTAGTAGGTTAATTGCGAAATTTCTGAATTGTACATCTGAGTTGTTAATTAGGCATGACAGAGGTGGTGAAATAGTTATCTTCAGGCGGTGGCAGCCAGCAGAGGCTGCTTGGGATGCAAAAAGGAAGGATTGATTGAAATGAGTTTACAGCAGTAGGAGCGTGGCTGTTGGAGACAGTTGCATGCTCGTTTTTGGCTTTTTGGAGGCGTCTGTCTGTCGCTGGATGCGGAAATATAAACCTGGAGCAGACAGTTCAAACTATGACCCCCTGTAGAAATAGATTAAACGTGAACGATACAACTTGTTGTCTTGTCGGCACGAGTTAGCGAGGCTTTTTTTTTTCTTTTCTCATGCATCACTGCGGCTGCACTCTTGTCAAAACAGTAAAACGACCTTTGACCTGCCAGACGTAGTTAAACCAAATGTTTTTTAGAAGTTGCAATACAGAATTTTTCCAAATGAAATTAATGCTCAAACACACATTTGATATTTCACACTTTTTAACTTATGAAGTGGATTTACGAAATATAATAAAAAATAATTAATGTATAAAATCGATAAATAACATTTACTTTGAATGTGTTATAGCTATGAGATACAAATGTTTTTATATTTTTTTCTTTAATAAGGTTACAGTAAGGATGCATTCATCTTTCAGCTTTAACCTGCATTTATTTACAGCTATAAAAAGAAGGGGAAAAAAAGCACTCAGAGATTTTTTTTCTAACATGAACTTTCCCTGAGTCTCCTGTGTCATGATGTTCATTACTGTGTCAGCCGATGGCCGAGTGAATGTAATGCCATAGAGCCGGTTATTAGTATAAAAAGGGTTAGAGTGAAAGACTGGTGCAAAGCAAGTCCTCTCTCAGTAATGACTCTGCTATTTATAGGTCCCTATTTCATTAGCTCTAGTGTTTCAGGGAAGAGTTTTCCTCATGGGACAGTAGACACCATGATGTTCATTTACTCTGTACACATTACATGTGGACAACTAAATGACCTATCATTTGTGAGTGCAAGAACACTGGAAACAATCCTGCTTTTGTCAGTATTTTCGCTATCGCTCCAGTAACCTTTCCTGTATTTAATCTTTTTGACACATTTTTTTGTAGGTAAGTTAAACGCTGTTTTGTCGTGTGTGTGTGTGTGTGTGTGTGTGTGTGTGTGTGGAGGCTTTGCTCCTACAGGTGATGGATTTCTACAGATTAAATGATGAAGGAATTAGAGTCAGAAGTCGGTAAATGCACACATTTTAAATCTCATTTGTAATATTTTGACACGGCAGCAGTCTGCAGCTTGTTACTTGACAATAACAGAATGATGCATTGTTGTCACCTTTCTTTTCCTTTTACACAAGATTGTTTTCCAAAAACAGGAAAAAAAGGAATCTTTCGCTCATTTGCAAGCCTGAAAATGAAGCCCCCTCTTCCCATTGTTCCATATGCCATTGTTCCACATGTTTCATACATTACAATGATATATTGAAGGCAGAAATGGGAAAAAGACTGCAATGCAATGAAATTTTAATCAGCGTCTTCTGCTGCTTTAATAAGGCAAATAATTCTTATTGGCTGCTGTGTTAAGATTTCTAATATTTAATTCATAACAAACCTTGCATTATTCTGCTTTAGCCCTAAGACAAGCTCCACTCTGCTGCCTGCCAAAAGGCAACTATGGGGAAAAGAAAGATATAAAAGGAACTGCACACTGAGCGTTTTTCTTCATCAGTCGTGGCAAAATACCATCCCATTGTTTTGACATTGTTTGTGAATTTAAATATGTAGTTAGAATAATTTTAAATAATCATGTTAGTGGAGATATTGATAAAGAAGCTGGACTGCTGCTGGTGATGAGCGCACCTGAAAATTCCTCCCTTTGGAAGTTTGTTAGTAAAGTATGACCAGTCACTACTATCTTCTTTATTTTCTTAAGTCCTTGAAGTTCATTTTTGTGTCTGAAGTAATGGAAAGATGGCGAGGGGCCAGCAGTTAGGTGCTGGCTCATGTTACAGCGAAAACGGCGGGCCCTGTTTTCGTCTCTCGGTGAAATGGCTTAATTGGTGTCAGAGCCCCAGGGATAAAGGCCTCTTGCTCTGAAACACAGCCACACAGGCCCTGTCTTCCCTCAAAACCAGGAGGAACGGCCGGGCGTCTGCTGGTGAATGAGGACTAAGCCGTGGCATAACAATACCAAATGATGTTTGGGATGACAGAAATTAATATGCGCTTGCTCCCAGAAAGCTATGATTAATGACGGCGAGCAGGGGAATGCTGTCCCTCCTTTTTGCTCCTCTTTGATGGGGATTGAAAAGCAAAAAAAAAAAAAAAAAGAAGGTTTCTTTCTCCTCTCTTTAGAAAGTGGAGGTCATCCAGAGTACATTACTGCTATTCTTCTTTTGCTTTTTTTCCTCAAGCAGGAGGCAGGAAAGGGCCGAGCGCTTGTAATGAATTTTGGAATGATTCCCTAACATTGGCTCATACAGATACATACCTGTGTATCAGCACCATACTGCTGTTAATTTCAAATTAAAAGCCTGAAATCACCCTGATAATACAAGTATATTTTTCATGCATTTCAAGTGATAATTTGTACTCAAAAAGGCGCACTCCTAATTTTAATAATGGCGCTAATATGTGACGCTGTCTTCTGTTCATATGGAATTTTCACACACACATTGATTCGGGGCCAAAACGTGTGAACAAAATGGTGGTGTGCTGTTGCCATGATAATGATCTGTATCTGTTGTGTCCTAGGAGGAGACACATGAATATTTAATTGTGTCTGCTAGAGAGATCCCCAGACCCTTCTGTTCATTTCTTACTTTCTCTAATGTGTTTCCACCCTCCCAGGTACTTCCTCTCTTAGTAATGGAGAATTAAAGCGCGCATTAAAATGATATAAATTGCAATGTGAGGGATTTCTAAGGACATTTGTCTCCGCACAATGCGGTTGAAAATTCAAATGGCAAGTTTTGACAGCGGACATTCTGCTGACGCGGCGTATTTGCCTCCTCAAATAAGCATTTCCTCTGTCAGGGTGATTGATATGTATTAAACATGCGCTTTTTTTTTTTTTTACATCTGGAATATGATGTGGGTGCGAGGATATGAGTTTTAAACAGTGAATGAGTTCCCCCCTCATATTGATCTATTTGTGCTGCCGGAGTGGCAGGTGCTATACGAAGACTGTGTCAGCTTTGATTGTTTGTGTCAGTGATCCGAGCCGACACTGAGCTCTCTTACTGTTCGTCACTGCACTCGCTTCCTCTTGATGAATGGCAGCACACTGCACAGATCCTCAAAAAACTCCTGTCTATGCTGTCTCAACTGACCCTGTGAATCAGCACCGGTCTGCACAGATTATTTATCACAAGATTTCTTCATGCACAATCGTGGGACGTACCTGCATTCTTTGCAAGAAACGTCCTGAAGGTTGTTTTTCGGTCTTTTAATGCAATTATGTAAAAGCTTTCAGTTCTTGAGAGACAGGAGGTGTGGTTTCTCTCCTTCTCTAAATATTCAAGATTAGTTCTTAACCTGTGTGTCTGTCTGTGTGTGTGTGTGTGTGTGTGTGTGTGTGTGTGTGATGGTAGGCCTGCTAGGCTGTGGCGTGAAGGTGAGGTGCGTGATGCTCACAGCCTCTGTAAGTATGCAGAGCACGGCGGGCCTCTCACGGGTGCTGAAGGAGAGCATGGAGTGGCAGAGTTAATTTATTTAATGACTGAGCGTCTTATATCTCCCCAGCCCTGATTAGAATCCATGCTTGATGAGGGAAGCGATAGAGGGGTGTGCACTGCCCCTAGGCCCTAGCACGTACGTTCATGGTTTTCTTTCTCCAGTGTCTTTTTTTTCCCCCTACCCCCAATCCACTGGGTTTTACACACAAAAAAAGAAGAGAAGTAGGATAATTTCCACTTCTGTCTGTTGCGATATTTTGCAATTATGTCTGTACGTGTGATTTTGTTGCACATCGACAGGAAACGCAGCTCTGAGGCTGATTAAATGTGTGTGTTTGTGTGTGTGTGTGTGTGTGTGTGTGTGGCATGCTCCGTGATAAAGACGAAGTGCTGTGGAGCTCTATGAACGTGGGAAAGCCAAACAGAGTGTGTCACTTTGGCAGCACGGGCTGTCAGCATTGGGGAGCTGCAGTTGTAAAAACCATGACCTTCCTCTTTGCCAGCATGTCTCTCGCAGAGCCAAAGCACTGCCCTGTAGATCTGGGGCTGGCTGTGGGAGGGAATACAAACACAGAGAAAAAGGACAGACAGTGGAAAAAAACGGTAAGAGCCATAATTGTGAAGAAAAGGGAAGGGGGGGTTGAAGTAATGAAATACTTCTTGAAGCTATCATGACTGAGAAGGTGAGGGAGGGAAAGCGAGAGGACCGGCGAAGAGGGGGAAAAAATACTCCTCGGCTTCTAACATTTCCATGAGCCATCATCAGTAATGCCGCAGCAGCCTCACAAACCAGAAATTATTTCTTCAGGCGTCGCTGTCAAGTGTTATTCAAATAACACCAGCCTCACATTTGAATAACAGCCGACATTTTGAATTAATTAATCAGACAAGATAGTCTGGGCCTTTTCTCATTAGTCTACAGGTCAGGCTGGGGAAGATATATGCGCTGGTGATGATATACTTGTCTTTAATAGTGATTTATGGAGATTTTGGATTGTACTCGATTTGTCAAAGGGCCTGCTAGCAGAAAAATAGGACAGTGCATATTTCATTACCTAATCTTTGATACGTTCCATGATGCTTATAAGATACAACCCCGTTGTTTAGATGCACAGGAAGCTCTTTTTACGTTCACTCTTCTTGAGTGAACGAGGCGCACACACTCGCTTTCGCACACACACACACACACACACACACACACACATTTAATCTCCTCTCATAGACCTCTCCCATTTTACTTTTCCTATGCAATTAAGCGAGGGCTGTAAATTATAACTGTGTCGTACTTTAATTATCATGGTGTAAAAATAGAGTTCCTGTCTTTGAGAGGATTTCATTAACTAACTCAATATTCCATGTCAGCTCGGAGAATCACAAGCTTGCAGCAAGGTTTGTAGTATTTATTTTGATGTTAAAGTAAAAATTAAATCTAAGTGTATACTATTTTTTTTGTGTTGCCAGTTTACTGGCTGGTTTGACATTTTATTTAGGGTTCATGTGTGGTCATGGAGGTGCAAATGAAAATGTGTATTTTTAAAAGTGTGCTAACGATGTAGTGTCACCTACTGGGTGTTAAATATTAATTCAGTTTACCAACACTCTATTTCTATTTTTTTTTACATACACATGTTTTAATTATCCAAAGTAGACATGCAGCACATGCAGTATGCATCTGTGATTCTGTGCTAGTCCAGGTGTGTGTGTGTGTGTGTGTGTGTGTGTGTGTGTGTGTGTGTGTGTGTGTGTGCGTGTGTGTGTGTGTGTGTGTGTGTGTGTGTGTGTGTGTGTGTGTGTGTGTGTGTGTGTGTGTGTGTGTGTGTGTGTGTGTGTGTGCACAAGTGTCAGGAAGCTACGAGCTGTTGCCATTCCGGTGAGCAGCCCACACAAAATGCACCAACACCAGTGTGACAAAACATTCAAATAAATTGCTGTCAGGCTGCCGAAACACCAAGTGCAGCGATTTTTATCTGACATGTGGAAGACCCAGACATGCAGTCCTGACAAGTAACGCCGGAGCACCTGTGAGAGACAGCCGATAAAAATCAGGATATGCCTGATCCTCGGCATAACAATACCTATCATTACTTGATATTATTACTCTTCTTTAAGCGAGAGCTCAAGATGGAAAGATAGCATGCACGTGTTGGCTTTCTTAAGGTCCGGATAATAAATGATCTTAGGCCATCGTTTGCATAGGTGCACTTAAAATGTACACTGAAAATGAATTATGCAGTCTGATGGCATATCAACAAGTACTGAGCTGGCTTTTATATTCATGTAGAATTGTTTATTACTCAAAGTGCCATGTTTTTTTTCTCCTGCAGGCTGTAAACAAAGTCCAAGGTTAGGATATTTATTTATTCTAGTCCAGCATCATTGTTCGCAGGTGTATTATTTAGAGAACACAAATTCATGTGTACAATAACTGTTTTATTTATATTTTCCCCTGCACTGTTAAAAAAGCAGCAAACATGTAACGATAAATTCTGCTTTGTAGTCCTCTGCAGTTCAAATGGGATTTAGTCCAAATTCAATACGACTGATGACACTGATTGACTTTGTTTTACTTTTTAAAGCAGCACGGAGACACAAATAAATACTAAGGGAGCCTGTGTTGCTTCACTTATTTTCATTGAGTCTACAAAATTGACTCGGTAATTCTTAAATCCAATTGAGAAGCGTAAAAAAAAAATGCTTTTCAGAAACTCAGAGACAAAGGAGTCACTGTGGAATGCGCCATCCATTCTCTACTGTATTGTTATTTTCTCCCTTATAGGTTACTAATGAGGAATCGGCCCTCATTATGATTTTAAGGATGAGAGAGGAAAGCTTTTAATTAATGATATGTAAATGGTTCTGAATTGATTATGTTAGAATATCAAGAGAGATGGGTAGAAGCTGTGGTGTAATATATTTTAATTAAGAATTAATTAAAAATGATGGCAATTTTATAGAGGCTCACAGAAAATAGAAGAATTTATTCTCTGTCACAAGTAAATCAGCGCTTGATTAAATAAACAGACACATGCTGTATTCATTGAAGAGTCATATTTATACTTTGCCGGGAAGAATTATCCTGATTATTAAAAAAAAAAAAAAAAAAATCAGTGCGGTATGTCAGTGGTCGACCACAAGCTGGGTTCTCTGGGGTTAATGGTGATTTATCTCATTCCTAATTCATGAGATCCTCCTGGTCTGTGTTAGGTGGATCAATAAAGCTGTGTTTCCTTTTTGACTTCAGTGTCTACAATTAGATTTGCAACGTGGAACACAATTATAAGTAAGACATGAATGCGTGTTTTTATCACTTGTGGCAAGTGAATGCGAACCCCCCTAAAAGATATCAATCTGTTTATGAGGTAAAAAGATTTGTGTGAAAAAGATGAGTTGTGACTCGACGTGGACCCTAGTTAACCTTTTTAATTGCTATCTGCTTTCTTTCATTCATTCTTCAGGGCAGAGGAAAACAGAAGACGTTAGCTGCATTAACAGCGCGCGCCACTATTAAAGGGAGAGAGGTCTTTGTTTTTCTGCTAACGGTGGCATGCATGCTCTGTGCTAAACTCCGCGATCAATGGCAGAGAGGCTGCTATCACAGCACTCAGAGCAGGCGTAGCTCAGGGGGGAGGGAAGGGGGGGTCCCTGGTGGTTCATTTTGATTGGAGCGCAGAGTTTTGTGTTGAAAGGCGAGGGAGAGACAGGCTGTTGGAAGCAAATCCCCCTGGATCAGTTAGAGCTTTGCAACAAAAACACCTTGATATTCCTGGGAACATTTGCTTAGGAAAAAGAATGAATTTAAATAAACGGGCAACGAGAGAACGAAATGATCTAAAGCATTTCTGAAGGTTTGTGTGTTCAGAGAAAGCTTGTGTATCTTGGGCTTAGAATTAATTTAGAAATCGCATAAAATGGCTGCAGTGTAAAAACGGTAAAAAATCAACTAAACAGTATTTTGTCGATATGCTGTTCCACATTCCTAGATATTTTTTTTTTTCAAATATATAAAAGTATTTGTTAGAAGATGGTGTGACTACACTGTGGGGTGAAAGAGGCAGTGTGTGAATGTGGCAGTGGAGAGCCTTTATGAGCTAACCAATCTGTTATGGGCGGCAGGGAGGATGTGCTGCTTGAGATGGAGGGAGTGTTGAATGGATTATTAGTCCGAGTCCCCCCATCGCAGGTCACATGTAAAGCCTTACAAGCATCATAAACAGTCACTTGTGCACACGCACACACACACACACACACACACACATACACATCAAATGTCTGCAAGCACACCCACATATAGGATGTGCGTTCAGAAATAAAACATGCAGGGCACAGATGTGTGCATGCATGCATATATACAGTGCATGCAAGCCAATGGCTGGCAGAGCATCTTCTTTTTGACACCTGCAACTAGTTGCAATACATCACTGTCAGGATCACTTTCTCCACCTATCCGCATTTGTGCGTTAGTTATCCACGGAGGCCTTCGTCAAAAAGTTGAGCAGTCTTGACATCAGCTCCCTAGTGGGAACAGAAAAGGTGAAGTTGTGCTGGGAGGTGCCACGGCGGGTGTCATCGTCGGCTGTACTCCCTGCACCCAACAGCATCCTAATGACAAATAAAGGGAGAAACGATGGTTAACATACAAATATTATGCCACAATTAATCCTGTAATTGACACGTGGAGAGAAATGCTGAACGGCAAATATCTTGTTTTGTTGCTCGTATTCATCATGAGTCACACAGATATTTGTGTTGTGCTGTATTTATGAAATGGATGCCAAGGAGTGACATAATAAAAAGCCAGGTTGAGGATTATTTTGTTTAGGGCCTCTCGTAGTGAGTGTATGTGGTTGTGGAATTGACAGTGAGTGTAGCTTGTGAGGAGGAAGTGAGGGCACGGCGCCTCCTGTGTGAGCTCACTGTGGAGACGAGGAGAGTCTGCCAATGGCACTGCTAGTGGTGAGCACCAACAGCTCCGGCCACGACAGAGAGGAGGTGGGGAGTAAAAAGGGGGGGAGGGGGAGGGTCAGCGTCTGAACTGGCTGATGGGAGCCAGAACATGAAACAATGCCGGGGGAACGTCTGGTGGGTTCGCTGCACAGAATTACAAGCGAGGGAGCAGGCCTGCTGAGGCAATTACAGCTTAATGGGGTCATTTGGAAGGCAATTGCCAGGGGTTAATGTAGTATGGAGAGATGAGGTGAGATTGAAGTGAAATTTTTGGCTAGAAAATGTGTTCAAATGAAAAGGGAGCAGGCAGACAAGTTGTGCACTGATGGGGTGGGAGGTTGATTGGGGGAACTGGAATGCAGGCTTACGCTGCCACACAGATAGACGCGAGGCCTGGTCGCTCACTCGTATGTACACCAGGGCAGGCAAAAACACATGAGCATGTCCACACAGGTGCTTCTGAATACTTCAACCAAGCCCATGCTCACTTTTCTGGTCTCTCCTTGCTGACTAAACCACAGAAACAAGAGCTCTACTGTTCTAAAGTGGGGACTGGTCATTGTTCTGATTCCCATTGGTCCGAAACATGGATATCTGGGTCTGACCACCCGGTAGTCCAAAAGCAAGCATTGGTGTCCAGCATTTGCTGACATGCTTGTTTAAAAATAATTATGTCATGTTGCTGTGGTTGAGGAATGGTTAGGTTCAGGCACTAAAACACTTAGAGAAAGATCACTTCTTCGGACTACTGGGCCGTCGGACCAATGGTGCCTTGATCTGTTCTACTTACAAATATACCTAGCAGCAGTTTCCTTTTGTCTTAAATTACCTGTGTTATGATTTCCTGTATTGGGAACACCAACCAGCAGGAAGCAAAGCTGTTTGTAAGTGATACAGAAAAAGATGTGTCAGAGAGACTACAAGAGGCACCTTAGAGAACGAGGATAAAAAGGATCATTATGCGCTGTTACGTTAGCCAGTTCATTACCTTAATTGCCCAACATAATCCGGTGTTGGAAGGGTGCACTGGAGCTTTGGGAAGAAGTCTTTGCCAGGACCTCCTAGCCCAGGTCTCATCTCCCTGATCCCCTGATCTGTAGCAAGCGGGCCCATCGTGCTAAACTTTGATCAAAGCCAAACTTATTTAAGGTCAGCCATGTGAAATCCCCTGGGAGCCGCCGTGCTCGCCGAAGCGGACTGCAGTATAGGAAGTAGTACAGCACTGTGCCTTGCTGCTGCTGCCTGTGACCGTGCTGGATCACTGGACAGCAATAGCATTATCATCAGCCCTTTCAAGTCTTCAGCATTTTTTCGCGATTATGCTCAACAGTGGAACTTAACATCATCCATGGGTGGAGATTCCTTGAGAGTTTGCTCTCTCTCTTACCCTTCTCTGTCTGTCTCGCTCTCCCACTCATGCTTTCTGTCATCTCTCTGAAGTCTATGCACCCCCCCTCTCCCCCCCTTCCCCTCTACACAGGGTTTTGGCCAAGAGCCGGCCACTTCAGTGAGGCAGATTTTCCCAGGCTCCCCAAAGGCTATTTCACCAGGATTCCCATTAGGTCTTTACCCATTACCAATGTTCCAAATCATTTACAGAAGAATCTATTTACTTTATGTGGTAATGGATTCATTTGACATGGCTTGCTCGAAAGAAACTCAGCATTTAACATGCACTTTCCCCCAATTGAATCTCTTACAGTATTTTCTATGGTTTATTTTTATCTGTTACAGCGGTGAATGTCTTGTATGTGGCTTCAAATCATCCTCAAACTATGCTTTCCATCACAGTGCGATATTGCACAATGTAGAGGTGGTGGAGCATTGTGTCAGTGCTGCAGGAAAAACAAGTATGATGCAACTCTGTTGTCATTTAAGAGTGACAAATAGACAGTGGCAGACCATCAGAAAGGGGGAGAGTGGAATGGTGTCGCTGACAAACTGCTATGACCTTTGGGTCCTTTGGCCTCCAGAGAGCAAGGCACATACAGTGTTTACCTCAGGTCAGCAGCAGTGTGAACATGCTGCTCCCCCATGGAGAGAAGTCCTGCCTACTGCACTCATCACATTTAAATCGGCCAAATCAATAAACGGTCCGATAACCTCCAGTCAAATTGGATGTATGTGTCTAGGATAAGATAAAAAAGGGGGTGCAGAGTCTGTTTGTACATTTAAAATACTATTAGTTGGCCATGCTAAATCAAACTTAATTCACAAACGGCCCATAAAGCAAAACAACAGCAAAAGAGAGGCGTAGCGCCTAAAGCTACTGCACACTTCCCCTGCCTCTATTCCATGTCACCAAAGCATCCCATCAAAGCCTGCCTCCTTCCTGTTGTAAGGTAGGAAAGAAAAAAATCAATGCCGCAATCTTTTCTTTTTGCCTCCTCCAATCCGTAATTGAAATGGAAAATCAAATGAACGGCAAGCAGATAATTGTTTTATCAATATTCCCTGCCTGCCCTACAAGGGTCAGTGCAGAATGATCATGAGTCGGGGATATGACGAGGACAAAATGTGAAATTGAACAGCTAGGAGGCAATAAATCAGCCCTGACAACTAAGAGTGACCAGCATGTAGCTGCAGCAGGCAGCTCTCCCTTCAGAATTTGTCCTAAAGCTGTCTACACTAAATGGGGAATATTCATCTCATTATTGTTGCACTTAATATTGCTATCAAATATTATTCTTAGAGTCCAGACGGGAAGTCAAGGTCACTGGTGCTATTATTGTTGTCATTGTTAGTGTGTGATATTGGGAGTATAATAGAGGGCAAAGCCATATGGTCTGCAAGGCTTATAAAGACGCAAAGAATAAATTTAGTAATTTGTTAGAGTTGAGGGAAAGAAGTGGTTGGCTGTTTGGTTTCCTTCTGGCATGTCCATGACCATTACTGCGGCTTATGAATAGCTATGGAATTTTGAAACCAACAAAAATTTCACACTCAACACCAACATTGTCATCAATAACACCATTTTCTGACAGATAAATTGCCATTTTCTTACATTGCCTTGTCGACAGAATTGTCAGGTTTTACTGTCAAACAGTTGATGTTAACACTATTGTGTGCTAGCTTCCATCAGATAATAAAAATAAAAAGATTTAGATATATTAAATAAGTGTGTAATAATAGCCCTGGTAGCTGTTAACAAATAACTGACATGAATAATCTGACGTTAAAAAATGTTCCTCTGAGCTTTGATGATTTTAGACCTAAATTTTTGACAGATATTTGTTTGGAAACCGAAACAATAATGTACTGCAACAACTAATAATTTGTTTTTATTATCCATTAATGTCAGAAAATAGGGTTCAGTTTAATAAGATAAAAGACAAAGAAAAGCAGCAAATTATAAGCCAGAGTGAGGTAATTCATGCTTATAAAAGGCTGAATGATTAAGATATTTGCCTTTTAATTTTCTATCAACCAGTTGATCAATGACTAATTGTTTCAGCTCTACAACAAAGCTTATTTGTCTTATATGTCTTTAAATAAACCCATCGTGCCAGCTTTGTAACTCTTGTAAAAACTGCAGATAAAACTGTTGCCAGAAAATCGACATCCTAAATCATGTGACGTCCCTTCCCATCTGGCTCATCCAGTTGCAAGGCATTGACAAAAATATGAAATTGATTTGGTTGAAGGGTGTTAAAGAGCCGACAGGAGAATGTCACAAACAATGAATGGTCACAGCTTGGAGGAAAATCAATGACAGAGGTTGAAGCAAGTCTAGAGTGCTACTTGGCAGCGTAGCACTCTTCCTGGAAAAGAGCTGTCTTCTGGCCTTGGTTGTCTGATCAAAAGGAAGACTTGATAGGTTTAATGAAGGAGGGTACGATAAAACTGACATCTGAAATATAGACGTTGCAGGCGAAGATTGCTTGACTTCAACGTAGGTGGCAGGTATATGCACTGTTTAAAATTCATTTTTAATTTGCTGCTGTGGGAGGTCTATATAGCCATGCTTTATACGTTTATTCAGGACTGTAATGAAGAATCACAGTGACACCCTGGCTGCTTGTAGGGCAATACTTGTCACCTTGTAAGGCCTATCTGTACATATCATTATAGTGTTTGTAGTACAATTTCACATTGTGGAGATGCATAAATCACACTGGTCTAGAAGTCAACGGATGAGAAAAATGTCTGTATTTTACACGAGTTATGTTAATTTTACTGTGTAGATTATGATCCTTGGAAGGAGAAAAAAAATGAATTGGCAGAGTGTCTTTCAAGTGGACAAAGTGATGAAAATCCCCCCTACTTTGTTGGGATTGCAGTTGTAAGCTTTGCACCATATGCTACTTTCCTCTTTAGCTGGGATTATGCCATCATTATTGCTGATAAAAGCTGTTTACTGCCTTGGCTCCAAATCGATGCTCGGGGCGCTCTGAAACTGGCATTCCCTCTCCAGAAGAGTTCATTCCATGCCAGCTGCTCAGGATTCAACCCCCTTTGTTTAAGATTTCACAGTTTTTGTAATGTTTATTTTCTATTTAGTTTCACCCCCCATTCCCTCACACATGAGGTTTTTCCTGCATTAGCATATGTTTGCAACAATTTGACATTTACATTTGATTTGCTTACAGCAGATTGAAGGTGTCTGGGACATGGTTATACAATTCTCTTGGAGCTACAGTGCTAGTTAACACAGCAGAGACTGTAAAATACTAATAATATGGCCTGTTTTGCGTAGATGTTTTCTGTACCAAAATGCAATCATCACATTGAAAGGCTCTGAATTCGGAGCAGTAACCTAAAGGCTCCCTTCTCACAGTGTTACCAATCAATGGCATAATCAGTCAATGCAGATTCAGCCCGACAGCTGTGTTAAGATAACAACTGGTTCTCATGACTATAGCGGCCCCAATGACCTTGTGTGCCTCAAATTAATAATGTAAAATCAACACAAGACAACCACCCCCCTGGTTCCCATGCAGACAATGATGAACTACCTTTTCGCCTTACCATCAAAGGCCACTCAGACTAAGTCATGTTTCAAGGCATAGACCATAATGCCAGGTTTTTTTTTTCCTTTTCCTTTTTTTTCAACTTAGGCTCCATGTCCCTTAAATAATGTCTCTCACTCTTCCTCTACAGCTCCCTAGTACCCAGGGAAATCATACTGATCAATATTTCCCATTTTAGAGGAACTGCAGCAAACATTCACACAGGATTTACTGTAGCCCTCTGTTAGACTTTAATCAAGCTATAATTTAGATCCAACAAACAAAAAGTTGTGTTGAAAATAAATGGAAAGTCCATTTGCAATTTTACGGATTTGTCCTTATCAGGTTTATTACCTTAGTCCCTCTTAGCCTTGTTGATGATGTTTTATTTATTATCTCTCTGTCTGTCTGTCTATCTATCTATCTATCTATCTATCTATCTATCTATCTATCTATCTATCTATCTATCTATCTATCTATCTATCTATCTATCTATCTATCTATCTATCTATCTATCTATCTATCTATCTATCTATCTATCTAAATTTATTTTTCAGCGACTGTGTTGGTGTTCATGCATGTGCTTGCATGCATTCATAATGTCTTCACAGGGCATAAATCAGAACATGCTATCTCAGTACTTCTTTATATTGGTCAAGGGCCATTGAGCAAAACAGCTTAATGCGCCCTTAACCATTTCAGTCGTAGCAGGAAGTGGAAAGACTGCTGACTGGCTGACACTGTGGCTGACACCCTCTGCAGTCTGTTTATTGTTTAATAAAGTGCGTCAAATTTTCGGAAAAATGCTCAAGGATAACAGTTGTATGGAAATGAGATGATATGGTTTTATTTTTAGTAGGCTAACATGAGTTGTTTCAGTAAGCTAGCAGTTTTAGTAAGCAAGCTGTTTTCGTAAGAAAGAAGTTTTTAGTAAGCTAGCTGTTTGAATCAGAAAGCTGTTTTAGCAAGCAGTTTTAGTAAGTGACTGTTTAGTAAGCAAACAGTTATAGTAAACAGCTGTTTTACTAGGCTGTTTCAGTAAACTAGCAGTTTTAGCAGCTAGCTATTTTAGTTTGCGTACTGTGTTACATAGACGGACAAGGCTAGTCTTTTACTCACTGACCATCAAATCAATGTGAAATGTCGATACATTGTGTCTTGACCTGCAAAATAAAAAGGGGAGAACACAATGATAAATGAAGTGTTTATCTCTTCTTCTAATGCCAACGTTTTGGCAGTTGATACTCCTTTCATACCTCTTGGGTATTGTGTAGCAGCTCCTCGTTCATGCATGACTGTCGGCACACAAACTCAAGCTTAACCCTATCGAGCGAGCGCTCCCAGAGCTCCCAAAGGTTTGGCAAGCTCAGACAGGATGTGGAGGACTGTGTGGAGCTGAGGCAAATCCTTAATGAACATAAAGTTAACACCCAATGAAACATATATAGTGGATATGATGCATATATAACGATAAGGCTGTGACCACTGTGCATGCCGTTTAAAGGATTTCATGAATGGAACAAAGTACAAGACATTTGGCTCTACTTTGATATCTACTTGAACTTGATGATAACTGGATGACCAAAGTGCAGACTGCTGTTGACTCTTCTCCATGGCAGGTGGTGACAGAGCATGTGTGGTCCCCATCACAGGTGTGTGCAATTAGCCTGACAGCTAGTCCAGGATTGCCGTGAAATAAGACCCTCAACTGTTTATGTGACTGTGTGTGTGTGTGTGTGGGTATGTGTGTGTGCTTAGGGGTCTGCCTTTTGTGCAACTACGTGTGCATAGTAGTTACCAGCAAATATAAACTGCTCTACTTCCACAAGAGCGTTAAACAAAACACTGTGCTGCAGCAGCGTTGTATGATGTTATACAGTGCACGCTGTAGATCCAAACTGTCTGGATCTTGTTGCGAGGTTGGAGAATCTGTGTGTCATTTATTCAGCCTGCTGTAATGGGGAATGGACTTGGAAGAGAAGAGAGGGTAATGTATTGGAAAATATCCCTTTCAGCACCTCAGCATTACTTGTCATAGGTCAGGCTTAAAACGTAGCTTGATACAGTTATTAACTCTAATCCGGGCATAAACACAAATCCTCAAGCACCAGCCCAATTAATAATTTGCATAATTAACATGCATTTTAAATAGAGGCTGGTCTTGTCGTTGCCAAAGCAGGGATGGGGGTAATTAGGGCTAACGGAGCAGTGCCTAGGGCCCTTACCCGCGGACGTGCTGCAGTCGTTTCCAGCAAAGGGATTGACAACTGCAAGACAAGCTCTCTCGGCTTAGAGCGAAACCCCCTTTGACAGAATTAATAGTTGACAAACTGCTCCTAAAGCCCTGGCATTGTTTCTGTCAGTTGTTTGGTTTGATGTCACTGTTAGACATTATAAATCAATAGTGTCAGGATTTAGTAATGTTTATCGCCATCCATGGTTTATTATTTCATGTGACTGTCATGGACAAATAGTATTTATCATAGCTGTCTATAAATTACTGCAGACAGACTGTTGGTTTACCCAAACCCACTCTGCTCTTACAGGGCCCATTCCAACGTCCACTTACATATTTAGAGTAATTTATTTTCTCAGCCGTAGGCCCACATTAACCCTCTGCTTTCT
Organism: Centropristis striata; assembly: GCF_030273125.1. Classification (NCBI taxonomy): domain Eukaryota; kingdom Metazoa; phylum Chordata; class Actinopteri; order Perciformes; family Serranidae; genus Centropristis; species Centropristis striata. Next base: position 25,939,756 of record NC_081523.1, read on the forward strand.
CACACTCCTCTGAGACTTATTGTGGCTTGATTGCCGCGCCTCAGCTGACACATTAACACATCAAAAAAGCTGATCAAAGCTCGTTCAAAACTGCTTGTCGCATCTATTTCGAGCCTGACCATATTTTATCTGCGAATTTGTTTTCAGAAGGTCTTAAATTGTGATAAACAAACCTGACAGCGAGTTCTTTTCATGTTTTTACAGTACGCACTGTCATTTTCTCCTCTGTCTGAAGCGCATATATCGTTGCTTTATTCAGAAATAAGTCATTCTTAAGTGTTGTAGTGAGAAAGTCCAGTCCTGCTTCATCAGTGTCACACTTTTATGTGACAAATTTATAACACATCCATTCAAGCAGCCCGCTTTCAATGTAACAAAACGGTGCTAACCTTTGCATCAGTGCCACACTCATCAAAAACAATTAGAATCATCAGTTTTAATGAGATGATTGATTAGTCAGCTCTCGCAACACTTTGTCAACACAGAGCAAGAACACAATTGCTGTATTCACTGATTGATGCTATCAGGTAACATTACTTACATTAACACATGGATTTGCCTTGTTTACATTCTCCATCACAATGAATACGTAACAATGAGACATTATTGACCGATCCGCTTTGTGTTCAACAGTCACCATTCAGGTGCATTGATGAGTTTCAAGTTTGTTTTTCTTTTAATAAGCATTGACACGTGCAACTATGATCATTTGGTTTATTTTCTATTTCTTTATTGTCTTTTTGTAAAGGTTTTCATTGAAAACTAAAAAGAGAAAAGAGAGAGTAAGCTGAGCTGAAGCAGTGGTATTGATCAGCTGTGCCATGGACTATAAGGTCCACTTTCAGCAGGGAGGTCATTAGTTACTCCTGTGTGCTAATTCATCCCCGGGTTGAGGCGTATCCGTTAGAATGCTAATTCACTACTATGATCTGACAGCTGGGGTAAAGAAAGGGGCAAGCAGGCTGCTGCAGAGAGAGAGAGAGAGAGAGAAGAGAGGAGAGGAGAGGAGAGGAGGGGGCTGCAGCGGCCTAGTGGTCTGGTCTTGTGTTTGGGTAAAGAGAAGGGCTTCAGTACATGGGATGTGGCAGAGTGTGCACGAAAAAAAGGGGTGCAAGAACTGACCCCTGCTGTCTTTGCCCCCCAGCAGTAATGATGTAAAAGAAAGATGACATTTGGTGTCCACATTTAACTTGCATTTGCAGTCCACTTGAGAGGTCCAGTATGCGTGACCTACCTTGATTAAGCCTGGGGCTGCCTAGGACTGTACCCTTTAGACTGAAACAAAAAGTGGAAGCTCACAGGAGAAAGCTGAGCCTGTATAATTGGGCCAAGTAGAGCTGCGGGAGGCAGCCAGTCTCCGCTTTGCCTTTTGTATATTCATGACCCCCTCGACTTGATTGATGGAAGGATAGCATTTGGTGACACTGTCATTTGCAAGTTGAAAAGGTAGTGCAGTGGCTGGAGCGGCGCTGTAGCTGTGCCTTAGAAGGGGCATCGAGAGGAGGCTCATTTCTATGCTGATGATATCCAGCCCCCTCTCATTTTCTTTGTCTCCGTTAGAAGGACATCTGCTGACAACACGGAGTTTAAAAAGAACCAAGTTGAAAATGAAAAGGGGGGAAAGAAACATACATCTGCGTGTTTGCATGTGAAAAGCGCATGGTTCAACCACGATTTTAATCAGCAAAAGTTTGCTATTTGATATCTGCATAATTGTGTCTTACATTTCAGTGAATAGGAGCATTCTGAAGCAGATGGCTTAAGAAACATATTAGATAGTAATGGGAAGACTCACACAGACTGCTTTTTGGTGTTTTGGCTTTGAACTCATGTTATTTTAGCTGTCAAAGGATCTGATCACAAAACCATTTCTTGTATGTCTTATAAGCAGCTGCTGTACTCTCTCCAAAGGCCTTTCTATTGTACTGCTGTCAAGGCTATTATACTTTTCAGATAATTAATGACTGTTGACTTAATCTTCTGTTTACACTCACAGGTTGCATTTTGTATTCTCCTTACAGAAATACCTGAAAAGTAGAATGAAGTCTGGTGTTGTTACCACCATTACAGACTAAACCAGCTACATTTACACCATTTTTGTCCTTTTTATACAGGGTCACAGTTTTCATGATCTTAAACATTTTTTAATAACAGCATCACATTTGTTACATTAAACCATAGAGTGCTGAGAGGTAGTGGCACCAATGCACAAAGGATTACTCATTGTTAGTTTTACAGTGCAACTACTTGCAATTCGCTTGCATTTCCATGCCATGAATTTGCAAAGTATTATTGTTATTTTTTATCATTAATGCTAGTCATTTTTACTGGTACTCATCGGTACTGATTAATATCAGCTGATAATACAAGCTGCAGAGGCCACAGCTGTATTGAGAATGTAATTCATTGACAATTCTAATATGACGGATTATGTCAAAGTAATTAAAAAAATGTGCATTTGAAGAGTCACAATAACAGAGATATCAGTTGGATTTGGTTAAGTCAGAGCTATGAAATGTTAAATCATCTGTCTTTCCTCAGCCTTTCTCATGCTCAGGTGTGCATAAGTTATGGTTACCATATTTGTTTAAAAAAAGAAATCATATTTTGCGTCCTTTGTCATTTTTAGTTCTCTGTTGTTAGTCCTTATCATGCCATAATCTCAAGATATCTAACATTCAGGTTTTCCTCTCAGCAATGCAACACTAAATCTACATTTCATTGCATTCAAATGGGAGTTGTGGAGTCTGGGGTTACTGTTCAATATACATAAAAGAGACAAAACCTCATGTTTCTATTCTGAAGACAGTAAAGAACAATAACTAATACTGAAAGAACACTACAAGAAATCTACTACAAGAAATCATTTTTCTGACATTATTCTTGGGGTTAAAGGCTTCTACAAGTAATTACACTATATCTGAATATATATATATGTATATATATATATTGTGTTTGATTAAATATTACTACTGATAGAAATATAGAACTATATATCCTAATTTCCTCCATAAGGAAAGCACTCTCTGTCTTGATAATTAAGCTTACAACTCAGTATTGAAAAAGTAACTGTGACTTTTGACATTCCAAGGTAAGAAAGACTTTTAAAGCCAGACCATGCCAAGATGTCTTTAGCTGTCCAAATATTTTTCAAGCTGTATTGCGCTTTGAATGTGTAAAGAGGGCTGGTGACAGAAATATCAGTTTTCTAGAGACACTTCTATCCCCTCAGCACTACAACCCACACTTATCAGAGCCACAATTTATAGCTGCGGTGTGAAGTGTTCGCCTGCAACTCCCATCTTTGTATTTACACCAATTAGCACATAAACTCTAATTACCGAGATCAAGGCAGCCGGGAGTCCATAAATGCAAAGCGACACGGAGAACCAAGTCAGCTGACAGAGAGGGAAGGTGACAATAAATAGGGAAGTATCAATTAGGCATCAATGACGCGATGATGCATGTGCGTACTGGGAGGTGTCACACAGGGGGAGGTGGGAGTGTGAAATGTGTGGGGGCAGCAGGGTCCACAGAAAGTTGCACAGGCTGTGGGGTCTTGTAACTCACACAGCGCGGTGACACGTTGAGTGTACAACACGTTTCCATATTAACACCACAGCACACTTCTCTTGTGTCTCAGTGAAAAGTAGTATTTATCACAGCACCGCTCGCCTCATAAGGTAACAATTAACACATGCTAATTTAAGGGGCACATCACAAAGTCAAAAGGTACAAAAATAAAGTACTAAGTTATAGTAGGGCTGGGCCATATTGCAAAACATCTTCTAGCCTGATATAGGTAACTTTATATCCAAGTAATGATATATATCATGATATAGTCCATCATGTTTTCTGCTAATTCAGTAAACACATTAACTGATATGGGATTTTTGAGAACAATACAAATTTTTGAGGAGAACATTTCACAGATTTTTGATATGGCAGCCAATATAGTGGATTAGTTGAGCTGGAATAAGTATAAACCTTTTTTTAATTTGGATTTTGCTCAAATATGACTATGCAACAGTACTCTCTGTGCTGCTTTGTTAGACAAATAACTTTATTAAAGAAGACAACATAACATTATTATACATTATACACATTGTAAATCCAGTGGGTTACACTGTCAACTAGGGCTGGGTGTTACTGATATATTGCCCACCCTTATTGTCAACCACTTTTAGAAAAAAGACTGAGAAAGAATAAATAAAATAGCTATAAGGCACCATTCGTAAATCACTCAAAACATAATTTCTATGTTATATATTCTGTATTAATTGTTTTTTATATCGGCGCTTATTGGAAAACATACACAGATACTAGTAGATACCAATATGTCTGTTATGATGATTATGGTCAACCAATAAATTGATCAGCCTCTAAAATAACAAGTCTCTTTGAATAACTACTTGGTAAAGCCTTTTTTTATACTTCATAGTCCTTCAAAATGTGAAGCATTGTCTAAATGAACTGTATCTGTATAATACACACAATACAAATTTATATATAGTTCTGGCAATATATATCGTCATATCGCCCAGCCTTATGTTACAGCAAAGGGTCATCACAGAGTCGTCATAATTGGAAGACAGGTTTGACAGTTTGAACTTGTATTTGATTATAATGACTAGAAACTCCGTCACAGCTGGAGAAAATAGAGGCATCATGTAATGACTTCAAATGGATCATAGACCATGCTTGAACCACAGGTTAATCCCAATAAATTGAACTTGATCAAAGACTATAGCAGTAAAAAAAAGTATGGCTCTGCACATTAATCTAACAAACGCATAAAACAGGACTGGCTCAGCTCTATAAATTAAACTCTGGCTGCAATAATGCTGATCAGGGGAAATTCTGCCAGCATTGGCTCAAGCCGCCTCTGCATGTCTGAAGTCTTGTTATCCCCTTGTCTTGATGTGGAATGGTGTTATCTGTTCCCCTCTCCTTGTGCAGCTTGGGATTTTTTTTTGCAGGATGGCCCAATGATGGATTTGCAAAGAGGCTGTTTACAAGAGAGTGTAGAGCATTAAAGAGCTGCCAGAAGGTCCATTAACATAAATGTTTAAATCAGAAACACAAACTTATGCGCCCAAAATGAAGATGTTTCCTGCATTAATCTGCCACATCTGCCTTTGGTCCAACAATTAGTCCTCTCTCATCCCACCCACCTCTCACTCAGTGGCCAGTGTTTATAGAAAAAAAAGACTTGTGGCGCCCAATGTCGCTGCTGAGGCAGCAGCTTCCAGAGACCCCACCAGGATCCAGAAAATAATTGTCAGTCTTGTATATTATAATAGAGTTTGTGGCGTTGCTGTGAGGTCTTGCAGACCTGGGGTGAAGCACCAGACAGTTTACTTCTTCTTTTTTTTCTCTCTCTATCAACACATGGCTCCACGGCTGATTTAAAGCCTTGTAAAAACGTCTCATTTTTAAATACTGTTTGCATGCGGGCCCCTGGAAGACATTTCATACTCAGCAGATTTACATTATGGCCATTATTATGATTTTATGATGCTGAAGCCTTAACTATTTCCCTAAAAATGCTTGGGAATCATCAGAGTATTGGCAAGTGTAAATATTTGCCGTCGCTATGTCGGAGCTTTTTTTCCCACCAAAAGCTGGAAGGTCCCAGACTCTGACATCACCGGTCACGTTTTCAAAAAGATAAAAGCTTCTCACAGTGGGGTTAATGACTTGTTTCTCCTTGACCCTAGATCAATCTTTCAGGTTTAAGTGGACTTCAATTTAGAGAAACAATGACAAATAAAGTGCCATGTGAATAGATTTCCTACCAGTAAAGTAGAATTATTACACACCTTTGTTAAATACACAGTTCTAAGTCAGTTATGGAATTTCACAGGATAACAGACCGTTGCTATGTATGTAACAGTTCTTATCTTCGATTTTGAACAACCACGCCTAATCATATGAAGAAGAAAGAAGTCTGGTGAACTATATAAACATCAGCTGTGGCAAAAGAAAAATGGCGTTCCGTTATCAGGAAACAACATAGAAGATATTCAGATTTTTCCGATATTAATTATTATGTATTTGAAGAGCATGGAACTCTTGATTCATAGCTAATGGCTGAGCTGTCCTGAGTAAACAAAAGAAAGATGAAATACAGTGAAAAATTGACAAAAGACTAGTAAAGTGACAGTTACAGGGCAGAAAAAATGCATCTGTGTCAATAGTCTCGGTAATCTACTGAGTTTACATTGCTATGGATGCAGTTCCAACTGTATAATTTAATGGAATATTTTTCTTTCTATTTCTTTAGTAAGCCGTGTAAAATGTGTGATAATGTACACCCAGCTGATCATTATTGCAAAATAAACCTCTACACAGTGATTTAAGACAAATCTTGCATCACCTCGTCCGGGCTTATTTCCCAATAATGATCAGCTCACTGTTCATTATTCCTTCCGAAGCCTTACGATGCCTATCCCTTCCATTATGTTGTCTTTTGAGACATTACATCGTCTTTTATCAAAACTTCACACAGACATTTTTCTCTGTCTGCTTCTTGTCTTGGAGATCCTGGAAGCACTATTGGAAGAATGTAGCTGAGACGAATAAAGCATGTGAATTGATTCCTCCATCACCTGGATAGGCTGTTGATTTTGGGGAGAGTTATCGCTGTTTTCCTAAGTGTGGCGTGGAGATTTGCTGGAGGGCTGAGTGATCGATTCAGCAGCCTGGAGCATCCTAGTGTGTTTATACATGGCTTGTATGGCAGCTTTCATAAGACATTTACCCCATGATTTGCGATGAGCTTATGTGTGAATAATTAATGGCAATTAATCCTTAATTACAGTAATTAGGCAAGTCACAGGAAATTAGGCTGCAGCTGGAGAAGCCCGTGCCTAGGAAAGGGAGGACTGGGGCTGAGAGAACGTGCCATTTAGTGACAGTGGAGCCGTGGCGCGGTGATTGTGTGGCAGGCCTGCGCCGGTGTGCTCGCTTGCCAGCAGAGATAAGAGTATAGGAAGACACAGATGCTGCTGGCCAGTGAACCTTTCAATGCTAAGGCAGGCTTGGAGAGCAATCACAGGCACAGAGCACCAACACACCCAATAAAAACCAACTATAAATGTCCCAGCAGGGCGACCTCTGACCTCAACACCGCTTAAATTTCCTAGTTTGCTCAAAATTACATGCTAAGAGCTAGTGAACCACTTCAACAGCTTGTGACTGATGAGCTAACAGTAATTGGTTAATGTTACACATCGAGCTCCTTTTTTCTCACTTTTATAAAACTAGATTTACCACTTATTGGGGCCCCCGAGGCTGCAGACTTTAGCACCCAATGTGCTGTTAACACCAAGTTTATGAATCCGCTGTGGCTGGAAGGAGAGACAGTCCAAGAAATACCTATTTGTAGCTCTAATAAAACAATTAGCCTGCTTAGAATTATTAAAGGAAACTACAGCAGGCAGTAGTTGTTTGGTTGCTTTCATTGTTTGGTAATGGCGGAGAGATTAGGTGGATCTGTTCTGGGCAAAGACGGAGCAGAAGAATAGGGACGAGGCTCTCCGTGACTCGCTCGGAACTCATTTGTGCTTTTCCATGCTTGCCTTGATGAATTTCCGCTTCTTTCTGCTCCTGTTGCTTTCAATTACACTCTTATTCACAATCCTAATTGATATGCCAGTCTCAGTAGATGAACCATGGACTTTTTACAGTCCATTTTTCTATTCTTAGACTAACGTTTCTCCATGACAAAATGGGACCGTGGATATCACAGATGTGAATTTTTTCGCCTTTTGTTTTTGTCCGCTGTTATTTTACAACATTATAATAACCTATTGTTTGATTAAAAACATTTAAATATGATATTATTTCATCGACCACACTTCTGTTGTTGCGCCCTATGAAAGATTATTTTTTGGAGTTATTCATATGGACTTTTGTGGGTCCTGTGCAGTTATGGGCTCCCACAATCGTCACCTCCTTTCAAGCATTGCCTACTTTTTCTTTCTCTCTTTTTTCTTCCATGGAAGGACTTTTAAGCTAACAGGGAATGTAAGTGAGTTGAGGAGGCATCCAACTGTGATATTACATTAACCCATAGTGCTTGGCCATGTCTGTCAGTGACTGCAGAATAAAGAGAACATGCTCTGCTCTACTCTTTAGCCTTCAGAAGTGCTATTAGAAATAATGAGGATTTATAGTAAGATAAAAGACGCTCTACTTGCTCCTGAATTCTGAATAGCTGGTCATATTCCACCACCAAAAGCTAAATGAGCCTCATTGGTGATGCATACACAGCCATAGTAATATGATTAGTGTTTGCATTATATTATATATTGCATTGCCTCTAGTATTCATACACAACCAGATATTGCCTTTTGCTATGATATGCACTCATACTGGATCTGTAATAAAATCTTTTAATCAGAGCTCAATGGGCATGTTATGTTGCTCAGATATTCAATAAGGAAGTGCTCTGCTGTCACACTCAGAGGCCCTTAGCTTCTCCTTTATGTATAACACGAGCAGGAAGCCACTGAGCGCTTGGGTAACGCTACCTGAACGCCAGCAAGGCTCCTCACTAGCACGGGGGGAGATGCTGCTAACGGTGACAAGGTCAGCGTGTTCTACAGGCTCCGCACATACATTCCTCACTATAAGTAATATAAATGAGGTTGTGTTAGCCGTAAACTCACAGCATGTTGCCTGTAAGCTAAAGGGTAACTGCGCAACAGCAACGCCTCCAAATCTCCTCCTGAGCAGGTCTGAGTGTACAGTGAAAGATAGAGCAACCTGCTTGAATCGCCTCTCCTGTTTGAAGGGTTTTACAGAATGCACACAATATTTCCAAAAAAAGTTTTTGGTTAAATTGTTAAGCTGAGTATTTACACAGACGGTGCTACATTTATTGTCATGATCAATGTGACTGAATGCACTGAGTGGTGAATGAAGTGCATTCACCACTGAATGCAGTGCATGATGTTTAACTAGAGTAAAAGTAGCAGTACTGCAGTGTATAATTCAGGGGTGTAAAGATACATCCAGCTGATTAAATATGTCATCGATGCAAATCCTCTTTAAGATGAGCCTTTATTTTGAAATTCCCACTTTATATCTATTCTGTTTATTAAAAAGAATGGAATTATTTTTCATCAGCATGTCTTGAAGAGCTAAGTGATACAATTGTTTTTCATATTATATAAAGCAATCGCAGGCACCTGAATCAAATCTTATTGAAATTCTGCAAACTTGATATCAGCAATGTCGTATCGTGGTCAAAAGAATTGATTCAACAACCTATTTTGATCAAACTTGTGATTTACACCCCTAGCAAAAAATACAGTTTCAAGCAAAAGTCTGGTATATTTTTTTTGTTAAATAGTAAAAAAAAACAACATTTTTATTATACAGAAAAACATATGTTATTGGATTATAATTATTGGTGCATTATGTTGCAGCCTTTAAAGGTCAGGCTTATTCCTTTGCTATATTTACTGCTGGGTAGCTTGGGAAGTATAATTTTATCTACAATACATCATTTAATAGTTTATTATATTCTGTATTATCAATATGAATCTGCATAGTAACAAAAAGCTGTCAGATAAATGTAGTGCAGTAAAAAAATCACATTTTCCTCTCAGGAAAGTGGAAGTATAACATGGCAGAAAAAACCCATCAAAATTGAACTTAAGTACAGTACTCGAGTAAATGTACTTTGTTACATTCCACCACTGGAACATTAGCATGTATCTGGAGACTCATCCAAATGTGTTGAGCGTACAGCTTTAAGTGGGAGCAGCAGAGTTTGTGTTGTTAGGGGCATTCTTGTATCTACAGTGGTGTTTACTCACATTGGCAATTAATTATTAATGCAGAAGCACTGAGAGGTTACAGTGATATGGCGCTCAGGCTTTCCAAGCACTGTCTATATATGAACAGTCAACATAGTGAGAGCTTCAAAGGAGCCCTCTGAAATGTTTCAGACTCTCATGGAGAAAGCTTATTACAGTTGAAATGTTTTTCTTGGAGCCCCAGATATTCTTTGTGAATGCTGGAAAATATGGAGTATTTTTTTGTTTGTCTATATCAAGAGACATGTGAACAAAGAGACAGTCAGCATTTGCAGCTTTACTTGGCGTGAGTATTGCAGTTCACAAGCGAGAACTTGTTTGTGCAAAAAAAATTGTTTTGCAGAAAAAAAAATCTGCGAAGATTCGATTCCATTTACCAGTCCAAGAATATTTTTCTTTCTAATACAACTCATCTTATGTGACATGTGCACGGTGCAATCAATTTTTCTCATTAATTTCCGAGATGTAATGTCCAAGTAGACGCGGGCTGTGAGTGTTTTAATAATGAGTCCAGAGATAAACATCAATTGGCAATCTGCTCTTTTTGGAGGCGTCTTTGTTGCCTGCAGAGCCCTCCTGATGACACCTCTGTGGATCTGCTAATGGAGGAGGACCTGTAAGGCTATCCCCTGGCCTTTGTCTGACCCCTTTGTGGAGCTGAATTCTTCAGATGTTTGCAGGATCAAGTCACTTAATCTGTAGCACAGACTAGGGCCAGAAAAAAGAGGACGGGGAGAGCATGGGAGAGGGAGGAGGAGGAGGAGGGTAGCAGACAAGCGCCTCACTCTGTCTGAGGGCAGAGCATTCAGCGCGCAGGGTAAAGAACTGCAAATGTCTGCCTGTTCTGTTATGCACCATTGTTTCATACAGAGCTCAAAATAGACAGACACAGTGTAGCGGGCGAGCTCTGGCAGGCGGTGCGTTTTATTACCGCGACACCATAGACTTAGACATTAGTGAATATGGCTCATTAAATGGCATGGAATGTTACCATTTTACATAATTCCTCCTGTATCGTTGTTGTAAATGAAATCCTGTTTCTGTCTCTGACTGCACTCCAGTCACTCTACAGCCATTACAGCTTTCCCATCAGACCCTAGCACTCCTTGAAAGCAGCTATCTATAATTTCAGGTCCGTGTCACACACAAAAAAGCGTGCTCTACAAGCCCTAATGGTTTGGCGTGGTAGATGTGGAAAGGATGTAGCGCAAATGGGAGGAAATCTGAAGAAATATTTGAGAATTAGGCAATGATGTATTCAGATGGCTGGAGAGACTAGGGTGGGCAACAAATATAAATAATGTATGTGGCAGGCCTCCTAAACATAAGCTGGAATTTGCCGGCGCACTTTTTGTTCTCAATCACCTTGATGAAACAATCCCGAAGCAATGGCTGCATGAATGAGACCACTGACAAGCTGATTTTCCACCCCTGGCATGAGGCTGCTTTCTCCACTTAATGTTCTCCGATAAAGTGTAGCACAGAAGTAAACTAGAAGAGCCTCCACTCCTGACACATGTGACAGTATTTGCATCAATTATGCAGTCTACGGCTGCGGCAGGAGGGAGCGAGGAGAGAGAGGGGAGGAGATAGGAGAGAAAAGGGTTTGTGACAAGATGCAGAGGCAGAAATGAGAATTTCTCTTTAAAATGCATTCTTTAGAAAATAACATTCAAGATCATTTACATGAAAGCGGCTGCAGCGGTGAACTCGACAAAGCAGCAACAAAGTCTGCGGAGGAGCATTTTGACACTAAAGACTTTGGCAAACAGAGTACAGTATAATGGAGAGTTCTTTGTCTCCTCTGTATTCACTGTACGCTGAATATCTACCCTGAAGAGTAGTGGAGGAGACAGTGAAATGAGGAGAGAGACTGGGTTGGAGCTGAGAGCCAGGCTTGAGTCCCTTATTGCTGGATTCAACCAAAGGAGCTGGGTGTGCAGGGCTAAATAAACAGAGCTGGATTGACTGAGGGAACACACACTCACACTGTCTAATGAGCTTCTGTCAATTAAAGGTCCCACATTGTAAAAAAGTTTTTTGAAAAAAAAAAATACACAGCCTGTATTCACAAACTGTGCCTTCAAATGAGCTTTTGGGACTTCTGTAAGGCTGTGATGTCACAACTATACTATATATACATAGGTGAAACGAGTATCCTGTACAGATAATGTACTTTTTGGAGTTTGAGTATCCGTGTATAATGTATCAATATCCAGATTTATGATGGAAGAAAACCATGTGTGCTGTAAAATGTTTTCCAACTTAAAACGTTAATCTGAAGCTTAAACTGAGGGTGTTCTATACATCGTTTTTAAATAAATAATAAATGTAGAAACTTCTGATCAATCTATCTCAATTTCAGGCTTCAAACATCAGCTTCTGGTTTAAGCCACACCCACATCTGGTTCTCCGCCCACTCCAAGTACAGATACAGATACAGATAATGGCCAATAGGCAAAATTTACCATTCTTTAATGTTTCGATAACATATCCTCCCCAGTCTTCTAGTTTTCCCAAAAGTGTGTGTGCAGTACCCAGTATTATAAAAAACTTTCCAGATATTTAAAAATGGACATTGCACAAGTACCAGCGAGAATACAGTCATTTTTGCACTATACATTTTGTACTTTTAGATAAACAGCTATGTTGCTATGGCAACACATTTTGATGTTCACCTTGTAAACTTCAGAAAAGCTATTATTATATTGTTTTATTGTGGTTTGGTTCCTTGAAAACCAATGCATTCTAATAGCAGGTAAATTTAAACTGTTTGTGGTTTAAGGTATACAGCGAGTTTTAAAGAGACAGGTGCTAAAAGGGAGCGTTTCACGTAGAGGGTGAATACTTGACAGAGAAAAAAATGATTTTGGTGAAAAAACAAAATGCAGAGTATGAACCTGAAAATTTGCATAATATGTCCCCTTTAAGAAAAAACAAAAAAGATGTTTTTCAGCCAGAATCCAAATGCAGCAGGGAAAGAAAAGCCTGTTTATTAAAATAATGTGCTGCATTTAAGATTCCATAGCGTGCTGGCTTTCAACAACTTCTTAAAAACGTGCATGACAAACAATATTAGCAAATCCATGAGGCTCCCTTCAAACCACAGCAGAAGAGGGAGATGCCTGCTTATTGGCAGAGGGAATAACTTTTAAACCGTGTCCCAGTTTCCAACAGACTCCAGCACAACATTTTATTTCACTGTGTCCAACCCTATTTCACATCCTAGTTAAGTACACTTACAAATCTGCTGTGCCATGGTTTCTAACCTCTCATACGCATGTGAATCCACACTGGCACACACACTCACACACACAGAGTCACATCACCAGGGCTGTCACTGCCTTTTATCCATCGTCAACCTTCAGCTGCATGGTTTATCCGTAGTGACACTATAGCAAAGTGCTTGACTGCTTTTTGCCAACAGACTGCAACACTTTAACTGTACTTAGTCATGCATCATTATGGCAGACTCAAAGCGGTGTGTCTGGGAACGCCTGCAGATGGTGGAGGCTGAACCATTTGGAAAGGAAGCCTCTGTGACAATGATGCTTATTGCATGAGTAAGTGTGTATGGACACAGGAGTGTATCTGCGCTGGATCGGAGAAAAAATAATAATAAAAAAAAGGGTCACTGCTGCTAATTCAACAGGCTTGGGAACACATTCCCAGTGCAGCATCTGTGATATGATATATGAAATCTACATGCGAGTCTTTGTTAGAAGGATGCTTTTATGTGTGTATTGATCAGTCATTGTTTACTCCAATCGATGCCGACTTTGCGAGATGCACCCTCCTCTTCTGTTCTTCATAGAGATTTAACCCTCTTCTCGTCGCTTTTGTTCTCCTCTTCAAAACCTTCCTTCAGCTTGAAAATGTGATAGCATTACTGTCACTTGTCACTTTCTCTTTATTTCAACAGATGACAAAGCTTTTACGTTCAGTATTCCGCTCCACACATGGGTATTTTCAACAGATCTCTCCCTCTATTGAAAGATAAATGTTAACTTCATTCAATAGAAACCTCATTCAAGGTTCATTCAAAGCTGACTTCTTTATTCTTTAAGGAAATGAAGAAACCATTAACGAAATATTCACTCACGGAGAAAGAGAATCTTATCTTTATTCCGCATGACCATGCAGAGCCATATTCCTTTTGACATCATTATGTAAAACCAATTTCTCTTTCATATCATTTCCGCTGTGCTGCATTACCACATCTATACACTCGCTGTTCTTTATTACAAAGTAGGTGGCCTGGAGGAAAATATATGCGTTTGTACCCTATGGCATAAAATATGCATATAGGTGCCTCATTTCATCTCCAATCTGTGTTATTCCTTTAAAAAATTCACCGCTGCCTGCAGTCCCTTTTTAATATTTAATTTGACAACTTTTTAATCTGTCTTTATGCGATGATGAAGTAATAGTCAGCTGTCACACAAATGATTGAATTGTACAATGGGCTTGAAGTGACTCATAGGTTGTAGGCTTCATTATTTGTTTTGCTTCAGCTCTAACGTGAGCTTGAGGGAAAGAATATCCTTTCACACACTAATTTATCTTCCATCTTTATTCATCTTTTCTCCTGGGCCCCCCACACACACAAGGCACAGCTATGTGTACCATTCATACATCATTCATACTTTGTTTACTAGTTGCACATTAAAATACCGCAGCTTGTTGGTGGAGTATTTAAAAAGACAGAGCATTTAATTGTGTATCCATGCTGCTTTTTTTTTCCAAAGCCCTTCACTTATTAGTGGGAGCCACAGAGCAATGATAATTACTCCCAATCTTTTCTTAGCTCTTCTGATCTTTAATGATCACAGATTATCCATCACGCTAGCTAAATAATTAGCGGGGAGCGTCTCGCGAACGAGCCACCGACAGATGCTCCCCAACAAGGTGAAACGCGGTGCGACCTCTCTTCCTCAGCGAGGTGACCAGAAAAAGAAAAAGAAAACAAATAGATAATGGAGCAAGTTAAATGAATGTTGCAGCAGATGAATGATCCGGCTCCTGCTAACTCCTGTAGCACCAACCTCTGCCGGCCTCTCTGGCAATCTGGCCATGTTGGGGCCCCCACTGTGGAACAGCATGGCACTGGGAGTTGTGGTAGCCAGTCCCCCCCATTGCCCCAGGCTGCCTCTACCTTTGGTATGCTACTCAAGGTTAAAAGCATCCCAGTTGGGTGTTTAACAGTGTTGTACTCGGATCCGAATTGCTTTTTTCCCCCCTTTTTTGACACTATCTGCACTGTGGAGAGTAAATCTGGAAAACTACACACAACTGTGCATCTTTTTACATCTCCAATGTAGATCCTATTCTGCTGTAATATTTCTATAGCGGACCTTTAAATCCCCACACCGCTGTAATACCCTTATAAAGTAGCAGGGGTAAGTGATTTGAACCGTTTTACTGTGAGGATCTGCTGTTTGCCGTACACGTGCAGCTTTTGCTGACATTCATTTTGAAACCACTCGGAGCACTTGCGACTCAGAGTAACAATGCTGAGGGAAAAGTGCCTGCTGAGCTCTACAGTGAATATACCTCTGACCCAGACCGAGGAAAGGGAGATTTATGAAATCCACATGTTTAATACATTTCATTTTGTCCAAGGGATTTGTATTGCTTACCACAGTATTTTAGGGTTGAAACACTCTGTATAGTCACAGCTTGTATTGTCTGAGGAGAATAAACCCTGTCTGGTTCTGGCTGCTGAAGATTTGTTTTATAGCACCTCCTTTTGCCTTACACACATCAGCCAATGTGCTGTCTGAGGTATTGCATTTTATTGTGCTGAGGTGTTAGGTATACACACCCTTAATCTTTAATGCATAATCCCTTGAAAATCCGCTACATAAATGAAAAAGATAACCCCTCATATCAGTGTGGTGACAGAAAATAAGATAGCTAGGTAATTTAATAAAGGATTGACGCTGGCCCCGGTGTGATACGGTGTGTGACCTCTGTGTATTCATTGTGTAGCACGGAGCAGGTGAGCCACTGCGTGCATGAGAGTTCCTATTCTGGAAAAAGCCCATCCCAGGAGTGTAACATTTGTGGTGACAAACAGAATGCACCATATGGATTAAAGCGCAGGGAGGGTAGTCACTGAAATATTTGCTTTCCCAAAGTGTTGACACAGTATGAAAAAAAAAGGAGAACCTCGGCTGTGCTTTCCTGCTGTAATCAGGTAGCAGTTATCGCAGCAAAGTGTTTGCCTACCTAATGGCGTTTCCATTTTCTGTGAGTCTGTGTCATCGGCTTCCCATTTGGAGCTCGGGCAGGAAAGGATCTGCCTTCTCCTACAGTAAGTGCCGGCCTACTGAAGCTTAGTGTTTGCTCTCTCTGTGTAGATCAACAAAAAGACACACTGATGAACCGAGAGGGAAAGAGAAGTTGGTAACACTTTCCATGACACCATGTCTAAAATGCACTATAAACATAATTATAATACATTACTGTATAGTTGTAGTTTTAAGGACTCAATAGCACATTTTAACACATTATAAAGCATATTATATTAACTTATAGGGTCAAATATAATAAAACGTATTATACATTACATATTTCCTGGTCACTTAAAGGCATTGTTTTAGTATGGACCATAGTGTATTATAATTCTCATCATTCTCATGTTTTTTTATAATGCATTATAATCATTGTTATAACGCATTATAATGTTATCATAGGGTGAGGGTAGGGCGTTAGTCTAATCCTAACTGGAACTTCGGCTGACATGATTTTTATGGTCAATGCTGATTTTAGAGTGTGAAAATTCGCAGATTACCAATATGGGAGCCGATACAGTGAAAACATTTTTCCAGCTGATTTGAAATTAGACCTTTTCTTTGTGGATTGTGCACCAGTATGTTGATGCAAAGGTACTCAGAATAGTGCTTTTTTTAACAAACGCTTTATTAAAGACTATTTAACATTACATTTAATTATATTAACCGATTTTAGAAATGAAAACAAATAAAAAATTGGCTAAATAAACATCAATGCTGTATGCTCAGTATCAGTCAATTGCTGACAATATAAATAAAGAATAAATAAATACATATGACAGAATATATGAATCACCAAAGCATCATATTGGCAAATAAGAAAACATATACATCAATACCAATAGATAGTGATTTGTCTGTGATAGGCAAATATCGACTGACGGCATCGGTCAGCTGATATATCTGTCAGCTATAATCCAAACCCTATAATGCATCAAAAGTATGTCTGTAATGCATTATAGACATGGGCTTGCAGAAACAATGTCAGTGATCAATTATAAAATATGATAATTGACCTAATTTATAAAATGCTTTATAATATGTTGTGATAATTATTACAAGGCTATTAGGATATTTTAATCTGTATAACTATAATTATACGGTGCTACAAGTGGATTTTAACACACTATAAGTATGTTTATAATGCATTATAGATATTGGCTTCATACAAAGTGTTACTGAGAAGTCTTTCAGAAACGTCATAATGTGGTCAGCGGCTGCTGCAGGAAGCATTGAGTTCATTTAGTAGCTGACCACATCATGTCATAAATACTCCTCCCGGGGAACGCTTGTTTTACATCAAAAATGCACTTGAGTGTAATGTTGACAGATATAGCTTGTGACGAGTGATAGTCAGAATGTATGAGCGCCCATTATGCCGCTGTCAACCTCTGGTGCCAGACTGAAAATAAGCAGTTCACCTCTGTTTTCATTCAGCAGAGTGCAGCAGACAGCACCGGCTTCTCCGCTGTATTTATTGACTTGTTTTACTAGCCTGAAACAGGGTGCTTTTATACGGGCCTGCTCAGTCTTAAGACTCTCCAGACATTTACATTATTCCTGACTGAGTTACACACACGTATAAAGCAGCACGTCCGCAGGCTAGGTTAGATATATGCTCTCTTTCCACCTCTCTTTCTCTCATACACACTCATGCACCATTTTATTACCCCACCATTTTAGATATGTTAAACTATACTTTTCTTCTATTACTGCTTTATATTCCAAGCACTGAGTCATTTTTAGTTGTCTTTATATTTAGGCTAGTTAAATGGCTTTCTTTTAAAAACAAACAAACTAGCAAACATGTTTGAATATGGCATTTAAAAAAAAAATCTGTTTATGCCGAAGCTGATCCAGTTGTATAAAAGCATAGATTTCAGGAGGCTCTAAAAATCATCTTTCGCTGACTAATCTGCACAACTGCAGCGGAAGATAATGAATGCCAGCACCAGAGTCACAGCCAACACTATGAGCCCCCTCCCCGCTGCCCCCCCCACCCAGCCTAAACCTCCAGCAGTATTTAGATGATATTTCATTTTAGAATAAACCTCTTTTCTCTCCCACTGTGAAGATATTGAACTCTTTCACACAGATGTCATCTTAACCAAAGCTTATTAAAAAGATGGACATCAAAGTTGTGGGTGCCCATTTATCTTATAGCACTCTAATTGGCCACCACAGGCAAGAGAACAACTAACTCCAAAATAGGAGGCGTCGAGTGGTTGGGTTAAAGAAGAGGATGTCTAAAGACCTCTCAGTGGATTCATTGCCAATAAATCCGCTAGAATGAAAGCAGGGGCTTTTCTGTGGGGGGGTATGGAATTTCACAAATACATTATGAAACGTGATACGCTGAATTAACTGAACACTTATGGCCACAGGGTTTGGTTTCTTTGTTCTGGTGTGTTTTTGTGGCAACACTGTCCCGCGCCTGACCTGCAACTTCAATGTTTTCTTGACGTGAGGCAATACACTCTGAAAAGGTCACACGGCGCAGTAGCCATGACTGAGCTGAGATTTCATATCCATATAGCACACTGCATTGTTTTGAATAAAGCATCCAACACAATGAATGAAACGGATTCTTTAGCCAGAGTCACTGCTCCTCCATCAAACTCCACACACACAGGCCTGAGGTGAATAATGCATTATGTTTTCCACTCAAGTGGGCAATAAAAACACAAAAACAAAGTCATTAATTGTCCACATACAGTAACCAAATGCCATCAAGAGCCTGTGCTCTCATTAACCTGGCACCTAATTATCTGCCTCCAGTCTGAGTCCTGACAAGCCCCGCCGTCTGAACCCCTCAGCTCGGTTGTGTTGTGTTGTGTTGTGTCAGCACTCGCCAACCGCAGCCAAGGCACCATTAGGTACAGAGAATACAAAAGCTTCTCGCAGCAAAGGTTCCCTCTGCACGCGCCGCCACAATGTTCCTCCTGTTAATGCCTTCCCTTCCAATTAAATCTGCAACTGTTAATTATTGTAATTATGAGAGCGGGCTCCCAGCTCTCTACCCCCACCCCTCCCTCGCCGGTGTGCGGAGACGCTACGGGAGCTGTTGTGTTGCTTCAGTAGGCGCCTCGTCTCTGCTCCACTGAAGCCCTAGCAGGGAATTGCATGCGGAGGGGGGACTCGGTACACATGACAGGGGTGACGTGAGGGAGATTGCATGGTTCATCTTGGATAACTGGGCGAGCAAGTCACAGCCGATGGCCACGCCTCCGGTCTCATTAAATGGTGTGTAAAGTACATGCTGGGAATAATTAGCACCAAATAACCTTTTTTTGCTACATTGTTCGCAGGGTATCGCACAACAAAAAAAAAGGTGGAGTATCATGTGTAAGGTGTACAATAAAAGGATTCAGATGATATTCTCCCGTTTCCTTTGAGAACTCTGCAGTTATTTCACTCCTTTCAAATGGTAATGCAAGACTCTATTCTTGCCATGTTCTTTGAGAGACACTTGCGATGGATCCGAAGTGATGTGTTGAGTATAAGGAGAGCTGAAAAAGAGTGGATGGCAGGCCGGCTGCCTGTTAAGTCTCTGCGTGTCTCAACATCCTCTTTGGCCTGCTTCTGTCACAAGCTGTTGTTTGGCCTGGACCTGATCTGCACAGCCACTCCTTGCACTGCACTCTGCAAACCTAGCAGTAACCTGCAACATCAGGCTCAGGATGCTTGCAGAAAGAGCACTCTTGTTCAGGTGCGTGCAACCTAAGACACTGGATGTGTTTTTGTGAGCTTTAGCAGTCCTTGCTAAGAGATGCTCGGAGAATCGGGCACGTCAAGCGCACTCTTATTCCGGTATAACCTCAGTTGCCTCGTAGCAGAGTCCTTACACGCGAGCACAGCTAGCAAAGGATTCTGGCTTTACAATTTGAAGCTGAATTCTCTTCTATAAAAGACACTGAAGGAAAGAGCAGCTCCTTCTGCTTCAGGCAATGCAGCCTTTTCGTGGATACACTGCAAAATCTAAATGATGGACTGTCAACTCTCTTGCAGAAATGCCACTGCAAAGAATAATCTCTCTGGCAGTGGATCATGGTTGGCTGTATGCTACCAATGCCGTTTCTTTGTTTATGCGAGCATGTAGCCTTTACACGCACACATGCAGACATGAGCACATGCACAGATATGCACACACAAATCCACAAAACACACACACAAAATGCTTCAAGCTTAAATCCTTTCTTTGGGAGCCTACAGTGAAAATATATGGGATTAATAACGTGAATAGCATTATTTTTTCACCTCTAGCCTTTAAAATAATGCATGCTTGGCTTGGTGTCTGGATGGAGTTTTGCCTGTGTATTTGCCTGGTTATCGGTGTGTACAAGACCTGCTGTGTGACCTGGTTTCATGCAATCTCCATCTTCTAATTAGGAGGCTGCAGAAAGGCTGGAACGAGAGGAGGAGTGATTAGTTGCCTTTGGGTATTTCATAAGTGGCTTTCAGTGCCACATTTGCATTATTTGCTTGGGGTCTGAATAACAAATCAGCCTACCTTTGCAGCAAATTGAGGCTAGCAGCTAAAGACCATCAGTACATGAAATATAAAATGAAAGTGAAGAAAAGAAATAAGCAAAACATGGTAACACAATATAGGGGGATAAAATGAAATATTGAGACACAATAACTGTCTGTGGCGGTCCAAATCTACCTACAGCACAGATATTAAAATATTCCTTGACCATTCTGTTGCACATATTTTACTTTATGGCCGTCTGTCTGAGTAACACACGAGCGTCTCGCGGCTCATTCTGTGACTAGCAGACCATGTGAGCCCTATGTTGGAGCCCCATGCTGTATGTGTCCTGTAGGGTCAGTCAGTGTGCTGATCTGTAGCGGAGGTCCTGTCCACTCATTTGGCCAGTCTCCCCAACCGCTGCGTGCGGCCGCCACCGCCAGGCCTGGTCAGCCATCACTACACCACTTGGCTGTTTGCCCACATCGAGTCTTAGAGGGCAGGAAACAAAAGCAGGGCCACTCACACGTCCACATATAAACACACATCACACACACACATGCACGCATGATCACAGCGAGTGACAGTGGCTCTTGTTTACCCAGCCCTCCCACCCCTCCCTCACTCTCCTTTCATCCTCTCCCTCTAGTCTGTCATGTTGTGTGTCACTTCCCACAAATGTCAGTGCCACCATGGGACAGTGATTAATTTTGGTGTGCTTGGCAAAATGTCTTCAAGATGTTTGTTTGGGTTGTCTTTTCCCACCCCCTTCACCCACCCCCGCTCCCCACATGTCTTGGAGTCGTGGGTCGAGAGTGGCAAGCCACCCCTCCTCCTCGCCCCCACTGTCACAGCCTCCGCTTATGGAGCAGAGATGGGGGGTGGGTGGGGGGTGGGGGGGCTCATCATCATCGAGGGACAAAGGCTACCTGAACTGACAGAGATCTTCTTTTCTGACCAGAGCCACTCCCCACCACCACCTCCATGCTGCTGTCTGTTTAGTGTGTGCTGGTGGTGTATGATGGGAGAAGTCTTGACCTAGCACTGAGGGGCTGTAACACTTCACTGTCAGCGCGGCTGATTAGCTTATCACTCACCGCACTGGGAGGAAATACATCATCATTCTAGACAGGGATTCCCCAGTTTAGGGCCCATTCCCTGCCTCCTTTTACTCTGCATTTAATCACCAGACGCTCTGTCCCCTCCAGTATTTCAGCCTCACCTCTACAGCCAATTTTTAGGGGTTTTCAATGAGAAGTTTTTTCCTTTCCTTCAGTAAAATCAGAACAGCTGCATTATGTGTCTTAAAGCTAGAGCTGTGTACGAATATTCTCGTTTCAAATATATAGTTTGATTGTATAAAACCACAACATTCGAACATATGAAAACTAATATAAATTTGTAAATAAAATAAAAAGTAGTAGACAATAATTAGCTCCCTGTGATCCCTCCCTTACCCCTAGTACTTCCCTGTGAGGTGAACAGAGACTGGCATCTCCGCTGGTTAGTTAGCTAGATGCTAACTCCGAACCAGAAAATCGTACAGAAAATGAGCGGTAAAAAGTTGCCACTCATCTAGTGATAGTAATATGCTTTGCTACACTGTGTCAAGAAGGTGTGGATGAAGCAATAGGTTGTAAAATTTTTACTCATTTAGCGGCCGGCTAGTGAGCTTGCTAGAGGACTCAGTTATTATTCTAGGATACAATGACATTGTCCTGTTTTCAAGCTGACTGTGCCGGGCCCCAACAAATATCTGTAAACACTACAATGTCTTTGTTTTAACTTCCATTCCATTTATGACCATCAGCCACCACTGCCAGCTTGCATGCGTCTGAATTAAAACACAGTGTAGCAGTGAAACAACTGCTCATCAACAAGTCAGCACATTTTATGTAGCGGAGTCTGAGGTTGGTTGCCCGGTTTTGTGGGTCTGAAAATATGGCCACCCTGCTTGACATCATTTTATTTTGTAATGTGTAGGTATTTTTATCTTTTAAAAGTAAAGTTTATGATAAAACAAATATAGTCTACTTATAAATGAATTAGTCTCTCATTATAGTGGTTTGCCATCTAATGGACACAATTACTCAAAAAACTGATATTCAAATAGTTTAAACCTAGAGTATGTGCTTCTTGAGAAAGAATATGCAAACATATTTTGTCTCCCAGTGTTGACAGCCGTACTAAAAGCACTGATTGGGTTACATTGCAGCCACATGTATGGGCATTTGTGGAGGAAATGCAGAATGAGCCATCTTCCCAAATGATCCTTTTCAGCTCACTCAACAAAGAAAGTGAAACACAAAGTGGCAAATGTGCTTTGGCTTCCCCACAGTGCGGTATCAGGTATGGTAATTACTCTGCCATTAACATTGGGAATAGTTAATGTGTATTAATGTGTTAATGGCATGTTAATTACTGTACATGCTAGAGAGAGCCCGCAGGCATTCTCTCAGATTCTTTGTGCCATGTGGATGTAGGCCAAGCTTAAAAAAGCCTTTAAGAACATCGATGAAAGAGGATCCTTATGTTTCATTTGTCAGAACAAAAGATTTTCAATGGTAATTTGATCCAGCTCCCCGCTTCTGGAGCTGAAAGTCACTGATCCAGGCGCCACGACAAAGGAGATGATATGAAGTCAAAGGAGACGTGGAACGCGGCTGTAGTGACACTGGCCTCTTTGTGAAATGGATACTCTAAGCCCTCTGTAGTCTCTAGTGTGTTGCTTTGGCAGCGGGTTTTAATAACATGGTGGATTAGAAGCCTTGGATCCTGAGTGCCAAGCCAGAGTTAAAGCTCACCTTGGACGAGCCTCAGTAACAGGCTAGATGCCACGGTCCTCCTCTCCTCCTCCTCCTCCTCCTCCGCTCACACCGTCTACTCCACGGCTTTAAGAGAGATGACCTTTGCAAATATTGACAGAAAATAAATTCTGTTTCGATTAGTTAGCTTTGGGAGACCTTTGCAGATCAATGCAATTAGATGAACAGAGTGTCGATACGTGGCCGGAGCCGTTCACTGGAGGCACCGAGGTAGGAGAGGAGCTGCAGCAGGAGGTCAGGGTTACTTGTAATGAACAGGATGTTTTGGAAACAGTGGTGGAAGTAACTGAGACACAGTGTGTATCGTCAAACACAGTTAAACACACAAGCAGGAGCACTTTGCTGCAATGCACATTCTGCAAGGAGCAGCATTTTAGCATCAAGCATTGAGAAAGTGCAAAAAAAAAAAAAGAAAAGAATCTGAAAAGAATTTATCTGCAAGAAGCGCTGCTCTTCCAGTGAATTGTCTGGCATCTGACAGTGCATTCAGTGCAGCAGAATGAGGTGGTAGGAGCCCAGAGCCACCCCTTCCCTCTTCAGCAGGCCACATTAACCCAGCAGGGCTCTGCCTTTATGGCTCTCCTGCTCACACTTCAGTGATGAGAGTAAACAAGCAGCGGGCCAAAGGTCAGCTAAGCCCACAGAATAAAAGAGGGCACAAGGGGAAAAAGAGGTGGGAGGAAAAGGAGAGCGGCCCGAGGCAGTGCTCAGATCACTGTCAGGGCTTCAAGCAGGGAATGATGTACGAGACAACAGCCCAGAACCGGAAATGATTATAAACAGAGAACAGGGGAGAGTATATGAGAGAAAAGGGGCTGCATTGTCTTTATCTGTCAAATTTGTTACTTCCTCGGATCTGATACCAACGGTGAAACCTGTAAAAAATGAAAAGAAGAACCACCCCTGACTGATAGGGATGGATTAATCACAGTGTCTCCTTTTGTCTCAGCCACAGAGGAGGAATGAGGAACAATCATAGGCAAGTGCCTTTTCCCCAGCTACTCCACCTGTATTGTTGAATGACAAATGAGGCAGATTAAGGACATGTTACATTATTATAACAATTTCGGATTTTTTTTTTTTTTACATCATTAAATTCGTTCTGGTAATTAAGTGAGCCGGCATCATCAGAGTTCTGTGGAAGAACCAGACCATATATAGATTTTTCATTCTTAAGTTCCAATTGCTCGCAGGCTTTACCAAGGTGACACGACTCCCACACTTTGCCTTTGCACTGAGATTAATCCCACTTTGACTGTGGAGGTGGATTAGAGCTAAACTCGGGTGCCCAAACTTGTTTTAATACCCATATCATCAGACAAAAACAGGATAAAGATTTGAGCAGGCAAGCAGCATTGCAGTGCTAGAATGTGACTGTGGCTTTGCAAGTTACTATACAGATTTGTCAACCACACAGCAAATTAAAGATATTATCTCGCTCCAGCCTATTTTGTGGGAGTCGTGTGATGATGCCGAGCTTAGACAGCGAATCTGCTCCAACAAAGGTGCACAGATACATTGCACCTGTTGTTAAAATGTTTTTTTCTCGAGGCTATGTTTTCTTATTTTTCTAATTCTTAGTATTTATGTGCTCGAGACGGACGCATCATCCCTCCTCCTGCATGTGCTTTATGAATGGCTAGCCATAGCTGCTGTGGCACAAACACACCCTGGTGGACTCCTGCAGGACCGTCTGCTTCTTAGGGCAGTGCAGTAATCATTTTTATCCTGCTGATTTCCCAAATAGAAATGGACACGTATGATAAAAATGTCACGGCCACTCGGCATGTCAGCGGACTAACAGGATTACATGTCACTTTCTAATGTCTCGCTCTGTTTTCCTTTGCCGTGAATGGCCACATTATTGCACACAGGAACTTTGTGGTAATATATGGTAAGAGACTAGTAGCTCTTTATGGCCTGTGATTATTTAGTTTGAATGAAACCAGTGATTTATGCCCATTTAGCTGAAAAGCCCTGTAAATTCCCTCAGCTGCATTTCCCCTGGATATAGAGTGAGTGGAGTGAAAGTGACAACTGGGTTTGGTGTGGAAATGTACGCTGCGTCCCAGAGTTATATTTAATATACCTGACATGAAAAACATGCCTACCTACTTACCACCACCCGCAGCACACAGGAAAGTGCAGCCCGCTGAGCTTGAGTTGAATCAGAGAGTGGGAGTAAATACTGAATTAGGAAAATATGAGCTGTAGTGGCAGACAAACCACCAGCTATTAGAGCACGTTGAGATATGTAGCCAGGCGTCTGGTCAGTCAACGTTTGAATCATGTGCCATTTTGTTTTTCACGCTGCACAAACTGGAAAAGAAACAGTCGAGTCTGTCCAGAACGAGAGCTTTGGGTGGAGTTGCGCAGATGCAGTGTGATGTGGATGAGGGTTAGTGGAGCAGCGGCATATTGTCCACATGGATGGCTTGGCTCTGCAAAGCCTGATGGAGCCTTGTCCAGCATCTCAATGTCTCCAACACAAATAGCCACATTCATCCACTCCTCTCTCACACCATTACACCTAAAAGACTCAAAGCCAGCCGATCCATAAATAGAGGCAAATTTGTTTTTCAGTGGCGCTGCAAGTGGAACAACAGAGATGAAAACATCACAGGCTACAATGTGATGTGTTTCCTTTTTTTTATTTTTTTATATTCAGGAATGTGTTTATAAGAAAAATAGAAAGAATAATGTTTCCTCTCTAGTATTTGGCTGGTGTGCAGGGTCAGTCGGTCAAAGCGTGGTAAAGGGCTCCTCTGATTGCATGCCTACTGGCTGACACAATAGAGCCACTAATCTTCTTATTTAGAATCCAGTGGCTGGCCATATCTTAATGAAGCTGTAATGAGCTGTTGAAAATCCCTGAATTGCGGGAGGGATTATTGAATTGAAACAACTCTGGTAATCATAACGTTCGAGTAGCCACTCAGTATTTACTGCCCATTGAGCCACATTTTTATCCACTTATTAGAGTGGATTGCTCCAGCTTGTTTTTGTTGTAATTCTGACCCCGCAGTGTTCTTTTGTTTGTTTATTCTCTCCGTTAAAGCCGGCATAGTGGTTGCATTGCCAATGCATCAAGGTGTGCATGTATGCAATCTGCTGGGTGATTACGACTTGCTGACAGACTGGCGAGACAGAAAAGCAGAGGAAATAAACAGCGGGGTCGGAGAGCGAAAGCAGAATTCATGAATGAGCACTTTACATAAAATTGACTGCATGCTCATTTCACTGTATGTAGATTTTTACTTCGCCTGCACATTTTCATCACTTCTTAGAATATTGCAAAATCAGAATAGTAAAATAATACAAGATTTAAACCCTATAAGCAAATAGAAATGAGGTTTTTTTTGGAGTTCCCAGCATTCACTGTGTCAAAGACAGAGACACTCACTCGAGGTATAGTTTTCTGTTTAGCATCTTTTCGCAGAGTAGAAGTGCCACTTCACCATTGAGCATTTGTCAGTTTATGGATGTTGCTGTCATGTCAGGCTTCCCGTACACAGTGTGCAGCGCAGTGTGTAAATAAAAGAGAACAGGCATAGACATGAGCGACAGGAACACAGCACATACACAGGAGGCACCCGGTTCATACCTGCAGGGGAAACATCACACTATAGCAGACTCTGCAGACATAATGCTTTAATTGCTTTTATCAATTCATTTTTTGATCTGTTCTACATTTATTATTAAAATGATTTGTATTTAATGTCCCTGGATGGCATTAGCTGACCCTTTGTCTCTGTTTTTGTGTCGCTGCAGGTCTCAGCATCCGTGGTGCCCAAGAGGAGGATCCCCCAGACCCCCAGCTCATGCGTTTAGACAACATGCTGCTGGCAGAAGGTGTGGCGGGACCGGAGAAAGGCGGCGGATCGGCTGCCGCCGCAGCTGCAGCCGCGGCCTCCGGCGGAGCGGCCGACAACTCCATTGAACATTCCGACTATAGAGCCAAACTCACCCAAATCAGACAGATCTACCACACGGAGCTGGAGAAATACGAACAGGTGAGTTTTTAAGATCTTTCCAAGAACGGCTTCACGATTCAACACCACCGCTTCCAAGAAAAGGAAAATAACATCAATTTTGTTCTTTTTTTTCGCCCATCAAGTGACTACCAGCTATTTGAATTTCAGTTTGCGTTCAAATGCTGCAGCTCATACTTCACTTGAGAACAGCTTATTCCTGCATTAGCAAGAAAATTGCAGGGAATATGCATGATGGGGGAGAATGTGTTATCAGCTCGGAAAAGAAAAAAATTGCAGTATTATTCCGTGTGTTGTAGCTGATTATACAGATTCAAAGGAGAGCTGTAGTCATCTGTGTTAAATGAAAGTATGATCAGCTGCTTCACCTAGCACTTTGAGCCTGCCATTAAACACAGGCATTATGGGTGAAAATAGAAGGTGTAACAGTGATGCCTCAGCAAGCCAGAGAGGTAAATTAGACTAATTTACTCTGTGCTCTCTGAGAGAGGAGGTGGGTACGCAGGGGCACACAACACTTCGCCTGGAGTAAATGCATCTTTCTTAAGGGTGTTTCCAGGTTTTAATTATCTAAATGTAAATACTTAACGAATTTTACTCAGAGTAATGAGCTAAAGTGTGCACTACGTAAATGAGTTATTCTAATTAATCATGTATGAACTACTGGTTTAACGAAAAGCTGTTTAAATTCGCCTTGCATTAGGGCCTGGCCACATTGCAAATTTATATTCAACGATGACTTCACCTATTATGTCATCAATGTAATATATAAACAGCGCACTCTGTGGAAGCTTTTAAAGAAAAAGTGCTTGCATGTAATAAACTTCCTGTATGAAAAATGTGCTCAAGTTGAGTCAAAGAGCTTTTGGAAGTTCACCGCTGTGACTTGGGATGTTTACAGAACTCACGTTGGCTGCACTTTTTGTCTCTCTGTCACTTGGCAGGCATGTAACGAATTCACTACCCATGTGATGAACCTGCTGAGGGAACAGTCTCGCACGCGGCCCATCTCGCCCAAAGAGATTGAGCGCATGGTGGGAATCATCCACCGTAAATTCAGCTCCATCCAGATGCAACTGAAACAGAGCACCTGTGAGGCTGTCATGATCCTGCGCTCCAGATTCCTTGATGCCAGGTCAGTGGATTGTATAGTATATATATATTCATGTGTATTTGGTATCCAGAAAGTTTTCTGTATGACCCATATAAGCAAATCCAGTGGGCGAGGTCATTTTTAGACTGTCTGTAGGTCGGAAAGTTTGTTTTTTTCCCCACTTTTCTGGCACAGCACACAGTATGAGCACTGCAGAGATGCATGATTTTAATTATGTCCATGTTCCATGCATTATCCATTTTCAAGACAATCATGGCCCCACACCTGAGAACAGTTAAGACCAAATGAAACGGGGGGCCGAGTCATGCTTAATGGATGGAGGGGAGGTCATCAGCAGGTGTTGTGGATTAGTCTAATCACTAACAGTGTGGTGCAGTGTGGCGCTCCGTGGAGAGCGGCTCAAGTTTGGGCCAAACAAGCCAAGTGGAAGCACATTTTGCTGCCCACTGCCTGTGTGAAGCGCAGTAAACAAGGCAAAATAAGCAAATGCTCAACAACATGATAAGTAGTGCCCTTGGGAGGGAAGGGGACCCAGATCTAGTTAGAGTTTGCTTGTTTCTACTGGAGCTCCCTGGGGCTGTGGCACTTCAGGAACAATGCTCAACTGTGCATGCCGTGATTTCTATAATGTACCGAGATGCACTCCGACTGGGCTTTGCGCTCCATCACAAAGCCCACCCATCCGCTGCACTAAACTCCACACATTACACGCTTGGACTGGAGATTGGAGACCAACAGACCAAATTAAACATTGTATGTGTTTTGTGTTCGTGTGTGTATGTGCTTGTCACTTTATTGGTCAGAGTCTGTTCTTCTGTGTGTTGACGAGGCTCTTGGAGCAGGACACGATATCCTACTCCTGAGGGGCCCTCGGAGCCCATTCCTCATTATTTTCACCATTTATGTGTGAGATTGATTGTGCAATTTGTGCGATCCAAATGGATGAGTTAATGCTGGTCCCCGCTAATAGGCTCGCCCGGCCTTTTTTCTCTCGTTGTGCTCCCCACTCAGGCGGAAAAGGAGAAACTTCAGCAAGCAGGCGACGGAAATTTTGAACGAATACTTCTACTCGCACCTCAGCAACCCGTACCCCAGCGAGGAGGCTAAAGAGGAGCTGGCCAAGAAGTGCAGCATCACAGTTTCCCAGGTGGGTAGTGCTCATCTAACAGTAGCTGGTGGGTAATCAGGGTGGGGAAAAGGCTAAAGCCTAGAGGGATAGTTACCGTAGGTCACACCACCAAGACACAATGTCCTTAGCTAACCTTGACATTGTGGCTGCCTAATGATGCTTCAGTCAAGGCTGGTCCCAGTCAGTCAGAGCAGGGCCACAGGGAGGGGAGGCCTATATCATCTTGGCCTCAATCAAAGCACTATGCTGTCCTTCCTTAGCAGCCCCAACGCTGGGTCCCCTGCCATTTTTCCCTCTCATTCCCATCCACCATGTGTGCTCTCTCTGTTGCCTGGTCAGTCGCTCAGGTCATAAGCTGGGAAGAAAAATGGCATCATCCATTACTTTAAGAAAAGCAGTCAAAGTCTGGTGCTTCACACATGATACTGGCTATTTATTTGTATGTTTGCTGTTCAAGTGACCTTGCAGGACTCTGCTAATTCACAGTTATATGTTATACATAGCACAGCCTCCTTGTCGGGTAAACCTGAAGGCAATATCTCTCACACCAAACCCCCACATCCACAGTGTTATTATCCTGTGCTCTCTTTTTCTGCTATGATTGTGACTTAGATTTTTTTTGATACTCTATTGTTCTATGGTTGTCCTCATGAGGCACTATATCACAGAAAATGAATCTATACAATAATCTGTTTTTTCTGTGTGGGGAGGGGGTGTTGAGGGGTATATTGAGTGTAGTCATGAAGAGTCAGATACTGTAAAAGCCCATTCTTTTTTGCCTTCAGGGGGTGGGAAGCACCATCACAGTATCACAGGTATGTCATAACTTCTCCTGATCCACTGTTTTCATTTTTTTGTACCTCCTTTGTTTATGTATGTAATAGCCTCACAGTTTTTCCACTGCACAGAACCTTCCTCCCTCACACTATACTGGATCAATGCTAATGTTACCATGAATTACAGTATTTCAAGTTTTAAAAAAAGAGTGAATAATCAGCATAACATCCCACCTGTAAGTCCCACAACAACACAGACTATTTTTAATTCATTTTTAAAGCTACACACCCATGTTCTCACCATATTATGTGTGTACAAATGTGTCACATGACTTTTTTACTTTTTGGCTATTGTTTACTACATTATTTATTTATTTTTGTTTGTTGTAGAGCGACTAATTGTGTGGTCTTTTGAATCTTCAAAATGATTATTCAACTGATATTTAAACCCACACCTGCCCTGTGAGCCCCTCTTTTACACTGTGACTGCCCAGATTCTATCACCCCCTACAAGCAGCCCAACAATCTGCCAAAATGCCATATGTAATTTCATTCTTCATACTCACATGTACATGAATAAAGCATGGAAAATAAACCAAATAAACAGAGCAAAATATCACAGAGAAAAGAGCAAGATCAACATGTCCGGTGCCAATTTACAATGTTTATATATTTTTATGTTGCTGCACTTCTCCCATCCAAGTGGACCAATTTATATTATATTTCTAATAAATAATTTGCAGCATTCTATATTGTCAGCTTAGGGTCAATGATGTCGTTTATGACTCCAAAATATATAACTGTCTTGCTGTTCCAATGAGCGATGCAGTGCGAAATCCAGTTATAAAACAGCGGTGTCCTTTTGGAGACTTCACCATATTGATAAATCCAACTCTGAATGTTAAAAACAATCATATTTAGCTGTTCATTAGCCGCCAATAACGCTTTCTGGTGAGACTGTCGATGAATTAGACTCTGTGTTCCTAACATGGTTAGAAACAAATCCGATACAATGACTGGAATAGCATATAATTATTATAATAATAATAAAATTGTGTAGGTTTTCCTTTGCACATTTTGATAGTATTAAACTCCATGCACAGGCCGCATTGAACTGGAAAATAATTACAAAATTTAAAAAATGATTATTGAAATGGAAACTGTGATCTATAGTTCAGTACGTTTAAGCCTTCAAAAAATGCCCAAATCAGGAAAAGTGATGGGTTGAATGTTTTGTACAACCCCAAAAAGTTGGGATGCTGTGAAAAATGTAACAAAAATAGAATGCAATGATGTGCCAAATTTATTTAAACAGTTATTTACCGTCCTGGCTGTTCTAGTGTTAAAGAAATGGCCACGACCCCCACAAATGGAGCTCCACTCTGTTTTCTGAGTGCCTTGCGAAAAAAAAAGGCCACTGTTCCAGTTCCCATGAGAACAAATCAGTCTATGCAGAAATTAGAGGGCTTTTAAAAATTCACTTCAACTCATCTCAGGCCCCATTAGTGGCGTACTCCTCGACCGGCGGAGGCCACGGCAGACATTCTTATTGACTTATTCTTAGTGCTTTGGCTCATTTTAAGTGAGTAACAAAGTCTGAGGCCCGACATGATACCGAGTGCGCTGTAAGTGTGTTATCCCTCACCGTGCCGCAGCCCTTTCACAGTGGCAAACCGCTCTCTGTGGCCACTCAAAGGGCTCCGCTGAGTCATTTTTCAAACACCCACAAGAAAAACATTTTTGCGGGCTTTGTTGATTGCACGAGCAGTTCATTAAGTAAAAACCATCCGTCGTGAATGGTATGCCAATATCTGTCTGCGGCTATGCTCGATACATCATCGCTGACGAAACACCCTGCATCACTTCAGCAGGGATCATTTAAAATGCAAGTTATACACAGTCACAAAGCCTCCTTACCTCTGGAGATCCCTGCAGATTAAATCCAGTGTTTTACTTCTATCTAAATGCTGCAGTGATAACCTTAAACTTAAAAGAAACATGTCAATGTGTCTGATTTGATTCATACTGAACCCTTAAAGTTAAATGAGCTATCGACATTGTTGGCTCTTTAAATGCAGAATGCCTCTTGTTCCCTCTGTCACTCTGCATGCACTGTGCTGAGCTCCTGAATGAAGGCATGGGAGTGGATGGTTGTGGTTTACAGAGGTCATATTTGATATAATGACTGCTAATGGTTCAATATTTAAAGGAGACATATTATGTTCATTTTCAGGTTCATTTTTGTATTATGGGTTTTTACTAGAATATGTTTACATGCCTTAATATTCAAAAAACACATTATGTCTCTCATACTGTCTGTCTGAATATATCTGTATTCACCCTCTGTCTGAAACACTCTGTTTTAGCGCCTGTCTCTTTAAGACCCCTCTCCTGAAAAAAGGCCAGTCTGCTCTGATTGGTCAGTGTTTCCAAGTCTTCCACATCTGCGCTCTCAGCGTCTCTGCACCTTCATTGCAGCCGGGGATTGACTGTAACGGCATTATAGCAACACTTTCTACTTATATATCGTACAGTTGTGACATCACAACCTCACAGAAGTCCTGACAGCTTGTTTAAAGGCACATTTTCTGAATACGGGCTTTGTGTATTTCTCTGTGGATTAAGCCTTTTGATACTTTCACAGTATTTACACAGCACGTAGACCTGCTTTATGATTTAAAAAAATACATTAAAATTTCACTCTTTACAATATGGGACCATTAAGGCAGATTCCTGTGCCGAGACTCATTTACATTGCTTACATTTTTCTTTAGAGTGACACTTTTCAATATTTCAGATCCTACTGAATTTAGAGAAGCTAAGACTTGAGCTCTTATTCATTATTAATGCTGCCTGTATAATTGATGCTATCACAGCTAGTGAGACCACCTTTGTATTTGTATTTAAAGCTTAAGGCATTGTGATCTCAGATATATTGAGATCATAGACAGACCATGCATTGCCATACATTGATTTGCAAGGAGTATTGACCTGAAATAGGGTGAAATAGTTTGAATTATTAACTACAGCTCCGCGGCCTCTCTAGTGGGCAGCAATGAAGCCAACGATATCGTGTTCTTTCAAGGAGTCTGCATGGTCATTATACAATCGCTGCCTTTGAGGCTGCTGATGTCAGGTAATTCAATCTCACAACCTGGCTCTCACCACACATAGGAGTCAATTGAATGCATGGCCTGCCACAAGATAAAAGGGAATTAGTTCTGTAGATTGGGTTGTGCTCCACACCTTACAGTGCCATGCATTTGTTCAATATTTAGCTGAACTCGAGAATCACTAAAGCCAGAGTTCAGTGGGCAGGAGAGAAATGTGGAGCAGAGGATTTCATGCCAACTCTGCTGAGCTTGTCCATGCTTGTAACACCATATAGTGGTGGTGTACAGTCATAACACACTTTTTCATAAAAAATGAGAGCAGATTAAAGTAATTAAAGTTTATGTTCAACTTCTAACTTATATAAATGCTCACAGTTCAATTTAAAGCGCTAGGAGCATCCATCACTGCTGGTAAAAGAAAGTAAACCAGTGTCTATCTACCACTGTCAACTTTCAGACTTAATGATACAAATATGTCTTTATGTGCAAACAGCCCAACTGACATGTTAATAAATGTAGTTCTGTGTAATACACTGTTCGCACGAACATTTTGTTAAATTAAACAGACTGATGAGCGTTGGAAAACATTTTCTATCATTTCCGGGGGTTTTCGTGAGCACTTTGTGAGCTGTCGAAAAGAGCGAGAATATTGCATCGTCTTTAGCTCCGCAATCCACCATAAGCAGGTTAAGTAAAAAGGATGATGGCCAGGGCTTTCATTGCTTCCAATTAAACCTTGCTTGTTAGTTTAACCTCTAGGTAAACCCATCAAACAATTGATGTCAAGGAAACCCTGCCAACAGTGGGCCTCGCCTGAATGGTCATTAATTTTAATTGCCTAGATATTAAAGATTTAGAGCACAGAGACGTGCGGGATAGAAATGATCTGATGTCCTGCAAATCCAGTCAGTTTTTACGCCACAGCATTGGCGGGCTGCTGGGGATATTAAAATTTAAGCACATGGGTGGAAATTAAATAAAGCGTCATTAGGGGCAGCTGCTCTTTGGCTGGTCCAGCCGTGGGCTGCAGGGTCTGAGAGGGGGGTAGCAGCGCAGCGACAAGACACTCTAATTTATAGAAGCATTAAAAACAAGCATCATCTCATTATTATTCCACTGTTATTGCAGAGCCAGCATTCACACATAAGGTTCACCCCTTCATACAACTTTTCAGCATCTGACTGATGTTGGATGTGATCATTTCAATTCGACGAAATTAGCATTTCCGACTGCTCTAAATCTGAATTTACTCAGTTTCAGACGTTAATTTATACTCAATACTTCCCCTGCCTTAAGAGTTCCATTTTACTTTGGTGAAATGTTTCTTTTTTTCCTACTTAAACACATCAATTAACACTGACTGCCTTGATAATGTGTGTTTACGGCTTCACATGTCTGCAGGTCTTCACCCTCTTACTCTTGTTTTTGATAATTATAGACAAAAGTTGCTTCCCGTATCACTGAGCATGCATGTTAACACACACATTCACACCCACACGTTTCATTGCTGTATTAATGCTATTTTTAAAAATTAAAGCATTTATGCACAGCTACGGAGCCAAGCCATTAATTAAGGCAAACTGTTTATTAGATTATAAAGTGGTATAACCCATGTGCATCCCTTTAAAAAACTCCCTCTTGTTGCCTTAGAGGACAAACGTGTCTGCGTTAAACGATTGCCATAAAATTATATTAATATGTTAATATTTTTCTGCAATTAGTGACACAAATCTGTTAACCAACTTCAGTACTGATCATAATTACCAAATATTCATTCATTTTCAGAATTCTCAGCCAGTTTGTTTACAGGATGCTACTGTTGTTATAACCCCCATAACATTTTCTGTGTATTAAATGCTAAGGGATTAGGTTTTTTCAGTATGAGATGCTTTGATGGTTTTTTGTTTTTTGTAGCGACCAGAATAAAAAAGTCTCTGTTGTTACCTACAAAGTCAAAAATGTCCTTTTTATAAAACTGCTATTAAAAAAAATTCCTCATAGTTTAATTTCTAAACTATGCCAGTGCTGATCATAACTACTAAATGTTTAATCATTTTCAGAATTATAACATTTTTAAATGCTAGTTTGTTCAGTTACAGCCAATTTTGTTTATTATGAAAAAAACAACCTTATTTTCTGGAAACAAAATGCTCAGGGGATCTTTTTGTTGTTGTTTTGAGTCTGGGTTATGTCAGTGACAAGCAATAACATTGCATCAAACACTGTAATGCTTCATAATACAGCAGCAATAACCAGAGTGGAAACCAGGTAAATAGCATGTATTTGCCCCATAGGGGAAACATGAGAAATCTGCTTAATCTGGTGGAAAATAGTAAAAGATACAATTTTGAAGCCAGGGCTCTAGATTGAAAGCCTGATATGGCCTGCAATAGCCATGTGATGATAACTAAAAGATAAAATAAAAATTAAGAGACAAAAATGTTCTTAAGGATGCACAACATTTTACTTTTTATGTGAGATATGACTGCTGCCTTACTTTACTTCCCCCTATAATAAATCACTCAAACTACACTTAACTAATTGTAACTGTATTTACATAAGGTGTCAATCACCCAGACTCACTGATCTGGAATCAGTCAGTATTCTTTAGAGGGTAATATATGAACATTAATATATATCCGCTGAGGGAAATGTTAGGTTTGTATCATATGAACCCTTATATCAGAAATATATATAATACATTGACTTAAGTGTCTGTGCAGAAGGAGCCCCTTGTGTTTTAGTTTTGTCAGGAGACAGATCCGAGAGCATGTCATGCTCCCATCCATGAGAAGACACAAGTGGCTCCTGATTATGGCTTAATTAGCTTGTGTACCCGGCGGACATTACTGCAGGGGCTGGGAATTGGGTACTTGATGGACCCAAACATGACATCTTGAAACAATCACACTGCTCAGTGCACGGTGCTGTGGCTGCTTGACGTCTGACTCCTCTGCTCCTCCTCCTTCTGCTCTACCACACAGGTATCCAACTGGTTTGGCAACAAAAGGATCCGGTACAAGAAAAATATCGGCAAGTTTCAGGAAGAAGCCAACCTGTATGCCGCCAAGACTGCTGTAAATGCAGCACACGCTGCAGCCGCTGCAGTGCAGAACAGCCAGGCCAACTCCCCTACCACACCTAACTCCGGTAGGCACTCCTGCATATAGACAACAAAAAAAAAAAAAAAAATCTGCCCTCTACCTCAGCCCTTAACCCGCTGCCTACCTGCCTCACTCTCTCATGCACCATTCACACAGGCAAGAGTGACAGGCTCTGCTCCCAGCTTGGGGATCACAGTGTCTCCTGTCTATAAGACAGTTGATGCCAAGCAAACTCATGCATAAAGAGAGCGTTCCTGACTTGTGAACCGAGAACACATGTATTTTTGGCAAAATAAAAAAAACAGAAAACAAGAATTCAGAAGGATGCCAGTGGGATTTGTTTTCCCTTGACTTTCTGTCAACTTCCTGTCATTTGTAATGTAATGGTATGTAGTCCCACTGAATGGTAGTGCTAAATAAACTGACACATAATTGCTGGGAGCATTTTACCTACAGTATTATATCAAAATGGCATTATATACAGTTCATTTTGAATTAGAGTCATACAAAAACACAGCCTAAAAAATGGGGGCATGTTTAGTCCGGATTAATAGTAATGTAATGCTGAGTTTGGACTAGGTTGACCTGCGTCGGGATGTGGTAAGCTTATGAAGTGGTCCCTTTTTCTTGCACCCAGGATTCCAGATGAAAGATGAAGAGTTTCAGCTGGATTCTGCAGAGAGCAAAAACACTCTTTTAACCAACATGTTTACTGGTACTGGTCTTTTCATAAGCTTCTTATTGTCCTTGTCATTTACCATGTGATACCTCCCTGCCAACGTTAGATTGGAAGTAGGTGATGTGGAACAATTGGGAGCTTAAGCGACCAACCACATATAGAACTACCCCCCCTCCCCTCCTCTCCCTGCTCCTTGTGTTGTGTGATTTTCATTTCATTTGTGTGTACTGCATTTGTAAAAAGAAAAAGAAAAATCCTCTTCAGTCTTTCTGCATATCATCCTCTTCTGTTTGTTTCTTTGCTTCCCTTTCCTTTCCCTCCCTTCACTCCTGTAGTTGCCTGCTTTATGGGAGTCTTTCTTCAGTGTATTTGTCTGCCTGAGTTTGGGTCTGTGTATGCAGACACGTGCGTGGTGCGTGTGTGTTGTTTGTGCGTGTGCTTTCCCTTTATAGCCTTCTCATGTATTCAGCTACTTACATCCTCCCTTTCCAGGTTCTTCAGGTTATTTTAACCTCCCAAACTCTGGGGACATGTTCTTGAGCATGCAGAGTCTGAATGGGGATTCTTACCAAGGGGCACAAGTCGGAGCCAATGTACAGTCACAGGTAGGATCAACAATCAGGGACAGTTCCTGACTCCCAGTGCAGAGAGCTGTCCTTGTCTTGCCTGTGTACTGAGCCATCCACAGTGCAGTCTGAAGCACATAAAAACTAGAAAATAAGAAAAAACACGCTGCTCATTCGACGGGCAGTTCAAATTACCACAGCGAGGCCTCCTATAACCTCCGATTGACTAAAGTGTTTACTGACTATTTCGCTTTGGATGGAATATTTTGGCAGCCAAAATATAATCCCACCCCACTGCTGTCATGCCGCAAAAGCAATTCCCTGGTTACTATTCCAAACATCCAACATTTTTGTGAATGCATTTGGCTTTGACTTGAACTCTTGGGTTGGTATTGGGTTTTTGGTACTGTGTTTCCCCCTTTTTTCTGTATTCTATATTGCTATCTTCTTGTCTCATCCTGTTATTGTTTGTTGTTGATGTCTTCCATTTTGTAAGTTTAATGCAGCTGCACAACCGAATAAAAAGAAAGAGCTTATTTGTTATTAAAGTCAATATATAAGCTAATTTAAAACATATATAACACATTTGTTACATTGTTTTCATCAGTGTTGGGGAGTAACCACTTAGATGTAATGAAGTTATGTCATTAAATTACAAAATAAATGTAATTGTAATCTGCTTAGGGCTGTTAATCAATAAAAAAATAATTAATGACATACTTTGCTGTGATTAATCGCAATTAAAGGAGCTTGTATAATGGATATTTGTCTATAAAGGGCAGACTCATGACTAGCCATGAGACCCATTTCTATTCAGATATCTTAAGGTCAGAGGTCAAAGGACACCTTTGAAAATGGACACGCCAGTTTTTCCTTGCCAAAATTTGGCATAACTTTGAAGCCATATTAAGCCCTGTTTTCGTGCTACAGCACAGAATTTTTATTTTGTGGTAATTTCAGATTTTTGAATTAAAAATACTTATTTTGACATCTGTAACAGTTACTGAAAAAATGTAATTAAGTGTTATCAATTAATATGTTTGTGATTACAAAAGGGTTACATCCAAATAATTTAGTTTTGGTAAACAGCTTATATGTAGAATATAACATTTATTCTATTTATTTGCATTTTTTTCCTTCACATATCTGGAAAATGCAGGTCAGCAAAGCAAACAATTTTAGGTGTTTGAATCATTTGATAGAAAAGTAATCAGAAAGTAATCAAGTGCAATAATTTACACAACTTAGAAAAAGCAATTATAAAGTTAGATTACTTATTACATTTTAAGAGAGTAACAAGTGTCTTTGAGTGTTATATAAATCGCTATATAAATGCAATGTATTATTATTATTAACTAGTAATCTATGACATACTGCATTTAAAAAGCTTCCCAACACTGACTGTCATTTCTGCTTTTGTTTCTGATTCCATAGCCTGAGTAGAAAGAGTAATAGATCGGAGCATGCTAGTACTGTAATGTCAGTATGCCTTTGTTGTTTCATCAGAAAATCTATTAGCTGTCTTACAAATGTGCTGTCTCAGGAGTCCCTTTGTGATTTCACACTAGTCAGTATCTGTTGCTTCACTGAGCATGTTTACAGTTAGTGTTGACCTGCTTTGAGACACCGAGTTGACCGGAGTGTCCACCTTTGTCTGTCCCCTCAGGTGGATACCCTGCGCCATGTTATCAGTCAGACGGCAGGATACAATGATGCTCCGGGGGGGAACACAATGTATAGTCCACATGGCTTAAATGTAAGTACAGCTTTTATTGCTCACAGTTGTAATTATATTTAATGAAGGTACAGTACAGTTTATTGCATTACACTCATACATGCTAGGGCTGCAACTATTATTTTCATTATGAATAAATCAGCTGATATTTTCTTGAGTAATCCATTAATCGTTTAGAATAGAAAAATGTCAGAAAATAGTGAAAAATGTCTGTTCCAGTTTGTCCAATTTTTTTATTATATTTTTTTTTCCAGACTTAAGCCTAATATCATCATAATGGAGAAAAACAGGAAATTGTAATAATTAAGAGGCTGAAAACAGCATTTTCTGTCATTTTTGCATGAAAAATAACTATCAATAAATCGATTATCAGAGCAGTTGGCGATCGACTAATCGATTAGCTGACTAATCACTAATGCAGCTCTAGCAGACACACAGAGACGTAACCTTACATGTGTTTTAACTTCCTAAATCAGACAAAGCATCCTGTCACCTGATATGAATATCAGTTGCATTAAATAAAATAAAAACATTAATTAAATCTCCAGCTTTACTTTAATAAAATCTGGTTCGACTCAAACCAAAAATGAAATGAAAAAAAACTTAATTTTTGTTCTGCACAGTATCTGTTGTATTTAGCTGTTTGGAAATACTTCACAGAATTTTCCATAGCCTTATCTTCATGATAAAATATGAACATGTGATCGCCCGCAGCCCTTTCCCGACATGAATTCCATCTTCCCTGATGAGGTTTGATATGGCTCCTTTTTTGTAAAGCAGCGCACAATCTGAAGCTATCAGAGTAAAGATTAATTTCGTTGATGAGGGAGGATGAAGAGAGAGGGAGGGAGAGAGAAATGGTATGAGACAGCTCTCTCTCGTTCTCTGCACTGTATCAGAACCTCGGCATTTTGCTCTCTTTATATTGTTATGCCTGTTGGGTAAAATGAACGCATATGCACAGTGTAATAATATTTAAAGTTTGAGCGTCAAAAATAAGGCATTAGATATACAGCAGGGTTACTTTAAATTCCATATTAATGTGAAGAAGAATTAACACATTTTGTGTAAACAAATGGTGGGGGCTGTTGCCAGCATTCAATGCTTTTGGTGTCATTTTGGCTTTGCTGAAGCCTTATTGCTATAAGCTCTTTAGACATGTCAACTCCTACCAGGATCAAGCATTTTCCACTTTCTCACAAGGTTTCTCACTTCCATGTGCAGTGTAGACCTGTGCCTACTGGCTCACCACAGCTCAGCATGATCCAAATGCTAAAGAAGCGACTGACGGCGGCGTGCAACCGCGACAGGAGAGAATCAGAGCGAAATATAGTATAAGTAGTGAGATTAGTCGAATTGTTGCAAAGCTTTTATTTTGTAGCAAAAAAAAAAACCCTTAAGTTCCACATGGATAAATTAGCATAGACTAACCTTTAGCTTTGTTGGTGGTGACGTAGAAGGATCCAGTAAAGGCTAGGTCACGCCTGGAGCAAAGCAAAGTCAGGCTGGCTAAGACTGGCTCTCTCAGAGAGACCCCTGCCCTGTCACTTCCACTCAGCTCCCCCCACCTCACCCGGCCCGAGCCCTCCCTCTTCTTGACTGACAGGAGAATATGTAGCGACAAGCTGTCGGCCCGCTGCCGAAATCTGCTTAGACACTGATTTCAGGGACTGCTCCCATTGGTCTGGACAAATTTGTTTTCCAGGATGCTGATGCTACTGTAATGCGAAGACTAATCACGCAGCATCGTTTGTGTGTAAAACATGTTGATATCAGCTGACACATTAGTGCACCCAGAATCCATAAGCCTCATTTCCATTTTGGGAGTGTTGTGTTACATTTTGGATAAAAATGTACAAAGCTCATATTGCATTGAGTGTGTGATTGTAATCTCAACCTTTTTGTGTCCCAGGCTAATGGGGGATGGCAAGATGCAGCGACTCCGTCTTCTGTAATATCTCCGACAGAAGGACCCGGAAGCGTGCACTCCGATACCTCGAATTGATCTGCTATTAATGCATCTTCGCCTCAAGCTGGGCATGGACTCTTTTCACTGGCTGACCAACTGCAGAGGATATACAAAAACAAACAAAAAACACTTTTCAGCAACACATTGGTTTTTCCTGTACTTTAAAAATTTCCCAAATGACCATCGTTAAGTGTTCCCTGATCGTCCGGTGTTTCTTTTCTGTCCGTCTACATGAATCACATATAATCATCAACGTGCTCTTATTTGTTTGTCGTAGAGGTAAGCACACACATGTACAAACAGAAATCAGCCCTCAGATGATACTTTCAGGATAATAAGCTCCTCTGAACTTAAAATACTGGATGACGTGCATTTAATGTAACATTTTAAACGGCCATTTGTTGGATTCTTGATTTAATTACATCTCCCATTTTGATAATTGGCTTCTCTTTCAGTTCTTACAATACATAGATTAAAGCAGCTGTTTCTTTGACTGTAATGTGCTCGCAATCTTGTCCAGCAACTCAACAATGCTACTGTTGACAGCTCAATGGCAGCTTTGTAGTTACTTTCAAGATTTATTTTTGCCTTACAGCCGTATACATTAGTAGAAGGAAATGGCTATTCAAACTCTGGAACATAAAGAAGTGTAATTGATTGCTTGACTATAACATGACACCATTCCATATTTTATAATTTGATGTTTAGTATGTACATATGTAAACATTTTTTTTATCAACAAATCCCCCACAGTATATCATTCCTTCACACAGGAGCAGGCCCCCGTTACACAGGGAAAGTTGTACATAATATAGCTTAAGAGTAATTATACATCCCACCAATCAAAACACAGCTTTATTACCTCATTCAAAATTCATAAAAAACAATAATTTCCCCCATTTCTGTAGCTTAGAGTGCTCACTTACTACCTCTAAACAATATCACCGCCAGTTTCTTTTGCCCTTATTTAATGTTTTTATGTAGTTCTTTTGATTACATCTTGTAACACTGTAAACTCTTCATCCTCTATGTAATCTAATGTATATTTTAATCTTTTAATAAAATGCAGTTGCTGTACCGCAACTTAAAATGACAAAAATAAAAAAATGAAAATGATAACAATATTAATACCATGAAAAAGAGACGGGGAGGAAGGGGAGGGGGGTAGAGAAGAAGAAGAAATTGTTGGTTTGTGGCTTTTACGAAGGGGTGCGATGAACATTGTTGATAAATTAACACCAAACAGTAAAACTGTTGTAAATACTGAAGAAAAAAAAAACATTTTGAATGTTGCTCATCTTGTTACTAAATCATGCGAAAAAAAGAGAAAAAAAATCACTATAAAAACTGTAATGCATAGAGGTTTCAGTATTCAGAACTGTACATTTCCAGCTCTGTTCAACAGGGTTCAAAACTTCTTTTCTCTTTTTTCTATTGTATGTGATTCTGAAACTGAAAAAGTCATGACAAATGATTTGTGGCAGTGATTCTAATGTATTAAAGATGTTTAGTGTTACTTTCTAACCAGACTACGCCCTGGACTGAAAAGTCTTCCTTGTGGTAGTTGTGTAATTTCAAACATGAATAAACCTTTTGCTTTCATGACAGCAAGGTGTGCTTTCTTTTGTTGAGTCAGGAGGAGAGAAGAGACTCTTTCTGCTCTCCTTCACAGACTGGCAATTCATTTAAAGGGACAGTCCCACCAAAAACCTAAAACGTGAATCTGGATTGTTTTGGTGTGGAATAAGATGGCACTCGACTTGTTGTGCTAAAGCACCAAAAAACCTAGTTATACTTTCTATGACACCAATGCATTATAAACATACTAATAATGCATTATAATCTCATTATAGTGATATGTATATATAGTCATATGCACTCAAAATATTCAGATTAACAATAATCAGAACACATTATTAAACATTTTATAAGGTTTATAACTGCTGCTCACTTGCAGACATGTTTTTGCAAGGATCATAGTGTATTACATGTATTTGTTGAAATGTAATTAATATGATATAATATTTTTTAAAGTGCATATAATCACTTATAATGCATTATAATGTGATAGTTTGTCTAATCCTAACTATAATACATCGTAAGTATGTC
This sequence comes from Centropristis striata, assembly GCF_030273125.1. Lineage (NCBI taxonomy): Eukaryota > Metazoa > Chordata > Actinopteri > Perciformes > Serranidae > Centropristis > Centropristis striata. The sequence continues at coordinate 25,983,464 of NC_081523.1, forward strand.
TTTAATGCAGCAACTATAAAATATGAATATACCTGACCTAATAAGACATTATAGAATGCACAACATTATTGTTATATGGTGTTAGGAATATTTATGAATGCTTGTAGCTATAATTATACACTGCCAAAAGCAAATTATAACACATTAGAAAATCCCTCTAAATTTTATAAGGTGTGATATTTATGAATGCTTATAACTTTAATTATACATATTATAAGCAGATTATCAGTATGTTTATAATGCATTACAGACATGGGCTTCATAGAAATTGTTCCTGAAAATACATTTGAAAAACTCCGCAGCAATTTCTCTTTATTCAGAAATAGAAGATTCACAGACTTTGTTGTGAGCAGAGTCATGTTGGAACTATACTAGAAAGAATAGTTCCTACATGACAATGCTCACAACAAAGTCTCCAACAGCAAAACAATCCAGATTGATAGGTATATATGTATTTTTGTGTCTTATAGATCTTATTTCCCCTCAGTGATAAAATGTTCTATTTTCACTTTTTTATGGAGCTTATTTACTTTATTTACTCATATATCAAGTTTAAATCAACTCTAATGTTTGTAAGTTATTTATTCATCATTTGCATGCAGAGATCGCTGCATATATAAGCCCTGCACAGAGCCTTAGCTCCTGTTTCACATGGTGAATAGAAGACTTAACCTGGTTTGCAGCTACTGTGGAGCTGACATGGTTAGCGCAATTAACTGAAATGTCAGGCACTTCTAATTCAGGCTATTTTGTCTGTCTGTTGTGGAAAGGCTGCCTTAATGGATCATTGGTTACCAATTCCACATGGAGATTGACATCCATTTATTCTCATTTTCTCAGCAGAGTTGTTCATTGCTGTCTTCCTCCTGAGCTCATGTCCACTGTTTATGTGTCTCTGTCATGGACATTCCTGGATTTTTAAGTGCAAATACCACTGAAATACAGTGTGTTTGCAGCAAATATCAGCAGCCATGAGCTAATTTGAAATGTTCGTGCATGTGAGTGTGCACGTTTAGTTTCAACATATGAGTGTAGATAGACAGGAAAAACAGAAAAGAGATGTTACAGCATAGCTTGAGTTTAATTCAAGCGCAAAGCACAGACGGTTTCCCGGGAGAGCATATTTGTCCACTCAACCAGTGCAGAACTTCATTGAACACCTTTCTCTGGAAATCATATCTTTATCTTGATATCACACACCCATGCCACACATGTCCAAATGCATGGAGATACTCTTTCTCATAGCAATTTAAATTAAAACAGTCGCGCCTTTGAGGTAAATCAGAAAAGAAATTACTTTGCATACCATTGTTTATGATCGTTAATAATGATTGAATTCTGCTTGAGGGAGATTTTATTTCACCATTGTTTTATTTAACATTTAGTTTATCTGCACACACTAGTTTGCTCCTTTTTAATGCTTTTTAAAGGCCATTCTTTTTTGATAAAGTGTGCACATGCATGCATATTTCCCCTCACAGGAATTATGAAAGCATTTGGAGTTAGAAGTCCAGTGCTGCTGTACCCTGCCATTTGAATTACAATCTATTTGCTCATTCTTCCTTTACAAATAGATACATTTGCTTCCCCAAGACTTCTACTATTGGATTTTAAGTACTGCACTCAGCAAAATTGGCCCCAGAACCTTTTAAATAAAGAAGTTACATTTTCTGAGATTATGCCTATTAGAGATTTCTCCAAGGTTCATTAAAGACGACATTTTCTAAGTAAAATTCACCATGAAAAGCATGCATCATTAAATATGGAAATCCAGAATTATATTAGCAATATGCACATAGCTAGTGCCAATTAAATTAGAGAAAGATATCATTTATATTATTAAGGTAGAGTTCATATTAGATTAAATATAAAATGTAATTCCTTCACGGCTTGATTTATAGCTTATAGTGCATTGTTCACAGACCCATGTTATACTGTATTTCAATAGAGAGATTGTTTATATTAAAATGTAAAAAGCTGTAATTGCATCACACTATCGCTAAATTAAATTGGTAGGAGGTTCAAACAGAAATTCATAAGCTGGCACATATCTATTTTTAATTTTTAAATGTGACTCTATACACTCAACCCTTAAAACATCATTAGTGTCTCCAGCTACTTTGTTTTTCTCTGTAGATTTGACTGGATAATTTTCATTTTTCTCAAAGAGTTAGTGATGTCAGAAAGAAATAAGTAAGTGTGAGTGGAGTCCAAGACATTGTGCAAGATGCTGTAGCTTTGATCCTCGATCAAAGACTAGGGCACACACATTATAGGGAAACATAATGCATTATAAAGCAAAGTGGCAATATTCCACAAATTATAATTGTTAAAGCTGATATCAGCTGATACATTTAATTGACTTTCCTGAAACTAATACCAGACATGGTGAGGCAAATTTAACAATTAAAACACTTGAATTATGGAAGACAGAGTTCTCAAGTAACGTTTAGAGTAACAGAATAAAACCTAAAAGGATGTAAACCAACATGTCATTACTGTGGACCAGCAGTTGTGACAAAATGCCACAGAGCTGACATACATGGGTTCATGCTTTAAATCTTGTTTTTACTATTAGCATGTATCGTCTGTACATGCTACGTATGTATTCCAGGTGACAAGATTTAGATTTAGAACATTTCTTTTTTAACTCCCCAAATTTAGCATTTATAAACACAATTTAAACATTTAGGTGCTTTATATCACACAATGTTAATGTAGTTGTCTGTAGATTAAAGGACATTTTTAACAACGATATCTTTTCCTCAGACATGTTGTTTATCATTACTGTGCTTAACTAATTAAACTATACTCACTGTATGGGTGCCAACAGGATGATTGATGCATTTGACAAATACATTTATGCAAATGTAAATAGTATAATTATATATGTGTAAATATACACAATATACATTAATAATATTTATATCTCCTTACCACTATTGTGTGTGTTATAAGCCATTTAATAAATGTCGATATACTGCTGAAAGAAAAAAAACAAATGATACCAAAACATTCTAGAACTTGAAGCAACAACATTAAATGTAACAGTTAATGATTTATGTCAATTACCAGTGATACAACACTGGAAATGACTTAAAGGCACAGTGTGTGTGTGTGTGTGTGTGTTGCAATTTGTAATCACAACATTTAAAGTTGGCCCCTCCTCATTTATCAAACTGTACCATACCATTTTGTGTCGTATCCTATGGTATCGTACCATATGTATCGTGTCATATGTTATCATACGATATTGTATCATATTTTGTCATATTGTATCATACTGTATCGTATCCTATCCTATCCTATCAGAATGAGCTTGTCCACTTGGCGTTTTACCTCGCTATATTTGATTTTTTGGGGTGCTTTGTCCACCATTTTTACAGCTTCCTCTTGAATGCATACTCCTGATCTGGCACCTTTGTGCATTGACTGTGGGCTACACATATGTATGACAAACGGCTAACGCAGAGAAATGTCAAAAACACAACAAAATGAAAAGAAAAGAGTAATACAGTCAGAGAGCAAGGTCTCAGATACAGACACCTCCAAACATTTCTAGAAGGTCATTGATGATGACTGATAGGGATTTATTTTTGTATCTATACATTGGTTTTAAGGGGAAATCCTACACATTGTGTCTTTAAATAAACCCTTCAGATTGGTTGTCTGCCCCTTTAAATGTTGATTTTTCTTACTCAGCTCATTTTTATAACAATGCTACTATCAAACTGCAAAGCTTATCTAAAATGATATGCTTTATTTTAAATGTAAAAAAAAGTGTCTTTTCTGTGAGCTATATTTAAACGTAAAAATGCATGATTCCCCTTAATTTTGATTTAACGGATCTGGCTAACTTGCTATTTAATTTCTTCTGTAATATCCCCTTCGCATAATGATTCTTGCTTTGTTAGAGCTTCATGGGATGCTCATAAAGCCAGAGACATGAGCCTGAGAGGAGAGTACTGTACAGTAGTTTGATTTACTCAGCAGGAGTATAATGGACCACAGACTGCCTGCACTGTAGTATCACTATTACAAGATGAGTCCTGAGTGGCCTTTGAGCTTAAAACAGTGGAGTTAATTAACATTTGATCCTAGCTCTCCTTACATCTTTAGAAGTTCATTTTCAATTTCATTTCAGCCCATTCGCCCATTTTAAGGTGCTCGAAGATTGCTTTATGATCACACGCAGCCTCATCTCTGAACTGATGGTGGCTTATCATAGCTTGTTGGGCAAAAGCAAGCATGTGAAGGCTTGTGACAGGAGACAGATGTTTGCCTTACCTCTTAGCAGACGCGTGTCAGCAAGCAAGGGCTGCCTTTGTGCTGCTCAAATAAACTGACACCAAGTCACACACAAAAAAAATAGAAAACAGCAAAAAAAAAGAAAAAAGGACCTGTATCTCTCTTTCTTTGTGTACGTGTGTTTGTGTATGTGTGTGTTTGTCTCTCTCTCTCACACACACACACACACATACACACGCACGCACGCACACACACACACACACGCTCATACACGCACGCACGCACACACACACACACACACACACACACACATACACACACATTGCACAATACAAATTCAATAATTATATCATGCAACTTTATTAAATCAATAGCTGATTTTATTTGAGGTTAGGACCTTTCTAATTTGGCTTCATAAAGACTTCATTATTGAGTCAGGTGTATCATTATTCACTAAACTGCACAACTTATAAAGCAGGTCCACAACAGAGAAAGATGTTAGATGTACAGATATAGTATAGAGCTCAGTTTCATATAAAGAACCTAACATAACACTATAGTGATTGTGGTGACAGCTCTTAGCGTCATTTTTCTATAGAGGTGCAGCATCTGCTTTTCACACTTAATCCTTACTGCTATTAAAATATATTTCTAAGTAATTTCTATAAATTATGAATGATGTGTTTAAAGGCAAGGATGATATACAATGACATATTACAAACATGGTTACCTGAAAACAAGTGGTTCATGTGCCAGTTACACTTAACACTCATACTGATGTTTTCACTGTGCTGCTACTGGAGTAACTGGGAAGCTTATCACATAAGGATTTATTCGTCCATAGCTGAATGCAATGCATAATTGCTGTTTTTTCAACAACTAAATATAAAACATGAAATAAAAAAACAGGTACTCGAAAATGTTAGCATATAAAATGCTGGTTATTATTTTAAGAGAAGAAGGCCAAATGTTGTTTGAGTTATTCTAAGTGAACTTTAAATATCTCAAAAATACATTGTTGCTAAATCTAATAAATGTGTACATGTGTAAATAGAAAGCTTTCATTGAAAATCAGTTAATATTGATTATATGGTAACACCTTTAAACAACAATCCAGAGATCATGGTTATTTGCTATATTCAATTATGAAATATGTTATCAATTAACTGACATGTAGTATGGGATCATGGGAGTTGTTGTATTTATTGTTAACCAGCCACCACTGCTGATGAAAATCTATCAGTGAGACTGCGCTAGTTTTATTCATGTCATATATATTTACATTATTTTATTTAATTCTAAAATAATCACAAGCAATGTTAGTTAACCTAAAGTTAACTTGCTACTTGAGTGGTGGTTTGGCCCATCACTGTTATCTGTGGTCAAAACTTATGTCTGTTGTTTCCTGTGTTTCCCTGGAAGTCAGAGCAACTACAATTGGAAAAGGTCATATGAGACAATTGACAAGTGACCAAATGAAACGCACCTTGAATAAAATGTCAGATTTCTCTGGGTTTGAACATCATTGGAAACATCTGTAATAATTTAAGTACTCAACAAAACAAATATAATTTTAGACATTTCAGTATCCTGTAAAATGTTTACTACTAATATTGCCATGTATCAATATTTGTATAGGTCCCCATTTGTTTGTATTATACACACACATGGACACACATGTACACTTATGAGCACATGGGTGGCACATGTGATTGACAGTAATGCAACAAACATAACAGTGCACTTACAAAGGCAGTGAAGACTGTGAGATGGCAGACATGGATGTAATCAAAGTGCAAATTAAAATTTTAAAATAAATATTTTTCATGAGGAATGAACTTCATGCACACAATGCATTCTGCTGAGAGACACTGACTGTAAATACATGTTTTCACTGTTTGCAATCATATTGTAAGGCACCTTTGATGTACAAATTATCGTATGGAAGCATCTCATTTTCATCTTAAAATTTGTATATGTAATTATCACCCAATATATTACTGGTATTTTCTTCTCTAGTTGGCACAAGTGAAATAAATATCTTTCAATGGTTGTTTGAAATACTAATCCATATGCACTCAGGGGGCTCTAAATGTCTTGTACGGGGTTTTCTAAAGAAAACTCAAGGAGAAGATTTCTGGCTGTGGGTATTAACTGTACATTTTTGGTATTTGTTGATGTTTTGTCAGCCAAGAGTTGGCAGGGCATGCCCATGGACAATTGCATAACTGTTTAGGCTGATGGAAAAATTTGATTAGGTTGGCAGGGCACGGCGAAACGAGTGCTGAGTCAAGGGTACAGCCTAAACTTGTGATTGGTCAGCGCTGCAGCATGAAAAATGATCCTGTTGCTTACAAAATGATCTGGTGACGACAAAAGAACGGGACACAGATCTGTGGGTTGAAGGTGCATAGACTGGGAAAGAAATAATGATATTTTTTCCTTAAAACACAGGATATGTCAGGATAAATACTTAAATTAATTTACTTAAGCATTTATTATTTTAAATATTTACAATAACAATTGACATGTCGCTATAAAATGTTACTATCATGTAAGTATCACATGTAAATTCAATGTCCAGAGTTCACTCAGGCTTTTGTCTTGTGTTTTCTTCCTCTCTCTCCCAGTGTGTCTTGTCTCTGTCTCCCTGTCTTTGCTTGGATATACATCCTGACATCCAAAAACAAATGATCCTTTTGTCAACTCCTGGAAAAAAGATAAAGCAGCTCAACCGATTTATTATCCCAGATTTGGCAGGCGGGTCATTGAATAAGTATACCAGACAACAGACTAAATTCATGTAAAAGCTTAAAAAAAGAAAAAGGTATAAAGTGACAAGTCTACCTAAAGTGACAACATGTTTGTGACTAGATGCCTCTGATGTTTTTTTGTTTTTTTCAGAAACATAAAATAGCCTGTTAAATATCCTTTGCTACATTTTCTTGTGCTGGAGGTGGTGTGATTCAAAGAAGGATGACAACATGCTGAGAAAGATTATCAAAAGCTTCTGCGAGCGTTCACAGTGGTTATGAGCTACTAAAGGCACTCTACAGTCAAAATTATATTTGAGGTTTATAACCTGGATGAACCTTATTGTTCACCCTCATCACTGCAGCACAGGAGCTGTTTCAACAATAGGTTTATATCTCCAAGAGTCTGCAGAGAGCAGTCATTTGTTCTTAGTGCAACTAGAGTCTGAAATGAGTACACTATGGAGTTGTACCGCAACGTCTCAGTGCTTCTTTCCAGCAGTACAGATCATTGCTTACAGTGTAGTATGTGTCCTCCTGTGTCTCTCTGACTGTGGAAGACATGCACGGTGTGTTTTCTTCTTTGTGCTGCAGCGTGTCAACTGTGGAGGCACCATGAGATCATTACCACAATTTATTCGGTTAAGTATAAAGAGCTAGATGATGAGAAATAGGTCTTTCAGATGCTGATCCACATGACCATTCTGTCTCTGGTCATAACAGATCCAAACATGTGCCAAAGGTGTGTGTTGTTGTTCAGACTGTGTTCACTCAAGGTGAAATTAGGAGGTGGGCGAATACACCCAAATTTGCCTGGAGAATGACACAAAGATCATCTGCACAAATTGAAAATCTTGAATATGCAGCTGCTACATTTGGTGTTTGTGGCCAAAAACACAAACAGTCCAGCAGTCAAATCTGAATATGAATGATGCAATGGAAAAATTGGCTTCACTTTTGTCAGGAAAAAGAAAAGCAAAGCCATTGTGGAAGTGCCGTTAACCTGCATTCTTTCTAATAGTCAGCAAGGGGCGACTATGGTTGCAAAACAAAGTCTTATTGTATAGAAGTCCATAAGAAAATGAGTCTTCTTCTCACTCGGTCGGTTGTACTAAAAGACACTCAGGAGAGCTTTTTCAAGCAAGTGCTCTTCTTTAAGCTTGTTTTATGCTTGCCAAAATTAGCACTGCAATTAATATTACAGATGCACCTTGCTATCCAAGCTAGTTAGCAAGCGGTAGCACTAGCTAGGTCCTGTATACATTATTTAGATTTAACAAACATGGTATAATGCGTTAAAATGTGAACTTAAGAGATGCTTACTTCCTGCAGACAGAGCCAGGCCAGCTCTTTGCCTTGCATTGTTTCCAATAACTATGCTCAGCTAAGCTAACCTGCTGCGGGTTGTAGTTTTATATTTGAAGGACAACAGTCAGATTGGTGTCAATATTTTCATTCATCCCTCAAGAAGAAAACTAATTAAAATTGTTAATTTTACTGAAATTGATCCAAACCTGAATTCCAGCAGCCAGCTGCTTTGATTCTGGTAATTACTTGAAATGACAACTAATTCTTGCAACACATTTTCCCTCCATCCACTATCTAGTGCAGTGTGGCTATAGGCTACATTGTGTAATGGGAAGTCATTAGCTTTTGGTCTGATGCAGTTTGTTCTCAGTCCCTCGCTGCTACATTTATATTTCATATCTTATGTTTCACACTGTATTAACAGCTGTGGCTTGTTTTTGCCATCTGCAGACAATTACTTTAGTTTACTTGGCTTTGTAATAATAACATGTTTTCTTCTTGCAACTCTCTCAATAGACAACATACTGCAAATTCTTGACAGGTGCTGAGGCATTTGCTCGGGAGACATGGTGAGGAGGATTATTACTGCATTATTTAGTTCTCCTGAAATAAACAAACACATTCCCTTCCTGGCATCATGTGCGACTACCAAGTCAGCATTGTGTTTTGCATCGCTCCAGCTCCGAGCAGCCAATTATGATTTACGTCGACTGCCGAGAACCTCAGTGCCCCTTTTCACTACCAACAAGACCCACTTAGTGTCGAATATTTTCCCCTCCATACCCTCTCATTTGCTCAGTATCTCCTCCTTTTATGACCTTTTTACATTCACCTTGCCTTGTTTCACCTACTTGCTATCACCACAGTGGCTCAGGTTCCGCTCCACAGTCTAGTTTCAGTATAATAACTTGACACTTCACATTGCATTAGTCTTAGTCCCGACAACAAGGTTATGTGACCTATAGTGTCAGAGAGCATACACCATACTTGCCTGGAGTAGCTATTTATCAAGACAGCTTTGGGCCACCTATGATTCAGAGCAGAACAAATACAGATGTGAGGCGGTTATACTGAGGACATATTTGTCCAGCAACTAGAGTTTTGGCTAGAAAACCGCATCACACAGTTGTCTCTCACAGGGACTTGAATGGGACATTTAATCCTATACAAGGATGCATACTTAACATAATAATATTATCATATATTTTGTGTACTTAATCTGGTGTAAAAATACAGGACATAAAGAGAAAATGTAATATTTCATTATTTCATAAATGTATACATCTTGTGTGCTTTTATTTATTAGGAACGATGGGCGGAAGTATGGAGGGCCGTGCACTCTTTGTATGGGGAGGGGAGGGAAGGAGGCTGGCTCTGAACCCCGAGGAAGTCATTAGGAGACCAGTGACCTCACTGGTGCAGCGTTCAGAGAAGCTGCCCACTGGCATGATGTCATATTTTACATGCCATCAGTCATTCTACCACCTCTGGCCATCAAACCTGACGAGCATACCGATACTGACCATTTGAGATCATGAAGAGGAAATGTGTTAAAGTGAGCTTGTGTATATCTGGAATTTTGTGTTTATTACAACAGATTTTCCGATCATGACTGTCAGGCTTTTAGTCACTTTAATCCAGCGATGTGCAAAAATCAACCCTGTGGCTACAACTTCCACCACATTGCTTTGTGCACATCTGGTCCCCATAACAATCCCTCACATTATAAGAGAAATAAAAGGCATGCAAACTGATTATAGATATAAAGTTGCAGTTATAAATTGCTTGTATATAATCCTTTATATAACTACAGGACAAAAGTGGATTGAATTTTCTTCAAATTCTCCTGATTCAGAGTTATAAATGCAGAAAAAAACATTTACCAGGCAGGGTAAGTCTAACAAATGACATGATTAAAAAGCATAATGGGAAGTGTAGTAAGAGACACATGCTGTGTTACAAATCACATACAACATCAGTTCTATAAGAGTTGGAATGCTTTGTAAAACACAAATCAAAACAGAATGCATGGAATTCAAAATGACTGTACATATTTATAAAAATCAAAAGTTTATGAGTTTGGACATTAGATATCTTATTTGTGTTCAGTTAAATACAGGCTGGAAAAAATGACAAAGTCATTGCATTCTTATTTTAATTACATTTTTCCACATAACCTTGCATGTTGAACTTTGACCCTCTTGACCTCTCAGAAAAGCATGCTGGCTTGCATGCTGCAAAATGTGACTGGATGCAGTAAAATATCCTGGTATTTTTGGCATCCTGCATTTCACATACGTATTGGGACATACTAAATATTTTCTCTCATACCAAATATTATGGTAGTACGGTCTGGTTTTGCCTACAGACAAATGTGAAAAAAAGTTCTAAATCGGTAGAACTGTTTGGCTGAAAAGTGAATATTTCTTATCATGCTATATTTAGTCTTTGGGCACATGGAACCACTATTTTTTTCTTTATACTCCATTATATTTTAAGAAGAAAACAGTAGTCCCCTATGCCAAGACTAAATATAGTATGATAAGAATATGACTGTATCTCAGAAACTACAAGGAGTACAATCAACTAGTTGGGATCTATGAACGCATAACGAGATGACGATCAAAGATATGCACACATGTGCCATGTAATAAAACATTTAATGCACAATGTAAGCGTTTTTCATATTTTTAAAAAATGTATAAAATTGATAAAAGTGTGATTTTTCATGTGATCTAAAAATGTCTTACTGTAAGATACAGAAATAACTAATTACAATTTAACCATCTAGATATGAACCACTGTTGCTGATGCGGTAACACATTATTTTCTGTTTGCCAGAAATGACACTACATGCTTGGAACAATTCATGTTTTTGTACACACCATAGAATCATGAATATCTATGTCTATACATTTATTATTATAATTTTGATTTTATTTTTTATTCAGTAGTCATTTCCCTGTGCATTAGCCCTTAGAGTACGGCATCAGACAAGGGTCATCAAGCAAGCTGAGATTAAGCGTCATTTACAGCCACAGACAACACTGTGCAGTATGTAGTGTAGAGCAGCACACAGCAACACAGCAGACCAACTGACATTATCATGATTAAACCAGAGAAACAGTAAGCTCACTGGTAAATCTAGCATTCAGACAACACTCATTCACATTCATCAAAAAACAAAAACAAACATTCAGACTTTTTATATTTCGCTGCATTAAGCTGCAATGTGTTGCAAGACTCACCTCAGAAGGCAGTGTAACCAGTGTGGCTACTATGTTGATCTGTGCCACAATCTACACCACTGTGCTGCATAATTTATTTTATTGCACAAGAAGTAAACCCCTATCACTCTTCCACACAATCACAGCCTTAGTAAATGTGTTTATCTTGTTTATTTCTCCCTCTCTCTCTCTTTCTCTCTCTCTCTCTCTGGGTCTCTGGGGTCCGAGCGGCCCCTGTCTGCTTCCTGGTGGTGTCTGGGAGCCCAGGTCTATGAGGCACCAGGATCATTTTCCCTCTGTAGCTGTTGTCACTAGCATGGACCCAGCTAATTCATCTTGCTAATGGCAGGTGGGTCAGTTGAGCGCTATAATTGTGATTTCCGTCTCTCTCTCTCTCTCTCTCTCTCTCTCTCTCTCTTTTTTATGTAGCTGTAGTTCCTTGATCTATAATAAAAATAGCAGAACAAGCTTTAAGAAGAAGACAGCTCTACCTGCCATCAACATGTTTTACCATATCATTAGGAAGAAATGCAAATTCAATTGTGTTATCAGTTAAAAGCAAAGAATGACAAATTGTCAAAAATCGGAGTTCAGTGTTTTCAAATGCCATACATATTCAGTTGAACTTGTCGTTTGATTAAAGACTTTTATTTCAAACTGGAATACACATTTTTTTAAGTGAAGCTGCACCAAATTAGGTTAGGATTTTAGGTTATTTAAACCCTTGAGAAGCACTTAGATTGTATCTGTGTTGCAAAGAACCAACTGGTCATGAGATAAATAATAAAATACATTTTTTTCCCCTCCAGAATGGATATAATGAACGCTATGCTTTTTAAAGAGTTAACAGATTTTTTTCTACCAGAATGGAGTCAGCAGCCAGTTGGAGTCACTGGGGCATGAATCTCCAGAGAGCAGTGGACATGAAATGAGCCTGGGCTGATTTCAGTCAGGAGGAAGGTCGTCACCACACAAATGAAAAACATGAGAAGTGGTTGAAGGTCTAATCAAGTCCTCAGACTGCACTCACTGGGAGCAATTAAGTTCCTCCCTCTCCCTCTCAACATAGGTAACCAGATCCTCCTATTGACATTCTCAATAAAAGGTCATTTACTGTATGGATAAAATGATCAGCCTCTATAAAGCCCGAGAACCTTATAGCATAAAATGAACTTGAAAATTGGGGTCAGAGCTATGATCAAAGAATTGCATTGTGTTTACAGAATCGACGCCGACATAAAATCGAAGAAATGATTCACATAAAAGAACGAGAGGAATTCATTTAATACAATAAATGCTTGTGTTTGGAATCTCCATGCAGGATCTTCACTGCATGAATTTCAGGACCTTGGCACCGAGTCCAAGCCAACCGCAGGAATTCATTACCATCATTGCTAGTCTGACACAAATTAAGTCCCGGTACTTTCTGTCTTGCCTCTCAGACCACAATACTTCATCATAAGTCATCCTTAATTTGTATGGTTGTCGCAGGCACTTGTTGTCAAGTCTGTTAGCTTGCAGCTCCCTTTGTCAAAGCCTGTCAGGGCTGCACAGACTGGCAGGGAGAGGGAGACGGTTTTCACACTCCGATTCCACCTAGAATGCCTGCAAAAGTCTTGTTCGCCTCTGAGCCAGAATGTAAAATACTGTCCTTGTAAATGTTTTCTGTATACTGTCTCTCCAAATAAGCATTTTTCAGGAAGTGTGAAGTCATATGTGACAAAATATATATGAGACAACTATAGATAGAACTCCAAAATGTAAGATGATACCGGTTTGGCTCTAAAACCCCTGTTTCAAAACAGGATTTTACTGATGGTGACAACATGTTTCCCTGCTCCATTTTCACCCCCCAGGAGGAATCAACCTGTCTCTGTTTCTTCTCTGAGCATCTGGCTTTTACAACACAAATTAAAATTAAATGCAACTTTGATGCTTACCAAGTTAAATCGAATAAGGGGTGAAAATGCTTAATGATACTATTGATACTAGTTTTAGCTGCAGAAAATATGCAGATTTAGGTGTGACTTATGAGTCAAACTCTCTGTGTTTTCCATTTGCCAGGGTTATAATGAGTAGATATAAATTCTCTTAAGTGTGTCTAGATCATCTTAAGCTTTAACACGGTGAAACAGAGTAACGCATATTATGTTTTTTCTTGTGGGCAGCTCTTGAGGGTTAACAGCCATATGTCCCCAGTCAAGCACATATAATGGAAATGGGATGAGAGGGTTGGTAAAATCACCCTCTTTGCATTCGGACCAAAGAACTGACACAGTCAACGCTAAAGATGAGAATATAAACAGAAGCGTCCAATGGTATCCAAAAATAGCTTTGAACATAATACAGTAGGTTAAAAAAAGCACTGCACTTCAGGCCAACATTAAGAGGAAACACGAAATTAACAGCAGAGAAAAAGGAAAAATCTAAATGTGTGATAGTGGGGAGTCAGCCGTCATTTCACTTGAAATTCTTTTGCTGCCACCCCTCTATTTCTGTTAATTACTTCCACAGCAATACACAGCTTCCCCTGGGCTCTTTACCAAAAAGCAATAAACACTGTATCACACTGACTCACCAATTGGCAAACAACTGCAAAAGAAACAAGAATAAAAGTAACCAATTATCCAGAAAATGCATTTTCCCTGATTGGTAGCATTGACTGTATTGACCTCAAGACACCAAATAAATGCTCTACTCGCCTTGCTTTTCCAATTATAAAAATACCACATGCTTCTGAAAATAGCAATGATACTGGCTGTTTGTTAAAATCTGACATAACTAAAGACCTGTTTACTTATGATGTACACATCTATAAATATGCTATAAAACGTGCATGCTCCTGTAGAGCTCTGTGGGTGTCACACGATTTGTCGTGTTCGTGCCGCCATGTTTGCAGGAAAAGTATAAGCAAAAAATGGCACCTGCATTGATATCAAGCTGAGAGTTCACTGCACAATGTATTCCAATGACCTAGAGTGCTATATTACAAAATTTGATGAATCAAACATTGATATTGCCCTTATAATTTGATTTTCAATGTGAGTATTAAAACAGCTGTAACGGACAATGCTCCGGACCTGCAATGTCCAGACATTTATCACGACCTAATCAACTTTCCCTTGTCCTACTCTGGAGGGTCTTGGAAAGCCTACAGAATCCTGAGGCGGTATAAATGGAGGAAATCTGGATTTTTGGTGACCTATAAAGGTGCTTATACATGGAGTATGCTACCTTCGGAAAGCTGTTTCCCTTGGTACTTGTTGAAGCTAACTAGTTGGCATAGCAGAGCTAACTGACTGTTGGCTATAGCCTTTTATTTACTTTTTTACTTTCATCTAATGGCCAAAATACATGAGAAATTGACATAGTGTGACACACCTGCCACATCATGCCCATAACAGAGCATGTCCATTATAAGCTGACCACGGAGGCACAGTTTAGCTCGTCTCTATTTGTCTGCAGCTGGTCTACATTTTCTCTATGCATGGCTCCCAACTGGTAAAAACTACTTCAAATTTGGCAAAGAAACAAGAAAAATCTGTTAAAAAAATATTAAAATAAATACCTCATTGTACCAGAGGCAAGGCAACGCAGCAGAGCAACCTTGTGTGTTTTTACATTTAAAAATTAGAATTAATCAATCAGATCAATGTGTATCCATTATTCTGTTGTTTAAATAATCCAGATAATTTATTTTGTACCAGTTAATATATCCTACAACTGCAGTATCACTTGGCAAAACCTATAAACCACGCACTGAAGTTGACAGCAACCACACGCTACAAATAAAAAAATAAAAAATGTATTTCTGGGCATAAATGCAAAATAGAGGAGAACCCTATTGACTATGAATAGAACTCTGCAGTTTATTCTCAGTATAAAAGCTGTTTCTTCCCTCACAATGACATATTAGCAATCTGAAGCTAACTTATCAGCATGTAACCAAATCTTAACTCTGTATGAGGCAATTATCATGCTTTACATAAAGAGTTTCCTCACACTCTTGTTTTATATTATTCAGTTTCTTCACATTTCATGGTTGTTTTGTCTTAGATTTGGGTAATTTAATACAGAGGCAATAGAGAAAAACATGAGATTCATTTTTTACAGAGCACTACACATTTTGGCACTCTATTGCAATGTGCAAAATCTCACAAAGCATTTATTACATTATGGGGGAATTGGTTTCTGGAGCAATAAAACAAATTCAGTGTTGCATGAATCCGCCTTCATTTGTTGAATTATTGTTTAATGTCATTTGAAAAAAAGTTCATAATTTGCTAATATTTACAACAAATTCACCTGCAAACATGCATGTTTTTTTCACCAACTAGCAGAAAAGCAGACAAGTGAAATGAAAGCACAAAGACCTGGAATGTGGCAACTAGTAAATGGCAGATTTTCTTCATTGTTTTCTATCATTTGGAAACGCAAGCAGCAGCCCAGCAGGCAGTGTTGGGACTAATACAGAGAATATTGTGTACTTTTGGTCTGTAAGTGAATTTGGTCCAACAATAACGTGCAACATGCCGTGCTCTGGCTGGGCTTTCTGTGGGAGCACTGTAGCAGAGAAATGAGTGCCAACTTGTCTGTTTACTAGTTAGCACTCTTGTGTTCCTCACAGTTATTCCAGTTAAATCACCATTTAAAAGCATGACGATTGTGTGTGTGGGCCGCAGACATGGTCGGGTCATAATAAAGTCAGAAGGGCTGTGATCTCCTGTAACACTTTTGTGATGGTAATAGCAACAGTTTGGTAAAGTTTTACCAAGCAAAGCTACTACTTCATTACAGAAAAGTGGCATTTGGTAAATATGCTTATAAGCTTTCTTGCTGAGAGTTAGATGAGATTTGATATTTATTTGATACTACTCTTATATTAAACATGTAGCTTGAGCTAGTGGGCAATTTCTATTATCCCAGGGTCCTATGTTCCTCAGATTTACAGTATATGGCATATGATAGGAACATGACAAAGGGTCCTTTGTTCCCATGCACATAATTAAATGGAAACCTGAAAAAATTGTTCGCTTCTTTGTATTTACTTAATATGACAATGATTAATGTAAGAGGTAACATTAGGAAATATTTTAACTTAAATAAGCCAAATTCGACCTGAACACAATAGGAGGGTAGGGTTTATGTGCTTTAACACAATATTGAACTGGGGTACACAGGACAGCTAGCAGCTAAGCTAGCTTAGCTAACAAAGACAGGGAAACAGCTACCTTGGCTCTATCCACAGGTAAGAAAATGCAGCACCAAAGCTAACCGTACAAAAACTAAAATCTAGAAATGTTTGTTGTTATTTATGAATGCTTAGATTTCTTGGCTGGGAGTAGTGATTCTTTTGAGTTTTTGCTGTTTCTACCACAACCTTTATGGTTTTGTTACATTGGGATGGAGCAGACTAGCTGTTTCCAGTCTTTATGCTAAGCTATGCTATGCTATGCTATACTATGCTAAGCTAAGCTATGCTATGCTATGCTATGCTAAGCTAAGCTAAGCGAAACTGGCTATAACCTTACAGTATGTTTATCACACAGATATGAGAGTGGAAGCATTCTCATCTAGTGGCAAAAACATGATTAAGCATTCTTCCCACAGAGAGTTTTTAAGCTATTTCCTCATTTTACATAGTTTATAAGTATTGATATTACCATAGTGTGCGTGGTATTCAGTGGAGGAAACAATGCAGCTGTGGCTTTTGAATAAGTAAAGAGACACTATTACTAACACATTCATGTTGGCAGTATCAGCAATGAATCATGGATGTGGTGAAGGGCTGTATTTATCTGACAACAGGACAGGGACAGAAGAGGGTTATCAACAGTTTCACACATCCACTGATTCCCTTTGAAGCGAGATGCACTATAAACACGTAAGAAAAGGAACGACAACTAGCACAAAATGTTGGCAAAATCACCATCCTGTAATTATTTATGGAGTAGAGCATTTAAAGTAATTACTGAGGTGTTCCCACTAAACAAGCTGGGCTGGAGCTCTTTTTATTTTTATTGTCCACATCGACTGGTTTGTTGTGAATGGCTTCAATGGAAAATGCACATTTCAGCAAGAGGTGTCACACCCATACATCTTGTTATGTGGTCATAGTGCTTACTTGCAAAGTGCCAGTCTTATTCATGTCTGAGTGGGCATATGCCACACAAAGGACACCTCACACAGAACGGATTTCAGTCACTGTTTAAGTAAAAGTAAAGTACTGATGCATTGACATGACATCACAGCAAACCTCAACATCAACACATAGCTGGCTATCTTTGGAAAGTGATGATGATCTTAGCTGTGCTTCTCATCAACAGTGAGAAAGATTGCAATGTACAGCTGTCTGCGCGCCACATCCATTTGACATGTTGACACAGTAGGTCCTTAAAAGTGCATGTGTCAGGAACTCGGAACTAATAGCGCAATGTCTAACTTCAGAAGATTAGCCAAGCAGCGACATAAGCTGGTGGCTGCTCTGGTGTTTAGAAGCCGTTTTTTTGAAAAATGTGTGTGGCACTCGTACGTGTGGAGAGAGAAATGAAGGCGACGGGGAAAGGCTGTGCAGGAGTGGAAAATAAGTGAAATGTAAGTCATAGGTAGCAATATTTTGATAAAGTAATCATGCTTCAGGAGCAAAGCTCGGACTCTGATATCAGCCTTTGGTGATTCCACGGAGCTCCTCGGAACATGGCAGCATCAGATTTACAAATTGAAAATCATTAATAATTCTAACCAGGATGTGATAAATCTGGAATCACTCCCGATGAACCTGGACACACTTTCATAAATCAAAAAGATTACTTGGAAATTTTTTAAAATCTGATGTCAAAGTGTCAGGCTTACTAATGGTTTTTGTAGATCCCTTGCCGTGATATATCATTAATCTGAGATACATTTGAAGTGTGTCACCGGGGCAATATGTGATCCCTCTAATATTAGGAATATGCTGGTCTGTGTCAATACAGGAGATAGAAGGGATAAAAGCAGGTGGGGGTGCTGCGGAGAAAGTTGCCGTGGGTTACATTTTGATAAGGCTGTTCAATGAATATTTCAAATGACCATACACAGCAGGAAGTGAATATCCTTACATGTGGATGTAACAACAGTTTTGATGAGAGTTGGGGTCTAACGAGTTACATGTAATGAAGTTAAGTAATTCAATTACAAAATAAATGTATTAATTGTAATTAAAACAATTGTGTTACAGCAATAAATTACAGTTACTAATCCCAATTTTGGTTTATTTTGTTTATCATTTATTTAGGTTTTACATCTGAATATTCCTTTTCGGTAACGGTGGTGTGTACAGACTGTTTTGTACTACGGTAACCCTAAACCAATAATAATTGACTTCTTTATTCTTCAGGTCCTATATTCAGAGTTTATACAAAGCCTTTAAGGTTTGGAAAATGTTTAATTTTAACAATTGTGTTTTCACGGTTGGAGATGTAGCTGAATTCAAATGTTATCCTTGAAAAATGCTTGATTTGTGACATAAGGTGGTGTTTCATCTACACACCAAAACAAATGTGTTTTCTTATGGTGTCTCACACCAGAAGACAGGTGAGGATGTTAACTGACAAAGTAAATGAGAAAGTAAAGGAATTAAATGAGATATCATGAGCATTAAACAAGGATTAAATAATCATGATCAATTACATTTGTAATAGTTGCATTTAAAGTAACAAAAGGTTTTTACAGTATGGAAGGTACATTGAAAGTACTTCAAAAGAACTTGAATTCCACCCTTAAAATGCTGTATAATCTATTTGTACACTGTATGTACTGTATATATAGTATAAAGTACATGCGGTACAGTAAATACAATTCAAGCTCTTTTGAAGTACAGTTATGAGGTGCTAAAAAAGCCTGATCTTGAACTTGGCTTTGGAATAGGTGTAGGAACTCTATTCATTATAATAATTCAAACGGGTAAGCCCCAAATTCATGCTCCTGTCTGGGCAGATAGCCATTCATAGTTTAGAATCATGAAATTATATCTGGGGTGCCCAGATTTCAGTGTCCACCCCCTGGACACACACCTGTTTAGTAAAAAAAAACTATAAGTAAAATATAACATTCATCCTGTTGTTTTGAATCTTTTTCGCCATGCAGGAATTGTCATCTTTTGTCATATCTTCAGGACTCGGGTCAGCATAAACCAAATAAGAGTGGAACACTATGAAGAGCAGGATGACTTACAAGCAGCTGTCTCTGCTTCCAGACAGGCTCCATTCATTTGGTAGTGTGTGCTCAAATGTTGATGTTAATGATTGGTTCTCTTGTATGAATTTGCACCACCTCTCATCTGCCAATCAAATCAATCCTCAATGCTCTAAGCAAGCTGAGTCCGACCAACATAATGTTTGAAACATCTGTTATAAAATTAATCAAATGTAATAAGTTACATTTCTTTAATTAAGTTATTAAAAAGAGTTACATTACTTATCACCGTTAACAGAGTTCTAGTAATCTACCTATGATATTTCAAAAGTAACTCAAGATAATAATGATGCAGATGATACATTGCCCTCGGAACAGATAACCTACAGTAGAAATGATAACTGTTGTATTTTAATGCAGCGGCCGTGTTTCTCTCCTAAATCCTGAGAATATCCACACAGCCAACTCTGTATCCCCAAAATCCACATCACTGCTGAAACACCTTCTTTATTCTGAGAGCAGCGTGGCTGAGACTTAGGAGTGCTATTGTGAAGAAGGAGGTATTGACCGTGATGGTGAACAGGGCACCTCTGTAATCTAAATGTCATTCAGTGAAAAGCATCTCCCACACAGCCAATGGCTTTCATCTGAATGTGCCTCCAAAAGATTCAATTACTTTTTCTCTCCTTCTATTTCTTTCACCCTCTGATCTCCACCCTCCTTCCCATGCACTAGTTGCTTATCTGCTGTGATTATAGTCATTATGAAGCAGCCGTGTCTGTAGTGAGATTTCATCAGGAGCAGACATGCTCAGCCAGCTGCCTCTGCAACCAGGTCCCGTTTAGTAAAGGAGCTGTACAAAGAGCTGCTGGCTGGAGATGAAATACTGGATATTTCAGCTGCACTTCCTGGCTTACCATAGATTCCTACACGCATGGCATAACATGGAAATAAGTATGCATTCTGTGCCATATATTCTGTAAACATTATTCACATTTAACAGGAGTGGCTGCATGTATAAAAGTGTATAAAAGGTTATGCACTGCACAGCTCTGACTGTGTTTCCTATTCTGTTGAGGCGAGGGGAGAAGTATGGCAGCCCGAGGATAGAGGGCTGTATCAGACAACACAGCTGCTCTTTTCATGTTCAAAATCTGTTTCTCGCACGTCTCCGTCTAGGTTTCAGCGGAGGGGGTGGAGTTTAAACGCGATGGAACAAAACTCATTTTTTGACAATGACATCAAAGGAGATGGCTGCTTTTGTGTTTGAAGTGGAGCATGTTTGAAGTGTTCTGAAGACAGTGGAGTGGTAGGGCAAGTTCATTGTTGCTTCGCTCTGGGGATGATTATCAGCTGCTATCGGCGCGAATCTCTGAAACAACTGTCAGCATGACATGTGAATAATGATCTCCCTTTTTCACCTGCTGACGCCTAACCGACTCTGACACCTAAATACCTACAGTACGACTAAAGTTCAGATGTTCATTCCTGCTTTCTGCGCCTGCAGTTTTACACAATTCTTAGAAATTATTCAAATTATGGCAGCATTTTGTTTTCACTTTGCACTCATATTAGCTCTATATTAACCATTTATAAATGTTTATATTACATACTTTAACACATTGTAATGGCATTGTTTTTATAAAACAAGTGTTTATTGGAATCTTATAATCATAATTAAAAACTCCTCCTATGAATCATTTATAACTGATGCAGTCAATTAATATCTGTATCATTGTAACATCGCTATATTCATATTTAATAATATAGTATATCTTTTAATATCTTCAACCATATCTATACACAGCTTCAGCAACAGTTAATAAATGCTTTATAACATAGTTTAAAATTGTTATAAGTCAATATATAAATATTTAGTATAGAAAAAGAGTAAGTAATAATTATTATACAACAGTTTCAAGCTCCACCTAATATATGTTGATTAAGATAATAACATCAGTGTGTTAACTTTAAATTACCCGTCAGAAGCGTACAAAAGTACATTGTTCAAGTTTAAACAAAATATGATATTTCTTTTTTCTGGGCATGAAGGTGTATTAGTACACAACCACACAGAATGATGCAAACATCAGTCCAGATGTAAGTGAATTATCGTATTAGTATATTCATCAGGTACTTTTCCCCCCCAATGTTTTAACAGCATACTTATTAATCATTTATTATCTTGTAAAGTTGACTTAAAGTAAAATCAAGCATTCTATATTTAAGGAATAATGTTAATAATTAATGTTATCGAGTGACAATATCTTACTCTGTTTACAGTATCTTTCTCTATCTTACTTACTGTTTGACATATTTCCAAACATTAAAATATATAGTGTTGCTTGTCACATATGCATAATATCTGAAACATAAAAATAACAATGTATAGCTGCCGTAAAAATCAAACTTTAACTGGATAAAGACTGAAGACAAAACAGTGAGTATGGGTATATATGTATAGATTATAGAATTTTAATTATACATGTATACAACTGTTTATATGCCAGTAATAAATGTATCGTAGAATACGTTGCAGTTATTAACAAACACATTAATAAACCCTTGAAATTGTCCTTATACATGTTAACAAATTAATCAGTGTGTTATAAACGATGCATTGATTGTTTATATACTGCTTCTAAGTAAAGTGCTACCATCATTATACAAGTATGCTGCTACTGTATATTACTTATGTTATACTGTTTTTCATCCAGTTACATTGTTTTAATCAACCTTATAGAAAGTTATACACCATTGTTAATTTCTTATTAGTGTTTATAACTGCTAAATAGCAGTTAAAATTGTTATTTAAAAATATATGTTATCGATGAACATCCTCCACTTTACACATATTTGCTACCAGTGTGCAATTATGTTCCATACACATACAGAACTGGTGTATTTTCACAGGAAATGCTATGTTTTCCTCCTGTCTCAGCTGATGGTGTAAGTCAGAGAGCAATGGCTGACCCTGCCCTTAAATATAAAGCAGTCTTTGATATTAGCTCCTCTCATATAACTGTGTGCCCTTAATGGTTACATTAACCTAGTAAAATAGACAAGTTAACAATCCTCCCAATACGTGTAGTGAGCTGTAGATTTAGTTGGGCCTCTAAAATCCTCCTCCGCTAACTATTATTGTACATGGGTTGGCAGTCTATAGTCCAGCCTGTAAAATCTTTCAGGAAGGGTCATTAAGGATATTTCATTATCTCCATATTGCCAAGGTCAGGTTGTCCATATATCCACTTTACGGCTGCTAGGGGAATATGCTGCGACTGTAGTATAATAGACCAGAAAATGTCCACACCAGGAATGATGGGAAATCAATATTGGGCCCAGCTCATCAATACAAACCCCATTTTCACAAGCAGGAAGAAGGTACTCGGGAAAAAAATGTTGAGGGAAATAGATTGAATCAGAGCGAGAAAATAAAATAAAACAATGTTTTATTGTTAATAAAATGTTTGTTTTTTGGGTGTACAATATGCTGTGAGAGTCGTCACAGAAGAGGTTTAAACCGGTTTGGCTTGATTTTGTTTTAATCTGCCAGCACTGGATCAGGCAGTCCATAAATGTCCCAGCACAGTCGTGTAACCACGTTAAAGCAGAAAGAAACATGGGTTGTGACAATGATTTGCCCCATTTGTTACAGCGGTGGCAGGGGCCTCAATCTGCCTTTGGTTTGTTAGAAGAATGTTGATGCCTCCAGTTTATTGCGGGGTAATGGCGAGAAGGAATGGAGGATGCAGACAAAGGAACGCTTATATCATTGGAAATTAGAGAGGATGTGCAGTGCAAACCAATCATTACCCAAGCACAATTCAGATCATGTTTTTATTAATTAATCAAAGCCTGAACACACGCTTCTTAAGGTGTAAATATTCCGATGTGAAATTGTCAGTACATGTAGGCTATTTGTTAAATAAACATCGTGGAGCATGTTGTGGTCCAACAAGGAATTTACAATGTGCTATGGTGGAGAAAAGAGAAAACAGCCTGTGGTTGTTTAACCAGCCAGTGGTAGCCTTGGGCGTTGTTTGTTTATGCAGCACAGCTTCCAACAAATGAATATCACACTGGCAAACTGATGTTGGAAAAAAAAAGGACTCTGCATACAAAAGCATCTCCCTTCCTTTTTCCAAACGACTCCTGTTTCAAAACAATCCAAAATACTCCAAGTGATGGCTCTCCTTGTTGTAAAAAATGTTTATTCCTGCCCTGAATTATTGTATTGGCACAAACACTGACTCACTATACAGTTACTGTACAGTAGACACATTGTCTTTGTGTGAACATTACACATTGTCTGCTGCATGTTAATGGCTTATTGACCATGTATGGTGTAATGAGACCTTGGGTGCAGGGGCAGCCATGATATATGAGGGTGAAAATTGGCCTCTGCTGCACTGATGACCTAATTTCAATATTCAGGGACTTGGGGATGGAAATGACACTTTTCACATTTAAGTGCTTTGTATTAGCCCCTGGCTTACTGTACCTCTGCCTAATCCCAGTCCCACACACTGCACAGAGAGAGGGAGACAGGGCTGGTATGGACCCCGCCAAATTACAACCATTCATTGCGGACACAGCGAGGTGTGCACCCTACAACCACCAGGCGCAGACAGGGAGAGTGTTCGACTTGTTCTAGGAGTCACCTTCATCTTTTCCATTCTGCTGGCTTGATGCATGCATTCAAGAAAATAAAGCAGAGGCAGATTCCAAAAGGGCTCTGTCTTCAGAGATAACCTTGAGGATGTATGGCATTTAGCATTCCGCTCAACCCCGGCCATGGCTTCCTGAAAGCGGTCATGGCTTCCCTAAAGCACATATTTTGATCCCTTAGCCTTACGTTGGGGAACATTAATACCTTTTCATGCTAAATGGGAGACTTTCCTATATTTTTTTTTCTTTAGGGAGAGGCTTCAATAGGAATTTAAAGACTGTCATTGCATGTTAGGGCAAAAAGGGGGATGAAGCTCAATGACCTATTTGCATTTCTGTCTGGGAGGAAGAAAACGCGGGTGAGGTGTATAGCTGAAGGTTGTGAAAATGCAGATTTATTTATCATTCATCCTTTATTTCTCTTGTATTAGTGAGTGGAGGTGTCATGTTTGGCACATCGAAACTCTGTGTTCTGCCAAAGAGATGTGACGCCAAGAGAAATAGGTGTTGTTTTAACCTTGAGCCTGATTTAAGCAAACATGAATATATTACATGCAGTATCCCTCATCCCCCAGCTGACGTGCTCGCACTGTATTCTTGCTATGCTACTGTATATTAAGTGCAGTTTTTACTGCAGACAAGAATATGAGGTGTCAGGTTGTGCACAAAGGACAAGTGAACCACAGCATGGCAGCTTTGCTGTCTTACTTGACGAGGTAAAAAAAAAGAAGATGCTCCTAAAAGATGCTCTGTAAGCTCGAACAAAAAGTATAGATGGATAGATAGATAGATAGATAGATAGATAGATAGATAGATAGATAGATAGATAGATAGATAGATAGATAGATAGATAGATAGATAGATAGATAGATAGATAGATAGATAGATAGATAGATAGATAGATAGATAGATAGATAGATAGATGGTTTTTCAGTCACCTGAGATGCCATATGAGAGCAGATGGGATGGTGTGCTGGTCACAACTACTCCTACGTACAGAGTGTTTGCAGTGTGTGTGTTTGTGTGTGTGTGTGTTTCTGCGTGCCATGGGGACAGCGCAGTAGCTCACGGTGCTCCGACAGGTCCACCGTGTGTGGTGTTCTGCAGCATCAGCAGCCGGACAGGGGCCAGACGGTGGATTTATGATGCCAGGGAGCGGAAATGACCTGCTTCTGTCATTGGGTGTGTGCCCCATCACGAGAGGCCCTAAACTATATTGGCACAGCGCTGACAGACATGTTTGTCATCCAGTCAGTTTTGAAGATACCAAGCGAGGGGTATTAGTCCTTTGACAAGTCCCTCCACTCAATCTGTGTGCGTGTGTGTGCTGTGTCTGTCTTTTCTGCTCCGTCTACTCTTTCTCTGGCTTTTTACTTTCAGAGCTGTTCCTCCACATCAGCTCTTTGTTTGTTATATCTACTTTCTTAAAAGTGATTTAGAAATAGTAACATTTATACTAATACTTATATCATAGTGTTATTGTATTACATTGTAGTAGCTTACTTTTAACAATATGGCCCAAAGTAAGTATTTAATTATTGATAGATAAAGTATCCATTTGGACAATACACTTTTAAAGCTGCAATTCTGTTTGTTTTAAGATGCTACTGTATGTATAGAGGCAAATAGTAAATCTCCAAATAATAATGTCCTATATTATGCTCAAAGCTATATGTTCAGATGTAATTCATGCAGTCTTTACAAACAGTGTTTACAGAGTGTATCGGGAGGGTGTGAGGATTTAAACTTTCCAGGATTAAGTGTGGAAGTGTTGCATGAACAGTGACACCTTCTGGCATTCTGAAAAGGCCAAGTATGACTGAATTTAAGATTTCACTCACTGTCCATTTCACCTTGAGTGTACAGTAGTCACACAGACCAGATTTGCATGTAATGATCTGCATTAAACACCAGTGCTAGAAGTATGCAGATCCTTTAACTGAGTAAAAGTAAAACTACTCCATTACAAGTAAAAGTCCTGCATTCAAAACGTTACTTAAGTAAAAGTATGTTAGTATAGTCAGGGACATGTAAAAGTACTTGTAGAAAAATATTTTAAAAACAATTATTAAAAGAAACATTTCTTCACACTTGTGTAGAAGGAACCATTAATGTTTTACATGACAAATGACTTAACCCATCCAAAGAATTGCCATTTAATATTATTTCAATTGATTAATTGACTTATCATTTTAGCTGTAATTGTGTAAACTGTTGGGTGCTTTCATTTATAAGAACTTTTCATATGTTTTCTGTACAACTCTTAATTCATGTATAGTAGCTCAAGCTATCATTTAAATGTAGTGGAGTAAAAAGTACACTATTTCATATCTAGTGGAGTAAAAGTAAAAAAGTGGTAGCTTTTAGAGTCTGATATAATATTTATAATATAAAAGCCAAATGATATTTGTCACCATCACCCTCTCCCACTGACGACTGCCATGCAATCTGACATTTACCTGTCATATGCATTGTTTATCAACAACGTAACCTAAATATTACTGTCATTTCTTATAGTTCGACTGGACTATAAGGTATGTTGTGTGTGTGTGTGTGTGTGTGTGTGTGTGTGTGTGTGCTTGCATGGCTCTGCACACCTTGTCGGTCTCTGTGTGGACAGGATATTTATCTCCTGAGTGCTGACTCATGATCATAATGAATATGATGTTGATTTGCAGCAGGATGTGTTTTGGTCGTGGCCTGGATGTTGTTAATCTGTATGTTTATGTGTAAATAGGCGTCGGATCAGACGGGTTAATCTGAGCATGTGTATTTCAATATGTTGATGTTTTATCACGCATCTTGATGTGATGGTGTGCGGTGTCCGACTAAAAAAGTGTTCCGTAACTTTACTTCTTTTACGTCTGTTTCTAGCATATGCCCTCCTTTACATGCCCCTGTTCAGAAGCATTCATGGTCTATAAATTGTGATGTCATGTCAACAATTTCCTATTGTATAGCTCTGTTGTGCTAACTTTTAGCTCTCTATATCTTCAGCTAATCAGAGATATACTGTCTCTGCATATCCATGCCAGAAAATAATAATAAAAAAACAGCATGCACTCCTGAGAGGACACCAGTTAATTGCTTTAGCATTTGTGTTTTAAGACCTCATTACTCACCATTCATTTTGTCAACCAATTATCTGATCAACAATCTGTATTGAGCCCAATTTGGGTTTATTTTTGCACATGATGCAGGTTGAACAGAAGCTCACAGAGGAGGAAATAAAGAGACACAATGTTATAAGACATAGAAGACATTGTTGTTGTAACTGGAAATGTGTGACCATTGCAGGAATGTCACCACATGGTTATATAAAGTTGAAGAATATAAAGAAGTCTCCTACTAAGAGTGGAAACAAAGACTATAGACTGCCAAGAGGGTAATAAAGGATCCAGCTGTAATTTAATCACGATCATATCTTAAATCAATCTTTTGTCAGCGTAAAATGGATGAAAGATGCTGTAACAAAAGCAATCTCACAACAGTAAATCACTCGATCAGCTCATTTACTTGATGCGCGGCATTTATTAAAGGACTCCATTAAATACTTTGCACCCTATCTTTTATAGGAGTACAAAATTCAGACTGATTTTTAGCCGTTTTGGCATTCAAATGTCTGACCTACTTATGTGATTTACACAGCAGACACCAAATTCTGTTTCTATCCACTTGAACTTCCAAAGATTTCCTCCATCACCAAGCAACCATCTACAGAGCCTTGCCTCACCCATCCACTCCAATGAATATTTTATAAAGATGCAAAGATTTCCTCCATCTCAGTGTGTAATCAAATGCACACAGTGCTGCAGGGATTTAAAGAAGAGATATAAAGTCACATCTTAAGGAAGAAATCCATTTTTCTCTAGCCTTGCATTCATTTAGGAATCAATGCGCCTCTCGAGAGACTGGCTATTTGGATCACGTACACACAATTGGAAACCTTTTTGTTATTATTCTGATCTTCTGAGCTTTAAATGCTTTCAGACAGCGAGCATTAATGGACTGCAGATACTTAGAAGGCTACCGTGTAATGGTGCTTAACTCAACTCTTATGAAACATGTTAATGAGGAGAGAAAATAAGGTCAATGCAGTGAACTTAAACATTATATATACAGTTTGCATTCACATCCTGTAAGTAATAACTGGTATATTATTGTGCACAACAGACTGTTAAATAATAAATGCTGCCATGACATCTGAGTGACTAATATGATAACTTTTCTCATTGTTGTTTGCGATTAAATCTCACAATTTGTTTGTCTACAGGGAAACAGAGATAAAATGAAAATAAGGGGAAGTGATTAATTTAATACACATATATTTTTTTCATAATTATCTATTTTTTCTGCTACGCCATATTTCTATTAGAGTGAATTCAATGTGCTTTGAATATCTGATACAGTGTTTTTCTCGCAACTATTGGCACAGTGTGCAATCCATTTGGGTCCTCTTGTTATTTTTATTGTCATGTTTGAAATGCTGTAAAGCTGAACTGTTTTAATTAGTACTCTGCACTTTATGGAGATCATTGTTCACGCTTGCCTAATTATGTTGAGATGGCCCAAATCTCCATCAAAGGAAACCATTATCCTACATCGATGGTAAAGCGACGGGATTCCATCTTCACCCCCTAGACAAGGCTATTACTGCTCTGCCTCGGCTTGGACACGCTAAATAAACACATCAATTTCATAGGTCTGGAAAGTTAGAGATTGTAGTTATCAGCTGCATATGGTTGATGATACAGATACTGTACTGTGCATCACAAGTGTTTTTGCGCTGGATGGATCGACCAGCAGATTTCTGCTCTGCAATTTCTCTAACCTCTGTTTAACCACAGAGCTGCTTCCTGATGGGAAACCAGTAGAAAGAAATGAAATGCTATACTTCCATTACTTACATATTCCTTTGTAATGCCTTCCTAATGGCGGTATTTAAGAGCAGTGGGGGAGGGGTATGATTGGTGATGTAGTCTTTTTTTTTTCTTTTTGCATGCATCCTTGCCTGAGAGCCTAGTGAATGTGATGGTTTCAGATTTGATTAGGCAGCCCAGGGGCCTCAGCAGTCCAGCCCTGCAATAGGCCAGCAGGGGCCTTGTACAGGCGTCTCATTGCTCACCATGCCTCAGTGGTGATGTACACATCGAGTGTGACCGCCCGCTTGATTTAAACAGCAGTCCAGCCTCGATGTGGGAGCGCGCTCACTCAGTGCAATATTGTGGCCCATTCATCCAGTCACCAGTGGACATTGGTCTCTGCCAAATATGTCGGGCTTGCCACCACATTTGTGTTTGGAGTGAGAGAATCGATGGTGTACGAGCACCGTGAGACTCAACACTGCACAAAACACATTTCAACACATATATTGACAAGAGCAGATTCTTTGCACTGTCACAGTGTTAAAGCAAGGGAATTCAACTTCATGATACCTGGCTAGTATATAGCAAGTGTACAGGGGTATTAAAAGCCCTGGCTGGTGTGACTGTGTCATTTTGAAAAAGGGGATTAAAACAATTTTCCTCTTTCTTACTAATATAAAGTTGAGTTGAAAACAATAAAACACACATCCGCTCACTTCAATACAGTCAGGAGTTTTGTTGCTATTGCCTCGCCATAAACTGTATAAAAGAAGTCGACACTGCCACTGTAACCCACCCATTGGTTTACCATTTTGAATTCTCAAGTTTGGCATTACGGTCATCACCATCTTGGTTTTTTGGAGCCAAAAGTGACCATGTTTGGACAAGAAGTTGGTTAAAAGCCTGGTGGGGCCAGGAAACCATGTGGAAAACTCTAATTCACCAGCTAACGCTAGATAGCCTGGTTAGCAAGGTGCATTCATAGTTGAACTTAACTGTGATATTAATTGAGGTGCTAAAAAAACAGGCCTAAAACTAAACGGAAAAACTGGAAAATGAATAATGAATTAGCGTGTAGTAGCGTGACTTTGTCAAAGACTTCTTTACAATCTGACATGTTTTTGCCAGCAGTGGAGTCACCCCCTGCTGGTCATGAGACTGAATGCAGGTTTAACGCACTTCATTATTCGCTTCACTTTTTAGACCCTCATGCTACATCAACTTCTTTTTATAGTTTTTTTTTTTTTTTTTACATAACATGCATTTACCATTACACCATAAAGTAAATAGTATATTGTTACAACAAGAAAAAATGTATATTATTATAACAGCATACGTTTCATATTATAATGTGATATCTTATTGTGTTAACATAAAAATGTTTTATGTTATAAAATGATAACTTGTAATAACATTCCACTTTATGACAAAATAATTAGTATTTTGTTATACCATGAAAAGTTTCTTGTTATAATGTGGTAAAAATCAATTATTCTTTTTTTAGCAATAGCAGTATTAAGCTTCCGTACATATGCCTACAGTTGCTCCCATTGTATACTGTAAGCTTGTTGGTGTATTGTTTCACAAAAAGAAGAAAAATTAATTATGATCGTAAAGATGTACAAAAGTCATGAACTGATTTGTAACATGTTTTTTAGAGATATATTTTGAAAGTAACAGCTAAAGTGCCTGAGAGTGTGCCTTATAGTTCCATCCCATCACATTCAACCTAATAAAAGTACAATATTTCAAGACTTTAGAATAGAAAAGCTCTGCATGACCCATTTCTGTGGGTCCTTAGTGGATACTTTAGATGAAACACAAAGACAAACCTTTGATAAGAACATATCTTTTAAAAACGTATGCTGAATTGTTCCCTTTACAATGCTGTGCTGAATGATGCAATACATTAAATTCCACAATACATCAGTGCATCCCTACAGTCCAGACAAAATGAGTCTCACTGTTCGGTGATGTCAGATAGATCCTTTTGCAGCAAGGATTATGAGAGCTGTTAATTCTTACAGTAATACAACTTAAATCCAGACCTTTTGTTGTAGAGAGTGACTGTGGGAGCTGTGCTGATGTTTGACTGACTCACGATACGCAGATGAAGTTAAATTTATAATGACAACCACAGCATTACAGTGAGAAAGAAGACTGTGGCTCTACTCACCCACTGTGAGTGCCCTCAGGTTACAAACGACTGAAAGCAATGCTGAGAGCTCAACAATGCTTCTAACTCAGCATATCTCACTTACACAATAGCTTGTGCTCTGTCCATGAAGGGTAATGAGAAAATGGACAATTAAGTTTTTTTTTTAACGTTTTGATTTAAATCTCTTATTCATTGCTCTGCACCAAACAATGATTCTATTTACAATTTAGTGGCCTTGTAAACTAGCCCATCACACCACACCATTCCTTTATATGAGAGCACAGCCGCCTGTGAGCACTCAAGTTATATTTACACTCTAAGAAATGATTCATGGAGTTAGTAGGTACAGCTCAAAATCAACAGCTTTTTCTGTATAAAAAAATAAGTTTGTTATGTTTATACATTATAATGAGTTGACAACTTAATTTAATAAGTTTGTCTAACTGAAAATAAATAAAAAAGTTTTAACTCAATAATGCATGGATTTTCAACGGATATTTCTGCCTCAACTCAACATGTAGGTGTATTCAGTTTGCACAACTTAAAAATCCATGTACATGTTACTTAATTAGCTGAGTACAAGGCTGAGCGCGAACAGACCATGCGGCATTGCGAGATGGAAGTGGAGGACACGAGAGAGCACAGCACACATCTGCTAACTTTGCGGTTTGGTGAGTAAAAATTGACTCATATTAGTCACAGCAGCTAATCAGTAGTCAGTATAAGAAATAGTTTTACACAACACTAGGTGATTTTTCTTGGTCAGCAGTGCTACTGTGTAAGCTAGCAGTAACTCCTAGTAATTTGGTCTAACCGTATTGCTAAGTTTTGTTTTTTAGGTTGGTTTAGTCAGCCATTGCAGCACCAAAATCCACATTGACGACGAGAATATTGAGTTGCTGTTGTTAACAGCGCATGTGTATTTCTCCCTGCCCATTTCGTTGCAGTAATTTGTGTGAATTTTCTTTTGTTTTCCATCTTGAAAAAAAAAACAGTTAAATCAAATTTATTGTTATTAAGTTGCAAGTTGTAGGCATCATAGCTTAGGTCTAACCGTATTGGCTGCTAAGTTTTGTTTTTTAGGTTGCAAATGTTGATTGGCACTGGTTAACTTTGTTTCTTTCAAATTAATTTAAAACTTGTAGTGTTTGAGCAGCAATAGCCTCATGGCTAGGCTGTAGGTTACTGCACTCATTCGGTTTGTTTTAGTCAGCCATTGCAGCACCAAAATCCACATTGACGACAAGAATATTGTATTGTCTTAGTTGTTGTTAACAGCGCATGTGTATTTCTCCCTGCCCATTTCGTTGCAGTAGATTGTGTGAATTTTCTTTTGTTTTCCATCTTGAAAAAACAGTTCAATCAAATGTATTGTTATTAAGTTGCAAGTTGTAGGCATCATAGCTTTCTGATTTACCTTAATTTAAGTTATTTGAACAGAACTGCTAGTTTTCAAAAATGAAGTGTGTAATGTGTTCTACAATTAAACAAACAAATAGCAGGCGGCATGTTTACATAAAAGAACTATGTGCATGTGAAATGTTCCCTCTACAAACAAACTTAAAACATTTATGCTGATTCTGACCAACCAGGATGGAGATGGGGATATCACAGGCGAAGTGATGAAGATCGTTCCAACAGGTGGCATACCTGCAACCCATGCAAAGATTGTCCTGGAGGGAACCGAGGTCCTAATGGATGACATGGATATTCCCAGAGCCTGTGCCTTGCTAATGGGGCTAATATATGCACTCAACCTCAGCTACCCAAAAGAACTGAAAAGCACTTTCAAAGTCTTTCAAAAGATCTTTCTTGAGCTGGATGACCTCAAAGCAAGCCCCAAGGTAATGATGCTTAAAAAATAAGCTGTTGTGCTGAAAAGGAAAGAGGCATCTAAGATGTCCTCTTATTAAAAAAAGAAATGTTGCCATGTTGTTTGGAATGTGTTGATTACTGTGTGCTGTTTAATATTGTATTGTGTATTTAATGTTGAGAGTTTAGACATTTGGGTTGTCCTCAAAGTAAGAGGAAATGTTGCGTTATTTGCAATGTGTTGTTTAAATACTGTATAGTATCTGTACTGTTCAGAGACTGTTTTAGAGTCTAAACTCTAAACTATACAATAGTTCAGAGTCTCAAATTAAGAGGAAGTATTGCATTATTTGCAGTGTGTTGTTTACAGTACGTGTAGTGTTGAAAGTTTAGACATTTATGCTCTCCTCAAATTAAGAGGAAATGTTGCATTACAGTATTTGCAATGTGTTGTTTAATTACTGTACTTATTGTGTAGTGTTGAGAGTTAAGACATGTATGCCATCCTCAAATTTCTGCAAGAGGACATGTTACATTATTTGCAATGTGTATAGGCCTTGTGCATGTAGGTGTACTGTTGAGTTTACACCTAGTTCAAAGCAATGTAGGCTATAACTTAAAATGTCACACCGCGAAAATGTTCACATCTAAGTGAGATGCTGACTGTTTGAATAAACAGATCATAAAAGTGGAATTTCAATGTGTGATATTTTCTGACTTAGATAAATAAGTTCTTGTAAAAAAAAATTGTGCTGGCTCAACATAAAAAAAATGAGGTAAGAATTTCCATGGACATTTCTGAGTAGAATGAAAGGAAATAAATAAGTTAGATTAACTAAAAGGAGTAATTTTAAAACAATTAAAATTAAGTTGGTTTAACTTAAATAAACTTGTAGAGGAATAGGCAAATCATGTTCATTGAACTAAAGTAACTGAGTTGGCTTATCTAGAAAAGTCTTGTGGCATGTACTTAATACTAGCTAAGTTGAAATAACTTAAAAATATCCATGGAAATTCTTACCTCAATTTTTTTGCGTTGAGCCAGCACATCTTTTGTTAGAGTGTAGAAATTCAATTCTTTACTCAGACCCTCAGCCTACAGGCCTTTGCTTTGCACAAAATGAGCAAAGTTATTTTCATTTCCTAATGGTCACCACAGCCAAGCAGTAATGAGCAGGGCCAAGGAGGATTGTTATTTTCTTAAGGACCAAATTAAAAAAAGAAAGAAGGAAAGAAAAAAGAAAATCCTGAGTAGTTCCATCATTACAAAGGGAAGCCTAGAGGAGAGTTTGCAGTTCATTAGTCTACACGCCTGGTCCTCCTGGTCCTACAGGGTGAGGGAATATGGGTGATAAATGTGCATCCATTCACTTCCACAGTGCAAGTTGTCATTAAAGGCCCAATCTGGAATTGGAATATAGTGCCACCTTTGAGATCCACCTGCTGCTGTGGCTGTGTTTGTATTTATTTTGTAGGGCTGGGGACTTTTATAACTCCCACAGAGAATGGCTGAGTTCCTGAAATAAAGACTACCAGCTATGTAATAGCCTTTAAATGTATTTTGAAGGTAGAATGATTTAGCTTTTGTAAAGTTTATAAACACCAGGAAAAAAAGGACCTGGATTTTATTTTAGCAATGCTGTTTATAGGAGAATGAGTGGCAGATTTCTTTCTACTACCCAGATGTACTCATCAAGCAATCCTGTGTACTATTGTGCAACAGAACAACATATGTATATGTGTATGTATTTGTATTTAATTGTTTATGTTAACTGTGTTTAAATGTTGTAACTTGTCACTTTTTATGCTGCTTTCTTGGCCAGGTCTCTCTTGGAAAAGAGATTTTTTAAATGTCAACGAGACTTTTACCTGGTTAAATAAAGGATATATATATATATATATATATATATATATATCACTAGGAATAGAAAATTGTAAATGCTGTAACAATTGTTTCATGGGACATCACAACTCAATAGAAGAAATACAGTGTATTTTTGGAGATTGTGAATAATATGAAGTGATTAATTATCTCTGTTGAAAAAAGTCCAGGATATCTTGATATGGATGTCTGTCAACCAAAAAAGTCTGTCAGCCTACTTTTCGTAAACCATGCATCAAACTTAAAAATATTTATCTTAGTATGAATCGCTCATTGTTATTGTCAGTTAAATAGTTAATCATTAACATTCCGAGTACCAATGTGTTACATAAATCATAAACAGAAAATTAACTAACTAACAAAAACCTTGCAACAAAAAAAAACCTTAGTAGTAAAGAAAAACAAAAACAAATTGCACCTCCTCACAGTACATAACACTACTAGTTCTCATCTTCTTGGGGGACATCATGTTGCTCTTTTCAATTGTGATTCCTAGTTTATTACTGTCACATGGCAGGTAATTAGCAGACATTCCATGTCAGTGATGTTTATGGAATATACAGGTATTTTTGAGAGATTTTGAAAATTGAAGGGATCACTTTTCAAGAACATGACAATTTCATTGAGAATCAACTCATAGTTTGATGGTATTACCATATGCAAGTAGTTATTGTGTAAAATTGTAGACAACTGTACTTACTATTGCACACCTGCTTGGATGAATAAAAAAAATCAAATCATTCAAGATTTGAGCTTGAGCCAATGAATAAAACTGTAATATACTTCACATTCCACCAGTGTTTAGCAGCACTGTGTGCAGATACAGTACCATACAGTAGGTGATGCTCATCTGTTTGATTCATAGGTGAGCCAGTTGCTGTTTATCAGATAGAGGTAAAGCTTCCAGGTACATGCTGCAGTTCTTACAGTTTGGGACTCTTCTTGTGTGCCACTGTGATGAAGGCTGACATGTGAAGTATGACATCATGCCAGTGGGCAGCTTTTTTAAAGCTCTGCACCAGTGAGGTCACTGGTCTCCTAATGACTTCCTCAGGGTTCATAGCCGGCCTCCTTCTCTGCAGCCCATAGGGTCCCCACACCCCGCCTCCTCCCCCTCCACCACCACCCAGCGCGCGGCTCACCCAACACGGCCAGCTCAACGCTTGGCTAGCCTCTCTGCTCATTGTTCTTAATCAAGAAATGTGAGGCATAAAGATGCAGCAAGTCAGTTCATGCATGCCCAGTGGGGTCCTTTTTGTCAGACAGTCGGAGGAAGCCGAGTGGAAAAAGCCTCTGATGCTGCACATACAGAGGAATTGTGTAGAGAAATGATGGCTACCACTGACTGGGTTGTATGTGAGATGATCACATATTCAGTTTACATGAATATAAGCTCTTTCACATGATCTAGCATTTGATACAATTGTTGTGCATTGTAATATTACAGCAGCATGTCCTCAGATCTTCAAAGTGATGCATTTTCAGCACAATATCAATTTATTCTTAGTCCAAGTAATGGACCACAGGCCTAGAGTGATTTTTTTCTTACTCCTTCTGCATCTAAAGGCAGGATGAGAGGCATGTAAATCAGGCAGCCCATGTACTTCTTTAATATTTAACATAGGTTATTAGACAGGGCAAAGATTTGACCCCCGAGCGCTTCTGCACATCACATGAATAACTAATGTTGGCTGATTATGTTAATCAGTAGTACTAGGCAGTGATGACCAGGAACGCAGCACCACTGCTGCAGGAGAGAGCTATAATCTCAGACGCATCACAAAAACACAGC
Source organism: Centropristis striata (assembly GCF_030273125.1). NCBI lineage: Eukaryota > Metazoa > Chordata > Actinopteri > Perciformes > Serranidae > Centropristis > Centropristis striata. The sequence continues at coordinate 26,020,352 of NC_081523.1, forward strand.
CCGAGCCCATCATTAGCTCTGAAACACAGCCACTGCACACTGTGAGCAGCACAGGGTGATTTACACTTCACATGCTCAGCTTGAATTTTCCTTTAATATGTATACTGGAGATAAACATGCTGCATTTGTGAAGCTACTAGCTGTGATCTCCCTTTACAGATAATCAAATATTTGCATAATGATAAGAATGCTGAAGCTACACCAGGCAACTCTGCATGTCGGCAGCTCCAACTGGCAGAGAGAGGAAACTTCCATATCTAGAAATCTTGTAATGTGACTGCAACTCAAACACTCCAGCTTATATTACCAGCTACACTTACTGCTAAATTATACCAAACACACAACAACAACAAGATCAGCAGAGGGTCCAACACTTGGAAAATTCATATATGTCACTCATAAATTTGTATTTGTCAAGTAGTGTAGGTACATAACAATAATAATAAACTTTATTTTGTATAGTTTAATGTTAGAAAGCGCTTCACTACAAGATGAAATACAATAAAATTATAATAATACAATTCTGTATTAATCAATTAAGAAAAAAAAAATATGTAATAGCTCATGTTTCAAGCAGAGATTTAAAAGTAGAACTAGGTTTAGCAAAACTAATCTCTACAGGTAAGTTCTTCCAGAGTTTGGGGCATGGATGTATTACAACCCCAATGTCTAAAAAGTAATTATTGTAAATATCAATAAAACAGGATGAGATAATTAGTTATTTCTTTTTGACATATATACAATTGAAAAGTGTACAAAGATGATATATTTGATGTTCAAAGTGAAACCAGCTTTTCTGAATTGGATGAAGTCTGTTTTTATTTACACAGTGTCTTAGTGTAGTGTAGGCTTCTAAGGTATCTGGGTTGTTTAAGGACTGGATATCAGACCCAAAGATGGTGCCTATTCAGTCCAATGAGATTTTTTTGCCTTGTGCATATGACATTTTTTTTATTTATTTTGCAATATATGGCCTCCTGAATATGTATGGTAATGTTTCTCCCACTGGCTCCGCCCCCAACGTCCTAATCAGCTCATAGACTTCACATTGTAATGACATCACAGATTTTTAAATAGCTTTTCTCAGTTCGAAGAAATGTATTCATGTATAAAACCACCACGGATATGCTTTTTGGGCTTCAGGGTTTTTTGCTGCAATTTTCGCAATTGGCCACTTGGAAAAATTGACTGCAAGGCTAAGCGACCGCTCTATATGCGGTTTTATTATACATCCACAGTTTAGAGGCCTGGACTGCAAAAGCCTAAATACTCGGAACATGAAAATTTCTGACCTCATACTAGAGAAAGTACGTTGGAACGTCACCCAAGTTCCTATTTGTGAACTTGGGGCAAATCCATCTACCCGCCTTCATGAAGAAGGTATTATGTGACGTCAAACACCAATGCCAGCACCCACATAAGCACTGAAAGGCAAAGTAAAATATATTTGCCTGTATTAAATTAGAGTAATACAAAACCTGTTCTGCCTAAGTTTCCAAGTATTAAACTGTCCTAAAATAAAATGTATATTGTTGTCTGCTCCTCCCTGTGTTTCTCAGTCTTTCCCTTTTTTTTATTCTTTTTTTTACCATTTTGCAGTTTACACCTGGTAAAATTCTAGATCTAAGAGGGTGCAAAGGCTTATAAGGGGTGAGGAGGTCTAATTAGGGGCCTTAAGGGTTAACAATAAAGTTTGAAAATCAATGCAAAAATGAATGTGGAGGCAATGCAATGAAGCCAGAATCAGAGGTATAAGATCTCGTACATATAGTCATTTAGGGAGCAGCCTAAGATCCCAAATACAGTTTGGATGAAACACCTCTGTTACAGACTCTTAAGGAAGGATTTAAAAAAAAAAAAAAACAACCTTCAGTGAGTACTATTGATAGCAGCTTTCTGTAGGAAAATTCTTCAATGTGTGTCTGTATGCATTCAACAGTTCTGACATTTTTATCATATGAGTAAGTGTACTTTAGGTAAGCTCAACAAAAACGCCTACATTTTTTAAAAAAGATGACAGTGCTGATTTTAAAAGCGTATTGCTGCGTCATAAAGCAAGTGCCTGTCTTCTCTCCTGTTTGTTTTGAGCCAAAGATAAAAACATACTCTTGGAAAGCCATTTAGAGGTAGAAGCGGCTTGATCGTGGCTATATTCCATCCCCATCACCAGAGTTCTTTGGCCTCCACCATAAAGAATTCCAACGAGACAATTTTGCGCAGTGTGGGGTGAGCTGACAGGGAGTGTTATTAAAGCGCAGGGTGCTGACCGCTCTCAAAGTTATTAAAGTGCTGTGAGATTGTGTCTGTGATAGCCCTGCCGGTCGGGATGTCCTTCACACACACAGGTACATTACAGTGGGGATGCGGTCATCACAGGGAGGGGGGGGGGGGGGGGGGGGCACCAGGACCCACTATGGAGCACTGTCATTGTCTTCATTTCTCCATTAACGATAACCATAGTTAATCCCGGGCTGAAGATTCCCTGTTTTATCAGTGTAAATAATTGAAAATTATAGCCTCCTAACATTTTCAAAACTGGGCGCTCAATGGTTGTACAGGACATACAGTTAACTACATGAAACCTATTCTAAAATGTATCATGTATACAAAGTTTAAATTGAATGCTTTTAAATGTAAGACATGGCAGAAAATGTTGAATGATAACAGTTTTATTCTTGGTAATATCAAAGTGCCAATGTAATGTTCAATTAGACTATGACTTTTTTCTGTTAAATCAAAATTGACACATTGGGAAATGTGTTTTTTTTGCTTTCTTGCCAAGAGTTAGATGATAAGATTGATACCACTCTCATCCAGCGACTCCTTCTTACTCTTCTTGACGAGCCGCTAACGATCATTAAGAAGAGCCACCGTTAGCGGCAGTTAACTACAGTTAGCTCTGTAGCAGTACAGTGTTTATGTACTGCTGCTGCAGGAGGTGTTCACTTAGCGATCTCTGTTTGTTTACAACAAGCACCGGACACTCTGTGCACAGTTAGCGAAGCTGGTTAATTCACAATGACTATCTTTATGATCAGCGGAGACTCTGTGCTTAATTAGCCATGCTGCTTTAAGCTGCTGACGTTGTGCACAGTTAGCAACGGTGAAAACCATACGTCACCTCCAGAGTCTCTAAATCTCTCTGGGGGCTAACTTGTCCCGCCGTGGAAAACCCTCTCCTCTGTTTGTTTCTTCTTCTTCAGAAAATCGGAATCGGCAGGTCAGGTTTTTTAAGAATCGGTCATCGGCCAGAAAATTCCATTCGGTGCACCCCTAGTCCAAAGTTAACAAAATCCACCTATTAGCACCTCTAAAGCTCGCCAGTATTATACATTTGTTTAATCTATATATTTTAAAAAAATGTTAAAACTACCTGTTATGGTTTTACGGGGGTTACGTAAAACCACCACTATTTCTTGGCTTGGCCTACTGAATCTGTGAACTAATCTAAATGTCTGCTGGGGGTGTGACTTTCTATAGATTACAGTATTTTCTTGTTTTCATTTAATGTGGATGGCACATAAGAAGTGGTTTGTGGGGTTTTTCTTTTGTTTTTTTTTTGCCAGAAGTGAACATATTTGGACAAGAGGAAGAAACTGAGTTAGCAACAAACGCTAGCTAGTTAGCTTGATTTGCAAGGTGAAAAAAATGAAAAGACAACAACTTAGGGTGTCTTTTAGTTCAACTGAATACTGAACAAGACATTTTTAAGGAACTTTCTTTTTTGCAAATGATAGAGTCTGCCCCTGCTGGCCATTCGAAATAATACAGGTTTAAGGTATTTCCGCAAACCCAGAGCTTGCGGCTTGGTATGGTGCCATTCTGGCTACGCTAGCAACGCTAACAACCACTCAATTCTTCTTGTGTTTCAATAAATGTAACAAATCAAAGAAAGCATGTAGTAGAGGATATTTTTAATAAGGAAGACCTCGCTAACAAAAGATCACAAATACAGTACAGGCTGCCCAAAAATGATTTTACATAAAAATAGTGAGATCATTATTTCAGAAATATTTATTAAATGTAAGAGAACAAAAAAATCATATATAGCCTCGGCAACTATGTCTTCAGCCCCTAGGTGAGGCTCAGATTTGAATGTGGGGGCAGCTGCCTGTGCAGAATGATAGGCAAATGGGAGGAGGGCTAATGGACTGATTCTGTGTGTTTTAGAGGAGAGAGAAGAAGCCTGCAACATCAATCTGCTGTCTGCTCCCTCTCAATCTGTTTCAGCTCCACTCTGACATGACAGCATGGGGGACTACAGCCCTCGATTCATCACCGGGTCTGGAAATAACAGGACACCTCCAGTTTGTCATACTAGATTAGTCTGTGGCCCGTAACCACTGTCCTTAATAGAGTCTCCAGCGTTTCATCTGAGGTGTCCACTAGACCACCACTGTAGACCTCAGGGGGAACACAGAGGGTGTATCGACATCTCTTGTACTGGCTTACATGTGGAGACTGCTGCACTGTATTACACCTCTACTGTATAACTGAATACGAGGAATGGTGTATTTTCTTTTTTTTATTTTTATATGAGGATTTCAATTTTGCATGGTGCATATTTCTAACCCACAGAGAAACTTTGATTCAGGCACAATTCTCAGGGTCCCGTAAGTCAATTGCCCGCACATAAAATCAATTGATTGTAATCCATAATATTTCTTAATTGGTGATTAGCTGTTACTTTGTGGATCACAGGTCCTGGCAGTGGAATTAGCCTCGGTCTTTAATAAGTGCTTGACCATCCAGTGTGGAAGTGTAATGGACAGAGCAGGGTTAGACCAGGACTGTGATACAGTAGATCCTCACTGCCTCCCCTCCTGACCTTGACTGGCAGTATGGCTCTTTGAAAATCTAAGTGCCCATCTTACAGTATGCCTGAAGCAATTTAGGAGTCCATACACATTCATATAAGTCCAACTTATTGATTCTTTCGCTGCTGTTCACACACAGTCTGGCAATGTAGAGTTTCAATTATCACTATGTGACCTGCCATTGTCTGGGAAAAATGTGATCTATAGCCAGGGGAAGTTTGCAGAAAAAAATAACAAAGAAAATATGTGAAACATCAACACCAACAGCATGTGTTCAATAAATAGACGCTGTTGACCTTGTGGACATAACGTAAAGATAGCTTGCAACTTTTTAGACCTCCAGGCTCCCATGACCAAAGCTGACATTTAAAGTCTCCCTCCAGAGATGTTTAAAAGTATTTAAAATCCTCTGCTATGATATTTTATTTAACATGGTTTTTCCACATAAAAAGGAAAGAAAATAGTCTAGCCTAATCACCACTACTCACGGACTAGGTTGACCGGTCAAAGAGCAGTGCAATCGGTAGTGTTGGCATCTGATATAATTGAGGAAATATTGGAGACCCTCCAGAATCAGTCAAGGAGTCTGCTGGGCAATAAATACCAGTCTGTGGCTAGCAGATCTATCAGAATGTAAGTGAAGTTAGCATCTTTTGCTTGTTTGTGTTGTTTGTTAGCTTGTTAGCCTGTAGCTGGCAGCGGTTGTCACAGCGTTAGTGGTTCTAAAAAATACAATAATCCGTCTCTTTTTTTGCTGTCTTTAGGATACTGCCATTTACTCTCACACTGGAGGTTTAAGGATTGTTTTAATTCTTTTGTGTTGGTTTTTCAAAAACGTACCTAATCTAACTTGCCCGGCATACATTTGTCTCTCTGATTTTAAGGAAACACCTTTGTAGTGACAAACTTTACACTGATACAAGTATTGTCAAGGTAAGATATTTTCAGGGACATAAACATAAAAAATTAAATAAAAAATGGAGTGGAGGGGGAATAAAAAAAATAAACCTACAATTGACAAAAAAAGACGTTCATGCATCAAGTAAAACACTATGATGTCTCCGTGTAATTATTGTCAGCGCTGTCTACAGACATATGTAGGCAGCAGAGTCAGGGCCTCTGATGGATTCAGGACTGCTGGGGGGTTGCTTATTTAGCCTGGGATGATGTGTGCTGTCTCTGGCTCCAGAGGTTGCCCCTCTTCCTGTTTACCTGGGAGTCCTTTGGGGTGAGGTTGAGCTGAAAAGCCCAGTCGGAGCCAGTCAAAGGGAGCGTGGCGCAGTCTTGACCCCGGCGCTCCACTCATTGTGTAGTGCAGCGGTGTAATGAGGCCCTGTGTGGATATTGATATGACAGAACAAAAGGCCAAGGTGCAGTAAGGACAGCAATCCACACGTTTCACACCATTTGTTTTTCACACCGTATCCATCACATTAATGGGTCACCTTTCTGTGACAGCTCATGATTACCTGCTTACCCATGGAGAGAAAAGGGGGTGAGAGAGGGAGAAAGAGAGAGAGAGAAAGCCTGGTAAGTGCAAAGAGAGAGAGATAGGCAGGAAGATAGGGAGCGAGGGTGCTTCAGTACTGAGGGTAAAGGGTGAGTCGGGGTTGGAAGGGGGCTCAGGGAGCGGGGGGATGGGAATCTAGTGCCATTTTTTTATTCTTTCATGAAGATTGGCTCCGGCCCTGTCATCATCCCCACAGAGTGAATTTATGACAGGTCAGCTCTCCATGTAGTCACCTGATGGATGGAGAACATCCAAGTTTATTTGGGGCATAGTGGAAATGGCCGAACAATTCCCTAAAGCACCAACAGATTTTTTCTTTTAAAGCGAGGGGAACTCTTACATGCACCAATAGAGACTACCAACAAAAATCATTGTCAATTGTAAAATTGTTTTCTCATTTTTCACATATTTTACTTTCCTCGAGTACCTTTTTTAATTGTCCAGTTTATAAGGAATTGTAAGAGCGTAATGGATCTATAATGCATGGTAAGTGAATAATTATTGGCAATAAAATACTAGAGAGCAAGGTTTTTCTCCCATTGATCACATATCTTGATATGAAGTTTTATGAAGTATGAATATATGCTCTGTTTTCCCTCCATCCCTTTGTTGATTATTGCCCATGCATGGCTCATTTACTGTAATGTCCAGCAATTTCAAATGCTGAAACTCTTGACTTGGATATATTTTATTGCCGCAACAATGAGTCTGCTGCTGATACTTTGGTAGGGAGATTGAGACAAAATATCAATTTTTTCTAATGAAGGCTGTTCTGACACTCGCTCTGGCGAATTACTAACTCTTGCAGAGGAATACTTAGATTTGATTTCAAAAGTTAGAACACACTTTTGGCTTCAGAGAGTCAGTAGCGCACAATGAATACAAAAGAGGTGCTGTTCTCACCTCCTCATAGTACTTTATTGTGTTTTCAGCTGCTGTTTTGCTTGGATCTTGCAAATATGTTATGTTCTGCTTAGCTCAACAGCTATTGATGCCTTCCATTCCCAAAGCACCACCACCCGTGTCATCTATGAAATCTTAAGTCACTTAAGACGAGCATTTCAACTTCCAGTCATTGCGAGGAAATGGCAAGATCCCATTTTATGATAAAATAAGACTACAGCTATGTATCTTTGCAAAAGGCCTTAGCTCAGCATATCAGGTGAGAGGCAGGGGAGGGTGAAAGAGGAGATAGAGAGAGAGAGATCACTTTGTCCCAAATTAAAAGTCAGAGTGTCATCTTTCGCTCTAATTGCCTGGAACCATTATTGGACACTGCAAAAAAAATTGTGTCTGCATATGCATTTATTTTGTAATCCATTGATGTACTTCACTCTGAGCGTAGTCTACAGGGAGCAAACCCCAAGCATGCAAACATGCTCTTTTTGTATGAATGGGGGAAGAATTGCAGCCTATACTGCAGAGACAGTTTGCCATATGTCATAGCACCCAGCAGATATGAGGTGATGGTGTCAATACATCTTGCGTCTGCCCAGTGGAGGCTTACTCCGCATTACACTAAAACATGAATAATATGAGTGGAACAACGCTGTGTTGGGCCGGGACGTAAATCAGAAGGGAGAGAAATTGCTGACAAGTTTTGCTATTAAAAGATAATTGTAATCAAGGTGCAAGACGAGCAATGAAGTGGTGATAGCAGATAGATAGACAGCTGCAAAAGATGGATTGTTTTAATTTGCACCAATTAAATTGAAGTTCACTGGATCATCTTCCTCAATCTTCATGAATACTTGATTTTCTGGCCGCTACAAAGCTATTAAAAAGAGTGATTGGACTCTAACACTTGGTATACCATATTTTATGCTATACTTTCATTAACCCTTTGTAATAACACTTTTTTAATAAGAGGACCTAATAGACATACCACTAAGCACAATATATGTAGTATGCATATTATCTATATTGCCTCGTCTGGAAATTATCTCATGATAACAACTGATGACTGTGTCAGAATTATAAAAATTGGCCATAGTTTGTATCTGGGTGAGTTGTATAAGCTCACTGTAATTATTTTTAAAGGATATGGATAACGCTATATAAATATATTACTATTATGATTATATATTGTATTATAATTTTTTTATTGTAACCAGATTCCATAAAAAGACAAAATAAACAATACATTATTTCATGTCTCTGTAATTTAATTAGTGGTGTATTTTCCTTCTGAAGATGTAAATCTCCAGAAAGGATAGTTTCATTTTTATGCAAAGCTATCTAATTTTCTTGAACAGCTGGGCACTGCAGTTTTTAAACAACATCACTCAAACAGGAGTAAATAGTTCATTTGTTTTGAACTATTTTCAGCTGCGGATTAATACACAACAGGACTGACTAAAAATCTACAGTTCCGTCATTGGTTCACAATGTGTTTTTAGTACTTTGAGGACAACAATAAAGCTCTATGATACACGGGAATAATGGGAATCAAGCCTTGACTGTTCAGGCAATATTTATTAGTATGAATTATTACTATTACAGAATAATATAGAAATTTGTTATTGGTTTTGGTCTTTTCATGGCATTTGTTTATGAGAGAAATATAGAATCACCATAATCTATCTATCTATCTATCTATCTATCTATCTATCTATCTATCTATCTATCTATCTATCTATCTATCTATCTATCTATCTATCTATCTATCTATCTATCTATCTATCTATCTATCTATGCTCTATATGATGGTCATGGAATAGGGCTAGCCACAACAGCGAGTGTAAGCATTAAATTTGGGGTCAGATTAGTTTCTGTATTGTTTAACATGAGCTACATTACCATCTTCATTGTATCCCAGCTGCTGGTCGATCTCAAGCCATTTATTGGCTTTATTTTTGGTTGTCGAGGTAGTTGTGGTGGTATTTGTAGTGTTATATTCGGCGTTGGAAAACCAAATTGATAAGATGGTTTCCAATTTTGGCAGCAAGCTAGCTATGACCTTTGACCTGGAGACGTGACATACGTTGGAACAAAACATTTCCTTGGTCAAATGCATATTTCCGCAGGAAATCTGATAAATTATGGTCCATTCACATATTTATTCTTATCTGCTTCATAAGAATATTACAATATATAATAATACAATCCGTTTTAATATATTTCTGTGCAAATCTTTCAGACAAGGATTTGTGTTTGGTGTAAAACAGCTTTCATTCATTAACAGTGAGCAGGTTAGTCAAAGTTTGGCTTTTCTGCTGTTACTTAACATACTGAACAAATTACAAACCTCATCAGTCGTTAAGAACATTGCTCGAGGGTAAACGTAAGTGGTCATAAGAACAACTAAATGCTGCACAGGCACACACACAGACATGCATACATAAACACAGACATATATATGACAAAACTCAGAATATATGGTATGTAGTAATATGTTGTTACAGCTCTTTCTTGAAGCTTTTAAAGAAAGCCATATATCAGTTGGAATATGTGTAAATGTCAATCCTTTTATTCTGCCTGAGCACTTTTTTACACTATTTTCATGCTCAATTTAAAAAGAATATAAACAATGTAACATATGAAATGTTTCAGTCTTAATTGATGCTGATCCTGTCATGACGGTAATGTTGTAATTTCTAAAGGTCAGTGATCTTCATGTTTGTTTAAGTCTGATATATAGTACACACTTACTGTATGTTTTAAAAAAGCTCCGAGGGAGAACACAGACCCTTTGGAGCAGAAACTTGATGTATTTAAGGAAAAGTTATTTGGTATTGGCAGATGTAAATTGATGTTGTAAATCACAATTTCACACACAGGAAAGGCCGTGTGGTTGTGAGTGTGGTGAGGCATTTCAGCGGGGGCTGGGAGCAATGTTCCACAGTGTTTGCTTCTGAGCCAGACTCGCTCCAAGGCAGGGGTGATTAGTGCTTGTTGGTAATTTGGCAACCTTGACCATGTAACCTTGCTAAAGCTGGATTAACATTTTACCCTGGAAAAGCCAGGGATGCCTTAAAACATGTTCCATTTTTCTGCTGCTTATTATGAGACAACAGCCTACAGAGGCTATTCAAATAAGTGCCCATAGTACGCTGCATGAGCACTCAAGGAGAAACTCTTATTAGACTTAAGCATGCTAAGTGTCAAAAAAATGTTGACATATCCATCTGATCAGTCACTGAAGACATCACACTTTACATATTGTGAGCACATTAATCCCAGGGGTTAACAGCCAAGCTTCATATGCAACTTAAACATTTATTTTTTAAAAACCCAGCAGGAATGATATGTGCATAAATAAATGTGCATGAATATTAAATTGCTGTAGTTATTGTGAGGGAAATATACTAGTATACTATATATTAATTGTTATGGACTGTACATAAATGAATGGGGTGGGAATGAGGAGTAAAAACAATGTTTCACTCTTAAAAAGCAACTCAAAAAGCAATACCCCAAGCATTAAAAAAAAAAAAAAATTAAAATGAAGTACAATAATCCAGAGAGCCCTCGCCAATGGGGGCTATGCAAAAGCTACTTATGAAAAATCCATATTTCATAATCATCTATTTATAGAAGATATCAGCTGGAAGAGGCACCAGCCCCCTATGACCCAAGTTCAGATAAGCGGTTACAGATAATGGATGAATAAATGAATGAATGAATGTTATACCATTTTGAAAACATGAGGTCATTGTATAACACAAACACACTCACAGATCAAAACAGCGCCGGAGCATCAAATCCTGTGTTCAGGGAGTAAAATTATTGTTTTTGTCAATGGAGTCTGGTGGCTTTGATAAGAGAGATACATTCCTAACTAATACATTTTTTAAGGTGGCTAAATTATGTCTATTGTGTACGTAGGTAATATGGTCAATGTACGTCATACAGTCCCACTTCGTTGAATCCAAACTGTCCTTTCAAGTAAAATAACAATCTTGACTGGTCTAATAAATTCTGCCATTGATAGCTTAAAATGCATACAGATTCTATGAATGTTAATGGTAATAAAAATTCACAGAACCACAAAAGAAGTGGAACTAGTAGTTGCCAAAATGATAGCAAACAGACCAAAATAATGCTTCCCGTTAACTGAACTTAACTGCTCACATGTACATTTTTTGAAACATTGTATGCTACTGCATCCCACACACACACAGCACAAAGTAATAAAGTAAAGGTGAATGCTGCTTGAAGATAGTGACAAATGACGTGCTCTCTGGAGAGAACATCACTAAACACCCTCCCCCCCCACTCCAAAAAACCATAGACTGCCCTGCCTTAATAATTTTCATACAGTCCCTGAAGTGACCAGTTTTGCATCAGCCATTCATGGTAATTGTTCTACATTTCGCTTAAAGCCCTGTTTTTCATTACAATACAAGGTTGTTTGCTAATTTCCAAGTGCGCCTCCTGTTTTTGTGACATTGGTGTATCTTAGGTAGGTGGTACATTGCCCTCCTACAAAAAGCTCCGGCTTATTATTGAGCCTCTTTATCTTTACTGTAGCTAAGTTGTTAATTAGCTAGACCTTGAATTAGATTATTTGCATGTCTGAACAAGGGCTAAGGTATTAATGCTCCCTTAGGACAAACTGTAATAACCTCTTCGGTGGCTCCAAGATCCCTGTGGAGGGGGCTGCATGGACGCTAGCCCCTGGAAGGAGGGAGAGAGCGCAGCCATTTCATCCAATTAGCTGTGGATTATACTGCTCCTCTCCCTTTGAATCCTATTTGCTGTGATAAGGTGTTCTCCTACAGGGACAGAGCTGAGCTTTGCTATCAGGAAAAATGATTAATTCACAACCCAATATTAAAATGCAGTGCCTTCCATTTCACACTGTCTGACATAGGAGGAAGAAACAGCTCAGAAATCAATACAGGCACTAAACAACCACACAGGAGAAGGAGAGGTTGGGCAAGTAGGAAAATAGCCCTAAGAATCTGAGAAGCAGGCTGCATTTCATTCTACACATCACACTTATACGGCTCTCCATGGTATGGTATGTCCTTGAATTATTCAGAGCCCGCTAAACCGTGGGAATGGTTTTAAGACTAATGTGGCACAATATCATGGTCGCTATTGTTATTGCATTGTACTGTGCAATTTTCACAAATATTTACCTCTTTCTTCTGATCTTCCCAAGGGCATGTATTTTAATTTTACAATTCCATGCTCCTTGCACCTCTTTGAATAAAAAAAAAACTTTATAGGATGGAGTCAAAGGGACATTTTTTTTTACATCATGTCTTCTCTGTTCTGTAACAGGGATAAGTGTGGAGAATCCAGGATCCAGATTTATATTTTCCAAGCCCTCCGACGCCGCACAAATGATGTTTAAACACCCAGCACCTAGGGTTTAATTAAGTCCCTCTAATCGTGTTCCAATCAGAAGCTTGGACTGATGGGCTGGAATTCCTGATGTGCATTTCTGTCAGTCTTAATTGGATAATTGATTGCCAATTTGAACCTGGCCACACACTGCATACACAATAAAGCGCCTGGCCATGTTCCTTGAGGATTCATTTTCCATCCGAATAAAGATGCTGCTTCGATAGGCAGAACTCCAACTATTGGTCTTGCTGAAAAATAAGCCCCGGCAGATGATGTAGATTGGACGTCTACTTATGAATGCCTTTTGAATTTTTTAGAGCATGAACACAGTTTCTGTTTGTGTAAATGCATTTGTATTGTCTTCTGGCTCTTTGTATTTACAATTGCACTGCATGTAAAGGAGCAGGCAGCTGAATCTAGCAGTTTCTGCTGTGTTACAGTGACCTTTCACAAAATATTTGTACCTATTAGTTTGTTTACATACTCATTTCAGATACAGTGTAATTATAATGTGCACATTTCAGTTTTCAGCAACACTTTTTGCACTTCAGACCAAAAGAAGAACAAGGTGTAAGGTCCTATTAACACCACCTTTTATGTTTCACACCAAACACAATTAGCTGGAATGGAGTTTTCACAATCTATGCAAGTGATCTGTGAATATTTTTTTCTTCATATTGTTTAACATTGCTGAAGCTTGGCCTGCAAATTTGAACTGTTGACCTTTGTTGACCTCTGTCGGCCCAGCTGTACTAGATCCTTTTGTTCCTCCATATGTGTAAAAAATATTAGAAAACACTTTCAATATGAAGTAGTTTAATTGCACCACAGAGTCGAGTCAATACACAAACACTTAAAGTAGAGAAGTATTCATTGCAGGACTTCTGTGTTGCACTGCATTGCATCATAACAGGTGTTTCTATTTTCCAGGTCGCTCAGTGTGTTTTGCTGTTGTGTTAGTGTGTTTTGTTAACGCAGCAGTAGCTTTGGAACAATCAAAAGGTGATGCTGAAGGGGAGAAAAGGTGATAACAAAAGACAAGGAGAATATTAATATTTATCAGGGAAAATGTGTGAGATGGCAGTGAAGGGCTTCATGGATACAGACACACAATGTTCTCTCCAGGCAGGTGAATAGGCAGGATTCCTGTATAACTAAGCCACTCATATACCTATACCATATGTATTTGAATACAGTGTTAGGCTCATTTAATACTACTTTTAATAAATTATATTACGTTACTTATTACTGCCTGCTAACAGTGACTGATTATATTGATATTCAATGTATTCTCATGGACCTCTCATGAGATGTGACATACATTGGATCAAAGGATTTCCTTGGTCAAATGCATATTTCTGCAGGAAATCCGATAAATTATGGTCCATTCACATATTTATCCTGATCTGCTTCATAAGAACCCATAAAATCAGTTTAAATATATTTCTGTGCAAATCTTTCAAACAAGGATTTGTGTTTGGTGTATTGATATTCAATGTATTCTCATGGACGGGTTCCAATGATATCCAACTAAATGTGACGTACTGCAAGTGCTATTTTCAACACATTGCAGACACGTGACTGCAAAACACTGGCACTGCTGTTGTACATTGTGTTAGGATTGCTTGTTTTAAACATGTTAAACAGGTTTAGGTATCAAAACCACTTCTTAAGGAGTTTTAAAAGCCTACTTCCAAACATAAAGTATTTTAACAAACTATTGAGAATGTAATATAATTTACATTGAATGCTTTTCAATAATAGTGATAATTTTATTCTCACGTGCAGCAAAAACTCTATAACTCCCAAGGTAGATTATTATGTTCATAGTGCATGGGTCTGTGAGAAATAATATGAGTCACACAGTGATAATTCACCGTGGTAATGGTGACCAGATTTCTAAATATCTTTATGCCGTTATGCACATTTTCCTTGACAGAGAAAATTTCTCTGGAGAATCTGACCCATGATGGTTTGATGGGAAACAGATTTGAGGAGTCACCACAGTGTCAGGCTGATCTCCTCTGATCTTACTCATCAGTGACCACACTGCTCTCTTCTGTGCATTTGGTTCCATTTAACCTCCCCTGCTGCGTGATGGTGTCCTTCCCTATCAAAATGTCACCAAATGACCACAATTGAATAATTTGTAAGAATAACATTTTCTCAGCTTTTTACTGCTGAGTGAAATTCTTTAAGTTGAAGGTGCCAAAATGTTTTGACATGCCAAGGCGAAAGACTCTGGAGGCCTAATTTTGTGTGGACAGCCACGATGCCTATGAGTCCCTCTCTGGGTGGGCTTGAGTTATTCTAGTCTCTCTCATCCACTCTACATTTCCTGCTCTGTTTTCTCACAAGGAATTGCTTTTTCTCTGTAAATAAGAATTCTTCCAAGCAGCCAAATGGTAAAAAGAGAATTCTCCTATTATAAATGGCCTTTCTCAGCCATGTAACCTCGCTACGAGTTTTAGCACTAAAGTGCAACCCTTGGTGGGATTAGATATTTTGGCCACCATTTGTACAGAGTGAAGTTTCTTTGGAGTCTCCTTGAGACAAGTGACCAGTGCAGGGCAAAGTGAAGGCCTTATCAGTCACCCCACAATGGTGCCACCCCATGAATTATATTAGGGACGGATGTGGCTCGCCAAGCCACTGCATTGTGGACCATCTGGGTGACAATAAACATGTCGCCACATGGTTTCCTCCATCATTCAAGTCCAGATAGCAGATCTGGACCTTAACTATAGCTCACTATCTCCTGGATCTCGGCGTGACCTGTTAGAGAGATGGAGGTGAGGCTCAAGGATATCTCTCAGAGAGTCTGCTCCAACACCAGGAGGTTATTATAGCCACGCTGGGGGGAGGCAGCCCGTCTGTCTAGTGTTCTCTCTCTCTCTCTCTCTCTCTCTCTCTCTCTCTCTCTCTCTCTCACTCTCTCTCTCTCTCTCTCTCTCTCTCTCTCTCTCTCTCTCTGCATGTGTCTATATGTTACACAAAGAGGGAAAGATAGTGAGTGAAAAATGTTTGAGAAACACATGTAAACACTGTTATCCTTCTGTTGATCTGTGAGTGAGTTCAATTAATATCAGCTATTACATCATTGCTGCTGTATATAATTAAAGCGTCGTTGGCTATTAAGCAATAATATCATTTACGTCTATGGGGATTTTTATCCCCCCACTGGCGTCAGGTGACGGACCCAGACGTTGTAATTACATGATTTGGCCACTATTCAAAGAGGGCGCTGTTATTGGGGGCATGGCTTCACTATGTTGAACAGCTAGTTGCTAACTGTTTAAGTAATTTCCTGTTGTACCACTAGCATAAAGCCTGGTTTTAGAAACAGTTTTTGTTGCGGCCCGTAAAAAAACAGAACAATGCGCTGAAAACCTCTATAACGCTCCATAGAGCTGAGATAATCCACAGTAGTTTGTTTTATTACGATAATCAATATAAATACATTAACTACAGCTGCTTTTAAGTACAGTACTTTCAGCCATTTCATTTTGGATTACATCCATTAAAGTTTTTCATTATCAAGTTAATATTTTAAAGATTAATGCAATGGTTAAGCCATGGTTCATTTTTTAGGCATTTTCCCAGTTTCTTTGTTTTTTCATAGACTGCATTTAGACATTTAACATAAAAACTGCATTTTGATCAAGCCTTTACTGATGTAAAATTAAACAGTAATTGGTCAGACCTGTGATGGAGAGAAGCTATAAATGTTTGTTTGATTTGGGTCTTATATGCATCTGACATAATTTCATCAGCCCACCACTGTGGCTGTCTTTAAGCCAAACATTATGAAATATTGGTGTAAGTCCTCATTTTCTCTCTGCTCTAAAGCTTGTCACCAGAGAGCCAACAACTGGATTGTTCTGCAGGCTTAAATGGACAGAAACTTTGTTAGAGCACATTTTTTTTTGCTGTGGTAAAACCACCTGCTTTAGCAAATGGGTTACTGAGGCTAGTTATGCTCTGCTGTTGTTACCGATAGAGAACCATACAAATTAATCATTCACAAGCAAGAGGATTCAGTGGGCTAAAGAAAAGCGAGGTTCAACAAATGTGGCATTAGGAAAAATTGGTTAATTTGACTTAACATGCTAACGCCTTGATGATGAAACCTGAAGTGTGACTCAAATGAAGCGTGCTAAGGGCAGGAAACAAAATAACAGTGGAAGACCAATGAGGAAGTGAAAAGTGAGGCATAAACAATGGCATTTAATACAATTTCATAAAACCACTTATAGCACATGACAGGGGCTCACATGTAATCACTGTAAGTGGAGACGAGGATGGGGGCTGCGGTGTCGTCGTCATGATGCCAGAACACTTCTCCATGACACGTCCCCTGCTTCTTCTCATTAATCCCCTAAGCTACATTCATTAACGGTCACTCCCTCCCCTCGGCAAGCCTGCACACCCGAGTGAAGTCACACTAGCCATCACAAAAATAACCTGCTGAACAAATGCAATGGGATAATTTGTTATAGCTTTCCAATCTTAATACTTCCATTTTAATTAATTACTACACACTGTTACTTTATTTATTATTGTAAGATTTAAATGGAAAAGGGCATTATGCATGGCTTGGATCCAGGTCAAATCAGTGCATTTAAACAAGTTAGGGAAAGTGCTGGGAAAGAAACTCGTGTCTCTGTATTTCAGCAGACAAACAGTGAAATCCAGCTGACACTGAAGGACAGTTGTAAGGATGGCAGTCAGGGGGGAGAGGTACAAGAGGAGATGATAAATACAAGAGATTTACAGGTCCTGGGAGTGTCAGATGCACTGTGGAAATAGTGCTGGGTGTGCTGTTATCTAGATGGGCCAGTTAGTGGCTTTTGGAGGATCCCCTGTTCTGAATAGGGCTGTAGTTTCGGAGGGCAGCCTTTATGGCTCACCAGTGCACTGACCACAGCCCATTAACTCAAAGAGCCTCCACAGGAGCACTGGAGCAGGGAAAGGGGCCGTGACCTGCCTGAGACCATCTTATTACTTTAACACATTATGTCTCCCACTGCGATCTTTTTATTTAAGTGACTTCAGCAGAACGCATCATCTCGGGCCAAGTCGGGGACAGACAGGGGCTTCTAGACAAGAGGCAAGAGGAGGGGTCAAATGATTTATTGGAAACGTCTGCTATTGGGTGCAACGGAAAGGGAGTGCAAGGATGGACAGTGAGCAAAAGTGTGGGGGGGAAACAGTTAGTGATGAACCTGACTGAGATGGGAGCTGTTTATGGCATGGAGAGGCTGAGCTGACCTCAGAACAGCTCCTGGGAGAATTCTCGAGTTCTCACTGATGAGCTTTTGCAGCCCTCTGATGGCCACATGGCCCAGACAGTAAGAAGCAAGGGGGAGTGGGGGTGAGGAGTGAGGAGTGGGGGGGTCTGGGGTCGGGGGAGTGATTTATTTTACCACCATGTCACTCTTTATGGGCCACACCACTAGAGATGGCTTCAAATGTTACTGTCCTCAGGAGGAAGATCAGCACGCTTTGCCTAAGTGTTACAACAGCTCAGACAGACTTACTCACCTAATGTGTGCTCCTCCTGGCTTTGTATGTTTGCATCAGCCACAGTTCAGCTTTTAAGGGCAGCTGACACAATGTGTATCGCAGTAATGCATGAAGGAAGTCAAAGGTTAAATTACAGCATTGCATTTAAATCTTGGAATTTGTCATAACAAAGATAGGAGGCAGAACAAGGATATATGCTGACCATCTGATCATTTCCCCTAACGTTTATTAGAGTTTTTTTTATGTCACTGATATTTTTTTCTTTGTTACAATAAATGCTGATAAGAGCTGAAATGTATCCATTTGTCAACCCAGAATCCTTTAGAATGATGTCCAATTTATCTACATTCATCTAACATTTAATCCTAAAGCAGGAAGTAGCTTATGATTTCAGTTTCCTTATGATTTCAGTCCAAGTTTCACAGTCATTTTATCATGTTAGTGCCACAAAATGCTACATTCAGTGACATAACATATTAAATCAAAACCATGATATATTTTTACAAAACTCAACCTGTAGTGTTTTTTTTTTTTTTTAAAACCTAAGCCCCAAACTTAACCGCATAGTTTTGGTGCATAAACCCATCAAAACTGTGGCTGGTGTGATTACGACCTTCTGCAGATATAGGTGGTGGAGCAGGTACCTTCTGTGTATGAGGCTAATAACAACTGATGACCATGGATTAATTAATACCTGTTTAATATGTGTGCAAAGTTTTCTGTAAATCAGGAATTTGACAATTTGATTCCAGTGTGGAATGGCGGACTCTGCCACTAACATAAATACACTGAGTAGATATTGCTGAAAATATGTAAACAACAAATAGTATGAAAAGTGTGGTTTGTTTTCATGAACATTTTATGGATTCCAGCTTTAATAATGTTTCTATGCACAGATATTAAAAAAAATTAACTTGTGCAGAATCGCCCCATATCAACGTTCTGATCTGGGAATAATGTTGAAATGCATATAGCTCGAGCATAAGAAAAACCCAGACACATGCTAAGATGAGTTGTCTGCAATATCAAAATGAATATTTACACCAGTTGAATTCTCATTTCTTTGCAGCCTACAGTCCTAGAGTGCATTCTTGCCCCTAGAAGTGCAGGAAATATTCTCTTTTTTCTACTCAGAATCTTACAAGGCCCCTTAGGTTCATGACATGGGTCATGGACATTCCACCATGGCTGATTTATTTCAACCCATTAGGATTACAGAGACAAATCTGCAATCCTCCCATTTTCAGAGGCTGTCCCCTCTTTTTCACCCAGCCTTCCCCGACAACCCACACATCAAAACTACCATTACGTTCTTGTTAGTTCACACTGTCGATTAGAGAAGGGCAACATAGATTCATGCCAAGGGCTAAATGTGTTTATTCTAATTCCTCCCCCGTCTCTGCTTTGTCAGAGACAGACACCCACAAACATAGAACATCTGAGCGGCTCCAACAGCTCACATCAGAAGGACTCAATCCTTCAGGAAGTGGAAGTAACCGATTAGATTATGTCATTGCCACAATCTGTTACGAAAAATAAACACTGGGCCTTTTCATTAACCTAATGAAGACGAAGCACGTTGATGAGCTCTTAAGTCAATTAACGATATTTAAAAACAGGCGGTGCAGCCCCAAGGTAAATTAGCATGCAGAGAGTGAGGAGGACCCAGGTTCAAACAAATTGTGCGTGGAACCCTCTGGTTCAAGCCGCTTGACTCTCTCCCCCCTAATGTACACCCCTCCTCTTCTGCTCAAACAAGCTTTCATTAGCCATAATTAACTGCATGCTTTCTGTCTTTGCAATACCAAGAGAGTTCAAGTTGAGACTGAGCGTAAGGATGTGGAGGAGGAATTCAAAAGTGCGCCCAAATGCCCCTTTAATACTGACCAATTGTACAGTGGCGGTCCTAGATTTTAGGGGTACTAAATATATCCCCCTGTCCTCCTCTCCCCTCCAGTCTAATGTTGAAAGTTTAGACTGTATAAAGGTGTAGAAATTATGATGGGAATATATGATGGCCTTTCTCAATTGTTTCTAAAAAAAAGTTGTTGCAGCAATTTTTGGGTTGATAGCATTTGTTACACAGATTTGGTGCAATTTATTAGATCAAAAATCTTGTGGTTTGCTATCAAAAGCTTTTGACATTTAGAGAATATTTCACAAGGCTGTTAAGGACAAAACAGCTTATTTTATACTGTAAGGTCAAGTTTAAAAAAATGGTCTTGTGAGAAAAAAAATGGTTACAATGGGGACTAACTATGGGCTCATGAATCCACAATAGACTCAGCTTCCCAGTCATACCCAATTTATGCAATACCAAAAGTTTTAAGGGTATGCACAAATTTTCAGATACATCACTTTAAGAATAGGCTTAAATAACACATTTGTACTACATGCAAACACTGCATGTTTTTACACCAAAACTGCATAGGATTAGCAGAAAGTGGGCATGTCTGTAAGGAAAAGTAATGAGTAACCATTTTCCTTTAGATATCTCGATATCAATGGTTCCCTTTGACAATGGCCATGTTCATATATTTCGTGCCAAAATTTAGCCTAACATTAGAGCATTATTTAGCCTTCTTCTCTTAAAGATATCATGGTTGGTACATATGGATGCTCTAGACTCTCTAGTTTTATATACCTATATATTAACCACAGCTTTAAAACACAGGCCAAGACAGCCTATTAAACCAGCCTAGCAAGTCAGACCACTGAGGAAGGGGGGCAAGCTTAATATTAAAGGGGCACGGACCCCCCTTACGCACCCTTAGAACCACCATTGCAGTTGTACCCTTCAGTCTTTATGTGGTTTTGATGAGAGAATGATGCAGGTGAAGAATAAACTTTAAGATCACAAAGAAAGCACTATATGGTTGATATAAAACACACAGAGCATCTTGACTTGAAGTGTGCTTGCTTTCTTTTCACGGCTTTCTTCTTTCTTTTTTTTCAGTAAACTTATTTGAAATCCCCCTGGGTTTTAAATCTCTCCCTCTCGCTCCTTTCCTCTCTCCCTCTCTCACTCACTTGGTCTCTTGGCTGCAACAAGGTCTGAAAAGATTGCAGTTCATTTCGACCCACAGTGGATGGAGGCCTCATTTAGTGGCTGCTGGCAACTCAATCAGCCTGCCTCACACTGATGAGTGAGTGACTACTTTCAGAGCGCCAGTCAATATGTGTCTGCTGTGATAGAATGTCAGCACCCATGCCCTGTGTTCTCCTGACCCAATGTTATGGCTTTTTTATTTTGTCTAATCAATGATATATGAAACAACACAGACACATTTCAACAATAGATCTTTTTTCTGCACACATACCAACGCTGGCTGCGATTTCTGCTCATGCAACCGCTGTGATGTGCAGGATTAAATAAGCACTTTACATTTTTTGTAGCTTTTTCTTGGCTGTCTGGAGTCGGGCAGAATTCAATATAGATGGAAAACAAGCAATAAACAGTGTACCAAGAGTGGTCCAAATAAATGAAAACACTTGCCTTCTTTCAGTAGACTTGCCTAACAGTGATGGCTCTGAAGCTGGTGCCTTTTGTTGCACAGCTTCAGCTAATTCTTTAAAAACACGACCGTTATATAATAACAAGAACTGCATATCTGAATGCTTCAAAGCCCTAACTAAGAACAATATTTGCGACATGTTGTAACCAGTGAAAAACAGTGTGTAGATATTCTCATCTCAGCTTTGTTTATGCTGTTTTCTGTGATGTGAGTAAAGAACAGCCTATATTCTGAGGCTGGTCAGATGAGCCGAGCCCAGTGTCCCCTGTGTCCTTTATTTCACACAGCCCACTGCACATGCTCTGCAGTCTGCCGACCTCTTGACCCGCCTGTCACTGTGATGGCCTCTGTTATCTGGAAGTAGTTATTTCATATAGATGGTCTCCCTCACTGCTGCTCTTTTATTGAGAATAATCATTAGAAAGATTACCCCAGGAGGAGTTAGAGCAATGGACTTAAAAGCAATATTTGACTTCATATAGAGGATTTTTATTGTCAATGCGCCCTTATAAATCCATTAACAGTCAACTGTGACTGCAGATGGTAATTCAAGATCACGTCCAGTGACAGAGATTCTAATTCACTTTCCCCTCTGGTTCAGAAATTCCCACACTGTATGAACTGAATTACTGCAATGATTCTGCTTTCAATTATATTGTTTTATTATTGTAGGTATTTTATTTATCTAATCACGTAGATGGCAACATGTGTGTCTTCTCAAGGTGTTTCATTCACCAAGTGATCAATTTTTTTGCAGTCCATCCATCTTATCATGACTCATATTTATGTTTTACATTATGTTGATTTTATGTTATGTTATGTTGTTTGGCATCATCCTCTAGTGGTCGTAGTAATTTTGATGCCCAACAGTCCTAAGAAGTGATCTTTCTCTAACAAGCTGGTTTTGTACTTAAACCACAGCATTAATTATTTTTCTAAGAAGCACATGAATATAGCAATGTTTATATATTTTTTGAAAATTTGGCCATCAAAATCATATGTATGCATTGGACCAATGGGATATCGCAACAATAAGCATTATTATATCCGTCATTATGAAGGGTGCAAAGGAGGAAGTCTGGTGACAGTAGTATAAAGAGCGACAAAGTCCAGGTAGGGAGGAATGTGACAGGACTGCAGTTTGTGTACCCTGTGCAACCAAAAAATAAATATTGAGTTATTTTAACTAGCCTATACTGTATGTTCATAACTACATTGGTGTGCCATACATGCCGTGGTTACGTACTAATGTAGGTAACATTAAGTTGTATGATATTATTGAGATATATAATTATTTTTTAACTGAACTATGATCTTTCCCTTAATTATCATCCTCTTTCACAATATCCACATTTATTTGTGGTATGCCTTGGGGTTTAATTTTCTTACCATTGACAATGAAGGGGAGTCAATAGCTTCACAGGAGAACTCCGGAGAACATGAAAGCTCTATAATGTAATGCAGTGCTTCTACATCCTTATGCACTTTTAGCTGCAATACAAATAATAAAGTAATATTGACAATACAACAACTATGTATTAAAATAAATGGAAATCAATGGCTAACTGATCAGCAGGAGACTTTGGGACATTAAAAAATTGTCTTGTGGTTTTATCAAAAGAAAAGCTATTTAAAAGAAACTGTCACAATATTTTCCTCATAAGCTTCCAAAATTAATATTTGCCACAAACTAAACTGCCAATTGTATTATCTACTAACATGTCACAATAATTATAATGTTTATAGTATGAAATGAACAGCTAAATTAAATACCTAGACCAAATATGAGATATGGATTATGTTGCATCTTGTTATCCCCAGTGGATTCAATGGTGAGAAATGTGGTGTGACTCAGTGCTTTTATCAGAGGTTAAATGAATATATGAGCTTTTGGAGTATTGATATTGGCCATTAGATTCATGTGAGGCAGAGGAGGAAATTACATAACTGGAGTTCAAATTCCTCCAGTCTGAATCATGTAGACCTTTGGGTTTAATTGAGTATTACCAGTTCCCCGGAAGCAATGATGACTGCAGACATGCGGGATAAATCAGGATGAGAAGTCAAAGGTCAGAAACCTGCATGAGAGAGACATGTGTAGAGGAAGAGAGCAGCAGACCAGTGAAGCTGCCATCACTGTCCAGCAAAATCATCATTACAACAGCATTAGACTTTAGATACTGTTGACTAATGTGTGCACATTAGTTGGCTTTGGGTCCAAGTGCATAAAAAAGTATAGATACAAGGAGCCATTACTTTATAAAGACCGTACATAGTGTAGTGTAATTGTGGTGTGCATGTGTGAAAGCTGGTTATTAAGACATTAAGAAAAAAACCCACTAATAGATAGTAAATCAATCAACTTCTAAAGTCTTCCCATGCTTTTTTTATGGATGTCCTGCCTTCCTTGCCTGTCTCCTTTAGTGTGTCTATCAGTAGATGCATTCAGCAGAGATTTTCAATTTATTTCTAATCAAGCTTTATCTAATATTCTCCCGACAGGCAATTAAAAATTTAAACTACCCTGAAAAGCCATTGCTCACTTTTCACTCTCTCCCAGTGTTCATATAAGGATGTTATTTCATTAAAAGCTCTTGTTGATGAGTTTGAGGTAATTTGCAAGCACATTTGATTACCATATTCTGCATTCACCATTAGCATGTTCCACGGGTATTGTTAAGATTTTTATTCGTGCGAGGGTTTCTATCATCTTACTGAATAAGTGAAATGTAAAAGAGGTGGAAAACTTCTGCGTACCACTTCAAAAAAGTCTGCAGTGCAAGTTAGAGAGACAAGGACAGCACTGATGTACCAAGTACACCATTTCATTTGTCAGCAATGTTGCCAATAGGAAGTATATCACTGTCATGCCTAGTGCACTACCTCACCAGGTTTATGGCCAACCAAGCACAAACTGAAACCTCTCCCCACAAGATAGAGCTTTGAAATGGCAGCAAATAATTGCAAAGGGTGAATTTGTCATTACGAGTCATAATGAGATTCTCCTGGAGAGAGGCTTTGTTTGGTGGTGTGAGAAGCTCCTCCGTTTTAAAACCTCATAAACAAAATGCCACAATGTGCTCTTCTCTTCCTAAAGGATCAGCCCCAACACTCTTTTATTCTATACATCATTTCAACTTGTTTATTCAGAGAATAATTGTGTCCTTGTTTATCCTCTCAGGAGTAAAATAATGCAGCTGCAATTAAATTAACAATAACTCTGGGGTTGGTTTGGATTCGTATGGAGTAATCATTGGATGTTAGACCTTGTTAAACTTGTAGTTTTACTCAAGACGACAGTTTTAATCTGTGTTTTGTTTGTTTTTCATTCCCTGGTTTAATCAGATATCAGTGGAGTGGTAAAAACGTCCATGTGCAGCCTGGTCTCCTAAAAATTACGTTGCCATACAACAACACTGCCTTGTCTATTGAGTTTCAAGGAAAACTTTTTTTTCTTGCTTTTGCTTTCAACGTATCGTGAATACATTACCAGTCAAAGTTCACACGGGGAGAGGTCGGAGTGGATGGACAGATTGAATAAACACAGGTCTTTCACCTCGGAGACAGATGTCCATGTACCATGTGAAACCAAAAGTAAACGTTGCCTTATTTTAACTTACGTTACCTACGTAGCTTAAGTACCGAACTTACATACGCAACGTATGCACATATGTTATGCAACAAATGTGTCTTCTTTAATCAAAACTATGATCTTTTTGATAAACCTAAATAAGTAGTTTTGTTGCATAAATCTAGTCAAGTAATTTGTGTTAACCATGTGTTTCAAACTGAGAGCATAATCCAGGAGAATGGGCATTTCCCTGGAAACATAATTGAGAATGCACTTTTGTTGTATGGGAAGAGAATGCTTAGGAGACAAGATTTTCATGTTGAAAATATTGCTGAAAACAAATAAAAATAGATGGTGAAATATTAGACAGAGCTTATGTCGGGAGTAAATCGAATGCTTCATTTTCTGGGTTCAGTTGTTTTCTTGCCATTTGTAATCCTGATGCATACATCTAAATATTTACCTGCCCACAATATACATATATATATATATACAATATCATTTAAATTGTAATAATATGTACCTAAATGCATAAAGCTCAAGTTGTATTAGAATCCCACGTTCAAAAAGTAAAAACGGTTGATGGTCTAGGCAGAAAGGAATAATTTTTCTCCAAAACCTGGAAGTTGTATATAATGGGAAGAAGAAAATTATGTCCTTTTTTGATGTGTGCAACTTTTCCATGTTGCCATGTTTTTAGCCTTTAACCAAATGTTTACATTTTGGCAAATCAGTATCATAGAAACTGCTAGATGGAATATATACAAAAGAATAGATGGCCACATAGAAAGATAGATAGAAAGAATCAAATGGCCTTTCTATTCAAGGTCTGCGTTGCTTAATCACTTGGCTTCTTTGATTTTCATGCACTGCTCCACTCAACTGTGATGCTGATGGGTACCAGGGGCGTGCAGGGCCGACAGCTAATGCGAAATAAATGCCTGGAAGGGCCTTGATCAGAATGTGCTAGAGGTGCTTGAAAGAAGAAAAAGAAGGGAAAAAAACACATGGAAAACAAACCACCCTTGAGTGCTGCACGCTCTTCGCCTATTTAGGGCAGCCATGTCCAGCAGTGGATTTGAATATGCATGACTATCCCAGCTACCCTTGCAGCACAACTCTGAGTCCAGGCACCAGCCTTTTCAGAGAAAGAATACACATGCATCACATTTGAATATGTTACAGGCCCTGTCATACACAATAAATACAATGTCCATGAAAATGTTTTAACGAGTAAATGATGGTGAAGTACCCCAAAAGAACTCAGAGTGACGCTGAGTTCTTAGAGCACAGAGGTGGATGATTGCCATTAACTATAATTTGATGTTTTGAGAGTTATAAAAAATCAAGAACATCTGAAAGTTAGAAATGCCTGCTGCTAAATGAATTGTCTTCACAGTAAACATTTTGGGAAATAGGTTTATTTACTTTATTCCCAAGAAATATTTTCATATTTGTATGGTTAGCTCAGCTTAATTGAGGCACACAATCCTTCATAAAACCTCAACATGTTGTTTTTGTACTTAAACACACAAGACATAACTGGCTAATTTGTGAGATATAAAGGTGCTGGTGGACTGAATTTGCTACATTCATATGGAGCTAGGTTAACTGTTTCACCCTGTCAGTCTTTATGTTAAGCTAAGCTAACCAGCTGCTTTCAGTGGCTTTTTATTTAGCTCACAACTCATCTAACTCTTGGTAAGAAAGTGAATATCATTTTCATCAATTTGATGCCTTCAACCAGATAAGAGAACGCTTTATAGACTTATATAGTAGATAAAATAAGTGTTAGAGATACAGACAAATCAGATCGTCTTCACACAAAAAAACCCATCTGCATAGGTTGTTTGTGCGAGCAGTAATTATCACAGGAGCAAAGGTGGAAGTCAATTTATATAGTACAAAGAGCAACAAAGTCCCTGTAGGAAGGAGGGTCAAACCAGGGTGGACAGGGTGACAGAATTTTCCTCCAGTACCATAGACCTTTGCATGGGCCCTCCTGGGCCTTGGACCATCTATAACCTTTGACCCCTCACTGACAACTGACCCGGAATTTTGTTTATATTTAACCACGTCGTGTATTTCGTCACATTAGACACATCATTACATTAGATATACATCATTTTAAAATGGCCATATGGTTCATTTTGAGAGTCATCTGCAAACCAACTGCTCTGTAGATTACGAGGCTATGTTGGACAAAATAATTCACTATATTTTCAGCCCTGTTAATTTTAAGGTATAATCATTTCTAGTTTATTGAGGCCTTGCCTTAAAAAGTATGTCAGCATGGCTATTCCCTCAAATCCCATTTGAACACAAGAAAGAGATGCAGCAAAAATTTTGAGTGAAGCCAAGTCTGCACATTGTACCTCAGAGCCACTGGGTTTCTGCAGAGAATCGGACTCCATTCCAAGCAACAAGTACTCATATGATACACTACTTGTAAACCAGGGAGCAGGAGACCGCCAGTTTACATCTTTGAGACTTGGAAGGTGGCAACATAGTGGATGTGAAGCTATCTTCCTTGGTCCCTGTGCTAGACTAGCTAATTAAATACTAAGGAAGGAATAAAATCTTAATGAGAAACACAAGCTTGTTGTGGTGTTTGGCACTGACCAGCTCCCTCTTATTAGGTGTACTTGCCCATATGTGCTTGGGTGAAGTGCCCATTAGAGCCTTCCCTAATGGATCTTCATCCATGGCACTGAGATGCTAGTGGAATGTACATTTCGGCAATTTCCAGACTTGGCACATGAGCGCGCCCTGCTATGAAATTTCTTAGCCACAATAAATATTTTATGCAAATTAAAATTAAATTCTTTGCTTAGTTTGAGCAATTTCTCCTGTAAGTAGTGTATCTGTGAAGGAGATTACAACATTTGCTGGTTTGTTTATAATTTAATTTTTTATGTTGTGGCTGGCGGTGGGGAAAGACAGAACACCTGTGAGTGTTTATAATGTCCCATCTCCCTCACAGCTGCTCCTTTTCAAAACACCTCACTGGTGCAATAATTTCATAAAATTTCATGATTTACCATCTGGTAGACTGAGCTATAAGCACATGCAATAAGCATTTGTATGGCGCCGGTCCCAGAAAGGTACAATAACTGTATATTTTAACTTAATGGCTTTTCGGGGCATGCAAATTTCCACAGAGCAGATTGCAGAGATGCTACAATGTAAGTCTGGTCCCGTCTGTCTGCCTCTGTCTCTCCCTCCCTCTCTCCCTCACATTCCCTCCTATACAGTACATGCCTCCCCTATCACGCGCTATAAAACATCCACACACAGCAGCCCTCTATTGCTTCTGTCTTTGACTGTGAAGCAGCCCATGTCAAAATCTAGATATCAAACTCTGGGAGAATGAGAGACACAGTAGGAGGTACAAGCAGATTATTTTCCTTTTAGCATCTAATGTCTCTGCATTTGGGTAATTAAAATGATTACTACAACAATTACACCAAGTAATTAGAAACTAATTACACTGGCATTTTTTGTGATTACAGGAGCAGATGAAAATAGTGTTCAAAATTAAATTCATTGCATATTCATGGAAATGAAATTAAATAGTGCTGGGTGGATGAGATAATAGAAGCTCAGAGAATGGTGTTCTGAGGGGTTTGGGGAACCGTCTGTGGCTAATGCTCTGAACAGGCATTTTGTTAAATCAGTGATAATCTTTTAATGGCCTTAAAAGAAGTTCATATTTAGAATGCTGTCAAATGCACTAAAGGGTGTGATGTTTTTCTTTTTCTGCCTCTTCTCTACGGTTCTGGGAATGATTAAACCTTTCAGCTGTACGGCACAATAGAAAACATTTAATCATTATCTTCTCAAATGAAGGAAGAAGCAAGAGTCTTTATGCCTCCTTTATGTTGCTTCATGCACAATGATTAAATTAAATATCCATTCCTGAATTCATTTTTTTTCACCACGCATCATCTTCTTTCTCTGCGAGCCCCTTCCTTTCTCTCTCTCCTCCCCCCCTCCTACCTCCCATCTATCGACAATAGTCAGGGCTTTAGCTGCTGCCATGATCGTGTAATGAGATTCTTCAGATTAAATAGATTTCCTGTTAAACTTGGGGCTTGGTAGATAGGGTGTCAGGAATGAATGGTTATTAACATTTAAATATATCACAGAATAAGAGAGAGCAGGGTGTGAATGAGTGAGAGGAGGGGAGAGAGAGAAAGAGGGAGAAAGAGAGAGAGAGAGTGAGAGAGAGAGAGAGAGAGAGACAGAGAGGGATGGGGAAAAAAACAACAATATGAATTTTTCATTGTTATCGAGTATGGATTTTCCTCTTCACCAGATTTCTGTAGGACCTGATGAAACCAAAGTAATTAGAGAGACACAAGTGGGGCACCTAAGAGCCATTACATCAAAGAGAGCTCATTGTTTATGGAGAAAAGCCAATACAGCTTCACCAGCTAGAAAAGTAAAAAGTCCATTCTTGTTTTATCTGCTATCCCATGCCTGTGCTGCAGATTATTACACAATATTAACAAGGTAAATTTCTCTGACTGACTTGCTTGTGAAGGGACTCATCATGAAATTGATGGTCTTGTGATCCATCACCACCTTGTCAGCTTTTTTTCATATTTCACGGTTCCTCAAAGAGATGACGGACCTGGAGCAGGAAATGAGAGTGATTGTAAGTCAGAATCAAAACTTGACTGTGATGGAGAATGACAGCATTTGTCTTTGTTAATGCTATATTGGAATGCTAATAGACATTATTACAGCTATACGGAGCAGAGATGAAAATCGAGGAGTGCCACTAGACATTGTAGGTCATTATATGTCAATCACAAGTGCTATCACAGGTACGATAAGGGCTGACTAACTGATGGCATGTTACACAGTGAATGCTGCCGACTGATAGATGATGATTTTTTATTTTACAATTCACTTTAAAAAAAATTATATTATATTGCTGGATGTGGGGTGGAATGCGATGATCCAATCCATCAGCAGGCATAGAGTTGCAACCCTTAATACTAATTAATTTACTGATTGTAATAACTGTTTATTTTAAAGCTTTAATTGCAAAATTGAGAGGCAGTAATATTTATCATTGTGTTGTTTGCTAAAAATGCAAATATTATATTGTGTACATTGGTGGATATAGTGAAAAGTATTCTATTTGCATAAATAATAATAATAATAATAATAATAATAATAATGATGATGATGATGATGATGATGATGATGATGACGATAATAATAATGATAATAATAATAATAATAAATCAAGGTATACCCTCTTAAAAGTCTGATTTGCATACTTCTTCAATTTATTTTTTTTAGATACTGTTTGTGGTGCAGTTTTTTTCCAAGGCAAGTATCCCATGAGAATGTTAATGCTGAGGATGGTCTTGTTTCTTTAAAAAGTCATACAAGCCCAAGTAATTTTCATACAGTCCCTTAACAAATATTCTCACAGATGGTACAAAATGCTATGCTTATACAAAATTTCGACCCTAAAAGACAGATTTTCCATAAGCCAGGCACGTCACCGAGCGGACAGGTGTGCTATTTACATAACACTGCGACTTGCCTGCGAGCAGTCTCTGTAAGTAAATGTCACATATCCGCTTTCACTTGAAGTCTAGCATTCCCAACTGACATCCATCAAAATTTAGTCCAGTCCAGTCTGTGATGTGTCTGCGTCTGCTCACATTGTTCGCTGAGTAAATAGCAGGTTTGGTATTTGATCCAAACTGGCCAAAAGTAAATGTTGCCTCTTATATTCTCATCTGTCATTCTGAAGAAGAATTTATTTGTGCTACAGGAAAGTCTGTATGAGGAATGCATGGGTTATTTATTTTGTCAGTATTGTTAAATGTAAGACCTCATATACTGTATACCATGATGTCATTCATAAAAATACAATGCAGAGCCACTGGATGTGAAATGTTAAAGTTACAGTAACAATTTAAGTCTCAGCAAATATAGAGCAGGTATCTACCTGAGCGCATAAATATGGGTGTATATTTTCATGTATGCAAATCAGACATTTTTTAACAAGGGGCAGTAAAAAATAAATAAAACCTATAACCTTTGTCTTTCATGCTTAATATTTTATGGGCTGTGCATGAACAAATACATGTTCTTTTATTTTTTAACAAAATTCCCAGACAATGCAATCTACAATACCTTACTCTGCATAGTGAATACGATAAAGAACATGGGAATCTTTTGTAAAAATCTTGAATCTTTTGAAAATCAGTTCTAGAAGCAAATAAGGATAAATTAACAGGTTTATTAAACAATAGAACGTATGTTTTTTGTTGTTGTTGTTGTTGTGAGCTCGGCGTGTCCAGGACCCCAGACAGAAAATTAGGGCAAATGTCTCCTTCCATGTCAGACCTAGGGCTAGAATTTGATCTAAAACTGCAGTAATGAAAAAATTAGAAAATAATAAGAATATAATTTTGAAAGAATGTGGGTTTTGTTAAATTATCCAGGCTATATGCTGTAGTATTAATTGTATATGTTAAAAGTTGACATTAAGTGCATGTAAGGCTATGCAGTCCACAGTATGTTTATGTAATGCACGCTTAACGTTTGTGTTGTTTTACAGTAGTAAACTGGCTGAACTAGCCAAAGTGTTCACGAGTAATATACTGTAAGCTCAAGCACTAAACTGTAAACTAAATTGTAATTGCATTGTTGTAAAAAAAAAAAAAAAAAAAACACTTTGTGAAAGTCGTATGCTTGCTGTACTGATTGGAGTGATGAAGACAGAGCTGCAGGATTCAGCTCTTTGTGGTCCTGAGCAGTAGACTCCTGTCAGAAACTCTTGAATTATCAAACAAACAAGACAGGAGAGGAGAGGCGGCTTGCTTTCCCTGGAGTTCAGCGCACTAAAAGTCATCCTTCATGCTGGGCCAGTCTGGCTCTGTGAATGTGGAAGCAGGTGTGGTGGCAGGACAGTGGAAGGCCCCTCTCCGGCTTTGCCTTCACTGCTGCCCACTTGTTAATGACCGGGCTGAGGGAAGCTAGTCCTTTGTGTACGCTGTTATAAAGCACTCAAAGCCTCCAGGATGGCAGCAAGCTCACTCCTTGGCCCCAGGGCACTCTATGGAGAATAAGACACACCTCATGCTTTGTTTTCCTGCTCCACGGGATCCCACACCAGAGGAGAGCCAGAGTATAAAAGGAGCAGTGTCTCAGTTCTCTCTATTAAAAGTATACCTCTGCTTACACATTCTCTCAGGTAAAGAACCTTTTTTTCTTTTCATGCACTATTTCTGATGCGTGAAATAATATATAAAGAAGTTATTTTACCAGAAGTGTTAGGAGCATTGAAACATTAAAGATAATTCCTGGTGACTGCTCTCTGTGAGTTTAGATTGGTCCTGACAGGCTACAATTTGTTTAATAAATTTGTGCATAATTTAGGCTCATCAGAGAGATACAAGAAAGTAAGGTAGTGCAGACTGCAGTTTGTATCATACCTATTTCTGAACCTATTGCTTATAGGTCTGACAGCGATTATACCACTGCCAGCAAAGGATAATAATTCTGGAGAATGAATATCGGATATCCTGATAATGGATAACAGATATCAGGACCAATACTTCCTTTCACAACTTGCATTGTTTACAGTCCGATAACAATCTTAAGACGTGAAAATATAGTTGGAGGAGGAGAGGCCGTCTACAACCGGATTGTTTGAGAAGTAACCAGTTTAGCAAAGTATGTTGAGCTATGAAAAGCTAAACCATATAGCCAATGCTTTCCGATATTGAATTTCGACCAATGCATTCTACTTCTTTTGCTCTACACATTGTCTTTATCAGCAGTCAACCAAAGCCTGCTCAACCATCACTGTTCTATACAACTTGGATTACAAACGGACTACAAATGGAAACCAAAATATGATCAACAATTAGATGAGAAGAGCAGTCAGCTTGGCTTCATCCAAAAGTAATATCAGTTTATCAGCACCTCTAAAGCTTACTTATTTACATGTTACATATTGTTTGATTAATAAAAAAAATAATAATTTACTGTAGAGCTGTGAGCGTAGTATCAGTCTTCTCCTCTGACTCTTTTCAAGAAAGTGTTTTTTTCTCCCAAAATGTCAAAGAATTTTGTTAAATATGCTGTAATCGATATTTTTTAAAATAGCAATGTATAAAATGAAATGTGAAAATTGTTATGCACCAAACAGAGACTTGTTACTTGGTAGAGACAATGATGGAGTTATATCCATCAGGTGGCCTTAAACACAACGTGTTGGATGTGTTAATAAGCAACTCTTTGCTATCCATATCGGTTAAACAGGTGATGTGTGTTGTGGTCACAGGGAGTTTCTGCTGCTACCAAGTGGCCAAAAAAAACAGTCATTGCAGGTCTGTCAATGAGTTGTATGAGTACTGGATGTACATTAGCATTGTATGCTCACTATGGGATGTGAACAAGTTATTATGTTTAGAAAGTGTCTCCAATGGCTTTTGATATCCTTTGCTCATTGATACAAACTACTGACTGAAGTTAGATCCAAGCCGGAGAATCGATAACATCAAATTTAACAATATGATGTTCAGATGCTAACAGTTTGTACAGAGTGTGATCTCATCTGATTTCCAAACTGTATGTCCCTCTCAAATTTTCTCATTTTCTTTGGATCAATAAGAGTTTGCTGTACAAGTTCATCAAGTTCAGCTCTGGTTTGGTTTGTTAACCTCCTGTTTTTCCATCACAGACCATCTTTCCAGAGTTTATTCAATTTATATTTAGGCTCTCAGAATTACACCCATACATTCATTTGACATTGTTATCAATATTTATCGCATTCATCACGCAAACGTACAGGATTTCACTGGTCAGTTACAGAGACAATAAGACTGCAGACCAAGAACTCATAATATTTTGGTTCCAATTACTATTGATTTTACAATTGGTTTGCAGCAGGATGTTGTTTTATTACTAATATATTTAATGTGCAAATCAATAAGAACACTTGCTCGGCTCATTCATAGGAAGGCCGTAAAATCAAAGATGTGGACTTCAAACAGCTGCTTTCTGATTCTTCCAGTAAATGACTGCAGGAGACACTTTAATGCCTTTAACTACTGACTTCTAAGAAAAGCACACACGTTAGCAAACTATTATCTTAACAATATAAACACAGCGGGTAAAAAATGTGCATTTGGCTTCAGGTTGGTATGTTGACACATGTTTAAGAGCATTGTGGCTCTATTGGCTTGTAGCAGGGGCTAACAGAGAGCCAGCTGTGGGGTTTATCTCAACAAAAGACCGTCAAATGTAAGTGCAATTACTGCCACAAGCAATAAAACAGCCACTGCATTCCATAGCAACGGTGAGAGGGCGCCTAGGAACCTGAGAGCTCCGCCGGCCTTCCCGTGTGGGCCTCAGTTTGAGTGATGACGGCACAACATGATGGAGTAAGGCGTAGAGAACCAGACCATGTGGAGTACATTTATAATCTGTAATTGATAATGTAATAAAGGCTGTGAATAGGCTCAGAGTGACTTCTCTCCGTTTGCAGTCACTGTCATGGCAGGCTTGTGTTTTTCATGCCTGGATGGGGGTTGCTTGGCGATGTGGGTTCATTCTACCAAAATTACCAGCGTTTCTCTCTCTATCGCTCTGCTTTCTGTCAGCTCGCTTTTTATCACAGACCACCTCTACCTCTTTTTTCGCTCGGCGGACTGTGTGACACGGAATTGACATGTAGGTTCGCAGGCAACATGATGCTATTGAGCTGTGATGTAAAGGTAGCTACCAGGCTTCCTAAATACATCCATGCTAGAGCGGGCATGGAGCAGGGGAGCAGGCCTCACCGCTGGGTTTTTAAAGCTCAGCTGTAGGCCTGTTAGATCAAATGAACCGCTCCATGCTTCTACACCAGCAAGGTCAGGCTGGGGATCTGTAGTGGAGGAGGTCACGTGACCATGTGGGATTTGAGGCGGCCGAGATGGAAGTCAACATTTATGAAAGCTGACAATGATTAACCACGTAGGGGTGTTGTCACATGAAAATATGGACTTTCAAAGGAGTGACACAATACATGACGCTGTTATGTAATTGGAGACATTTGGATAAGATGCCTGGGACATGTAAATGATCATTAAAAAGGAACGGCGCACAGCTGTGCAAGTGAGTGAGTGAGTGGCACACATTGCCAATGGACTCTTCAGAGGCTGCTTGCTACTTGACAGCGTGTCTCGCTAAAGTGTCGAGGTTGGGGGGTGTTGGTTGTAGGGCTCTAAAGTGAGATGGAGGTGCACACTGGTCAAATCGAAGGGTAAAGTGGTAGCTTTGGCTGCACTCCTTCCTAATGCCCTACGGCACCACCACCATTAGCATTCCCCACTGCGACTTGAGTTCATAAGACTAATGGAGTTGCTACCTGGGGACATTAATTGTGCGTGACACCACTCGGGGGCTTTTGTGCACTCACACTAATATCACTGCGCCTGCCTGACAAAGCGCCCGAAAAGATTACAAACAAACCCCAAATAACTGCCAGTGTTGTGCTGCTGTTTGACAGCCCGGTATGTGTGAGTTTGGAATGTGTGTGTGTGTGTGTGTGTGTGTGTGTGTGGAGGGTTTGGGGGTCGAGGGGGGTTCACTTACAGGATGTTGTACAACCTGAGGAGCCAAGTGATATGTTAAAGAAAAATAAGCGTCTCAGCGAAGTTTACGGATGACTTCATCATCGCAGGACAACTCCATGACAGTGTTACGGCTCGCATCAAACTTCTCCTTCGCCGTGACACATGCATGACATCATGCAATAAAAATGCAGGCCTGGCCGTAAGCAAGGGCTGCATGTGAAGCCCCCCAGAGTGTCTTCAATCCAGAAGGCACAGCAGGCAGGGCTGTAATGGAGGAGAGCTTCTGTGTCTGTAAAAGTTAAAGTGTATTAATGTACACTGAGCCATCAGTTTATTAGGACCACCTGTACAATCTAATGCAATCCATTCAATAAATCCTACTGTACATTTATAACGCTTATGGTGTTTATTTTTTGTTAATTCTTATTATTTTTAATTCATGGTTTCTTAGTATTTGACTGCAAGCAATTGCTTTACATGGTACGAATGTTCCTGCACTGCTAATGACATGTTTATATTGAATTCTTCACCATGGTTTAAATACAATAAATAAATAAATAAATAAATGAATGTGTGGAATAAAAGTATTTGTTTTGCATTCACAATGTACAGAATATGAGTTTTATGCTTTGAAAACATTTGCAAGCAACAATTGCACAACCCAGTCGCCAGTATAAATGTTACCATTGTATTTTTCTGCAAACCTCAGATTTGTTGAGACTTGACTTTTTTGAACTGTAGCAATGCGTTATCATTCTGCACTCTGGACACATTGAGTTGCAGATGTAAACATTCCGAATTTAAAACTACTTCATTATGTGTAGGAAACAAAACTACTTTGTTATGGTTAGAAAACAAAACTAATTGTTTATGTGTAGGAAACAAAACTACTTGGTTATGTGTAGGAAAAAAAAACTATTTGGTTATGGTTAGGAAACAGACCAGGGTTTGGGTTGGAATAAAAAGAAAAGTGCAACATACCGGATGCAGTTTCAATCAAGATTTTAAAAATCTGGACACAGAAGTGTAGATGCAGAGCGTGACACAGAATGTGACACATTTACATTAATTTTAACAAGATAACTTGAAATAACAATAATAACTTTTGGGGGCCTTTTGGGGACACAAACAGACCTGAACACTGGCTTCCTGTACCGAACACAGTCCGGTGTGTGTTTATTCTGGTGACTGAGCTGCAGTTACATTAACAGTTACACTGCTTTACAAAAGTTTATACAAAGTGTACATGGGTGTTCATATTGGTATATGATACTGTATATGCAATAAATGCTACTCAAAATGTGTGGGTATGAATATTTACAAAAAGTGCATTTCTAACGTTTCTCCTTTCTCCCTGAATGAAAATTAAACATTTATATTATTTCAAATCAAGTATGTAATTAGAAAGAAGAGAGTTCTACTTCTCTGTAGAAAATGTTATATTGTTGCATCTGCATTTAAAAAAAAATATCTTACACCTTGATGGTAAATAACTTTAGCTAAATATAAGTGCACTCGAATGCAGTTTTTGTACAACATTGGCATTATGATAATAATCAAAGGTCAAGTGACCTATTGAATTCAACAAATCAAAGTGAAAGTGCAGAAGGAAATTACTAAGAATGATAAAAGCATGAACTATAATCACTATGTATAATGACATGGTGACAAAACAATGTCATCCATACTGTTCAACTTGCTGTGCATCTTTAATCACACAACTTTAAGTAGCAAAACACTTTATTTCAAGAAAAAAAAAAACACATTTGTGAATTTCTTGTGAAGAAAGGGCTTAAGGGTTAGTGCCCTTCCTCCTGAGAGTCAAACCAATTTTCACTTCCATAATTACATTTGTATTTACATTAGGACGCTGAAAGTTGATTTGTCATTTCTGATCTATTTTTTTCTCCATGTCCATTCTCTTCATCGCTGGCACGAAAATCATTATCCCCTTTTGTCATAGCATGTACTAGCAAGCCACAATAAAGCAAGAGTCGTGTAATGAATGTCAAAACTATTTCCATCAGATATCATGAAATATGGGTTCAGAAGACCCATTCAAAGAGATAATATGATAATTTGATTTCTCAGATAGGCTGAACGGAAATGCCTTGTCTGGACATTTTGAAAAGCAGAATCCATTACTTATTCTTAATTCACCCTGGCATAAATTAAAGGATTTCTGCAGGCCATTAACTCATCCATTAATACCCAGGGTCAAGATTATTGAAGCCCAGGGTAAGGCAATATGAAGGGCTATTTCTTCAAGATGTGTCATCTAATGATTACAGTAGGGTTCTGAATCCTCTGCCATTAATTGTAAAATTATCTCCTCCTTTTGCTCCAGATAAACAGCAGGGGAAGATAATAGTCACACGGGTAGATAATCCTGTTGCAAAAAATTAATTTCCATTTCATTTGTTTTGTTATGTTTCAGGCAATTTCAGGGCTGCGCTTGATTGTTTCGGAGGATATGAAGTGTAAGAACAGGGGAAACTACTGAAAGGAGGTGTAAAATTAGCTTGTGTCAGCTCAAAATTGAAACCCGCTGAGCTATTTTTAATTTGGAGTGTTGGAGTGTATGATGAAGGTGGCTCCAAAATGCAGAGGGGTATGAAGAGATAAAAACAGGGTGCAGAGGCTCCAAATTGCTGTCCCGCTTGCCACCATAGACATAATATATACTCGTCCTAATTTGTTTCATGCGTCCCCGCAGTGAAACGCAATTGTCACACAATGTGCTGCTCACTCCGCTTTACTGAGAGCTGTAGAGTTGTGCCAGAATAAATCCACATCTCATCTCTTGTAAGCTGCGTAAATAACGCTCAGGTGCTCAGCAGCTCGCTACCGATTTGGGACCTGTGTAAAAGAAGATGAAATTAAAGCAAATAAAAATCATATTAAAGAATATTACAGCCTAACAGCCATTAGTCTCCAGCTTCCTGTCAGCTTTTGATGGATTCCTCACTTAGTTCAATGAATGGTCTAATGACATTGATAAAATCACTTGCAACCAAACAGAAAGTAATCCACTGATGCACACATGATACACGGAGCAAATTCACTTAAAATGTGTTATAATTATTCATGCTTTCCAAATTTTTATACAATATTTACATGTTG
Organism: Centropristis striata; assembly: GCF_030273125.1. Classification (NCBI taxonomy): domain Eukaryota; kingdom Metazoa; phylum Chordata; class Actinopteri; order Perciformes; family Serranidae; genus Centropristis; species Centropristis striata. The sequence goes on from NC_081523.1 coordinate 26,059,312, forward strand.
AGGGGAATATATGCAGCACAGAAAGAAATCCTGTGCATTAAAGCAGCTTATATCTCCCCCACTAACTCCCAGGATCTGCAGCCACTCTCTGACATACTAAGGGGAATTAATTTTACAAGCAGGGAGTTCCTCCTTATTGCTTCCTGGTAGTGCCGAGGCGTCTGGCTTCAAAAATGATCCTGACATACACATGCACAATAGATGAGCTGTACGGATGCTCACAGCCCATGAATACAAAGCCGGACCTGCAGCCTGGCGGAGTTGAGTGGAGTGGAAATCCTTCAGTATTCACTGACCTCTTTGCTATTTCATCCTCTCTCAACTATTTTTCTAGTTTGGGGAAAACACTTTCTATCACTGTCAGGTTGGGGCGAGGATAAAAACTCTCTACTAGCGGATTAGCTGTCTGCCCGCTCTCGCCGCCGTACCGCAGCAATAAAACACAGGCTTGCACAGATCGTGCACAGCTCCCTTTACCTTTATTTTGAAAGCTGAATTGGGAATTGGATTTATTTTGTTTCATAATTTTACCAGACAATGACTCCCCGCTGTGATGGAGTATCAAATTCGTGATCAAGCAGGTTACACAGACACAGAGAGGATTTACAATGGTGGTTTAGAAATGACTGGCCAAAATAGACTTTTCTTTGTGAGCAGAAGCTTTTAAAGACAGAAGCTTATAACCCTTCCTCTCCTTTTATTACGCACATTATCTCTCTGCTTGTTTGTCTTCAAAAGTTGCACTGAAATAAGATATTTCTCTGCGCCCTGCAACGTGACAGTGCAAAAAGATATGAAACCGTTCAATCTATTTAATTAAGACAGCTTAGTAGTGGCACCCGGTTGCAGGGTGTTTAAGCTAATTACAGTATTAATTACAACATTAATTAAATGACATAATTGCCTTTCAAAACAATGACTCCTGTATCCCTGGTAAGGTAAAGGGTTAATTTACTGTGGAAGCAGGCATGCATTATTTACATGCTTGGATGAATAATACATTTAAGAAGTGGGCTTATAAATTTACTGGCACAAAGAAAAGCAAAGCTTAGTAGCTAAGAAAGGCTGATTTAAATATCTGTCTTAAATGAATATTTCTTTGAGTTATGGTCACAGCACAGTGGGGTAAATCTGTTTGCTTGCTATCTGTGGGGGCTCAGGGGAATAAACTTCACTGTCTGAAGAAATCAAATGTGTAATTTCATTATTCCCAGTGCTCTCTATACATTCAGTACTGTATGATAAATTAAAATATTATTTGCAAATGTAATATTAGATATAACTTCTGTAATTCTGTACAAATGCATAAGCCTCTATTGCATGGTGTCGCCATATGGCAACATTTACTTTATCTAATTTTTCCAAAAGGATATGATATAAAAATCAAAGTATTTTTGTTTACATGTGAAAATGGGTCTTCTAATTTTCTATCATACATAACTGATCAGTCGTAATCATGAAATTACATTTGGACTTCTGTTTCCATGGACACATGACATTGAGATGGTCATGATAAGAGGGCTCCCAAAGTCGACTAATTGTTCAATATTTAGGCAAAAAATTTAATACTGTCTGGGGTAAGTAGATTTTTAATTTCATCTTCAAAATCACTTAAGATGTTTTTTTGTTTTTTTTTAAATGGCAAGAATAATTTGGTGCCATATGCAAATGTTGAAGTGAAGTGACTGGTTGGGGATCCAGAATTTACAATATTGTGAAACATTTATTTATTTATTTGTATATTTTGACATTTTAGGCATTTTGTTACTTTACCATATTAAGTGGAATATAGAAATCCACCACTGGAAATCAGAAGAATTTGCAGCCCAAATTATATGTTGGTCCACTTTGTGTAGATTCCTAGTCAGTAAGCCTGGTCAAGTGGCCTCCTGCTTCTGCATGGAGAACCATGCAGGCGAAATCGGGACAGAATTGATTATGTAATATCAATGTAATTTTAAAAAACATGATGATGAACTAATTTAACTGAAAGGAATGATATTGAATGATTATTAAATTATATAAAATCCGAAAATTTAGATTTTATGGGACTTTCAGTGATTGCGTATTGTCGTCACATGGCAACAATTTACTAACAATCCCCAATTATAATGTTTTATGATACATTCATATATATTTTCATTATTTAAGCCATTAAGGTAATAATCCATTCAATATAGGACTAATATAATATCTGACTAATGCCTGGTCTACATCTTGGCTACATTCTCAGGCAAATAAAGTTTTGATATATTATATTCTAAATATAAAAAAATACATTCATAACTCATACAGGAAGCCACTGCAGTTGTTAGTGTTTAATAAAGTTTTATTATATTTGTATCCTGTGTATTTATGATTTGCATTGTAATGGATTAAAAACCTTTATGTGTATACAAAAATCTAAATCTGATTTTCCTAACACTGAAGAGGCAAACAAACAGAAAATTAAACAAAAAGGTGCAAGCTGAGAAGGTACCACGCTGAGCCAAAAACACTTTCAATTTTCATGGACCAGACATATGAAGAAAAAAAATTACATCTCAGTCTGACGAGTGACTAATCAAGGCGAGCGAAATGGTGCTGCAATAAATTACTCCACTGTGAAATAAACCACACAAACAGACTGATGATAATAAATGTAAATTATTTCTGGGGAGAAATTTTCCTGGTACATGAGTAATATGAACCATCAGGAAGGAGTCTTCCTTAACATTAATTACAGAAAATGACAAGTGAGCTGACAAGTAGGAAGGCTCATTATCTGAAAACATATTCACAACTTCGCAATTTGCGCAAGATGGACTCCAGCTAAATTAATCTCCTTTCTTTGCATGAGCCCCTTCTAATTTTCATGTTATTAACAGGTTTGCAGTATCACTCAGTGCTTGTCACCCTAATCAGGTTTTTCGGCGTGTTCGGGAAACCGTGGTGTCATTTGAAAAGGATCAGGCCTCATAATGTGCTCTCCATCACGCGTCTGAATCTACAAGGTTGCTTTTAATAAGGTTCCTTAATCATTTCTCCTTTTTGCTCAACTTTTGGCCTGGTTGGCTTCTATTATCACTCTTTTCATGGAGAGGCACCATTAAAAGAAGAGCAGGCTTATCTAAGAACAGGAAGCATGGAAAAGAAATTCATTGGGTCATTATGTGATGGACGACCTCCCATAACCTACATGTAAATGCGATCACATATTGTTTTCTTGTTTTAAACGTCACAAATAAATTAGTCTCGGAATCCTCAACAAGAGTTCAGTCATTTTTTAGGACATTTTTGATAAAAGACAATTATTCAGGCTTCTATATTTAAATGAACAGCTGCAAACTATAAAAATGTGTCTTTGTGTTCATATTATTTGTTTCCCAACAAAATAAACATCTACTTTAAAAGGACATATTAGCTAATTCTACAAAAAAAAAAAAAAAAACACAACTGAAAACTCTACAAATATTTGTCATATTTGGCTGAATCACAGATTGTGGCAAGATTTGTTAGCAAAACAACAATTTCTAGCAATCAGTACTTTGATTTTCAGAATGAGGAAACTATCACCAGTTAAATGTGTCTTAACTGCAGGAGCTTTGATAATGAGAAGAGCACTGACAACCCTGTCCCTGAGAAATTAGGTTTCCAAACTACTAATTTGCAGTTGTGGAGGAGGTAATTAATTACTTAAGCAAAAATAAAAAATAAAAAAATAAAAAAAATAAAAAAGGCTAAAAATTCTCCATTATGAGTAAAATTGCTGGATTTAAAATGTTGCTTAGATGAGAGGTGTGTAGGATTGAAGGTGATTTATTGGCAGAAATTGAATATAATATTCTTGATCATGTTTTTACCTGAAACTAGCAATTATTGTGTTTTCTTCATATCAGGTGGAGGGGTCCTCTTCCAAGGAGCCAGCCATGTTGCACAGTATTATTTCTACAGTAGCCCAGAACAGACAAACCAAACACTTGCTCTACAGACTGCCTTTTGCATTTCTATATTAACTGTCCACTATAGGTTCTCTCACATGCTTGGAAAGGGAGGGGTGAGGGGAGGGATGTTCACAATAGCTTCAATATTCTTTTTTTAATCACTTACAATTGCAGATAAGAGCTTTTTAATGTTATAGTTCATCAATGAGAAGCCAAATTTAGGCATTTTGTATACTACTGGATGGATTAGTAGTACAATACTGCGTCATAAATAGTATATCATGTGTATTTTTCTGCAAAAAGTAACTAGTAACTAATTTTTTCAAATAAATGTAGTGTCGTTAAAAGTACAAAATGTAGTATGAAAGCATAAAGTAGTTTAACATGAAAATACTCAATAAAGTAGAAATACTTTCATATATTACGTAAGTAAATGTTCTTAGTTACTCTGCACTGCAGTGCTAATAAGCAACAGCAAAAAAATTAAATAAGCATAAAGCCAAAATATTCTTAAATAGATGAGTTATTATTTTTTCTACATAATTAAATGTTAACATATACACCAAAGTGCAAAACTTTTACTATAAACATATTTCATTAATATATTAACTCCACCTGAAGCAATTCCATCCTAAAACAAGGCTTTTATGATAGGCACAAATCCTTGAGCTGAAATCATAATCTCTACCTAACCTTACATACACAGAAAATCGTGTATAAAATCCATAAATGCAGTGCTTCCTCCAACAGCGAATAAAATCCAGGCATCCATCACGTTTCCTGACAAAGTGCAACTGGCAAAACTAATTAGGAGTATATGCTCAAGTTAAAACTAATTAACAAGGATATTCTCCCTATTTCATCTACTGCTAACTAGCATGCAACCTAATGACCCATGTGTTCAGTGTTTAGAGTCCTTTTTCATCAGTTCTAGCATTATTCTGCCATTTGTATTCATTTCTCTAAGATAGGTAATAAAAAGATTTAAGACACTACAGGTTTCATCCACTGATCAATTTTGCGGTTTTGGGCTATTTTTCTCCCATAAGATATCTTCTTTCAGCAGTAATAGTGGAAAGAAAACATCCAACACAAACATTTAGGTGTAATATAAAAAAGATAATCATTAGAAAGTTCTAGAATGAAATGTTTAAAGGCTGTTTTCTCAAAATTAGTTTCTCTCATGCTCTGAGCCATAAATCTCAACTTCAACTACACTTAGATATCAAACTTACCAGTTTTATTCAAAACTATATTCTGAAGGTTTTTAAAGAGGGGTTTGTCTATATATCATTCATACCCTGATTTATAGAACATTTTTTTCCAAAAAACATGACAAACATTGATTTTATATGGCTTTCAACAGTATTTTCTGTTACATGAAATGATAAAAAGGAGATATCCCAATTTCCTTCTGTAAAACAGTATATATCAACAAAACAAAATAATAACTTTGAAATCTGCTTTATCCAATGTTGAGATTTATACGAAAATATATGCAAATTAGCACATATTTAATGGGATCATGCCTCATTTGCATATCTAAACATACAATTTCAGAAAATGCAAAAAAATATTGTCTTAATGTAAAAAACAAACTGGCAAGGTTTCATAGTGATATCCATAAGTTTAAACAATGATCCTATTCACCTGTAGTGTCTCCCCTTAGATTGATCTTCTCAGCTGTTACAATAAGTGAAACTTTTCATTTAATTCAGCTTCGAATAAAGAAGTTAAATTATTTTGTTTCTGAGGAATTCATATTTCTTGCAGTATTTCCAAATTCCCTTATGAAGCAATCTATGTATCCATCATCCCAACACTTCTATCTCTATCCATCTCATATTGTACATATGAACATGCACAGAGCATATAACAGCAATAACAGTTGTAAGTAATGCTGTGAGTTTTGTCTGGCTTGAATTAATAAATCATAGCAAATATGAGATATCTGCATGTCCAAAATGTAATCTGGAAATTTGCTGTATTGCAAAGCCAGTTTAATTCACAGGTAGCCTCATGATAGCTGAAGCAGAAATGCAATATGTCATGCAAAATTAGTTCAGAGAGAATAAGTTTCAGGGGGAGGCAAAATGTTATGAGGGAGTCCATAATGGCAGAGGCAGCTTTATCTGTGCTGCTCTCTCTCACACACACTCTAATTACATTTCACAGATTGTACTACAATAGCTGCTGGTAACCTTTAGTGGATGGGCTTTTCAATAATGCAAAGTACACATTTTCATATCTATTTTTCCCACTGTGCTTCCCATTTATTAATTTGCTGAACACAATAAAACAAAGACTCGACGTAATGTGCTCCTTTGCTCAAAAGGCACCCAACAAGATAAAAACACAAAGCCATCTCTCTGTAATGAAGAATGGGCTCGCATGCAAACCAGCAGCATAATATCTGATGTTTCCAATTTGAAAGCCCATTTGGTTAGTAAGTGTAAAACGGCTGCAACGTTCTTTTGTTTCTAAAACTTCCAGTTTGTATTTGTCTCCCCGATCAAAATAATTCATATCCTTTGCTGTAATTTAGCCTGTAAATCTGTATAAAATACTGCATCATGTACAGATAATACTGCAGCATATATCATACAGATATTTTAAACCAATATGTTTTACTTACAGTATGGTTATATTGTTTGGCTTTTTGTTTCCTCTCCACATTGTTTGGAAGAAATCCAGCTGTCTGGGGGCGACTGGATACATCTAAGTGTGGGAGATCAGAGGCAGGGTGAGGAGGAAGTGCTTATTCACAAGCTGTCTGTCTGCTGAGAACTTACACTGCCCTGTTACACTGGACTGTTCATGCTTTACTTGTCTGTGCACTTAGTTTCAACCAGAGGAGTGGACTGGAGTTACATGACTTGAACTCGAGCCAGAATCCAGCCACAAATTTGATCATTTAGGAAAAACATTGAAAAAAGATTTTAACACCATTGACTTTTCTTGGACTTGGTCTTTTGACTTGAAAAAACTTCCACCAAGTATGGTGGCCCTGAGAGCTCACAACTTGCAACTTAAGAAAACACATGCAAATACACAAAACACAAGAAAATTGAGAAAACATCTTCATCAATTTGACAACATAAGCGCAACAATTAGAAAATGCACTGCAAAGACCACAACACAACACAATAAGAAAAAGCGCTGCAAATAGACCACAACACAACAGAAGTTCCAGAGGACACTTAAAATGATGCACATGTCTGGACAATGCTTGTGATATTATCACGTTATTTCAAGATAATGATAATTTCATGCTATAACGCGAAATATATCGTTAGCCTGCTAACGTTAGCCTACTAGCCTGTATCAATGACATTGCATTTAAACAAATCAAATAAATGAATGATACACGTTTCAGTTGGTCTCTCTCAATGGCACCAAGTTGGTCTTGGTCTTGCTACCCCACTAACGCTAGCACACTATCGATCGCCGGCTAATGTTAGCACGCTATGATTGGCCGCAAACCTTAACATGCTATTGATCGGCCGCTAAAGTTAGCACGTTATCAATCACATCGCAGTCAAGCACATCAAATAAAATAAATATTTGATGTCTAAAATATTCACACATGTGCAGCACTTCAAAGTGTCCTCTGGAAACACTTCTGTTGTGTTGCGGATTTTGCAGCACTTTGTCTCATTGTATTGTGTTGTGGTCTATTTGCAGCACTTTTTATTGTGTTGTAGTTTTTGCAGCAAGTTTTCTTATTGTGTTGTGTTTCTAAATGCTGCGCTTGATAAAGATGTTTTCTCAACTTGCTTGTGTTTTGTGTATTTGCATGTGTTTTCTTAAGTTGCAGTGCTGTGAGCTCTCAGGGCCACCGTAACCAAGCCATGCTACATGAAAGTGCTATGTCAGCACTACTTTTTAAGATTAACTTCAAGCGCACTTGTTCAAGCAAATACATTTAAAAAAAAAAAAAGCATCCATGACTTATACACAATTAAATGTATTATTAATATGTTGTTAATTGCATTACATTTGGTGTAGAATGCATTATGATTGATATGATTATGATATTATCTTAAAAGTGAAAAGATAAAACTTAATCTTATTGGTTTTTTATGCAGTACCAAATAAACATTAAAAAACCCCACTTAAAACACTTTGATTAGGCACCAGAAATATAAAAAACAAAGATTGTTCCATACCTAAATTCAAACAACATGACACAAGAATTCTATAATAGGACACAAAACCACCAGTCTCAGCAAAAGCTGCCAAGGATGTTAGAACGCTAACCCTTAGCCCTAAGCATCTAACCATCTAACCACCTAACCCTAAACCGTGTTCACGTTCCTCCCGTTTAAAGGACCTTTTAATATTGTACTGCTTTATTACTCGACAAAATAAAAGAGATAATGGATGTGTGGTTTCCAGATGCGTACAATGCTAACATTTTTTTTCCACACTTGAGTGTGTAATGTTTTTTTGTTTTTTTATGTGACTCAACTTTTTTTTTTTTTTTTTAAACCTTGTGGTCATTGAGATATTGGCATAAGTGTAGCAGTACAGTGATGAATCTCACTTGGTTTGCTATAGTTCATGTGGAAAAAACACAATTTAGAATCAAAGCAAAGCCTCATTATGAGCATATTTTTAAATGCTGCAGTGTGCAGGTACATTTAATTTCTCTCTGCACAAAGACCAGATTGTGGCCCTCGGTTAAACAGTTTGCCTCATACCACAAATAAAATGTTCCTTTGATCCAAATCGACTATGGCAGCTGCTACAAGGGATTTTTAATTGAATGATTATTGTATTAAATAGTTGCTTTTAATGGAGCGTGCACCTCTGCAATTATTTCCGCTTTAAGAACCTGAACCCTGGGCAGGTCTTTACAGCCACAGGCGTTTGGTTCGCTTCCAAATGAGTGGTCACTGTTGGTGTGAAGTCAGCCTTTCATTTGCAACAGAACACCAGACAAAAAAGGCATTTATATTAAGGTTTATACATATTCTAAATAAATATATTTACAGTAAATATATATTTATATATTCACATTCTTTACACAATCATTTCTGAACACAGTTTGTCCACAAAAGCTTGGCTGTGACTCGAGCCTGGCAGCAACACCACTGAGCAGATTCACAGCACAGAAGGCCCTTTCAAGTATTATCTTGTCTTATCCTTTTTACACATATAAAAAAAGAAGTCCAATAACTACTAATAGAACAAATCTGAGTAACTTCCTTAATCCTGTGATATTTTCCCCTGATAGGATCAATATTTGCCAGAACGCTCCTCTTATCTAAGCACTGTGATGAAATATTGAATGTATGAAAAAGGTGATAGTGTTAGCCATAGTCTTTTCTAAAGCCAAGCACGATCCCAGATTATGGGATCATTTATGAAAGATTCTGCTGTTGTCTGAGACGATATTTTCCCTGACATCACAAAGATGGAAAGCCCACATGATCAAATATGGGGGAAAAAAGTCTCCTACACTATGGCTCTATAGGAAGCTATAGTGCTGGATTCCTCTTTATTATGACTGCTATAAACTTTAAGACACATGTCCAAACACTTTTCATACGGACAAATTTAGATTAACGGTTTGTTGATATCATAAAAATAAGAATTTCTGTCAAATAAATAAGAAAATGTAGTTCCAGCATCTGAAATGTGAGAAACTGACTTTTAATTTTTCAATTTGACAGTAACTGTGGCTTCATCAGTCAGTATTTCCATCTAAATATCAGAATTAAGGATGTCAAATGCATCCAATTCTCATATGCCTGGACATGGAAAGTATATACTATATATTTTTATCCATGTATTTATAGTGCATGCTTTTCTTTACAGTCGGTAGATTGAGCAAAACACATATATTTTTTTACAAGTTCCCAATTAGGGATGGGCAATATGGATCAAAAGTCCCATCCCGATATATTTAAGCTGAATATTGATATACGATATATATCCCGATATTTTTATCGCAAAGGGAGACCAAATGTTCAGTCAAAGTCGAAGCCAATTATGACGTGTCACAAGTGTTTTTATTGAAACAACATCAAAGCTCCATGAAGTGCACATTTAAATAAAAAAAATATAAAATATAAAAATAGCCTATGAAATAAAATGGGCCAATCTTAATAAATATATTTATAAGAGAAAAGAATACTGACCATTACAAAAGAACTCAATATGACAAACCCTAGTAAGGCCAGCATTTATATATAAAAAAAGAAAAAAATTGAACTATATCGATATATGCGAAATTGTCTAATTCCATATCATATTTAAAAATATATTGATAAATGTTTTATATCGATATATCACCCAGCCCTATTCCCAATCAAACAATAGCTAATTCCTAGCTATAAATTGTACATTTCCAGACATGTTTTTGGCATTGTTCATACTTTAATGATAGTAACAGAGAGAATGGAAGGGGAAGACATGCAGAAAAAGGACTTCGGGGCGGATTGGAACCTGGGTCCGCTGCAACGGAAACTCAGCCTTAGTGGTATGTGTTCTAGTGAGCCAGCGGGGGCAAAGGATGTCACCAGATAAAGGGTAGGCATACTTTAGGGAACAGGAATCAGGATGTACTGTATAAAATAAACTGGCAAGTAGGTGATGTTACCTAAAACCTAAAATAATGTTGTAATGTGTGACCAACTGGGAACATCCTTTGTGCTGGAAGTTCTGTTTGTGGATATTTCTCGATGGTTACCAAGGGAACTTTTTCCACCTAAAAAGTCCTGGCGGGAACATTCTCATATTCTCACCCATAAGGGAATGTTTTCTTTATCTCCCAAAGGTCCTATTTGTGATCTTGAAATGTGACCACAAAATAACCCAACCCCCATGGAACATCCCCCAAAGTCATATTGGGAAGATTATTATATGACCATCTTAGACCCATATGGGAATTTTGTGAATTAGTCCCCAACAAAACATCCTCATTGGCCAACAGGGGACCATATGGGAAAATTCTGTTTACGTCCCAAATAAGTGATAATAAAGTCATAAAAGGAGATTTGAACTGATGCACTTGATGTTTGAGGAAGACTTAGGACCTTCATCACTTTGGAAAACCTTTAAGGGAACATTACACATAGTCCCCAGAACATCTCCTCCTATGTGGGATTATAAATACAGAAATGATACATAGTAAGGTATATTAGATGAGGGCTAAATGTAGCAATTTTCTGGCATATATTAGAGTCAAATCTTCACTATAAAGCATGTTTAACCATTTCTTCACAATGAGAGGGAATGTTTCATTCGGCATGCTTGGGGACAGCTTTCTTTTTAAATTATTTATAATATGTACCCTATTAAAAGTCATAAATGTGATCGGGATGTCACATTGTTGGGAATATAATGCTTTAATTAGAGAGTAAACAACAAGCTGATATCATCTTGTGTGGAAATGGCCGGGCTGGGTTCTTGGGAATTTACAGCTGCCAATACCCAAATGATCTAACTAACTGAAAGAGAAAAAACAGTTCTGCACTGAAGACACTTGAGTCACACATTGTGGAAAAAAAACACCCTAACAGCCACTGTGAACAATAAATTGGAGAGGGGTGAATGGCAACATTTGTGTCCAGTTCTTGGCTTGAGAAGAGGCTGTCAGAGGAACAATTCAACACATATCAAGCTCGTCTTTATCAGAATAAAGGTCATTAACAGTACTGTTGTGTGCAGTTATTGTCTCAAATTCTGCTTTATTAAAGTGGCAGCAAGGAGAGATTCATTTAGTGTGAGAAGTCTCTGCAGCTGGCTGGCGAATGTGGGAGGAAACACTTGGTAAAAAAACAAAACAGGCACAACACACTACTTCATCATACCCATACCCACTTTTTTATGCCTCACTCTTAAATATATCAGGGCTTTTCTTTGTTTTGTCTGTTAAATTCAATTAAATTGCTGATTAGGTATTATTAACATGCTGTATATAAATTATTTTTTTAATTCACATTCCCTACAAATGTGAAATATTGACCTTATTATTTGCCTGAACTAGGGTGCTTCCCTTAGACTGTATAAAATATGCTTTCATATTGCATCATTTTTATAATCTTAATTCTGTTTTAGATTGGGAGTGTAATTATTTTGCTTAGAGTTGCCAACTTTGTCATTCTTAATGGCCAAAAAGATGTTTTTATGTTTGACAAGAGCTGTTATATTATGTTAGGAATATTTTTTCAGGCAAGAAAGGAACCATGAATATTCCCAATATGCAACAGAAAATTCCTGTTTGGAAATGTACTGCAATGATTTGGGAGGTGTGAGAGCTACTGGCCAGGTGAGACCCGTCCTTAGTCATGTGATACACAGCCGGTAGACATACACAAGAATGTCAACTGTGAACGAATGATGAACAAACACGAACAAATATAACTGCATTAGAACCAGAAGAGAAAAAACTGTTTTGGTAGTATAAGGTGAGTAAAGGTAAAGAATAGCACTTCCTGGCACACTGAAGTCACAAAAAATCACTGGTCCTAGCCAGGAAATTGACCAGCGACATGGATAAAACTACAACTTCCATATTTCCTTTTTTAATGCATTATGCAAATTACATTAAAGATGTTAATAATTGGGATACACAGTGGTGTAGTGGTTAGCACTCTTGCCTCACAGCAAGAGGGTCGCCGGCCTGCGGCTCTTCTGTGTGGGGTTTGCATGTTCTCCCCGTGTCAGCGTGGGTTCTCACCGGGTACTCCGGCTTCACAGTCCAAAAACATGCACTTAGGTTTAATTGAAGATTACTTTATTAATCCCACAATGGGGAAATTCAACCTCTGCATTTAACCCATCCTTTTTTACAAACAAGTGGACACACCATGCAAGGGGCAGGTGCCTTCAGTCCACTTCTGTCCTACACCTGTCAGTACCGGGATTTGAACCAGCGACTCTCCAGTTACAAGCCCGATTCCTAACCTCAGGCCATGGACTGCCCGATTGGTGACTCTAAAGTGCCTGTAGGTGTAAATGAAAGCGTGATTGTCTGTCTCCATGTGTCAGCCTGTGATAGTCTGGCGACCTGTCCAAGGTATACCCCGCCTCTCGCCCAATGTCAGCTGGGATCGGCTCCAGCCCTCCGCGACCTGAGTGCGGATAGGTTTAGGAAAATGAATGAATGTTAATTATTGAGCTGGTACATGTCTTTTTGCAAACAGATTCAATTAAGTTGCTTAATCCTGAGATTACATATACAATAGCCATATACAGTAAAGCCCATAATGACAACAGAACCCAGCCATAAAAAGCATTTGCAAAAAGCAAAGTTATAGAGAGGAAACAAAATGATGTATTTTTGTAGGCCAACCTGAAAGGATTTTGGATCATTGCAGAAAATAAGCTCTGTGGCAAACAGTTACATTTCTGATGCTTACACACTTTGTTCAGCAGGATAATCTTCCTTCACAAATGAACACGTCCATATCCTGATGGTTGAAACGTTAATGTAGCCAACAAAGGGAAAAAGCTAATGTTATGCTAATAGCATAGTTATGAGACTGTGGTGTAGTTCATCACTATAGCATAATGTTATAGCGAACTACACCATGGTTGCATGACATTACAGCCGATATCTCCAACAAGCTAACCAGCAGTTTTGACAAGCTAGGGAATCCGTAGCCTAATTAATTGTTTATTAACATAATTTACAATCAACAAGAATTTGCAAGAGCACTGAAAAACACGACTAGAGGCTGTGAGGTGGACGAATGACAGAGTTCCCGTCCGCGTCCAGCGTGACAACGTTTAATATCCCCGATATCAAACGTTCCCCCGCTCATTTAGCTGCTTTTTTAGCAACTGCCTTTTTAAGGACATGTAAAAACTCTACTAAAGTGGAAGTATTTACTAACATATTTTATGCAGTGCAACAAAATGTGAACATCTCTTAAGCTTGTGTTAACCACAGACCTTATTTCAGACATCTAACCAAAAACCCATTCAAAATCCACATTGAGTTTGAGAGGTTAGACCCCAGGGCTCAAAAATCCTCACTGGTTGAGGAACTCATTCCTGTGGCGCCCTATTCACATCATATATTCCAAATAAGCTCACCTTTGGCACCAGTGAGTTTTTGTTAGCTTTGGTCAGGAGTATATGAGTGAAGGGGATGGTGGAACAAAGTATAAGCCCCGACATGAGGAAGACCCTCAGAAAGCCTCCAATTATCTGCAGTTTTATATTTGTACTATTAAAACTAAACTATTACTGAATAAATAGACTGTTTCTTGTATCTCAAACAATTAGAGTATCTCCAGAAATATGATCCTTTTACTTTATTGTTTTGATCTGTTTTATTACTGTATGTCCAAATGTTATTGGTGCAAATAATAAGAGTCCTCATTTAACATTACTCCCTGTCATCACTTAAGAGTGATGGCAGGTTCAAATCCTGTGTGTACATTTTGATACACGGCATATTTTTGTATATATCTGGTTTGTTGTTACTTGTGTGCTGCAACAGATTGGGCTTTCATGCAATATGCTTCCCCTGAAGCCTCATTTATTTGTCTTTTATTATGAAATTCAGTGATACAATAATCCTTTCTTAGTGTAGAGGCCAGAGTAAGATAGCTTTCCAAGTTTGTTTTATGCCTCAGGTATAATAATGGCCCAAAAATATGTACTACTTACACTAATACTACCACGCAGATTCATGTGTTTACTAAGGGGGCCTAGATTTTTCTGTTATGCCACCAGTTTACAGACTTGGACCAGACTCTGGCTGTTTATTTGGCCCACATCTCTGTTAAAAGACATTCACTGAATAGTGATTCATAAACACACAATGGCTGTCTCATGGATTACAATGCATTAAAAGCAGGTATTGCCAGGAGACAGCCTTTACAATCTAAATTGGCAAACTGTTATTTTCACACAGCCAAAGAGGTCATATTTCACTTTTTTTAATATTACATCAAAGTGTTCACACCAGACAAGCACCAAGTGTTGCCAGACTCAAACAAAGGTTGGTTAGAAACACAGGTCTGCGAGGGGGAATGAATGGGCTTCACATTCCACTGATCTGCTTAGCAAACAGCACGGTTCTCTACTCAGAGAAATTCTAGCAGTACTTTTACTACTGACTTCAAGCTTGCATGTGTAGCCTTCTTCACAAATAAAATGTCACTGGTGCAAATTGTAAATTGCCAGATGTGTTGGGAGATTACCAATCCACGTGCCCGCAAGACCTTACACATCCACAATAATACACATAGAAGGGACTTTCAGTGCTGTGGCTGCAGGGCATGGGGATCTGAAGGTGTTGGGCAGAGGCTGGGGGCGTCAGTTGTCACATTTTTCTCCCGTTCAGCTGATACGCTTTACAATCTACACATTCTACATCATGTGACCACAAAAGCCAGTGCAAGATTAAGTCTTCAGGGGGATTATGAGGTCGAGAGAGAAAAATAAACAAAGCCAGAACAGAACCTATTCACTGCATTCCATAAATTGAACTTAAAGGTATAGTATGTAATTTTTCTGCATTCAAATGTTGAGTTGTGTAGGTTGACAACAATCTTAAAAAACAGAGAATTCTGTATTTTAGTCATGGTAATGGTGAGTTTTGTTTTTGTCAACTGTCAATGACGTCATTAAACCTTAACCCCTTAAGTTCCTCTTACTTCAGGGGAAACACCAGATAATACATCAAAGGATAATGATAAATCATACGATATAACAGTAATATACTCAGTAACCGTAATACAGCATTTTTTCCCTGCCACACAGCATCATTTTTTTCTGCCATTTAGCAATACAGTTATCTACTCGAGACCACATTTATTGATATATTTCAATATTGATCCAACAATGAAGACAACAACTCCAATGGTAGTTGCTAGTGATCAGGGTTATTATAGTCGAGTAAATTAAAAGTGAAAACTAAAGTAAGTAGTGATATACAAATGTATATAAAACTGAACTGAAACTATACTGCCCGATTTAAAAGGAAAAGATCAAAAGTCAAGAAAAGAGCGTACATTTATTTCAGTTTTAATTTTTTTTTGTAATTTTTGTAGAAACTTAATGGATTTGACATTCCAGATGGTGGCACTATGCTGCAATTGTTGAATATCAGACACTAAATTAGCTCAAACATTAAATATTAAATACACAGTTATCAAAGCATGTATTTTTCATGTATATGTAGCTTGATACTTTTATATTATACATGGTCCTAATGAAGCCAATCTAACACGTCTGTAAAACTAAAACTTATTAAATGTGTAAAAACTGAACCTTTCAAAAAAAAAAAAAAAAACCAAGTACCTAAACTAAGATTAACAAACGCACTCTAAAAACTAGCTAAAATGTAACTGAAACAAAAATGTATTGTAAACTATGACAGCCTTGGTGGAGACACATGTCTAAAATATTATTAAGTTCAGATTTTTAGAAGTACAACTCGAAATCAGACATGATATTTAAATCTAGTGGCCAAGTGGCCATGTTAGGTGGAGCGGGGGTAACATTAACCACAGACAATATTATTTCCTTCCTACATATCTTCAGGTCAGACAGGACCCATTTCTCATTTCACTGTCTTTGATTTAATAATGCACCCATACCCTGGAAAATGAGGAGCACGACTGATCGCTTTTTTACTTTTCTGTGAAGTTAGCTTGTCATCGCTCTCTCCCCCTCTTTAACAGCCCTACCCAAACTTGAGTCCACCCTCTTCCCCCAGCCACTCTAAAATCCATCACCACACATCTCTGTCAGTGCCGGAGAGACTCGGAGTCGGGTGCACTGAGTTGTCCACGCTCACCCGAGCACCAGTGGACCTCCGATGGGGAAATGCTTGGCTGCAGAGAAACCTGCACGAAATTAAATTCTCCACTTGGCTGACTAGGGTGACTCGTCCTGGTCTGCCGGCCTGTTCCTTCATTATTCCTGGGCTGATAACTGACTGAACGGGATGTCTTGTCTGTTTAATGCCAGCTCAGCTGCTTCATGGGAGGAACGGGCTTGTCACTCTCCGCTATAACACACTGTATTACCATCTCCACTTCATTTATTTGGCTCAGATTCAGTACGCCCGTCAAGCCACCCCGTTCCCCCCAAAGACACTTGCAATTCACCACTGCTCAACCTTCTGCATCTTTTAGGAAACTATTCAAAATAACCTGTCTAAAATTTTCATTAAAATGTCATTTAGATGTCACACCGGCAATCCAGATTGGAAACAATAAAGGTGACCTTAATTGTACTTTTTCATACCCCGTGAAGTGCTCTGTGGATATCATTGGCTGGGATTTGCACCTTTTATCAGCATGAAAAAATCTCCATGCATTAAGCACAAAAACAAAACAATGACAAACACCCGCTGACCACAACAAACGCTTCCCACAGAGGTTGCTGGTGCTGGAGCAGACAGTAAGCTTTGCTTCCCTGCATTTATGAGCATTGAGTTAAAGGTTTCTGCATGAGGGCACTGCATGATTGAACGTTGTGATATGGAAACACAGGCAGGCAGCCACTGTCAAAGACACGGCTCGCACTTGACCCCGCAAGCACTCAGCCCTCCTGCATCCCCCCCCCACCCACTTTAGCGGTGCTAGGAATGGCTTTCTCTTCTCAGCTTGCTTTGTAACATTTGCAGAATTAGAATGAATATATCCTTTCCTAATGCACTGGTATATAGTATACTTATCATAATTCATAGCCTTAATGCAGGCTTTTAAGTGCATGTTCTGGTGTTGAGCCTTCGGTGCTCATTAAGGCAAATCAATGGCAAATGCTATTGTCTTATTGGCACACGGTCGCTCAACGTAGAGCATCAAACATAATCGAAGGCTTGCTTCAGAGCAAAAACCATCTTAGAGTGAATAGTAATAAGTGTTTGAAAAAAAAGAAGAAGAGAGGAATCAGTATTTGGAAGTCATTAAACATCCAACGCCCACTCCTTCTGTGTAACCACAAAGCCAATAGCATTGTGGGACAAAATGCTTTCCAATGTGACAATTGATTGCTTTTTGAGGTAGTTGTTGGTTGATTTCATAATTGGTATAATTTTTCACAAGTACATGAGTGTCATGCCATGATGGGCTTTGGAATCCTGGTAATGCAGTGGCCCGTAGTTCAACCTTAAGATCAATAATGTATTAAAACCAAGAGCTTATTGAAATAATAGAAGGGTTTTCGCCAGGGAAGAAAGGCAAGGGGAAAGAAAAATGCACCAAAGAGGAGCGTTTGATTCGACGCCAGGCCTTGACTGTGAAGCGCATTGTTTTCCTGCCAGAGCTTTTACTCCAAGAAATAAAAGGACAGAGAAAAGTCTCGGTGATGTGAAAACTCTGGACTCTGTGTTATTGACGTACACTACAATGTGCGAGCAGCATAAAGCAGCACTTGATTACTCCAAGTCCAAATGAACTGCGAAGCTGTGAACACAAACTGTTCATTTTTTCTTATTTGGATAGCAGTCAGTGAGTTGATGAAGTAAATGATCCCAGATTTCCCTGGTTTTTTTGCCTACACAGGTCATTATTTGCAGTGCCTGATCAGTGTATAACATTTGGCAATCTGCGGCTCCCCGCTGCTATCTCTTCCTGTTGGATCTCCCTGTTTTGACAGTGTTTGAGAGAGGAACACTCTGTGAGGTGTCAGGTGAAGACTATATGTGACAGATTTGGAGGGGAAATCAAGAGAAGACAAACAGGCAGCTAAATGCCTGGGAAATGTCTCAGCGCTCAGACAGAAGGCGATAAGTGCTGTTGACGTGGACATGACAAGCTAGCAACAGTAAACCTCAGGACACGCAGTCCCACCGGAGGCCCGGGAGTGGACACAATTCTCGATGACTGCTGAATGTGCTTAACGGCTCTTATGAAGAGAATTAACAAGAAGTGGGAACCCCCCCCTCCACCACCAGCACCACCACACACCCAACTTCAACCTGCCTTTCTACTGTAAGCTCTTTGATGTTTCCCTGTTTCTCCTCGACAGTCAGCTTTGGTTTTGATCAAGGTTTGATTTCCTCTGACATATCTGATACATATTATGAAAGCAATACAAGCCCTCATAGAGAGGCAGGGTGTCTGGAAACTTTAACTGTTGCAGAGCGGTATGCCGGAACAGGGCAATGACAGAAGTACATCTCCTTTCCACACCGGCGGCTGCAAAATAAATAAATAAAAAATCTGTGCCTAAGAAGTCATACAAGTAAAATGAATGTAGAAAGTTTCCTCACACTGGTGTTGATTTCTTTTCAAAGTGGTTATGATTGTACACTGTCATAGGAGTCTGACAGAGGAAAGGGAATATTGTGCTTTCATTTCAGGAACATCAGAAGACCTGGCTCCTCCATTCTAAACACTGAGGAGTACAATGCACAATCAATGTCACATACAAGATATAAAAATAAGCCTTTATTAAGGAGACCATATTATTGTAAGATCAGTAAAAGGCAAAACATGTCATCTTTGTGTACAGGTTAATACACATTTATTATTATAACTATACTTAAGTAATTTAATATTATACTTAAGGTTTTCCATTTTATGATTATCATTATAAATGACTTTGGCTTTAAGGGTTTTACACACAATATTGTGAGTTTATACAGTATAGCTTTTATTGATTCAACTGCCCAACAGTATATAAAAAAGGTTAAAATAAGCTCAGCGTCAATCAGCTACTACAATGAAATGCTGACAGGTTAATGCATCACTGATAATAATTTAAAAAATAATATGATATTCAATTTAATATTACAATGTTACAAGCCATTCTGTGTTGCATTTGATACTACTAAGTCATTTTTTTCTGATACTACCAGCCAACGCAGGGGTGCCAAAAACTGCAGCATTTTCAAAGGCCACTGGCTCTTAAAGCTAGTCAGTACCCATAGACTTCCATGTTAAAATCCCCAACTTTACAACAGACATAAAAATGTTTACAGTCTTGTACAGTTTTGGTCTCAATACCTAATATTGCCCTTTATGAGAACCATATGGGTTCTTTTAAATTACATTAAGGGTAAAAGTTCAGCTAAACAAGCTGCGAACACAGCACTGACATATTATCCGTTTGTATGTCTATATGATTACTCGTTAGCAAGTTTCTTCCAGCAGTTACAGAGCAGCACTAGCATTCATGTTTCTGGCAGCCAGAAGTCTCTTTTAGATTTGTTTTGGTCTTCACCAACTGAGAGAACTATCTTGCTCTTTGGCACCAAGTGCTCCACTGTGTTTACTACTACAATTTTTAGAGCGTTTCTGCTGAAAATGACGCTATAGAGCTCATAGAGGCATGTGACTTGTTTTGCTTATGCTGCCATTTTGACATGAAAAATGCTAGCACAATGATTTGGCGCTAGCATCAATTTCAAGCTGTCACCGGGCACTTTTAGTCAGTGGACATTAAAGTCCATATTGCATAACTTGTTGGATTAAAGAATACTGATCCCTATAATGTCCCTTTGACACGTTTGGAAGAAGCAGTGCCATTGTTAATATAAAAATATTGATTATAGTAAATAATTGGAACACTTCCTCCATGGCTAACGGGGGACCCAGCTGCCTAATCTTTGAGCATCCCTGTGCCTTGTCAATACCAGCCACATTACACAGCATTCACCTCAGAAGCCACCCGTCATTCCAAATATATAATGCCTCCCACCAAAAAAAAACAAACAAACAAAAAAAAAAACAGATGCACAACCTGGTGCAACTCTGCCCAGAATTGTATGGTGAATCAAAATTGGGATAAAACATTTGAATTACAGAACACAACTGTGATGCCTGCCCTCCTGGACTGCCAGATCATGAATATATATTGCATTATGAAGATGTGATGACATTTAGAGCAATCACATTTAACCCTCTCGTCTTGTGCCTCTGTTTCTCCTCTCTCCACTAATGCATTTTGCAGCAAGGGATGCATCTTAAAAGATTCAGGGAGAAATGTCAGCCAAAGCAGACACTGCTTGAGAGCTGGGGTCATTTCAGACTGGTTTCTGAATTCTGGAGACACACACAAGGGTGCTCTATCCTTCACTCCCCCTCCCCTCCCCCCCTCCCCCCTCTCTTTTTCCTATTCCATTCTGTCTCAGCCCCCTTTCCACTCTAAATATTTCTGTTGGTTTACCCTTGTCCATGTGACTGCGTTGGAGGTAGCACAGACGCACTACCGCGCGAGAGAGGCTTGACCAGTTGGGCGCTGTCTCCCACCTCATTACCAGATGCAAATGAAACGGGTACACATGTTTAATATTTAGTGGCAGCAGAAATGTCAGGCTGGCACAAGATGGAATTAAACAGCACTGTCAGCGCAAGTGAACTCAAGGCTTTCTCAGCTATTTCACTTCATATTGAGTTACTGTCACAATTTATTTCACAGCGGTGGGACGACTAGTGTGAAAATGTTCTGTGATGCCTTTAAGGATGGAAGGGGAATCAAGGAAGAAGTGTGAAGGGTATTGTTCAGATGAGGCTTTGTATTTATTTCTGAGCTCTATGACAACACTTTATTGTCTTAACAAAGCCCTACTATTCATCAGGGCATTTTTTTTAAATATTATACTTCTGTTATTGGATAGTACTGATAAAAACACAAAAGTGAGAGCTGGCAAATTCACACTGTTGTTAATATTATGCACTGAGCCACAGACCTCCCAAGAGAAGGCTTTGGTTTAACTAATCCTGATGATCCATACCCGTATCAAATGTGTCATCCAGGCCACACCAAGAAGCCATGAAGGATTTAAAGCAAAGTGGCTTTGCCTGCTGCTAGCATGAAAATAATATGTCTAATAGCTCAAAGAAATATTATATGCAGAGAAATAGTAGAATATGTTGGCTGCAAAAAGATTCCAATTGGATTTTGCACTCTTGTCACCACACACCGATGCATATTATCAGATTCAGGGCTAAAACAAGTTAATGTTCATCCTAATCAGCATGGCAGATAACACTGGGACCCACAGGGACCTAATTAAAGATACTGTACATGAGAGGTTTATCTTCACAGCTCGGGAAAAAAAAGTCACCACATTGGTTTATCCTGGCAAAAAGGCAGGAAGTAGATTATAGTGTGTTTTCCCTTGTTCTTTTATGTAAAAGCTCATTTTTTGATAGTTGCATTGAAGGCAATCCTTCTCTCATCATGCCATATTTAATAATAATAATGGTAATAATAACAATAATAATAAACATAAAAAACAAATTTGTGGTTGTTATTTTACTTTACCTAAGTTTTTTGTCTTACCCCACTATATTTATCCGAAAGCTTTAGTGACTACAACCCCGATGCCATAATGATGTGATAATTTGCTCATGCTTTGTGACATAAATTTAAATTTATACATAAACAAAGACAATATGTTTTATGTTCAAACTGATAACCTTCTGTTTTTGTAAATATACACTTTTTATTCATATTTTGATGGGGGATAGGGGATGCAATTAAGTTGCAGATTAATATATTCGGAAACAAAACATAGGAAGAGTTTAAAAAATATATTGTTTTCTTATCAATTAAACTACCCAACAGTTTATACAATTACAGATTTTATCAGTCAATTAGCTGATTAACAGAAAACTATTTTTGATGATTATTAACATTTTATGGTTTAAACTTCTCATATATGAAGATCTGCTGCTTTTTCTTTTAAGTATTTTAATATTTCTAATGAAACTATGAGGTTTGTACTGTTGGTTGGACAACACAAACATTGTGAAGGCATCACTTTGGGCTCTGGGTAATTGTAATGACATTGCTCACTATTTTCAGATTTTTTAAACACCAAACAAATGATCAATAATTGGGGAAATAATCAGCAGTTAAATCATAATGAAAATATTAATAAAAAATTGATACAAAAGCAGCTCCAACACAACTAACTACAACAGTAAAATCCTTCTTTGACATTAATGCATAAATAATAATGATGTAATGATATAATATATAATGGTACAACTATTACATAGTAGTCACGGGTGACATTTTTCTTTTTACTTTGAATACTTTTTACAGAGTGGTATTGGTACTTTTACTTCAGTAGAGGATGTGAATACTTCCTCCACCACTGGTCAGATCAATGAGAAAGGGACCTTGGAAAGAAGGGGGAACATGTATTTTGAATTAATTGAAAGCATTATTATACAATATTGTATGAGTGAATGGAAAATTAGAAAGTTTTGCTGTGGACAGGCAGTCAATGAACTCCCACTGCCTTTTGAAAAAAATAGAAGTGTTTCATTATTTCAAGGTGAGGGCTTTAAAACAGCATTTTAAATGTTACCCCGCTGTTCAAGATCATGAAAACCTTTAATTTCATGCAAATGAACAGCAAGGAGCATGGAGCTTAATGTAAACGAATGCTTCTTTTGTACTGCTGTAGAAGTGAGCTGGAGAGAGAGGCCAGGATGAAAATTCCCAAGGATTCTTTAATTGCTATCTGAAATTATGTAAATCCCTCTGCTAGGCTGAGTGCAATTATCCAGCGCCTCTCGCTGCCAGCTTTACTAATGTCTAACAAAATATCGGTGGCTGACATTTAGACGTGGTAATGCAAATGAGAATTAATTTTTCTTCCAAGACAAAGGGCATTGGAAAGATCACACCATTTTATACAATAAAGGCTGGAAAAAGTAGGGTTTGCAAGATGACAAAAAATGTTGATCAAGAAATGAGCCAAGCATTGAAGCCCATTTTATATCAGCAGCATGGTCCCCGATAAGATTATTTTCCCTATTCTGCACTATTAATCTATTTCTAATGCAACACAGAGGTATGCTGCAAGCAGTAGACATTCATTTAGAGTTAGAATTAATTGCAGTGTGTCTCATTTTTAGTAATGATATGGGGAACCCTCCCCGCTCCCCATTGTTAGAACACGTTCCTGCCATGGCTGTGATGTTGGACTGTTTGGGTCACGTTTTTCCATTTATCTCCCCAGGTACAGAGATGGATGTAGGCCAGGCACCGCAGCCTAGTGAGGCTCCCCTGTGTGCAGCTCAGAACACCTGTCCCGCTGTGCGTCGGCACCCCCAATCTTTACCAGGCCAAGGAGGAGCACCATCTCTCTCCATAACGCTTTCCCCAAACCGTCGTCTCACGGGAACGCCCAAAGGAGCAAGATGAGGAGGAACCTAAGGGACCGGCGTTCACTGGGAGATCCGCCGCCCAAAACTGCATTTCTTAAACCAGAAATCAAATTACAACCTGCTGACGTGGAGAAAAACCAGCTATTAATATTTTAGTATGGATACTGTGTGCAAGACACCCCAAGCTGTGAGAGCATTCTCAGATGAAGGGGGAAAAATACACCAACAAGTGCCTGTCTACACTGCTTTTACCACACCAGCAGAATTTAACAAAGCTACCACAAGCAGACTAATGAGAGTTGGTAGTAACCAGGTTACATCTAGAGAAGCTGCAGTGGGATAAAAAGCCATGAATCTTGTGAATCATGAATCATACTGAAAGAAAATCATTGATTTCCAAATTTGTTAGTAGTGAATTTGAAAATTAAAGCATTACATGTTAAGTGTTGCTTTTAGGGTTGAAAAAAAAGATCCTATTTCTACCATTGAAAACCCCCCAAAAATTGTCAAAAAAAAGAAGCTTTATTTTACCTCATGAAAAGACATTTTGTTGAAACATGGTTTTCACAGGACAGTGACGCACCAGCTGTGATGAACCATATGTTAACAGCTAAAACGCTGCAAATGCTGTTTTTTGCTGTCAGAGGAACTGATTGACAAACTGTCATGACACATGATTTCCACAGGAAAACAACAACAGTTCCTCCACGGTCAGTGGTCAGTGACCACTGACTCATAGGTCAGTGACACTTCACCTAATGCCCATGGGTTGAATCTGGCCTGTGGTAGGTCCCTGGATGGCTCACCGACCCCTTAATAAATTTACAATTATAAAAAAATTAATTTGGATTCTGATAATGTCATTTTTTTGTTTACTTTGAATGTAAATATGTGCCAGTGTGAACAAAAGGGGAAAAAAATAGAGCTTGTTTATAAAAAAAGAAAAAGCCCCTGATGGAGGTTTAGGCTAAGCCCTGAATGTCTTTAAATCCTAGAAACGCCCCTGTGTACACCTGACCTGCACGGGACTGCTCTGACTGGATTATGAGCCTTTTGATGTTTTTTCATTTTTATCAGATAAATTATATCAATGTTTCTTTTATAAACTGGAACCTTGACTCAAGACGGTTTGTAAAGTGGCACACAAGTGTAGCAATAATTTGTATCCTGGACTAAGCTTTGTTAGGGAAATGATTGTGATTTGGGTTAAAATAACTTGTAGTTTACCTACATTACATACATGTCTTAACTTGAGTTAGCTTGTATACGTAAGTCAATGCTGAGTTTTGATTTCCCAGGGGACAAGAACTGCATTCTCCTGAGTCAAAGTCTTGTGTTTGTTCAACTTATTCTCATGAAGGTGCTTGTATGATTTCCTATGGTAAAAAGAACAAGTTTGGGCTTGAAAAACACTAATTATGGACATAACTCTAATAAAAAGACAGGAACCAGGTCTCCCAGTTGAATGACTGGGGTTTGACTCATCCACCATCACTCCTGCCCACTGATAGCCAGCCACAGTGGCTTTAAACATTACGTTGCTTCATCACTATTTTTTCTTGTGATACCTACAAATCCTAACTATCAAATCATATGAACTGTTCATGAGGACAGCCTTTTACCTACACGGACTTTGTCATCCATTATACTGCATTGCCTGATTTCCTCCTTTGCTCCAGTTATAATTACTATGGCCACTAGAGGTCACAAATGACTTATGGTGTCATTTTGTGGGCAGAGGACAGTCTGAAAAACTAAGATAATGCCACAATCCACTTCCCTCCCCAAAACCATCTCAGCTAACAATTGTACAAAATCCTTTTCTCCTATGATGTCACACATCTATGGCATTGCATTACGTGTCAAGTTTTGATGTACAGATATTTAGATTCCCTAAATTACTTTCAAATGGGCTGTTATCATCAGTCTGTTTCATATAGAGAACAAATCATCACAGGTCACAAGGAATAGGCTTTGAAAATTCACCACACAGGGCCTTTATTTTGTTTCGGAGATGGCCTGTCCAATTGAAAGCTTTATCGTGCATGCTAATGTTATCTCGGGTTCTGCACCTACTGCTAATGTGCTGCATCTGTAGGTATTTACTATTGTATATAACCCCCCACAACACCTCATATCACCCTCCTTCTCCTCATCTCCAGCTTTCTAACCTCCATCTTCCCCCTGCCCCTCCACCACCTGTACATCCATCAGAGGGCTGTCATGGTAGAGGGGCTTCAATGCTCCTTCCTGATGCGGCCATCAAGGCCCTCCATCTAACACAAGCCGACACATCATAATAACAGTAAGAGGCCTTTCCTGTCCAGTGTCATGCTTGGAGAGATTAGTTCCCCTCCACAAAACCCAGGTAATTTGCTTTTGCTGAAACACATTTGTAGATGGTATTCTTTCAGGTTAACTAGTTCATGAGAGGAGATGAGACACTTGCTGCACACAGTGTTTGCTTCTTTATGCCATTATTCCCCCTCGGCCGTTTTAAGTAGAAACCAAACAGCTTTTCTTACATGCATACAGTGTGAGTGTCTGTGTGTGGGTGAATGCAAATAGTAGTCTTTTAGCTGTTAAAAATGTGAGACTTTTATCACACATTTTAACTCTGCATGCATGCATATTATAAAAGGGTTCATCAGTGAATATACAGCTTTTCAGATGGTGCACTTTTCCAAACATCCCTGGAATGTAAAGCCAAATTATGATGCCAAAATAATGCAAATTTGTTTACTTAAATACAACAAAGGCACATAAGTGACAAGTCAGTAGAGCGTAGCTGTTTTATAGCTGTCATTATTTTTGACTGAATTATTATAAGGGTTAGTTAAAGGTAGGTAAGGGTTTTGAATATGTCACTGACTAAATGGCAAGTTAATCCATCTTCAAGCCTAATGTAAATACTGCCAAATATCAAATTTGGTGTGAGCTTTGAACATAATTTAATAATAATACATTGGTTATAACCTGAGAGCAAAGCAAAAAAAAATTTGAGCAGGAGTTAATTTCTGTACGTCTAATGTCTATTTCATTCTTTATTAATCACAGTGGGCTGCTCTGAGTCCTTCTGTGTATGAATGGGCTGTGCTCTGTGTCTTCTCACATTTGCTGCATGATCATATTTCATAAACACTGCATTTGAATTTTTATGTACAGAGTATGCAATATTCATGATAAACTGAATATGTAAATAGGTAACCTTTATTTATGAGTCCCTGCCAGACTCGTACTCTTAAGTATTACTTTGGATGATAAGATGGATAGACAAAAAATGTTAGTTAGGGGACTACTTGTGTGGTCGTGGAATGATTGATAATTAACAGCTTAATCTATACAGGTTAGAGGTCATAATTCTGCTATGAGTTTTTTTTCCAGGCTGACAAAAATAAATGATATTTGTAATTGTAAACAATGGCAAAAATATGTTCTTTAATCTCTCCACTGAAAGAGAGACAAAAGGATGTGCTTTTATGCTGCTTGCTGACTTCTATTAGGATGTATAGTGATGCTGTACAGAGCTGAGAATATCTACAAATTTATTTGAATGAATCACCCACGAAAGAGCCCCAAAACTAGTCAAGTCTGTATCTTTTAGTCACACATTTAATCCTAATGCTACATTCCATTACATTTCCAGCCTGTAAGTGCTTTGGAATTACACGTCCCATTCCTGAAGGAGTCCTTTTTTCTTATTGTTTAGAGAGCGGTTAGCATGCCGGGGATGCTCCAAATACGATTTTACATCCACTTATGGAAATCCATTGTTCCTTGAACATTTCCACATACAAACCAATATATGCTTTTCTAAGAGGTCTAAGACCTCAATTACATCAAAGGCAGTTTGTCCTGCTGCTGGGCTGCCTGCTAAAGGGCTTAAACAACTGTGTCAATGCTACCCCCTTGTGACCGCACTGCAGCAGAAGCATTTCCTTACAGCCATCTTTCATTGCAAGAAATACTAGAGAACTGGTCCACTTCAATAGCATGAAATAAAATCACATTTTAACTTGTGTAATATCAAAAAGGAGTTAAATAATGTAAAGAATCTCAACATTTCTGCTGTGAGAATGATGCCCACTGCTCTGCATGTGTTGCTGTGTAACACACCTTTATCACAATAGTCTGTGCTTTGTTTTGAAGGGCAATTGTCTCACGTCCTCACTGTAGTTTGAACACGGAAGCACTGAATAATAAAGATTAAAAGAAACTCTGAGAGATTCTATTTGCACAATGGAATTGAAATGTGTCATCACTGCACCGATTGCATTTGTAGCTTCCCAGATCTCTTTCATTAAAACCAAAAGACGTCGAGAAAGTTGCCATGCTGACGTGCAGACAGATGTGCATGTCAGAGGCATGAGAGGGAATATTTTGGAGGGCACTCCTCCTGCTGTCCTGGCTCAGGCAAGAGAAAAAGCATGCAGTCTTTTATTGTATGGACTTGAAAAGAAATAATTAGACACACAGATATATAATTCTGCGAAGCTGCATGGCTCACTTGTCACATGTGGCAGAAAAGAAAAAGGGGGCTGAATTCTCTGAAGTGCAGTTTGCCATAGGCCGCCACTTTTATTTCCCCCCCAAGTTTGCTCTGCCTTCAAAGACACGGGGAAGTTGGAGCGCATGGGTTTTTATTCTTTGTTATTGTAGTGAAGTCTCTCGAAGCAAAAAAGGAGCATTTTACAAATATTAGTATTTTATTTGAATATAAGGTACATTAAAAACTAAAGTTAAAATAAAACCTATGGCAATATTATTTAGCAGACAGCCTACAGTATTGAATATATGTACAATAACGTGTTCATTTAATAGCTGAAAGGTATCTTTACAGCTATAAAAACGCCAAACAAAGCTGCCCAGCATGTTTTAAAAGCATAATGATAATGTTAACCATAATAATGGCATTTTCCTATTACAAAATAAGATCCTAGTTGAGCATTTCTTAGAGGCTTTGTAATGGAAATTGAGATGACATTTTCCATCAACTTCACCAAAAAGTGGGAGGAAGCAGATCATCAATCAGAATGGATATGCCAATACTAATAAGCATTGACGCAAGCCTGCTGAGAGATTAGTGAGCTAAAAAGGCTAGTGTATATTCTTCCACTGTAACTCCCTTTTACCATGCTTTCAATATTTTTACAATTTCCAAATAATTTACTAAAACAATATATACAATCCAATCCACACAATTTAAATGAAAGCCTGTGATTGTCCTGTTAAATCAGAGGTGGAGTGTAACTAAATACAATTACTCAAATACTGTTCTTAATTACAATTTTGAGGTTCTTGTACTTTACTTGAGTCTTTTCTTTTAAAGCCACTTTCTACTTCTAATCTCAGAGGGAATATTGTGCTTTTATCTGACATCTTTGGTTAGTTAATAACGAATTAAGACTATAAACACTTTTTAGATAATTGTTATTAATTGTGTTATTAATTACATTTTTTAACCAAAAACATATCATGGTCACATTTTCTTGAATGTGAAGATATTCTGTTTTTCTTCTCTAATATTTTCAGATTATTTAAAAAAAAAAAAAATTCCTAACTTTGAGATTTATAGGCAACTGTTGGTTGGACAAAACAAACATTGTGGAGGTGTCACTTTGGGTAATTGCGACAGAATTTCTCATATTTTTCAGTTAATTTTATCAGTTTTTACAAAGCAATCAATGTATCAGTTAACGGAGAAAATAATCATCAGATTAATTGTTGTTGAGTTGTATCAGATTCAAATGAGTTCAACTTCAACCAACTATAACAATAAAAGCCAGCTTTTACATCAATGCACGTGTTTTCATAATCTAATGATATAATATATAATAGTATAGTAGTCACAGGACGTCATTTGGGGGATTAAGTAATTTTATTTTTAAGTGCATTTTCATGAATTCTTACATAATGTTACTTAAGCTTAAATGCATGACTATACTTGTTACAGTGTTGTATTATTCATTTTACACAGGTAAAGGATGTGAATACCTCTTGCACCACTGTGTAAAACTATGCTGTAAAAGAGGTGCAGGTTGGGTCACATAACCTACAGTCTTCACCCATAATTCACTGTGCTCCTATGCAGCGACATCAGCAGAGGCCATATAAGGGGGGCTGCACTATGTTGACATCTCACACAGCCCCCCAGGTTAGGCCATGTCAATCACAGGACATGTGATTGCAGGAGTCCCCGCCTGCCCTCTCATTGACACCTCCCATTGACTTTCCTTCACGCAGATCAGTGAGCCTAAACCATTTCATTCAGGGTGACCCACACACACACACACACACACACACACACACACACACACACACACACACATACACACACTGGACAGGTTGATTTGTGGCTCGCTGGCAGGCTTCAACACGGCTATGACTTTTATCCACTTAAGTATGTATATTTTACCAGGTCCCATCTCTCATTAACAGTCTATGCACACTGGAGAGCTCCATGTATGTATGTATGTACGCCACCAAAACAATGTTCACTTCAAAAGAAGAGAAATAGTGTTTGAATTATTTTCTTCCCTGACCTTAGGTCCATGTATGTAAACATGTGACCTAATATCATGCTACAGCGTTGTTATTTATGTCATATAATCATTTCAACTCCCTCAGGATGCAGTCGGCACACAAACATGACCAAAATACATATTTAGATTTATTTGTCTGCAACTGTCCAATAAAACATATCCTTTGCATTTCCATCTCTGGGCTTTAGTCCCAGTGGGAGTTGGCTGGCTGAGAAATGTTGTGCTTTCAAGCTTCAGGGAACAGCGATGTGAGCAATGTTCAGGGTGGAAAAAAAAAAAAAAGTGGTACGCTGCCTAAGTGTTGTACTATAAAGAGAGAAGAAGTAGGTTTTCACATTCCAAAAGCCTCCAAGGGTTTTAGCTCTGCAGTGGAATGTGGGTGCAATCATCATACTCATCTCAGGAGAGACTATAGCAGCCTCTCGACCACTCACTCAATCTTTTTGTCTCATTTTCCTTTTATTTCTCTGTCTGTCGCATCGTTTTCTGCCTTCTTTGAGTTTGTCCTTCCTCCTAATGCTCTCTCTCCCGAGCCATCTGAGCGGCATGTTTTCTATCAAGGGGGAGAACATTTTGAAATACCCAAATGAGCCTTGGTTGTGTCATTCCTGTTCGTGGAAATAAAATGTACAACTTTGTAATGAAACAAGTCGATTGTAAAAAGCGGAATGAAATATTTTATGATGTGCTTATGAAGGGAAGAAAGAATGTCTTGATGAAAGCTGTGCCCTTCAGTGCGTTGTGGATTTCATCCTCATGCCATCCACACATGTTTTAGGGTGTTTGTGGCGAGAGAGGCATCCCCTCTGTAACCAGAGTCATAAATGAATTACTATAAAAAGGGTTACTCAAGGGCTCCATGGCTTTTACGTAATTGTGTGGTGGTGAAAGGGGGTAAGGGTCTTTCCATAAAATTTCAATAAATTGTACATTTTCTCAATGACTTGTTGCCCCAGTGAACAGTACAGTAAGAATACTAGACTAGAAAGAAATGGAGTGCAAATGCTGGCAGAGGCAATGTAATTTTTTGAAATGTGAACTGTTAAAAAGATAGCAATATGCTTTTATAGTACATATTGTGCATATTTAGGCTTATTTAAAATGTCATTAGAGGTAGTCTACATACGTGACATCTGTGTAAAAACTGACTGCTATAAGTGCACCTCATATTCACAGAACGTTCCAGTGCTAAATGAAATTCATGACCAGACGGCCGTTCTCCCCTGAGTAAATCAAAAGCCTTTCTTATTTAACAAGCGTTTAAGTACAACACCAAGTTAACTGTGTTACAATGTAATACATTTGTAGCTTAAATTCTCTCATTTAGTACAGAAAAGTAAACTAAAGCAAATTCAATCAAACATGTTTCAAGTAGACTGGTGCTGACACAGGTGAGCTTTAACAGTATAAAGCTTCTTAAAGGTCCCACATTGTATACATGAGATGTAATCTCTTTTATCATAAAGCAGGTCTAGGTGCTATATAATACTGTGAAAGTATCAAAAAGCTCTATATACAGAGAAATTCACACAGCCCACATTAAGAAACTGTGCATTTTAAACATGCTGTCAGGACTCCTGTCACAAATTTACTATATCAAAGGTAGAAAATGCCACAACAGTGCTGTAACAGTCATTCCCCGGCTGCAGTGACAGTGCAGATGCAGAAGTCCCAGAAACACTGACCAATCAGAACAGACTGGGCTTTTTTGGGAGGGGGGCTCAAAGAGACAGGCGCTAAAACAGAGCGTTTCAGACAGAGGATGAATACAGAATTATTCAGTATGCGAAAAATAATGTGTTTTTGAACATTAAGGCATTTAAACAAATAAAAACCCAAATTGGAAATATGAACCTGAAAACTTGCATAATAGGTCCTCTTTAAAGGCCCAAAAACTTGAAACACTGAATATTTATGACTAAAGGTTACTTTTAAAACGTATTCCCCCCATATTACTGAATGCATTGATTAGATTACTTAAAATAAAATTAAAAAAAATAAAATAAATACCATATTCTAAATACTTAGGATTGATTTTGCTGATAGACGGACAAATCGAGCAAAAATATAACCTCCTTGGAGGAAGTCACTCCCTCAAGTAATCTTTTTTTAAAGACTGTGACTGTTTTCATTTTACCACAGATTTAAATTGTGACTATAACTGAATAAAGTTAGTCATATTTTGTGTTTAAAATATACAACCCCGTTACTTGTATTACGTTGGTGTGATGTTATTGACGATTTGATTGGCATTTTCATAATTGGTGAACAAATGTATGCGACATTAACTTTTCCCAACTGAGCCCCGCCCACTTCGAACCTCCAAGGAGCTCAAACAAAAAAATAAAGCCAAAATCTCTTGCATTAAATGACCAAAACCATTCTTACTTTTGATAAAGTTTTAGACTTCAATAACTATATTAAGAAACTGATTGAGAAAATATGTGTTCAGTGCCTTTGAAAGGTGTCAATATGTGTAGCTTTAAATCACGACATATGTCATTTCTCAAACTAAGTGATATTAAAAGATCCCGTTCTAACCTCTCTGAAATGGTTGGCAGCTGCTCTCTGGGTATCTGGAATATTGGTTTCTCCCACTTTCTGTAATTAGCAATGATCAAGAGGGATTATAAGCGGCGGTTAACAACATTGGACTCCTCAATGACCCTGATAGATGGTCAATTATAGTGATCAGGTCGTGGCGTTTATTGGATTTAAAGTGGCAGTGATGGGCCCTTTTGGCCCAGTGTGGGTAATTATCACATTTATGCATGATTTAAGGAGACAGTGTAGAACGAGAAAGACTTGACTTAAATTTAATCATTTCCTTATCTATGTATTTATGCAAGAGTTAACAATGGATGGTCATGAGTGGAATAATGCAATGAGAGTTGGATTAGTGTGATATCCACGTACTGTATAGCCGTCGTGCAGGACGCTGCTGTCATATCTGAGGCTGCAGGGAAATTTACTCTTTCAGACAACTTGGCTCTTTGCTGGGAACGTCTTGTTTTGTTCATTTTTGGCGAGAGTGTGTGTATAATTCACGTCAGTGTATCAAAGAAGTGTTTTTAAATTACACTTTAACTTGTCTGTTTTTTTCTGTATTTCATTGTGACCTCCACGCGGAGCTACATTTTTAAAGAATGCTCAAACTAAAACATCTCATGGTCAACAGCCTCTGGTTCTGCTAGCAGGGGGGATTATGCCGATAGAGAGCAAATGCTATACACCGATCACAGTTGTCAATAAATTTTTCTCTTCCTCCCCATCATCCATTATTCTCTGCCTGTTCTGTGGAGGGAAAAAAAGGCATCTCGCCACTCTTGCTTAGGCAGCGGCGGACAGCTTTCTGAATCCAGACACCTGAATATGATCAACTGAAAAGCTGCTGCTCAGCTCCTCTGGTAACGGAGGAAATACATCAGTGCCTTGTTTATTTACTTTTCCCACATGCCAGAAAAGGTCAGAGTCAGAGGATTATACTGCACGGACCAAGTGGAACTCAATAAAAGCCCAGCAATGAAAACAATATCATCCATATTTTAAACAGCTGGCACCAAACAGAGGGAGCCTTACACTAGGGTGCCAATTATTCTACTTCTCAGGGTTTTCGCAGCAAACCACAGCAGCTCAGGTGTACTTCCCAAATAAAACCATTATTTCATATAGTTTGTGAGGAATCTGGCCACGTATGTTAGCAATCATTTAAAGGACATTTAGGGATATTTCTTCAATCATGAGCCACTAACTAATACTTAACGCTGAGGGGGGAAATGCAGATTTATTGGTGTTTAAATGCAGATGTTTTTCAGGCAGCGAGTGTGGTTGTTTTCATAGTCTGGGTTTGTTTTCCCTCCATGGACTTATTAAAGTCAGTGCAGCACAGTCTGTGCTCTATAATCCTGATGTATTATTAATCATGTCTTCCCGTACAACTCCAAAAAACTTCCCTTTTTGATTTTTTTTAACGTGAAAGTGCAGTGAATTTTGAAACGCAGCCAGGTCCAGGGTGACAGGATGCTTTATTTTCTTCCTGTTACAGAATCCAAAAGCAAAGTAAATACAATGGCAGCATTGTTTGCTGTTGGAAACAGTTTCTGGCACAGTGTACGCCTTGTCCATGTACGGTGTAACATGTGCATGGAGCATGGTGTTCTCGCATCTACTATTGTAAGTTCACAAGTGCTGTCATGCTATAGAGATCGCTTCTGACAGCTCGGAAAATGTGGTGCATAAACAAGAGGTTTCACAGCTGATCCGTCTGTTTCTGTCAAGATTTTCGAGTATTGTATTAAATTGACATGTAAACAAAAGTTTGCTCCTAATAAGGCCTTTACCCCTCACCGATTAAGAGGAATAATGACTTGTTTCATTCATATCTTGTCACGTTTTTCTCATGGGAACTTTTATAAATGCCATCAGCCACAATGCTAAAAGCCAGTACTTTGCTCTCACAATACCCTAAAGCATACATCTACCATGAAGGCTGTTTGAAGCGTCAAGCTTCAAAAGAGCAATTCTATGAAATTATTATCACTCAAAATAGATTTTTATAAGACAGTCTGTCTCTGTGGCATTTGATGGGGGAGAATTTTCTTTTTATATCTAAATCCTATTTTCTCTTTCTCCTTTTGTCATATCTTGGTCAAAAGTATAATATGTAACGGTTCTGCGTTAAAATGTCTTTAAACACCTATATTTTTTGGGTTGTGCACTGACATTATCCCAAATGTTTCCAACAACGTTCAAACCCAGAGAATGCCTAATTTTATCAAGGATACACTCCGTGTCTGTTGTCTGTCAATAGTGCTGCAGTTGTCAGTCAGCACTTGTTTTAAATGGACCTTTATCAGTTTTGCATTTATATAAACATACACACAGAATAAAACACTACCCCACACTGTGCCTCCCACCACCACGGCACAAAGAGCACCCCCGAATGAGAAAAAAAATAAATATATACATATGAATATAAAAACAGCATAACATTAAACTACTTGAAATGTAACAATTAGAATTTAGTGTAAAAAATAATGGTCTATTTCTTTACATACTCAATAAATGAAGACAATACTTGGATAAATATGTCATGGGAGCCTCTCAATGTATGCCTTGTTTTATCCAGGTGTAGTAAGGACAGCACCTCCTGAACTTTTTATCTAGTTTCAATTCAACTTTTTACAATACACTTGTAAAAAATTGCATGCCATACAGCATTGGAAAAGCTTAGATTTTGAACATGAAACTGCTTCATTCATTGTTTGTACTGATTTTAATCACATGGTTTGTTTGTTTTATTATCAGCAGAACTCTGCAGATAATTTCAGGTCCTTGAACAATGAATACTGAAGGAATTAGAACTGGGAGGAACTGACTGAAGTTACATCATTGCTTCATTTGTGTCTTTCTTGTTTTGATTAAGAGACACCTAGCAGCAGAAAATTACATATTGCACGTTTTAACATTTGAAGACAAAGTGTTAATGAGCCTTCATGTTTGTGCATAACTTTGTGAATATGAATGTACATAATATATTACAGCATGTAGGCTGATCAATAGTCCCACTATTCAACTCTGCAACAATGTGGGAATCATGCTCACATATACCACCCTGCCACCATGGCAGGTGCTCATGGCATTTTTTCTCTCCCTTTTTTTTTTTTTTTGCCTCGCTTGGGTAAGATGATAATCCAAGCCTAGTCCACTGACAGACTGCAACATGATTCACTTGGACAGTGACTGACTGCACATCCAATTTGTTTCAACTCCAGAGCAGCAGCTTATTATCTGAAATGCATGAGATGTCTGTGCATGAGAGGCGTGATCA
Organism: Centropristis striata; assembly: GCF_030273125.1. NCBI lineage: Eukaryota > Metazoa > Chordata > Actinopteri > Perciformes > Serranidae > Centropristis > Centropristis striata. The sequence continues at coordinate 26,095,655 of NC_081523.1, forward strand.
GCTGGGGCATGCGCCGGGGCTGCTGGGAAAGTAATCAATAAGGGATTGTCTCTTGTAGTTTAGGCCGACACATTATGACAGAGCTGAAAATTAAACAGGCAGATATTAATAATAATGGAAATCAGAGGCTCACTGGTGAGGTCGGGGGGAGGGGTAAAACTCAAAATATGTATCATGTTCGGGTGTGGGTGTATGCGTGCGTTAGTGGGGGAGGAGGGGGAGTATACTTGGTATTTGGTTTTTTTTCTTCTGAATATGTGAAATATGAGACATGGATGCAACAGTGATGGCTGAGTGTGTTATGTCTCTAAATGTCTTCCTAACTTATGAGAAACATTCACTAACCACAATCATTAAAAGAGGTTTACATGTCTACTAGTTTTATGGTATTTCAGGTCACAACAATGAACTTTTTGGCAGATGTTTTAAGCCCTTTGTGGGTTTGGTTTATAATTGATCAATAAAAGTAAATCTAAGAAGATTGCTCATAATAAGCAACAGCTGAAATGACACAAAGGGAATCAGGTGACCTCAATTTGACTGTATAAATTATTATTTTATCCAGACTTAATTACCTTTTTTCCCCACAAATGTTTATTGCACATACAGAAAGCATTTACACATGACAAAACAAAAGGCGTATCTTGCAGTATTATACAAGAGAAATCATGGGTATATTACTGGACGAGCCTTCCGGGTACAGGCCCAGGGGCCCAGAGTGTATAATGACAGAGTGTGAACCTCCAGCTACTCCCTGAAACCCCGCCCCTTAGCCTTCACCTACAAAAGGTGAAGGCTAGACACATACCAACAAGAAAAGACTCAAAATAACTACAAAGAGACAGAAAAAGACTACAAAGAAACCTAAACAAAACATAGCTGATGCAAAACAGCTGTAAAGAGACAGAAATAGACCACAAAGTAACTACAAAGATACACAAAACAACTACATAGAGATGCAAAACAGCTGCAAAGAAACACAAGGAAACCACAAAGACACTTTGAACTATCTGAACACAACACATCTACAAAGAGACACAAAATGACTAAAAATAAACACGAGGCAACTACAAAGAGACAAAAAGCAACTACAGACACAAAAAACACTAAAAAAGACAAACAGAGCAAATTCAAAAGAGATTAAATGACTTAATTAAATGACAAAATGGGATGTCAACTACAATGATAATTTACTAATCCTTTGGAACATATATTTTACTGAAAACTGTACAAAGACGATTTTATGTTCAAACTGACACATTTTATTCTGTGAAAATATATTCAATTCTGAATTTGATGCATTCTGTTTTACATAGTGCTTTCTATTTTTTTTGGGAATCTGGGTTGTACAACCACAAAAAGACAGCAAGCCACAGAGAGATGCGTATTGACTACAAAGCGGCACAAACTAAGACAGAAAGGCTTAACAACAATAACCTCTGTGTGTCTTGCTCCTATGTTAGAAAGGTGTTTGGGCCCTTTACACGTCTCTGCCCAGGGGCCCACTGCCTTATAATCTGCCCATGAGTAGGAGTAACACAGAGAGACAGACAGCTAAAGAGAGATCCCCCTACCTTGTCAATTAGCCGTGGCAATCCGTTGCTATTGTTTGAGCAACAAACGCGGCACTCTGGGTGGGAGGCGGGGTGAAGTGGGGGAGTTAACAAACTGCATTACAGGCCATTACAGATGCAGTGTCATTGATTATTTATACCCTTATAAAATGCCTGGCTCCCTGGTGGACCAGGCTTGCTTGGCTAGCTCTGATAAAATGTTCCCTCTAAATCACCACACCACAGCTAACAACACATTCAAATACATAAGAGAGTTGAGTGACAAAGTCCTGCGTGTATAATAGATGTGAAAATCACTGTATCAAGAACAAGAAATAAACTGTTGTGATAGCTAAAGCCCATCACTACATCTTATTAAACTAATAACTCTTTGTGTTCTCAGTTTTTTTTGACATCTGATACTGTATGTGTGATATGATTAATTTTAGAAGGAGGAAGCTGCTTCTTCGAAGAAAAATTGGACAGTAGATCACATCCCTCCTGGAGATTTGTCCACAGTGGATATTTTGCATTAGTTAGCAGGGGAGCAGATGGCTGCGACTAGTCAAGCTCACGCTCAGCACTTTTTTTGAACTTTCATGTTGTAGGTGTCTGCTCTGGAGCAGGACCTTCTCCAACCAGTCACCTCACCATGGGAATATTCCCTCCAAGATATTAATGGTTGCCCTTGCCGAGCCGACCACCTCAGCATAAAGCCCACCGGGACGCGGAATAGCAAATGCCACACCTTTCGCTTCCTAATGACACTACGCTGACATTGTGGCGCCTTCAAAAACTCCCTGAATTACATATATCAACCGCTTAGTCAACTAAAACACCCATGTAGTAATTTGACACGCTGCCCTCTAAATATTTGTTATTAGTGAGATATATTGCATCTCATGAAATGCATCCTTTATCATATGGGTTAAAGGTCCAGATGCCAGATGTCCCGTAATGCAGCACGTAGAAAAGCGTGCGAGAAATGCACGGTATGTCGACACAGTGACAAACGCATGCCAACTGAATTGCAAAGAGGTAAAGTAAGTCCATATTGGACACACTTCCCAGAGCACGGAAAGTATGAAAGAGAGGACAACATCTTGTATCATCTATCTTCCTTAAATGCTGAAGCCGTGACAAAGTGGATTGAGAAATTATGATAAATGATAAGACATATTTAGTCAATATCTGTAATTCTCTTTCTTCACTCTGCTGTATTTTTTTCACCCCCCACCTCACATTGTTTAGTTGAAAAAGACACCCGTTCATTTAAATAGCACTTTGAAGGCCAGATTGTGACCAAATTGAAATGGGCATTGTACATGTTAATATCAATATCTCCATCCAGGAGATAGATTGTCAAGCTGCCTTTTTGTGAATTTATATCTTATTTACAGAGTGAGAGAAGTGGAACTGTGGGTGTTTCTTTTAAACCGGATCTCCGGAAAAACACAAACATCACCAACTGTGTAGGACACTTTTGAGATTAAAGGTATCTGTTGTTAATATTTGACCAAATCAGGGACTTGAGAATGAGACAACCTGTATCATTTAATTAAATTAAAAGAAAAACTACAGAGAGAAACAACAGCATACAAAAGAATGGAAAAATCCAACGTTTTAGTACAGACTATGGGTTAATCTCATTACATAATCTCATGTCAAGTTATGAAAAGGGGTTCATGGACCATCAGATTCTATGTCTGCATTGTTTGTTCATCTGTGACATCAAATATATAATGATGTTAGACACATTTTAAAGAAACATTAAGAAAACAGTATTGCCTGCATTTTCACAACAAAGCAGGAAGACCCACATGCCCACATAGGCTGTTTGTTCCACACCTGCGAATACGACCCACCGGAGAGCTTCCTACATTTATGCTCCTACTGGTGGCAGGAGATCAACACATCCTCATACCTGAGCATATCAGTCACCGTTTTAAGCATGTGGTTAACATTGTGAATGGATTGCAGTTTGGTTAGGTCTTGGAAAATATCATGGTTTGCCTTAAAATATATACGTTCGTAACTATAGGACGCGTAAATTCTATGTTTGTTTGCCCGTTGTTATGTTTATATGTTGCCCAACTTCCTCCTTTGCTCCCGTCATAATTTCTACAGCCACTAGAGGTCACTGCCACAATAAACGTAAATATGGTTTGTAAAACACTGCTTGTACAAACAACCTATAGGGGCGGTTTTGGAGGGCTGATACATTTGTATCCTTTAGAACACTCCCAAGAATTGGATGTGCTTAAAACTTTCAAAAATCACGTGAAAAAATGATGGCAACTTACACTGAAATACATCAGGTTCTCAAAAAATAAGTCCAAGGTTAAAGCAAATAATTAACTACATCTCTGAGATTTACCAATCTGGTAAGGAACATCCCATTATCAAGGTTGAAATAGTTAATGAATAGTTCATTCACTCAAATATAAATTAATTCAATTTTAACATTCTAGGTAATTTTTTATATCTTTATTATCAGAATGGTTTCAGTGAGAACAATGATCTGTTTCTCATGAACACCTTAGAGGCTGGCATTTTTTCAGGAACCACATGGGCCACAGAGTTCCTGTGGGAATCTTGCTGGATAGGAGTCAAATTTGCTATTTATCTTGGGACTGGAAGGGGACAGGGAAAAACTACTTGTTCTACTTCATGACAGTTATGTAAACACCATATTACAGAGGTATATACAGCACAGTTAAATGCTGAGCACTGGTTTATAGCACAGATATATGGAAACAGTTTAACTCCACACTGGTAGCCACTGTGACGTATGCAACATACTGGAACAAGGTGGTGTTTCACAACACTTACGGAAGCAAATTAGTTTGTTTTTTTCATCTTAGTTCTGCAGTGTGAATTAAAATGCATTAAATATCCCAGTTAAATGCCAATTCCAGGGCTGTGGTATTGTTATTGTTGGTATCATTTAGAACATTCTTACCACTTTATTTGCCATTAGCAGCCCTGTTTGAGTTTACATGGGTCAAACTGAAGCCATTATCTATGCTGCCTTCAAAGCCACCAGACTCCTTTGACAAAAACAGTAATTTTAACCTGTAGAACAAAAGGAGTTACTGATCTACTCAGTTGGTTGGCAGTACATAGATTAGCTTGCATAATGGTACTTCTGCCTGCTTCTCCAACCTGGAGCCTTGCTGACCACCATCTAGTCTAGATAACACTCTGACTATAGATAAGTACCTCATACAACCCCGCTTACAACAGTTTATCCATTAACCAAGTCAAGCGTTACATGAAAAATGTCTATTAATGCCTCCTACTCAGGAGTTACTGCTTGGTTACCGTTATTGACACTGGATAGTGGCCCTATCTTGCCACTAGGTAAGAGAAATTGCTCTAAGCTGGCAATGAACTGAGTGAGATATGTGTCGGCATGAACCACCCTGGGAACCAAAAACATGACAGGAAGATGAGTGAAAAGCACCATGCAACACAATGCAACATCCCCTCCAAGGAGAAAGACATGATGGCGGCTCATCATGTGTAATGTCTTTTTACCTTGCACTAACCCAACTATTTCAGAACCCATAAAGAATTTCAATTTCCAGCACAAGATACCTGAGAACCATCTAATTACACGACTGAGGGATGATTGAAGGGTGTAGTAATGGACTGAATGGTGACGCTGTGAAACACCTTGTTACAAACTGTTTCCTGGATGCCATCAGTCACAGTGCAGCGGGGAAATACTACAGCAACAGGTAGCCGTCTATACAGTCAATGGAGTCCAACGTCTCTGTGAGCTTTAACACACAAAGTGGGAGAACCCAAAAGGGAAAGGACGAGGACAGGGATGGGAGAAAAAGACAAGGGGATCATACTGCCCAAAAAATGTTTGCAGAGTCGATATTGAACACCGTTGTTGAGGTTACTATTTATCTCATGCCGGCCAAGTTGGCACGCACATCTGGCGCTGGGTACTTAGTGCAATTATTTATGATTTCCTCCAAGATTTAAAAGCTCTTCGCCCGGCCTTGTAATGCAGTAACTGATTGCACTGCTAATGTAATTAAGGGGAGATTATGATGTCCACGTGGCACACCAGATGGTGGCATTCACAGCGATGGGGGAAGGCACAACTGGCACACCACTGCACAAGGGCAGTGAGGCGCAGTCAGTCGGAGCAGTCCAGACTCCCCACCAGACGGAGGAAAGTATATGTGTGTATGCATGCGTATGTGTGCGGTGTGCATGCACAGATGCATGTGAGTGTATGGGTGTGTGTTTGATGATAAGTTGAGCGATAAAGTGTAAGCTGGTAAGAGATGAATGTAAGTAAAATACTAGCAAAGAAATTACTTAAGCTAGACTGACTGCCTGTAGATTCATGGCAAGGGCATAGCAAGCATATAGGTCGAATAAAGACCTGCTGTTTGATTTTAAGGTTGTATTGGGATTTTAAAGGTATTGCTTCTTTTTAAGTGCAAATGTGAAGAATTACAAACTGAATCTGACAGTTCCTACATTGTCAACTTGTGCAATTCAGCACTGCAGCCAGGAAAACAGATGGCATAAATGGAAAATTAAATCACATTTGGCGAAGCCATCATGTTTCAGGAGATTTTTCAGCCAAAGCAACAATGAGACTGGACCAAACTGACCTTTAATTAGAAAAAAAGCATGATATTATAGAACCCTAGCAAGGCTGTATCCTATGGGGGCACTAAGGGTAGGCTTCTTAAAGCTTGTTATTATAAGCTATTCAGGAGACACAGGGATTTTTTTTATGTGTAGACAGAAAAAGGGAGGAGGAGGAGGAGGGGGGTGAGGGTCATATATGAAATGAGACCTGCAGATTTCTACACAGCCCATAATGGGTTCATACGGGTGACGGGGACATTGGGGCGCAGTAGATTTCCCAAGTTGAGATAGGGATATTATTACTCTCGGGGTGGCAACACAGAAATCTCCATCTTCAGTCCCCGGAGTAGTGTCAGCAAATTACAAAACACAGTGAATGACCTTTACACACGAAAAGAAAACCTTTGCTGTTTTTTATCATTTGGGTGCAAAGTCGTTCGCTGAGGTATAATTTTGGTCCAGGGGCTCTTCTGTCATCCACTGATTACCACTCACAACATTGTTAAGACTCACCAGAACATGTGAATGATATCTTGTACATGCTAGGACGATCCAGTGTTTATGGGGTCGATTTTAGCCGTCATAAAGTATACATGAAACAAAGCGTGAACAAAGAAATCTCAGTTTTAATGAACCTTTTCAAAATGCCAGCTGTAATGCTATGCATCCTACACTGGCTGCTCCCCCACAGCAACCTGCCACAGCCATCATTCATCTTACCCCACAATCCTCAGCATGCGATGTGCGGCACATTAAAACACTGTAATAGCTGATGGCTTTCACAGTTAGCATGTGTTGCTGATATCTCCAGACTCTCAACGAGTGTTTCATCACCTATTCCATAATTAGACCATTACTTTAGCAGGTGTATCTCTTCTCAGCCAAAGCATGTGTTGTTTTTTTTCCACTGACACCTGAGATTTTATCTTATCAACTTCAGCACTGCTTCAAATTCTACATAAAACGAGCATGCCTGTTTCAGTAGGTTGTCAACACCTTGATGTGGAAGCATGTGTTTGTAGGATTGTGTGTGTGTGTGTGTGTGTGTGTGTGTGTTTGAGGTAGGTGGTGGTGGTGATGATTGGGCGTGTTACAAGATCTGACAAAGAAAGATTCTTGTAGAATTGATTTTTTGTGAACTGCTGCTATGGTTTATGATCTGAGCACTAAAAACTGTTTGGCTAGGGTGGAGTCTTTGTAGTTGTTGTTCTGTTGATCATATATATTATTTGAAGTGAAGTATCGCTTTTTGCATGTGTAAGAGAGCCCTAAATACCCTTGAGCTCAAAGTCTGAAAAGTTTCCTACATACACTTTGATGATTTGGACTACAAGACTACTCCTCTGAATTGTTTGACATCTTAAGATACAAGTATTTACCTTTTTGCCAAGAGTTAGAGAGACATGACCACCACCCTCGTGTCTGTGCAATAAACATGAAGCTATTGCCAGCAGTTGGTTAGGTTAGCTTAGCATGAAGACTGGAAACAGGGGGAAAGAAGACCACCTGCCAGCACCCCTAAAGCTCCTCAATATACAGGTTTTATTGTTTAATTCAGACAAATAATGTTGGAGCTGTGGAAGTTACTGAAGTTAAGGTGCCCAGCAGAAACAGTGAGACACATAACCCCTGTAAAAAGCAGTTAAAGCTGTAATTTTTACATTTCTGTTTTGTATAAATTCAGTGGTAGGAAATGTTGAGTTTCAAATTCAAATTTCCTGCCTTCTGGTGAATTATTATGCACCAATTTATGACGGGAATGTCTTAATTTATGTCAAGGAAAACACAAATTTAAACTCAATATAATGCAGTAAGGCTATTCTGTTGTGTTTTTTGTGCCACCTATATGTCAGTGATAAATGAGTAGGCGTACATTTTAATCAATTTATAAACCCAGACTTGTAGGCTGCATAACTGAAATGCATGTAACTGTAGTGTTACACAACCATGTGAGCATAATGAATTCCATTAATTTAAACTGAGCAAATCAAATGCAAGTTTATGACAACAAGTACCAACAAGTTATCACAATCCAAATCATAAGCACTACAGGAACAATCTGCTGATTTACAAAATACTGTAGCTGTGAGCACGCAAAACGTCTGCAGCACTGACTTCAGTTGATTTGGTCAACAGAGCCAGGGTTACTGTGGGCACAGCTCAGGCATCGTTAAACAGGTCACTAAGCTTATTGCAAACAGTGCACATATTATAGCCAAATACACACAATATCAAGCTCGTCTAAAGCCTGTTTTGCACAGTACACAACAACATAGCTAAATACATTTTTGCATCTAAATTATAGTGAAATGAAGTGTGGAAACGTATAATAAATCAAAAGCTTTACCTTGACCTGGTGCTGCTCTGGTTTATTAAGTTACTCCAAACACGTTTATAAAGTGGTGCTCAAAGGGTGAGGAGCTAAAGTCCGTCACTGATGTCCAGTGCGTTCCAAATGTCTATTTAGTCAATCTTGTAAATGTCCATTTATTAAACCAAGCTGATTGAATGGACGATTTAGTGTTTCTGCTCCATAACATCTGCCAGGTAATACAAAGTTAGACTTCTGGAAGGGGTCCTTGAATTAGCACGCTACATCCTACAGCAATGCCAGCAGCTTTCTTGTTGGCAAACTCGTAAAAGGCGCCCGGCTTCTTCTCTGGTTTCGCTGCGCTCTGTCTGTGCCATTGTGATAGCTAGCTGCAACATTAGCCTATAGATGCCTGGTTTTTAATAATCATTGTGTATGAACCAGACACATGGGTATACTTTTTGCAATGCAGGGTTATTAAACCACTCCAAACAGCTCCAAATCACAGTGAAGTATTGCAATGTCGGTCTACCGCCTGTGGGCCAGAGACAAAAGTTAAGAGTGCGGCTGTATGGGGGCTTCATCGGAATTAGAAAACCGGAATCACCCTAAAAACACTTGAGATCAGGCATAAGTCTGACCATTGTTTGGCCTATTGTCTACACAAATGTTATGTTTGACAGACGCTGTAACTACCATGGACATAAACACCAGCTCCTGCTGCTGGTGTACGGCAACACCACTTGGACAAACCACACACATTGCAGTATACTGAAATACTAGAATGATAGTAGTTATTCATAATGGAAATACATTAGGTTTATCTATGAGTAATAGTATGCATGGAGGCCTGAAGTAAAAGAGATTATTTCCCTGACCATGGCAGCCTACTTGTTGAAGTATCCTTGAGCAAGATACTGAACCCCAAATTGCTCCCGATGCTGCGTTCATCGGTGTGTGAATGAATTCCCAATGGTGGCCACCGGTATAAATGTGTGTGTGAACGGGTGAATAAGCGCTGTCTGTAGTGTAAAGCGCTTTGAGTGGTCGCAAAGCAACTTCAAATATAAATGCAGTTTACCATTTACCATATGTAACCACAAGTTCCATTTGTCTTTCTCTCTCACCGCTCATTTCCTGTCAATCTTCAGCTGTACAATTTAATAAAGAGAAAAAATAGGAACGAAAATAATCTTTTCAAAAAGCATCTTCATACTGTAGGAGTGAGATATCTAAAATCAGAACAGAATCTAGAATAGATACAAAGGCTGTAAAAGCAGGCGGTGCTGTGTTTGCCTGTTGAGAATTTCCAAAATTAAAATTAGAAACTAACACTTGTCTGCAAACACAGGCAAGATTCTGCCCCTTTAATTAACATCAACAGAAAGTGTGGAGGTGGTGAAAGTTGCTGGTCATAAGAGGTGGCAGTTTCCCTCCGAACATCTCATCACTAATTAATAGAAGCGTTATAAAGAGAGAGAGAGAGACAGAAAGAAAGAAAAAAATGGAAAACTGATCACATCATGTGCTGCCATGTAAGCCCATAAACACATTTCACAGTGTGTGGCCCCAATGAAGACACCATACTGGCATATGGCACCATGTCACAAAACAGAGCAACAAGTCTTTGATTTGAATAAATTAGGATAATAGTTGCACAATGAAATAATTTATTTGATTGGTATGATGGGGGTAGAAATAATAAACTTGGTGATGGGAGAGCATCTGTCGCCCCTTGGTGTTTTGGACAGTCTACAAAGAGGCTTTCAAGTTTTGTACTCTGGGAGATGTACATCCTAATGTTACAGCTAAGCTAATACATTGCTCTTTATCTTACTTTTATCTGATTACAGTAATGATATGTGATGATTAGAGAGACAACCAACTGTCAGAAGGCGTGACCCGTAGATACATCCATGTAATGATAGTCATTTAGTGAAGCACAACCTTAATTTAGTTACCACAGCCAAATTGGATCTCAAAAGTTATTGCAAAGAAATACACCCACGAGTCAATGTGGCATTGTTGGCCCAGGCCTTTATTCTCTGCGTCTCCACAATTCACACTGACAAAGTAAATTGGCACATTTAGCATTCATAAAGCTTTCTGATGGTGCTTTCATAAGATGGTCTCTGTTGAACTGAATGTTGATAATCCACTGCTTCCATAGGCCTACTGCACTCTTTGACTATAGGCAGCATGTATATTATGATTTTTATCTGCAACTCATGATGAGCTATAAACATAAATAATTATGTTCTAAAAGTAACAGTGAGGCACTTGATGAATCAAATGACTTTCTAAAAAGGAGTGTGATGGCAATTTACACAAGACAGACAACTTACATACAATAAACTAGGGGGAGGTGAAGGTTGTCCAGTGAAGTAGCCTAAAGAAAAAAAACTGAAATAAATATGGCTTAGTAATTTATTTATTTTTGTTCATTTTAATTGCTTTTCAAACAAAAATAATCTGATGGAAGCATAATGCATTCACCTGAGAAAAGAATATCTCATAATCTTGAAAAAAAAAAATACAAAAAAGAAAGTCTGGTCTTGTTTTTCTGAATCAGAAATCTTACTGATTCAGAAAAACAAGAGCAGAAGATTTTTTTCCATGAAAACTTTTCTCATTCATTTGATATATTTAATCTTAAGTGTGTATGTTTTTTCCGTACTTCTACCTATGGTTTTGTTTAATCATTTATTATTAACGGTACCCGGAAGTATCTACTTCCGGTCGGTTGGCGTGATTTGCGAGGTGAAAGTCCAAAGTTGAAACGGTGACAACACTCAGGAGACAGACGGTTGAACCAGGTAAACAAACGCCGAACGACATTTATTTACAGTAAGAATGTCATGATACGTTACCACTTTAAGATAGCGGCTGCAAGAAATAAATGAGGATAACAGAGTAACAATTTAGCAATAAATTTGTATGGATTTTTTTTATGTTTGTTCAACATCAGTAGACCTGCTGACCACAGTCTGGTTTAGCACTGAATCACATGTGTAACAGCATAATATTAAATGCATACCAACTATTTTTGTCGCCTGTCCAAGTGTGCATCTAACTATCTATTGAGTATTTACTTGAGACTGTATGATTAGTTAAATCATGAATGAAAAAAAGAATTGAAGGTAAATGGAATCATCACAACCACAGTTAACTTGCAATGATGTTCCCAACCTTGTGTATATTGTATAGGCATAGTAAATGTTAGCTAGTTAACAAGGAAACCTATACAAATTGTGACAATGTCTAGATCCAATACTTACAAATTACATGTTTCTGTAACTCCCGCATTTTTACCAGCTTGCATTTATTCCATCTTTTTTAAAACTGAAGTGATGGCTGTTGAAATTAGACCAATTCAACAATATGTTAAATCTTATCAAGAACACATTTTTTAATAATTAATTCACATATTAGTAAGACTCCAACCACACAGCTACTATTACTACAAAGGCTAAAGTAGTAGCCTATTGTACCTTAAAGTTGTTTTTAAAATCTTTTTCAAGGTATTTTTTGTTCTTATTTTATTGGTTTTACATCAGATGTATACATATTTTAATGGTAAACTTCTTTGTATTCATTATTATTTTATTGTTGCTTTTTACATTAATGCTTATTATTTTGCCTATGTTAATTCTTACTGGCCATTTACTGATCTAAATTAAATACATTTGTATTCTTGGTTGTTAACGGTTTTTACTCACATGTTTATGTCTCTGTTTTAATTATGCTTTTTTGTATCAGTTATATATGTTTTATCTTTATACAATCTAGTGTTTGTGGCTGTAACTTCCATGGTAGCTCTGATGTTGTGCAGTTCATTGTGCTTCCAAGTGGAACAAAATCACCCCTTATCATCAAAATAATGTTTTGCTCGCTTACTTATAGTTATAGAGATGAAGCTTCACTTACTTTGCTTACTGTAGTCATCATATTGAATATTTCAGCAAACCATTCAAGTTTGTATACTGTATAGAAATACACACTTTTACTCAGGAGCTGAAAACAAGTTTGGATGGATTTTCTTTGGTCTGCCTGGATGAGTCTCTAAGCCTTGATGTTGTGCTGGAAAACAAAGCTCATTTTGAACAAATTAATGTTACAAAGAGATCCTTCATTCTATTAGCTAATTTGCTATCCTGTTTCATTTGAATAAGTACGGCTATCCAACATTTGTTAAAGAGACAGCTGTTTCTGGAGCAAATCCCCTAATTTGATCAGCTTAATTGCAATAGATTTCGTAAACATCAAGATTGAATGCAGCAACTTTGTCAGTTAGTACAAGAATGCTTTAAACCTAATCTAATAAAATTGCGTAAGGGAACCATTGCAAAGCCACTTACCCTGTAAAAGGCTTGCATACCCATTAGGGAAAAATTCCCTTGGACAGGAATAGATACCAATTGATTGGGACTTCCTTGAAAATATGTGATCACTCAGCCTAATTTGTGATTTGGTGAAGTCATTTGGTAGTCTCCAAATGCTGTTTTTGTCATTGGTCTCACTTGTCATTTGATTCTGGATTAGGGGGCCACTTTTTCTTCTGGATCCTAATAAGCCTCATCAAGAAGTCAATAATGTGGTCATTTTAGCCAAGAAAAACCTTGTCCATTCTCTATTTAATCACCCTGAAGGGTGCAATCCTTGTTTGGTTTCACTAGCTGCAATTTGCATATTAAATTCAAAGTTTTCACATTTAAAATGCTCCATGTTTTAACTGGACTGTTTGTGTTTTTACCACAAATTATTTTCAGTATTTATATTTACATGTTGTGTCTAAATTTCCTTTTCTGGAGAGAAACAACTGGATCATTGTTGTATGTTTTCTGTGGTAAAATGGCAAAAGTGTAATAAAGCTGATCTTTTTTTTCTAATGCAGCTATGTCCGAAGTAAGCAACCAGCTGCCCAACGACCCCATCTCTACAGTTGGAGTCATCACTTCTCCCAGCAAGGCCCCTGACGGCTACTATGTTGTGAGTGTTCATTTTGAACTGTATTGAAACACATACTTTGATTTAATACGCATTGGATTAAGCCTACAAGTTTCTCTTTAACTGTAAAAAAACACAGGTGAAATAGTTGAATTATTTGTTTTATTTATTTATTTCATTTTTTTGCCAGTTACTTCAGGACCAAAATGTCATTGATTCAAAGTTTTTTCTGAAATATTATCTTTTTATTTTGGTAAGTTTTTTTTGTTTTTGTACACTGCTGTCGGCTGTACATGTTACTGTTGTCACTGATTGTGTAGCATAACTTAGAGCCAGGATGTTGGCAGCCTTCCAAAGTGTTTTTGTTGAGCTGTTAGATGATTTATTCATAAAGTTTACTTTGATGATTAGGAAGATTCCCTTCCTGACATTGTTGCTGGTTGCCACCAATGTTAGAGACACACCAGAGGCAAAGATTTAATGATGTTTGGTTGATGCCCAGAAGAGTTATTTAAGTGTAGGCCCCGTGTTTCTCTTGCTGTATATCCTAGTACTACAACAACTTAAACACTGATAGTACCTGTGTAAGGATGTAGTGCATCTACCTCAGTTGCTTTATGTGAACCTGTCCTTGTTGTGAAAGAGTTTGAGAGGGTTAAAAAGAGAAGAGAGTTTCACAAAATAAGCTCAAGGGCAGATCTCTCTTCCTCTCTCTCACTTCCTATTCAGACTCCTTCTCCTAGCTCTCACCCTACACCCCCCTCTTCCCCCAGATTTTATCTCTTCCTGCTCCACCCTACACACCCAGCTTGTTCTAATCTCTGGCAGATGATAGTGGGTTGGCATCAGAATGGAGCCACTGGCAGGGAAACTGAGCACACACCACACGGTAGTGACAAACAGAGAGGAACCCCATCAGACTTCCTCCTCTGCTGCTCCAGTGCGCCAATACATTTCAGCTGATGTGCAAATATTGTGCATGTTCTGTAGGGCTAAAAGCTAGTCACTGACTGTTAATGACACTGGTTTATCTCTGTAATCGATGCTCAGTAAATTGTACTTCTTTGTTAACCCCCAGGCACTACAGCAGTGGTTTGAAACTTGGAAATAGTTTGTACTTCAGATAATGAATTTTGGACATGTTACAAGTCACCACAATCAAATGCAAAGAAGGAAATCTTTGTGTCACCTTTTGTCACTGCATTATTATTTTTTGATCATGATTTGTCAAGTTTATCATAGATTATAACTGAAATCAGCAGACACTGACAAGAAAGCTTAGAGATAAAATAAAACACAGGAATGATGAAGTTAGAACATAGACATGAATAAAAGACAATAAGTAAAAGTATGGAATAGCTTGTTAAATACAACCAGCACAAAAAAAATACAATTATTACAAATAAAAGCTAGACTGAAGAATTTGGATTATGAATTTATACTGCCACACTGCAAAAAAAATGACTTCTGCATCATTTCAACAAATGTTCATGTCTGATATTCACTGAAGTACTGTGAAAAATACCCATAATACTGTTGACTAATATGTGACATTGAGCAGTATTTAATTTGGTAAATGGACTGCATTTGTATCATGCTTTTCTAGTCATAGCAACTAATCAAAGAACTTTAACACAACAACTCGTATAGTGTTGGCCAGGAGGACCATGCAAAGAATGATCAGCATCTTCCCCAAGGATACTTCAACATTTAGTCATGGTTGCAAGGGATCAAACAACTGACACGAGAATCAGTCGGCGACCGATCTACCATCTGAACCACAGTCACTTACTCAATATCTGTGAGGTGGTTTTGTGTCCTCGTGTCCAGACTGGAAGATCGGTCTCCACAACTTTATACTAAATTGATCCCCTGACTTCTCATCTACTGTCACCATGTGGTTGAGATTTTCTTTTTAAAGTCAAGTCAAGTTTTATTTATATAACCCAATATCTCAATTCCCAAGTTTGCATTAAGGGGAGAGAGACCGACACCGTCTGTCTTTAGATCTGCGGTTCAGATATGAAATAAACATACCCCCCAAAAATGTCATTAAACTGATGGAAGGTTGTTACCATGAGATCTGGTACAGATATGTGTTGTGGACAGAGAAGAATCCTAGTATGAATTAATCATAATACCTCCAAAACTGACTTTCCCATCAGCTGCATCTAGTGTTAGTACAAATTAGCAAATCCAAGCCTGCTAACCCTGCCTGACTACATGGTAACATCATATCTGCTGAGCTACAACAATGAAACATTTTCAATGGGAGCATGTTAGCATGGTGACATTAGCATTTAGCTCAGAGCACAGGCTCACAAAGCCATTAGTGTTCTCCTATGATGTGAACTTAGCACAGCATATCTTTGATATTATCAGTTTATTGATATATTTCACTCTGTGTTTGTTTTCCTTTGTAAACTAAAATAAAATCCTTCAAGGTAATAGAATATCAAAATCATACCTACGAATAAAAAGTCAAGCACAAGTTAGCCTCCGATGTGATATTCAAGGCCTTTCAGACTCTGAAGCACTATTTCAAATGCATTTGTCCCATCAAGAACATCTTTTGAACATCACCATGTGGTCTTTCATCTGCAGACTTGAAATACAAACAAAAATATCAACACTCTGCATCAGTGTGCTAATGCAGCGCTGAGAAGGGGAAGTCTCATGATATTACGCTGTATTGATTTTTTTTCTCCCTTTCATACTACACTTCTTTTAGAAATCCTCCTTAATACCGACTGCTTACCATACTTACCATACTTTTTATACAGCAGATCAAAGGGCTGATTAACTCTTTTGCTCTCTGATACTATGCGCTCACATCTCTGAACTTGAGCAGGTTGTTCCAACACAAGAGAGCACAGGCCCAGATCAAACACTGTTCCACTGGGATCAGGAGCTTTGCTGAAGCACCAGCAGCCACCCAACATCAAACACCACGAGCAGACTCGCACACACTCTCACTGTGCAAGGGTTGCAGAGGGGATGTGTGTGTGTGTTTCAGATTCACCTGAGCATTTGACATGTTACGCTTATAAAGTCATTACTGAAATCTAAGTTTGTTTGAAGAAAGGCTAGTATTAGCTTATGATTAGCTAGGATGCTTAGGCTTATTACAAAACCAATAGCTGCTTGTCCGGCTTTGAGTGAGCATCTGTACTTTAAAGGTATAGTTAGACATAAGCTCATTTGTTTTCTTCCCAAGAGTTAGAAGAGAAGATAGATACAGCTCTCATGTCGGTCAATAAGACCAGAGCTAGGGTCCAAAGGTGATTAGCTTAGCACGAAGAGTGAAAGCAGGGGGAAACAGCTTGTCTCAATAGCTAAATTAAAAGTTTTGATTAAACAAAATACACATTCATGTACAAACTGTGGAAATGTATTTGTAGGGCTTTATACATGCAATGAAATGCATACAAAAATATATAAAAAATGGATGCATAACCACAATATAAATATAAATAACTGGCCCCTTTTTTGGTCTAATTCAGGCCGTGCTTGTTAGTCCCTCTTGTTTTCGTATGGATTAAACAAACTAGATTCAGTGTGTAGCCGATAGCTGTATTTTTTAACCTTGAGAGAGCCAAGTAGGGTATTTCCCTCTGCTTCCAGTTTGTAGCTAAGCTAAGCTAATCAGCCCTCAGCTCTAACATACTTAATGCCTGGACTTGAGAGTTGTATCAGTCGTCTCATCTAAATCTCTGCAAGGAAGCCAATAAGAACCTTTCCAAAAGTCAAACTATTACTGAAAGTCAAATAACTTTTCAAGGTAACTGCTGCTGTACTGTAATTTTTAAATACATTTTCAGTCGTCATTTTATCTATTATCAGTTGAGAGAGAAAGGATCCAAAAAAATTTTCTCCCTTCAGTTTTTCTGTTCCTCTTTGAAGGGATGGGCTTGTTTCCCCTGTACATCTCTTCTGTCTTCCCCACCTGGTTTCAGTCCCCAGAGGATTTTGATTGTAGGCCTTTATATCTTTTTATTCACAGCTGTGCCTCTCAGTGCTTCATAGTAACTTGCCGTCTCCAGAGATCCTTCATAGGAGTGCTCAGCACACCCTAAAGACTTGTTTCATAGGTGGGCTTTTAGATCACTGTAAGCTTTAGATTTTAGGAAGTGGCAGTTGAATCTGTCATTGCATTTTAAATCAAATGTTACAACCATATTTCAATATCAGAGCCACAACGTTTCTTATCAGACGCGTGGCATTCTTCTCATTGAAGTCTGTGTAATGATGGAGCCGTGCAGTGCCAGACTTGAAAGTATCAGAAAGGAGCCATCGCAACTTTACACATGCCTTTTTCTGCCGTGGCTCAGCAGTTGGCGTTTCACATTCAAGCTGCGTCGCATCCTTGCTGCCGGCGGCTGTGGCAGGATGATGCCTGAGGTGCCTCCGAGGAGGACCGTGCCCTCGTTACTCCTCAACTTGACTTTGGGTTTCACAAAGCGAGCCTTTTGTTTACGCTGACAGGATGCGCTGGCTACTGACCTGGAAAAAGTGGCCAAGACGGGTTGTCTTGTAAGGAAGAGGGAGGCTGGTGATGTATAGGCTCCTTCTGGGACCTTTCATGGAACTGCTGTTGGAGACGCCCCGCAATCCCTCTCTCCGCTCATCTTCTGCTCTTTCTCTCTCTCTCATCCCACTATCTATCTCTGTTCCCCACTCTAGTCCCTGCTCTCATCCCAGCTAGTCACTGGTGGTTTTTCATGAATCTCCCCATGCCATGTTTCCCCCCACCCAGTCACTGAGGTCATTCATCATTATTGTCAAGGGGGTAATGTGTGTGGGTGGGTGCAGAGATCTATGACTTCTTCATTTGAATGAACCTCATTAGATTGACTCTTCTTTGTAAAGGATCCCTTTAGAAAATAACTCTGGCAGTTATTTAGGTGATTCTCACATGATAGCCAATGGAACATGACGCTTCAGCCGAGCATATTTGCCGGAACGATGCAAGAGTCTCTGTGATGCAGTCTGCAGGTTGTGTTTTGCTTTATCATTCTCCCCTGCATACCTACATTTACATAGCAATGTGGTGTTGGACCTTGAGCTTGACTTGTGGTGCCTACATGCTGTCAATATGATGCAATCTATTTTTTTTACTGACTCCACTGATCATTTACAACTATGAATGAGCCTATTGTACAAGGGCGAGCTGCTCAGGTTTTTGGACTTATTTAGGCATGCACATAAAACAGCTTTAAATCCTCAGTAATTTATTCTTAGAAGACTTGTCTCATTAAATCATAGAAAGAATCCACACATGGATTAGAGCAGTAAAACTATTTAAGGTGCATGTGCAGTTTACCTGTTTGTTGCTCAAGGGGTTCTACAGTAGGTTAAAAAAAAAAAAAAAGATATATTCCACATTTACCCCAAATATAATCCCTGCTTTCCCACAGAAGCACATTGAAGTTTGGTTTTCCTTATTAGAGCAGATCCTTGTCAGGGCATCTTTAATCAGCCTGGTCCCTAGGGATGATATTTTTAGCCACCTTTTTGGAGGCTAAGACTTCTTTACCCACGCAGAGCACTAATGAGATGGAGCGCTAGTGTAGGCAAGCGTTAATTAAGGCTAGTATGCAAGGGAAGAGGCAAAAGCAACACGCTCATGGCATACATACATTAACTTTATCCCACCTCCTGCATGTTTTTTTCTCTCCTTGTTTTTTTTCCCCTCTCTTTTTTTCACGTAGGTTGCACAAACAACAGATGGCTCTGACGCCGACCTGTGGAAGGACGGCTTATTCAAATCCAAGGTCACTCGCTACCTCTGTTTCACCAGAAAAACTGTAAGTGTGAACGTAAACTTCTGCCTTTTCCCTATGCATTGTGCACACACACCTCATCTGCAGCACCTTTTTTCCCTGTTTGCCAGCAGTGATTAGCTCTGCTTTCTGCCGCCCAGAATATCTTAATGCACTTTGCACTTTGATCCGTAAAAGTCCCATTTAAAAAGGCCAGCGTTGGCAGTGCAGTTTTGAACTTTTACATATAATGGATTTGCATGCATATTCCAGATGAATAATACCTTGGTGAGATATTTTTCATGTTGTACGTCCTCCTGAGGATATTATTTATGTTTATTCATGAAATAACAATGAGCTGTATTTTAACTATTCCAATTTATTCAATCAACAGTGTCCCTGTAGAGAAAATGGTTTCCAACCAGCAATTGTTGAAAGCAGATATAATTGTGAATATAAAAAAATCCTTTTTCTGGAAGAAACTACTCCACAAAAAGCACTTTGAGTATGGTCGAGCTATATATAGAGCTCCCTAATTGACTCTTCTGTGGCTGAAATGATTTCTGAATGTGTCTCATAATGCTGTTGGGTCATTTTTGGACTCATCTCCTGCCTGCAGCGTACAGCTGATGTGTTGTTGCAGGGCTGTCAGCTGCTCTGTGGCCATAAATACACCTACCTGTCTAACCTCAGCTCATCCAGCTTACTATTGGCTGTCTCTTAATTTGTTTCCATCGGTTGCAGGTAGATAATGCAGAAAGTGTAAACAAAGCCTTTATTTTTAGTATCATTTTGCATCAGTTCAATTTTAGGACTTAATCAAGTCTATTTTTTTTAACAGTATGTCCTCTAAAAGCCAGGCAACTTGGCAGCGGCTGCCTCGTGCTTGAGCTCAATCTGCTCCTCAGTTTAGTATATAGCATACAAATAGCCTCCCCCTAGTTCCTGTATATTATCTTAAAATGTGTGTCCACATTGTTTTAAAGACTTTGATACAAATAAAACATGACAGAGCCATCAACAAAGGCTATTTTGTCTGCCACTCAATGGAGCTCCCACTGTAATTGTCTATGACAAAAACAGATTCTGTAAAATTAGCCCCTGAATTATGTGGGGGGAAGTAAATAGTTTGTGATTTATCATACTCTAGGTTGGAGGTAGAAAGCCCCTTTTGTCAGACCCTGATGGAAGAAATGTCTCCAGCAAAAGGGGGAAACAGTAAAAAAAAAAAGGTTCCATGCATAGTAATAACATTCATCCATATTCCTCCTTAAGTCAGTATAAAAACTATGAATAAAAAATGTCTCTAATGGTAATGACTGTCGGGCAACAGTAGCAGTGAAATCCAGCCTTTTCGGACGCATCAAGTCACGCCTGGCTCGCCCCACTCTCTACTGCCGCTGTGTATTATTGCAATTTATTATGGCAAAAAATGAAAATGTAATGGGAGGCAGGGAAGAGTCATGCTTGAAAATGTCAACTACACAGTCCCTGATTGTTTTTAACCAGTCCCATTCTGTTGATTAGACTGCCTGCTCTGTCTCCCATCATCCCACAGCTTCTCGACAAAAGGTTGAGAATGATTACAAGTTCACAGATGCATTCTCTCATTGCAAAGAAAAAAAGCTATTAGAGAGTAATTACTTCAGCTATTTTGTCAACCCTTCTCTTTAGAGACTTCCCAAGCTTTTAGTAAATCATTGACTCTATTATCTCTACATTTTCTTTCCCGAGCCCTCCAAAAATTGACTAACCTTTTCTTTTTCCTGCTCTCTGTCCTTTTTAAAAGTTAAATTTGCATACATGACTTTAAAATTCCCTGCCTGTGCTCTATCTTTTTTAAGGGGGCCGACGTTGTTGTGGACATGAAGCTGATTGACATTAAGGACGCGTTGCCAGAGGGCTTCACACCTGTGGAAGAAACATTGGACACAAGTAAGTAAACAGTCAATACCGACCACAGGCTCGCTCCCCCTCCTCTCTCCTGTTTTTTTCACTCTCCGACCAGCTTATGCTGAGGTCCTCGGGGGCAGCTTTGCTTGAGATAGTGAATGTTTTATGGGTGCAGGTTAGCTTAATTTATGGCAGACTGTGGGAATAAAATAAACATTTTGCCCTGGAGGTACAAGAGAAGAGAATCATGAGTCATTGTTTATCTCAGCTGGAGCTGTGCTTTTCTTTATGAGGGGCTTATTTATTTATGTATTTATTTGGGGAGAGGACGAGTGGATGGGGGTTATCTAATATTAATGAAATGCATTCCCCAATGCTTTAGTGCTTTTTGAGTGCTATGTATTTCCCCCTCACTATCCATGCCTTGGAAATGTAATAATATTTTGGTGTGGGGAGTGAGGACAGCTTGTTTATTATTTTTATTATCATTGCATTTACACTGCACTTTCTAGTGTTGCAGGGGAAATAAATGAGCGAGGCACGGGTGCAATATAGGAAAGCATGGCAATGTTTTTTTCTTCTTTGTTTTTTTTTTTTTTGCCAGAATGAAGAAAAGAGATTATGTTTTGTTTGGCTGTGGTGTAATTTAATGTTTTATTACTTTATGTGAATCCATGTTTAATGTATACATGTGACATTATGTATGAGTTTCTATCTAGAATATCTAGTTTAAATCCCTGTTGTGCACTAAAGCTGATGGAGTATTCACTTGCTTCTGTCATTTTACCTACTAAAATGATAAAAATTATAATAACGTATGTGGATATTGTGGCTTTCCGCTGTCCAGTTATTTCCCTTTGAGCACAGCAAGTCACCCAGGAGCTGATATTAGCTCATCTCTTATTCTGAGACTGGTAATGACTAAATAGCAAAGCATAAGTGGGATTTGTGAATATACTGTATATATTCCTCCTAGAGGTTCACACTGTGTATAGATAGTTTTTTCTTTAACTTGAAACTCAGAGATGACAGAAATTGACACACAACCGCCAATTCCTGTCTGACACTCTCCTGTGTACCTGACTCATCAGAGGAAACTGCCATGAGGAAGAGGAGGCTCTGTGTGAAAATCAGCCCTTGTGCGGATGCCGTGACGGCTGTGTATGACATCCAGATCATCGCAAAGTCCAAGTACCATCTTGTTAACTACACGTGTTTGGGGTGAGCTGTTTGGCACTGGAAATTAATGAATTGTGTTTTGTTTCTTCTATCAGTCACCGTACTCTGTAGGGGCGTAAAGATTCACTAAATGCGGATTTGGTGGCGGATTAATAAGGAAATATATAGAGGAAACATTTTCTGGGTTTGATTAAATTGATTATGAAATCACTAAAAGACACTTGGGTAGGTTGACTTTATAAATTAACTAAATAAAGAGGATGTTCACACATTTCTGATGATGACTTCGTCTGTTTGTAATCGTGGACAAATGGTCCACAAAATCATAGATGAATTAAATGATTAAATGTGTCACATTGTTTCTGAACAAGGCAATACAACTTTGATTCAACGTAAAGACAGCCATTATCAATCCCAACGGTAATTTTTACTTAGTTTAGACGAGACTAGTTTAGCTATGATGCAGTAGGTGGCGTCACTTACTGTATCCGCAGCAACTGATGGTGGGATGTTAACATTAGCAAAGACGATGCATTGATATTGACAGTTCAATATCCTGGTTAGCTGCTTTTATTTAACTGTAATGTGTGGGGGGTTACACTCGACCCCCCTTCTTACTTCTTACTGCACCTCTCGAGATCTTTGGCCTCCTGTACCTGTACTAAAAGTCAGCGATGGTCAAATTTGTGTTTGGAATTAGTTTTTGCAACAACAGCTGCATTCTGGGAAACCAAAGACAGAACTGCAACATGAGATCGCAGTTTTTCTTTTCAGAACTGTTACACCCCTAATACTTTGTGATACATTTTCTAATTTCCACAAAGGATTGCTAACTGTTTAAAACACATAAAGCATTCCCTGTGTGTTTCTTTTTCATGTGTACACAGTGAGATAAATAGCATGGGGATATGGTACAGAACAGGAGAGGTCTCTCGGCATCAGTCATCCCAGGAAACGCCCAGTTCAGCCGTCAGTGACCCTCCAGCCAACACGACAAGGTAACATCATGCCACTTCATTCAGCGGTGCCTCTTTAAGTTTAACTTTCCTCCTCGCTTTCTTTTTTATTTCACGCCCAATGTCCCCTTGGGTTGTTGTTACGCTTCCGTACCACATGTACGGCAATGAAGACACAAGCAATTGATCACTCCCGGGCAATCTGCCGTAAAGGTTGTCGCTGGACAACGAGGTAGCGAGGGCGAACCGGAGAGACAGGCTAACTAGACAGGATCCCCTGAACAAGAACATGAGTTCAATGAGGGCTAAACTCCTGCTATTTGTGGGTTGTCCCAGGAGGCAGAGGCAGGTCGCTCCTCTGACTGCGGTGACAGGAGAGTTGTACTGTGCAGACAAAGAGGAGGAGATGTAGCCCGGAGAGCGAGCGACAGCTGCAGAGGAAGGGAGGAGAGCTCCAAGATCTCCGCCATGCTGGAGCGTGTGTGTGTGTGTGTCCCCTCCTCTGCTCATGCTGCTCAGGCTTCCTCCGCCTCAGGCCTCAGAGTGAATGGAGCAACCCTTTGTACTGTGTCCAGATCAAACAGCTCAATTATTTATCGCAATGTAGAACTGGGGATTTCCACAGCAAATTGTAAATAAACAATCGAGACTCCTTCGGTGTGGCGGCGCTGTGGAGAGGCGAGTTTGGCACAGGGCGATGATGGCTTTGCCAGCTTGAAGTGCTATGCTTTGCCATCCTGTGCTGGGCTGAGTAAAAGCCACTTAAAAGCCACAACAGGCCAGAGCGGTGGATGCCAGCGGGCGTATTCAAAACAGAGCTTCTGTTCACATGGCCACTCAGTGGGATGAGAACAATAAAACGGACAGCCGTGAATTCAAAACCCAAGTTCAAACTGCGTAGAGTTTTGTGAATCGTCCATATTTTGGAAATCGATGGTCAATAGTCTTTGATGTGGTGAAGCGATGGTGAGCGCTCAGGCCCATGTGTACGCCTTAGCGACTCTTACCGGTAATCCTCCGTTCTTTTGAAGCCCACTTTCAAGTTGGTGAGGCTCAGAGGTTGGAATAAATTGCACCTCGAAGCGACTCACACCCCCTCCTGATGCCTGCTGAGATCACAGGCTGCTGTTTTTGTATTAACATTAAAATTCATTCCACAGTCAGAGAGTCTTCTTTTGAGAGTATTTCCATCCATAATGCCCTGACACATAAGGACGGGACTGTGGGCAATTTAGACAGCAGCAGTTCTTTGACTATTTATCTGGCATCCTCTCTGTGTAGTTACATGCACTTTAGACAACCATACATACAGCTGTAAATATTTCTTTAAAGTCACAGGCTAGATAGTTTGACATGGTGATTTATAAACAGCTCTTCAAAACTCACTGATTGCTTAAGTAAGTACAGTAGTACAGCGTTACTGTCTGTGTAGTATCACCCCACTATACTTTATTCATATTCAGCAAGAGAAAATTCTCTCCTCCATGCCTCCTTCAGGCTATCTATAACAACTTTATGGCCTTTGGAGAATAGCACCTCTTAAATTTAAGTGCTCTTTACAGTCAGTGGAAAAGATGTTTTAAATACAGTCAATAATGTGTAAATTTTTAATGACCCTTATAATTTTGAAAGCTGCAGTGATCCCTCTCAAATGTTAAGTTGCCTCAGGCAGCGAGAGCTTGTTAGAGTTGTGTACAAACGCACACCGCAAATCAGGTTTTTTTCAGCAGCACAGAGCTGCAGTACACACTAACTGCAGGGTCTTGCATCATTATGGGATGCACAGAGTTATTGCATCAAGGCTAAGGTGTTGTATTTGAATTGTTTTCATATTGTTTTGTCAGCTGAAAACAGGATATCTGCAGAGTTTTCAAAAACTTTGAATTTTTTTGCTAAAAAAGGCCTCAGAAGAATCTTCGATCAAGTCACTTATAATTTACAAAAGTCTGAGATATTTATCAAATTGTAGGCTGTCGGTAGACGCTGCACAGCTATGAACTAAAAGGGGGATTGTTACAACAGTGTATTTTGCACATAGAAGGCTGTTTAGTGTGTATTTGTGACTTAGAGTTTCAGTCAGCACCATTAGACCTATAACAACCAGTCTGTACTGCTACTGAAGCTCATTGTCTCATCACGATTCAAATGTTAATTGTAGCAAAAACTTAAAGGAGCAGTGTGTAGGATTAATCGGCATCTGGCGGTGATGTGGCAGATTGCATCCAACTGAATACCCCTCTGTCACCCCTCCCTTTTCAAGCAAAACCTATGGTGGTCTTCAGGTAATGTAAAAACATGCAAAGGGTCTCTGCTGGTGTTTGGTCTGTCTGCTCTGGGCCACTGTAGCAACATGGTGGTGCCATGGAAGAGGACCCACTGAAAGGTTTATTCTAAGCTAACGAAAAAACAAAGATTCTTAGTTTCATGTGATTCGTGCTGCACTGGAAACCAACAAATTTTGGCCCTTGCCACAAGAGCAAATGTTTGGTATTTTCACTTGAAAAATAAATAATGGATCAAATGTCAAAATGTACGTAATTTTCTTTCAATCAACTAATGGCTTAGCAGCTCTATAAAGAATGACACATTTTTAATTGGCTAATCCATTCGTCCATTGTCTGCAGTTTTTCCAGATCGCATTAATTGAATCAATGATTTATTACGGTTAATTAATTATTGTTATACATACAGGGCTTGGAAGTACTGAAAATAGTGATATAATAATAAAGAATTCTAGACTATATCATCCCCACAGGTTTTTGTTTTTTTTGCTTTGGCTGCTGTCATGAAACAGGTATTAAACTGCATTCTACTCGATATTAAAGTCTTAAATTTAACTTGGTGGACCCTATATAAACCCTAGGAAAAAGAATCTTAGGAATTAATGGAAGAATGATTATTTCCTGAGTTCAAACAAGTTTCATCAGTTCAACTAGGATCAAGGATAAACACTAAAACTAAAATGCTTATTTCTTATTGGCTCAGGCTGTCGCACCATATTGAGCCACTAAAGCTGTTAGGCCTGTTAAACAGTCTGCTGCTGCAAATGCATCTGAACCTTGTGTGTTTAACGTCTCTTTATCAACTTTGTCTAAAGCGTCTCAACCAGCGAACATGTTGTTTTGATTCATAGCTGCAGCTCGATGTCAACCACTTTGGCTTGTTCTCTGTCAAGACCGACCGTATCAGCCGCTCCCTGACTTTATAATGTAGAAAACCTGCGCCATCCGGTCAGCCTTTTTAATGTGTCCAGTAAAGTATCCCCCTCCTTCCTTCTCCTGGCCAACGCTGCCATTTGTTCTCCTGATAAAACTGTCATTGCTGAGGCTGATATCTGACCTCTACAGTGACTGCTAGCATAAATTAGCCTTGTCCTAATATTGCAATTTCTTTCGCTTCACTCAGAATCAAGGTTTTTGACATTTCTCTTAGAATAATAGGCTATTGTACACACGGACACTTTTTAAATCAAACTGTACAGCGATAAAAATGTCAAGGCCGAGTGTCTTTTTTTCCCGTCGCATACTGTAGTTGGCTTTTTTCTTTATCACGTGAAGCCTAGAGAGTCATCAGTGTCAGGATTGGCATGCATATCAATACGTTTAGGAAATCGCTGTCTTCTACCTGTGACACTGCGCACGTTGCTGCAGCTCTGCAGGAGTATTGTATCAGCTTTCATTGCTCGCTGGTTAACCAAGACTCCCCACTGCACACGACTCTTGAGGAGAAAGAGACACCGTGACTGTCAGTGTGTCGCCTCACAGATCTTCCATCCCAAAGTGTTGAGGAACAATCATCCCCTGCTCAATCTCACTCATTACTTTCTTGTGTTCAGAAAAGTTCCAAAAAGTAGCGGAGATCAAGCGAAGGGATGCCAGGAATGATCGAGTGATCAGCTGAGATCTGATGGGCTCAGACTGTTCACTGATTTGCCACCAAATTCAGAGAGATCCTCTTTTTCAACACCTGACACCGAGCTTAAAGGGGGATAATGATGGGTGAGAAAGCAGCTCCCACAAAGCAGCACTGTCGGCACATAGAGGAAGGTGTGGAGATGTTGTCACGGGAAAGGCTGGATGTGTGTCAAAACAAGAGCTTCCAGCTCTCTGTATCGCAGCTCTGGCTCTTCACTGATATTACTCTCATCCTCCTCTTACCTCTCCACTGACTACCGCTTGTCTGTCCCCTGTGTCTCTTTTTTTTTTAACACAGACAACTCTTTTCCTTATTCCACATGGAACAACTTAAAAACGGCGTACAAAAAAAAATCTGTTGAACTGTAATTCACATTGTCAAGGAATCCTTAGTGTCGCGGTTTGCTTTGCTGCACTAATATGATTTTAACTCCGGCAGATTTCATGGGAACATAAGACTCTTGATCTGCGTTGTAATTGTGTAAATCTTTCAGGCCATGTTCCCAGTTTTACTATAATTTGATGAGGAACTACACTATAATTGAATATTCAAATTAGGAATATGTGTCAATATGGCTCTCCTTGCCTGAAATGAGGATTAATTGTTGTCAAAACTCCAGTGGCCGACATAATACGAGCCCCGACACTGCTGTTGATTAGCAAATGCACTTGCCATGTTTTTGTTTTAAGAATTAGTTGTCTAATTGATTTGCCATATGTTACCCTCTCCAATGCACCTAAAATTGTATTTAGAAATCACCAATTTGGATTGAGACAGTTTTGTGTTTCAAACAGATGGGAAAAGCCGCCCTGGAGGTTGCCTGTAGAAAAACATTTCACAACCACATTTCCCAGCTTTCACGCCGAGTCTTGGGGGCTTTAAGTACCACTTTCACTTTCTCAGATACATAGATAAATAGCCAGACGTAATACTTTCTGCGTTCTCTTTGTTTATTCTGAGTATTAATTTAACAACACAAACACAGACGCCCTCGAAGGACATTTAAACCACCCCCACAGAAACACACTCTCTCTCTCCGTCCATGGGATGTCTCTGTGCTTTGAAAGATGTGTACCTTTCTTCCTCAGCAGCGGAATCAACCTTTTGAAAGGTAAAAGAAGTCTGCGTTGAATATGGCAATCGTTCCCCGTAAGATTGATGCCAACCTTTTAAAAATTCACCATTGGCCTGGATTTAACATGGCCAAATGCTGATGTAAATGAGGAGGAGAAAAGTCGACCCTTTCATTGCAAATAAATCTGAGTTGCAGGCTTCAGCTCATAAATACCACAGCCTGTCAGAAGTCTTGTTTTATTGCTCTTGATGGAAATTATTGCATTTATTTATCTCATGCGAAGAGAGGCTTTGAAAGCCACAACTCATGCCCAACATTTGTGGAATATGCAGATCTGCCTTCAGTCTTAAATTTCAACAATTTTGATTTTACACCCCACCCCTCTGTGTAAGAATTATTATGTTTTCCATAAACACACCAAATACAGAACATGATACACACTTCATCATTTGCAACTTCACACCTGCTCGCTCCCAAAATCTGTTGTGTCTTTTCATAATTCAGCACTGTCTTATTCTTCTTTGTCTTGAACAACAACCCGGTACGCCTGCGTGTCCTCCAATCAAAGCAATTCCCTTTTTAATGATATCGCCAACTACTTTGCATTATCATTATAAGATCATTTGTTTTATAATGCCATCCCGGAGCTCATTTTACCTTCAGAGCATGTCACGTTATGCAGCTCTCTCGAAGCTGTATTTTTTTTTTTTTTTTTTCCTGCTTGCTGTGGATTTATCGATCCGTAGGGGTGAGTCACAGGGTGTAATTCATGATAGCTTGATTGATGAGGATTTCAATCTTATATGGTTTGTTAACTTCAACTGCCCACAAAGTGCATTCTGTGCTGTTTTCTGTAATACAAGGCCATGAAACGGTAAAAAAAACAGACTTCCCTTGAATAATGGAATCTCTCAGTTCCTTCAGAATTTACAAGATCCTGCTCCAATCCCTGCGTTAAAGGTCTGTTCAGGCCCCTGGGCAGCTGAGGCACGCTTTAACTTTTACCATATTTCTTCTCTTTAGATTCATCCTGTTATTTCAGTGCTCTGCTGTGCTTTTAGATGAAAAAAGCCTTAGTGTAAGGAGTACAGTTCACTATACTAAATAAATTATCTTGTGTTATATTTTAATGTCTGAGTAGTGTGTCTTAAAACATAATTGTCCTCATCAAATAGAAAAGTTTACATGCATTTTGTGTGTTAGGGCTTAGTTGATTAATCAGCAACTCTATCATTTTAGTTCTAGTCGACTAACATTTCTTTTTTCAATTTGTCATTTTTTCATGCCACGTCTTTAGTAAACAAACAAAAAAGATTTAAATCGTGTTTTTGCGTTATTCTTTGTAGGCTGTGAATCACCACAGGCCTGTTGATACCACATTTTTATGATGCTCAAGTCATGATACGAGTCAAAACTTTGTTAACATCTCTTTTATCAAATAACATATACAGTTTTCAGCCTCTTCATGTGACTTTGATCATTTTTATTCCAGCAAAATGGGATTGTCAAGACAGACTGACCAACACTGTCAAAAAAAAGCTTTCATAAATGTTGCATTCACCTGACAAACTGAACTGTTTGTATCAAAGTCTACACAGTCCAGCGTAACTAAATCCAAATGTGTGTGGAGTAATGTACAGGTGTTTTGAACCATGTAAGTTTGTACAAAAGTTAAACAGCCCCTTGAGAAACTGTAAAATTTGAAAATACATTTCTGTAAAATTTTTATACAATAAATCTCAACTCATCACCATTTTGTTGACTGAAAGCAATTTTATTGTTCTAGTACCAACATATTTAACTCACGTTTGCAATATTAATAATGTGTGTGTGTGCAAAACATCACAATACTACCCTTTATTGATTTTCCCCTCCATCCCTAACTCTTGAAGAAAGTCAGTTTTACAGATCTGTTAATTATATCAATTAATCGATTTAGTCGCCTCAGAATCTCTTTAGTGGAGGCCAGCCCTTGTTTTTACCATCAGCTGATAATATATTGTTGCTTTCTTTCTGCCAGGGTCAGGACCACGAGCAGGACGGGCTATGAGCACCAGAGCAGTGGGAACTACACCATGACCGGTAAATGGTCTCACACTCACACAGTCAGCACCATTCATGATCATCACTATAGACAAGTGGAGGATTCAGTTTGCCCAAGATACATTAAACTGCTTCCTTTTAGCCATCTTACTGCAAGAAAAAGCTCTGTTTTGGGAGGAAAAACTACTTCTGCTTTCCAACTACTCCTCTGCTGCTTGATCTCCAAACGCTCTATGTCTAGATCTCCTCAGTGATGGATACTGTACAGAGCTTTGCTTATCTGAGCGAACGTGACTTCCCAGAGGAGCTCGGCATTACACTCAAGAGAACATTTAACAGCTGTCAAAGATGATCCATCACATGCCATACTTACATATGTACCGTGCATTGCACCGGGCCAATTCCCTTTCTCTTTTTGTCAAGGAGAGAAGAAACTCAACTATAGCACAATGCTCCAGGAGTAAAACAGAAGAGAGAGGCTAATTCGTTAGGGAGCAGAGCTTAGCAGTGACAGCCTCAGAGCCACAGAGTCAGAGCCGGCTGAGACGCTCTAGCCTTTACAGAGTGTGTGATCCACACGGGGTGAACGAGGCAGGCAGGTTTTTTATCCAGCTGGAGAGAGACACCATGTGGTGAGGATTCCTCCTGCTGCTCAAGCAGAGGCACACCCAGGATAGAGCCATGCTACACCCTGCCTTTTAAATACCAGTCTAGGTGTTAAATTATTGCTGAAGTCTACATAATGGAATTGCATGAGAAAAGAAATAATAATTTGAATTTTTAAGTTAAAGTCTACGCTGTTTTTTTTCTTTTTTGAATTTGCATCCAGAAAAGAAAGATGGTAACCAAAAAATGATTAATACATAATTTTGTTACTATGACAGTCATATTATAAGTTAGTCAAGACAAGTGAGCAAAGTGTGGCCCTGAAGGAGCAGACATTAACACACAGCTGAGTGCTTTGTGGCATTGGGTGTGCGATTCCTCCACTGGGACAGGCTTTGAGTGACAGAGAAGAACATGCACATACTGTACAGTACGTTGCCAGCAGTCATCATTTATCTCCAGACTACTGTCCTCTGCAGCTGCACACACTTCCCTCTTCCTTTCATGCGTCCCTTCATGATTTAGAAAAAAAAAAGAGAGGATAATGGAGTTAGCCTGAGATGGTTCTTGGCTTTATTTCTTGAGACTGTGTACTCGTCAGCCTCACAGCATCACACTGTGAATGTGAGAGAACGCAACTTCCCTTCATTAACAATGTGATAGCCCGCAGACCAAGTGTGAGGTCGTAGCCGACAGCCTATTTGTGTTAATTGTTAGTGGTGGTGTGTGTGTGTGTATGTGTGTGGGTGTCTGCGTGTGTGTGTGCGCGCGTGTGTGTGGGCTGACAGCTGGCCAGGTTCGAGTTGGTCTAAAACCATGTGCGCTCTGTCAGGGTTGTACAGGCGCCTTCTTTAGGATTGATGAATTGCCTGCTTTCTTGATTAAACCCTCCGTCACTTCCCAACAAAACAAAAACCCCAACAGAAAAAAAAAGAGTGAGCTGAGGGGAGGAGAGGTAACATGTCTGGGAAATCTGTCATCCGCAGTCACATCATGTACAGATGTGATGTGCAAGCGCTTTGACAGTTATTACCAGAATATTAAAAACTAATTCACATTTATTTTGCAGCCCTCTTTCACTTGACAGTTCAAGCTCATTTGAAAAGTTATCAAGTTTTCATGGCGGCGCCAACCTTTTGCTTTTTCTTCACCACGTTGCTTTGATCCACGCCAAGTCCCTTTGCCAATTAGGTCTGTTATTCATACGCTGACAGGAAAGCAGGATAGTTTAAAGGTAATTAAACGTGCATTCATGAAATGTGTCCAAAAAGCATACGTTTGATAAAAAATAAATATGATAGCGTGGAAAAAAAAGCTCTAAAATAAACCTATGTGACGCGTTGCAGCGCAGTCTCTCGTCATTACCTACAGAACAACATATATAGTATTCAGCAGACGTCCACCTGATAAGAAGGTAAACGTAATAAAAAGTAATACATTTACATATCTATTGCATTAATCAAAAATAAATCCTGACATTGGCCCTGATCTAACGTAATATGGAGAGCAATTATTTCCCTATCCATTAGAGGAACTTCAATTAACAGACACGAGACAGTTCATCCTTCAGAGGAGGAGGAGGAGGGGGGGAAAAATAGGAGGCTCAAAATTAACTTGGGTTTGCAAAATATCTTGGCAGGATGACAGTGATTTTTGATTTTCAGGAAACAATATTAGAATTCTTATTAAACTATGTGCATCTGCTTTTAATTTGCTGCAAATAATTGGAAAATGCAATGGAGCTTTCCAATTAAAGCTCCACTTTATGCTGTTTAATAATACCCTCATAATATTATAGCTTATGAAATGACAGGTGAGTTGGTGTATGAATAAAACATAAAGCCCTGTAATAAGAGACAGAAAAAAAAACGGGACAGTTGTTGGGGGGCTTTTAAATGCTCGACATAATTTGCATATATTAATCTCCTCTTTTCAGCCTTATCAAGTATTCCACTGTATTTGAAGTTAAAATAGTCGTGACAGGCAGGGGTACGCTTCGTTTTTCCAAGGATTTATTACTTGTATAATTCTGGATCTTTAATAAGCCAATATGACTGATCCTCTGAGTTCTGTGGAATTTGGTTAATTGTTCCAGATGGTGCTCACTGATTATGCAAAATTACTTTCTTTCTCCTCTTTTTTCCCCCAACTACACCATTTCTTGATTGACTAACATGGAGAAAAAAGATTATTTTTGGCGCCGCACTTTCATTAAGAGGGTTCTCATCAGGTTTCAAACAAAAGTTCCATCTTATCTCCCTGTGTAGTTCTGGGCGAGGCTGTGCAGAGGGAGGCGATCAGCCGGCTCTTATCTCAAACCGTGATGGATCTCAACTGCTTCTGCACCGCTGGGGTTATATTTTAGAATAACACAATTCTTTAGGCTGAGGGATTAAAAAACACGACCTCTGGATAGTGACACAAAAGTTATTATTAGTGTACGCCGTTCTCTTCTTTCTCTTTTCTCCTCTCTTTCTCTCGCAGAGATTGATGAAATTACTAAGCAGCGGGGTTGGTCCTCCACTTGCAGCTCGGGCTCCATCCACAACTCACTAACATTCTGTTTTGCATCAGCTAAACCGAGCTGAATGAATCATTTATGGAAGTGTTATGGGGGAGTATCGGCAGATTTACTGCCGAGCTTTTACTTTAGATGGAATGGGATTTCTATGAAACCGATCTTGATGTCTGAAGTAATGCCAAAGCTTACATCAAGACATGAAAGGAACGCTCTTAAAACCCACGTTTTGCTTCTTAATTCCCCTGGTCAGCAAAAGGCGAAACAGAGAGAGAGGGCGCGGTTCAGCAGGAGAGTAGTATTTACACCTAATGTATACTCACACTCACACACACACACACACACACACACACACACACACACACGTCCTCAAACTGTTTACTACTCCCAGCAGCTAATGATATGAAGGCGTGCTGAATTTCTTCTGTTATGGCTTGTAAATAAGGCAGTGTTTAATTTTGCCTTAATTCAGATTTACGTCTGAGCTGTTCGTGCATTTTCCATATTTAAATAGCAGCATAGTGTCAACGCTATGGGGGAAAAAAACCACAGAACTGAATTAAACGATTGGCTTAAAATCACACCAGCATGCTCGGAACAAAAATGAAATGCTAAAAAGACAAAAATAAGAAGGTAAGGAAGGTGTTAGGAGAGTTATTGTCAGTGTCATTAAATGAAATATAGTCAGAATCTGCTGAGAACTGATTGTGTACAGAATGTACTGTATGTAATTCTCTCTACTCGTAAAAAATAAGACCCGTAATTGTTTTCGTATCACAACACAGGCTTTGTTTTCTTTTGGAGAAAAGTCATGGATAATGGAGTAAGTTAAATTGGCAAATTTGTTCAGACAAACATTTCATATCTTATGGAATTGTCACATTGGAAAATGTGTGTATTTTTCAGAAAGCAAAATAAAATAAAAAATAAAAGAACTATAACTAGGGGTGTGACAATATCCTGGTATTGACGATAACTGTGATATCTAAAATATGAAATACTGATATCATGTGAATAATACACATAAAATCTTTTGGTGTGCTACAATTTTAATTCAGAATTAAAAATAGATCAAAATGAGCTTTCAATGTTATTAGTTACTGATGTTATAAGTTATTGAAATCAAAAGCGGTCTCGGTGAAATAAAACATTGGACCATATGCCCTTAGCATTGTGGAGCCCAGAAACATATGGCAGTTATACTGCACTTCATACCATGAAGACTATTTTTTTATAGAAGAATTTGAAAACATAAAAGAAAAAAAAACGTTTCAGGGCATAAACCAGTGCTTAATTGATTGATAAAAATCAAGACTCCATAGTCAAAAAATGGCAGTGCTGAGAAGTGCAGAGGAAAAAAAAATCAAATAAGAAGTTGTATTGAATGGTGACCATAAAACTGGAAGTGTAAATAAATTGTAGAGTTGGAAAACCAAGACACCCTTAATAATGTGTAAAATAATCGAGCGCTTCTTAAATAATTTCCATTTCTTTCTGTTCTTGCTTTGTTTTGAATCGTGGTCACAGACTTTCTCCATCTCTCCACACTAGTATTTTAGTGTAGTTCATTTGCCAAGAAAACATAAAACGCAAAATAAACATAGATTCATTTGACTGAAAGCATTTATTTTTTTACATTTTCTATAGATATTGCAATGTTATTGTTAACGTGACTTATTTGGCCATGATCATCTTGGACTGAAAATCTGATATCCCGACAGCTCTAATCCTAAAACAAGTGTAGAATCAATGATCTGAAAAGCAAATGTGAGAAAAATATCTGAAACACTACAGTCTAATTTGTGATTCAACTGTGACCAAAGCCAAACACAATATAAAAATCCAAGGTTTTTACTTTGTGCAGGCTGTGCATGTCTCCTCAGTCATAAAGCAGTTTTGGATTTTAACAGGTTAAACACTCTTTCAAGAAAATCCTGTTGACGTTTATGCTACTGATATGTCAAAAATCTGATTGGTCTATCCTGGTTATTTTGGAAATATGATCGATGCCAGTGTGATGGTGCCATTAAGTATTTGAGGATCAATCCTGAATGAATCGTAATGGAATTTTTTGACTGGAGCCTTGAGGCCCTCCGGCGTTTTTTGGACCTTTTATTGAAGTCAAATAAGAGACTTTAAATGGCTGTGCATTTGCAGGCCAGACTGGACTCTGGAGTCTCATCCCTCATTGCTTTCTATCCATCCCTGAGATAGAAGCAGTGCCCCATTAGTTTCAGTGTCCAGACGTGGACAGCCTCAATGGATGGGCCTGTCACGGCTCCCTCATTTGCCCCATGTACAGCAGGGTTTGTTATCACACATCTAATTAGAACTTGATAAAAAATATTTCACAAAAATCCAGTCATTAAATATAGTTTAAGGAGATTTATGGTCAAATATGCCTTAAAGATCTTTTAATGGCTCTGCTGACTTGTTAAGTTTGTAATTAATGATCTTCTAATACATACTGTGGTGTGATTTAGAAAGCACAATGAGATTCTGGGAATGAAGTCGTTTTGGAAAAGGGCATCTGGGGCTCCCAGAAGCTATATTAAATAGTTCTGCTCAGACTGGTTTGCTTAGAGCCATGAAGTCTGCTGTGAAAAAGTTCACACACATCAGCGTCTTCACATAGATGGGGTCGTTTTTATGTTAGGGTGCAAAGAATAGTGCGTGATTATGAGACAGTTCCTTTGTCATGTCGTAAAAGTCAATTATTGTGTGCAGAAAAGAGGCTCCTCTGTTGTGGTACTTGCCTTTTCTTTTAGTGCGTAGTTTTATTTAAGTAGTGGAAAATGTCCACACAGAGTAAAACTAATAAGCAAATGCATATGTATCAAAGTGTAAATGCATTATACTAATAACAGTCGCCTGTTTCATCAGGAGAGTAATGGTGTCCTTATTAGCATAATTAATGACAAATGGCAGCGCAGCATTGGTGGATTGGTTCTAGGGGATGATAAATTGGTGGATGCCCAGGTTAGTGGCTGCCAAGGAGGCCTCTTTGGCTGTCATCCCTCCTGCTTCCACTCTGGCACAGTTCATTACTCACCGTGTGAGATGCCACTTTACATTGCCTGGTACTGTGAGCATGGAGAACTTAATAATGCCACCACAACCACACAGGGCCTGCTGCTTTACCCACAGTCCAGAGGGCAAGTAGCTCAGCGAGGGCTAGGGGTCGTGGGGAGCAGGCCGGCGTGGGAATCATCTCCTGCAGCTGCACTGATCGAAACAGATCACGAGTCAGTCGCTACTTGAGGGGAACCGGGGCCATATGACCCAGTCTCCAGTGCTGGTGAGTGTTTCTTGTTAGGATTTCTGGGGCTCGCCACATCCCTCGCATCATTACGGGTTAGTTTGCCCACAGAACCGCTAATTAAGAGGGGATTTGTGTAATTGTGCCTTCTGCTGTGTCCCATCCGGCACATGCAATTTACTGTCAGCCCTCTGCCAGCTTTTACACTTGTCCAGAGAGGCGTACCCCATTTATACACACATTCTGCTGCACATTTACCAGCAGCCACAGCTGGGGATCAATGCCAGTGCCATGGCAATGTCTTAAAAGACACTGTGCTGCTGATTAAAGTCTGATTGTCCATTTAATTTCATGAGAGCTCTCAATAGCGAGCCAGCGAGAAGGGCTCTCCCAGTGCTTCTCCAGCACTGACTGCTTTTAAAAAAAACGTTTGTACCGGATCACTGTAGGCTTGTGGTTCCCTACATTAAATAGCTCTTACGAACATGCATGACATATACTGTTCAGTCCCTGTATAGGCGAAGTTATTCTGCAAACACACTCCTCCTCAGCATTCGGTGTTATGCAGCGGTGTTTGTGGCCAACTCACCGTAGGTGTTGCTGGCTCTGCCCACTTTCTGGAAGAGTGATGGACCAGCGCCCGACTGGGGCTGCCTCCTGGCTCCCTACCCACAACCAGATTTCAAGGACTGCTTG
Organism: Centropristis striata; assembly: GCF_030273125.1. NCBI lineage: Eukaryota > Metazoa > Chordata > Actinopteri > Perciformes > Serranidae > Centropristis > Centropristis striata. Next base: position 26,132,991 of record NC_081523.1, read on the forward strand.
TCACAGATGGAAAAGTAAGTGGGTCATTCTACATAAGCTTGCCATTTTGCATCCCTCTGGTAACAACAAAAAAGTTTAATTTATTTCAGGTGATTTTTTTTCATGAATAAACCAGTTATTGTAGATGGCATTACAGTCTGTTGTTTTTGTTCGGTGAGTGTGTTTTTTTGGTATTTATCCGGGGCACAATTAATTAAAGTGTTATTGAAATCGTAACATGGACTAGTGCAATATTTAGATCTCAGGATGGTGCAATTTTTTTTAAAGAACATTTGTTAAAATACCATACAGAAAATTAAAAAAATAACACCATGATCATTTTTGAAATATTTCTCAATATAAAATCAAGATAATGACGCAAAAACGATCATTCCCTCCAATACTGTGAATCATGTGGCAATTGCAATATTCGTTTAAATAATCAGAATTACATACTGTTGCCATATCATGCATCCCTTTATTTATCATGTATCATGTATTTTATTTATCATGTTCAAAACACTTAAAGACCAAAAGAACATGAAGGACATTTTAAACACTTGTTTCTTTCAGCTATATGTTTGATGATGCATTTATTACATTTCACAAACAAAATAGTTAATGTTATGGTAACATTATACACCACTTGTTCTTTGAACGACCCCCCCACCCCTCAAAGTTGACAAACGGCGAGCTTGTGTAAAATGATTTGACTTCTTTCCATTCCCCTCCAGCTTCTATTCTGTGTTGCTTGGTGTGTAGCAGGTCCTGCCTGCACTGTGTAACCATCCGCTGAATGTCTTGCAAACTACTCTTAGCATTAGAAACATTTAGATTTGTTTACATTTGGATGAGATGAAATTAATATTTCAGTATAAACTAACTGACTTGCTGTCAGGAGAATTGCAACAGAAGCTTGCACACACCACAGTCAGACTGGGGAAACAGGCTGCCGGCTGTGTGAGGCTTATTTCCAAACAAATAAAAATAGATGATCAGAAACCCTCAACATCATTTCAGTACGTGATCTATTTTAGTATCAGCGTTATACACTTTTTAGAATGTTAATTGACTCCCCAGTAAACATTTAAATAATTCAAAAGTTACATTTTCACTTTTGCAAGTGAGATTTTTACTACATTGAAAAGTTTTTTTTCTTTTTTCACTCGTCTGTCTAGAGGGCTTGAAAAAGAGGGAAAAAGATAAAAGAAAAAGAATGGGTTTCATAGAGCCATAGTCATTAAAAGAATCTGAAAATAGCAACTCGCTATCATCTGTTCTCATAGCACGGGTCAGGAGCTCTGACACCTCCAAAATTCCTCCTGTCAGGGTAGGGGGCCATTTGTATTCTCTCTCATTAGGCAATTTGACTAATGACCTGCCGTGGCTGCAGAGCTACTGAGGGACCCGGAGCCTCGCGCCCTCTCTCTTGCAGCAGCCTGAACACACACCCTCTATTGGAATGGCACAGATGGCATGCCCGGGCGACAAAATAAACTACAATATGTCTCCGAGATGCTGTCAGGCCTGGGCACTATTTCTCATGTCAGAGAGGGGCTAAGGGCTGTGAGTGGGCATAGGGGGTCCTCCTCCAGCTCTCTGTTCATCTACTCACCATTATCTGCAGAGGTGACAGAGAGCGGGGTCTGCAACTAGAATAGCATTTCCATGGTCTGCATAAAGAATCCGCCCTCAAATTGAGAGTCACACCGACAGGAAAGGTATTGCAATGTCTAGCCTGGCTACACAAAGAGAAACATCCAATTGTTTGGGATATGAAATACAGCAGGTTCCAGATAAAGCTCTAACCAATTTTTGAGCAGCTTGACTTTATTATTTCTTATTATTTTATGGTGCTGAACAATAAAAATCAGCTCAATCATGAGTAAAAACTTGTAATAGATGCTCGTTCGCGCTCTCAGATTATTGGTCTGACTGTGACTTTCTCACTTAATTCAGGTGCGAGACGGAATCACCCAAGTAATCATACTAGACAGAGATCAATGAAATTCTGCTGAATTAGTGAAGTGTAAAATAAAAGTTCATCAACATTCCCAAAGTGTTACTCTTGAGTTGTGGTTCAGGTAATATGGGGTATGCTCGATCACCCACGCATATTTTTCCATCAGTCAGTGTCTGAGCGCAACTCGGTGTGGTTTATGTGTGTGTATGTACGCCTTGTGTGCACGGCCATGTGTGTTAGAACCCGGGAAACGCAATGTATGGCGCTGCTGAAGTCCTGGGTGACAGTGCATCCAACAATGGAAGAGTGAGGGATTAGTGCTCAGCCCAGCGTACGAGGGAGCCCTTCCCGCCCTGAAACAGCCATTCATCTGTGCCCAGGGGCTGGAGATGACAATGCAGCCATTGCTCATCGCACCTGACGGAGCCATTAATAAGGCAATGATCCACACGGGGCCTGTGCTGACTCCGTTCTTTACACTACAATCACTCAAGCCACAGGGTCCTCCTTACTTAACGCCACCTCTGCGCTTACCGCCACCACCATCATCATCATCATCATCATAGTCATTGTACCAAGATTCCTGCCAGATGTTTTCATATTGACTGCACTCACATACTCCAAATGCCAAACTACCCAATTCCCTCCACTGCAATACAGTCATGAGTTAATGGACTGTAGCCTGGCCATTTGAGTGGCTAGAACATGCTTCATAGTGGGATTTCTGGTCAGAAGATTGGATTTACATTATTTTTGCCCTTTGCACCTTCGGATTTCTCCATGGTATTCATTTCTTACCACCAAGTCATCTCCAGCGCCTCTCCATTTATCTGGATGTAAGATAGCCTCTCTAGTATAGATGGTGGAGGAATACAAAGTGAGATCTGGTTTTAAATGTAATCCTTGAGCAATAAAGAAACTCTGTGGCCTTCAGCTCTGCATTCATCTGTCCGCGCCACGCAGATCCATCAGCAGCCACAATCTCGGCTTCCCATTGCTGGCTATTGATTCAAATGTATTCTCCCTGACTACCTGCCTCTGCCTGGTGTTGGTGCTCCCAGCGACACAGTAGTGCATGTTTGTTCACTTGTTTTTATAAGCTTAAACAAGTCATTGGACCTACCCAATCGCCTTGGTGAGCTCGCTGCTTCAGGTAGCCACATATCCAAAGGCGCTACAGGGAGGTGGGTGTCAAAGCTGGGACTCTGAACAACCCTTGGATGAGTGGAAAGGGAGGCTAAATCTTTCAATCCTTGCATATTTTTAGCCATGTTAACGGCAAGGCTGTAGAGATAACAAAGTCGGTGGCTTTGTGGTCTACTTGGACCCAGACCCATTTTTTACCAACATCAATGATTCCCAGAGGATGAATCCTAATTATTTTTTGGACCCCCTGACTTTTCTCAAGTGCCACCATGAGGTTGATATTTGTGTTTTTGAGTGTGATATCTCTACAACTATTGGATTGAATTTGGTACAGACTAAATGTCACAAGAACCTATTCTTTACTACCAAGTCAATGCCTGAGTCCTGAAAACGTGACAATAGGCTTTTTTTCTACAATTTCTCAGGTGCTGTCTGGAATCGGCATCCTCAGTATCCCTCAATGCTGCACCTTACATAGCCACTCACCCTCAATTCAGACAGAACACCATGAGGGTTACAGATGTAAATAAGGTTCTATGAACTCCTCAGGTCTACCAGAGACTGTATGAAATACCTGGGTGACAATGAACTCTGACGGTCAGGAGGAATGAAATAGAACAAGAGCTACAGCTGTAACTAAGGTTTTAAAGTCAGTTGTCATCCAGGAATTTCATACCATCTCTTGCGGTCAGGAAGAATGAAATGGGATTTATTGTTTTGTTGTTGTTTTTGAATTGGTATTTAGTTTGGGATTGAGATTTGTGGAATATCACTGGTCTTGTAATTGACTGCTAAATGTCTGTTGTTGTTTTTTTCGTTTTTTCTTTTCTGTAACCGCACCGCTCTTTCTTCGTTTTGGCCTTTTTCTTGTGTCTTGTTTCATTCCCTGTTTTTTCTTGTTTAATTGTACAGTGTCCTTGAGTGTTAGAAAGGCACTTATAAATCCAATGTATTATTATTATTATTATTATTATTTTGACATCCCTAGTACAGACATTAATGTCCCCATTAATTGTAATAAATTTGATGATCCCTTAATTTTTCCATCTAACGCCATCATCAGGTCAAAAGTTCACTTTGCTTTATACTTTGTTTTGACTTAATACTTGCAAAGCTAATAATATGCCAATTGGCCTCAGCTATATTTTTTGGTCTAATTAGCAAATGCTAACATGGTAAATGAACCTGCTTAACATCAGCCTGTTAGCATTGTCACTATGGGTGTATTAGCATGCTAACAATGGCATTTAGCACTGCTATGCCAAAGTACAGCCTCACAGAGCCGCGAGCCAGGCTCAAGACCACATTTTTACTGTGGGAGAGGATTGGAAGCCAAGAAACTAAATAAGCTTTCCTTTGGTCATGAGGGTGAGGGTCATGCTTTGATTACAAAGATCACATTGTACTACACTTGTGTGGAAAGTGCCAAACCGTGGATCTGTGTAATAACCAAGAAAGGAAAGCAAGTCACATAAGTGTCAAAGTGAGGGATATTTTAGAATTTCATACTTTACAATATTGCTGTGAACAGGAAAGGCCAAAAGGAGTGTCAGCTCTAAAACGATGACTCATGAACAGCTTCGGCTTACATTTATGAGTTCCTTTTCCTGTGCCAGCCGCCTGATGGACTGTGGGTAAAAGAACACCAGTTGGAAGCTTGGCCTCTTGATATTTGGGGCTCCCGTCGCAGCCAACGGCAGCAAGTTTTGTGCCTCCAGATTTGGGAGTTTTATAATGAAGCCGAGCAGCTGCAGTTTTCCCTTCAGTCTGGAAACGAGAGGCTTTGTGTCCCTTGTCACCCTGTGTTAATTTGGGCCCTAATGTATTTTATAAACAAAGGGCTGCTCTCTAGCCTGACAGTCGTGACACCTTGATTCCAGTGCAGGATGCATGCAGTACGGGGTTACACCATTAATAATCAACTGGCAGCCATCACACCATTTTAACCACGATCATTATGATAAAGGGCATACACTTAATTACAGGCCTGCTTAATTATAGCTCTGTTGAAGCTCGTTTGTTTGGTCAAATGCTAATTATACCACCACGCTCTTGGCAAGTCCTCATTTCAATCCACTTTTTGCCGGCTGAACAGTGTGGCTTATTTTCATGCAAATTTGATATCTGGTGAATGTTTTGTCTCTCTTCTTTCCGCTTTTCTGTGCCTTGTGTGAGCATGTCTTTGTTTCCGAGGTGAACATCTCTCAGACAAGACGGAATCGGGAATAATCAAGAGTAATTAAACTGGATGAGGGTAGGGAAAGGGCTGGGTTGGAGGAGAGAGTGGAGGTGCTCACATACAGCGGAGAATAAAAAAGCCTTTCATCTTCTCTCCACAGACGGAAGGAGGGGAGGTGCCGGGGTGGCTGGGGATGTTGATAGCTTTGCTGTTTTATAAACCCACGCTTAGTCTTGTGGAAATACTCAGGATCAAGAATAGAGAGTAATATCTTTCCTTTTTTTGTCAACCTTAAACTTTGTTTTTTCTTACTTTTTTGCAGCTCTGGACGATGTGCCCTTTGTGATCTCTGAGAAGTTTTATAAAAACTCCAAAGAGGTAAACATTCTTTGAGGAAGTAGTCACAGAATGCCACATGATTATTTTATTACCAGTTATATGAGAGAGGCCATGATACTGACTGCACAGCCACTTCTCCTGCAACCTGTTGTGTAGTTTGGGCCACATTATATGCTATTATTATTTTTGGTACTTTAACACTGTATACAGCCATGAGTTCTTTTTCTGCTGCTTTCTTGTCTTTCCTTTCATTTACTTCTTATCCTTCCCCTCCTCTTAATTGCCTTTCCCATCCTTCCCTTTCTTATCCTTTCTAAGTCTTTCCTTTCCTTCCTCCGCCTACCTTTCCTCTTCTTTCCTTTTCTTGCCTTCTCTGTCATTTCCTTTCCTTTCGTTTCACTTCCCTTCCTTTTGTTTTCTATTATTTCTGTACTCCTCTTCTTTCCTTTTCTTTTCTTTCATTTTCTTTCCTTTTGTTTTTTTAAATTCCCACTCAACTTCTTTCCTTTACTTTAAACTTATTTCCTTTCCTTTCCTTTGCTCTCATGTCCTTTCCTACCCTTTCCTTTTTCTCAAATTTTTCCTTTCCTTTAAACTAATTTCCTTTCCTTTAATTTCTTCTAATTTGATTTTGTTCCCTATCCTTTCCTTTTCACTAATTTACTTTCCTCTTATTTCCTTACCTTTAAGTTAATTCCCTTTTCTTTCCTTCCCTTTGCTCTTGTTTCCTTCCCTTTCCTTTCCTTTCCTTTCCTCTTATTTTCCTTTCCTTTCCTTTCCTTTCCTTTCCTTCCCCTTCCTTTCCTCCAGACTGAGTGATGAATGCGTGCAGTCAGGCAGAGCTGGCTCAATGCAGTCCATTTGGCTGGCTGGCGGCGGTTGTCACTATAGCCCCGTTTGTATTGACACCGAGAGGGAGAGGATTAAAGATTTTAAGCATGCTTACTTAGCCATGAGCCTAACCGCCATGTTTCTTGTGTGTGTTTTTTTTCTTCTTCTTCTTCTTCTTCTTCTTCTTCTTCTTCTTCCTCTCCCTCCTCCTCTCCCTGCTTTTGATTTCAGATGCAGCAAGTCAATTTAATGGGCATTACGATCAAATCCCTGGCAGAGATCGAGGAGGAAGTGAGTAGAGGCTGCAACGCTCGGCTGCCGCTGACGCCGCTGGCCCAGAATGCAAAGCAAACGGTCTTGGGGTTGTAATTAAGTGTCTGAGACAGCGAGGCCCTGTTGGCTCCACTAAGCCCCAATTGAATAAAAGCATGGCCAGGCAAGGCAGCCATTCTCTCTTAAAAGCTTCGTCTCCTGTTCCAAAACACTTGACTTTTATTCCCCAATTCTTCTCTCAAACAGCTCAATCTAGCATCTCGCACAGTGCTGTAGATCCTGGGAAGATTTTTACTGGTCAGATTCTGCACGTTATAACTTTTTCGAGTTTCCAATCAGCTTCATCTTCAGTAGCAAAGAAAGTTAGAGATCATGCAGAGCAAATAAAAGGGCTACAAAGTCCTTCCCATTTCTGATGAAACACTGTAGCCTGCAGGCATTCGTAGGAAGAAAATCATCTGTGTGCAGCCCATGTGTTTGTGAGAGCAAGAGAAAGAAAGAGTGGGTACATTCGTGTGTGTGTGTGTGTGTGTGTGTGTGTGTGTGTGTGTGTGTGTGTGTGTGTGTGTGTGTGTGTGTGTGTGTGTGTGTGTGTGTGTGTTTTAAAGAGAGTGACAACCCCCCTTCTCTCTCATTAGCACGGTATCTTGGTATCAGAACTGCCAGGAAGTGACAGACCACTGTAAAAGAACAGGTGCTGTTGGGTTTGAGATGTGTTACAGAGCAAACACTCCCTCATCAAACCGGGTGTCTGTTCTGCACTCTGCCTCTGTCTTCTGTCACATACTATCCAAATCACACAGAGTCGCCATCTTGTCATATGGTCATCTGAATGAAGCTCATTGTCAGCGAAGGTATTAATGGCGTGTACGTGTATGTGTGTTTTTTACAGGGTGGAGACAGGCTGGCTGCTCATCCTATATGCTCTTGTCTTTTTTTTTTCCTCCTCTCCTTTCCTCTCCTCTCCTCTCCTCCTTCCTTTCTTCTCAGAGAGTGTGATTAGCAGGAGGACACATGGTGAGCTGAGCTGGGGAAGGGAAGGGAAGGGGCATGAGAAATCATTAATTACAGCCGCGCTGGAGCTGATGAAGTAAATGTGAGATAGTGTAACACACAGGATTTAGTGAAGTGGACGACAGCACAAGATTAATGGTGGGGCCAGGCTGATGAGGATGAAGTCACAGCTTAGCTTGATAATTAGTTTCCAAGTGGAAACATCCCTCACCATTGTGTTATTTTTACTTCTCTCCTCTTATTATTATCCCACACTGATATCTGCAGAACAAGGAGGGAAATATAGTCGGTGATATTCTTGCAAACATGCTGGACAGCAGAGGTTTTTCTTTTACAATGCGACGTCTGAATGATTCGATTTTTTCTTTTCTTTGTCTAGTTTTGCAGGTTTATTTTCCATCAGTTTACACTATAAATTGCAGTTCAGCTGATATGGAATTTCTGAGACCGAAGGTACTCCTACAGAAGGCTGCCAACATAACAAATAACTTTATTTGAAATTATTTAACATTAATATACATTATACAACAAATCTTATATTGTAAATCAATTCTGGAAATGAGAACTGAGAAAATAAAGAGTAAATAACAATAATATAAATCAGTAAATAAAAACCAGGTACTCTACGTTCAGTTAATTGCTGATCATTTAAATACAGAATGAATGTAAAAGCATAGCTGATGACATTTCTAGATCATCCCAAGCATTATTTTCTGCATTACATGTTCTTTAAAATTTGTTTTCATATTGGATCATATTGGACAACATATAAGCCAATGCTCATGGATACCGATATGCTTTTGATATTATGCCTCTGTTGGCTAATAATATCAGTCTGATAATATCAGTCAACCGATAAATCAGCCAGACTGTACTATAATGTCTGTAATGTCCAGTAGAGCGAGAACAATTTATCGGTTGGCTCATATTATCAGCCGATAATAGCTTATTATTGATATATCGGTATGTATTGGTATCATTGTCTGATATGCACTGATATGAAACATTTTTTACACAACATATAATGCCGAACAGAAAGCTTGAGGTGATTTAGAAATTATGAAATTGGCAGTAAGGTGTGCGACTGCTTCTGCAAAGATAATGATTTAGTCAACAATGTTTTATATTGCATGTATAATAATGTTAATTATACTTTAAGATAATTATTTGTTTAATAAAGCAGCCTTCTGAGTTCCTTTGCAGAGTCATATCAGTACAAAATTCACATAGAAGAGGTACATTCATTATATCAGCAAACCTTATCAGTAATCAGTTAATTTTTCCCTCTAAAATCAGCATCTGCAAAAATCACATATTGGTCAGCCCTTATGTCCCCTATGTTTTCCATACACCATGATTTGCAGAAGTGGCATCTCATTTTTTGGTAATATAATACCATGTACAATCCTATACATAGTATGAGACTGTACCCCAGTTTGCTAAATATTGTTGAGCATTTTCTTCTTCTGTTGTCCAGAAGAGGTCACTGTCTGTGCTTAACTCTGGAGCTTTTTTTCCCCCTCTTCAGAAACTGGAGGCGCTTTCAGCACAGAACCTAATTGCCTCTTTCTAAACCCATTAAAAAATATAGATTCATGAAAGAGATGTACTTTCAAGAATTATACATATGCACATGTAATTGAGGAAAACTGTTGTAATCACAGCCACAGTTGTAGATAAGACCATTTCCTAACAGGCATCACTTAAGCCATGTCTCGGATGATGTTGGTTCCAGCAATTAGGCATTCTTTTCATTTCCCAAATGACTCACAAAACTTGCGGATATTATAATTGCTTTTAGCCACGCATATCTAATTTGTGTCTTTTTAAGTGTTAATTAGCACGCGATTTAAAGTGACATCTTTATGTAGTTTGCTCTGCTGAAAAATGTTGTTGGCGGCTGGCTAATGATTTTCAGAGGGAGTATGCTGCTGGAAAGAAGTGTGTATGCACACATGACAAGATTTTCATTAGCACCTATGTATGATGGGCTTTCAGTGTTTGTTGGGAGTTATCTCTGTGTGTGTTTCTGTGGCTGCCTGTGTGTTGCCATGTGAATGTATGGAGGGACAGTGGTGTACAGGGGTATGTGAGAGGTGTGAGAGGGAGAGCTCCAAATAGAGGTGGAATTAATGAAGACAACATGTCACATATTTTTGGCAGTGGAGCAGGGACAGGAAATGAAGCTCGGCTCGTCTGGGTGACTGCCGCCCATGTTCTAGTGTGTCACTGTCCTGTCAGCCTGTGTATAAAACTGGCAGACATTGATACATGCTCTCCCTGATAACACCCCATTCCCCCATCCATCATCCACACACACACACACACACACACATACACACACAGATATACGTGCACACAGGATTATTTATTTACCGTGCCAGATGTTGAGACTGTATTTTTGTGTGGTGGGGGGCTGAATTTCTTCACAACTAACAGGCTTGTGATATGTGACAGGTTCTGGGTAACTTGCAGCTTCCCCTCGAGTAGATGAAAATCAGGGGAAGGTGGTATTTTGATCGAGAAAACCCGGTTTGAGCCACTGTGGCTCCGTGGCTTCTGTTGGTGATTTGGAAACTTATTTAAGTGATCATACAGCATCACCTAGTGCTGTGCTGCAGTAATACAACTGTCTAACTTGGTGAAGGGAGCACCACTTTGTGTCACAAAACTTAACTTGGCCAGTGTTACTACACCCACCACAACATCTTGATGTGTTATTATTGTGTTTACAGTCACCATCATCTAATCAAAAATGACGTGTTATTGTAGATTGAATTGCTTTGTCACTTAAAAAAATAACTTTGCCTTTCTTTCAATCATTTTAATTTGGATTTATAGAATATATTCTTGAAATGTACACACAGGGTTTATTTACTATTACTATGAAGGAATTATCACTAACTGTTTGTAAAAACAAAATTCAAAATTGGCCCCTTCTCCCCGACTCAACAAAAATCAAAGTAAACCCCAAATTCAAATGTTTTAGAGCATTGGCCTCTTGGGATTTTTTTCTGCACTGTTTTTGTCTGATTTTGTCTTCACCAAATCAAAACATTTGTATACCTCACTGAATCAGACTCATTTTCATATGAGGTAACTTGAGGCTAGAGATTGCTCCGTAGCCAAACACTGGCTGAGTGAATTTAGCTGATAGTAGAAGTACTGCATTTTTGAATAATAAATATCACTGTGGATCCGTCACATTATGGCCTGTAGGTCTGCATCATGGCCAAAAGCAGTCTTTGGCCTTCTATAGTGTTACATCTATTTCTTATATTTGAGTTTGAGACAAAATGGTCTTTGGCAGTAAAGGCTGAAGTGTCTACTCAGTAGGGTGCCAGAAGTTTATCTATTTAGTAGAGGGGAGTAAAATAGTAATTCATCAAATCTGCGAAAACAGAACAAAAATGACATGCTTTCCTGCCTTTAATGCTACATAAGCAAAGAATTTGAGTTTGAAGCCCTCTTACTTAGTAAAGAATCATGTCTGTTACTTGCCAGAAGGGGGCAGTGTTTGTTTGTATTTTCTCAGTCTTCAGTCTGGATGAACATCTCGTCACTCTGCTGTAGGGGTAATTTTAGGCCTGTGGGGGAATAATATTAAATAATACATTTCTATGTATAACTCAACTTCATATCAGTTTGGAACATTAAGAGAATTGTTGAAGTTTTATTAATAACCATTTTATAATTGTATATACTTTATTTCTTTGGAATTTAAGGGATGATCTGGATTTTTCCTAGTGGGTTATATGGGGTACATATTCATAGTCAGCATATTACTACAGTAGATTGTGGTCAGCAGACAGCCAGTTTGAAGAAGCAGGCAGGGGTACTGGCAAACAAGCTAAGCAATGTACTGCTGGTGACAGCAGCAAAACACATTTTAGCCACCTAAAAAAATTAATTTCAATTTAAGTGTACGCTATATTTAGAATATTTTCACTGCTTTATCTTGCCATCAGACAGCCCTCTCATGTGGGAAACTGAAGCCGTTTTCTATGCTGTCGTCAAAGCCACCAAACTCCTTTTACAAAAACAGTAATTTACCTCACCAAACACAGGAGGTGCTGGTCTGGCGCTGCCTCGCTCATTTAGTTTGTTTGTGTTAATGTGTGACTTAGGAGTTAGTTAGGATTCACCAAAGTCAGACCATAACGCAAACAAACTAACCAATCAAGGCAGCGGTAGACCAGCAACTCCTGTTCTGTGAGGTGAAATTACAGTTTTTGTCAAAGGAGCCTGGTTACTTTGAAGAGAGCATAGATGGATATAATCGCTTCACTCCCCTCATGTTAACTTAAACAGAGCTGTCTGAAGGTGAAAGGTGAAAACATTGTAATAAATATAGCTTAAACTTAAACTAATATTGATATTTTTTCTTTCCTTTTTTTTCTCTTTTTAGGTGCTTTAAATTCTTTTTGTTGCTGCCCTTGTCCACCACAGGAAACCGGGCCATTCCAGCTGCCATCTAATAATGAATGATGATTTTGTCTTGTTTTTTATTAACCAATGTGTTCTTTTTCTTCTCCTTTTTCTCCTGCAGTTTGACTACAACTTCAGTACGGAGCGAAGCATTATTGTGTAACTTCCACACAACATTCACACCCTGGCAGACGGAAACATAACGACCGCACAATACAGATCTGATGGACTGAAGGTTTTTTTGTTTGTTTGTAAAAAAAATAATGTACTAATGGAATTAAGAAAAAAATCTAGATATACTGCAACTGTATATTATGTAATTTAAGACCGAAAAAAATATTTTTACCTTTATAGATTCTGTTTAATTCAGTGTTTTTGATAATGTACAACTGTGCATATTACATTTTAAAATATTTTTTACCTATTTATCTCGTAAGTGATTTTTCTTATTTGTGTTTCATCTCATCTTACTAAGATAGTCTCACAATAGGTGTCATGCACAAAATAAACCAAACTAATTAATATTCCCGAAACAGAAGATTCATAAAAGTCTGTTAGCTGTGACTCACATTTTGCTCGTCAGAGTAACAGGGCCGTGCTGTCAGTGAGGAACAGTCAGGGAACAGAGGAGCAGCCTCGTCACACACAAACAGGCCCCTCTGATGTTCATTTTCCAGCAGAAGCATCTTTCCATCACAAAGTTCATCATGAGCAGCGTGCAGCAACAACGAGCAGAGCTTTGAGACACAGGAGCCTTTTACCCCAGGCGCCCGCCCACCTCAGCAGTGATCCCTCTCCTGAGTCAGGTCTTTAAGAATAGAACAGAACATTAAGTTTCAGCTCCTTGAACACATTATCATTAAATATTAAATGTGTTATTTTTATCTACAGCTGTATGGAAAATGTGAACCTGGAGTTTTTGTTTTCTTTTTTTTGCAGGTTTTTAATATCCACAAACCCTAATTTTATGAATAACCAACACACAAGAAAAAATAATTCTTCATTCAATTTCTATTTTTTCTTCTTTAACAAACCAAACAACACCCTGTTGCCACTTTGCTGCCACATTCAGAAGCAGAATTTTCACCTTGTTACCAAAACATCACTATCTTCTCACTCCTGCTCACATGTGTCATTTGCAGCTAATTAAATTGTCAGAATCCATTTGCACATTTTTGAAGGTGTAATTAGTATTAGAAACTCATTAATGGATTAATGTCCCAGTTGTTAATTAGACTCTCCTCCTGCTAAGTTTGTGAACTTATGGATTCTGCTAACAATGCAGGTTTTATGTTTCTGTTTTTGTTTTTTTCCTGGTCAAAATTCCTAGTGGCTTTTGGTATTCACAGGTGTTTAATGACGCGTTGAGCAGATGACAACCCTCCACGAGCGTTCGTGTTAACTCCTCTGTTCTGCCGCGGAAATCAGAGCTACGGTCTGAAGAATCCTCTGCAGAGGGAACAGCTTTCACGCTCCTTCATGAAGGTGACACTCATGTCAGTGATGCCCTAGAGAACAGTGACAGGCTGCGACAGCCCTCCTCCCTGCTGCGCACAAAGTGCATATACAGTATGCCATATGTATCCAGAATCACACACAGCGTCTACACGCAAATCTCCATTTTCCTGAGAAAAACTTTGCACTAGGTAATATCACTATCATACAAACTATTACATCCATTTCAGGGTTTTTTAGATTATATTTTAACCTCTCCCAGTGTTTACACTAAATTAAATTAATAGCAGATAGTGTATGATGTCATTTCAGGTGATGTGTGAAATTAAAACAATATTTAGAAAAGGCGCACATCATAAAGTAATCTTATATTTGTTTCTTCTTATTTGAAATTCCCATGAAAGGGGCAAAAATAACAATGGAAGAAAATAAATGACAGATATTTTCTGTGTAGACACAGTCCGATACAGTAGTTTATTCCTCTGTGCCGTAGAGCTCCATTGTTATCCAAACACTGTTAAGATCACATAAATAAGATGTTCACTGTTGTTTATTCCAGGAATTTTGTCCTGTTGCTGTAAATACTCACAAGTGCAGTGATCCTCAAAGTAAGGTGCGGAGGCCGGCCAAGGGGTCGGTGGCACTCTGCCAAAAGTCCCTGAAATAATACATATATATATCATCATTGATCTCACAAACCCATAAAAGAATCTGCATATATGTTTCATACATGTCGAACATCTTTCTAATACATTCTTTCTCATAAACAGAAGTGTAAAAAGCCTATATTCAATTATTCCAAATATTAGTATAGTAGTATTAGTCTGTATGTTCTCTGTCTTGTAAGGGTTCTCTGCCTTAGTGCACAAAATCCACAGAAATAGTTCCTAAGAAATGCACTTTTTGTATATGTTTGAGTAGCGTTTGCAAAAAAACTCCCAACTTTCCAGGGAAATTGCTTAGCCTTTGAAAAAAATAATGAATCAAAATAGTTCTATTTTAGCAGATTTACATCTTCAGTAGGATCAAGTTGGCTGGAGGCTGAGTGCTACTGGGATCTGGGGTTGACAAGTATTAAAATACAAACTACTGGTATTTTCATTGGAAGTGTTGACAATTACAAAAAAGATAGAATTTTTCCTTTAATAATGTGATCCATTTTCTGCTTAGTATTCTGCACAACATAAGCTGAAGATATCCTGTCCACAGCGGTTGTTTCACCTTTGGGTGCCAGTCGGTGCAGGGTAAACTAAATAAATCAAATAAAAGTTCAAGTGCACACCAGGATACTAGGATTGACAATATTTTATTGACAGATTACATTCAAATATAAATATGTATAATATAATGTATTCTGTTATAAAACAGTATCAATCTGTGATTTATTTTTATTTTTATTTGGTTTATCTTATTTTTGCTGAACGTTAGCAGGATTTAAGGTTTTTGCTGTTAGCATCAGGTAGAGCCTGGCGTTCACTCTGCAGGTCAGATGTGTGTTTAGATGAAGCTAATCACTGGTTTTGCGTTCATGTTAAGAGAAGCAGTGCAGCCAAACTCTCCAGATGGGCACGGAGCTTTGAGAACCACAACTCCCCCGTGAGCCCTGCCCAGCATCACCCATCAAAAAGCTGCCTCACATGGTTTCACTTTTCCTTTCACTCTACTTTATGATATGGAAAATAATAATGATTTTCAGAGACCACATTTTAAAATTAAAATGGGAACAACCTTTTTTTGTCTGTGAGCTCTGCAGCAGTTTAAAGGCTTGAGGAGTTAGTTAGGGCTGTTGTGTGTCTTTAAGCATTGCACATATGGCCAATCTGTTCCAAGGCATCTTTTAAACTCCCTTGCTATCTCTAACCTAGCAGGCTCCTCAGTCACCGCTGGCTCTGTTGGCTCAGCCCAAAGTTGAGCTGAACTGCAGAGCAACACATCAAAGCCCCACCCTCTGAGTCGGCCAGATGTCCCATGGTCATTTTTAAACTCACACCCCGGCACATGACATGGAGCAGTGTGTAAGCATGTAGACAGAGGTGGATGGGCCGCTTGGAAATTGGAAAAGGAAGCCTGTATTTATGAGGTGGTTTGAGGTGCTGTGTTAAGACAGGCTTAGCCTGCCACTCTCCCTCTGACAGCCCTGTTTCCCCCTGAGCAGGGGTGACCAGAGACAGCGAGAGGTGAAGGAGTGAAGGCAGGAAACCTGTCAAAGCAGGTCCAGACCAGACCTGGACCCAAGGTGAACAGACTCACAGGCAGGTGATGCAGCAAATCATACTGACAGAAGATGTAAAGCCTAATGTTCACATTATTTGTATTTTCATAACAAGGAAACACAGGAATTGTGATTCCTAATGTGATTCATTCAGCCCAGTGAATGCTGGGACAGACTGAACGGCCCATGACCTTAAACAGGAAAAGCGTTGTATGAAAAATGAATGTTGTAAGAAACAGAAACACACAGGTTGCAGGCAGTGAAATGCTGGCATTTACCAGTTACCTCCAGCAGTCTCTTCGTTCCATGTTGACGTCATCAAATGTTGGAGTGCCCCGTTGAGATTTAAAGCGGTAGGTTGGACGTGTGGTCTTCTCCGTAGCCGCCACCTTTAACAAGCCCCCAGGCTGCACTCTGAGGGGAGTCTCACATCAAATCTGTCTTCCTGTACCTCAGCTAGAGGTAAGATGAGTGATCTCCCAGAGCAGGGATCCCCTCTCCTCCCCCACACAGCGGCTCTCCTCCCCTCTCCTCTCTGCCACGGCGGCCAGCCCATGTGAGTCAAATTATTGTAATTGAGCAAGGATGGAGTCGGGTGTGAGGTGATCTCTCTCTTCATCCCCTCCCTCCCTCCCTCCCTCCCTCCCTCCCTCCCTCTCTCTCTCTTTCTCTCTCTCAGATATTTCTCCACATGTTGTGAAATGACCAGCAAGCATCCCTCTTACGCTGCCTGTAACACAGAAATCAATTAACTCCTTTCAAGTCAGATCAAAGGCCCAATACACCGTCCAGGTCTCTCCACAACCTGCGGGACAATTAGCTCTCCCTTTGGACAGCGACCAGGCAGGGCAGATGAAGGGAGGCTGCTGCCACCGTTCACATACGTGTGAAGTAGTCGTAAACAAACGGGAAGTGATTGGACATAATTCCAACTCCCATCCCCCTAATTTACCAGTTAGTTAGTGCATAAATACAAGAAGATGATAGGTTCCATTAATCTGCTGGGGGCATCATGACTAAAGGAAAATGGACATTGGCTACTGTATATATCAGGATGTTTGTGCTACTCTAAGCAGCCATGTGGCAGCCGCTACACCCATGGACAGGTTATGAGACAAATGGGCCCCTGGGAGCAGACATGTTAATGCCCCCCAGCCCGCCTCCATATAGGAGCAAGACACCCCAATTTAAATACACAAAAAAGCACTATTAACAATGCAGATGTACTGTTTATACATGTTCTTCTGTGTCTCTTTGTATTTTTTCAAAGTTACTTTCTCTGTGTTCGTGGCCATATTGTATCTCATTATGGTCTCAGGTGAAACAACTTGCCTCCCGTTACCTCTTGTCAGTTTTTAGCCCTGTGTTTGTTTTAGCTCTCTTTATGGTAATTTTGTCCCTTTGTTGTCAGTTTAAATCTCTTTGTTGTTGTTTTGGATCTCTGTGGTTGTTTTTTGTCTCTTTGTGGTAATTTTGTGTCTCTTTGTTGTCAATTTCCATCTCTTTGTGGTAGTTTTGTGTGTCTTTGTTGTTGTGGCTCTCTTTGTGGTCATTTTGTGTCTCTTTGAAGTTGTTTCTTGTCTCTTTGTAGTCACATCGTATCTCTTTTGAATAACTTAGTCTCACTGTGAAGTCCTTTTGTTTCTCTGTTGATGAGCTCTTTGCAGTTGTTTTATGTCTCTAACATGCTGTTTTGTCTGTCTTTGCAGCAATTTAGCATCATATTGTGGTCTTTTTGCTTCTTTTTGTGGTCATTTGTGTCTTTTTGCGATCACTTTGTATCTCTTTTAAGTAATTTCGTCTCCCTTTGTCATAGTTTTGTGTCTCTTTGCAGTCATTTGCAACTCTTTGTGGTCATTTTGTGTCTGTTTTTGGTTGTTTTATATCTCTTTGTAATCAGTTTGCATCTCTATGTGGTCATTTTGGCTCTGGCCCTGGGTCTCCTTGACCCCTTGGGCCCCTAAGCCGGTGTCTGCTATGGCTCGTTCAGTAATGCCAGTAATGCCATGGTTGTGGCACAACATGGGAGTGTGACATCAAACTGATTAGACAAGGGGGTGCGAGGGGAGCTTTCGTCCACAGACAGGTGCACTGACCCTGTCCACCCCTGAAGGTGCCACTTGCATTTTATTGGACATTTAGGGCCGGCCAGCATTTTTTAACAGCCACCTGGATGCAATAAAGGGCCAGCTCCTGAGCTCTGGCTGCCCAGAGGATTTCCCAGCAGCTCCCGTGGGACCTCTGGCTAGTTAAGATGTTTATTAAGCTGAAAGTGGTCCAGTGGGAAAACACAGCACTTCTGAGAGATTCGGGCCAGCAGTTTTCTTGTTAGTTGGAGCGCTCCCCGGAGGATTGGGTTTCTTTTTCTTTCAAACCTCGGAGGGAGGACAGGGTCAGTTCACAGGGCACAAGGTTGACCAACTGGTAACTAGGCACATGAACCCAGGAAGGGGAATATCTAGAGACCATCAAGGTCAGCTTGGAGCCATTCCCACACTTTCCCAAACTGAGTATGTTAGCTAAACACATCCTAAGTAGCTCCAAAATGCAGTTGGATAGCCACTTTAGAAATATCATTCACTAAATTAACAGAAAATATCTTGTGGAACAGGGTTTTTTTTCTCAGAAAACTCTTCTGAATGACTCTTTTCACTTTTAAAATGATTAATTGAAGCCAAAATGTGCGTAGTGCATATGCATGAGTGCATAGTATAACTTCAATACATGGTTATTTCTCTCTTTTTACTGTACGACAGAAGTTCTTTGAAGAAAATGTCCGTTTGGAACATTGCGATGTTAGTTCTGCTTGCTGTGTGACAGATCTTGACCTCACTAAGCTCTGCTGGACCTCTAGTTCAAAGCGCAGCTCTTTAGCCTCAGGCACTCTGCCCTAATAACTTCAGTTAGCCCGTTAGCCCGTGTTTTCCTTTCTCAAAGTTTAGCAGCCGCACTCTGCTTAAAGGAGAAGTGTTTCGAGGACATAGAGAGGAATAGTTAAACTTATCTTCTGCTCAGCTTGATAAATATTACCTCTTCCTTTTATCCTGTTTAATTTTGAACTTTTTCGGGGCCAAACTGCAGAGCCGGTGGTTAGCACATTGTGAACTGAGCAGCACATGCGGCCTGTGATGGGTTTTTAGTGCTCTCTGCCTAATGTTCAGGACAGATTAGAAATGTTCGGCCGTGACAGATGCTGTCTAGATCTTCACTACCAGATCCACCCAGCTGCAAAACATCTGGCTGGATTTCTACCTTTTCCTCTGAAGTGCAGCCTATTAATGACACACCCACCATCATGCATGCGCGCATACACTCGCATTCAGTACACACAAAACACATCCGATTGATCGAGGAGGAAAAAATCACGCGTGCAGATTTTTTATTATCAGGATTTGTTTTATTGCTGCATATTTAATTTGTTTTCTATTTGTCTTTTTATCTTGGTCCTTATCATTGTTAATCATTATTTGCCATGAAAACAAAGCCACTCAATTCCAGCTCTGCATCACAGCCGGTGTATACGTAGATGTATTTAGAATATCTTTCACTAGTTCAGCCGCAGAGTCTGCAAGCACATGCGATTTATTCAGCAGGCACAGAATTTATGCATTCCACATGAGGAGCAGGGTAGCGAAGGCCTACGCTTGTTTTTAATGGCACACATCCTAAAATCATGCTCCTGGCCTCCTGCAGCCTCCACTTTTTTGTGCGTCAGAGGAAACATTATTTTTGCGGAGACAAATCCACTTGATAACATGATCATCTGATGAAAGGAGCTGCAAATCTTGCCTGAGCTGAAGCACTTCTGCTAATGATGAAAACAGTCATGTAACAACAAATGCCACGTATCCCACTGTGACATGACGGTATAATATCAGTTGCTTGTATATACACACACGAGCCAATGTTTTTAAAAGTCTTTTCTCAAAGGGAGAGCCATTGTTTTGTTTCCGTGTCGCTCCTCCACTCAGCACCTCTGTGACGGATGTTGAATGGTCCTTGTTGGGGAAAGATTTAATATTCTTTAGGCGCTCATCAAGAGTTAGAGAAAGTCACCAGTCGCAGTCTCATGGAGACATTTGGAGAGCATGGTTTAATTTAGTTTAAAATTCCCAGGCAGTAAGTTGTTCCTCATGTGTCTGAACAGCTTAGGCTCACATGCAGACTTGTTTGGCCATCGCCTGTGTGTGAAGTAAAACAGAAGGGAAGGGGAGATCCCCACATCACAGAATAAACAGATTTTGTTATTGCTGGGTTTCATAATGTATCATCTGTTACCATCTGTGATCCAACTTTGAACAACTTTTTTTTCCCAATTGTTTTGAAGATAATCCTGTGGAAAGAGAGAAGAATTCATTGGGTTTTAACAAAACATTTGATATGTGTTTTTTATTATCATTATGAAGGCATGACACAATTCAGAAAAGATCTCATTCAATTTACATTTTAGTTTTCACGACTTTACCACAAAAAAGTGTGTGGGAAAAAACTTGAGTTAATGTCATACTCAGTAAATTAATTTCTGATAACACAAAAAATCTGTTTTTTACATTTGATGTTAAAAAACATGAACTATTATTACAACAAAATGACTGAAATTAAAATGAAAAAGTTGAATTTGTGTAGTGCTTTTTTTGGCAAGTTGAATGAATACATGAACTGAAAATAAGTATAACAAAAAAAAGATATCTAAGTTTGTTTATCCAATAAGAATGAGATTTTTATTGCAACTTATTATACTTTTTCTTTGAGGATGGTTGTCATAACACTGAATCAACAGTGAAAAGTAACTGCAAGTTATAGCGGCAAAATGATTGTTAAACCAACAAACTTCTCTGAGGAAAATGTGCATGTATATTATCCTATATTTGTAAAAGATACTTTAATATAATTTATCACAGACCAAAAAAATACAGTGCAACTCACTGCAAGAATAATACCAGAACAGAATGGCTTAAAAATAAAAAAAACATATCACAGCAACAGTGTAAGAAGAGAAAGGACAAAATGGATAAAATAAAAATATAAACATATGAAACATCTAAAAGCAACATACATATTGTAGCAATTTGGGGTCAGAAAATTGTAATTTATGGGTCTGAGATTTTAAAAAAATGTATTTCTAATGATTCAATATTTTTGATGCATATATAATTTTTTTGGTTTAAAAAAATTACATTGACATTTGATGATATATCTGTTAATCTCTTCTTTTTTTAAATTAACAACATATACAAGTCATCAGTAGAAATCGCAGACATGGTGTTTCTACTATTATTCTCATCTAAAAGAGTTACAGATTCGAATTGAACAGAAAAAATTTGTAAATGGTATACAAAGTATTTAAAATATAGAAAAATATAAATAATGAATACAACAACTTTAAAATAATAATGATAGAAATATTATTAATTTTCGTGTAATGGATCCAAAAAGTTTACACTAACCTGAAGTTTTAGACACAAATCCTGTGTTTCACTGCATTGAAAGTTGTATAAACAATAATAACATATGATTCTGACATGTGATTCTAAAGAATAAATAATGTTCATTTTGTTTAATTAATATATTCATAGAATGTATTTCTTATTTCTGTACCTGATTCACAGTGTTTTATATTAGCATTTCTCCAGTTGTTATTTTTAAGTTATAAAAGGAGTTAACCAGTGGGTTGTACTGCCTGGTTTCGTCCAGCAGGGGGTGATATTGTAATTCAGATAGTTGCTTTTAGGGGTTTCGGGGTGATATCAGCATACAACTGTGAAGTAAAATGTGTTTGGACTGAGTCAGGGGACCAGGTGCATAAATCTGACTGCATCCTGGATCACTGTCATCGGATGACACCACAGTGTTTCTGAGGAGAGCATGTGGTTTTGAGCTCAGCATGGTGATCTATACCACTATGGCAATACATTTAAATACATTTAATGCAAATCCCTTAAAGACAGCTTACTTTTCACCACATTTTATTTAAGTGGTTATTCTCTATATTATGATATATTACGTATTACTTTGATTATTATTATTATTTTTTTTTTTTTACTAAACATTACTCTGAAATCAACATAATTATACAGGAAATGGATATTAGTGACTGTGGACTATTATTTAGGTAGGCTATTTCTCTGTATTTCAATATTCCATATGCACCCATAACTCAACTATATTTAAGTTATAGCAGTTTGTTTAATTGTGTACTCAAAAGGTAGCAGCAAAACTGTCAATATTCACTTTTTAAATCACTATGATTGTAATATTCTATTTATCTGTATTTCTTTATATATAACTATCTATCTAGGGATTTGCTTTCACAATTTAGTGGGTTTAAACAATTACATGCTTCAAGGTTTTCAAAAAATGTCATTATTTATTATATCAGATGTAGTGCTATAGTTATAAGCATTTGTATAATTTTAGATGTGCTGATATTAATATTATATAGTCAATCACTGTTTGGGAATGTTAATTAGTTCAATGTTAATCAAAGTAGCCTAAAGCTTGGTTTGGCTCTGTGTCTTAACAAACTACACAAATGCAGGTAAACAGTTCTCAGACTCACATTTCAAATGTCAGCTCGCTGTCACACAGAGCCCTGTCAGGCCATCTGTCAAGAACTCAATAAATTTGTCAGTGGAAAAAAGAAAAAAAAGCTGAATCCAATAAATCATAACATAAACAAATCTAGCCATGGGTTGACAGTGCTGTATTATACTTTGGCTTAATCCTGGGGGAGTTGGGATTATCCTGCAGTATCATTTTTTTTTTTGGCTGCCTCAGTAAGATGGAACGTGTGGGCCAGAAGAATGAAAGCAGAAATATATGTGAGTGAAGAAGGGGATGTGATTTAAATAAATAAATAAACTATCTGTGCGCATTTATTGCAAATTTAAGCAAACTCAACTAAATAAGAAATGCTTATATGTAATATAAAAATAGTGTAAAATCAAATGGATTTAATTTGTGGCTTAAATTAAAAATCAGGACCAGTTGTTGTATGCTACTTGTGTATTCAGGGGCCCTCAGGCCTGTGGGGCCCTGCATCACATCCCATTTTTGTTATTACAGCAGCCCAGCGCCTGTTTACTTCCTGCGCGAAATCACACTCAGAATATACACGTTTTGAAATAAGACAGCGACTAAAACCTGTAGAAAACATGATAACTCAGCAATGTTCTTTCGAAAACGAAGAAGATTGAATTACAGTCAATTCCTCGCGAATTGCGGAGGTGCAAACCTTCAATAAGCGCCAGTGCTGATCCAGGAGCGGTCAGCAGCTCCGTTGACTTGACGTGGAAAACGCTCTGCTGCTCTTGAAATCTTCTTTACGGCCACAGTCATGATTTTTACACAAACGTCCACATGTCCGTGCTAAATGAAGCGTATCAAACAACGTTTCCCACAATTCTCTAATGTATTTAGCAGGAGAAACTGCTGCTGTGCTGCTGCTGCTGTCTGTTTTTAAGATGCTCAAGTGCAACTCGGCAAACAAATTAAAGTAGCCTGTATTTTTTTTTTTTTTTTTTTGCTCTTTCACTGGAGCTTTTTAAAAAATAAAAAAATAAAAAAAGCATCATGGAGAGCTTAGAAACACTCATTAAAAGATCAAAGTGACTTAACTATCAAAGTCCTCTAGCAATGCAATTTAGGGAGCCATTATGTGTTTGGTTTGCAGAGTTTCTGCTTTGAGGATGTGAAATGTTCTTCACTAAGGTATTTTATTTTTTACAATCGTGCTTATCTTTGCGCTTTGTTTTAGGCTCACATTTCAGCCCAACGATGATGACATAGAAGCAGCGTTTATTACAGCCCACATAGCCTATTCAATTTCATGATGATTATTATTTTTTGCGATTATTTTTTTATTTTTTATTTTTTTCAATACATTGACTTTAGCCTGCGGCTTTAAGGCCTGACACAGTGCGAGTTGTGTGAGTTATTCTCTGGGTTGGAAAAATGAATTGATCCTGCGTGACTTATAAACAGCGTGACGTAAATGTAATTAAAGTCGAAAAACGCTCCATATGTTTAGACATATATTTTAATTTGATTGACGCGTTTGTTTTGATAAGATTTAAATGTAACGAAGTCGTGAAATAACTTTATTTATTATTTTACTATTCATTATAAATTATTGTAGTAGTGTATTTCGTGTCAATTTTGCTCCATTCTGTGTTATTTATTTATAATTTATCATTCATCTATAATGACGCACTATTTTAAATAGGCGTAATATGATAGTTATAACCGAGAATTGATTTATTGGTTTACTTGACGCACCTTTGAGCCTCGTCAATTGTAATGTCAAATCCAACATTTTTACAGGAAAAAGTGTGCGCAAATTTTCACAATTTTAACTCAACCATTTAAGCATGATATTTCCGAAATAATTTGCTCTTCCATCGTCATTTCTGTTTTAATATGCTGATAATAATCTGAAACTCAGCAGGAATGTGCATTGCCATAATGACGCATTATAATGATCTCTTACCTTTCCGATGGATGCAACACTCCTGCTTACTTTAAAGTAAATTACTAAACTTTAGGAGACCATTGCTTTCTGTACTGCACACCTGCTGCAACGTTTTTTTTTCTCTTCCTGCCTTATAGCAGCAGGAGAGGGAGGGCTTGTCATGTAGAGGCTCATTAAAACACCGCCGGCTAAAAGTTGGCGGATTGATTTATTGAATGAATGTTTGATGTCCTCATTCACACAAGTGACCTGGCCGATCACTGGGGAGGGGGGAGGTGGAGCAGGAGAACAGGGTTACACGGGATATATATTATGTTATATTGTTTATTTTTTTTAAATGTATTGATTATATTGTATTGATAGTGCTCAGCTCATAATGCTTCTTAGTGCTAAGATAATCCAATATAGAGCGAGGCGGAGGTAATTGACCTCATGCTGATAGAAGTGCTGCAAATAGAAGAAGCAGAAAAAAACAGCTAAGCCGGGGGCGGATGACTTCATGAGTGGCAGGTATGTACTGATTTTAACTCTACATATGTGTTCGTTTATGAAAAACATACGGATTCATATTGTTTTTATTTGTGCTCGAAACATTTATGTTATAGTTGTATAGGCCTAATTATAAAAATGTGAAAATAGATGAAAATACTCATTTCTTCTTCTGTGTTTTTACTCCTCTGCCTTATACAACTATTCTCTGAGTGACCGGCAGAGGGCAACGCCAACAGTCTGCTCTCTGTTTTCCAAACTGGGCTACAGGTCATCGCCTTGATGCTTCACAAAGAACATCAAAAACAACAGCGAGGCCTTTGGACTCAAGGTAAACGCTGCACACACACTTTAGATCTTTCTGCAGAAAAATGTGGGTTTTTTCATTCCTTTATTTTACAATAAATAATGTGAAATATATGACATATGTTTTATTTTTCTTAAATTAATTTCCAGCAAGCTATTGTTATAATAATAATCATCTGTATTATTATACAGTTGCTTTCTCAGTCACTCTTCGCGTCTTAATTGTCTTTAATTGAGCAGCAGACAGTTTGATTATTTTATTTTCAAATATATATTTAAAAAAAAATAAAAAATGCTGGAATTAGTTTGTCTGATCATATAGCAACGTTGCATTAAAATATGTTTCTTTAAAACGTGTGTCCCATGAGTCTAGTCTTCGTATGTGTTACATCCGGGGCTTTATTAAACTTGATAACAATGAGCTCCTCATGCAGCGCACAGTCTCCTATTAGCAGTCTTGTAATATCGGAAAGGCCTCGGTGCAACAACAGTCTTATAACAATACTCCGCACCTCTGCAAACTGCAAATATCATATCTATATAAAAATATGATTTTGCACATATATGTGGATGTAGATCTACATAAACATATCTTGACTGAGAAAAAAAACGTATGTATATATATAAGTATATATATATATATATATATATATATATATATAAAATTATGAGTGTTTTTGGGATTTTCTGCACAAAGGCTGAATCCTCAGATAATAACAATATAGCTGCTGTGTTTCTGCAAAAATAAATATAGCAAAAACAGCATAGGGCTGCAAGAATTATTAATATTATTTTTAATACCATCGGTGCTTGTTCCTGACCGACCCAGAGATGGATAGCATTGGCCACCTCAGTGTTAGACAGACCGCTGTTATCACCACTGATCGCCAGGTGCATCAGCTGAAAGGGGACAGCAGCTTCCACTGGAAACAATACACAAAAGAGCAAAGGAAAGGCATGTGTTGCTGATCTCTATTTTTCACTACTGACGGAAATAAAGCATCACTATCAACCCATGAAGAATATATAGGCTACGGCTGATTATGTGGCTTCAATATATTCAAGTGATTTAAAAAAAAAAAAAATCTCCCCAGGATGCAGCATTTTATCAGAAAGCGCGTGATATAATACGCCTTATAACTAACTAAATTACAGAGCAATAAAATCGGCTACTTGTTGTTGTTGTAGTAGTGGTTGTGGTTTGCTATTATTATTATTATTATTATTATTATTGCTGTTGTTGTTATTATTATTATATCAGTGCTTCAGTGTGAAGCCAGGCCTGTGTAAAATCTCACTTTTCTCTCTCTGCTCTTCTTTACGCTTCACTCCATGTGTGTGTTGTTATTGGACTGTGTGCAGCAGCACTGTACTCTTCTCCAATAGCATCCCAATGGCAGTGAATGGGAGAATGAAAAAAGTGTAGCCATGCATGTAGGAGTGGGAGGATCCACTCGCTTCAATCTCGATCTCAGACTTTTTGCAGCGACAGGGGCACAACCAACCAACCGTCTCTGTTACTTCCAAAGAGTTACTGCCGGGACATCTACATACATAACACTCTCCTATTTTTTGCGGATTTGTTGTCAAGTTTTGGTTGCTTCTTCTTTCTCACCTTTAACAAAACTGTTACCCGTGAAGAAGTCTCCCAGCTTTTCAGCCGTCGGCTTGAGGACGAGAAGATAAAGCTTCCTCAGTCCTCTAATCATAACAGGTGACTGTTGAGAGAGTTTATTGTGTTCTTTCTGTCTCTCCACGCTTTTCTGACACAGTGAGGATTTGTGTAGCCGGCTTACGCAGTCTTTACCTTTTAACTATCGCGATCATCAGTTTTTTTTATTCTTTTTTTGTTGCATTTCATCTAGCTCATTTTGTAGTTTTCCTCCTCCGGGCTGCAGGCTGTGTGTCGCACAGGAACTCGAGCGGTTTCAACAGGTTTCAGCTTCACCCTCGCTCTGCCTCAGACAAGCTTTTTGTGTGCCCGGGATTCTCTTGTTCGAGTCTGACCGTATTCTTATGGATATTGCAACAGGTCTGGTGTCACTGGAGCGCCTCTCCGCGGGAGAACAGTCCGAGACGTGCATCATGCTTGACGGCATAAAAATTGAAGATCATCCCCTGCGATCGGGACAAGCCACGCTCGGAGTCATACTCGGTGAGTCTTCTTCTTCTTCTTTTTCTTCTTTTACTTCTTTCACTTCTTCTTCTTTTACTTAATAAACAGCAGCAAATCACTGTGAACTGGCAGCACCGGGTCAGACTGTTATTCCTGTCTGGATGCCATTACCATGCCCACTGCTTTTTTGTTCCCTACGATCAAGAAAAGTTCACATGCACACATGAAAACGGATAAAACTACAGATAATAATGAAAAATTTAGTTTTATTCACACGTTATTGTACCGGCAAGGCGTTTTGCGCGTACCCAGGCATAAAACCTGGAGCTGTGATGTGATCTGCAGGCCTCATTGGACACAAAATATCAAATTCATTCATTAAAACATGCTTTTTTAAAATTAAATTTAACACCACACACATCTGCTGATTTCTTTAATGTGTAGGCCTTTAATTTCGACAGTCCTTGACTCAGGCCTTCTCTCTTTTCTGACGGGCCGTTTATTCCAGGGACTGACTGTCATCATCCATCAGTGTGTGAAGGATGCCAGCGTCCCATCTCCGACCGCTTCTTGATGAGAGTCAACGATTCCTCATGGCATGAGGAGTGTTTGCAGTGCACCGTGTGTCAACAGCCCCTCACCACCAGCTGTTACTTCAGAGAAAGGAAACTTTACTGCAAACACGACTACCAACAGTAAGCACAACCATCTCAGAGAATATCTCCTCTCCCCTTTTCTGCATCTCTTCAGATTGCTTTGGTTGGTGTAGTGATTTTTTTTGAAAATGTGATGGCTTTGGCTGCTGGAGGCCTTCTGTGTGTCATTCACGGTGCAAAAAATACAGTCGTTCAGCTAGTGTGAAGTCCAATTCGAATTTTTCTAAATTTAAGAAGTGTAAAAATGTATCGACATGGAGGTGTGTTATTTAAATTAACCTGTTGTTCTGCAGGAGTTAAAAAATATTCTGCATAATTGTAATTTATTATCAATGAAAGAGCAACAGGAAAAAGTGGAATTAAATATGAGCTTTTATTTTCTTAATGATTTTGAGTATTAGATGAAAGTGCTCACACTGGCTGGAAGACGCTGGCATTAGCGGTCATATATTATTGTCATATGTGTTTGTCTTACTCATGTCACCGTGGCCCACGATATTTCCACATGTGTCTGCGGAACAAGCGCTTTTCAAACAAAAAGATGTGATCCCACTCAGGCCCGAGAGTGTGTTGGCGTGCCGGCTGCATGTTTTTTTTTATTCCGCTGGCTGTCAGGTATTTCCTGGTTACATCCTGTGGCCTTTACCCATCACAATCCACCACATTAGATTTCAATCAAAATATGGAAAACAATTTTTCTGTTGTGTTTCTTTATGGAGAGTGAGCCCACGGCGCAGTGTAGCCTAGATTTAATTTCCGATCAACCCAAATTATTTTATTCTGAAAATCCAATGCCTCCAATTAACCTTAAATATTCTGTTTTAAAAATTTGTTTTATTATTTTACCGTCACAATTTTTATCGTGTTTTTTTTATTTAATTTAAGACTATCTTTATTTTATTTAATGCAATTTCTGTTTTATTTTATTTCAGGCTATTTTATTTTTATTGGTTATGACGTGTTTTCGCACGCGGTATAATATGAGACATGGCAACAATTTAATGGTTTAATGAAAAACAATGTGCGTTGTTTTAACTGCATATGATTTATATGTACCTGCAAGCTAAATACGCTAACGTGGATTTAGTAAGAAAAAAATCATTATAAGTGTAGGCATTTGCGCACACAAGACTCTCTCTCTCTCTCTCTCTCTCTCTCTCTCTCTCTCCCTCCCTCTCTCTCTCTCTCTCACACACACACACACACACACACTCACACACTAATACCAACGATTTTAAAAGCATGAATCATTTATTGTTAAATTAATAAAAGTTTTAGAATTTTTAGAAGAAACATTAAAAAAACTTATTTTGGGTTAAAATGCTGGAGTGTGATAATAACAGCAGACCAATGTGATTAAATGCAGATTTTAATTTTGAACAATTGTTGTGCTAAATTCATAGCAACACAATAAAATACAAAACAGCATTATTAATATCACAGACACTAAAAATATTAATTTAATAAATTATAGATAAATTATAATAATGTAGGAATTGCCCTCCTGGTGTTTTTTATTTTAAAGTAAATTACAGAAAAGTTTTACATTCTTTATTAGGCCTGTGACAGGAAGTGGCATGGCAGCCATTATCCATGCAGCGAGATAAATTAGTAAATTGAATTAGTAAATTATCACATAAAAGCAGCAGAGATGGCAGATATGGTGAGGCAAAGTAACAGAAGTAACAACAATGCTGAGGGTTGCTGTTTGGCCTGCGAGGACCCTGGGGTGCCCTGTGTTTCTCATCGCATCAGCGCTTTTCATGCTTGTCACTAAATTTTCAGCTTTTTGTGTGCGGCCTTTTTAACAATTCTACTTCGATTACCGGGACATTATGGCTCTCTGCTAGATACCTTGCAAGCAAACAAAGAGTTACATCTATTGCCATGCGTGCCATTCATCCAGCTTTGTGACAGGAGTGTAGTCGGCTGATAACAATGGAAAATTCATAGCAGTAACTATGGGATACCAGAGCCCCGGCGTCACGGCTCAGAGGTGGCTGGAAGCTGAGACAGTCCGGCTGAGAGAAGGATCTCTTTCTCATGCCTCTTATAGTGCTGTCCAGTTGTACTTTTACTATTTGTTTGGTGTGTGTAAAGACAAGACATAAACATAAAGAGACAGATCTATTTTTTATTCCAAATAATTATTTCCTGGCATTTAGTGTGCAATATGCTTTTGAAGTACCGTATTTGGTATATAACTGACCATTTCCCCTTTTTCTCGGAGTGTTGTGAGCTTGTGTGGCAAGTCCGACTCAGCCAAACACAACAACCTGCTGGGCGACGTCCTGCTCTCACACACTGTTATTCATCACATCTTTTAATTCTTCACCCTCCTCCCCCCACTTTTTTTTTTTTTGTTGTTCACCCCTCCCAGGTCAAACACTGGCTGGAGGGTCCTTCCATCACACAGACACAAGCGTCCCACTTTTTTTTGTTTATTCCATTTTCATTGATGGGATACTTAAAGATGTAATTGGCACCTTTTTGACTTTTATGACACCCATTTAAGATGCATTTGTCAGCCCACAAACTGCTTTGGGCTGTGAGGAGAGCTCGTAGCCTTACAGAGTTCTACGTGCCTAATTACATTCCTACAGCAACTGATTCATGCCCCGTAATCAGCTCTCACTAGCTATAATAAATCAAGGAATTGGCAAGCAGTCTTTTTTCGCACCTTTGGAAGAGGTTTAAGTGCAGACGGGGGAAAACAATTGTGTACTGTGTTATTAAAACTCCCACCAACACAGTTCAACACATCATGCTCCATATAGTGCAATTATATAGTAACAAGATTGGATTATATTGAC
The DNA here is from genome assembly GCF_030273125.1 of Centropristis striata. Lineage (NCBI taxonomy): Eukaryota > Metazoa > Chordata > Actinopteri > Perciformes > Serranidae > Centropristis > Centropristis striata. Next base: position 26,163,660 of record NC_081523.1, read on the forward strand.
CTCTTTTTATGCCATGCAGCTGACCTGCATTTGTTGTCATTGATAGGAAAATTTGTGAATGAGGTAATATTTTTGATTCCAAAAACAAATGCAAGGCAAGGAAAAAGAGAATTAATAGAATATTAAAGAGGAAAAATACAGCCACCCTTTTTTGTAAGGATATTTCAAGTTTGATAGAATCGAAGGTAAATATGCAGAGCTGTCAATTGGACACGAGCCATAGCCGTAGAGGAGGAACAAGCTTGAACGAGACGGGCGGTATGTAAAAGGTAGAGTGGAATTACACCACCCCGAGAGAGTTTGTTGTGCCCTGGTGTTTGGAGGTCAATTATACATCATTAGGAGGAGGGAGATCTTTTCCCCAGGGAGACCTTTCCTCTAACCAAGCAGATGCTTTGAAAGGAGCCATGTAATAAGGCCTATCACTTCACCGAAGTGTTGGACAACACCCCTGTAATGGACTGCCTTGTTAGAAACTGCCATGGGCTCCATCTACAAAACATAACATTAAATAAACTTTTTTATACACCATGCTGCCTACTTTTGGGTCCTGCTGATGCATTAAAACATCGCATTCCAGTGTGGATTTTTTTTTTATTCTCCATGCTCTATAAAGTTTTACTATCCAGCAAAATGTTATTTTAGTATGTTTCATTTGTTACTCATCCAAAATGTACCAGCGATGCAGATTTTTCCAAAATTTTAAATTCACGTGCAGTAAGCAAAATTTAATTCAGGTCACGGTAGTATGAGTTGTAGGAAAACACAGCAGTGATGAAGCCATAAAAACAGAGCTCCCAGAACCTGTCTCACCTCCCATGTATGCTGGACGATCCCCCGGTGTGCTGAGAGGTGCTTTTTAGAAATGTTTGGAGTGCCCTCCTGTGAAATTGTTGTTTTTTAATTAGCTGTGCTTGGGACTCTGCAGCAGTGTGTGCCGGATAGATGCTGACGGCTGGGTTTCTGTGTTAGCTCACCAAGTGTGTGTGTTTTACTCGCTCTAGGACACTCCCGCGTGGCCTGGCACTTTGTGAACGCTCATACGCACACCAAAAAAAGAAAAGAAAAAAAAAAGGATGTACTTTGTGTTGTCAACCCAGCCGTGTAGTTTTATAGTTAATTAAAGACTGTCCTCAGTCCTGCTAAAGTATTTCAGCAGCAGCTCTGATGTGTGGGCGTTCCTTTGTGCAACACTTCCTAACTTTCAGCTCAACTTTCCCTTTTTTTTAATTCTCCCTAAAAAGGATAAAAATGTGTCTTTAGCCACTGGTCTTGGGTAAATAAAAGAAGGACCTCTACAGAGAGACAAATCTAATGTTAGAAACACTAAGCCAGATAATATTGCTTCAGCTTGCTGGGATTTTTAGTGCTCGGCAAGGAGCTAGCTGAAGCTGGCCCCGTTCCTCTGTAAGGAAGTATTGGGTTTTATGTCAACATGGCTCGGCCTGTCCCAGCAGCATACTAGGATGCATCATCTGTCATCTCATGGTTTGCTAACTGTCCCCCCTCCCTGGCATATTTAGACCCATTAAAGGACCTGTTGGAGTGCTATTTATTTGCATCACTAGCTACATCTCAGATTTTTTTTTGTGCTTTCCGGTTCCCACAAATAGCTCTTTGAGTGATAAATATTTAATTTAAACATATCATCTTACATGAACTCTTGTATATATGAATAGTGCTGTTGTAGATTTTACACCAGCTACATCTATACAGCTTCAGTAGCCTTCTATTTATATTCACTTGATGTTTTAGTTTTTTTGTGATGCTGTCAGTAAGAATTGTAAAATCACGTGATTTCATGATATTATAAAGGCTGATTTAAATGAGCAGAGTGTGTATGTGTGTGTGTGGGAGGGGGCTGTGCTGGTGTGTATGTGTATGTAGCAGCAGTTGGAACACAAAGCACTTTGCAGGATGCTCCGGGAAGCCACAGAGGCTCAGCCACGGTAATGCCCATCACCACTTTAGAGGCCAGACTGGTGGCGAGGGATGTGGAAAGAGGTCTCTGTGGCTTTGTGTGGGGGGGGAGCTGTAGTGCAGGGGAGGAGAAGGATCTGCAGAGGGATCTGCCTGGTGTGCTCACATTACACTGGATGATAGCAGAGGGGTGCAGAGGAACTCAAGCATGCAATTTGTTGGTAGCCACAATTTAACCTCATCTCCTAAAGCCGGCTGTTAGGCAGCCAGTGGGACATGTCAGTCAATCGGGAATGCTAATCAGTGACGGTGGAGAGAAAGCCCTCGGCTCGGCAATGTAGTGATTTTCATAACTGGCTCCGGGTCCACGGGCCTTCAGGTTTATTTTCACAGCATGACAACTCTTCATAACAAAAAAAAAGGAAGGCAACCACAAACCATTAAATGCAATTTACAAATTAGATTTTGGCTAAATCTGTGAAATACTGCAATAGGCCTCTCAAAGTAGGCAACCGAGAAATATACACACTCAGCAAATGTTTTCTATTTCAATTTGCCAGATTACATGTTTAAATCTGAAGAATGGACATTTTTACTGGCTGGATTTTAGAAATTTTGAATATAATTGCCAGTGTTTTCAGATAAAAGTGTAGCATGTGCATAATTAATACCTGCACATTCCCAGTATTTTTTTAAATCACATTTCCTATCTGTTTGTTTCATTCTGCTTCTATAGTTTGGAAATAGCCCACACTTGTTTCTCCAGGCAGCCTGGTCGAACGTGCATGAGAAATTGAGACATGGCCTCTGCTGCTGGCTCGCAGTATCGCTGCTGGCCCCAACTGTGTATATGTGATCCCACTCTGGAATGTTTTTCCAACACGTAGGCTTTTCACAGATACACTAGAGAGGACTGGCATCATAGTGGCAAGTGCTGCATTCAGACTGTTGTGTGCCCAAGGCTTACTCTCACACTCACGTCACACATTCTAGCTCTACATGGGAATGGGCAGAGCAGTGTGTTTGTCTACATACACCCCAGGTTTTTGTGAGGGTGTGGGCGCATGTGTATGTGTGTGTGTACACTTGCTTCCTCTCTCTGCTGCTTTCTTTCTTTGTCTCTAATCTAAGCTCTTTCCACTGCCTCACATTCAGTCTCTTTATTTTTAAAGATACATTTTAGCATCTTAGTTCGTGCATGTCTGTATTTCAGATTTTTGTACACATACAAAACACTTTTTTTTTTTTTACCACTTTTAATCTTCATCAAATGAGATTAGCCCCCAAATACCGGTATTCCTGCCCAAAGTGACTGACAGAGATTTGCACTTTTATCATTAAGTGTGACACTAAGCTGGTCGGAGCTTTGTCTTGAATGGAGGGTCTGACGGAAACAGGGGCTCCTAATCCTTTTATTTGTGTCAGGCCCAGAAAGAGGGAAGAATGGGGCTGGGGTGGGATGGGGCTGCAGAATGCCACGGCCCTTAGTCCCCTCCAGACCCGGCCTCCACAGCCAAGTGAGCATGAGACTCATCCTATGTGGTCTATGCACTCGAGCGGACGCATACACACTCATGCGCACACAGGCGGGCGCACATTTGTGCATCTACAGTATGCTAAAATGTTTGCTCAAGCAAATGCACACAATCACGAATGCACCGCGTCGTGTACAAATACATGTGTTCGCCCACTTATCGCAGATGCACACACACACATGCACAGTCATTTTACAGTGTGTGTACCTGCTCGCAGCAGAGCATGGATTGCAGTCTAGGAGGTTGAGTCTAGGATGAGATTAATAAAGTTTGCCGGTTCCCTGGTCGAGGTCCAACGCCAGGCTTTTGTCTGCGGCTCACATCGGGGTTGTGGGGCTTCAGCTCCTTTTGTGTGTGCACCCTTGTGGTAATCCATCTCCAGCGGGAGTCCCCTGGGGCACTTTATTTACTCATTCAACTGTTTGGAAGTCTGTTAGACTGCAGATCAGATGCAGTGAAACCAATGTGATTACTTTAACCAGCACTTGCAGATTCCTGCCCAGCATCTCCTCTCACCCTGAGCTGGTGTGCTCTGCAGGTGGGGAGGGAAGGTCCACACTGTCTCATCCCGCTCTGTCTGTCCTGTTTACCGGCCTGGTTTGAGGGCTTATGAAAATTCTGCATTAGGTATTGAACCTCCTGTGCCCACACACTGTAGAGCTGACTTGAGTCTTTTATTATCCTTGTGTATTTGAGTTTATTATTGCTCTCCGTTGCATCTGAAAAATAGAAGTTCCAAAACTGGCTGAGTGAATTTTGTTTCTTTCTCAGCAGATCATAATTCAGCACCATAGCAAGTGTGGTGTCACAGTGTAAAAACTAACATCTATGTTTTATTGCAAACAATGAGATGGATTTGGTTATCCATCCATCAACATAAACCCAGAGCTATGTATTTGGGGCTAACCCTCGTGTTAAACCATTGCAGGCTGTCAGGCTCTCTGAATTTACTCTCCGTCTCTCCCCCCTGGCGTGGCTGGGGAATATGGTTGAAATCAGCTGCCAGGACCAGCATCTACAGCGAGAGCTCCTTAAACTCGCTGTTTAGAACCAGCCGCTGATTGGTGATGGCTGTCTTGGCAAGAAAAATAACCCTGTATGAAAACAGTGCAGATTGGGTTTCTACGTGTCTGACTCACTCTCCTCCTCTCTGACCGGGCCCCCCCACGGCAAGCCAGCATGATTTGTGCATGAGGTCCCGTGACCCATGGAAGCTTCAAAAAGCAGCGAGGGGAAATATTTGGATGATCCTGATGGGGGAGTGGAGATGTGGGAGGGAGGCAGAGATGAGGGGGGCTCGGTAAGTGCGGGGCTAAGCGGTGTAAGGCAAGGCAGATGTGGAGAATCTGCGGCGATGACAGCGGAGTGTGTGTGCAGAAGATGACTGCCCATCTTGGACTCAGACACCCACCACCAGCGTCCCATAGGACAGCTGTAACACAGACGTCATGTTCCGCATAAAACGGTGGCAAACAGTAGAGAAAACTGTGCACAAGGGGGTTGGAAAGAGTTGCAATAGACGAGGCATTTTATCATCAGGTACCACGCTCTGATACTGATCGTCTGTACCTCACCCCCCTGCTGCACACCCCCGATCTCTTCTGCTCTCCCTTTACCTTTTCCTCTGCCTGTTGGATATTAATGTTTCCCAGAAAGCTGCTACAATACATCTTCTCTGGAAATTCCACGATTCGTGAACACTGCAAAATGATCTGGTGTCTATGAAAGGGATGGATAAGGGGATAAAACATAAAGATTTTTCAAAGTGGTTTTTGTGCATATGTGATTTTGTAGTGCTCTCAGGATGGAGATTTCTATGTGCTTGCCTTGATAAGAAAAATGTGTTGCTGCAGGTGAACGCTGAGTTGTTTGCTCCATTCATCTACATTTTCTCCTCTAGCCGACAGTATTGTTTGATTCAACCTCATGGCCTCATAGCACATTATTTATGCACTGAATCTGCCTCTGGGGCCAGTCCACTGGAAACCCCATTGAACAGAAATAGCTGTAGTAGACTGAGGCTTGATGCAAACCCAAACTCAGCAGTTAAAAAAGCAAAGCTTTGGTCTGAGGCAGCCTCAATCACTCTTTGGCCTCTATGCTTGTCGCTGCCTCCTCCTGAGAGTGGGTGGGTTGACTGACCCCTAGGGTGACTGTCTGCCTTAACGCTGGCCCTGCAGGCGCAGCCCTCACAGGGGACGCCAGCCCCAGGCCGGAGTTGTGCTCTGAAACCAGAGCTCCAACGTTGTGTTGTGATCCCAGCTGGAGAGACAGCTCTGGCTCTGAGCGGAGCCCTCTCGCAGCATGCAGCCGGGGTCACCGGTGGCCTCTCAACCTTCATCACGCCGCTGTGCTTCTGCGCAACACAGCCTAGGACTACATTATTTATTGACCCGCAGTCTTCGGTTCTTCTAAGACTTTGTCTTGCTACAAATATCAGAGAACTGAAGTTTTGATGAGGTCATGTTATCAATTACATGTCGCTCGGGAGGATAAACTGCACAAAATGTTAGTTCTGCCTGCGCAATTTTCCAGATGAATGTTTCACATGACTTGCACTGTCAGTAATAGCACTGTGTCAGAGAAATACAATGTCATCTGTTATGTCTATGTTGGCAGTCTCGTCTTTACACTTTAATCTGTAAAGTAACCAGAAAATCTGGTTTTAGGGAAAATGCCACTTTGAGTGTTTGTGGTGTGAATGCGTCTTCATGTCTGCAGTGTTTTTGCAGTTTCTCAATACAGCATGTTTATCGACTGCTATCTTATAGGTTCCAGCTTCGCTTTGCATTTAACCATGTTTTTTGCATTCCTCTGTGAATGTGCTTGCATGTGTATGCAGCCGTGTGTGTGTGTGTGTGTGTGTGTGTGTCTGTGTCTGTGTGTGTGTTTGTAGCATGCCCGCTAGCGTGTGTGTAGTGGGTCTGTCACTCGGCCAAGCATTGGACATGCTGTTGGCAGGCGACGCAGTCTGTGGATTCTCCTCTTGGTCGTGCTGCTCTGGAGGCAGAAAGCGGTGCGTGCCACCCAAACCACCACCCCCCCAACACCCCCTTTCTATCATCAGCAGACCGGCCTTCTCCCTGCTCTCCATGCTCTCCTTTTCCTGGGCCCCAGAGCCTGGGCTGTGGCCTGTGGATGAGTGCTACATCCTGGCTGTCAGCACAGGGGTTAGCTGGGGATTGGCCTGTGGTGGAAGTGCAGTATCAGGCCCTGTCTGTCAGCTCCTCGTTCCACTTCCTCCCGCCCCTCAGCGCAGGCTGCCGTCAGTGGCACAAAAATACGGCGAGCTGTGACTGACTCGGATCTCTGGCCTGAAAATGAAAGGATCACCCTCAGAATAGGCATATTCATAACCACGCCAATGAAAAGGGGCTGTTTAAAACCCTTAAGTGCTCGGGTGTTGTGTTTTTAAACAGACCGCGAAAGCTTTGACAGATGGTTTACTATTTCACCCAGTATTTCATTTCAGGTACTTTTAAGTGTCGCTTTCTGACTTCCGAGGAACAACCACTCACCCACAGCGTCTATTTGCATACAGTTACAGCTCCCTTGCAGCCATTTTTTTACTGGAAAGCCCAATTCCCATTTATCAGATTGATAAATGTTTGCAAAATGTCACTCAAGATATTTTATAAATCTTGCGGGTGATATATTTTCTGCCAAGATTCTGATTTTCTGCGTACATGGAGCAGTACCTTCGCTGCCGTCTGCGGATCACATTATCAGATACACACACAGGTACATGCATGCTTACACACACATGGACACACATCTGTAGTGCACATGGCTGCAGACAAGCCTACACATGTCAGAGGATTTGCGACTATAATCAGATTAATTGGTCCATCTCTCCTTGGAAACATCACATATACACATGAAGGCCTCTGGTAGCTTTCAGCTGGATGCTGCTTACACTAACCAGAGGCCAGACAGCAGGCGCAGGGTCGGCAGGGTCACAGCACGCTCTCTGGCATCAGCATCTCTTTATGGCTTACATGTTCGAAAAATTATTACAGCACTTACAGCCTTGTTCTGTCTGACAGAGAAGGAATTTCGATCTGTTTCTCTTGAGGGTTCAGACTTATTTAAGCAGCACCTTCTTTTAGTTAAATTTGACACAGAGAGACTTTTTTTTCTCACAACATAAACATAAAAGTTGGTGTTGCTTGGCAGAAGCCTCAGCCTCTTCAAAGACAGTGGCAAAACGCTGGCCTTTGCAACGAATATTATAAGTACATTAACCATAATCCTTATTAACATTCTCCAAGCTGCATGCAGGTTTAGTGCCTCAGCACGCAGTGTATGTTTTTCTTATTGCCCACAAGTATGTCTATGTGAGGGACTATCTACACACATGCTGCCATTCATGATTTTATTATAGGTTTTCACCTCACCACAACTCATGCATAGGAACGAATAATGCTTTCTGTCTTTCTGTCTCCTTTAAAATTGTGTAATCTCCTGTTAACGGCATATACTTGTATTTGCATGTACTTTTATGTATTATTATGTGTAGAGGGAAACTAAAGAGTCATCATTACTGGCAGTTAACAGTGTTAAGGGTAATTTTGTGGTGCTTTAGATCAATGATCTGAGTAGTACTTGTAACCAGGGGGTACTTCAGCAGTTGCTAAGGGGTACATGGAAAAATTTGGGGATAACTCAAGTAATTTAAACAAAAATATCCACATATTGAGTCAGCCAGAACTGAGTTTGTGGAAATTGATCACAGTAAAAAGTTGTCAGATAGATAAACACTTGAAATAGTTAAAAACAAAATGAACAGTTGACAGTGAACTAAAAGTAATGGATAATTAGTTCAAATCAAGCCCCTATAGTAACAGTGTTGGGCTTTAAACTCAATTGAAGTTGTGGCCTAATAGTGGAATAACAATTTCCGGATCCGTCACATCATCTTGCCCTAATCAGCCTTAAACCATGCACATACAAGTATAATATATAGCATATGGTAAAAACAAAACAAAAAAAAAACTGGTCTTTATGGAATAGGCTAATATAAAAGGAGACTTACATTTTTGCTGTTGTTATTAGAACAAGCAGTCAAGCAGCAGCATGTTAATGTCATTAATTAAATGATCTTAACTACTGTTTCTGAGCACCTTTCTGCACAGCTCAAGCTCCAACTAACATTTATTATTTTTACATTTACCTAACATGCATCACTTAGGTGAGACAGGATTAGTAACACTTCAGTTTAATTCATTTAATCACAATGTGTCCCCGACCCTGTGATATAGTTTGGTATAATGACAGGCAGGTGAACATTTTAGCCCTGACGGTTCTCCATTAAATAGTTTACTAGCTAACATGCATGCTAACACAGCAACATGCTAACTTTAGTAGGAAACACAGCATCTAAAACTGCCATAAATCGAAAAATATTCAAATATAAACAAAGGTTAGCTGAGCCGCTAAGCTACCACAGAGTTTTCTCTGCAAATGAATGGCATTTCGTACTGAGCTTTCCCCCATGCTATCGTCACATAGCAACATCAGACCGGAAGTTGCTAATGGTTGAAATAGCTAGCTAAGAGCAAGGGAAAACCAGTATAAATAGCTAAATTTTATGAATAAACTGTCAAAAATAGTTAATCAATTACCGATTGGAATAGTTAGCTCAACACAATGACTAGACTGAACAGTTAAAATAGTTAGTAATTGCAAAGGATAAACAGCTGGAATAGATAATTCAATGACAGAACTGTCCATCTGCTGCTCCATGTGGGTGAACCAATGCAAACTTGAATCAATTGTATGAAGAAAAAATTTTAACAACCACAATTATATCCACTTTTGTTTCAATAATGTTTGAATAATATGATCTTAAAAATGAACACATGTAGTGCATGATGGAAGATTTCAATAAGGGGGTACTTGAGTTCATCTGACAGGACTGTGCATGTTTGGGAACCACTGATTTACGGGGTAGAAATATGATATTTATGTGCACAAGCACCAACTTCCTCCCAAGAATAATGGTTGTATGAATTTTGTTTAGTGCCATTTATTTTATTCATCTTCAAATAGCAGTGGGATGTGGTTGACCAACAGAAACATTTACATAATGTTAGGTAAGCTGTCGATCACAAAAGACCTTCACATATTTGCTTGTGATTGTCCAAATGTTCTGTCCGCCTGCTCTGCCTCATGTGGTAAACCCCGCGCTGCTGGCACTTAAGACGAACGAAACAACCCATAAAAACGTATTTTGCAAATAGTGCACCCAGCTCTGGTTTTTTCACACATTCTGCCGCTAATAAGCTCTGACACACCCTAAACAACCGCCCTCTCAAAGAGTACATCTAGTGTGAAGCGGCGGTTTTGGTGTCCAGGGGAAGCCTGCGGTTCTGGAGCCAGAGAAGGAGTCGTGCCCTGCCGTCCCACAGAGATGACAGGAAGATAAGAAAGAAAAGTGGCCTCTCCGCACAAAAACATCCCACCAGGAACTAACCTAACCTGGGGGAGAAATGGAGGGCTTCGGGACTCTTGTCAAAATCTATCCTTACTGGAAGAAAATACACAGGAGAAAAAAAAACACAGTTTCTTCATCAAAATGAGGATTTCTTAATCAGTGGTGACTAGGAACGCTAGTCATCCAGTAGCCATCACAACCCACTCTAAGATGTTCTTGTGGTATCACAAATATCCATATCAAGTTTATACTACAACAGCATGCCTCTGTATGTCACAACTTTGGCTTTGTGACATGGCTTCTCCTAACCAACAGCCACAGAACTAAAGAGGGAGGGGAGCAGGGGGGGCTAAGTATAAGCGACAGACTCTTGGCAGACACATCCCCTGCAGTTATAACTTCGAAAACCGCTTATACTTTGCAATATTTGAGAAGGCGAATTGAAAAGGTAGCCATTTCTCCTAGACGATGCGTAATGAGGGAACCATAGGGAAGGAGAAACAGCGAGCGGTTTCTGGAAGCGGCACTAACACAGGGATCAGCAGCATTAAAAGAGATTTACACCCCTAGCTCTTAAACAGTTTTCTTTTGCTCAATGGTTCCACTTTTACAGATATTTCAAGGAAGTAATAAACTGCACTGACAAGCGTTCGAGTGGCTTTGAAACATCCCTCATGGGCAACAGAGGTCCATCACTTCTATCACAGCGCCTCGGCTCTGCGTCGTTATTTCTGCACAAGTCAGCCTGTTTCTCTCTGTTAACAGCATTTGGCCTCGACTGGATATAATGATCACCTTGTTGTTGTTTATATCAAAGAAATGTTGCGTAACTTACTATAATACGTCAATCGTTACGTCCTCCCCGAGGGTAAGTCGGTTCGGCATTTATCTCGTCGTGAGTGGTGCTTTTTGCTTTGCGGTTACGGTCGACAGACTGTTTTTCCTGACGGTTAAGTTCTTTTGAAGCTGTCTGCATGGTCCAGATGAGGCCCTGCACAGTGTAAGATGTCATACTCCCACTGTGCTGACCAACATGCTCTGTGGGTCTTGATGTGCCCATAACATTTAATGGTACTTTGGCAAATGTTAATGGAAACTCTTACTTTGCCTTGCAATCACATTTTGTTCCCTTCACTGTTTTTTTTCTTCTTTTAATCTACCATAATTATTCGTTTGCGTCCTTTGATATATTTACTCATGGCTGAGAAAAAAAGAGTGGAAAGAATATGCATTATCTGCTAATTATTAAGATTAAGGGTGGGATAAATAAACCAGAACAAAAGGGAACATTTGTCTTGAGTAAGGCACGGTTTAAAGACTGCTGCTACCCCAAAGCATGGATCTTTGTAGTCTCGCTGGGATAGCAGAACATCACAGAGTGTCCCTTTTTGGATGTGGAGCTGGGACCAGAGTTGGCGAAGTACTCAGGAGGAGGAGGTGGAGGAGGAGAGGGGTAGGTCATGCTGTGGCACGTACGTCTCTCAGTGTGGGATGAGGAAACATCTCGACCTCGCACAGGTTCAAGAAGAAACAGCCTGCTTCTGATTAGTCACTCTGATCCGCAGTGATAAACAATTCCTGTGGTCTCCTGCTCAAAGAAACATCACTGGCAACGATTGAGTGTTCACGGGTGGTTTGTGTGTTTGTATGTATGCTCAGACATGCAGGGTTTGAGTGTATGCTTTTATGTTTAAAAAAAAACACACATCTAAATAGTCAGTATCTTACTAAAACTAGCATGAATTCTGATTTGATCTGGTTAGCATCTGTTATATTTGTACATCTTGATGGGATGATGTGATGTTCTTATGGTCCAGGATGACATCAGAGTTGTAATTTGCAATCCAAAACATGAGGGTTTGTGGTGACTGTATTAACTATGGTAAGACAGTCCCATGTTTAAATAGCAGAACAGATAAAAAGACATGCATGATATCTCTTAATGCCAAATCAGCCCACAATAGTCTGGAACCATAACCAGAGGGTGATGGAGGAGCTTTAAAACATTTCACTCAGAGAGGCTGTTGTACTCTTTGCCCTCACTGGTAACTGGGCAAGTTTTATCTGTTGTTGCACTTCCGCGCAGATGCCTGGCATCGAGCCTCGGGGTGATAAAAACGTCTTCAGGAGGTAAGTGTTTATGGTGAGGATCCTTAAGGTTAGCGGGATCAAAGCTCTGTTGAAAGGACATTAAGCAAAGAAACAGGAATAATAAACAAAACAGCCAGTTAGTCATACAATCAGATTTATGACATCTAGAAAACCATGTCAGGGAGAGGCAGGTTTCTGTCGGCCTGTTTTTTATTGCTGTGAAAAACAGCCTCCAAGTAAAAAAGAACAATAACAGTGAGAAAGGTAGGGAAGCATTTGAGATTTCGCACCACAAATATAAAAAAGATCTTTTTTTGGTGCTTTATATTTTGCCCTTGTGTTGTTTTTATCACTGATTGGATGAAAATCGTGTTTGACTTTTTCATTCTTGGTGAATTTCTGGGTTTGTGGGGGAAACGCTCAGCACTCTGTCTCACGAGGAACAGTATTTAAGCGTCGGACAAGAGCCTTGTGTATAGCTCAGGTCGGCTTCTCTCTGTTGCTCGTCGCCTGGGAACGGCTGATTGGGATGACTGTTTAAGCTGAGTACGTTCACCAATGCCCCCTGTATCCCTCGACCCGAACTTTAGTACCAGATTATAAATACATTTCACTTTTTAGACCTTAGGGAACTTAAATCACATGTTTGTTTTCTTACGTGTTCACATTCAAATTCTTTTTTTTAGGAGTTTGGCCCCTTTATGAGCACTTACCAAAGCAGTGAGACATGTTTTTTTTTCAAAGTTGTCCTGCAGGAGTGGGAGTGTTGTACCACCCGGGCCCGTCCTGTCCAGTCATTTGCTCGAGGCTACAGCTTTAAGTGGGAATTATGACTTGAGAGATAAGTATGGAGATAAGGCGCTCCTTGCCTGTTAAGATGTATGGGGTGTCTGGACACTTGCGAGAGGTGCACCTGACCTGGAAATGAATGGTGTTAAGGTACAAGTGCAGCGCATGAACCTACTTTTTCATCCGGCCCTTGTCTCATGAGTGCAACGCCCCAGATCACGACACAGATATTAGAAAGTGCAGACAGTTGTATTTAAGTCGGATTATAAGATTTTATCTGGTGTTTCGGTTAAAATATTGTAGACATAGAAATAGAATGAGAGTAGATCACACATAGACCTGTTTTCTGTGGACATTTTACTAGTTTTTTTTTGTTTGTTTTTTTTAACAATATTTTTTATTGAAGTTTCAAGTGCATATCAAACTTTATGTCCAGTGTACAAACATTTTCATTTATATCCCCTCAAACATACATTCATTCACACAGACAAAGAAAGTGAGTAAATAAGATGGACAGTGACAACAAACATCAAACTAATGGAAAATAAGTACTAAAATGAAATAAATAAGACTAAAGTGGAGCAAAATAACATTTTACTAGTTACTTTTCAATGGGGCTGTAAGGTGTATCACACCCAATAGTTTGAGCCTACAATTCCTTTTAAGCAGCTAGGCAACAGAGATATTGCTTATAAGAGGCCTCTCCATGCTTTGTTAGTTTGATTGTTACTGCTAAACCTCACATTAGGGAGTCCGCGACTTTCTGCAAGTCTGCGCATTTGGAAGTTAGCACCCCACAGCAACAGCACCCTACAGCAACAGCAATAGTACACATAAAAATGGCCGCCGCTTTGACCATTCTGCTATGTGTATTTGAATAGGAAATATATTGATTATGTTAGTTTTCAGACTGAATCCCCTGTTAATTGTGGTTTTATTTTCATTGTGATATGTTTGGAGGAGATTGATTAATAAAGTTTTGAGAAGATATACACTTTAAGAATTTCAAGAATAAATCACATTGTCACAATAATTTAATGGAAAGAGATTTAAAAAAAATGTTATTCCAACTTTATGGGCCACTGTGTAATATTTTATTTGGAGCCTTCCCCTGTCTTGATACAGCCATACTGTCCCTGAAATATCTATAGTATATATATAAATATTATAAAATTAATAGTACGACTAGATAATAACTTAAATCAAAAGCATGAAGAATTTAAGATGGAGTGCCATATCCTTATCATTTAACTCTAATATGTTAATGGCAAGTGATAATGCAATATTAATTTTGGTTTGAGAAAAGATTGATTAGATTATAGTCTTTAACAAAAAGAAAAAAATAACCCCCCCTGCCTATTCATTTGTGTACAGTCCATTATGCTGTATTAGTTGACTTTATAAAATGTGAAATCTGGACATTTTCAGCTGCACTGAATACAAATGGAATTCACGTCTAAAAACGTTATTTTATTCAAGTGAATTATGAACAAATACACAGCTCAGGAATTGGGTTGTTTTTTTTTCTTTCAGAAAAAGAAAGTGATTAGGTTGCTGCTTCACTAAGGTGTGTGGGAGAAACATTCCTCCTGCTTGGTATGTTAATTCTCAGCTCCGGGGCCTGTACCAGCCGTCATTCTTTGAAGTTTCTCTCCGCATTGCCTTCTCCCCATCAGGTGAACTTGTGGCCTTTCAGCAGTTTTATTTATTAGACAATCCTTCACATGTAAAAGATGATAAAGTTGACATGTTACAGGCAGTTGACGCTTTCGCGCATTGAGGGGAAGCGCTTTGTTTAACACCCCAACAAATTTGAGCTTCAAATTTGATGACACTTACATGCCAGAGGAGTTTGCTCATTGGACGGCTGCCAAGACACTAAAAAGAAGCCAGACCAGATCATTTTGATCTCACAGTGTCAGTGAAGCAAAGTACTTACAGGATCATTTTGTATTTACCTATCTCTATCACTTTTTGATTTACAAATCCCTTCAATCCATGTGATTCATTTCTGTTGTGTGTCAATGTGTGCAGCACATTTCTGCTGGTTAGCTACCTGGAACATTTCATCTCATCTGCCAATATTGCTTTTTTTTCTCCTTCTTCTCTAAAACTCTACTAAGAATCATTGTCAGGCAGCCAGCTAATGTCCAAAAAGGTCACCCGCTGTTATGATTGAAGCGAGCACTGGTGGTTTGACCCGCCACACAAAGAGTTATAGGTGGCCGGTCAGCTTGTCAGTCAGGTTGGGTGGTTTTTTAATCATTTCATCTTTGCTGGGGGGCTCTCCTGAGACCCCTGCAACGTTTAGCAGTCTGCGGCTCAGGACCCCGGGGCTCGTCTAAGCCCTGCCTGTATCTGTGCTGCCATTATTAGCTCTGCTCTCCAGAGCACGTCGCTCATCTCTCCCCTGAGAGGGCGGCTGAGAAATGAAGCGAGCTGGCTGGGCGCGGCAGCGGAGGGCCAATAGCCCGACATGGAACAGTAATTACTCCATTGATATTCCTCACACAATAACACTGTCATCTCTCATTTGCATAACCCCGGCTCGGCTCGCCACAGCAGATGAATGCATATGATCTTGTCAGGAGGCTGCAGGAGTTTAGATGGCATGTGAGTGGAGGGGATTTTCACCTTCACCACTTCTAGGTGCCAGTTTTGTTTCAAACATGCAGGATAAACTGTTTGATTGTGATTAAGTTAGCAGAATGAAAGAGGAAACCACCTTTATACTGTTTTATATATACAGAGCTCTGTGGCTCAGCTGTCTTTGCGGTATTAGAACATAAACAACAAAATGGAGAGAGGAGGCTGTGGCGTATCAGGTTTGTAACAGTGCATGTGCACGTGTGAGTCTGCCGGAGAGAATGAGAGTGTGTTGAGGGGGTGGGGTGTCAGCGGATGTCATAGGGCCCTGTCTCAGTCCTTGGTTAATGGCCATTGGTCATAGGCTGTCTCCCCTTTATTTCTTTTGCTCTCCTGCTCTATCCTTCCAGGTCTCCCACTGGAGCAGCGCCCTCAGGCACCGCATCATTTATTGCTGTCAGGAGTCACAGGGGAGAGGAGGGGGTGAGAGGAGAGAGGAGAGGGGGGAGTGCAGGAGGAGGAGAGACAGGGAGAAGATGTGCTGCAGAGAGAAGCCAATGGAGGCGATGGGGAGAGGCAGGCACGCTAGACTGTCAAATCTCAGCCGTTGAATATTTAATGGAGCCTGGAGTGTTTATTTAGTTAGCCTGTCGATTTTTACCGCTCTGTCAATAGCGGCTCCCGTGTAGCCTGCTGATGATCTTTAGTGTCTCTTCCCCCAGGAGAGGCCAGGCACTAAATGCAATTATGGATTTTCCTGCACCGCAATGTGTTTGATATTTTTACTGATCTAATTTGCAATCTGGTAGTTTATTGTTTGGCATTTTAGTGGCGCTCAAGTGGCGAGGCAAATTTGATTTCCCCTCATAATTCTTTATAACTTCATTAATGCTGTTAGCACATTGGCACAGATCTTAAATAAAGCCGGAGAATCATCACATGGATGAATGCATTCCTCATTTTATTGTCTCCATGCCCCATTCTTTTTACTGATTCTGGTTCTAATTAAAAATCATCCTAGTGGTGTACTGTCTTTGTGAAATATGAAATCATAATCGGATTTGAATGGCTCCCTTCACAGAGGCATGCGCATTCAATGATACGCCCAGATCTGTTGTGGGCAGGATGAAACCCGAATCAAAACAACTTTCTTTCAGTGGCATTCAGCATCTTCAGAGACAAATGAGCAGCATTAGCAGCCGAGCAACAGAAGCAACAGAGGCGAAATAATGCGGGCGATTGTCTCGGAGAGAGACAGTGTGGCTCCACGTGTTTCTGTAGAGCCGTAGGATTTCTAGCCCTATGACGGATGTGTTAGTTAGAGGGGCAGCATTAGCCGTAATGCTGTTAGCATGTAGCCGTGTGAGTGATGTGCTAGTTAGATGCCCAGCAGTAGAGCTAATGGTGTTAGCGTGTTGAGCCTTCAGAGGGATGCAATCGGTTAGGCTGTGATGGATGAGTGTCGTGCCGCAGAGGCCTGCAAGCCTCCTCATTCGCCAAGCTGTCAGCCTCTT
This sequence comes from Centropristis striata, assembly GCF_030273125.1. NCBI lineage: Eukaryota > Metazoa > Chordata > Actinopteri > Perciformes > Serranidae > Centropristis > Centropristis striata. The sequence continues at coordinate 26,180,531 of NC_081523.1, forward strand.
AAGTGGACGTGCACAATTAGTACTGAAATCAGACACTGCTTAATCTGATGGTAGGCTTAACATTCAGTAGGAAAAATGGCTCATCTAGCCGGTGGTGAGTGAATGATGGCCGCTATAAAAAAAGAAGAGCCAAAGAAGGTGCTGATACACATCTTTCTCATTCCAGCAAATGTACAGAAAGTAGTACATGATGCTCAGACTTGGTTCTGCTCGAGTAAGCTTTGATAGAGGAGAGCTTTATTTTTAAGAACTTTATCCCTCAACTTCCTCTCCGTTTTAAGAAAATGAAATTATCTTTTAAAAGGATCTGTCATCACTACAATTCTCTGCTGCTGCTGAGTGAGTGAGTGACAGACAGATGCTGTCATGTGTCAGAGGACGCATTCCACTTCAGGGGTAAAGAACGGGGCACATCTCACACCTAAACACCCGCAAGCACGAGACATAATCACGCATCATTGAGTTTCCAAAACAAACAGAGAAAATATCAAAGACAGAGGTGCTGTGCTCTCTCACTCTGCCTCTATGATCTGTTACAGAACAACACAACCTGTTCTCATTTGGTCTGATGCTGTGCTCAGACACATACCTGTCATTACTGGCCAGATTATCCGCTTGACTCGACTGTTGCTGTGATGAGAGCAACCGCAAAATTACATTACTGTTCTACATACTGTGTGTTTGTTCACGTTCATCCAGTCAAGAGTTTAGATAATACAAATAAGAATACCGTTATTTATTACTCTGCCTCTACTCTTTCTTGATTAGTCTTCAATCAGTCAGTTTATTACTATCTAAACGTACAGTTTATTTCTAAATGATGTTCCTATAATTCCTTGGAGTTTACACAATGAACAATAGATGATTTATGTGTTCAGGCAGATTTGAACAAGAGGATTGGACTGATATTCGTAAGTTGCTGTACCAGTTTACCTTCCAAACCACAAGGAGTTTCAGGTTCTTTCTTTTTCTTTTCTTTTTCCCGCTCCTGGCACAGTTTACTCACTGTGGCCTTGTTTACTGCAATATATAAGTCCTGCACCTCTTTGGCATATAACAGTTCAATCATAGCTAGAAGTAGGGACAACTCAAACATTTTGTGTGGTATAACACTATAACAATTATAATGCCATAAAACATAAAAAAGACTTTAAAATTTTTGGGGTTGAAATTATTTGATAATATTTTTGTTATTGGAATAAAATGCAATCTATATATACACAATTTTTCCAAGTGCTCACTAGTGTTATAAATATTGGAAAAAAAGAAAAATGGGGGCTCAAACATGCCAAACATATTGAATTCCTATTTACATTTTTACAAGCTGTACTTACAACCTTTCTTGTCCTCTCCTCTCAGCTCTGTGTAAACACCTTCAGTTCAGGCCACTGATTTTCTGTCACATCACTGTTGTTCTCAGCTGAGTCATTCATGGCTACCCAGCTGCATTGAGGAACACAGAATTTAATGTTTTTGTTGTTTTTTTTATTTACAGAATCTGGTTCTTGCAAACGGTTTATTTTTAAGAATAAAATTATTTTTGATGAAATATCACTATTTATTTTCATTGATGAAAGTGTTCATCACACATGATTCGTTCAAGAACTGTCGGAATTTTGAAAATCCGACAATAATTTCTATCTTTACACTTTCTGACTAGATTACAGGTGGACTTTTTTGGTGACATGCCTTTAAACACACTATTAGGTTGTGGGGTTTAGAGGTTTAGGTTTGAGACGACCTCTATACGATAAGAGACTTTACTCACAGAAAGTGTGACAGTACTGAAGATGCTCTGTTCATGAATCCTGCTATAATTCTCTCTCTTTTAACTATATATTACTAGGCTCGTAAAGCAGTCTATTAACATATCTGATGATTCACTCGCAAAAGATCTTTATGAAGCTCTCCGCAGTGTTACCATATGTATTTTACAACAGAAAACACATTGCTTTTATTTGCAGTAATCCCTGCCATTGCTACTGTTGAAGCCCAGTTTGAACACAAGCTTTTATTTTGTAAAGATTTTTCCTGACAGCAAAGATCCCCTCTCTAATTGAGGACTGTCATCGAATCAGCTGCAACTTTCGCCTCTTTCCCTCTCGCAACACTTGTGGTTTCAGACCCTTAGACCCTCTCAGCCAAATCTTAATGATATGAGCCGAGATGAGAGATGTTTGCACTCCAGCCGCGTTTGAAATTCATTTTCCTTATCAGCTGAGATGAGAGGGAGAGCGAGGCTGAGGAGGATTTCTCTCGGAGCAGGAAATGTCATTTCTCCGTAATAGTTTATGATTCATCCCTCCACCTTTGACTAAATAATGAGGGATGACAATTAGAGCAAGCCATGGGAGTAGGAATCAAAGGGTTGAGATTCCCCTTGGCAGAGTCAGGCCCTGTCTGAGTGTGCTCCCAGCAAACTGGATCCAGATGTCGAGGTCTGTGCTGCCATAGGCTGCTGCTGCCACAGCCACACAACAGGCTCTTTCTGCCAGCCAGCCAGCCACTCAGCCAGCCAATCTCTCAACCTCCATGCTTGCAAACATGACAGGAGACTCTCCCGGTGAGAGCCTGGGACAGAGGCCCCCATTCCAAATAAAAGAATTCCAGCTCGCGGCCTTTGCAGAGCCAAGGGCTGCAAAGTATCATTTCTTTGCATGCTGTGATTTACCTAACCCTCGGCCTGTGTCTCTATCCTCTCTTTGTCTTTTCTCATCCCTGAGTGTGTCTCTTACTGTGCATGTGGGCTTGCAAAAAAATTGTATTGATGTAAATAGTATTTTAGTAGGTGTAATAACTCTGCAAATTGGCATGAAATTGTTGCCAACACATATTAAATTGATTTATTTATTTGAGCTTTGACTATCATCCAATTTTTTTTCTCTTGCAAAATAAAAGTACAGCTCGTAGATTACCAGTGATTTAATGTGTCTGTTGCCGGAGAGCATGGAAGGGGGGGGAGTGGAGGGGGGGCCGGGTGTTGTCACTCTGAATCAATGGTCCGGTGTGGCAGAGAAAAGGCCAGGCAGCAGAGCGCTATTGATATGTTTAACAAATTAGCCCTGATGACGGCAGGTGTGATTGTGCAGCGCTGCTCTGGGGTCAGCTCGTCATATGGTGGCTAACAGACACGATATTGCTGCGTGTCCTGATCTCTCCATTCCCTCACAATGGCATTAGGGGCACCCCAGGGAAATAAAGAGTCCCACTCCCCTATCCCCAGTGCTCTTCAAATTAACTCCCCAGAAGGTTAAGCTCCCTGATTCATAATTATTCAAGCCCACCACCACCACCACCACCGCCACCACCCTCTCCACATCCACTTCCCAAACCCCTCTTTCTCTCTCTCCCTGCCACTTCTCCTGAGTGGCACTTGGCTTTTTGTGGGAAAAGCCCAGGAATTAGATTATTTAAGCCTGACCTGTGAACATACAGCCAGATGACGGGAGCGGGATTGGACTTGATCTCTGCCTGTCTAGCTGTCTCTCTATTCAATCTAGCTGTCTGTCTCTCATATGGTGTGTTATTGCTTGTGAGTGTCCCTATGGATGAGACATTTTCAAGCCGCAGCTATTCTGCAATTGCATATATCGCTCTCCGAGGAGCGGCCAGTGTCAAGAGTACATCTCACTTGCATGGACATGATTTGAATGATGCGAGGTGCGATTGGCCTTCAGTTTCTCCCCTTCGTGGGTTCGTGACAGTCTCAGTGCTGGTCTGCTCATTAAATAAGTGCCAGCATCAAACAAAGCATAGTAACTTTTAAGCAAAGATGGAAGGAGAGTCTTCACACAAACTGTAAACACAATACACTCACATGATTACAGTTTGCAGTCCTCTCCTCTAAGAGTATTATTTTTTCTTAATATCTAAGATCTTAAGAGGAATGTTGGTGGTCAAAAGCAATGCACTCTGCTGCTTTTAAAAGCAGTTTCATTTGAAATCAAATGCACCAGGATTATCCATGGTTTTTAAGGAATTTGCTTTTTCTCCGAGTTCACTTAGTCTCCGGATTTCACTGGAGAGTAAAATCTCTGAGTCAAGAGACAGAACCTTAAAGGGGACCTATTGTGCTCATTTTCAGGTTCATACTCGTATTGTGGGTTTCTACCTGAAAATCTTTACATGCACATTATTATTATAATAACATTCTGATCTGACCTGAGGTCTCCAGTTACTGCGCTGTCAGTGTCTCTGCACCATCATTGCAGCTGGGGAATGACTGTAGCAGCACTTTCTACCTATATATAATATGTTTTTAAAAATGTATAGATGGGCAATATGATGGTTTATATTGTGCAGCAGTAAAATGTTTCCACTGGTAGAGATTTAGCAATATGTTTTTGTCTAAGTAGCTATTCTCTCGTAACCTTTTGCATGATCTTGCATTGTTTCAAGTCTACGGAAATAAGAGAAAGTTTTAGGCTAATGTTGGACATACAGAGCAGGAGAAGGCCTCCTGTTAAACTAAAAACCTTTAACAATTGAAATTATTATTATTAGGAATCTTAAAGCTTCCCTTTTTAAGGATTTTAGTTGTACTGTTTCAGTGTTGCCTCGTGTAGGGCATTTGTTTTTGTTTTATAACCTATTGGAATTTGAAATAAAAGAAGAAAATTTGAAGTAAGGTATCTTATTTTAAACAGTTACCTAACTGAATTTACAGAAAAATACTGTAATGTCATAAATACCTTTATTGTAATATAAACATAATTTTAGTGTGATAAAGGATTTTGGCCATATTGCCCACCCACAGTACTTAGACCTGTTTTCTAATCAAATAACACATTAAAATCACTTTTTACAATATGGGACCTTTAAATGCTTTAATTGACACTTGTATTATAGTAAACCTTAATGAGTGTTCAGAGTGTGAAACTGACACCCAAATCACCAGAAAAAGAGGCTTTTAACCTCAGTGGTTTGATTTTTTCCCTGCTGGAATTACACTAGACTACCACTGCTGAGACCATCTAAGATCACCCGTTAATAGTTGTCACTCTTCTCAATCAGTGCAGGTCTTCTGTGGAGGAGTCGTGTGTGCCTCTGAAGTCAATTGGGTTCCTCAGGAGGCCCAGGGTAATGTAATGAGGGACCGCTCCGACTGAGGAGCTGGGCTCCTTTCTCTAAAATCACATAATTAATCTCCTGATTCCACCACTCACCATGTCATGACAGATACGTTTGTGTTTGGTGCATAATGGTGAAGTGTTCTGTGCTTCCCGCATGCACTTTGTTTTGGAAAACGGTTATAAAGCCCATTCCTTTAGAGCCTACTGAGGGTTACATACAAAACAACACTCCCTTTGGGCCCTATTAGGAGACAAAGAGAAACACACACACTTCTCAGGCAGGTACCCTAATAATATGTCGGCAATTTAGATAATGACTGGGAGTGAGATAAACTGAAGTGTGTATTACAGGTAATTGGATCTACAGTGTTGTGGCTACCTAAGCATCTATGGGGTTGTGAGCTGGTTCTTCAGCTTACAAGGGGCACTAAGAGATGGATTGTCAATGATAAGTATTGTAAGGCGCTCTCGCATATGGAATAATAACGGCTGATTTAGGATATTTTGAGTGAGATATCACCCTCCGACGGATACCATCAGAGCCAGAAGCAAATCAGAACTGGCTTCAGATATCTGGCTCTGGACACGGCAGACTTTTACATCATTTCTCCTCCTGCTCTCGCGAGCACGTCCAGTTAGTCGCAGGATGACAAATACAACACCCGGGGCTGTCAGAATGATCAAGTTGAGAGAGGTTTTTTTTTCCTCCAAGGTGAAGCCTAGAAAAGTTGGAGCCATAATGAGAGTTGTCAAGCCTGTGAGGTGAAGCGCAGAGTATAGCAGGCAGTGGGAGCAACTCAAGGGAGCCTTTGGGGGCCTGGTGGGCTGCTGGATCTCCTTGGCCTTTAAAGAGATTACCTTGGCAGTGTAAGGAGCAGGTCTACCCAGAGGGTTTAGGGGGAGATAGGCCAAGCAGCCCATTACCAATACTGCAGAGGACTCTCACAAGCTTCATTAATAATCTGATGATGAATCACTACTTTAATTGGACCTTTATAGCTGTTGCCTAATCCCAAGTACCATCTTCTCAACTCTATTCTTAATTGGCTGGTAGTTTGTTTTTATTTCACACAATAATCATATTTTTAATTGATTAAGTTTTTGTTACTTATTTCATGAAGGATGGGTTGGATGAATGGTAATTGGGGCCAATGTGACGACTCTTTAACAAAGCGTTTGTAGCTTTGAAAATGCTGAATTTGCAGTTGGTCAGATATGTCCATATGGTTCAAAGTAGTGCCTGTTTTAAGACTACACACAGGGCCAGATTTCTCCCACTCTTAATTAGATGAGGGATGGTCTAATTAAATCAAATTCATTATCCACAGCTCTAGAAATCAAGAGGCTCTATTGGAAATAAGGTTAGGCTCCCCCTCATCCATCATGCCTTAAGTAACCAATTTACAGGCCAGCCTTTTGCATGAGGCATTATTACCTTGTCATAAACACTTACCTTTAAAATCCTCGAATCAAGCCGTGATATGCTAAGCTTTTATCACATTAGTTTGTGCTACTGTGTCAGCCTCTTTCTGCCTAAGATAAAGTAGGCTCCCAATAATTATATTAGCCACATAAGGCGGAGACAGTGCAAACGACTGCTATTTAAAGCTGGCTGATAATTCTGTATAATTAAGACATAGTACAGGTCCTCATACAGAAGAGGGATCGAGGGCTTTTCCGTGGTGAAACAATGAAAAACAGAACAAACAATGTTTTCTTTTTCTTTTTTTTTAAAGGAAAAGAGGTGCTGAAAAATCACATTTATCTCTGAAGATTTTCTTTCTGCTTTGGCTGCGTGTAACACCGCTAACTATACACTTGGCCACAATGTCTCATTCCTGCAGCTGCAAGTCACTCTGCATCCATTGTCTGGGAAACACAAAAAGCTACCATCATAATTATTCTGAGCTCAGCTGATCTATCTAAGCAGACATTCATCATATTACTGATGCCGAAAGTGATCAAAATCCTGTGTTTTAATAAACTGTCGCGACACTGTTTCGCAGTTTGGATCTTTGCATATTTGTATCTGATTAGTGCAGATTTAGCATTTGAATAGTGTGGTAGGAGATGTGAGAATGCTGTTGCTTTAAATTTATAACAGTCCACCATAGGGCCACAAGCCCCTTTAAATGCAGCATGGTGGTGGAGCCATATTCTGAAACACATGAGGCCTGTCCTCTGATCTGTGTTGGAAAGTGAATTAGTAAGCTCCATTCTAAAGCCGGTGATAGCAATGGGCTGAGAGCAGTGATTTGTTGGCAGTGTATATTACAGCCCACGGTCAGGGAGGGAGGGATCAGAGAGGCGCGTGTGTGTGTGTGTGTGTGTGTGTGTGTGTGTGTGTGTGTGTGTGTGTGTGAGAGAGAGAGGGATAGGACAGGGGGCCTTATCACTCAGTGTTTACTCACAGTAAATTGAGTTGAAATAATAGTCTTTCTCTGAGGCCAAACAATGGAGCAGGCTGCAGGCCGAGGGCCCAGGCTGGTGCAGAGCTGGCCTGCGCCACTTCAAAATGAAAGGCTGAGCCCCGGGCCATGGTGAGGAGGCACTGTGGGAGGAGGGGGGCCTTTATGTGGTCGGCTACACCAGTTGCAGAGCAGACACCCCTCTGACAGGCACCTGGGTAGGACAACGGGGAGAGAGGAGCGTGGAGCTGGTAGCAGGGGGGTGGAGTGATGAGGCCTCGGGGCTCTGTCATTAGGTTGGTGGTGGAAAGGAAGATGACTGCCCCGAGGACAGAAGAGCGACAGGTCCCGGTGGGACCTCGAGCGCAACCTCTCATTCCCCCGGGTCTGCGCTGGGACTGGTGGGACGTGTCAGTCTGTTAGCCCCCCCTCCCCTTTGCTTCAACACGCTCACATAACCTCTGGCTATGGGTGAGCTCCAGGAGTCTAACCTGCAAACAGAGAGTGTGTGTATGTGTGCGAGGCTGAAAAATAGGCGTAGAGAGAGCATATCCATGTAGTGCACAAACCCTCCTATGCCATTGTTTCTGCGTGTGCATGTGCTTCAGCTGCACCTCAGCTCTGCCTCTTCCCCTTCATTTATCATTCTGCAACATAAAGTGCTGCCACAGCATTATAGAAACAGCTGCTTTTTTCAGACAGCCACAGAGAATGGGGCTGCTCCCCGGCACACAAAGACACTCCTGGACCTAAAGAGAGTGTAAAATTGGTGGCTGAATACAAACCTTTTTCCTTGCTGAGAGGGCTGACCACGGGTGTCAGTGCGGCGGGAGTCATTGTCATCACGTCTGAAGACAAATAAGCATCCATATCGGGCCGATCATGTGTACAATGAGTGGCAGGGGCACCAGCGAGAAGCCAAATATGCATAACTACAGCTGCTGCCGCATCACACTCTCCAGAGAATTCATATTAGGCAGTTTAAGCAGGCCTTGTATGTATGAATCATCCAAGTAGAGGCACCTGTATCTCTGTGGGCTTCACTACAATGCAATGCCAATTTATTGAATCCCGAGCTGAAGCAAAGAGAAAACAAACCCTGCCAGTGCTCTGTTAGGGGTCATAATGCAGTCACTAAAGGGCCGCAGTAAGACCGCCGAGGTGTCTGGAGGTGTTAGCGCCGCAGGGCCATGCAGATACACTGTTGGTTGGGTTTGTGGACAGAGCAGACGTGCCGTGCCATGCTTCGCCATTCCATTCTGTGCCTTAAAGGCTCCACGTGGAGAAAAGGGAATTTTGCCGAACCTGTTCTCTTCCAGCTGGAGAGATGAGATTTTACACTCCGCCAACCACATGACAGAGAAATGCTCGGTGTGCGCGCGGGGCGGGTGGGAAAGACAGAGGAGAGCAGAGAGAAAGAGCAGAAAGGGCATCAGACGAGTCCTCTGCCAGACCTCCTGGGGCTAAATGCATGCTCGAATACTTTAAGACATGAACAACATAGTTTCACAGTAACATTAGCTGCTACGATGCAGAGAGAATTTCCCTTTCAAGATTAAACACACACATACACAATGCAGGCTGCAGCAAGTCTAGACAAACAGTCCTAAAAGAACAATAAATGTTCTTTTAGGACTGTTTGTGGTTTGTGTGGAATGTATATCATCGATAACAATGATGAAATGATCAACAGGACAGAACATTATGTGCTGCAGGTGTTGCTTTAAAGATAACACAAAGAGTAAAACAGAACAGTTTAGTACACAGTGTTACATAGATTCATCCTTGTATTGTTGAGTATACATGCCTGTACAAATACAAGACAAAGAAAAAGACAAAAATGATAAGTAGCATCAGAAATATACATGTAGACATATGACTGCAGTATTCACATTATTTACTTCTTCTTGAGTGTAAGTTTAAAAAAACATTTTCCTTTTTAAATTTACTTATAATTTTTTTTTTTTAAATAGCTCCTCTGGGTTTTATTCCATCATAAATGATTGGATTATTTAGAAAAAATAGGATATGGGATATGGATTTTTTTTCAGCCAATACCCATACTATAACTGATAATTGCACATTTTTGTATTTTAAAAATAAGTTTATATCCTGTAGTTTATTAGAGAAGAAAGATGTAGTGAGCATAGAGGGATGATTTAATATTTCAGCTGAAATCACTGTTAGTGCAACAAAAACACACAGTTCTGACTCTTCAAATGTTTGTTTTTTTCTAGTGAAGTCTGTCAAAAAGCTTCATAAACATACTTTGGCTTTCATGGAGCATTTTGCCAAATAATTTGAATGAAATGCTTTGACATAATCTGTCAAATCAGACATCTCTATGTATTAAATACTGATGACGAGCCACTACCCGCTTCTGTATCAGTGTGTCGATGCTGTTCTTGTTAATTCTGCTGTAGTTAATAATTTATACTGCTGGACCACTACTGGACAATAATTTGTCGGTCCTGATATATATCGTGCATCATTAATTAATAGCATTTTACTCCACTTGGTGAAGGTTGAGCTTTTTTTATGTACTGTTGGTAGTTTAAACATTGCATCATATTTTATAAGACCATTTAATATGTTATTGTATTTAAAGTATTTATCTGTAAACTCACTTAAGCTAATACAAGTACCTCAAATTATTTACTTCAGGACAGTACTTCTGTAAATGTAATTTTAATTTAGTTATGCTCCACAAATGGTCATTTATAGCAAACTATATATATTATAGCATTTTTTATTATACGGTTATTATATAGTTATTATATAGTTCCTTAGTTATTCCAACTTTATGGCCAACTGTGTATAACAATTGTTGGCATTTTTTGGTATATCTAAATATAGAGAAATAAACCATATATGTGCAATAATGTATAATATGAACTCCATGTAGCGAAAATCAGGGGCTAATTTCAATCAGAAGTAAATTTTACATCATATTAACTCTCCTGACATACAATACATAAAAGAGAATATGAGGTAAATTGCATTAAATTAAATTTGATTACTTCCAGCAGCATGTTTATTGCATGTTGCATTTGGTTGAACACGATGTGATTCTCTTATCCAGCTTTATTTTTTTTCAACCTTCTAATATAAATGAATCACTGTTTATGTCTGACACTCATTTAGAAACTCTTAGATCGAAGCATTTGGGAAAGAATGTATTAAAAAAAAAAAATTAAATGCAAAATGACCTTTCTTTCCCAGTCGACCCAAAGATGGGTGGAATTTGTAGGTGGTCTCAATAATGTAGCCGCTGGTCTTTAGTGAAACAGCAGGTTTTTGGTTTGCTCTGTGGTGTATGTGCGCCCCTCTGTCTGTTTGACACATTCCAACACTGCACCCTCTCCAAGGCTCCTAACTACCAGTCAGTCGCCATGGTTACAGCCATACATCCATGCCAGCCCCTCACACTCAAAGACATATTTGTTTGGCTAGTGTAGCTACGTTCCTGACAAAAAAACACAGCTTTTTAGCATAACACCTGCTAATCTCGGGATTTAGCTCTTTGAAGAGGATTGCTGATCAGAAATTCAAATATATTATTTGAATGCTAATCTGAATGTTAATCCCTGGCCCCCGGGTCTTAAAGCATCCTGTCTTTCAATAACAATGTTTATTTTTCATTTGCTTTCCCTTTCTCATTTTCTCACATCCCCCCCACCCCACCCTCCCAACCCTTATTTAGCTGCGTAGTCTATTCCCTAAAGGGTATCAAAGATGGACTCATCTTTTAAAGCATCAATGATTTGGATGCTCGTAGATTATTACGAGTCATTTTGATGAGAATTTAAGGTGACGCAGAAGGTTGCCCTGGGTGAAATGCTTGGTATTGATCCCGCTTAATTGATGTATACTACCACAGTATTTCATTAATGTCTAATTTTAAACTTTTGCTCACTATTTCCCTTAAAATTGTCTGAAAAAGAAATGTATTTATTATTTTGCAGCATTTTTGTCTATTTTCCTAGATGTTATCAGCATCACTGTGTATCTGTGTGACTGAATGTTAAAGAGGATGAGTGGGTGGCTGATCTGGTCTTTTAAATTATGTTTCAGTGCAGATAAATAAATGCCAAGAAAAAAAAAATAGGGGGAGAAGATAATGAAAGACAGAGCAGACCAAAACATATACATCCTTATAAAAACTATGAGTGCTTATTGACTTATCTGAGTAGCTAACATGGTGTACATTACTCTGTAATTCCTCGCTGTAGATCCTCACACAGTCAGCAGACTCAACTATGCCTGCTCTTCTTTCTTTTGTCTCGGTTAAGACGCAGAGACAGAGAATCAAGGGCAGCAGGATCACAAACACATGAATCCGGATCTTGTGAACAACGTCTAATTCCTGGTTGCCTCACACTCTCCTTCCCCCCCAAACTAATTTTGGGCTTAGACCGAATCTCTGTTAAATAAACAGAGCCCCCTCATCTAACCAGGCTCCACCACAATGATCTCCAGATCATCTTCTGCCCATTAAAACCTGGGCAAACACTTTACTTCAAACCAATACACTAAAGATTGGAGGAAGAGAAAAAGGGGGCTTTTTCCCAGATTGTCTCTCTTTCTCCTTTGCTACCTATTAATCCAGTATCTTTCAGCCCTGGTAAACTCCTCAAGATGGACATTGCTTGGTTCAGGGTGGAAAGAGGTCAAGCTCCATTGGCCTCTGCACAGAGCTGTGGAATTTTTCATTAGTGCACAGCTGGGTCACAAGTGGCTCCAAAGCCGTCTTAATATTGTGTAGGCCCACAGATTAGGAGTGGAGAAAAGAAGCCAAAGCGTGATGCTCTCTACCAGACCCTGTCTTTGCATATTTGCAGACTTGTGCTTTAGAACACCTCATATTACTGTTTGTTTTATTTCTTAGACCCAGAACCTCTGGGTCAATAGTAATTATAAAGCCCTCCAATCCAAATGTTGTTTTTTAACCATTCCAGCTCTGAATCTACTGCGATGAGTCCATTTATTTTCTTACAATAAAGAAAGTATCTCACTTACTTTTTCATGATTTAATCTAGTCTTCGAGAATTGTTATGTGGACATGAGATCATAATTCTAAAATTGGTATCAGTATCGGCCTCAAAAACCCCATATCAGCCGGGTCAGTTTGTTTTCATTTCCTCAAAAGCATCATGATTTTCCTGAGTCTCATTAGATGAAAATAAAAATGAAAGTGTATGTGTATCTGTGGGCAGTTACAGTTAGCCATAGCTCTATAACATGTGAGAGCCATTACACTTATTGTAGCCATCACTCTCTCTGCTCTCCCAGCTCTTTCAGAAGCAGCAATCACTCTCAGTGGCTCGTCGAGCGGGCCGAGCCCTTAATGGTGCAGCTCTGCTCCACCTCACGCAGATTAGCTCGGAAGGGGTGGACAAACAGAGAGCCTGCGATTTAGAATTGGAAAGAAATATATAAAATGGGCACGGATGATTTTACAGGTCCTTTTAAAAGGAGTTATTCAGGGTTGTTTTTTTATTTAGTAGGGTTCTTGCTGGCGTCTTACTTTTAGAGGCACCGCGTTGTAAACATGTCACATCTCCAGCGGTGATGGCCCTTACAAACTGCTTCACTTACTGCAGTGACAAAAGGCAGAGCTGAGCACTTTATAAAAGCCTCTTAATTCACAGACTTTTCATTTATTTGTTTAAGGATCAACTCCACTTTGGAAAACAGGTAAAAAAAAAAAAAAAATTAAAAACCCTCTTTTACAGTCATAATTCCCTCACTGTTGCTCAGAGTATTTGTTGTGAGCTCTAAAAACTGAGCCTAAATGTGATGTTGCGCTCATTTTACATACTCAGGAACACCAGCTGTCTAAACAGCATCATGTGTGCCTGCCTGCTTACTCTTGTATTTAGATGTGTACTTAGCCTGTTCTGCTGCCCAACACACTGTCCTTTTCACTCCATGAGCTTTGTTCTACCTGTGTGGCTGGGGAGGATTATTTCCACGCTGTTTTCCTACTGGCTCATTAGCAGGCACATGTGAAAGAGAAGCGCTTGATACTGCAAGACAATTCTCTGCTGTTGCTCTTGGAGCTTTGCATGAACATGCGTTGTGACTGGGCGTGGCTTACCGTATATATATATTTCATGTAGTTTGACAGCGAACGTGATTTGCATTTGTCAAAAATAGAAAATGACACTACATGCATGTGTTTAAGGACCTTGCAGTCAGTTAGAATACATCCTCTGCAAACTGTATTTCACATGTTGAGTAATCTGGGAAACACACAGCCTCTTGGAATGAGATCATTTGAATAACGACTTCAGGGTTAGGATTTCTTTGTGCAGCTGTGCGGTATAGCGTTATGTACAGATATGCCTGTCTGACCGGGGACTCGTCTGAGGGAGCCGCACATTCCAGCACATAGGAGCTCATGCTGCCATAGAAATAAAGTGGCCATATTTATTTTCACAATAGCAGACGTGTGGGATAGACGATCCTGGAAACACCTTGCTCCAGACTAACTGTAACCAGTTTTTTTTTTTTGTACGGATTCACTATAGTTCTGCTCAACAGCTATTACTAAGTGTGCTCCCTCTGAGATGTAAGGCAGGTGCGTATGCATACACTAACACATCGAAAACACGTCTCCGCTATTATCTTTGCTATGCCAAGTGCAATCAGCTCGTCTCATTCCTCCCCTGTGAGCTTGCAGGCAGCCGGTTGCTGCGCTTCAGTGCGGGGAACAAGCAGAACCCTGTGGCCAGAGCTGTGTGATGAAGAAGGCACCTTTGGGCCATTAGTGGTGTACACATCTCCCGTTAATGTGTTTTACTTTTACCTGCTGGGAGTTTAATTAAAAAACAAAGAGCCTCAATTTAAAGGCCATTATTATGCTAATGTAGTAAGCACGGGATGGTGATTAAGCAGCTTTTAGAGCTGACTGGAGCTGGCCCTTGGGAGCAGAAGGATGGCACTTTTTATTTGGCTTCATTACTCTCCATGAATCTATGCTCCAAAGAGAAATGCTGATACTATGAAACAAGGTCAGCTACTCAGATCATTTATGGAGACAACATTATTGGCCCCACTTTTTTGTACTGTGCTACTCACACAGAGTGAAAGTTTATTCGTAGAGAAGGAATGAATGAGGTTATGCTCTAGCTGCTTTTATTTATACACGCACACCCACTGTGCTACAATAGAACTTTTGGAGTCCACTTTTATCATCTGCCCCACTGCAAGCAATCAAACACTTGTATTAGCTAAATTCAGGTTGCTATTTTTAGACCAGTGTGGTCAGCTTCTAGTGTCTGCTGCTTCTAGAGGACAACAGCACCGTACATAACAGAGTCATTTTTACAATGTTGAGACAGAGTTGAAAAGGTTTTCCTTCAACATCTGGACATCAAATGTTTTCCCCTCTTAAGCTCTTGATACTGTTGCTAAGAACCGATTCTCACACACTGAGGCGTGTCTCATGAGAAGCTGAGAAGTGGCTGTTCAGTTTGGAGACCTCTGCTACCTCTGTGAGACGGATTATGCTAAGCTAAGCTAGATGTGACAGTGGAAACCATTTTTGAATCTAACTAAAGAAAACCGTCATGAAAATAAGCGCATTTCCAAAAATGTGGAAGTATTGATTAAAGTATTTACATACCTGCTTCACCATGTTTTCAGTCTTTATGCTAAACTAAGCTAATCTAACTGGATCCTGGCTGTATATTCAGCCAACAGATGTGACTGTCTTATTCTCAGCCAGAATGTGAATAAGTCTTTTTCCCCAAATTTTGACCTATTCTGTTAAGACCAGAGATGTAGAAAAAGTGGGGTGTTGTCAGCGTGATGTCACTACCCTTTAAAACTTGCAGGCACCATCTTGGTTTTTTGGAACCAGAAGTAACTATATGCGCTATACATGCGCTCCACATGCCCTTGGTCCTGCCCGGAGGCCCTCGTCTGACCTGCCTCACAGGCCTCAGCTCTCACCTCTGCCATGATTGGCATGGCCACAGGTTTCCTGCTCAAACACGAGAGCCCATCTTCAAAGTAATAGCTTACAGCTGCAGCCTGGATAATCCTCATCCCCTCTGTCTTTGAAGGGATGCGGTGACATAATAGCCCGAGCTATTCTTCTCTAAATTGTTATGGTGTTTCTCCGAGTGTTGTTCAATAGCAAAAGGGGAGTAGGTGAGACTGTTGCACGTGTTCCTAAATGTAGCATGATTATCAAGCGCCATAAGCAGCTCCATACTTCCACTCCCCACCTCCCCCCTCGTCTCTCTCTTATTCTTCTGGGTTTCTTTTATCCCGCCCAGTCCTCCTGATGCTTATCACTGCGGCAGAAGCATTAAATGTAATGTCTGTAGAAGGGAAATCATTGGCAACATGTGGTGAGAGCTTAAGATGTTGTCACACTTTAAGTTGCCTATAATCTGTTCAAAGGGAGAGTGCATAGTTCTCCAAAGTGCCTGGAAAAAAAGGGGGAAGAAGAAGAGCAGCGGAGAGGCCGGAGTCTCTCAGCTGCACTTGGCTCGGCTGAAGTGTTCATCAGACAAAATAACTGTCGGTCCCTGTTGGCTTTTGTCTTCTTCATAATGCTCTTTTTTTGTTCTCGTCTGTGTTGTTTTTTTTCTGCATTTGCTAAAAACACGGCTTGTAGCGTTACAAGCCTCGACAGTGTGATAAGCTGTCACGGAGAGGAAGAGAGAAGCATAGATAACGTAAGAAAGAACAGACAAGGGATTACAGGTATATGGACACAGGATTAAAAAGAGGGACGTAATGATTCCTTTGGGAGAGAGGTATGTGCTGAGATGGGCTCTTCATTTATGAGTCCAGTTCTGGGGGAGGCCCTGGGTAAATATTGACACTTCTCTCTGCTTGAGATGCGACCATTGATCCACACAGGAGGAGTCTCATCACTTGATCTGTGCGTTCAGGTGTGGGAGGAGGAAAAGCGAGAGCTGAGGGGACGCGGCTTGTCATGCTGGTGGTCTTCTTTGTGTTGTCTTTTATACGCGGACTAGCTTAAAGGAGCTGCCTCTGCGACAACGGGAGTCATGTTACCCAAGCAGCTCCAGAAGGTGGATTTTAAGGTGAATACGGGTCTTAGCGTGATGGGTCACTGGGATCAAGTAGAAGCAGAACGTGGCAAATAATCACCTAAACCACTTTAAGTCTGATTCCACTCACACCTACAGCACTTTGATATCTTTAATATCCCAGTAGAGCTTAACCGAGAGCTGTGAAGTCTGTTTTTCTTTCTATAAAATTATCATTTACATCTTCTCCTTCGTCTCCGGTTGGCCCACTGGCCTGGTCCTCAAACCACTAATCAGGTAATGTTGGGGAGGTTGAATGGCGTGCCTCCCCCTGGTCAACCTTCACTGCTCACACAGTGGTGTTGTTTTAAAGAGCATTCTTTAGCAGCTGAACTTGGAAAGGTATTAAAGTGGGATTAGGCTCCTCCACAATCCACTGCTTGTGTCATTCAGGGAGTTTGTGTTCTCCTCTCCCCACTGCCACCTCCCCACTCCTCCTCTGTTTGATTGTGGCTAGCCGCAGGAGTGGGACTGACTGTGCCTTTCAAAGGAGAGGGGTAGGGTTAAATCCCTAGTCCACTGCTCCCTGCTAATTCTCCTTGTTCCTTAGAGAAGGATTTACTTCTGCTGCCAGCTTCTCAAAGGCCTTCTCTGCCCATCCGAAAAGTCGCCGTTGCCTTCCTGTGGAGGTGTGGTTGCCATAGAAGGGGCGTCATGCATGGCTATTCCATCTGAACCCCGCTGAGAATGGGGACCAGGGACTGAAAACAGGCAGAAAGTCCGGATTAGACCCGAGGACAAAGCAGGACAGGAAGATTCCAGAAGGGACGAATAGGAATTACAGCAGCAAAAATAATGCAAAGTGACAGAGAGGGGAAATAGAAAAATAATGGCTTACAAGATTAGACGCGGCGAGGAGAAAGAAGAAAGGAAAGAGGGCTGAATGAGAATGTTTTCATCTAGATGAGAAGATTTGAGAGAGCGGTCGTAGGTGAATGCGGAGGCCTGGACGTATCAAAACCGCGCTAACAAGTCATTTCCTCAACTTTTTTTGCTCTCTTTCTTCGCCTTAAGCCGGCAATCATTAGCTAAACATTAGAGTTAGAGCTGGGAACTCGTCTTGACAGATTCATCACCTCTTTTCCCTGATCCCAGCATGTAGCACACTAATCCCTCTAAAAAGTAGAAACAAGGCCCTGAATATTCCGTTTATCTTCACCAGTGTGTCTCCATGTAAGATTTCCTTTTTTATTTTATTTTTTCCCTTTTTATTTGATGAGTAGTGTTGTTCTTGCCTTTTGTTTTGTAGCGTCCAAACTCGGACGTTTGTTTAGAAGACAGATCCAGGTTGGCAGGTCACTTAAACTAGAACCCTGCTTGTTTGAGAAACATGCCAACATTTCTTTTTCAAGGGATTATCCTTGAGGTTTTTCCATAGTTGAATAATAATCTTCTTAACTTATTGTAATAAATGAAAGATTAGAGGATTTTATGAACCCTGTGAGTGCCAGATTCTGATATCTCTGTTGTTTTTTTACTGCTGCATGATGGTTAAAAAGAAAATCAGACGCCGCTTTTTCTCTGCCGGATACAGGTGTTCGTCATGACGGATGAAACTAGTACAATAATCAATCAATTCCTGGGATGTAATTAAGATAACATAAAAATCAGATGCTGATCTGATGAGCAGAAGTGAAGCAATTATTTTAGGAAGCAGCGTACAACGAGAGAAACCACAGTATCTTGTTTCCAGCGTGCATACAGCTGCTCACACACATGCATTTCCATGTGTGAACACACACACACACACACACACACACACACACACCGTATCAGTACTCAATCAGCACCTATAACAGCATTACCATAACAAAACCATCCTTTGGTTTCCCTCCGCTCATATTTACACATTATATTCATCACTATCGCTCATCCCTGTCCCGAACCAGCAGATGATGTCAATTGCTCCTCTTGCTGCCTCCCTGCCTTGCACAATGAAATAGATGTTCACCACAAATAGATAGGCGGTTGCCAGCTGTCTTCCAGACCAGGGCAAACAAAGAGGCCACTAATAAATCCAGCTTTACGGCTGGACAAGATCAACCACACTCCCTGCCTTCTTGCTCCATTTAATGTGGCTTCTTCTGAACAACAGAGAAGGAATTAAATGCCTCTCAGTCACCAATAAAACAATGCAAACATCTTCCTGAAAGGATATAAAAGAAGATGGAGGTGTTGTCTAGGAAATGGTGATAGAGGCCGTGTTGCGCCATAGAGGCACGATATTAGACAGTAAGATGAAATATGAACAGACCAGAGGGCAGCTCAGTACAGTAGTCAGCAATGAATCACAGCCACTGATATGGTATCTGATGCATACAGAGTGTCATGGATATGAAAGAAATGTGTAAATTGTTCTCAAAGGCTTGATTAGGATCATCAGGTTTCAGTGGTCACTGCACTAGAACATGATCCAGCCTCTTTTTTGGATTTGTGAGGGTGTTTGGGTGCCCATGACTGAGCTCGCTTGGAATGACGCGGGACCGGGGCCCACCCTAGAAATTTTAACAGATGAGCTGCTGCCAAAAGGAGTCACCTCCCTGGCTGCCCACAGGATCAGTGAGCCAACTTGACTCTTAGTCAGAAACCCCTTAAGTCGAGAAAGGCAATAGGACAAAGTAACGCCACTACTTTTCATTTATAATAGAAAGAGTGAGTTGTTGCTCTTTTTACGGTTAGATAGTAATACAGGCCCTCTCCCATTCAGACAGATTTCCATCAATCACAACCCTTTATCTAATAAGGGGCGGGTTTATATGGTGACTGCTGTCCTTCACTACTCACGACACTCAGATCAAACTGTCAAACTAGGCAACACTGTTGAAATATGAATCAAGGGTCTGTTACTGCGTTGCCCAATTCTTGCTTCAAATATTTTCAGAAATGCATTTTAATGGCTGGTTAGCTATAGGTCAATAAAGTTTGTGCTGCCATTTATTTTTATTTTTTATTTTATTTTTGGACGGAGATATTCAAAAGATCCTTCGCTCCTACAGCCATCAGACTGTCTCATTCTTCAAGAGATTCTACCAGACTAACTGAATTTCCCTTTTGATAGTAATTGATTTGATTTGATTTGATTGAAAGCGGATCAGCCCAACTTGAATGTGTACCTTGCTGTGATTGGTTGTAGGTCTATCCAGAAGACTTTTTTCTTCTTTTTTTTCTTCTTCTTTTTCTGCGCCAACATGCATTTGAGAATTAAAAGAGTGATGAAGACAGACGACGAAACTTCATAAACAAGATCAGAAAACACACCTGCAGTTATAGCTTATCACCATAGGTCCCGAAAAAATCTTTGAGATTGTAACTTTAATGCGGTCCTCTGTAACTTTCACTGAACCGCAGCTATTATGGTAACAAGCAGCAATTGTAGGCTATTGGAAATATATTATTATTATTTAGCACATGTAAGAAGAGTCTTGATAAGCTACTGGTCATACCAGTAGAAGGAAGACTAACAGAAAATCCCTGAATGTACCAAACAGAGAAAGGGTGCATTTTTATTTCATATGAATTTAACTTTTCATATAACAAATATTGAGTTCTCAGTTTCTGTCAGAAGTTGCATAGTGTAGCTTTAAACAGCTGCAACTGTCATCAGCACACCTGCAATCACCGTACTCTCTTGTTCTATAGGTTGTTTGCCACCAAGTGCAGCGGCTGCATGGAGAAAATCGCCCCCACAGAGTTTGTGATGCGCGCCCTGGAGTGCGTCTACCACCTGAACTGCTTCTGCTGCTGCGTGTGCGACCGGCAGCTGAGGAAGGGCGACGAGTTTGTCCTGAAGGAGGGTCAGCTGTTGTGCAAGATCGACTACGAGAGGGAGAAGGACTTACTCAGCTCGGTTAGCCCCGATGACTCAGACTCAGGTGAGCCCTCTGCACCCTCTCACATGAGAGTGAGAACAACACCGTGGTGCTATCGTCATATGGCACCAAGGTGTTGTATTCTGTATGCTCTGTTCCATCACAGTGGTAGCCAATGTAGACATCCACTAGAATGGATCTGAGCTGAAACTAACTGGTTTTAGTTGGTACTGTAAAGAGAAAAAAAACATGATAATTTGTCCTTAAACTTGTTGCCAGATCATTTGCAGAACATCTGAGATTATTCAGAGATCCCTCATGCAGCCCCGGCAGTAAAAA
Source organism: Centropristis striata (assembly GCF_030273125.1). Classification (NCBI taxonomy): domain Eukaryota; kingdom Metazoa; phylum Chordata; class Actinopteri; order Perciformes; family Serranidae; genus Centropristis; species Centropristis striata. Next base: position 26,201,233 of record NC_081523.1, read on the forward strand.
CTTCTAACACAGCTCCATCTGCAGCTTTTCAATGGCTGATTTTGTAGCATTCTAATTCAAGCGGGGAGCGTCGGTTTATGATACAGTAGGAAGTGGAAACAGGACGAAGCCAAGCCACCCTGTATTAATGGCTCTCCATGCGTGGGCAGGGTCTGGTGCTGGAAAGAATTAAATCACTGTATCATGGTGAGTGACAGAGGGATTTGGGGCCTTTCTGCAGAAAGCCTGCGCCTCAGCTCTTATCAGCTCTTGTGTTCCTCGCCTATAGCCTCCACACACAATGAGGCATCTCGCCAAGCCTCACTGTTCACTACCATCTGGCTCACATTTAAACATGCACAAAAGCGGGGAATTTGTCAAATACATCTGTGCCTGTGTCAACTTTTGTCAACTTGTGGGAATATTTGCTCTGCGTCTTCCTCGTTCGCTTGTGTCCCAGTGCATCGCGCAGGCATGTCTATTGTGCATGTCTCCAGATTTCAAGATGGAGAAAATGTTGACATGAACAGAGGTTAACCTCGGCATGTGGCAGACGAAATGTAGGTTTTTCGGCGGAGAAATGTAGATACTTATCAGAAGCAGATAACAGGAGACACTGAGCCATCATGTGTGCCTCTCCTTACAGACTCTCAACCTCAAAATAATTAGGATTCAGTAAAAACACTGCTGGTTTAGATCTGGAAACACTTGTTTTCAGCCCCACATAGACATATAATTGATGGGGGTTTTTATTCATTCATTAATTTTTTAATGTCATGTTTACATAGCTTTGTGGCCTTTGTGTGAAACTTAAATGCAGAATTCCTTCACTGGTAATGTTGAATTAAATCACATATTTAATAGTTTGTGGTAATTTTTTATATCAGAAGCAAAAATAATTGAAGCTGCCAGCCGTGATAAACAGCTCAAAGGTTCTGGCGGGATGGAGTGTGGTTCAATCATATTAAATCTTTAGGAGAACAGCTCTCAGAAATAGAAAAAAATGCCCTAAGTTTGCAAGATAAATTAAAAAATGACTGACTTCCAGTTAGGTTTTGGTATAGCCTTTGAAAACTGTTTTTTAAGCCTTGATTTGATACATCTGCCTACCAAATTTTGGTCATCTATGTCAACTCAACTTTGAAACTATTAGGGGGCGCTGTAAGGGCAATCAGTCCCTCTTGAATCATGGACTGTATAAAATATGGACGTAGTCTCCGTGATGTCACCCATAGGTTTCTGGAGTGCCACAATTAACTTAAAAATGGTTGGCTCCAGTGGCTCTTGTCATCACCATTTTGGCAGTGCCAGACTCAAAAGAATCAAATCAAATCAAATTGGTGAGTTGTACAAAAAATTGACCCCCTTACAGTTGTCATGTACATGGCAAGTAGCTAAGACCCAAATTATTTTTGTACCAGCCTGCAAACATGTTTATTTCTGTTGTAAATGGCCATTAAATATGGGAGTCAATGATGACTGACTCCCTTTTAGAGCCAGCCTCTAGTGGCCAGATGAGGGACTGCATAGACACTTCCACATTGGCTTCATTTTTCAGTCCTGGAGGTTGTTGCTGGTCTTGAATGCCATAATATAAGGTTTCTCACCAGTTTTGATACATGTTCAAAGTGTTATAGGTTTTCAAGCTGTTTTTAGCCCCTTAAAAATGCAATTCTGTTGACAGAATAATAGCTCCTTGCATTGCAATAGGGCTTAAAAAACCTTTACAACACAGTGTGTTTAACAAGTTTTAAAGTTTCTTATTGTTTCCTTCTCTTCTAAGCGCAAAGACATTTATAATCATTACACTCATTTACAATTACTCTTAATGAAATTAATTGTTCTGGGCGAGTATTGAATATGTAGTTATAGTATGTAATAGCTGAAAACAGCAAGCAACCTTTAATTTAAAAAATAAACTAACAGGCATTTTCTTAATAATGAAATCTAATAACACCAAGTTATTATAGTGTTTTAATGGCACGTTGCAGGATAGAAGCATAAAAATGACACAGATTTTACTATCTAAAATTGTAATATCCTGCTGCTGACAGTAAAAATTTAGCAATCTATGAAAGTTGTCATTATTTTAATGTCTGAAATAGAGCAGAAAAAATGGATTTCTTGCTGTGTCACGGGAGATGACTTTCCAACATATACTCGTGTTGCCTTTTTCATGTTGCACTTGATGTAGTATTCTTATCAGAGATTGATTTAGTGTAAATCAGACAAAGCTGAGCGCAATAAATTCCATGTGACGCAGTGTCCACTCCAGTGACAAATGTGCATATTTCATTGTGCTCTCCAAGAGCAAGAGCCGTAGACTTCTGTACGTCTAATCGTACATGTGGCCTTTTCCTTTTGTAATAAATTGATAACAAAGTATCAAAAACACATGTGTCTCCTTTGATTATGCACTTGTGGTGTGTGAATCTCCCAGAATAGGGAAGAACGAATATATATTTATCAGCAGACTGTCACTGACTGAAAGGGTGTAGTTAGTTCAAGCTTGTGCTGATGTCACGGAAAAATGACTCTCTCTGCAGAGAAAAGTGACGATGAGGAGTTGGACATCAAGCCGGAGAAAGGCATAGGAGGCCAGGGGAAGGGAGATGACGGGAAGGATCCCAGGAGGCCCAAAAGACCACGAACTATCCTGACCACTCAACAGAGACGGGCCTTCAAGGCCTCCTTTGAGGTGTCCTCAAAACCCTGCAGAAAGGTAAGTCATCTGTGAGGAAAATGTTGTTTTTTTATATCCCCTGGTTTGCATTTGGGGGTTTAGATGCCGACCACGAGCCCCTACAGTAGTTTCACAAATAAAATTCTCAAATTAAAAAAATCTCCCCCACCTCAGAGCTGTGCTTTGAAGTGGCAAGCAGCATTCTGTTCTGTGTTAACTGAGGCAGGCTGGTGTAACGCAGACCGCCTGCACCAAATGTCATACTGAGATAGGAGAGCTGCCTCTATAGCCCGGGCCCTAAAAACAGGCACTGCACCCGGTCCAAGGCTTTGAAGAGGCAATAACCAAAGACGTCCAAAAAGACCACTGCATTCATTCAGCGCTCACTGAAATCAAAGCAAAACAAAGAGCCTATCGGGAAATGTGGAAGATATGTTAAGGAGGCAAAGTATTTCAGCGTGTCTTGAATTGTTTTGTTTTCTTGTGAGATGCTGAAAGTCTTCTGTCTTGATGCTTTCAGGTGAGGGAGACGCTGGCTGCTGAGACAGGACTCAGTGTCCGGGTGGTGCAGGTGTGGTTTCAGAACCAGAGAGCTAAGGTGAGAGCTGCTAACACAAGACGAATTAGATTTCCACATACAACAGCCTTGTTCCATCTTAGAGTCCAGCTAATAAATCACTACAAATATGTGTGTTAAACTTATCACTGCATTCCTTTCACAAATGTTTGAAAAAAAGAAAACCCAAGGAGTTGCAAATCTCGCTCACTCTTGCATTAAATGTCTACGCCCTCCTCTTTTCTGATTATTATCTTGTGAAAACCTTTGATACTTGACAATGAAGTGCACTCAGACACAGATTCTGTGCGGTTCATTCGAGGGTGAACAGCGAGGAGCATCCTTTTTAAATTAAAGAGCGCATGTTAGTTTTGGGGGTTCCTCACAACTCTGACTCCTCCGTTTCAGATGAAGAAGTTGGCAAGAAGACAGCAGCAACAACAAGAACAACAGAATTCTCAGAGGCTTGGCCAAGGTACGACACTGTGCTTATCCTGAACACACAGTGGAAACTCATTGTTTCAAAGCTCCTTCTCTGGGAAACTTTTTATTCACATTTTTCTCTCACATGCAGTTTGACACTAGGAAGTTTCTCTGAGCTCATCTTAAATCTTTAGTTCATTGTGTGTACGTATCAGCAACATTTTATGACATCACAACTGGAAGCCAATCATAGCACAGAATACAACTTACACAAGTGTGATGTGTAAACATGCAGTATTAAAAGATTATGGATAGAAGGGGATGTAATTTAAAGCAACTATAATTTATAAACTTTCATTTTGTGTTGATTTTGGCGGCCCCTGTGGACAAAAGCGGTAGTGAGCATTTGTTTTGGAAATGAGGAATGGAAGACTTATTTTCAATAACAACTGTTATGTGACAGTGGTAAATGAAAATATGTACACAATGTATTATATCAATAAATAGGCATATTACATTCCTGTCAAGGAGGAAGGGGGCCAATTCAGGATCAGTTTTGAATCCTTTCAAATAACTTTTTTTCCCTGTCCGTGCTCTACTCCAGTCCCTTTTACCTTTTTTTGTTAATACTTTTTTTTATTATTTGCTGACCTTGCCCCAGTATCAGCCATAACCATAATATATAACATCATGAATAAAATTCTCTAAAGAAAAATATAATCCTGCTTCCTTTTAACTAGCTAACACATATATGATTGTGATCGTTTGTGATTGCTAAACAGTAATATCATGCTGAACACTGAATCAGATAATATGATCTTAATCCCTATGTTCTCTTTCAGTATAGTCAGATGTTTTGAGAAGAGAGTTCACACATATTTATTCAATAACAGATTACAAGTATGTCACTGTGTAAATAAAATCTGTCTGGAAGCCAAACAAAATGAACGACAGACGTCATTCTGCAAAGCCACTGTAAAGGAAAGTGCAGGGAGTGGGGGTGTGGGCCGGGCTCCAGTGATGAAGCCGCAAGAGTTTTGTGTCCCTCTCGCAAGTCAATTAGCCAAGAGCAGTGTTTGTGAAGGGAATTGTGGGAGAAGCCACAGGAAAGACTACTGTAGGTTTCCATGGAAATGCTAACAGATGCAGGGAAGCAATCCAGGTATTAGGAAGGTTATTGTAGCTGTATCACAAGCACCAGACTCCCTTTATTTTAATCATGTTTTAGTTGTGGCAGGATAAGAAAAGTGTGAAACAGAAATTCAGATTTAAAGCAAATGATCAAGTATGAATGGGACTCTACCAGACAGAAACATGTCCCTACTGTTCCTGATGTCATGGTTATGGTTTTCCCCTGTTAAGCCACACCTGTCTGCCCTTTGTTTGTGGCCACATTAACATTCTGCAAAGTCATCCCACGTTTGTTTTTCTTAACATTTTCTGTAACATGTTTCCCCGTCTTTGCCCTGCAGAGGTAATGTCCAATCGGATGGAGGGGATGATGAACTCCTTCACACCACTGGCTCCGCCGCAGCAGCAGCTGGTCGCCATGGATCAGAACGGTTACAGCACAGACCCGTTCCAACAGGGGCTCACCCCCCCACAGATGCCCGGGGACCACATGAACCCATATGGTGAGCATCCACCAACTCCCACCTCCTCCCTTCACCCCCTTTACCAAAAAAAAACACCCACTCGTGCTCTAAAAAACACACATATGCCTGTCCCTTGATCAACCCCCTAGCTCCCCAGTGTGGGACATGTGTTCAGGCCGCAGCTCCCCTGATTTAAGCCGCTCACAAAGACGTACGAGCAGCTTTCCCTCCCACATGAGATAACACAAGCACGCTCGTAAGCTTTTTGGTTTTGAAGTTCATTTTCAAATCTGTTTAATATGGTTTTTACTCTCCGCCTCCACTTCTAAGACATGCTCAGTTACTGATGTTTTCCAATGGTGTTAAAAACATGTGGTCAGAGAGTACAGCTTGAGATAAAGTGCAACCCAGAGAATGATTGAGAGCTGTGTGAGCTAATGAATCAGAATGAGAAAACAACAAGTCCCTGATTTCTGTGTGATACAAGAAAGAATTAAAATGCAAAGAAGCAGGGGGGGGAATGAGTCAATCAAGTGTTAGTCCACAGGATGTAACTGGAATAACACATTTCTGAGTGATGTCCTCAACAAGCCCCAGAGGGACCATTTCCTGAAGTTCATAACTTCCTTATAATTTGCCTCCATTTAGTTCATCTCGGTAGTAAGAACCCAAATCCCCAGTCTCATCACTCCTTTGGTTTGGGGAAAAGAACAATATTGGCAAGGCATTAAAAGATATGTCTCAAAACACTGTCCCCATTTTGTGCAACACTATCATTAAGATCCAGAGTGTAATAAAGTTAACTATTCCCTCCAGAGAAATAACATGTTGAGGTTTTATGAAAGGCGGAAGCAGTTGCTATTAACCAGATCTTTTAGGAGGATGCCCCTTGTTTACATGCTCCCTCATAGACCGCAATTGTCCCAGCGAGGGCAGCAAAAAGTGAGCTTTGATATCGAACAAAACAGCTCTCCCAATTGTGATGACACACAACAGCAATTTCTCAAAGTGACTATTAGTAATTATAATTTCCCAACGCTGCTATAAATCTCAAATACAAGATTGCATTGATTTTACAGTCAAGAGCGGGGTGTTGGTTCTTTGAATGACGCCTCTGCCACCGAATCCTGACGGCTAATCTCCCTATTGTTCTCCCCGCAGGTAATGATTCTGCATTCCATGACATAGACAGCGACACGTCTTTAACCAGCCTCAGTGACTGCTTTATGGCATCGTCGGACGTCAACTCCATGCAGGCCCGCGTGGGGAACCCCATCGACCGCCTCTACTCCATGCAGAACTCTTACTTTGCATCATGAAAGAGAAAAGTGGAAAAAAAAACATCAGCACAGAATAAACTGCCCATCTCAACCTAAAGCCAATGGCCAGGAGTTTCTACACCAACATGGACACAAAGAAGAAACCTTGCAGTAGCTCCTGGTTATGTGCTGAAGCTTACTCAAAGATAGTAAAACCACTTGTTGTAGGACAGTGAAGATTCCTGGGGAAAAAGACTTAAATATTGTTAGAGATTATTCGGTAGGATTGCTTATCTGTCACAGGAGATATTACTCTTTTCTTTGTTCACTTAAAGAAAACAAGTAGATATTTGAAGCCACTGATTACACACTCTCAAACCAAATAACACAGTGAATTTATACAGTGCATGATCAATTGTAAACTAAAACTTTTTGTAAGCCCCTGCCCCTGGTTAAGATGTGGTGTTTGGACTGTTTCTTCTTTACACTACATGGATTTCCATGTTCACCGTTAGCATTTTGATCACTTTCAATAGGTTTAGATATTGTGTTAATAGTAAATAGGTGCAGCATGTCTGCACTGTACATTTGTGTATGTATGTATGAGAGTTTGTGGTGAGAAAGAATTGTTTAGAGGAGAAAAAACGGCGGAGAAATTGTTGGACAAGTAGGAACAGTGAAGTGTAAATACTTTCCCCAGGCAAATTGGATGTGCATGTTACAAAATGGAAAGCATTTCTATTTATTTAACTATAACAGGCTCTTGAAGGTGCATATTAAAACTGAAAAGCTTTATTTAAAAAGGAGAGCATTTTTTGTTGAGCAATTAGTGAGTTCATGAGTGTCACAGCTCATCTGTATGCCTTTTTAATATGAAGATTAACCCTTTTGTTTCATTTTTTTTCTTCAGCCAAGCTGTAAATGAGCAATGTTGCTATTTATTTCGTACAGACCATAAACCTTTTGTTGTCATTGTCATATGTGCATTCTCAAAATGTTAAAAGTTGCTAATTGACCAAAGTTGACTGGTTTGATGAATAAACAATGTCTTTCTCCTGATAACATTAAATAAATGCCATTCAGTGATCATTTACATGGTAACATGTCAAGTCCCAAATACCACCTGCTCATGTGATCTCAGCTCATGACATCAGGATCTGTTAGCCTTTCTAGCAGCGTGGCTTGGGATAACAGTGTTGGTCTGTCGGTCGGTGGGCTGTAACTATTGAATGTATTTGGTACAGACATTGATGGTCCCCAGAGGATGAATCCTAATGACTTTGGTGATCCCCTGACTTTTCCTCTGGCATCAATACTGTAATGCAGGGGTTCCCAACATTTTTGTCAGAGTACCCCCACAGCCCTTTCTGAAGTACCCCTTCATCAACACTAAACATCATGTTCCAAACATGTTCATTTGAATATAATAAACTGGATATTAACTATTAATGATATAAAAGTTGATATTGTTACAATACTTTATCATAGGCCTACACTTAAACTGTCAATGTTAAGGACAGTTTGGTCACTTTCTTGTAGCCTATCCATTCAGAAGGGCAGATTAAGTTGGAAGTTTCAACCATTTATCCATTAGCTTTAGCTATTTCACACATTTAGTCATTACTTTTAGCTATTTCAGACATGTATTACTTTGAGTTATTTCGGACATTTAGTCATTTTATTGTATGGTCATAACCTTTAATTTTTTAGACATTTAGCAATTACTTTGAGCTATTTCAGACATATAGCCATTAGTGAACGATTTCAGCCACCTAGCTAGCTGATATTTTAGCTAATCATATGACAATTTCCCCATTATTTCTTATTTAATACAGACAATACATTGAGCTTACAGATGTTAAGCCACTACGTTAAGTGCATGATTTCAGCCATCTAGCAAATTTTTTAGCTAATTATTTAACCATGTAATCATTACTTTTAGCTATTTCAACCATTTACCCATTACTTTTAGCTATTCCAACCATTTATTATTATTTATTATAACTATTTCAACCTATCACTTTCAGTTAATTGAACCATCTAGCTGTTAATTAGCTAACTATTTCAAGCATTTAGCTGTTACTTTTAGGTAGGTGTATCAATGTTTCTGCTTTCTTGGTAAATGTTTTCACACACAACTTGTTGTTGTTGTTGTTGTTGTTGTTGCTTTTCTCTAATTTTCCCAATTAGAGTTTCTATGTACGGCAAGCAACTGCAGAACCCCTGGGGTACAAGTACGGGTAAAAATACCCCTGGTTGAGAATCAGTATTTTCATGCATGACAAATAATGGACAGACTCATGACATTCCCATTAGCTGTACTACTTTAGAGGTATGATTATTAGCAAAATATGCTAACACGATAAACTCAAATGGTGAACATACCAAACATTATGTTAGCATTTTCACTACTAGCGTTTAGCCGTGCCAAAATCCAGCCTCACAGAGCTATTAGCATTCAACACATTCTGTTTTCTCACTTCAACAGTCGACCTTACTAATCTGAGGCTTGTAATCATTCCAACGTATGACTAGTCTGTACGCCGAGCGAAACATGCACGTTGTGAGGGTGAGGTCGGAGAAGTTCAGGTGACATACCAATACAGCTGCACTACTAGAGAACCCCACCTATAACCTCAGGGCTTGTCGGGCGGCTTCTTGGAACTACCATCTGGGTGCTCCTTCATCTCTCTTGACAGCTCCTCAATGTGGCTAGGCAAGCTTCCACCCACTGTCTACGTAAGCACGTGACCACACAGATAAACAGTGCATTTATGAATTTCTGTGTAACTGTGACTCAATATATTCCTAATGTCATACTTATCACAGGGTTTAATAATCTTGGCTGTTACGCCTGAGCAGACGAAGTGCATGAAATTGTCAAATCCGTGACGGTTTAGAGCACAAGTGCGGTGGAGATATATATATATGTGCCTCTACTATCAAGTCTTCAATCTGACAGCCAGGTGTTGGACTTGTTGGCAAGGTTACACTGCCATTTATCTTCACTTGTCACACCAGTAGGTGAGTATACCCGGAAGCACTGTGCAATGACATCAACTTACTCTGGAACCTGATTGGATGAGATTTGTTTGAGTATGCAAATTTTTGAAAACTAGATCAAATCCAACTGACATAGATATAAGTTTATGACTTGTTGTTTCTTTTTCCTCATTGCCTGTGAGAAAAGAGATGGAAGGAAGGAAAGAAGAAAAGAAGGAAGGAGTATTTCAAATTGGACAGGAAACCCTCACGTCTGTCTGTCTGTCTCTCTGTCTGTGTATGCGCGTGTGTGCATACGTGTGACTGGAAGCAAGACTTATTAGAACAATGAGCAGGTTTGCGTCAGGTTTCTAGTATATATGTGGATTAAAGTGTGAAAGACTGAGTAAACAGACGCGACAAAGGCTCCCATTTACAGTAAACATGGATGGGGTTGCTACGCACACATCATGTTTGCACTGGATAGACAGTACAATCGGTTTGAACCTCACCCTTTTCATGGAGAGCCAGGTGAGCTTACAGAGAGGTGTTTATGTGTAGACGAGGACAGAAGGCCCTGCCACTGACACTGTAGTGGAAATGTGAGAGTAAACCTTTAAAAGCCATGAATTCTCCTACATTATATTTTTGCCAAAATATCTTTCTGTTCAAAACTATACAATCCTGTAGTTGTTACAGTTGAAGACAGACAGATTTATTGCTCTATACTAAATACAAGACCCCAGTCACCCAGTTATGACATACAATTAATTTGTCTAGGTTATAAACAAAATAAAACTTAACGCTTATTTTCATTGTGACCCTTATAAGAAAAGGGAAAAGGCAAAGATAGCAGATCAGCAAGTCCGGAAACACAGTTAAAACATATGCCAAAACCAAACAGACAAAACTGATTTTATGACTATTTATTAGCTATTCCTTTACCAAAAGTTTAAATCCCCCTCAGTGTGCTGTTGCATCGTGAAACACTGTTACAGAGGAGTGCTGCTGTGTATAATAATGGAAACCCTGAATCTAAAAGGAATAACATTACTACAACTATATCTTGTTGTCTAAATATGAAAATATGTAATAAAAGAGTAATGTAGGCATACTGGTCTGCTTTCATCACATATCATCATCAGTGACTCATGGATATTTTGCTACCTTTGGAGGTAGTATTTACTGTATGACGGTAGCAAAAGAGGAAGTCAGGCCACATAATATAAAGAGTGAGAAAGTCCACAAAGGGAGGAGATTGAGGGAATGGATGGGTCAAAAAACACATGCCTTAACCCAGGTCACTGGTGTTCGTGTCCTGAGTTGAACTAAAAGTCAAGGTTGTTTAAGTTACAATGTAAGTTAACTTACAACTTATATAACTATGTCACATTCTACGTCATCTACCTATGTCATCTAGTTACGTATGGAAGTAATTATTTCAAGCCAAACCTTGATCTTTTCTCTAAACTTAATCAAGGGGTTTTGGTTGCCTAAAGCAAACCAAGCAGTTCCTTTTAACCATGTTAACACTGTGTGTAAAACAGTTACCATGCAGAATGCTCAATAGGACGATCATACTTAGCAAGATATCATATGAACCATTGCGTTTTTGTATGATATCATACAAACCAGGAAAAAAGAGATAACTGGTTGCTCTGTAAATCAAATGTGTCAGGGGCTACTGGAAAAACTGGTAAGAAAGCAGTAAGTCACAACAAACCCTGATGAAGACTTCTAGTGGTTGAAACACATTGGCTTTTCAATTATGTAATAAAGGCTATTTAACATTTCATTCTTGGTTCAATAATCTTTCTCATATTGATGAATTTTATTCACTATATACCTCCACACTCTATGCACCCTTGTGATATTCCTGACTTTATCTTATCTGCTGTCCCCATTTTCTTCAGTTCATGCCTCCAGTTTGCCAAACAGTAAAAGGCAATGAGTGAATATAACCTATGTCACAGCTTGTTCTCTGGCACTTGGACTTGAATCGACCAAAGACGACACTTAGAGGTTGAGGTAAGTGTGGCCTCGATATGAAAACAGTCCTGCTGAAACCCGAGCTGAAGACACACACTCACACAAACTCACGGAGAGTTAAGAGTCGGCCTTCAGTAAACTGTTCACACATTTACTCTTCTGCCGTTCTGGCACCACATAGGAAATGAGTCTAGTGACAATATTTTCATTAGATAACCAAAATCCTGAAATTTTCCACCTGAGACACAATTGGAGGTTTGTGATTCATTTTCTCTCCTAACTGTTAGCTTCTCCTGCCCTGCCCATGAAAAACATACGGAGCCTGATTTGTTATTCGGGGTAATTTAAAGCAAGATTCTCACCAGCTGCCTCATAAAAGCACAGCATGACCTAAGACGGTAGCACAAGAGTGAGCAAAAAGCCTGCTTCATCACACTAAATCAGTCAGGGAGTGACTCATTCAAACCATGAAACACTTTTATTTTGAAATGCCCATTGTTTTGAATTTACTGTACTTATAATTGACATTCCCAATTGTCATTTCTCAACTTTACATTTACAACAGACCAATAGGCCTATTACATTTTTTTTTTTTAACAAACCAAGCCCAATTAATTGTTGCTTTGCTGCGCCAAAGACACTCAGACGTTTGTGGGTTCAGTACAGTCTAGATTTCTTCTCATGATTTCACAGAGTTCACAGGAGTTCACAGCGAGTCCCCAGTGGGAGCGAGGGGGAGCTTTTTGGGTGTTTTCTTTGGGCATTTTCCATGGCGTGTGGTTAATTGTTAAAGGAGACTTTTAACCAACGTCTGACACATATTCTTTGAGCCTTGAGGGCTTGTGCATAATCAAATGACAGACTATGTGCGGTTTTGACCATAGAGAGGGGTCACCGCCAAACATCCAAGCATGTCTTCACAGCAGTACGCTGCTTTATTGTGTCAATCAGCGGCACAAAACACTGCTGCCGCGGTATGAGGCATTGTTTGCATGCTACAGGTCCACTGGATGTAGTAACAGTGGTTTAGTGTTACTTTATTGATCCCACAGTAGGAAACTATTTTACTGAAATACCACAAGTGATGCAACACAGACATTTTGACACTGCTCATAGAGGAGGGTGCATTGGTAATGTACAAAATATTGTAACTAATAAAAAGGGGGGGGGGGGGGGGACCACAATTCAAAGGAGTGGCTACTTACAATCCATTACATTCATTCCTCATGTCAAAGAGCCAATGACCATTTGAACCTCTGCGTAGACATTTCTGGGACATGTAAACATATTGCTGCAACTGTTTTTCACCTTCTACCTCTGTTCCTGTGCTGAGAAAAAGATGGTGTGGGATTCACCTCTCAGCGCCCAGGGGTGCAGATAGAGCCCTGGATAGGGCTCAGTAATCCCCACCACTATTGGAGCCCATCTGTTTTGGTTTTCATTTTTCTGCATTATTAGTGCTTATTGGTACATGGTCTAGGAATGTAGCCAGGGTGTTTGAAGTCAAGGAGGAAGGTGATGCCAGGGGCATTAGTTGAAGGAATGATGACCTTAAGGTCTAACACAAGCCAGCACTCCTAACCTCCAGGAGCCTCTCCCTTGATGTTGGAATCTAAGTCCTGCGCTCTTTTCCACCTAAGACGCCATGGACTTTGCAATTTGCCATTTCATCTGGCAACTGAGTAATGTCAGAGTCATGAGATTTTCTGGTATGATGATGTACTAAAAACTTTGCAATATTTGAAATATTACCTCAATATTTTGGGGTATTTCACCTTCTTCCCAGTACTCTATTTAAACTATAATTAATTTGATGTTCCAACAGTTTATGTTTTAGCCAAGCACCAACCTCTGGATCTGAAAAGTGAAGAAATGACCAAGCTGCCTCAAACCTGCATTATTTCTAATGACCAGCAGGGGGCGACTCCACTGGCTGCAAGTCTGAATGTATAGAAGTCTATGAGAAAATTATCGGAGTGCTCACTTTATTTATTACCTCAGCAAAAATGTTCCTCAGTCAGTTTACTGTCTCAATCATTAGTTTCAAGTCTTCTTCGATACTGCATGGTCTTCATTTTGTAAATTATGGTCCTATTTAGAGTAAAATAGACAAAAAAGCAGGGTAAGCTTTAGGACATGGCCACCTTGTGATTGACAAGTTGAGGTAGAGGTGTAGCAATGCCTATCTTTGGCCATAAACTTGTTTTTGTGAGTTTGTATTTTAGACTTTATGTACTCAGTATGCTAACATGTACACAATGATGATGGAAATATGCTGCTGTGTAGCAGCTATAATGATAACAATGTTGACCATTTTAGCCAGACTTGTTAGCATGTTTGCATAATTAGCTATAAACCCAAATTGCAGCGAAGGCTGATGGTAAATTGATTGTGCAGGTTTTGCAAGTGAAAGTCTGACTTAAGGATTGTCCTTTATATAAATTATATTATATCATCAAAATTGCTACAATTCAGTCTGAGAGGGCAAGAATGCTGGAGTGCCACAATATAATGACAAGCCATCACATACTTGTCGAGACATTACACTCAAAACCATGAATGTGAACTTCATGGTGGTGTGAGGAAAATTTTCGAGGATCACCAGTCATAGGGATAAATTGTTGAGGAACCACGAATGTCTATACAAAATTTCAAGGGAATCATCCAAAGATTCTGGAGATAATTCAGTCTGGGCCAAAGTGGTAGACCGACACACAAGCATTGTCATCTTTGGAGCAACATGTAAAACAAAAAGAGTAGTCGGGGTTATGTTTATTTGATGAGTTTTATTTTGATGAGTCCTTGGCTCAGTACTTCTGGGTTCTGGGTTGTAACCCCCCTTCTGTTTGTATGTTCTCCCCGTGCCAGTTTGGGTTTTTCTCTGTGTTTTCTGGCTTCTTCCCACAGTCCAAAGACATGCAGGTGACTCTTAATTGCCCATAGGTGTGAATGAGAGCCCTGTAATAGTCTAGCGGCCTGTCCAGGGAGTACCCCACATTTTGTTCAATTTCAGCTGGGATCGGCTCCAGCCCCCTGTGACCTAGTTTAGAAAAGCAGTTATGGATAATGAATGAATAAATGGTTCTGAACTTTTAATAGCAAAGGGATATTAGGTACTATAGTGCCCTCACTGAAATTAAAATTCAGACAAACATTCTAATTGTCCACAAAGTGAATTTTGCTTTAATAATCTGTGTATCAGCTCCAGGCTGTGCATTGGTGTGATACTGCATTAGAGTCATCATTCTGTCCTTTAGCTCCAGCAGATGAGAGTTTGCTCCCATACACATATCATTTTGATATTCTCCTTTAAGGACCTAATGATAATATACATATCAATCAAATACTACTCACACAAAGAGTGATTGGTAATTAGTTATGATGTGTTTTTCACTACCTGACATGCACATCCAACTAATACCTGCTTGTTTATAATTATTCCCCGGCTTAAGTTACCTTCTGGCAAATGGACAACACCAGCATCGAATGAGTAAACTTTTGTTCATCATTGTGTAGCGCAGACATGCATTTGTCAAACCATAGCAGAGAATTAAAACTGTCACTGAGGCAGATAAAGGCAGCAATCATATTAACCACAAAAGCTGGAAGAGAGTATGCAGTTCAGGTTACGCAGCAATTTAATCATGTCAATAAAGATCGCCCTTATACGTGTGTTACTCCTCTCCTCTCCTCCCAAAACATTTTTGCATATAAAAGAGAAATTTTATCAGTGTGATCTGGAAAGCTTGTTAAAGCTTGAATTCACAGTAACCCTTTTGGATGAACTTGAGGAGGAGAGGAGGCGGTTTGGTCTGGCTCACACATGGCTTAAAAACATTACCTCTGGATGTGGGACACGGTGCAGGACAAGGTGAGCCCTGAGCTGTGCGTTTAAGCCCTGGATGTTTCGACAAAAATCACCTGTGAGGCTAATAAATCACTCGCAGTGTACGCTTCGAGTCGAGCGTGGACAGTAAATCTGAAAGTCAACAGCCAGTGAGGGCTTAACTAAACTGTTAGGAATTCTGTATTTGGCACATTTCCTGTCATGTATGCCGTATTTATTATATACCCTAATGACTCCAATGAGAGGTTTTCTGGACGCCATCAACAACTTGTAAGTTACACATTTGCTCTGAAAATAAAGCTTGACCTCTGTCCTTCAGGTTGCAAGTTATAAAAGAAGTCTATTATATACCTTTTGTTTGTTTATATAAACTAGATCCAATTTAGTGATTCCCAAAGATCTTTATAAAACTGTAAATCAGTGGGTGCTACACACTATTGCACAGAGATCTTCTAATGACCACTGGGCCACATTTGACCTCCGTCATGACCCCTTCCTAACTTGATAATCAGTATTTTCGGAAGACAGAGGTCGGTGCTTTTCTGCCCTGCTGTGACCTTTTTCATTGCAGCAAGAACCAAGATGATTATCAGTTCATCACAACAATTATAATCCATAATGTTAGATATGAATATCATTTGTCAGTTGTGTCTTTCTGTCCGATCTCCCCCAAGAGACAGAGCTCCTCTAATAGAGCTTTGATTTGGAGTGCATTGATTAGCCTCATGCTCTCCTCCAGTTAACAGCAGACAATCATCCTTTGTCCACCGGGCCGGCCTTTTGGCGTGTTTTTGGCAGTTTTATTATGAGGACTAAAATGGCCCCATATAAACCAGCAGATGAACAGCCTCCTCTTGCTAGCTTTTCAAAAGGTTAGTAAATTTCACCATATGGATTTTTTTGGTGTCTCTCCCAAATGTCACGGCTTAATTATTAACTGTGGGGCCATTTTGGAGAGAGATTTGCACTTTTACAATATTGTTGTGCTGGTGAGGTTAAGTGTTGAAAGTGCAAGGAAGGCCATTGTCCTTCCTCCGTGTTTAATGAAGATGGATTTAGAGATGAAATGTAGGGTGTAATAAAGACAGCGTGACCTTTAAGGCCTTGCCACAAGTAGGAAATCATGCTGATGGTTTGAACAGACAAATAATATGCTTTAGGGTTTTGAAAAACGCAAACAGGTTTTCACTGATTGTGAATTTAACAGTAGAGTACAGAGTAGAGCTAAGGCATATTTTATCATTTTTATCATGTGATTGAAGACTTCACTGTAATTGTTCTGTGAGGGTATTTTTTTCTTCTCTTCAAAAGATCTATGAGCTCTAACTCAAGATTATAACCAGTCACGAACAGCAAAGGTTGTGACCTCCCAGTGTGGCCGTTATGAGTAAATATTGATCACACTACAGTCAGTCAGCTAAGTGGAGCCACCCGAGCAGAACACAGCCGTGTACTGTGGTGTTTTTTGAAAGGAGTAATATCTGGCCTAATCCCAGCCTCAGCCCTGCCTTCGCCCCAGCCGGTGCACTTCTCTCTGCTGTGCATATCAGCATGTGCGGCTCTGCGCCGGGCTCAGGTTTCTCAGAGCTCCTGCTTGGTGCAGTCAGACCTTTCGCGGCGGTGCGTCTGAATTGGCTCCTGAATCTTAAAGTCCTCATGCTAGGGGCTTCCTCGGGGCACCGACTGGCTGACTCCCAAGATGGTATGGCAGTATCTGAGTTCACATGTTCCTCGCTCCTGCCTTCATACATGTCATCAGACTGGCTGTGCCCGCCTCAATGAAGGCCCTCTGTTGACTTCCTCTGCTGACAAGCGAGACGTGACCAGCTCCATGGCGTTGAGCGCTAACCACTGAGCGGGGCCCTGAAATAGAATAAGTACAACTCTGTTATGAAATACTTTACGTTGCCAAATTCATGATAAAACATATACTGTGGCTTTCTGTGTTAAATAGGCTCTTTTTGAGAGCAGGCAGTGATGTCTGATTCATAGACGACAGACTATGAATAATTTAATGAGCATGTTTAAAGGTGTAGTTGGTCATTTTAGGAAGAAGGTTGATAGCACTCTTGTATCTTTATATGCCATTGTTGCAACATCCCAATGTTTTGAAGACCCAACTGTCTTAAGAAGTGATCATTTGAACCCAAACAATGATCTTTCTCAAACCCTCTAAGGGGTGGCCTAAACCGAACCATTCATTAACAACACAATTATCACACCATACAACATAATCTTTTTATAAAGCATGTTGGCTGTCAATGGACTCCAGTGTGGGGTTTTTTTTCCAACTATCGGCCTGTTGGAACAATGGAAAGTTGAAGCCATGAGTAGTTCTCCAACTTATTGCCAGTTAGCATACATTAGCATAACAACTGGAAACAGGGGAAAATAGTTAGCTTGGCTTTGTCAGAACAAAAACCTCCTCCCCACACCTCTAAAACTCACCTATGAACACATTGGCCCTCATTTATCAAGCGAGCGTAGAAACCAGCGCAGATCCGAGTGTATATTTTGTCTTACGACAGGGTCCACGTGTGATTTATCAAACGATCGTATCTCTCCAATCACAGCGTAAGAATGATCGGCTGTTGATAAATGTGGCGGTTCGAAACATGCGTAATTTAAATACCACGCCCTAATATATACCCGATTCAGATGGCTCGCCTTCAGAGTTTACGAAGAGGATTTTTTCACCCTCTAAAGTCAACTTTATTAGCAAAGTGCACCGTTACAATTAACAATAGGGGCAATAGACATATTAAAGAAATACGCAGCGACGGAGGTTTATGAAATAAAAGTACTTATAGTAGTTATAAACTCAAACAAGTTCACTGAATATTTTACATTTGGAGCACGGACTTAGAAGTTTTCAGCTTTTTGGTTGAAGGAGGTAAACAATGTTTTAAAGTAAGTTTTAATTCTAAAAGAAGAGGAATTTCTCAGTCAGAAAGTGAAACGCTGACGTCCAACAGCAGCAACACAACAAACTAGTTTTGTTTGGCAGCATAAAAAGTGAAAAAGAAGGAAATCAGTGGTGCCGTCAGCAGAGTAGCGGACTATTAAACTCCCGGCGAGGTTTGAGTAATTACATCGTGATATATAAAGCCTAATAATCTATATAATATCCGAATATTGCTATTATTATAATGGAGATATATTATTCACCTCTTGACATTTACTAATAATGATGTCCTATTCAGAGGAGCGTGTGACGCTCCGGTGTCGGAGCTGGATAATAATAATAATAATAATAATAATAATAATAATAATAACAGTAAACAGCAGAAGACAACAACATTTAATATCCTCGGCTAGTATTCTGTTTAAAGAATTTCACGATCGCAGGGTGTATTTATTTTTGGATTATGTTTTAATGATAAATTATGTAGTCTAAACATGTTTTGCTTTGTCACTATTAAAAATCAAAACACCACAGAGTTTTATCAGCTCCAGGCATCGATACTATAGTCTCAGATCAATTCTCAGACTCAGACGTGTGGACTTCACGCTGACTCAAATTTGCGTACACGAGCTGAGAGCAGACGTGAGATCTGATCGTACCGTCCGCTCACGTCCAAATTGATAAATGCCGAGGCTTGCGTAGAAATCATCTTACGCCCACTTTACGCTCACTTCCTGACGTACGCTCGTTTGATAAATGAGGGCCATTATTTCTAGTTTGTTTATTCTCGTGTAAAAGACATGGGTATGCTGGCTTTTCCCCCCATTTTCCAGTCATTATGCTAAGCTAAGCTGTTGGTTGTGGCATTACATTTAATAGACAGATATGAGAGCGGACTCAATCTTCTCATCTAACTATCTGTAAGAAAATAAGTAAGCATCTTTTCAAACATGTTAAACTTTTGCTTTAAAGTGACATGAAATTTAGAGCAAATGCAAAGCCTGCACACTGCACTCAACATGGCTTTGGCTTTGTCAGCAGCTAGCAGCTAACGAATCTAACACCACCACAAAAAGTCCAACAGTACCGAAAGTAAATAAAAGTAAATAGTTGTTTAGTGATATATTAATCTTCTGAATAACGTGTACAGCCCCTTTAAGTTGTTGATGTGACTCTCCTACCACCATACATGATGATAAAATGGTTTCATTATTTCATAATTCCCAACACAAAGAGAGGATTTCAAGCCACGCAGCCGCGGTGTCAACTGTCAGATTGACAGAATGGCCTGATTTTCTTCTTCGGGTGTTTTGGAACTGGAGGCTCTTGAGGAGGCAGCAAGCCCTGACAGAGAGCTGCCATTGTACACAGCAGTAACCTACCCACAAACCCTTGCCTGTGGCTTGCCCTTTGAAGGTGCATGTCTCTTCTTGACATTTCTTGTCAACTTGCCTTGGGAACATTAGATTCCATCCTCTTGGTCCACAGTTTGTGTTCAGACTGTCTGGGATGATGCAGGAGATATAAACCACTTCAATGTCATTCGGGGGAGGTACAAAGTAATTAATCCTCAAAGTCAATATTAACCGTGCCAAAAAAAATGTATGAGTCTGGCTTCTCCAAGTTCTGGTCTAACATCTTGAGGTGAGTCTCCAAGAGCTATGATTTACAGTTCACACTAAAAAAATATATATGATACACTGCAAAGCACTGGTAAGTTTTTATTTGTTCCTTTTTGCAGAATTGCATGCCATCCTTCCACGATCTCTTTTGTATGCTGCATGCCTGAGCCAACAGATACACAACGGAGTTGACGGGGAACATGGCATATTTGTGTCACTCCAGCAATTGGAACAGAACAACATTAATAGACCATGCGGGTTGTAATACAATTAAAACATAAATATGCAAAGTACATGGGGGTGCCGCTGCAGTGCTGCATCTGCAGAGACAGGTGCCAGCCATCTTTAGTGTTCACCACAAAGATCCTCCAGCAAATGGCATCACGGTGATCAGACTGGATTAATACGTGATGCCTGGGAGCTTGAATTTCAGCACGACTTCAGCCGAACACAATCTAAAACAGTCAATGATCTCAGCGGGAGATCTATAACAATAAAGTAATCTGAGGCAGATATGTCGGAGAACACACATGTCGACATCAGTAAGAATCGTAATCTGTCAGAACTGAGCACTGTTGTGAAGAGAAAAGTTGATATTCCTTATAACAGATTCTTGACAGAATAGATTGATTGAAAATGACTCCAAACATATATGACTGTTTGAGAGTATCAGCAGCAGGCCCACACTGTGAAATAGTTTAAACACATGGGTAGCATTGTGAATGCAACACGACTACTTTGTTAGGTTTAGGAAAATATAATTTCATTTGGATTAAAAATGATCCTATATTTGTTACATAATTTGAGATACATTTGTAAGTTTACTTACGTTCATGCAGTAAGTTATGTATGTTAAGTTAAACAAAGTGAACAATAAATTTTGGTTTCACATCTGATGTCTGACCTATTCATCCACCCCAACGCCATATGCAAACTTTTTCCCTCTTTATACCAGAGATGGACCAAGTCATTATTTTGCAAGTCCTAGTTATCTAGGCCTTTCATTATGAAATATGGACAGGGGGACAAAATCTTAAAATGGCCCCTCATCAACACCCACTCAAGCACTATTGACATTTGCATGGGCCTGGGCCCTAAACTTTGGGGTATGCACTATTTAACAATAAAGATACTAAATGATAATAATTTTCAAAAAGTAATGAGTGTTTTTTAAAAATAGGTTTTGATAAAACAAATGTGACTGAGCTCAGTCAAAAAGAGTGCAGTGCTGATATGTATTTTTTGGAAGGCACCAAGTATTGATGTTGTCATGTCAAGTCAAGTCAAGTGTAAAGTCATTACATTTGTTACTCAATCCAACTTCATGTCATTGAGTCCACACCTCTGCTTTAAACTCTGTTCCCTGACTTTACTTTTTGCTGCCATCATAATAACTAACACTAAACTTTTTATTTCAACCGGTTTTTGGGGGGAATGACAGTCTGTACACACCAAATACATCTTTCTTTATTTTCTTCTTACAAATGAAATCAGTTAATGATCATTGTCTGTCTTCGGTTATATTTATTCCTTTGATAGGAAAGGTGGTGTGAAAAACATTCCGCATGTCTGAACAGAAAGCTTTTGTTTGCTCCGAGGCAAGTGTGACTGAAAGCCTGCATGTTTCAGATAGTGAAAGCTGACACAGTCCTGTCTGTTGAACTGATACTGGCCTTCTGACACGTCTTCTACTCTCTCTTTCATCAGTTTCATTCTTTGCGGTCCTGTGTTCAATTTGGCTGATTGAGCGGACGGTTCCAGTTGCCGCCTCGCAATTTCTACAGATGTACACAAATTGTCAGTCAAGAAGAGACTGTTCAATAATATAGCCTTTACAGCCTATGCCCAAGGACCTGTAGGCCATTACAGGGCCATTACCAGTGAAATCCTTGTCTGGACAAGTGGAGGGAAACTAATGTGTTACTGTGACGAAAGGTTCTCATTGCGAGGGTTGCAGCAAGAGTCGAACAGGGAAGATAGGATCAATTGCAAATTAAGCTTGTAGCTGTGACCGTACAGCGTGTGTGTTGCTACAGAAAGTAGTTCTCATCATTAAAATATAGAAAGTTGTTTTTTAAGGTGTGCGCCAAGTGGTTCACTCTCACATTAATTTCTTCGAAATGCTGCAGTACTTTCCCCCCGTGTTGTGCTGACAGCTGTATTTGTTCACATTTGTTACAAAAATCTGAAACATTTACAATGCTAATAAACATCTCATGACTCATAGCTTTGTTTTACATGTTTTTGAATTGGTGATGAATGTGTTTGAGGATAAAGATTTACACAGTAGCTCACACAGTTACAGTTGAAGAAGAAACAGTCAGGCCTGTGTTGACAGCTGCTGACGGCTACAGTAGAATTAAGCATTAGATCATTATAGTTGAACTTAAAATGAAAATTACAGTACTGCGTGATTCTTGCAGTATATGCTTGACAAATTGAGGTTCAAATCACTGTTTTGCATTAATGTACAGTAGACAGTCATCATAAAAATTAGCTGTCTAGACAACTTCATTGCAGCCACTGTTTCTGACAAACTTAACTCTTGACTTCCACATCTGTCTTTATTTTCCTATGGGTTTGAACTGTCTATCACAATGTGGTCTCCAAAATTTGCTGGGTGTTTCTCATTGTACCCACACAAATCTTTCCAATAATAAATTTACTTTCATATTTTTTTCTGTGGTTAACCATATATACTTTAGTCTTTCTTCCAGATATTTGTTCAGTAAATATCGAAATACACAAATATGTTTCAGTTCTTTAAAAAAAAAACAACAACCATAAAGTACACTGACAAGAAACCAGTGATGATTAACTAATAATAAGCTTTAAGGCGCAGCCTGTTTCTGTTCCGGCACAATCAGAGTTGATAAAAATGAACAGCATTGTCGAAGAAATGTCATCAAACTAAGTGACCATGACATTAAAGTGTGTCAACATTCTCTGTGGAGTGAAGCAAAATTTTTCGTTTGGGTGGGTGGGGGGTTTGTGTCTTGGATTAATTAAGCTGAGGAACTCCCAGTTTGGGGAGCTTAGCATGTGCAGGGTGATGTTTTCCTCTGAGTCTTTTCCACAGGGATAGGTTTGCACTCATCTTTGATAGTTAACCCTATGTGACCCTTCCCTAGAGCCAGTCCCACTCCCACCTCACTGCTCCTGCTTCTCATTAGAGGCTGTCCACTAGGCTGACTGGGTCTAAGTAGGCCGCCACCCAGGCCACTGACACACCAAAACAAAAAAAAAACAGAAAGTACTGTGTGTGCAGAATCGCTGTATGACTGTGTGAGTTTCTGAGCAAGTTTATGTGTGAAGAAGACGTCAGTGTTTAATTCGGGTACGAAAGAAATCTCAATTACTGTCAGATTAATATGCATGCATGCATATTTTACTGAAATTACAATTCCACTAATTAAACAATTTACTTTGGCATGTTGCACCATTAGTGCTGAGCTAATATTTGACTTTGCTGCTTTCATAAATATCTATTTGTCAATTCAGTGGACCAAGCAGAACAGCACTGAATTGATTCAAATAGCTCAAATTTTATACATTACATTAAATATTACATTAAAAAATATATCTATAATTATAGAGATAAAAAGCTTCTGTTTTCAAAGCACAATATACAACAGAATATTTGATTCTCCTTTTCAACTTATATTCAATTGAAAACTGTATGAAGACAATATATTTATGTTGAAACTGATTTTTTTTTTTTTTTTTAACTTTTTTGTGAAAATGCACTGTTTTTCTTTGTTTTATCCAGCATCCCAACTTTTATGGAAGTGGGGTTGTATATTAAAAACATGCTAATCAGTTCATATAAAATGTCTCACAGCTATAAAAGAAATCTATTAGCTGATCGCACAGCATGTGATAAGCTGTTTTGATGAACATTTTTTACAGCAGAGGCGACAGGGTTGAAATTGCAGCTGAGTCATTACCCTGTATCATTGCTATCTCAGTGTATGATGAGACGTGAATTTGTCTGACCTCCCCGGGGCAGCACAAAGGGCTGAATTCAAAGCGGGGCACCCAGGGGCCAAGCTGGCGGCGGGCCCAGCTGAGGAGCACCAGCCAGCCACCACCTGCATACTGCTGCTGGCCCAGTCTCCCTGGATATGAACCCCCACCCTCCCTCCCCCTACTTCAGCTACCACCCCCTCTCTGACAAGCCTCATCTGCATCCCAGTCATATCCTACTCCCACTCCTAATATCAGTCCATCTGATCTGTCCATCACACAGTCTAAATTCTATGTGACGGCAACACTATGGCCTCAGCTGTGAACGCTCCTTTCATCCTGTCACCGGGCTGTTGCCGAGCTGATTTTCAGATCCAGCAGCGACAATGATTTGCGCAATCTTTTATCTTCCCTGATTTAAACGGTTTTTCACACATGTCAGATTTTAATGTCCCCTAGATAGAAATTACAATCTGGTGGCTAATTTTGCTGTTTTGTTTTATTTTTCTTCATGTGATATATTCTGTTTGCGGATAAAAGCTCCAACACCAGCCCTGACCTTTATTTTAACCCGATAAAACTTCAAAGAAAGAAAAGAAATGTCAAAGCACTTATATCTGTTCCAAAAATCCATCTTGGAGATTTTTCACGCTTGTCAAAACAACAATTATCTTATTAAGCTAAGTACAATTTTGTACTTAATTAATGTGGTTCATCTGATCAGTCGATTGAGAAACATACAGTCGCACCCAAGTGTTTTATTTAACAAGGTGTTGTATGGGGGAGAAAAAAAGCAGGTTTTTATTTCACCAACGTTGTTTCAGTGAAATGGTGGCAGCTCTCCTGTGACAAAGTGAACCTTGACACTTATTTCAGCTGCTGAATTTGTGTAAATGTTTAAAAAATATATCTCCAAGCTGAGAAGTATCAATAAGAGTTTGATTATTTGCCTTTAACCTTTCATATGTTCAGCCTCGACACAGCTCAAGTGTTTCTTTCTGGCGTTTCCACAGTCTCTCTCTTAGCTCAATAGTGCCCCCTGGGAAAGAGTTTTTGTACTGCAGCCAACAAATCTGGATCAGGGTGTAAAAAGATGGCAGCCCCCTGGACCGATCATTTAGTCCTCCCATCTGCCTCCAGTCAAGTTTTGGACGGGCAATGTTAGCACTTTGATTTTGGACATTTTAGAACTGAATTATACTCAAGATGGCTGTTAAACCCACACATATACAGCCAGATGAATCATGTGTTCTTGTCAGGATTATTTGTAATAACTGTAGGGGTGATGTCACTGTGATTAGGATACTATCTAATAACAAAGGCACCCTTCATCCCCTCTGTTTTTCTGTTTTTCAATTTTTTCACCTTTATTATGATCGCTGTTTGCAATTCCTTTCCCGTCAAGCTCACTTGTCACAACCAACATGACTGTTGCCCTTGAGCGAAAACAATATCACAACACTGATCTGTGAGGACAACGGAGCCAGACAGGGAACACTGGGATGCCAGTGCCAGACAATAAGAGGGCGAAACGGAGGATGGTACAAATTCTCCTCCCAGCTGTAGACCTTGTCGGATCCCTATCCTGAATTCCTGAGCTGTCTGGAGGAGCCCTCGGGGCTGGCAGAATGGCAGGGTGCGTTGTGGGAGTCTGTCCTGTTTCTGTAAGCCCAGGCAGGGGGTCAGACGAGGAGGGAGGGAGGGTGGGGTGTGGGGTGTTTGATAACGCTGCATTTTTGACCCCCTAACGCTCCTACCGTCTCTGCCGCAGCGTCTGATTCACATGGAGGTACGGGTAGCCCTTTGGACCTGTCTCTTAGATTCATGCCAAGACTAATTCGCCGTCTTGTCGTAGGCGACAGTGTTTGACACCGTGCATCAGCTTCCAACATGGACTAATGGGAGAGTTCACGGAAGGTTAAAGGGTTAGTGGGCTTTACTACTGCTCTAACCTTGATCACTAAAGTAATTATGAGGAAGGGAGGGCCTGATAACATGCCTGAGGCTATGGACGTGGCAGAGTCGCAGAGCACAATGTGTAAATGTTTATATGTGTGAGTGGCATGGGCGTGTGCATATATCTGAAAGGCAAGCCATACTCAAAGGCATCGCTTGAATATTTCACACCTTAACTCAGATTTTAATGATTGCAGTGTAATGTCAGGACTTATCCAGGTGCAGCATTCTTTTCAAGAAGTTAGGTAACAATCAGCATTATGACACACAGTGACAGCACATTTGGCTATGGAGTAATCTGTGGCTCTGCTAAATGAAATAAAGCAGATTTTAAAGCACTGAACGGTCACAGATGTGTGGAGCTTTTCTTTGCAAGTGAAAGCTCGGATGGAAACCAAATCCTTTGCATTGCTGCTTCAGCAGAAATATCAAACAACTGGAAGGAACTCGCCAGAACTTGGCAATTGTTCGTTGTCTTTGATGTCCCGTGTTATAATAAATACATACTTGTAGTAAAAGAGTGATCAGAAGGAATCATGATCGAATTCACACACGTGGAGATCTAACAGTCACATTCTTGAAGGGAGACAGAGAAGAGAAAGAAAAACTTCACATTGCTTCCAGTCTGTTTGAGGCTGTCACACTGCATGAAAGTTGACATGTCATATCATGTGTGTTCATCAATGTGCTGAGGAGCACGGCAGCTCCGTGTGGAGGACCAGTTCGGCCTCCGAGGGGGCGGTTCTGGAGGCGATCCATTATCAGTAATGGGTCAGGGTCACACAATGGGGGCACTTTGTAAGATCTGTTGGGGATGCACTGCGGTAGGCAAAGGGCTCGCTTTGATCTCGCTGCGTATGTTCACCGGAGTGTGCCGTGTCTGTAAACTGATCCCCTCTCTGACATTTCCCTCCCATAACCATCTCAGGATCTCTTCTCTGTACAAAAAAAAAATCACATTAAAAAAAAAAGGAGAATATTGCTCAGAATTGACTTTCAGGAGAAAAATTACAGCCCGTGCTGCTAACAACCGATGCAGATAATATCTTTGTCTTTGCTATTGTCTCTCCTTTGTATCAAAGATAAATGGGCTGTTAACAGTTGGTGTGTGTGTGTGCATGTGTGCATGCAAGTGTGCATCTGTGTGTCTCAGATAGGAGCCTGGACAGCCCAGTGTTTGTAGTTTTTGTAGTCCTGAGGGCCCCCAGTGGGTGTGCTCACTTTAAAGGGCCCAGTGAACTGTGAGGACTTGAGACATGAGACTGTGCCGCCCAACTGGCCCCAGGACACGGGTTCACCCAGAGAATGTGAGCTGAGCAGGGGAACTGGGCCGAGACGGGCTCCCACAAACCTTCACTCCATTCCTCAAGACAGCAATTCCATCTGAAAGAGGAAAACTCACATACCTTGATGTGGTTACTTGTTGGGATCTGATCTACATGATGTCCATATTTATTCATTACAATGAACATGACCACTGTACATAGGTCATCTGCAGTTTGGAGGTGACAGATACCAACCCTGTCACAACAAAAAATGTATTCTCAATTACATTTTGAGAGAAACATTTTTCCTTGTTGCATTTTTATACACATGGTTAGGGTTGTGACACAGTTGTAGTTTGGTTAGGGTTAGGACACAAAACTACTTGTATAAGGTCCAGAAAAAGATCATAGTCCTGGTTGAAATGAGTACATTCGTTTTGTGACTTTTGATTCCACACAGGACACAAACAGCAGCCTCCTGAATGTCCTGTGTTTGTTTCACCGTCCAATCACATCCACATCCTCTCTATGTGGACTTTGATTAGAAATATACTTGTAATACATTAAAAACAAACATAGTCAGAAAGAAAAAACATTTCTTGAAATGTAATTGACAATGCAGATTTACAAAATTTAGGAGATTAGGCTGCAGATAGTGTGTATTAATCCACAGCTGAAAATAGTTCCCAATAAATGCAGTCTTTACTCATGTTAGAATGACAGTTCTTAAAAAACTACAGCGCCCAGCTGTTTAAGGAGATTACTTAGCAATTTTGTTTAAAAAAAAAAAAAAAACTACTTGTGACCCTTTTTCTTTATTTATTTCTATTTATTTTAAAGAATTACATCTTTCGTAGGAACTGATGTGGGTGGGTCTGAGGGCCACAGACAGGGTGGAGATTCAGAAAGTAATGAAAGGCAGAGTGATGATTGTTGTTTTTTTGGTCTCTTAATGGGATTTGTTGACAATAATAAAATTATATAATATGGCCAGATGTATCCTGTAATAATGATGGAGACTATAATTAGCTTTAATTAGTGGAACACCTAGCTGAAATTAATTAATTCTATCTTTAAAAATTGGATAAAATAACATAAACTCAAGTCACATAACAAACATGCTTATTTTAACCCAAACCACACTCTTTTTCTAAACCTAACCACATACTTCTGTTTTAATTCTCAATCATAACAATAATGATGATAATGTTTAAAACTACAACTGCAATCCAGGAGAAAATATGTTTCCCTCAAAACATAATTGAGAATGCACTGGGAAAGTAATTTTTTTTAGGAGACAGGCTTGGACATTGTGAGACCAGTTCTGACTTTTCAAAAACTGAACAAAGTGAACTGATTGTGCCAATACAAACATATTTGTATTGTTCAACTGCTAAAGTAATGTTCTTTATGTAGGAAATTCCCCTTCACAGTACAAATCACTGCATCGATATCCAGTTCTTATAGAGAGGAGAAATACCTTGGATAGAAAGCGAATCATCTGTCTCACTGATATCAAAATAATATCTATATTTTCGCCATATCACTCTTTAAACTCCTGACACCAGCTGTACTGTATGTCTGATTTATTTTTAGCCGTGGAGATAGTTTGAGGAAGCCCTTATAGATTGCACCCTCCCAGGAGAGACAAACAGAGACTGCAGAAGTGAAGTGAACCTCCCGCTGAGTGTCGATATCAGGTTATGATGTTTGCTGTTTTAACATGAGCCTCTTTTTTTCTCTTTTCTCCTGTTGTTTCTTCTGCTCTCCAGGGGTGGACAGGCAGACAGAGCCCGGGGGCTGCATCTCCCCAGCTGAGACCTTGGGTTAAGCTCTGTAGAGAGAAAAAACACCACCGTTGTTGACTTTTTTTGGTGCATTTCCTTCATTGCAACTCTATATATTGCATTATCCACTGGACGATTCCCATCACATGGCTGTGTTGTTGTAATTTGGACTGAGGTTCCTTTCATTTTTTTGTGATGAGAGTTCACTGTGAGGTCAGGGGTTATAAAAACACTGTCAATGCAAGCTGCTTAGCTGCAGTTAAAGGTATAAATCTACCTGTTTTAGCTTTATTTCAGTTTCTCAAAAGAAGAAAGAAGCAACAAAGCAGACACCGATCAATTTGCAGTGATGAATTGTGGCTTTGGATATTCGATCTGTGATGTTGAAAAAAAAAAATGGAGTACCCTATAATCTAATCTCTGCAGCACTAGGAGACAATGACTGCAAAAAAAACATGAGCAGCATTTTCTTTAATGTTCACAGAGCAGCATTCAGGTTGGAGCTCTGGGTGAGGTCTGACGGATGTCAATTAAAGGGCTATTTAAATATTTAAGCAACAAAGTTTGCAAGTCGTCCCTCGGGTGCAGTTATTGGAGGGGAAGGGGTGGGGGGGGGTTATGCAGCCTCAGCTCTCCAAGGAGCTGCTGAATGCCAGGCAGGCAGCGTGGATAGTTGGGAGGCATCACGGCTTGGGTTACAGTGTGAATTAAAGCTGACACTAAGAAGCGCTCCTCACAATGACCTGCAGAAAACAGCAGACAAAAGAGCCTATTTTAAAGCGGGACAAAGGGGAGGTTAGTGGAGATACCTGAGCCCAGGCTGGCCTAGTCAGCGTGTCTGTGGAAGGACGAATGGCTGGTGCCGCGGGACCACCGCAGCTAGACCCCGGCAGGAGAAGAAACACACTGAGAAGCACATTCCTGCACAGCCATAACACCAGGAAAGACATATGAGACACACACACACGAGAATATCCCGAGCACAAGCTGTAATTTGTAAGACATCATTTTTGGTATTAATATCAGCGTTGTCAGTGGTGGTGACTGGTGGTGTTCCTGGTCACACACACACACACACACACACATACAGACACACACATTTCATAACAGTTCACAACAGAGAGAGATCGTCAACAATCTGTTATGCTCCCTGGAGGACTTTGTCATCTGAAAAGCATATTTAACCTTTCGGATCTTTTCAGAAATGTAATTTTCTCTGCAGCAAAACTTACTCAATCATTACTATTGACATTTTGTGATGAAATTTACATTACCAAAATGCTCCAGCTCTCTCGTAGCAACCCTCCACATACCCCCCACCCCCTCCCCACCCTGCCCACCTCCTCAAGCCTCAAGCCTATGAATGCTTGTGAATTCCACAAGAGTTTGCGCTATCTCCCTTCATCTGCTGTCACCAGGGTCCTCAGCATGCTTTCACCTCCATCCTAATCCCCCACTTCATCTGAAAGTCAGGATGACAGCTCTGGCTCTTGTCCTCTCTCTGTGTGTTTGTGTTCACTCTTTTTTATATATTTTCAACAGCATACACCTGTTCTTTTAGAGCTGCAGGTAGAACTGAGAGCTTCACGCTCACTTACCTCATTCAATTATTTTATTAATACACAAATCAAACTTCCAATTCCTACACCTATTTACAAGCTAAGATGTCTTAATAATTGATATAGATTTCAATTTCGAGCCAAGTTGACAGCATCCTGGTTAAAATAATTACTTTTCGGCAGACATCTCCCAGGGTGCAAAGTCTCCAGACACATTCCAAGGGTCACAGCTCACTCTGGTACCAAACCGTCCGGCTCATAATACAATTTAAAAGCAGCATCTTTGTATTCACTGTGTCTCTTTCTCTGTTTTTCTATTCAGATAATACTCTTGGCACTTTCCGAGACAGAGAGGAGGAGCTGCAGTCTTTAAGATTGTTTACAATGAATGCCAAATGCTATCAAGCTAACCACTTAGGCTTGGTAGGAAAGTTTGCTTTCATACTGTGAAAATAACAAGGCCGTGACACAACTTGCCACAACCTAGACGGGTAATTAGAGGAAAAGTGCGACCGAGCCGATGGAAGCTGAAGGAGCCTCCTCATTTAAATGTGGCATTAAATTGGATGTAAAACGACAAGGCAAACAACAATTTTAGGTGTGAATGACACAGAACAGAAGTGCTGCATAAGAGATGGACTAAGTGATGATAGATGTCAAACCATGTGGATGTTGTTCACTGGAACCAGCTTTTATGAGAGCAATGCAGAAATTAAAAGCCAAGATTATCACAACAAAAGAAGGGGATTTACTGGTTTAATTTTAGTTTTTTAATAGAGAAACAAATAGAATTTCCTTGTGGAATATGGTGAAATCTGATGGCTTACATTCTGTCCATCTAGAAATACATTAAATAATTAAAATAGGCCTAAATAAATATAATATCTATAATATCTATAAAATATCTATAAAATAACACTGTAAGCAAACTGGTCTACATGAAAATGCAGTGTATTGTATCTTATTAAAACTTTTTTTTCAATTTTATTTTTATTTCTATATATGTATATTCTCCCTAATTTGTATGTAGAGTGCTATTGTTCTAGTGTTGATGTATAATGTTGAAATAAAAATATTTGAATAATAGTAATAATAAGTGTACTTAAAGCAGGCCAAGGACCCCGAACAAGATTATTAGAATATATCAGAGACCACCTCATGTATGTCCGTTGGAATAATTTCACATGGCCTAGCTTTTTAAAGATATTAGACATGTATTTGCGGATATGAGGATATCTATAGACACTGGTATTTACATCATCTCAGTTTGACGCAAGTGACCCTTGCAAAAGTTAATTTAAAGTGCATTTCAGGACACCCGCACACATCAAAAGAAGTTAAATGAGGTGTTTTACTGGTACGGCATACAAAAGCTTTATAAAAAGCAGACTGTGATTATTTAAATAATATACAATTCGTTAGAGCAGAGCTAAATCTATAAAATATTTTAGACTTAAAAGTTAAATATTATATATTGAACTATAAGGCCTTTTGCAAATAAAAAAAAACTTTATATCATAATTATTTAAAAGAATAAATCTGAAAACTGAACACGGGCCCTCTGGCAGGCTGCCATGTACCCCTGGGTACTTTGAGAATCGCTGTTTTAAAAGGTATGTTTACATTTTTTCAAGTCTGTCTTAAAACAATTTTCACATTTCCAGATGTAAACTTAAAAATCGTTGAGTGCTGTGACTGTTCCTGCGTTCCATACCAGCTGTGAAAAAATCTCTTCCTAACGTGATTCCAGTGTAAGAGATGAAACAGTGCTCGTTTTGTGTAAAAATACACAGTTAAGGATTTTGATGGATGGTTATGAACTATTACTATGTAAATATGGGTATGTGAATACTATATAAGACAGTCTTGAAAAACTCACAAACCCATATTATTCATTGCAAATTTTGCTTTGTAATTTGCACGTAAGATTGTATCATTTTGCATTTTTATTCACAAATATATAAAGTTTACTTAAGAAGAGAAAACAAGAGACATTTTTATAAAGACCATTGCAATTTCGGATTTGTTTTCACAGTGTATTATCCACATTTTCAATATTTTAAGAAATTATATATACATATATGTATATAAATTGCAAAAAGTGACAATACCTACATTTCGCACAAAAGTATTCTCACATGACTTTTTATTTATTTTTTTATTTTTTATTTTTTTACAGCAAATGTATTGAATTGCAGGAAAATCAGTTATCAGAAATAGTTGGGGCATTGTCTAAAATATAAATAAAGCAGAATGCAATAATTTGCTAATAACATATTGAAATGCTTTGTGAAATATACATTTATTTGTAAACTGTACTGTGAGTATATATGTATATATTTTCTTTAAAAAAATATATGCATTCTGAATTCAGAATTTGATACATTTTATTTTTATTTACATTTTACATAGCCTACGAACTTTTAAAAAATATTTGCTTCATTTAATTGTTGGCTTACTGGTTTAACAAAAAAAGTCCTAATGGCATTGATTTTTAATGATGAGTTTGTGTTGACACAAGTTTGAATATTAAATGCAAAGCCTGGTCCCAGTGCACAGTCAGACAGAGCAGCCCCAGCAGGAAACCAGCAGCTTATATGTCTCCGGTCTCTGCTGATTAACATGGATAACTCTGACCCACAGAACGGGTGAGGATTCCTGTCTAATTGAATTACTGTCAGTCTCCTCGCCTCCAAATATTGTCTTGAACTTATACCCCTCTCTGTTGCCAGAAACTATTTACATTCTATATGTTGGAGAGTTTTTTTTCTTTCTCTCCTATTTAGTTTGAGGCTCTGGTACAGAGAATGGTTGTGTTACTTCATCAACAACTAGACAATTGGGCTGTATGTTCTTGCACCATACATCTCAAACATTAAGGATCACGTTACTTCGAATAGTTGTCATGAAATGAAGCTTGCATGATAAAGTCCTTCATAAAGTCATACGATAAAAGCACATGCTGATTTTGGGAAAGAAAATCAAAGCAGGTCAGTAGGCTTTTTACTTAAATATAGAGCACTAAACACCTGCTGTGTTTTGGCCCCAATATATTCCACTTAAAATGCCTTTATGTGTATTCAATAAAGCTTAACTCATAAGGGCAAGCAGAGCTTAAACCTAGAGCTGTGATCGAGTGAAGGGGGACAGAGGTTGAAGGGAGAAAGCTCGTCTTTGACTGCAAGTCTCATTCTGATGTTAAGGCCAAAGTTATGTCACTTATTGCATTGCTCTGGAATGAGGTGCAAAAACATGGCTGCCAGCTCTCTTTCCCCTCGGGCCCTTTTGTAA
Source organism: Centropristis striata (assembly GCF_030273125.1). NCBI lineage: Eukaryota > Metazoa > Chordata > Actinopteri > Perciformes > Serranidae > Centropristis > Centropristis striata. The sequence goes on from NC_081523.1 coordinate 26,234,897, forward strand.
CCCAAAGGCAGAGCTTATGTGGCGTTTCATGCATGTTATTTATTCTGCATCACAGGATGTTTATCCCCCCCAGCGGATAAACAAGCCTCATTCTCACTTGTTAGCATCTAGCAACAGTTCCCTTATATAAAATGCATTTGGACATTCAAGTCACACAGACATGAACATTCTATTAAATATGCATATCTCAAGTGTCCACGTCTCATTCCAAAGTGGACAGTAGAAGATTTATGGCACCATTGACCCTCATTGCTTTGCTGCTTCCTCGAGAGAACCTGCCACAGGCTGCGTGCCAAATGCTTTAAAATTTTAAAGAGGTGATGAAGAAACTATCCAGAGGAGACAAAAACACATCAGTTCTGCCACAATAAGACTTTTCTCTTGCTTCCTTCCTTCCAGCCTCTTCTTTCTAGTTGATCGGTTTTACCCTGAACACTCATTGCCAGCCATTTAAAACATTTTAACTCAAATGTATGCACTGTGCTTATGTATATATGGAAATCCTGGGAAAATAACATAAAGCTTTCCCTGCAAAATCCCTGTAGGACCTCTAGTTTGGATGAAATGAAGAAATCTTTGGCTTAGCTTTCAATAGATACTTCTCTGATACAATGATGTGCAAATGACCATAAGCTTTCCATGCCAAGATAGCAAAGCAGAGATATTGAAAACTTCATCATTGCCATGTGAACAGCTTTGCCTGTGTCTTTTCACGGACTGCAGGATGAAGGAGGCTCAAGGATGGTGAAGGGAGATTTTTTTTCTTTAGGCTGTTTGCTGCAAGCCGAACACCTGCATTCTTTCCAGGCTCTCTGAGGACTCCGATTTTGACCTTGGTGTACGAGTAAAAAGGCTATCCAACTTCTTCAAAATGTCAGAATGCCACATAACTCTATTGTTCCTGACAAGTTCCCTCCACAGAGGCTCAGATAAAGAAACACCTTTCTAAAACCGGCGAAGCTGACATACCTTTCTGAGAGCAACGGCGGAAACAAGAACTCCCATATTCTCACAGCAGCTCTCTGATTTGTCCACACTTACTGGTAAACTGATAAAGTACTGTGACAATACCTCTGGAGTGTCTCATAAATGTTTTGTATTGACCTTAAAGCATTTGCTGACCACAAACAGAACTACAAACAGGGGAGGGCATTTCTCCTGTGGGTATAGGAGATGATTTTCTCTGGCAGGCACACAGGATCACTGTCTTGAGCTGACCTTCCACAGACAGCAGCACCTTCCATTGCTCCAGGCCTTCAGCCTGAAAATCTCTCCTCTGCAGGATGGATTGGGTTCCAGGACCCTGTCCTCTCCTGGGACTGACCCAACCCCGGGAACAGGGGGCTTTCATGGGAGATCACAGGTGCTTATATACAAAATGGCAATTTTCTTCTTCCATAATTCCATGTTACTGCATTACCAGATCTTATCGTGAGGCCAGTATCTCATTCCTGAGGTTTTAGACGTTAATGAAAGATGCTTTGCCTCCGGCCACTGGGGGCTAAATCAACAAGCCTAGGATTCCTGTTGGCCTTTGTAGGGGAATACCAAAGGCAGAGAGCGGACTGAGCTGAGGTCAGAGACAAAGCATGGAGCTGAAGATGGAAATGCTTCGCCCAAAACAAGCTTGTATGCAATCTAATGCCCTGGCTCTCAGACCTACTCCCTGATCCCTGTCAAATGTACTCAAGTACATCAGTAACACCTGTCATTCCAGACATGTTCATCTGAATTGCTTTTAAACCGACGAATAATTATTTAAGTGGATATAGCTCCAGTTATGTTTTTTGTATTGCTAACACTTGGAGATGCGGAAGCTGGATCTTGTAAACCTTTATTTGTTACATTTAGCAAATCATTCATCCATTGATTTTAGCTAACAATTCTAACTATTTATTCACTATGTTCTGTTATTTCAACTATTTACATGCAATCTATTTTAACCATCCAAAAGCTAATTGTTAAACCACTTCTCTGTTAACCTAATTAGGCTACTGTTAAATGTAAACCTTTTATCGGTTAGATTTTAGCTGCCTGTTTTGTCCACTAATTAGTTTAGGCCTACTTTTAGCTACCAATTTCAACCTTTTTTACCATTAATTTTAGCTAACTGTTTTTTTATCCATTAGCCTGCTTTAGGCTCTATGTATGAACTTTAAGCTAACCTTTTTACCACATATTAGTTACACTTACTTTTAGCTATCTATTCAAATCAGATCCAGGCACAATATAAATAATGCATGAAAATTAAAACCATGGAGAAATGTACACAGCCCATATTCAGAAACTTACTGTGCCTGTAAGGTTGTGATGTTACAACTATACTACCTCAGTGTTACAGAAAGTGCAGCTACATTGCCGTCACAGTTATTCACTGGCTGCAGTGAAGGTGCAGAGACACCAAGAGCACAGATGTGGGAACACTGACCAATCAGAGCAGACTGGGCTATTATGGGAGGGGGTCTTAAAGAGACAAGCACTAAAACAGAGCGGTTCAGACAGAGGGTGAATACAGATATATTCAGACAGACAGCATGAGAAAAATATTTTTTTATTAAAGCCTGGAAACATATTCTAGTAGAAACCCAAAATATAAACATGAACCTAAAATAAGCACAATAAACATTTTATCCATTACATTGAGCTAACACTTTTTTTTTTTTTTTTTTTTTTTTTTTACCACTTATTAACTTTCTTTTAGTTATTTACCCATTAACAATCCAATAGTTCACTGTTTAACCACATATCCATTATCCTTCAGGCTGTATTTAAACCTCATATCGATTCATTTTAGCTCATTATTTTATCCACTTATTAGCCTAATTTTAGCCATAAACTACTACTAAACTACTTCAGCCGACTTATATCCATTACTTTTAGCTAACTGTTTAGGCTTCTCTGCTCACATACACTAGTTCCCAATACTAGCATGAAGTGATCGAGTGTTACTGCCAACTATGAGTTTGTTTTTTTTAATTAAAAGATAATTTTGTACTTTTTTCAAATTAGTTATGCTTCTCCACAAGCTTCCCATGTACTCCCTTGCACCTGCAAATGTACAAGTAGCCTGTCCCTGGTTGGGAATCACTGATCTAGGGCTCACTAGCAGGCCAACTTAAATATATTACCCTTCTTATCTTTCCCAGGTCACAAATGGTAATTGTCCAATGCTGTCATACTGTACATTTATATTAACAGCTAAATATTAAAATGAATGTACCTATGTACACTACGGTGTCATAACATAAAATGATAGCTATATTTTTCTTTTCAGTGGAGACTTGAAACCTTTGATGATTACCTTTTATGCCCTTTGTGTGCCCTGGAATCAGACTAAAAAAAGCTCAACAATAAGTGTTGAGGATATGTAATTTCAGCCACTTAGGATCATTAAAAAGAGATGATATTGAATATCACTCCTAGAGAGGGAAAGAGAAAGCGAGAAAGAAATAAAGAAGAGATTTGTTTGTCAGTCAATTCCGACCCACTCAATCTACTTAGCCTTGTGAAAGAGGGGGAGAGAAAGGGTCGGGGTCAGCTTTCTGTAAATCTTCTGATGAAATGTTGACAAAACAGCCAATTTTCTGTAATTTTGCTGCAGCCGTCTTTCAGCAGCTTACTCACTCAGAACCCCTTCATTTCAAACAGCAGCACACTGCGACCTCTGACATGTATCTCGTCCCTGACTTCTTTGGCCTGGCAGAAAGACAGTAACAGTTGTGCCTTTTAGGTCAGGTGGATGCCGTTTAAGGAGCCAGCTTCATAAAGGACGCCTTTGTCTCTCAAACAGGCTCTCTTGGGCCCCAGTAAAAGGATAAGAAATGTAGTTAATAGCTCAGGAGTGGCCTAATCATCAGCTGCCATTACTGCTCCAATATCAGCAGAGATGACAGACTTATCAATAACAAAGGCCCAGCTGAAGCCTCCACCGCTCTGTCATTTTGATCTTTGCTCCACTAATCAGAGCTTTCATTTGAGCTAAGCACCGGGCAGCACACCTCTCATTCTCTTCATGCTGTGCCAGATATCACTCATCTTTACAAGCCACTCTGTATTCCCTCAACCCCAGGCCACCATTTCCACAAATTGGCTTAATTTCTCAGGCAAATATATGACACATCTGAGAGCTCATTATCCTTGCAATGCAAGTGATTATTGTACTTACTGGTAAAACTCTCTCTAGCTTTTTTGAGGTTTTGTCTTGAATGGCTTTGGTTGGAGTCCAGCTGATATTCTAAATGAAAGGAAGATATGTCAAAGTGACTATCATGGCGTCTTAAAAAAACAAAAAAAAAACAAAACTTGTGCTGTGTTTGCTTTAATGGCGCACTTCAAAAAACACAAAATGATTTCAGAGGCATGTTGTTTCTGCTGTTTGTCCCACACAATGCATGGACTGAAGAGTAAAATCCAAGACTTATTTTAATAAAAGGCTGTCAATCATCTATAAAGTACATAACTGTCTGTGTTATTAGTCTCAGACAGCAAATTGCTCTTATGGAGAATATTACATACCCCAAAGAGGATGATGTATATACTTTTAATAGTAATATACATAGTTTAATGTCAATATTTCTCTTGTTCATTCTTCCACAAAAAGCTCCTCCATCAAGGAGAAACCTGAGAGGGCCAAAGAGGTGCTCCCGCACCTGGACGAGCTGGCCCTTTCATTTACAGTCATGGTGAGGATCAGGCACTGACTGACTCAGACACCTGCTATTGGGAAATATGTTCTCCATCAGTGAGCTATAGACTATTTCTGGACAGGAGCACTGGGAGACCATTGTTCTCCTCAGCACTGACAGCCAAGGTATTCTGGGACTCTTGGCACACATAGACAACAATGTGTTATTCATGTTAAGCTTAAAAATTGGGCTACTTATTCAACATTACCAAACAAACCGCAGTTAGAGTGGTATTTGTTCACTGCAGCAGAATAGTTTGATTGCTTTTAATATTGCAAATATTTCAAACATTAAATATTCCATAGAAGAGGCTCAGATATTATGATTTTTTAAAAAGAAAAAATGTAATTGATGGAAAAAAAACAGCAAAAATCTGAAAATTTTAAAACACATTAGTATTGTTAGAGTATATATGGTAGTAAAAATATTATCTTTTTTAGTTAAAGAATAAATACCTATCTTTTATATTAAGCATAACCTATGGTCTGAGGCTTAACATAAAACAGTGGAGCTCCTTATTCGCTGAGTTTGATACATGATATGCGCTCTTTAAACAAATCATCTGCTCTCTGCTCCTATACAGTCTTATACAGGGGCAGGGGGTTTGGGGATTTTGCAATGTCATCTGGGATTAAAAAGGAGCAGCACATCAGAGCCCCAGGCCACACCACCTGGAGCCCCTATACGATCCCTGGCGCTGCACCACTCAGAACCAGCCCCATTAGCTTACCGCCGAATAATTCCTGGTCAACCAAATGACACTGAGCTAACAAAGCCCCATTTCAGAAAAGATTACAACTTCAACAGGAAACCCTTTGATTATGAGTTTGTTTGAAATGTTATCAATACCATGATCATTCCTGCGGATCAACAAAACCATCTCTAATCACCATACCTTGGCTGCTCCTTCAGTTGTGCATCAATCTCCAGAAAAGAAGAAAAAAAGAGAAGCAAATTACGGTGGAGAATAGAGGAGTGACTTGTTTAACAAGAAGCACGTGCAATGACAAAGCGATTCCTTTCTCTACGTTGATCACCCACCTGCACACAGATTAGGTCAGATATTCACCTGAGCTGCCAACCTGTCACTCACACTCAATAAAAAAAAGAAAAGATACACACACAGCACACATTCATTTGATGTTGGTGCTCCTAACAGTAGACAGTAGACAAGACTTTACCTGTCTCTTTTAGAAAAAAAGACACAGTATATGCAGTGTTTGCAAGCAGCAATTATAATAAAATTAAGTGAAATATGGCCATGAACTTTAACCTCTGGCTGGGGTTACAGTGTACATGATTCAACACAAACTGCCATTTAAACACATAAAAATAATATATATAAAATTAAACAACAGTTTAAAGATTATGAAAAATACAATATTGTAAGCCCAGCTTTTGTGTAAATGTAAATAATTATATTTGCTCTGGTCGATTATTATATTCAAAGCTCTACAGTATACACAAAAGTGATTACTAACTACAGTTAAGAAAATTTCTTTGTCTACATTGGGTGATGGCCAAAAATATAAAGCTAAATTTAAGCTCTGTGTTCTTAAGGTCCCCCATGAATGTTACACTTAATTTAATTAATTTTCCATTGTGTTATTTTTGTAGTTTGATTGGATTCATGGGAAAAACTATATAGTCTTTAAAAAATACTTTGGTTTTTCTCATAATGTTCCTTGTTAAATCCTCTGTGTTTACGGTTTAATGCAGAGAGTAAGCTTATATACATTACTAAAACTAGACAACCAAAACAGATGGGGCTATTAATTGTAGTAAAAAATAAATAAATAAATAAATAAAAAACATTTCAAACATAAACAATTTTTTTTTCTTCATCTATTCATAACTGATTTTTTGTATAATGACATCGGATTTGTTGAATGACATGCTTTCCTTGTACTGCTAATCCTCTTCAACCTTATAAGGGTTGGATATTATATTGAAGGGAGGGATGGGATGAAAAGTTTATGTTGTCATCATCAATTTAGTCTCTGGCGCCCCTTTGTGGTATCTCTGCAGAACTGAATGAATTTCTTTTCAGTTCCCTAAAAACTGATTTTGCAAGTCATTCCAAAAAACTTTAATGAAACACAGCAAATGGCTGAACAACTATACTAAAATGTGACAATCAATGCTTATAATTAGCTTAACGTTAACCAGTGTCTCTGAAATGTAATGGTGACACAACTCAGCTGAAGTCAAATGTTTAAAGTTTAAATAATGCAATACCACAGCTCTGGTTCTCTCTTGCTGATCACCTTACCAGTTAGTGGGCTAAATAGGTTAAATTAAATAAGAAATAAAATCAGTTTATCTTTAAGATAAATGTGTTTCTATATTATGACAATATACTTTTTTTTATATATATATATATATATATATAATTAGAATTAGGCTTCTCTCTCTCTCTCTCTCTCTCTCTCTCTCTCTCTTCATCGATGTGTGTTAATGTGTGCACGCCGCACGCGCGCGTGTAGAGGTGGTGTCGGTTGCAGTTGCACAGGTGCAACAACGAAAAAGTATATAAAGGTATACAATGACATCTCAGATTTTTAATAGAGAAACTAAGTGATAAAATAAACACAATCACAAAACAGGATATGGATACACTAATATACTTACATTGAGTGTCCCCTCCCAGTGCCAGGGCTGTAAAGTGGAAGCAGATGAAACTGACCTAAGTATATTATCATGTTGTGGGTGTAGTCAGTAGATAAGAGTACGAGTGTATGTTAGCCACGTTATCTGTTGAAAATAATTTGAAAACCGTCTCGGCTACTTTACGTTTATTTTCGCGCATATTTATGTTCTTCTTCATTTCGTATTACCGTCTCCCTGTTAAAATAATCGCCTAATTTATTTTTTCAAGTTTTGCAGGAAACACAAAAAACTTCACCAAAAGTGTAACATATGAAATGTATTGATCATTTCACTCAAAAATGATGTAACAAATGATGGCTATTGGCATAGTAATAACACGGTGTGTAAATTATGTAACTTAAGAGAAATAAATGACTTGGGCAATTTTTTGAACATGCATTTGTGACTTAAGCAAGATATGGTAACACTTTATTTTGAAGGTGTCTACATAAGAGTCACACAAGCCTGTCAGAAACATGACATGACAAGTATCATGAGCATTAATGTTACTTCAAAGTGTCATTAATGTTCATGACACATCCCATGTCACGTTTATGACACGCTCATGTCACTCTTATGTAGACACCTTCAAAATAAAGCGTTACCATATCTTGCATAAGTCACAAAGGCTTATTCAAGAAATTGCCTAAGTCACATTTTATTTGGACTTAGGCATAATAAATCCACTTAAGTCACACACTTGACATAGGCCATTATCTTGAAGGGGTAAAATCACATGATCTGATCAACTGAGGATGTAGGCGATTTTACCATAGGTGGCCGGCGTCATGAGGAGATGATTTAGGCAAAAAAAAAAAAAAAAAATTGACAAAAAATGACTTAGGCGATTATTTTAACAGTGTGACGATGTATTGAGAACATGATGTCTCTGTACATTACACCGACATGAGCATGGGAGGGGCTGCTGCAAAACACACTGATAGAATGAATGCAAAGAGCCAAAAGAACACTTCCTGTTGATGCAAAAATTGCAGCAGCAACTGTCTGACACATCTGGACTGGAGAGGGGGGGAGGCCTGGCTGTAGTGTTAGCGAACTACTGAGGGGAATGGACAACGTTTAATGTTTATCTGCAAGACGGTGAGTTAAATGCACTTCAACTTTGGCTTGGATTGGTGACCATAATGCGTTTGCAATGTCGGCGCGTATTTCCTCTGACAGTGAAAGTAATGGGGAAATAATTGCCTGCGAACGTATGCTAGCAGCCGAATGCTAGCTTTCGTTAGCTGCTACTTAGCACTAGCTGACATGGAATGTCAGTCAGCTCTGCTAGCGCTAACTAATAGCATAAGCTAGCTAGCATAGTAACGTTAGCTATTTCATGACAGCCGACATAGTTTGTACCGCGTTCGACGTTGTACCTCAGCTAGTAGACCATATAATGTTGTCAAGCTTTATTATAGTCAGAGAAAGCGCCACATAACCGTGAAACGATCAACTGCGCGTGAAAGTGTGAAGTGGGTGTGAAACTTAGGCTTTCTTTTCTGAAATTGTTCGATTCTCGGCTAGCTAATGTAGCTAACGCTATGTTAGTTAGCTAGCGTCAGTGCTTGAGTGTTGCTTGATACTTGGTGGTTCGGCCCTGTGTTTTTCACCTTTATCTTAATAAAAGTTACAGCAGAAATGAGACAAGGTGGAGACAACAAGCAAAAGCAGGTGGATGTAACTGTCATGCTAACGCAAACATTAGCAGCTCCGCTAGGTAGTGTAGCCTCCCTCATCCCTAGCTAACTAACTACTAACGGGATGGTTTGCAAAGTTTGGCACACCGCACATTTGCTCCCCAATGTATCGATATGCATGTACGATGGTATCATCAATGCGTGCCAATGTCCCCCAGAGTTCATACACGATTGACATGACACGAGAAAACGCAAGTGTTAATGAATAAGTGATCGTACCGAGTGTGCAGCAAATACTTGCAATAACAATCTTTATTTTAAACCCACTGTACGTAAAGGGGGTGACATCTGGCCCGTATGTAGTCAGTGTCATAAACTACAGTTACCTGGAATGGTTTTCGTAGGGAATATTTTAAGCTGAACGACTAAAAATACGAGTACATGATGTTATGGCAGGAAAGGACAAAGTGCAGGGACATGACAGGTTATTCTGTACACCTGGGTTCACGGAGGTCACAAAGTACTATTTGTTACTGTTTCAGTGACATACATTTGCTCTGAATTTTCCAACCTGCTGCGTGAAAAGCCCAGTCTGAGGCCAACACAATGCGTTATTCCAGGACAACTGCATATGAAAGTAGCCTAAATATTTTAACTGTAAGGCATGTCAGAACACAGTGGAGCCAAGCCAATAAATTTGCATAAGCAACCATTATGGCTGTGCTCCCATCCAATCCTTACTTTTATAGTCTTGTTTCTGTTTGGGATAAGCAGTAAAACTGTATAGGTTTAAAATGCCAGCTGAAATTAGTGATTGTGCAATAGAAGGCATTTAGATGCTAGGCACATACAGTTCTGTCCAGTGAAAACAGGAGTCTGTGGTCTATCCTGGTAATCTGGAAATAGTAATTGCTGAGGCAGTGTGTTTGTAACATTTTTGTCAGAAGTAGTTACCAGGCCATACTGCAGCTGCATTGCATTTATCATTTATGTTTGGCAACCTCATTAAAATTAATAAAGTTCAATGCTCATGATAGTGTGATATGAACTACAACTAGTGTGATATGAACTACTATTTTTAAACTACATACATTTTGTAAATGTACTGTAGGAAACATACCTGATGGAGACAGTAAAACTGGCATTTGCAGAGATTTCCTGCATGTCAGCAGCAAACAGTGGCTGCCTCGGTTGAATTATTTTCTACCATTAGCAAAACCTGACCATTTGGCCGTAATAAAACCTGTTTTAAGGACATTGCACCAAACTGCCATCTGAAATTGCAACAGTGAAATCATTGCAGAGTGGCTTCAGGTGAAAAAGCAGTGTAGCAGGATGATATCCTAGCTAATTAGTGCTGGTCATTAAAAGGACTGTTAACACTCCAAACAATGTGTTAAATTTGTCAAGGTTGTTGATAGACAAAATGCAGTGTAACTGCTGCAAGAAGGAAAGGGCAAATTATGGAGGATACAATCAGAGTACAAATAGTTACTGTCATCTGGATCCATTTCTGTTTAATAGGGGTGTCATGACTTGGTTCAATTTTTGATGTAGGATACTGGATATTGGCATGCAGCATTGTTTCCCCACATATAGAATTTGCTTGGGCTGATAGCCCAGGTATATTTATTTACCCATTTTAGCATCACTGTGAATATCTCCTTGTCTGTGCTGAGAATCAAAACAAGATCACATGTACTCAATGTTGTATGTGGCGCACACTGTACATAATGCTAGGTGCTAGCATGCGCACAGCACACATGGAATAAATTCGGTGGAAATTACCTGAGCTGACTGCGGTTATATTAGAATAAGCAGTACGACAACATGATGAACTTAATACTTTGTTTGTTTAGAAATGGATCAACAAAGCAATTAGTTTCTAAGAGGCCATCATATTTCAGCAGAGGTTAGACAGGGGACAATGCACATGGCCTGTGTGCTGTGTGAAAGTTTATGTGTTTTTTGGGGTGGAGTACCCAGACTAGACATGGCAAAGCTGGTCTCAAAGAAAACTAAAACTGTGCCAACTGTCACTTGTCTCTTCTGATTAAGGGTACCGCATCACTCTTTGCTTGTTCTTGTGTTTATTCAAGCGTAGAAAACTAGCTCAGAGGTGCATTACCATTGCCAAGTAGACTGAAGTTGGCTATCTCATGATGTTACATTTGGGAGTGGCTGCTTAGTCAACTGTCAGTCCACTCACGGGTCTGGATTAATATCAAACCAGTCTGAAAATTTTTACACCGGCCCAACCTTAGCGTGTTTGTAAAATAGATAGCCATAAGTGAATACATTTCTACAATCCTACTTTTGATTTTGATAAATTGAAAGCTCATTGCGATCAGTTTTACATTTAGAATTGAAAACATGACAGCCCTAGTAGTGAATGCAGATGTTGGAAACAGGACGATCACGCTTGGCTATCCTTGTGGATGCCTGACTGTTATCGCCATTAAAATTCCAAAAACATACCTACTCAATTCCTTTTTGGCTCTGGGTCACGAAGACTACTTGACTGCACTGTACAATATTGTAATGTGTAGTTCTGTGAATCCGTTATAACTTCTGTTCGGTTAGAACAGAGGGTTCAAGGAGGGTCTCAAGTTTGTTAAGTCTTTCGTGTGTTAATGGGCATGTAAGCAGGTTAAAATTAAGGATGCATATTTTCATCTTTTCCTATTTTTTAGTCCAAACAAATCAAATAAGAGAACTCAACCAAAGGCCAAGCACACGATATTTAGTGAGCTTTAACTAAACTATAACAATTTCCACAATTGGTATTTTCACAGCAGCAAAGTTCCTCAGATCATACCTTCCCTTTAATGTATCAGTCTATCTAGTCTATTTTTATCTTGTTTTTTACTATCTGTTTGAAATTGCTCTCCCAACCTTTGCTTGTTAAGCAGTTCTGTTCTGGGTCTGGTCTGCCCCACAAGCTGTTTTTCAAAGTAGGTGAAATGCTGCTGATGTTGAAAAAAGCTTACAATGCATGCTTGCTGACTTTGGCTTTTCTTCTAATGTTATTTTTCCTTCTTTTTTTGAGTGACATGCCTAAGTTACAGGCTTTAGGTCATGTCTCAACACCAAAATTTTGCTGACCTTATGGTCAAACAGACTATCGCAATGTACTCAGCCCTATTATACATACCTACCTACCTGAAGCAGCTGCATGAAAAAAGGTTTATAACCAGGCAGGGAGCTTGAGCTGCAGATGGAAGTTTTGAGTTTAAACATTTTCAGTATTTCCCACGTGAGCCAAGCATGTGACCCTCACCCAGCATGTGCATCTCAACTACTGAGCATACATTCTTTGGCTGCCCTTCAACTTGGCTCCATTCAGTACGCATGCTGTTGGCAGCCATTACTGGTATGTTTTAGTGTATTTGAAAGGGTGGTAATGGGGGAGTGAAAATAATATACAGTACACCTTCTCATGATTCTCGGTTTTGCTACATCTTTCCCTCTGCTGTGCCTGGATGAAAACATATGGTTTGGTGGACAGGTGCCTTGGCAAGCTTTGGCAACTGGAGAAAGTGATTACGTTCCTAAAGTGCTGATAGGGACTCAGTGCGCAGAACATCATGCTGAATTGCCAGCAAGGGGCAGAGAGGGAGGGAGGAGGAGGTGCAGAGGGAGAGATGGGAGACGGGCAGATGGAGTGGGGGGAGCGGAGGGTTAAGCTGGAGAATTGACACATACTAGGTTTTGTATAACACAAGTATTTTTGCTCTCACAAACACATACTTGATATTGCACAGTAGGTACAGTAGAATTTCACAGTGGCTACTTTCCAAAGGTTGGTTTAACTATTTCTGCTGAGAAGGCAGGGCTTATGTCTATTAATATTCATGAACCAGCTCAAGTCAGTATATTATTGTCTTAGTATGCCACTACTTGTGCGGCAATGCTCGTCGTGGGGGATCTGATTTATCATTTTGCCAAAATGTGTCCCAGCCAAAGCTTGGAAGTTATGTATAGTGTGCTTTAAAATATCTTAATCAGAGAAAGGCAGCTGTCAGTTGTGCTCATTAATTGATATCTGAAGAAAAGCAAGCATTCTTTACAAAGAGGCAGTTATAAAGCAGTTATTTCAGTGTCATTAATGGCGTACATTTAATCTAGTGTATCAAAGATGGCTTTGTAAGAAAGCTAAGTGCATGCTCACCTTCCAAGCATAACCTGATTTTCTTCTTTCTCTGCCAAAGGCAGCATGTATACCTTTATGGCTCACCTCATGACAGTTGGGTACGTAATGTTCAATCGGACGCAATCATTTAATCTACTTTCTCTCTTAACTTCCTGTTCAGCAATAATTGCTATGGATTAATAATCAATAAATAAACACCAAATGTAGAATAAAATAGGCATGAAGTCATTTTCAGATTCTTGCAGTATATTTTGATCACATTACCTTCTTTGTTCTCACACTCCCTCTTACTTGTGCTTGATTGTGGCGCTACTCCAAGGAATTTTTTTTTTTTCAGCACTCTGTCATATGCAAATCATGTCGGTCATTATTTCAGTATAAATTCATAACAAAGGTGAATTTGGGTTACCAGTTGTGTCTTAGTAGGTGGCTTTAGTTCAATTTTTTAAAATTTTGGAATTGAGATATAGTGAATAGGTTGGCCTCTGTCATGTCTAGTTTGTAGCATCTAAAATGCTTGGATGAGGCCACTGTTGACAGTCATTCCATTGGTAAACTACTGTGAAATTGCTTTGCTTCTGGATCTCATTTCAGATCCACACTCCCTACACTTGACTCTATTTTTTTCTCATGTATACTGCAGGCCTGTGTATGACTTTTTTTGTAATAATGCAAAATGGGCAGGTGGGGGGGCGCGGCAAAAGATTTTTCAGAAGTTTATCACCACTGCACTACTGTGCACCGTCATGACAGCAACAACAACATACCTCTACATTATAAAAGTTAATTAATTAAAAACAAACAATGACTATCCATCTACATCTCTATCCACCCACTTTAGTACAAATGGTTTCTTAAAGTTAAAGGAACTAGGGTCAAAAAGCTTAAAGGCAAAACATGTTTTTTTTGCTCTGTATAATAGCTGACAACTGACTCTTCTAGTTTAAGTGAAGAAAAAAGTTGCTATGTGTTGTTTGAAAAGTCATGTGCATCTGCATGGTAAAATTCAATCAGATATGTACTGATAAAAGTAACCTTCCAAGGGCGCTTTGGTCTCCACATACAGCAGTAGAGTAGAGAAGATGGATTAACAAATAGGATTTTACAACATGCACAACTGCACATGTGCAATAAAAAAAAAAAGTAATTCACACAACAGTGTTTCTACAGCCTAAATTAGGGCTGAATGATTTAGACTGTTTGCTAAATTGTTAGCAAATATGGCAGAATCTTTTTTCCTTCAGAAATGATATTGTGTACAAGCCTGAATTGCATGCATTTTTTATGGATTAATTGTTCAATCCTACTATGATAAGGGTGCCTGTGGATTTCTTTATATGTAGTGCTGCCATTCTGAACAAAAGCGGCTGATAATACTGGATTATTGAAGCTGAGGCCAGAACCCTATGGAATTTGGTTATGAAATATATGTGATATAATGAGGCAACATTTGTATTTTTTAAAGAAGTTATTCTTTTTAGAAGGCTGCCAAATGTATATGGTCTTGCACCATATATCCTCATATTGCACAGCCTAAGTTTGAGAGAAAGCAACTATAAAAAAGTGTGATAAACTTGAGTAAAAAGTGCACTTTATAGGCTACTCACATGTAGCCTATAGGGTGCTGTGTTTGCTACTTTGCATTCATTGTTGATTCCTTTGGCATAACATTTGTCATATACAAGATTGTATGGAATAAGCCTGTTATTTTGCACTGCCTCCTGTCTCTGTATACAGTACAATAGTTTTTTGTTCACTGTGAAATTGTTAAAATGCTCCAGTGTACTCAAATGCATTGTTTCAAAATCCTAATGTTTTGTCCCCCCCCCCCCTTTTCCCATCAGGCAGCCGACAAACTGGAGAAACATATCCAAGAAATGGACGACGGCAGCTACATCGAGTTCGATGTGCCGGAGTTCAGCAACACTGTTCTTACCCAGCTCAATGAGCTGCGGCTGCAAGGGAAGTTGTGTGACATCATTGTTCACATTCAGGGCCAGCCCTTTCGAGCCCACAAGGCCGTGTTGGCAGCTAGTTCACCCTACTTTCGTGACCATTCAGCTCTCGGCACCATGAGTGGCCTTTCCATCTCGGTCATCAAAAGCCCCGAGGTGTTCGAGCAGCTTCTTGCATTCTGCTACACAGGTCACATGTCACTGCAGCTCAAGGATATTATCAGTTTCCTCACTGCTGCCAGCTTTCTGCAGATGCAGACCATCATTGACAAGTGTACCCAAATCCTGGAGAGCATCCACTCCAAGATCAGCATCCCCGTTAGTGTCTGCAGCCCAGAGAAGGATGACTCGCAGGCCACTGGGAATGGGGTCAATGACAGCAACCTCTTTGTAAACCCTACCCAGATCTCCCCCCCTTACTACTCCCGGCAGAATCAGGCAGGGCACGAAGCACGCTTTGAGCTGGCAGGAAAAGGCCTGGGCCGGGGGCGACAGCAGCAAGAGGAAGGCCAGTCGGACCGAGGCAGTAGTGATAGTGTGTCAGAACATGATGCTCCCATGGAGGGAGAAACGGAGCAAGTGGAACTGATTGGCAAAGATGGGCAAGTAACAGATGTGCATGTGAAGATAGAGAAGCCTGACAGGCCCACTTATTCAGATAGTTCCTCAGCTGGCGATGATGGCTACCACACAGAGCTGGTAGATGGAGAACAAGTGTTGGCTGTTAGTGTGGGTTCATATGGTCCTGTCATCCAGTCTGCTGCCTATTCTTACTCAGGGCTGTCCTCCCCGTGCTTTGTCAACTTAAGCAACTCCAGTCCTTCCCGCTCCATGCTCAGTGGCTACAGAGGTGGGCGAGCCAGGGCAAAGCGGCCCCTGGCCATCCCAGCAGGAGTGCTGAGTCATATCAAACCTGGCTCAGATGACAGCGAATCAGCCGTGGGTGCCACAGGGTTGGAGAACGACGTGCGAGAGCGCAGTCTGCGGAGCCAGTGGTACCCCTACAACGAGAGACTGATTTGCATCTACTGCGGAAAGACCTT
This sequence comes from Centropristis striata, assembly GCF_030273125.1. Lineage (NCBI taxonomy): Eukaryota > Metazoa > Chordata > Actinopteri > Perciformes > Serranidae > Centropristis > Centropristis striata. Next base: position 26,251,025 of record NC_081523.1, read on the forward strand.
CAATCAGAAGGGGAGCCTGGATCGCCACATGCGCTTGCACATGGGAATCACCCCATTTGTTTGTAAATTCTGTGGCAAGAAGTACACAAGGAAAGACCAGCTGGAGTACCACATCCGTGGCCACACAGACAACAAGCCCTTCCACTGTCAGATCTGTGGCAAATGCTTCCCTTTTCAGGGCACCCTTAACCAGCACCTGAGGAAGAAGCACATGGGAGCAACAGAGGGCAGTAATCATATAGACTCTCCAGAGACGACGGAGGGAAGCTCAGGTCAGAAGGACCAGGAGGATACGTCTGAGGGGATGGCCTTTGAGGCACAATATGCAGAAGAGGCACCAGCTGATGATATGGAGGAGAGTTCAAAATGCAGTCCGGAGGAGGCTCAAGCATCAAGATGTGATTTTTAGGTCTTGCTTCAGGTTAAGGAAGCTTTAAGAAATGTTTATCTTAACTCAACTTAAAGGACTTTTTTTCTTTTTGAATCAGCTCCCTCTACTATAGACTTTTCTTGCGTCAAGGGTTTCTGTCAATTTTGTGAAAGTAAGATGTTGAATGCAGAGAGCAAATGGGTGCTTTATAGAAATTTGATTCTTTCAAGCAAAGGGAGTAACAACTTACTATTTTTGAGGAGGTCCCAATAATCAAGACCCCCTAATTGATTTCTCTTTTTATCTTTCCATGTTTTTTAAAACATATTTACAGAGTTATATAGGCATGTTGCAATAATTGATAATGTGAAAGCTCTGGTAAGATGCTTGTCATATCACCTTTTTACCTGACCTGTTTTTGCACATGTGGCCACAGGAGGTCACTTACTCACAAGGAATGATTTTTCTGCCAGTGCAAAGCTTCGTGTGACATATCCGTTCAATACCTCATGATGCAACTACATACTCATAACAGACAGTATTTTAACTCAAATGAAACTCACCAGGTTCTACCTCATAGCCAAGAACCTACCACGCACAGACGTGTTCACCGTTTGAAATCCGTTTTAGGTTGTATGTACAGAATCGTATTGCCAAACCCTGTAAAGAATATTCTCTCAACACAAAGCCTTGATACTTAGGGGAAATATTCCTTGCTGATTGTATGGATTAGGGACATAGTCCTTGTCAAATGTTTCATGGTCAGCCAGGTTAAAATGATGATTAAGAAGGTGCTATGTGAGGAGTACATTAAATTTGCTAGCTTTCTTGTGTGTTTGTTTATGGAAAATGCGGACAATAGACTAAGATAATGGCCCTGCATATTTTCAAGATATGATTTTGATGTCTTATAACGTTTGTTCTACAAAACACTTTTCTCTCTCATCACTACTGGAGATCTCACTCTGTCAGTCAAAGCGTGGTTTTCGATGCTGACGTCCATGTAATGGGTGAATTACGTCCATACAGTGAAGTCATTTGTATTCCTCTATATTCTGATGGCAGACTTATACTGAATTATTGTATATGTAAATTGTTTTGTCCTGAGGTAGGCTTCTAGGTTAATACTCAGTGTCTGACAGAGACGGTCAACTCAGCACAGTAGGAACAGCTCTGTATCTGTTCACATAAATCAATATAGTATACTAGTCTGAATAATATGCAAACAGAAAGAACAAAGGAATCTCAGCCATTTTGACATGGTTTTTCTTCCATTATTTGAAAGAGCTATTGGTTTGTTTCCTTTTTTTCCTTCTGTCCTACCATTTTAAGATGGGGCGATTGTTCTGTGACATTTGTTCTCTGCATTAGTTGGCGTCAAATGCAGACTTGGAACAAGTTATCCTCGTGTCAATTCTACTTCATGATGTTGACATAGATGCAGCATAGCTAGATAAAGGCTAAATAAGGTAAATGTTGTTGGAGGTAGCTGGTGATCCAAAGTATTGATGCACTTTGCAGAGTTTAGTGGGTGGGATGGGTGTTGTCCTGTTGAGAAATGTCTTAATTCTGATACAGCAGTGTCAGGGTAGTACTAGATTCAAAGCAGTGATTTTGTTTTTCTTACCTCCGAGTAAAAATGTTGTGAGACTCTGCAATTACATGAATACTATTGGCTTCAAGTCATGCATATGGCGACATATTTTATCTATACTGTTGGATCAATGGGGATCAGGGATAGGGCTGTTGTTAGTATATAGAGCCTTGGGTTTTATTTTCATTGATTTAAAGAAAACTGCATTCACAGTTATTAAACAAAAGGCACATAGAAGGCCTGATTGATTATTCTCTCATATTTAGTAAATATAAAGCTCAGCTGGGTGGCCTGTTTTGTGCAAACCTGCTTTCTTATTCGCCATCCAGCTATTTTTGAAAAGCACCTGCTATATGCTTTAATTCAGTTCCATCTGGTCCATGCTGAATTTGTGTCAATGAATTGGGTTAGATTATAATCACAGTTTCCATATAATTTTCTACTATGTGTGCGTTTGGTGGGAGAATATTGTATTTTGTTGCTAATGTCGAACGTCAAGAGTGCAGTCCTTTTTATTCCACCGAATGTGCGGTCATCGTCCTCACTCAGACAGTTAAGATAGCAAACCAAAATGTAGGGAATTTTGCAAAAATCAGTATAGCTAGCTTTTCGTTATCTTTTGTGCTTAAGGATTTATCATCACACTTTTGGTCATCACACCCACAGTCTGTCAACCTGTACAGTACTTTTTAGATGAATGTTTACCAAGTGAAATTTCTTTCTGTTGGTTGCTGATGTGATGTGCAGGTTTGACAACTGATCTGACCTCACCAGAATCAGTCGCTAACTAATCTGAATCTGCCGATGATGATTCTTGCCCTTCATCTAGAAAAAAAGATGGAAATGCATACCTTGTTGTTGGTAATGTTTTGTGAGAAATAGGTACAAACTGCTAAAAACTATTTTGTGCCAAGAGTTCACACCAAAGACTAATAGGTGATTTTTAAACCATAAATGTAGACTGTAATGCATAATTGAATGCTCATTCAGAAAAATAAGTTCTTAATTTATTGTAGGACTAGTTCATTGCTATTTGCAAGGAATGTATGTTTCCCAGCTTATAACAATCACTTGTGTAAAATTTGAACAACCTGCTTAGAAGCAGCAAAGTCATACATAACATGATATATTAAGCCATACGAAATCTGACAATATAAAAGTTGTGCAATGAATAATGTAATTGTTGAAAGCCAATGTAAACAAACAAGAGAATATTTCACAAAAAGTGGCATCTTTAACTTAGTGCCTTGCCACAAGCTTTACATTTTAGATTCTGGCACTTAGATTCCTGTGCCTCCTTCATTTTGTAATGGATTGAATAGAGAGATTATTATAGGATATGGCCACATCATTTATTGTAAAGCGGTACCAAGAATGCATATAAATTAATTCACGTCATTCTTGTCCATTTTGTAGTTTCTTTTAGCTCAAGTCCTGCCCCTGTTTTCGCTTGTTATCTTTTTCTTTTGTCATGGAATGGACAACTGATTTTGTAGCATATGATTACAATCAGATGAGGCAGACTTGTTCCCTGCAAGCCGATGCCCCATGTTCAGAGACTATACTGTATCCCTCCTCTCTAACCACTGAGGACAATCTTAAAAATGTACTGTAGTTTTAGGCATTTCAATGAAGGAAGGAGATGCATGAGAAACACAAATCTACTTCCTCTCTGTTCTCTCGGAGCATCTGGCAAGGGGAACAGCTGCTTGGGTATTTAGCAGATAATAAACTGAATAATTGTGGAGAAAAAAAAAGCTTACCCTCATATACTGTAGCTGAATTGCACGTTGCTCAACCACAAAATTGTATGAAATTGCCAATGGATAATTTTTTAACTTGAGTTTACTTGTATTTGTGTCATCGATTGTGCACTTACAGTTTTTTTTTTTTGTTAATAGTAAATACCAATTCCATCCGGGAAGTCTAGTTTATCTCTATAGTTACCCTTAAGGGACTCAGTTATAACAGCCTCACTTTGGTAGGGACCTTTCCCCCCTATATGGTGCTTTTTAGAATAGTCAGATTCATTTTTTAAAAATTATTTATCAAACAATCCATGTAATCATCATAGGTGAATGGAGGGGAAATTTGTTTAAATGCTTTTCATGAAACATAGTTACTTATGTGATACACAACTACAGAACCAACTGAACTTGACACAAACACTCAAATCGACTCTTTGTCAACTCTTAGTTCCACACCTCTGAGAGGAACAGGAGATGCATTATGGGCCACAAGTAATCAAAAGGAAGTGTTTACAGGGAAGGCTGTCAGACTACTTTTTGAAATTGCAGCTCGTCCTATTCTTTTTATAATAAACTCACTTCAGGTAGTTTACAAACACTGATACAGGCTTAGAAAAAATCTTAAGTCTTCCATAGCTTTTCTGTCAGTTTCTGTCCACTGTGTATTATAAGAAAAAGCAATAACCTTTTTAAAAGTGGTGTATTGGGATCATCAAGCCTATTGAAATATTGGCCTGTCATGTATCAAACAAACTGAATGTCAGGGAGCTGTTGAATTGAAGTCGGACCAGGACAATTTAATATTGATTTATTTTTTATATATTTTCTGAAACTTTGGACAGGTTGACTTTCCTTTTCAGAAAAAATATATATAAATGAAAAAGTGGTGTTGCTTGCTGGTGTTCTAAAATGCTCATCGAAATCCAGTGGTAGTCAGTAAACTGCAACACAAGAACTGAGCGTGTGGTTCAGTCATCTGTGGCACTGTTCAGAGTCGCACCTCCAGCTGTGTCAAAAATCGAAAGGGATTTGGGCTGTATAAGCCACTGTTTGGGAGCGGGCTATCTGTTGTCATGCTGAGGTTCAGTGGTCTCCTTTGGCTCTTCAGGCACCGAGACTGTAGTTGTAGTTGTTCAGGACAAGGGGGAATATTTCAGTCAAGCTATTGATCTTTTCCCTTTCACAACTCCCTAAACTCTGCACTATAGTGTCTCTGGCTATGTGTATTTGGTGACAAGGCAAAAAAACCTTAGAACTCAGGGTATATAGTGTTAAAAGTGGTCTCATTGGACATACTACTACTTATGTCCATAGTATAATTGTGCACTTCTCTTCAGGTGGGGAAACAAGTCCTCAGTCAGTGGTTCCCAAACATTCTGCCTCAAGGTCTCAATGAGCCCATATTTTCCACAGAGTTGAAGCTTGGGGAGCGCTGGAGACCACGTACTGAACCATGATAGCAGAAACGCCCCAACTCCTGTTTTTGTCCACTCTACACACAACCTCACAACCCAACTGTGAACCTCAGAACTCTACTGTTTTGTACAACTATGAAGTAAATGAAGCTAGCTAGAGCTGATGTTGTATCTATTGCCATTTATGAATTTATTTTATAGCATGAAATAAAATATATTTATTCAAATTATATATTTTACTCATAATCATTCTGTGCTGCTTCGTTTTGGTTCTTAAGCTTGTAAATTGCTTTTTTATGATATAAAAATGTCAATAGAAAAATGCGTTTGTAAAATAAAGACGCTCATTTGGCTCTGATTTGTCTTTTATGTCTCAGAATGTGTTTATTTACTTGTGTATTTATATGTGCATGCAAAAAAAATATTTAAGTAGTCTTGTTTACAATTTGTTGAATAACAAGGCATCCTATATCTGGTCAAAATGCATGTTGGCATGAATGGACTTCACATGCTGCAGTATATAAATGCCATCTGGGGGAGTATCTGATGTATGTACAGCTGGGACCCTCCAGAGGGAGCCAGAGATTAAGAAATACACCCCAAAAGGTTGCTCAGCTTTAGTGCCAGAAACTCTGCAGTTTCATGTAAACGTCAGTATATCTCACTCTTAATTGGCTATTGTGACTTAAAACACAAGCCTGTTACATTTCACTATTAAAATGTTAGAAACTTGTATAAATGATAGGCCACTGGTTTAAAAAACAAGTCATACACGCTTTATAAAGATAATGATTAACAAACCAGATGTCAGAAAAGACCTTTTCCTCTTGTAAGTTCTCTTGAGACTCTAATAATCGGCCCTTTTTTCTGCAAGCGGTATTTGTGGAAAATAGCCCATTCACAAAAGTCACAGAAGCCAAGTAGTAGAATAAAAAAACAAATTGCATTACTCTCAGACGGCTGGTAATAAAATTAATTTATCACCAAACAGGCTTCTATTCCTGCTGGATCTCTAGTCAGATTTTCTGCCCTGTGCTCTGCACTGTTATTGCTCCTGTCCCTGCTGTGTTAAAAATGCATCCAAAGGGAGACATTTATTCATAAAATGGCACAGCTGTGCAACAGCCTCCCATAGTGTTACCACTGTCTGTGGTTTTTACAAAAAGTAAGACCATAAGGGAGCCAAATGACTAATAAACCACCAAATTCCGCAGCTATGTGCTTCACTGGCATTTTCTTGAAGTAGTTTACAACTGTTCTTTCAGGCTGTAGTTTGTCATCGACTTCATTCAGAAAAAAATCCAGTGTTTTATACCTAAATATTTTGTGAAAAATATGTTATGACTTGCTGAGCAGTAAATAACATAAATCTTGGGAACACGTGATGTGAAATATCACTCACTGCTGAAAATTCTAATAAACTGGATGAATTGTTTAAATGGCAGCATTATAGGGCCGCACAGACATCTGATCCTAAAATAATAGGCAAAATTGCCCTGTTCAGTGGAATATGAGAATAAAAAAAGAACCACAGAATACAAGGCCAGGAAACCCGAGGTAGTCGTGTTTCCACAAGGAGTCTTTAACTGCATTCTATGGGTATGATGTATTGTGGCTCTCTGTAACACAAATTCAACCAGTTGGGCTGGAGTGAATAATTGATAGGTATAGCTATTTCACACATTTGTTAATATGTACTTTCAGGATGATCATTAGTTTTGTTATGGCAGTTCTGCAACTACAACACAACCAGCAGGTTTTTAATTCTCTGCAGGATTTTTTATACGTTTGTTGCTCTTATGAAATAGATGGAGCTTTTAAATAGTTCTCTATGCCACTACGTTATTTGGCATTATTGTAATAGAGCTAATGTGGAAGCTATACTTTATGTATGACTAAGAATTAATCATGGTCACGTTTGACCTCATTTGTCATATAATAATGCAGTATAATGGGCCTCAGCAAACGCTATTCTCTATAATGTTATTACCTCTGTGCTCTCTGAATGAGATAATGCTGCCACGTTACAGGGGATTTAGAAGTCAGGAGTGGAGAAGAGGAAAACAGGTGAGGGGCCTCCACCTACACAAGATGGCAATACATCCTGTGGTTACTAGGTTCGTTTACTCCTGGAGGAATTCCTTCTAGGTAAGAAGTCACTGGAAAATGTCGGTCTACCTCAACCATAAAAGTGTTAAATCGCTCAATGGGAAATCCGTAAAGTGACAATTTAGGGAAGTTAACCTCTGACCTGTTGGCCTGGCAACGGGTGCGTGCGATGGCTGCAGGGCACAGGTGCGCTGCACATGTGAATGCAATCAAGGCACTGACGTCATGGAAAAACTGTGAAAATGACGCCAACGACGCACAGCAGCTAACTGTTTGCAGGTAACATTTTTTCATAATAGCCGAATATAAGGTATTAAGGTAATAAGGTATCGACATTATCTGCTTGTTAGCAAGCTGCTGTGAGTCACACAATGTGTTTATTAATTAATTAATTAATTAATTAACTTCAACTGTTTATGCTAATATGAAAGTCCAACAGTACAGAAATGTAGCTAGCTAAGTAACAGTTTAGCTAACTGCTTAACTTAATGTTGAATCAGTTATTTTAGACAGGCATTTCGCAGTTGAAATAGTTCTAACAGTTGTTAGTAGCCTGTAACATTATGCAGCTAAAATAACCTGGTTTCTGTTGTGTTTTGGAGGTGTTCCTGATATTGGGTCAACCCCTTTATTCATCCTAAACATGCCAGGTTGCTTATAATAGCCTTAGACATTTGACATTTTGACGTGGCACAATAAGAAAAGCACAGGTGCTAATGATAAAATTATTGCTTCATTTTCAAGGTCCTGAAATCATACATTCTGGCTTACTGTTATGGCTCACAGGGTCACTTCAATACAACAGAGCCATTGTTAATGTTATGAGTAACACCTGTGCTTTTCCTACTACTATGACAAGTCGAAATGTCTGCACTATAAACAAAAGGGCTATCACTACCTAAAATAGCTGTAACACGATGTTCCCCTGTATGAACACTGTATGGTTGTATGTTAACTTGATATCAATTGTTGTCCAGCTATGACATAGAAAAAGTTGATTTTCAGCTTACAAAATAAAGAAATTACTTGTAATTTAAGATAAGATTAATCTTTATTAATCCCAAAGGAAATTCTTGTGCCAGGTTGCTCCAAAAAATACAATAAAATACAGGTCGAAGATCAGTCTAAGTGAATCGGATAAGGTAATTAAAAATTATGAATATAAAGATCCTAGTAGTAAGTAAAAAAAATTACACATAAGAAGTAATATTGCACACGGTAGTGGACAGCCCATACCACATGCTGTTAAACATGACATTAAACATAAAGGGCCTATGAATACTTTTATGACAGTGTTTTGGGGTATTTTTGCCTTGAATAGGAAGGTGCGAAAACATTAGAAAACACTACAGAGGCAAATGCACTGAAAGCAATAATGGTGTTTCTTATTTGACGTGTCAGTTGATGCTCTTGTGTGGTGGACTACAGGCATCAGATCTGAAATGCCAACATAGTCAAAAATGTATTTACCCACACATGTTTTATACATTTGAGATAAGTTCTGTGAAATTCCAACTACACAGAATCAACTGTATTTTGAGGGGGAAAAAGTTGCTATAGACACATGTTGCTTCAAAGATGCTCCACATTCATTTTCTATACATTCATTAAGTTGGCTTTAACTAACTAAAAACTTAAAACTAAAGCAACTATAGCATACAATGGTTTAGACAATATGCTTTTCTCCCGATTCGATACCATCAGATACTAGTATCTGACAACACTAAGATGTATGTATAGCTGTATTCGACTCATTTAGCATAGCAGAATTACAGTTGTATTGCTCATATATCAGCTGTGTCTGTTGGTGTAATAACAGTGAACAGTCAGTAGACTAAATGAGCAAAGTAATTCGCAGGATAAATTAATAAAAATAATACAAATTACTTACATGTGCCTACATTGTATAGCCTATAGCACAGAAGGCCTTGTTGTGATGACTGTCTTAATACCTTTAGCTAAATTAATTAATTAAATAAAATATTGGCCTCTTCATTCCTTTTTAGCTCTCTCCAAAAAGGTTCTGCAGCAGAAAAAACAGAAGTGAAACAAGGTAAGTATGGCTTTCAGACTCACTTGATGTGCCTTATAATACTTTTGGTGCATGTTCAGCTATTTAGAAAAATATGTATACTTTAAAATGCATGCATCAGTGCGTTTGGGGCTGAAGCTTGAATATCATTTACCTAATCTTAATCCCCCCATTCATATTTCTATATCTGCACCTATTATATTAAAAAATCTCAAACAAGTAGCATTTGTTGTTTCAAAGGTCTGTAAGTCACCTGGATCATTTGTCTCCTCAAGAAGAAAAACACTGTCTAGTAAAGAATGAAAAAGCTGGGTCTCACCTGAAACCTTTCCATAAACAAACTTTTCTTCTTCAGTTTTAGTGAATTTATAATATTTTACTTTAAAAAAGCTACTATTTAAAACATCCTAATATGGCACCATTATTTCTAATGCTTGATCGTTAGTAATCTAATAGCAACTTCTAGCATTGAATATACTGACAAATTAAATGTGTGTTTTGTTTTAATAGGTGAATTTTATAATCTCCCCACACTGAAAAACCTACAATTACATGCACTTACCTGGGTGAGGGAAAAGCTTGGTTGAGTTGGGGTAAGCGTGCCTTGCTGAGTTGGCATGCCATTTTAACCACAACCCAGGAGAAGAGGAACATCTGTCAGATTCTGAGAAACCACTCCTTTTCCCAATATAAGCCTTTTCATGTTGTTCATATTTTCCTTTATTAAAACTGAGTCAATCTGTTGTACTGGACTTGATCCATGCTGCAGTAATTTTGACTCACAATCCAGTAATGGTTTAGAGGCTCATGGTTTACGGCTCTTTCTCTGTTGAGCTGTTGGACCACAGTAAACGTAATCATTTTTGAGAATTTGTTGGATTTGACCAGAATATTACTTTTTTTACTTGTCATGTTACTTATTATAGTAAATGTAATTTTAGCTTTTAAGAAAGACATGCACTGGTGAGTTATTTCAGTGCTGATCTGTCCTTTCCTTGTTTTTCTCAGCTGATCTCCTGACTTGTGTAATATTTGAATATGTTGGCACATTTTTGGCACAAGATTTTGGACCATTTTTGATTAAAGTAGTTTTTCTCATGGATTTGTCAAACTAATGCCAGATGACATTGAAGTTTGCATGTCTCTGTGTCCTTTGCCTGTGCGTGATTGTTGATAAAGAGAGCTGTGGGATAAAATGCGGAGACAAGAGAGCTGGGCTCTTAAATGTCACAGGCTAAGATTTTAATTTTAACAGTTTAACAGTAGGGATAACTTTCTAACAAAGTTTTGTTGACAAAGTGCAGTACTGCAACACTAGGCTGACAGTAATGCTATACAAAATAAAGTTTCCATTGTGGTAAGGAAAATTCCTCTTGTCCGTCCCTAAGAGATTTCCTGCATGTTCCCTGCAGAGGACTCACAGGCGCTTCGGAAGAACATGAAACAATGGTCGTGGAACGTGGCTGTAAAGCTATAAGCGAATCTGCACATCTCTGCTGAGCTTTTGGAAAACGGAAAAATCCCATATTCAATAGTTCCACTATGTAAGTAATAAACAATGAAGTGACTATTCTCCCAAAGAGAAGCCTCACCACATTATTATGCCTTTCTATTTTTAAGCATCTCTTAATAACTCCCATATGCATCACATAATTTTGCAGCAGTAATGGAGAGTAATTTGAATAAATGACTTGGATAAAGATGTTGGTTACCTTTTATTGCGCAGTATTTTATTGGATGGCACTATTTAGTATTCCATGGTGTTCACAGTTGTTTTTGCTGACTTGCGGTTTGACAATGACAGTGGTAGGTTTTGCTCAAGTCAGAGTTGTGCCACCTCAGTGGTATGCTCCATTATATAAATGTGACAGAGAAGGGATCCAGACACTGAAATAATAGCATAGGGATTACTTCAGTTTGTCTTTAGTCTTAAATACATTTTGGCAGAAAGATGGAGTGATCACATTGAAGAGAAGAACAGTGGATGACAGAAAGATTGATGTAGATTCTCTTTGCAGACACTTCATGCTTACTGTCAGTGTAAAATGTGTATTGAGTGTTTCTTTCCAGGAAAAAGGATTCTGTTTTAAAAGTTGGTGTTTGTGTATTATCCCACTTCATTGATAATTATATCATTTAATTTCCCAGTTGTATTGGCTACTTGCATGAAAAGATTGTAGCATGGCCACAATTATGGTCACAAACGCTGGAAAATGGGAAGAGGATACAATGGAAAAGTCAACTCCCCCACACAGTCCATGGTGCTAGATCTGTAACACATCCTGACCTCCTCAGTTCAAGGATGTTTTAAGCTCTGAGTGACTTTCAAATGGAAGTTATCCAGCGGTCACATATTTGTACATGTGATTGAAATGTTTTAAGGCCTGTTATGTCGACCAAAATTAATTTATCATTCTGTTGAGCTTTTAATAATTGACAATAAATCCTAAGTTATGTTGCAAACATGTTGAGTCTCTTTCGGGATGCCTCCATTTGATGCTAGTAAAAGTATTAAAGTGTGTGGTTTAAGTCCCCAGTGAATAATTTGTGTAGTGGTTTTTCCTGGTACTCAAAGGTGGGGTGAAAAGGACTCATGGGATCATAGGAAAGTTGAAAATTCGTTCTATTAAAAGAAGAAGGATACAGACTTTTACAGATGTGAAGCAACAATACGGCCAGTTTGAAGGTTCAGGTTTGAAGGCCCAGGAAATGCGGTTCTTTTTTTGCTGAGTGAGCACTGTGTCAGCTCATGGTTTTCCATGTTGGTTGAGAGTGGGGGCTGCACAGGCCACCCTAACTGAAGGCTTTCCATCGTGGTGAGTCCTCAGACATACACGGCATCCAAAGAGTCTGTCGTCTCTGTTTATGGAGACGATGAAACACCGTCCTGTGTTTTACCATGAGAAGGTTAATTGACAAAGCAGACTTTAAACTGGCTTTAAGTTGTAATTGCTTTAAAAATAGTATTGACTTATCTGGGAAGACAGAAGTATTTGATACAAAGTGCATTTCGCTGTCCCATCCATCTTTAGTAAAAAACACAGCTGACATGAGTGTCAATGGCAGTGATGAATGTCTTCCTTTGTCCCATCCAAAGCCTCTTTGTCATAGGGAAGAAAGCTTTTTAGTTTTGACTTACGAGCCAGTTTTAGCAGCCAGTGTGTGTCAGTTTAATGTAGGACAAGTGTTTGGCCACTGTCACATAAGCATCGATCTTCAATTTGGCAGCACATAACACTAACATGGTAGTAAGGTTTTATTCGGAGCAAGGGAGTTTAAATACACTGTCACGTTTTGCTATATGAATAATTGGTCTCCTCAGACAGTGTCAGATTGTCTTTAAAGTTGTCCGTCACAGGAATTCATACTAAATTGATTTCAATTGCTCTCTAAACTGTCTAAACCTCTCAACTTAAGTCTGGTCACAAAATATGACATAAATGGAGCTTGGTTCATTGCAGTGTAAAGTCACTTTTTGCTTCGTTTTCCAGCTGTCTTTGGAAATCCCATTGACACATAGTAAAATAAAGGTGGTTTCTGCTGTCAGTGGAGGGGACTGTTGGATGCATTAGTTTTACAAGCCTGTCACATTTCATTTGTCTTTCCCTGGTGGGCTGACTCTATACGCTGACACTGTGCTTAGTAGTGTTTGAGACATGTTTTTCTCATAAATTAAGCCTTGGTGGTAGGATAAATTCTGCTTATTAATGAAATAATAATTTCAGTTTACTTTTGTTTTCCATAAAAATAGTTTTTTGTTTTTTGTTTTTTTAGTGCAACTTCAAGCAAACAAATAAAGGTGTTGCTCTATATGATGTAACCAGAAAAAAATTAGCCGGAACTAATATTAGTTAGTTATATTATTACTAATATTACTCCAAACTTTTGGTCAGATGATGTATAAAGCTGCAATTCATTTTTAAGTGTTTCACTAAGATCCTTCCTTACTCACATTACAGTGTATATTTTCCAGTTTCTCTCTTAAAATTTTAAATATATAATTCTTTTACTCAATTAAGATTCAAATAAATATTCAAATTGGCACATCTGATATGAACAGCATAATTACTCAGGATTTGTCCCACATGAAGAATTATGAGGCAGCAGCCTCCGTCATGCCGCCTCCAACTCTCGCCAAAACTCTGATGGGTGTCTTCGTGGAAAACCATTTTCTAACATGCGTTGCACTTGGTGGGTTTCTGTTATTTATAACTGCATTTGAGGCGTTACACCTATGTGTTGCCTATGTGGAGCTGAACATAATCAACACAGTGCACCGGGACAGGCACTGCCAAAACTGCCAAAGAGGAAGGAAAGGGCTGCATTTTTTTTCCCCTCCAAAGACCATCTGTTTTTTACAGAATGGAAGGTGTCAAGCATCACCCAGATATTTCTTGGCTCTTCATGCAGGTGAATATTGTTTCTTTTGCATCCAAGCAAGTCAAATTTCTTAAAAATATGTCCAAAATAATGTTATATCCCATCAGTGTAATTGCTATAGCTTTGTAGATATGCCTCGTAGAATCAGTGATTACTTTACAAGGCGAGTTTGAGGAGGAGAATTAATAGGGCTTATGCAGACAATGCAGACATCATGAGATTATTACAGGGCGTTTAAAAGTAATAATTGATGTAACTGATGATATGCAGTGAATTTGCCAGGTCTGAAAACAGTGCACAACCCCTGAAAGTGGAAGAGAATATTCATTTGCTATGTCAGGAGTATTTTAACAAAGCTGGCCCTAACATGATTTTAACATCACTTTTTATTAATCTTCCCAGGTTTTCTTAAGAATACAGAGTCAGTGATTTTGACTTGCAATGGCTGAACATGTTTAACTGGCTCAGACATAATGCAAAGAGCATGATATTCTACCTATAGCAAAAGGATTGTGCTCCCACGCTGCAGCTTATGCTGGCTTTGTGAGACAGCTGTCGACAAACTGACGCCATGACATTATAGATAACCATGAAATGGCAGACCTCTTGCTCCAAGCCTGTATTGACCAAACAGCTCAAGGACAGTATTACTTTGTAAGGAATCAGTTCTTTACCCATGCCCAGTGCCTAATGCAACTTGTGCATGAGAAGATCTACCAGCATTTTTTCCCTTGCAGATGGAGCAGGAGTTAGGAGAGCAATACCACATTTTTTATATTCCTGTGTTTTTCTAGCTGAGCTGTTATGTTTGACCTAAGGTTACATTGTTGAAGACATCCCTGACAAAGCTGAGAGAGAGCAGCAGAGTCAAGGACTGCTAGCAGGCATGGCTCCAATCAGATGCTGGTCTGAAGCCTCTGCAGGATCAGATCCCTGCATAGTTCAAAGAAGATGTCTGGGAGAGGTTCAAGACAACTATAAGTATTGTATTATATATGAAATACTCTGAGGTATGAGTGTTTGAGTAGGGAATGTTGACTCAAGAAGTATTTTATAGAAGTTTGTTTGAATTCTTTACAGTTGATGGAGCCGTCTCTGACTCCACTGACTGCAAACATTGAGGGCCTATTCCCCAACACCAGCAGTTTCAGTCCTAAGTATGTTCTCTCCCAGACAGATTCTGACACTATGGGGTCTCATGAATAATTTTAAAAAGGAAGACCCAAATGCCGGACAACAGGCAGGTTGAATGAACAAAAGTTGAGCTGAAATGACAAAAAAATGGTTTCATAAAACAAAAGTGATAGGCAACAAAAACTGAGAGCAGACTGAGAAAACAAAGACTAAGAGCAGAATGGGTCGAATCAAAGTACAAAGAAAAAAACGCCAAAAAACTAAACTGAGAATAAACCGGTATGGCACGACGAACTGAGGAAGGAATTGTTTGCCAAGGAACAAACGGGACAAGCGTTGACAACCAGACACTGTTTGAGGAAAAGCACACCAGTGAAATACACAAGGGACTAATCAACTAATGAAACACAGGTGTGACAGAAAACAGGCGGGAAAAAACAAAGGCAGGAAATAAAAAGAGGCATGCCACGAGGAAAGTGACTGTCAAAATAACTTGAGAAACAAACTAAAAACCCAAAACAACCTAAAACCATGACATGGGGATGCCTGATGAAGGACAATTGCAGTGCAGATGACAAGACTGAGAGAGTCTATCTTGGTGCCAGAGTGGGACTAACTAATTAAGAGTTAGGAGTCGTGATCTGAACAAACAGTTACACTTACTGCACTACTATTGTTATATATTTTTTTTATCAGAATTATTATATTATAATTAAAAGTGTCTTAATTCAGGCACTTGGATGTGTTGCAATGAGGCCATCGACGGACCAAACCTTGGTCTATAAGGAGTGCATGAAAAGGTTTCATAAAGTTATGGTTTGTTATATTTCTTTTCAACTACATTACAACAGTAACTAATGGCATATTTGATTTGATTTTAAACATTTTTTTCTGTTCGTTAATGTGTTAATTTAACATTTACTTAAATACAAAATAAAAGCTAAAAAGGCACCTTTTAATTATTGTATTCAAATGTACTGAAATGTCAGTTTGTAATTTTCATAAATCTAGTATTAGAGTAGGTAAAAAGTATTAGAACTCCACAAAAATATTGCTTGTAAAAAGTGTTTTCTTGAGCCAGTTGAAGGAATGGTACACATGCACGTGTTGTGCATGTGATCAGGATGGTCCCACCTACGCCTCATTCCGAGCCAGGAAAAACCCTGTTATTACCATGGGTTTTTATTCTTTAAGCTTTCTGTTTACATGCTCTCATATGTTGAAGGACATCTAAGCTTTTAGGGGATTAACCACAACAAGTTGAGCATTAAAATGATGCAATGAGGAAATTATCCTTATGTGTATTTGACTCTACATGTCGACTAAATTATAGAAAAGCAAGTGGATTGCCCACTGATATTAATGACTAATAAAGCAGTTTCCCCACAGGGATAATTCAGTGCATAAGACTCACAATAGTGTTGGCTCATAGATGGTCTCTTGTTCTTAGAAAACAGATACCTGAAAAAAGGAGAGTGGTATGTATTACAAAGAACCTTTCAAACCACAGAGTTCCAAATCCAACATGGAAAGAGTTAAAATTCAATATCTTTGTGTCAAACTCTCCCATTGAGGTATGCATATTGCTGGCATGACAATGTCATGAAATTGATAAAAATGCATGTTTGAGTGTTGTCATTAAGTTTCATTGGATAAACAATGTCACTTAAGTAGAATGATAAGCTTTTTAAGGAACTTATATGCTTTATACCCAGAGATGCCCAAAATGAGAGAAACACACAAGCTGTACATATTTTATTGCAAAGTAATAGTGACATAACAGGTTTTAATACATTATATTACAAATATCTTTTATGTACAAACGCAAGGTGTTTGGTCTGTTGACATCAACAAACCACTAAATTTATACAGTAAATACAGTGCTTGATTCATACAAGCAAATTGGTGGATACCTGTTCAAGCAATTCAAGATTTCAAAACAAGTATTTTTAAGAAGAAAAAAGCAGGACTTTGAAGAGAGTGTACCTCCTCAATGTTGGTGGTGAGTTGATTTTGTTCTTAGATGTATCAGATGTTTGATAAGCAGACTGTTAATAATGTCAGGTATTGCTATTAAAAGTTTTGGTTTTATGTAAAAAAAAGAAAACGGCACTCATTAATGGGATATCGTGTTGTAATTAACAAAACTAGCCAAATATCAACCCTGTACTACAAGTCAATAACTGTTACTGTTCCTATAAATTACACATTTGAAAAATGTATTTAGAATGAAATTAAAAGTCACTGGATACATTTCCTGTGTCAGCCTCATTTGCTTGTTACCGCAAAAAAAACAAAAAAAACATAACATACTACATATATATTGTAGGGATCCTAACTCAAGGCTACTCAACTGAGTGATTCTAATCTGTTCTGTTCATGTCAAAAAAAGGTTAATTTTGTCTTTCTCATTCTGATCAAATGAGAGTACTGTTAACTTGTAAGTGTTGTTTTTATCAAAGACGGTGTATTTAAAACAACTCCTGAGCAACAAGCACATTTCTTTACTCAGTCATAACTAAAAGGGGAATGGTACGGTGCACAGATTCTTTGAATTATGAGGAGGTACCAGTAAATCTGCCTGATGTTTTCATATTGCACTTTAACATCATCTATCTGTTTGTCACCTGGCTTGGTGTGGTGCAATTCCATTTAAAAAAGACAAAGTTTGCATGGATTTTAGGAGCTGTAAATGTTTTTGTTTAGTGAGAGATACAGTACAGTACAGTATGTGTTCCTTGGATGCTTAGTGAAAGGTGTTTGGGTTTGGACGGATCATCATGACCACTTTCTTTAGTGAGTAGGCTCCTCCTCTGAACTCAGCCCAGTAGACTCCATCTTGGTAGCGGCTGCGGTAGTGTCCTCCTCTGTACCAGACTCCATTCAAATTTGAATGAGCACAGGAGTTGTACCACCAGCCGCCCTTCTGGTAGTGGGCACAATTTCCTAGGAACAAGGAAAACATAAAACTGTCAGGCTGTGTGCATGAACAAAAGTTTTGCATTTAACATATTTTCCATCATTGATTTTAATCTGCCAATGTATGTCCAGTTTTTACCTGTATATGCATCATGGTCCCTGTCCAGTGTTGTGAACTGTTTGCCATTATGCCAAGTGAGGGAGTCTCCAGCATTGCCATGGTAACGTCCCACCCTTAGCTTGTAGAAATCGGCCTCAGACTCCACTCTGAAGCTGGCATACTCTGCAAACACCTTCCTGCCCGACCAGTCCTCCAGCGTGACCAGCAGCTTGTAGTTTCCCTGGTTAGTCAGCCAGTAGATATTCTCCAGACCCAGCCAGTATTCGCCATCGATATTGCCAAAACCTTGCTGTGAGGTGCAGCGATAAGAAAAACACCATCAGTATGATTAGGAAATCCTTTCTGAATGCTCTTTGAAAAGCTTTGAACAGTCAGTTTGGATGTCTGGGGGATGATTCAGGGTCGTTGCTTGTGTTCTGGAGGTAATTATGACTTTAGCTCTTCTACGGGATTGTTTATCGTCAAGGAACATTATTATAAATGGACCCTAGGAGTTAAGTTTATAACTAGCATCGGGTGTCCTGATTTCCACTATTATTTTGTTACTAAAAACACAGCAGGAAAAAGTGTATATTGTTAGAAACCTGACACACTGGATGCTGTCTTACTGCTTTGTTCTGGCTCTGGTTGTACTGTAAGCTGGTTTGTGGTATCGCCTACCCTGCACATGCTTTGAATCATGCAAGCACCCCTCTAGATGAGTGTACAAATGCAATTTCAGATCTCGTGGTTTAAAGGTTTTTGTCTTGGAAAGATTTCCATTGTTGCCCTTAGCTGGGATTTAATCAGGCCCCTTGTGAATTTTTGGCCAGCAAACAAATGTTAACCACTAAACTGCTTTTCCCTGCGTGGAGGGTTTCCCTTTTAAAGATAAAGAACTTTCCCCTGAATAAAAATGAATGTACTCCACAGCCTTGTTTATCAGAGACCTTGTGATGCAATATTAAGAAAATAAGTGTTATTTTTTCCAGAACAACATGATTACTGACAGAACCAACTAAAGTGGCATCCAAGTCCAATATCCCCACATTTTTATTTTACTATAAATGTTTTCATAAAGACCAACTGATGTTGGTGGAATTAATGAGTCATGGCTGTGGCAGTGACTGAGGCTGTTACCACATCAGACACTTTGAGAGCTTAACAATTACCTATTCATTACTGTTTCACATCTGCTTAGTGGCAAAACAACATGCACAAGCCACCTGCCTCCCTCAAAACTATGAGGTCTTTGAGTTGGTGTGAGATTGTCGCACCTTGTATGTCTCCCAGTTCCTGAAGAAGTTGACAGAGCCGTCAACCCTCCTCTGGATCACGGTCCAGCCACCTGGATCATGCCTCTGGTCACACCACACCTGCATAAGCCGGTTGGCATTCTCAGGCTTCACGAGGTACATGTTGCTGGCAGTGTGGCCGTCTTCCAGAGCCTGCAGACAATCCTTAAATGGCCCTAAACATAAAGATGACAACAGGACATTTATAGCATACAAAATCCAGTCAGTTGCAGTCATATCTTTAAAAGTTAAGAAAGGGAAATGGAGAAAAAGCCGTAGTGACACGAAGAGTATTTATACTCTGCCATAGGGAATCCCACTTTTCAGCAGAGGCTCTTATTTTAACAGTAAAATTGACTTTGGCTGCTCCTCTCACAAGGGAAATGGCTGCCGACTGTGCAGCCAAAAGAAACACTGGCATGAGGGCAAAGGGAATTCTGACTACTGTGTGGTGAAACGCTAGCAAAAACTGTCGATCACCTAAGATGCTTTACTGTGCAGGATTATAATATATGGACACATAATTTTTGTTGGAGGCATTCATATTAGGCCTTGTGTCATGCTTTCAAGAGAGGATTTCCGGGACTAAATTAATTTATTGACCGCTTGTAAATCCTTGTCTTAAGTTGCACTTCTCTGCCAGTAACACAGCTGATTTTTTTCCCCCAATATTATGAGAAGTTGTGTAAAGTAACAGGATAGCATCTACAATGTGTTATGAAGAACAGTTTCTTTTTTTCAGTAAAAAAAATAATTCAAATTCATGCTACAAATGTTTTGTAGATTTTGTGCAAGGTCATATTGTTTTAGTGGATTCTATGGTGCAAAGCATTAAACCCTTTTTGCCTGTATGCCATTATAATTTTTTCTCATATTCCAAACCCAGTAAGTATGGAAAAACAGTTATGGGGCAACTGGCTCCCCAGCTTCAATTGCTTGTGAAAGTGTTTAACTTCTCAAGATTTCACACTTGTGTGGTTTGCCAACTGGCTCGGATTACAAAGTGTTTAAATACAATGGAAACAAATGAAAAGTGAATAGGGGTCACACCATGGGTTAGAGGTGAGGGAGGGGGTGCAACAACAGTTTGCAAGAGATATAAAGAAAGAAGAGGTATTGGGAATAAGAAACAAAGCACTTCATTTATAAAATGTCATGAGGTCCTGCTCAATTGAATCGTAAAAGTGTTTACATAATGTGAATAGTCAGAAGTTTGTCTCTCAGTAACAAGGTTGTTTTTGGTTTGATAAAATCGCTGTGGATGATATCTGTCTCTCGGTTCACTCTCTGCCATCCATTTACTCTTAGGAATGTCTGTTGAGTAGATACAAGCCAGAAAGCTGCCCTGCCCTGCTCTGCTGTTCTGCCTGATAAAGTCTGCTGCTTTGGTGGAACATATGACTGATTCTTGCCTGGTGCAAGTGGAACAAATGACATCACTGACTCTCGATATCTCTTTCTGTCCGTACCGCCCACCCCCCTCTTTTTTTCTAAGACTCCATCCCTCCGTTTCTCTCTGTTGCTTTGAGGTCTCTCTCTTCTTTCCTCTATTCCTGCATTGTGTGTAGCTCTCTGTTCGTGTTAAGGGTTTATGTAACTTTTTGGGGTGTTAGTTGCATGACTATGGGCAGGAAATTACTTGCCTCCTTTCAAACATTCCATACAAAGGCTACCGTTCACATGCAGCCTAGTGAAAATGGCAAGCAGTAGCACAAAATGTCAATGGAAAAAGCTCCCACTAGTCATGTTGGGAATGGTTTGTTCTTTTTCCACCATTTTAAAACTGAAGTCTCCTAATGAAAGGGAAAAGCAACAGACTATTCACTGCAACTGATACAACTAAACACCCTTCACATCAATTTTAAAGCCTTTATCATGCACTAACACATGTTCAAGAGTCCATTGGGCAAGGGTCCAGCTATCCATTTAGGCACATGTATTTACCCTGCTAATATGCTTTGTGTTTTTGTGAAAGTTGAATCATGGCAATTAGATGATATGCATCTGAAAAGGCTGTAGACAACAGCATGTCTGTTCTCACTGAGAGCCCTTTGCCCTGGGAATGTGTGGGATGTATTTGAAAGGGCTTTGACTGGAAGAATGGGCACTTGGTGTTGTCTTGTGATTAATGATGAAGAGGTCCACGACATAGTTAGCTCAGTAACACAATCCTTTGTTTAGGACCACTGTTTGTGATGGCAACGGCAACATGTTTTTAGTACGAATGCACCAAAAATGGAACATAGAAATAAATAGACTGTATTTAGAAGTTCATGTTGTACTCACCTGAAGGCTTGTCAGTGGTGGAGGGGCTGTGTGTGCCAGTGGGCATTGTTGGAAGAAGAGGTGGTAGAGATTTTTGGTCACTCTGGATCTCGTTGCTGATTGGGTTGTTAATTCGTGGAAGAACAGGTGGCTGGTAAGGCCTATTGAGTGGAGGTGCTGGTGGAGGTGGCTGAGGCCGTGGCTGTGGAACCGGCATGTGACGAGGGGGAGGACGGCTCTGGCACTGCTCCTCCAACAGGGCAATAAGAGCTGATTGGTTGGTGGCTAAAGAAGCCAAGTGCTGGTACTTGTGCTCAAGATCTTTGTATCGACTGGTGAGCTGTGTCATTTCAGAAGTTTGGTTCAGGATCTTGTTCTCCATCTGAGCCAACTCCAGGGCATTGTCTCTCTTCCTGATGATCTCATGGAGCAGCTGCATGTACAGCTGAGTGACTCTAGAGTTCATGTTTCGGCTCTCTTTCCTCAGAAGCTTGACCTCATTGACAATACCTCCGTCCACCTCTACCAATTGCTGCAGGGTCTCAATCTGCCTCTTCTGTTTCTGTAGCTCCACATTTAGCAGCTCTAACTCCTGTTTGTTGACCCTATTCTCCAGCATGGCTTCTGGCTCCTTGGAGTTGACACAGATGGCTCCGGTCACTTTCTGTTGAGGCACAATGAAAGTGTAGGAACATTTGTCCTGCTGCTGGTCAGCTGGAGCACGCTTGCTCCTTCCAGCATAGAGAAACTCTCTCTCTAAATCCTCACTACTCTCAAATTCTTGGGTCTTGTCCCTGCCATGACTGCTGTCCGACCGGCTCCCCTGAGTCTGCTGGGCACCACAGGCTAGTCCATAAACAAGAAGGAGCCCCAGCAGGACCATTGAAGGGAGCTCCATGTGTCCAACTCACCAAAACCTGAGGAGAATGGGGGGAAAATTTGAGTTAGTGAGCACAAGACTATATTAGCACACCTATACTGAAACTTATTTCCTTGCTCTTGGGTTTGAAAGCCCTCAGGATTGGGCTGCATGCACTTTTTTTAACAAGGCATCAATGGAGTCCTTCATAAATAGGCTGATTAAGAACAGAAGAGAGCTGTCCAGGTTACACTGGTGCTATCCTCCATTACCTGCCAGGAGCAGACAAGCACAGAAGCCCTGTGCATACACATCTAACCTAGACAGGGCTGGAGGTTATTACAAAAATATGGGCTACTGAAAAAGATTAGATCTAAAAGAAAATCGCTCACTTGCCTTGCTGAGCGCCCCAGTGGCTGCTATGACTTTCCATGACAGGAAACGCATTATATCCATGTGTGATATATAAATCAAGAATCTCATGGTTGCTACACTGTACGTATCACTACTGGCATGTACACAGTCCCCATGGCTTTAATGTGTAATTCACTGAGTACATCTGGTCTTGATCCTGGTTTGTTTAAATCAGCTTTCCGCTATTAAAAGTATGCAATACATGCTGTTTGCAAGTTAGTAATCACCTCACTGCCCCTAAGACAAATATTTCTTTTATCTAATGATGTGATGATCTTTTTCGTCAGTTACATTGCTGTTAGGGGAATGTGTTTAGCTTAATTTGCTTTGCTGGCTCAGGTTCTCTTTGGGCGACTGCCACTGCTTGTCCTTGACGCACAGAAACACTCCTATCTGCTCCCCTCTGCAGGCCTGGACATCTTTGCTTATGGAAAATTTGAGACACTACCAGATGATGCTATTCATGGAGCTGTTTTAAATATTGATTGTGTTGCATCAGTCCTGTCCATACAGGACTCTTACTAAGAGGGGAATAAGTTGCAGGACACTGAAAGGCAATGAATCATAATTTAGGTATCCTCTTTGAACACGTGTGTTTCTGTTTTGACTGAAACTAAAAGCTTACTTTATCCATCTAGCATGCTGAAGAATCTAATAAGGGACGTTACATAACATCCTAATCTGTCTCGGTACACAGTCTTTCTAAAGTTCTGTGTCCCTCATAACTGGACCTTGTGGCACAACTCATAACTTTACTGAAGAGTTAATGAAAATGTGATACTTAATTGTTACCCCCAAAATTCAAAGTGTAGATACTTTTTTTATTATTAAGTGCAGGCAGTTTTTGTAGATGATGTGGTGTTATTAGGGGATGCCACTGAGCGCTGAGGAGAATGTAACTCCTGTGTAAGGATAACAAGGCCTTGAACTCCTGGGGCACCTTAATTGAAAGCTGCTGCATATTGGATTACAGAGGGGTCCTGTGCAACACCTCCCCAGAGTCAGAAGGGGCCTGTCTAATCAGAAAGCATTATAGAGAGGCCTATATTGGCTTGGATTTGAAGATCTGCGTCAGAATTGCCAGTCTTACAAGTCTTCGCAAATTTGTTGTAGCCTATCTTGGTGTGAAAGATAATCTACCTTATAATAGTTAGCACAAACTTGGGAAGAGAGCAGAAATGTTTTTGTCTTGTTAATCTGGGCGTGCTGCCAGCAAATTAGGTTGGAGACATGGAGAAGAGAAATGCAGCGCTCTCCAAGAACATGACCCTTGGCACATTCGACCATTTTTGCTTTATCTGTCTCGTAGAATGTGTAAACACTTTTACTTACTGGAAAAAATAATAGAAAAGGAGCTGCACACTGTACTCCTGTGTAACCTGTTGATATTAAAGTTTACCTGGCCAGAAAATAATCACTCATACTACAGAACCTCACTACCTGAAGATCTCTGTTGAAACACGACTGCTATGAATTAAAGAAAAGAAGGGTGTAGTTTGTTTCAAATCAACCATGAAGCTGTCTTTTGTAGGCACAGTAGGAGGTCTTTCATAGTATTAATCCAACCAACAATGCCTGGGTGTATGACGTCACCTCAGCAAATGCTGTCAGAATTTGTAGTGTCATAAATATTTTTCTCACTATGCAAAGAGATGCTTATTATCAATTATCACTGAAATAATCTCATGGTCTCATAGTTAAGCCCTGAAGAAACCACTAATAATAGCTTACAAGTAAACCCATACAAGATAAAAGAGCAGCCCGGAGCCTGTCCCTTGTAATGTGCTGATGTCTGTATTTGGCCAGTGGCTCCTGCGGTTTCTCCCCCTGGAACATGAGCTCTGTCTCTGAGAAATGCCGTGTGATTTGCCCCTGCTGTGGAGGAGTCCCATGTTGGACGTCGTTAGCCCGGAATCTCCTACTCTAGGCTTCAGTACACTTCAAAGCTGAGGGCAAAATGTTTGCAGCTTGTGATGAAATGTGTGTTTGTGTGTGAACGCTGTATGTGCGTGTCTGCAAGTGTTTTTCCGTTGATGTGTGTTTTCAAATAACAACACTTGCTGGGCTCACTATCCCAGGGACCTGAGAGAGTCCCATCTGCCCCAACAGAGACAGCCTGTTATTAACCCATCCCCAGTCTGCCAGAGGGAACAACAAAAACCGCCTCCTCCGTCTTCGCTGTTAACAGCCCCCACAGCTCATCATTGTCCCTAACATCAGTTCACTTTAACAAGCTGCTATTGACTGGCAAATAGCTGCAATGATTAACTGGTGTTGAGAAGTGTCATATATGTCTACTCTCCTCATGACTTAAAGACAGATGAGTGTAGTGTGCAGCAAATAACCGCTCTCTTCGTAATTTGATTGGCAGCTCCCCTCGGGTGATTTCTTCAAGTCTGCTTCACACCAAAATGTTTTGGTTTTACTGTCTTCAGGTGGTAAGTCTGTGTTTACACGACTCTTCCTTCTGGATTTTACTCAATGTTAAATCAAGTGTGATAGGCGAGTGCAGAGGGTAGGTCAGTGTGTCTCTGACCAGCGCTGTGCTCCAGCCTTTTTGGTCATGCTCAGCACATATTAATTAGAAGGTGGGCAGCCTCACTCAGACTGGCTGATGTCTCTCACCCTAGCCCCTCTCATTTCAGCGTGAGCATGGCATTCCTCACATTCTTCGTCACCTCATTAGAGTGAGCTGCCATACACACATGGAGAGTCAATGGTGGTGGCAGACGGAAAGAGCTAGACCCTCTAGAAGCAGGACCACTACTCCCCTTATCCCCTCCGCACCTATAAGACATACTGTATCTACTGACCCGATTCATTCCCAGTGTCCTACTTTCTGTGTGAATGCCTCATAATCACATCATTATCATCCACAACAGGAGATCACGACACAACTACACAGCACCTAATTTGACAGTAGCCGAAAAGAAGCGGACACTTTGCAGGGCGGCTTTGTGCTGCAAGTTCAAATTAGCGCCAACTCCACTGAGAACTGGCAGTCTCCTGCATGACACCCAATATGTGTTGGATCAGAGTCAAATTCAATTTGCTCATGGTAATCTGCACTATTACATTACCTTGAGGGTGACCTCATTCTTTCCTCAAGCATGTAATCCTTGTAAGCGCGTAACATGACATTTGGAACATGATTAACCTCAACTACCTGCTCAGTTTGATGGTATAGGACAGTATTTGGTCAGACTCTCCAAGGAGCACGAGAAAAGCAAGTTTTTGTTAAAATTTAGGTTTTACTCTTTGTCTAATGCTGCTTGGTGCTTTCTTCCGTACCTCGTTTGTGAACTGAGTCAGACATGGAGGCAGGGGGTCTTGGGAATTATTTCGATAAGTTCCAGCATTCTACCTCAAAGCCCCCTTATCCAAACACTACCCTGGCAACAGAAACAAAGACGGGATTCAACCGCCTGCTTCCCTGTCCTCTTGAGCCCAGGGGAACATCCTGAAGCTGCAGACTGCTTGACATAGGTTATCTTTTGTTTTCTTTTTTGGAAGTGAATGCAACTATTTAGATATTTGGAAAATAAATCTATGTCAGCACGTATTATACGAGGCTATGCATTATCTCCTACACACCCTCTTCATTGCCTGTTCCTTTATTTGTCCCCTTTAGGGTCCTGTGTTTTGACAAGCTGAGTGTGTTATCAGTAGTGAAGAAGCACTTAGTCCAGAGAGCCTGCTCTCCAGCATCCCCCTGCGCTGAATTAACCTCCCTCCACCAAGTCTATCAGAGTCATCTGTCCAGTTAGTCATCAGAAAACAGAAATCCCCTTGAGCACCAAACATTGAGTCAGACAACAGATGCTGCATGACGACTGCTGAATTCAAGTTCAAACAAAATTGTTATGTAAAGTACAGCAGCCTGAGAGTGAACCATCAAAGTCTGACTTCAATCAGTGTAACAAAATAATTGCTTTGCCATTATGTTAGAAACACCACTGGGCTGATTGATTCTGACCTCCCGAACAACTTATGTCACACCAAGAAAGGTAATCATTTGCTCTGAGATAAATTGCAACAAATATGGACAATTTAATAAGCCAGTAAATGAAAGTAATGTTTGACTTAATGTAATGCACTGTCCCTGTTAAATAAACAAAGCAATAAACAAAATAAACATAGAAACAAGTGAAAGGTTACACAATGCTTACGAGATAATTGTAGAGTATTGATGAGGCTCCCTCAGTTGCCTTGCCCTCCTGGCAGAGCTGATTGAAGTTTCTCCTGGTAGAAAGTCATCCCAAGTGTGAAAGCTGCACCCCTGCGTCCTCCTCTCCCCCTCTCTCTGCGCTCTGCCTGTATAGTAACTCACTCTTTGTCACCTCAGTCCATTCCAGCCTTGGAGGGTGGTGTTTTAAAGCCTATTATTAAAACGCTGTCATTAGCCCAACTGAAGTTCAACTTGCCCGAAACTCTTCAGCAAACATTGAGTAGATTGTTCCAAAATCCACTTGAAAAAGTTGGAACACTTTCAACAGACAACTGGTAACTTTAGTTGGATGGTAGAGGTACTTCCCTGATAAATGGTAAGAGTCCAGGGCAGGTTGTGTACAGCTTGTGGCCCGTTAGGAGAAGACTGTCACTTTTCTGTGGGTTGAATCCATCACTTCTGCCTCACAGCTCTAAGAGGCTGTCTCTCTCAACTGCACCTCTCTCCCTTTCACTCTCTCTCCCTCTCCCTCCTTGGTGCTTTTAAATGATGAAAAATCTTCTTGCAGTGTTTCAGTAGGCAGACAAATTGAGCTCAGAGCCTCCCCCTCTCCCTTAAAAATGAACACATTCTTGTTTAAAGCAACAGCCTTCTTTCTCCACCCCTCCTCCCCATGGCACAAAAGAGATCCACAAGCATGCACAACACAAGCCACACACACACACACACACACACACACACACACACACACTACTCAAATTTCCAAGCCCCTGCCCCCTGGCCACCAGTTCACCACTACCACTATTTCTGGCCTGGACTGCATGGTTCTTCTGGTAGTGGACAGCCACGTTGTTACACTGATCAGATCCTAATTGGCCGTGAATGAAAGCTTGCCCCGAGAGAGATGGGAAGAGGCTGACAGATAGGAAGTAGATCCAGGTGTTTGACCCAGACCAGGTCTGGGTGAGTGACTGCTGTCCCTGGTTTATAGCCTGGAGGTGAGATGTCTGAAAGGGGCTAGATCTCTGCAGCACACTTGAACTACATCTTGCTGGGGGATAATTACGTAATGACTTTAAGAGCAGAGCCGTGCTTACTTGTCCATGTGTTTTGGTAGACAAAAGGATATGAAACACGTTGTCATGTCAGAGTGTGGACAGTCTTGCCAATGCTCTATAAATTTCTCAGGAAAAGCCTTGGCTTTGGATACTGTTGCCCTGGCTGTTTTTGTGTTTTCTTCCTGTTTTCAATAACATTTGATGTTTTTACACAGCCAGTAATGTAGTCACGGGCTTTCCTGCGTCTACAAAGATTATTAGTTTTATATAGTTTTTTCTATTTTCTTTGAAAATTTGGAGTAGCACTCTCCTAAGAGCTTTTGACACTTTTTTAGTGACTGCTAAAAGTATTTCTTAATCTGGTATTAACTGCTCTGTCAGCTATTGAAATTAAATTGTCTCTAACACCAGATGGTTAGCTATGTCTATCAGTTGTTCTGTTGTTTTTAGCCTTCAGCTACTGTGTGTTTTATGGTAGCTTTGTGTGAAATAAAATGTCTAAGTATGGCTGTGGAGTGGTTTTACAATGCATAGGATATGTGACAATAATCATTAAATATTTTACAGATGGTGACTAACTTTTATGTGTGTCACCTATAAACTCTGAACATGTTGGGATGCGTATAAAATCGAAAAGAAAGGGGTAAAAGAAATTAACAATGAATGAGAAAAAGGTGCATGTCTCATGTGCCAAAACTTTAACTCCATTACTTTAATTTAGGTGTTAAATACCAGGCAGTTACATAAGTAGTAGTAATAGTAGTAGAATTTTTAAAAGGCAATCTAAAAATATAGAATTAAGTGCAGGGCATGGTGCACCAGTTAAAAGCAGTTGAAGCCTTGCAGTTACATTTTGAATTTATTCTTTAAATGTGAATTCTACCATGTGTGCAACTGTTCAGATTCTCCTACTGATATTGTATACTGTACAATCAGCGTTTTCCATTGTGTTGTTTGAAATTTCCATCTACCATTCCCTTTAAGCCTATAGACTTAAATATTGGCCTCTGTGCATCTCTGAAATCATGCTCTTGTACAGTTTTCTTTCATGTGTTTTCTATCAGGGAATGTCATAAAACAGTCATACTTCTGCTTTGGGGAAATGTTCCCATGCACCGTTAACCAAATGTAGTAAGACTGGAAAAGCTATTTGCAATAGGCAGCATTTACCCTTTGTGATGTCAGTTGCTGTAACATCCGCGGGGCATATTTTAGTAGCACGTGAAAGAAAATATTGTGAACTACAAAGATGCAGTGAGCTTAAGTGAAAGCAACAGCCTACTGTAGTTTTCAGGGGCGAAATGAATATAATGAACCTCATCAGTGTGTATATTGCATAAAGGATTATATTAGTTCCACATCCATGTATAATTGTCTTGTTTAGATCATGTGTGGTTCAGTATTTAAAGGCAGACGGCCACTGATTTCTTCCACGGTCGATTCAGTTTCCTCTTAAAGTGAATGGAAGCGTCTAAATGTTTCCCCTGATGACACAGTGAGAATGTACAACTGGCTTTATGAGACAAAGTTCCTGGCAGAAGATATTGGACCAGCCAGAACTGGACAAATTCATTTCATAACATCCAAGATTAAGCCAGACTGAAGGACCGGTCACACGCTAATCCCTTCAAGAGATTTTTTGATCAAAGAAAATGTGATTCAACTTTAGCTCTCATGCGTCACATGTTATGCTGAACTGGCATTCTTTAATTGTTTATACCCATCTTCTTCTCTTTCCTCTCCTAAATGACAAATGCAGCTGACTTTGCGGCTAACTGATGAATGGCAGTCTTACTCAGTGGCTGGGAAACTGAGCTGCTTTACAATGTTGAGTGCTTTGAGTGACTCATTGGATCTCATCCAAAACCACGGTGTTGGTGCAGTGATTAGTTCTCTTTCCATCTCTAATCCTCAGCAGGTGGAGGAACAACGGATCATAAAAATGTCAGGGGGAAAATGTTAGTCCCATATTGAAATAGTAACCAATCAATGCATTTTAAAGCTGCAAGCACCACATGGGAGAGTATCATGGAAAGTGGCTTCACGTTGGAAATGTTTCACAGATGGGCTTCTATGTTGGTGAATGAATGAGCATGTTGAAAGTTCTCTGGTTGCTTGCAGTTCATCTGGGATTAGCAGGAGGGAAGCTTCTGTTTATGAATACAATTTGCGGCCTGTTAAATGAAAATGTGGAGTTTATGATCGCTTATTAATTATATTATTTTAAATCATTCTCTTTGCTATTGTCCATTAAATGATAAACACATTTAATTAGAATAATATTCTACTAAATTAATTGTCACATACAGGCAACAGCTGCTAAATAAATTAATTGTATTATGTGTCTTCCCAGAGCAACTATTAGAGTTCGAACAAAACAAGCTCACACAGATATGAGGAAGTGAAGAAAGAGCAGTGAGCCTGCAGCATTTTTGTTTGGGAAACACAGCTTTTTTAGATCAGCACAGCTTTTAAAATATGTCTTCAAATGTTTTAAATATTAAAATAAAAAAAAGGCATTGTAACCTGGAACTTATGATCTGTCCTATTGTTCCTGTTGTTCATTATGAGAGCTGTCAGAAAAGTACTGTTCAAGTTGAAATACTACTGGGTACAAAACAAGAATAGCCAGGGGCACTTCAGAATAATAGATTTATAATATGGGTATTTTTTCTTCCATGAGCTGATATGTTGGCAACAATGCTTTCAAGACAGCTGGATGCATGAAATCATCTTTTGAAAACAATCAAATCCAGTAAATAAAAGGATTTATATATTCATGCAAAACATTTAGTAAGCCAACTTCTTTTTGCAATATAATTCATGCATTTTTTTCTTAAAGCCAGGAAACCAATGAAAGGGTCAATAAAGTAGCACAAGTAGAGTAATAACTAGTGTATTGCAAACTACGAAAAGTGAAATGCCCCAACCTCTATGCAGCAGACATACAATTAACCTATATTTTATTAAGTAGAAGTAAAATCTTTAGAGTAGCTGCATGTCATCACAGTAAAAGTTACTATTAAGAGAGAATTGTGATGCACTTTATTGAATTGATTTCATAGGAAAATTGGCCATTATCCAATTTTTTTTTTCATTGGCTTTTTTTAATGGCTATTATTGGCTGTCGGCTCGACAGTTGTTCAGTGTCAAATTGTTTTAGAGGAAAGACATTTTTAGGGTAATTGATGTAATTTCAATTGAAAATAAATAAATGTGAATAGTGATACTCTCCAAAAACTACAAATGCACCAAAAAGCTAATCACTTACAATAATAGATGTGAATGCATTTGATCACTCCCTGCCTTGGTTGACATTAACATAAACATATTAGTTGAAGAGCTGAAAGTCGAACAACACAACTCCCATTTGTCCATATTTCAATACAAAGTAGCAATACAATACAGTTCAATCCATGTTATATGAGTGGGGTCACATCTAATGAGGATGTTTTTTGCTCCGTGTATATGTGTGGCTTGCTGTGTGAGGCGAGCTTTGTTTAAACATGGTTATGTACAAGGCCAGCATGTGTTCCTGTCTGCCAGTCGTGATGGATGGTTCTCTGGTGACCTGTATCGACCTTGTCACCCCCGGTCTACTGTCGCTCGCTGTTTGTTGTGCATATTTGATTGACAAGCCTATTACCACTGTGAATTGACTTTAGTAAATGTTTAGTCTTTGTGGCTATGTTATGATGATAACGTAACACATTTATCAAAACAGAAATATTAATATTTTCCTCGGTGATGTGGCGTGGAAAGAGTCTGCTTAATTATTCCATGGCCTTGCTGTGTAGGACTCAGTGTGCCTGGTGGCTAGACCTACAAGGACTGTTCTGTTGGGAGGAAAATTTTAAGTTTTATGATCTGAGTGGAAAGAATGGGACTGGCTCAGGATTTTGTCAAGCTCGCCCCAACTGTTGCAGAAACCACCAAATGAGACCAGTAAATATGGAACGTGTGAGAATTTAGAGGAACAGGATTTCATTCAGACTTCATTAGTTTGATGTTGAAAGCTTGGGCAGCCTGTGTGGCCATGTCTGAAACGGACTTGACATAACTCATGCCGGGATTTAACAATAAATCACTAACAATGCTGAAGCTGCAAAAAACATTATCTGGCCATATAAGCAGAAAGTGACCAGTTTTTAATGTAAGATTCAATTTTAGAAGTTACTAAATTTTCCTTTGCAGTCTGTTTCTTTGCCAGAATTAAACCCCAAAGTAGCTCCTACATATATTAGGGTTGACATCATGCCTTGTAGCATGGAATTTACAGATCAAGGTTACAGCACCAATTTGTCATGAGTGCTAAAGCTTTAACGTATGGTTTCCAGACATGTTTTACAGGAGAATGGGCTTTACATCATTTGGATAGAATCCAAAAGGAACGCACTCAGTAGGTAAAAGGCTTTTTCACAGGTGTTGTGATCTGGGATCCATGGAAGCAGGACAAAACAACAAATAAAGGACTGTGCCACATACGAGCAACTTGAAAATATAATGATGTGTGACCTCATGTGCTGGTGAAAGGCAATGGCAGCTGGTCTATGTGGGTAGTATATGTGAGTAAATTTCAAGGGAGCAGTCTAATGGCCTGTCATAGACTCATGGACAGAGTTGTAATATAGGACAGCCCTGAAGTTTTCATGGTAAACACATATAGTTCTGTCATCAGGGGAGCCTGTCAGGAGTAGAGTATAGGTTACAGAAAGCCTGGCTTTCAGTGAAGTTTATGACTCTGTGTGCATTATGTCAGCAGCATATTTGACCTACTTTCTCATTCCAATGACCATTGCATGTGCTAATATGAAGAATTCCCTACAAAACTGTCCCACTACAGAAAATGCAGTATATTACACATTCACTATAATATCCAGTAAATGTAACTGTATGGCTGTATTCGAAAGTTGTATACTATAAGCAAAATCTGCAGTTTACCAACAAATCTCCAGTATGCATCGCCAACTGTATCCCATAATGCAACACGTTTCTACCAACAAGTGGCAAAGTAGGAGAAAACTCACAACTGTAAGTTATAATTTTCAAAGTACTGCTTTTGTTGTCATAAAAATGTAGTTTTAAGTTGTTTTTAGGCAAGAATGTAGCTGTTTGAACAATGTCTGTTTTCTGATTTAAGGTTTTGCTCCAATGCTTTCAGAGATGCGAGTGACCGCCAACTCACTGCTCATTGTACCCCGCCAAGACCAGCATTTTCTAAAATGGTGTTTTATATCATATTTAGTTTCATTGTAAATATACCTTGCAGTAAAGATGACTGAATAATCACATCTTGCCAAGATAAACTGAGATGGTGGCTTGCATACTACAAAATAAATCAATTTAACAGTTTAACATTGCACATGCCTATAAAAAGCAGAATGTAAATCCTAAATAAATAATCTGTCAAATGTGTAAAACAAAAAGATTAATACATAAAATATGTAGTTTTTGTACTTGTACAGTTTTAAATTGAATATGGTATATCACAAAAAATATAACAATTATTGCATTTGTTTTTATTATTTTATGTTTTAGGCAATTTCCCTTTTTGGAATCAGGGTGTACTTGGCAATTTCAAATGCAGCCTACGTGTTGCAGTTGTGACAGGCATACATTTATCAGTGAAAGTCTGCATCTTCAAGTCACACTTGCATTGAATCATGAGTCTTGGATACCGGCTTTTTTAATATGGTCATCCCACATTTTTATGTGACAGCATAGTTTTATAGCATCAGTGATCACCATTTAAATGTCATCTTCTTGGCTCTGTCAAAATTATTGGACATTTATTTGGCAACAGTCCCCTTTTTGAACAAGCCAGCCTCCGAGCCAGGTGTGACATTGAGTAAAGCCATGTTAACGCCAGAAGTGTAGCTTTTTTCTCTCAGGTTCAATCCGCTGGACTGTGGAGAAGACAGTGCATTTTGTAGCCGTGTATTTAGGTTCAGGTCTGCTAGCTTTAATGACTGATGTCCTGGGGAAAGGACAGCCTGGGGAATGATTGGAACGGCACTCTAGCTCAAGGTAGACCGTAGCTCATTTCCCTACTGTTTATGGAATTACTGATGGCAGCAGTGACGCCCCCAAACCCCCAGCTCTGCCAAACACTAACATTACTGCCTGACACTGACCTTTGTATTAAAGAAGCATTATGCTTGAGACATTATGAATAGCCTGTTAAAGTTGAATGGTATTAAACAGAAATTTTGATGCAAATAATCTCATCATAGTGTGTCTTTAGTCCTTTTATAGAGCCTTGAGTCTGTCAGAGCTCTTCTGTTTGGTCATTTCCTGTGTGAGGAAACCGCTAAAATAATAACTCTTTTATGCCAAGGACTCATGTTGAGTGTTCAGTACTGGTTAGAAAACTGTGTACTTGATTTTGTGAAGGGATTACATTTTGCTATATTATGAATACTGTCTTTTTGTGAAGTTAAACCTTAAATGTGTGCACTGACACGTGTAGCCATCACATAAGTGTAAGTGCAGCATGCCCAAACTTCACTCTAAGTCAAAGAAGCAGAACTGAAAAACATGTCCATGTTTTCTTCAAATTAAAGACAGACACAGACACTGCTCTCTCAAACAAACACAGGACTTTAACCCAGGAGACAAGTGTTGGTGTCCTGTGAGTCAACCAGAGTCAATGTTTCTATTTGACAGTTACGTAACTTAACTTACGGGTGTAGCCTGTTTGTAGCTATTTCAAGGTTTACGTCATGTTTTACATTACCAAAGTAATTAGCTCACTTCTGGTCTTTACGTCCATTTATTTTACTTTTAACCATTAATGCCATACTATGTACTTCCCCCCCTAACCTTAAAAAAGTAGTTCTGTTGCCTAAATTTAACTCTACTGCTACCATTTCACAGCATTGGTGACATGTTTAATACTGTGACCGTTTCATATAGGTAAGAGGACATGCTGATCTCCTGCCCCTGGTGGGGGTGCTAATTTAAAAAACACTCTACTGTATGGGTTGCATTTCAGGGTAGTAAAAACCAAAATGTGGTCATATGGTTGGAGGACTTGTTGAGGCCTCTTTTGTGTTGGCTTAATCAAAAGCTCTTCACAGATTTCTGAGAATTTTCTTTTTTTTAACAAGCAAAACAGCCAAATCAAGACTGATCCATGAACTGTGTCTTCTGTTCTCAATTTTATCCATCTTTGCATTTCATCACAAAATTATCACTTAATGAGCAGGTTTCCAAATGAAAGCCATTGACTGAAACTCCCAGGGAGTACTCAGTTAATGTGACTAAATTTAGTCAAGTGTGGCCCTTTCCATCCCTGTGTTCCAACACGGGACGTGTTTTAGCTTGACCCTAAGAAAAATATTGAACCAATTAGAATTTATATATATTGGGCTAATCAGTAACTAATGTGCTCTTTGATGCTTGATAAAGCATCCTTAAAGAAGAAGAAATAAAAGGAATATGTTGGAACCTTTATCAAAGGTTCCAACATATTCCTTTTATTTCTTTATTTTATCAGCATAAACTTTCTTAGTACTGTACAATGTTGAGCCTCCAGAACAGACATTTCACCAACTGTTTGCGAAGCCTTCAGATAACTGAGCTAATAAGCTGAAGCATTACCTAGTCCCCAAATAATACAGTGTACCGAGAATTACCCATCATCATGAGTTCCTGCCTCCTCACAGACCAGGACTAATGTTGCATTTAGAGGGCCTTGACAACTGGTGAAATCAGAAATTTCCATGTTAACAACTGTGGATATTTGACCTCAAACAGCTGGCAGAAGGCTGAATACCAGTGGTAAATGTGGGCAACTTCCATGATCCCCAACATGATATGATACTAGGATAATAATTATACAAGGAAAATTATACATTACACATTAGAAAGAAGATATTGAAATGAATATAAATAAAGCAGAAGTACATTTCCATATAATTTATCAGCACGTGTTAATTAACAACATGTCAAGCATATTTTCTGCCTGCCCTCTGTCATTTACACCTTTCTGTGTCTTTTATTGGGCTATTTCATCTCCATCTGTTTACCAGTGATTGCTGACCACATGCAAGCACCTGGCAAATATAACATGGTCGCATGATTTTTCCACATTTAACAGGTTGATGGGGATCACATAAACACCATTAAAGAAGGGACTGGCAAGCTGTGGATTCCATATTAGTAAAGGCTGCTCAGGACACACTGGCCATGTCTGCACAGTGTGAGCGACAGCAGACCACATTCCTCGAACATCTATTGTCATTAGACTTCTCTGCTTTTGTGTGAGATACAGCATCAAAGTGTATTCTGCAGCTGTGTATTTAAGTTCAGGTCTGCTAGCTTTAATGACTGATGTCTTGGGGGAAGGACAGCCTGGGGAATGATTGGAACGACACCTTGGCTGAGGGTCGACCGTAACTCATTTTCCTGCTGTTTATGGACCTACTGATGGCAGAAGTGACACCCCAAAACCCTTAGATTAGCCAACGTTAAACAATGTTACTTTACTGCCTAACCTAAGTACTCATATAGAAGGAATCATGAATTACCTGCAAAATTTGAATTGTATTTATTGGGAAATCCCAAACTGAATAATTGGTGCACATAATTTCAACATAGAGTGTGACTTCATTTCTTATAGAGTCTTGAGCCTGTCAGAGATGTTTGGTTTGATCGTTTCCGGTGTGAGGAAATTGATAGGAAGTACAGGCCAGTGCTAAAATAATACCCCCTTTCATGCCAAGTATTTGTGTTGGGTTGCTATATATCTTTTGTAAAGTTACACTTGATACATGTTTGATACAGGTTTTCATTATAACTACTTGATGACCTCCAATATTCCTGTGTCAGAGTTTATTCTCATAGATGCATGATATGTGGATGAGGCAGTTCAGTATGTCATGTTGTTGGTTGCTCTGTGGGCAGTGAGCTTGTATGGTTGTAAGCTACCAGTAATATGTAGGCAGATTTGTTGACTTGTTGGCCTTTGTGTTGAGTGTACATCAGAAGTTTGTACTTGAGAATCTTTATGAGTACAATATGGCCACATAGATGGAAACGGACCACACAAGCAGCGTTGCTATACTTTGAAGCGGCAGACTGTTTGTCTTGGATCATTCTAGGTCAAATAAGCAGCCCAAGTTGTGGTTGAGGACTTTTCTGCCACCTTTCAGTGAACAGTAGTTTCCCAAAACAGTCCAGCTAAAACCAGACCAGCATGAGTGTTATCACTTCCCTCACATGGAGATTTACAGTGTAAATCACCTCTGTTGAATCCTGCATGGACCCTCATGAGTTCAGCACATTCAAACTATCAATTAACAGTCAATAATCCACCTGTTTTTGTAACCGTTTTGGTTTTGAACTGCTTTCTGTTACATCTTTATTCTCTCAGTCGCCTCACCTTTTTATGAGGTATTTTCCACAACTCATCCCAGCAGGAAGCAAATGTAGATTAGATTTTCCGTTTGCTGTCCCTGTGGTGACTTTTGTTAGACAACAGATTACAAATCATTTGTTATGGTTTCCTCTGCGAAAACAGTAGTTAATCAGTTGCCGGAAGGCTTTGGCTGTCTCAATGTCAAAAACAGAAGGGATTCATTCTGCTTTGAAGGAAGACCTACTTGCTCCATTTGCCTCCATGTTTTGATTACTTCTCCATGTGTGAAGAGGAAGTCCTTGACTGAGCAGGGGAAGCTTTCCACGCAGAGCAGCAAAACCTCACAACACATGAGTGTCATCTATAACAACTCTACTGGCAGGATGATGGTAGAGTCACCTGAAAGCTCAAAGCTGACTGAACATTCATCTTTTAAATGATCTGGAGCAAAGCCAACTTATTGTAGTGCAGACTAACTCTACCAAAACTAGTACCTGAGGGATTTGTTCTCTTCCTGAGCTGTTCTCCAGCCATTCTACTTCATGGAACGGCGAAGACAAAAGCCCACTTCAGAGGGAGGTGGAAAAAGAGTAGCTAAGGACGGGGGCCAAGTGGGTAGTTGCGGTGAGCTAAAATTGCATACTAAAGCATATCTTCAAATCACAGAGCGGAGAGGATGGAAGAGGAATCCTCCTAGTGTTATTGTTTCCCATGTTCTTCCACCCCCAGTAATATTTTCCAGATTAAAGCATGCTCCTTGCCCTTACTCCAAAGACAGACCCCAATTTCACAGGAGAAAACCAAAGGAACCACGAAACGGGAATTGCTTTTTCCACTGCACATGAGATAATGTCTTGCGAATCATGTTGTGCCTGGGTTCAGCTGCCAAACTAGAGCAATATGTCCATTTTTCACAGGTCCATTATTAAGAGAACCCATGTCTGCTTAAGACTTAAATAATACTTCCATATCATGAAGCTTTCAGAAATGAGCTATTATGTGAGAAATGGTGATATCCTCCTAGAGTTTATTGGATTCAACAGC
Source organism: Centropristis striata (assembly GCF_030273125.1). Taxonomy (NCBI): domain Eukaryota; kingdom Metazoa; phylum Chordata; class Actinopteri; order Perciformes; family Serranidae; genus Centropristis; species Centropristis striata. Next base: position 26,289,290 of record NC_081523.1, read on the forward strand.
TTGCAGTGAGGTAATGTGAGTATGTTTTATAGTTCATAGTTAGTGCATGCCTTTGGACCCTTTATAAGGGTCTTATACCATGTGTCTTACAGCGTGGAGAAATCTGGCAACAAAATGTTTACTGCTATAACCTAAACATGGCTTAATAGGAACAGTGAGCCATTTCCTGAACCACATCACAGAACGAGACAAGCTTAATAACCCCACACTTCTGAACAAACACATGTATACACTTAGAATCCTCTCAGTGCAGGCTGCTTTCAGGGGCCAGTGTTGAGCTCATGATTTGGCTGAGTGTCTGCAGGCTCTTTGTGCTGTAGGGTCACACTACAACAGACAACCAGGCCTGCACTCCTACTTTGGACACCAGCGATCTTTTGTGTGTTTAGTTTGGAAACTCACCTTGGAAACATGTAAGCTCAGTCTTTTGGTTCTTCCACTTCCTCGGTTGCAGCTATGTTTATGAAAGAGATGACCCTCAGAGTTTGCTCTTTTTGGTTTGAGCATTTCAACTAAACAGAGAGAATGCATGGAAAAAATCTTGTGTCATTTTTAGAATTCACTTCAAAAGTAATGGATCATTGGGCCCCACTTAAAACAAGGGCTGGGAAACCTATCCCCATTGTCCCCCACCCTCACTATGGTAGTCCAAGGCCAATGCACATTCATCAGTGAGACGAAATGTGAAACTGGGGTCACTGTTCACTGCCACGGGCTCCCTGCTGATAGATTTGTACAGTGCACTCTTAAGAGTGTCAAGTGTTTAATTTCCTCCAAGTGGCAGAGCACATAGCCATAATTATTGTCCATTTGACAGATCGTTGTAAATGTCACATGTCGTTGTGGACGACTTGACTTGGGGACATAAAAAGCCTGCTGCAACTGCTCAAAAGTTACATTCATCTGGCAACAGCAATCAAATGAAACATTTTATTAGTTTCCCTTCACACTACTGGCAGCCAGTTTTGCTTTGGAACAATAGGGTGCCTGTCAATTGAATTGTCTCGTAAGCAAAACTTTATAACATTCGCCGTTTCTCCAGAGCAATGCTGCAGGTTTCTATTCCAAGAGCCCTGTTCTTGTACCTCTGCTTGGATGATCTTGAGGAAGCAATTTGCGAAGTATTCACTCAAAAGCTTTATTGTTCGGCAAGGGTTTAGTCAGACAGTTAATCAAACCTAAGCTCTCATTTGCACTGCTATTTATGGTAGATGCCATATTCGATTACATCCCTGTTTGTAGATAAGAAAAACAGAGTATTACTGGATTACTCCATTACAGAAAAATAAGATGGTGACCTGTTGCCTTAATGGGGATTTTTAATGCTGGGCATTATTCTTGTATAATGTTACCTCTCTGTCTAAATACCTTAAATTGAAAGAGAAGAACCACAGTTACCTAATGTTTGTCGGTCATAGCTTCCATGTACTTTGAGCCAATATTTAGTCTTGACAATTTTGCCAATATTTAGTCAGCTATTTCCACTGGCCAGGCAAAGCATTGCCATAAAAAGGCCAGAGGCCCCCAGACAGACGTTATTACAGTAGTCTGTCCAGTTAACGTTCCCAGATGATGTAAACTTCTGTGTTGCACGTGTTTGTGTTATGTCAGCATATAACCTTGAATGTTTATTATCAGTGCGATTGGGCTCAAAGTTAGTTTTGCCAACTTCCTGACTGCATGAAATCCAAAGTCTGAATCCTCTCTGCATAAATCTCTATATAACACATGTAATGTTGGACTTGCGCCATTAAACCTTACTGACTGAATATTCCCATTATGGCATAATTATTATCCACTGTTTGTATTACAAAACCACCGTCAGTGTATATACCAGCATTTAAATAACATTATTTGCCAGCTTTCTGCAGTAGCCTGATAAATTAAACATTCTTAAATCCAGTTCCCTTTTCTTTTGTCCCATGAGGTAATGTTCCAGACACACCAGGTTGACCCTCAAGCCCCGGTTTTTCTTACCATCACTTGTAGTTTTTCCAGTGTGTACAGCACTGTTGGCTTTAGACGACCACTATCAGTGGCTCTAACCAGATCAGCATGTTGAGCTGGACCCAGAGGAAGTCGCTGAGAGAGAGCTGTTTGAGTGGCTGTATAGCCAAGTTTGCTTTCATCCTTGTAGTTGAATGTTTCCTTAATTTTTTTTGCATGCACCTTTTCTTCTTCCACAAGCAAACCACCATGTGCTGGCACTCCAGTGCAAAGCAAAGCAAACCTTGGTAAGGAAGCTCAGTAGACACAGGGAACAGAAGAAAAACAGCTTGTGGTGGAAAGAAAACTACTGTTTCCTACTGCTACTGTACTGCTGTGTTTTGTTAAAAGATCATAAAATCTACAAACCTGTGTAATTATAATGATAATTGGCAAAAAGACTGAATACTTAAAAGCTTTGTAAGTAAAGGACAGTTTTCTTGACTGGCTGCAAATGCAAAATTACCTTTTTCAATCTCCAGTTGTGTGTCTGTAGGTCTCTAAGTGAAAGCGTGTTTCAAGTTGCACTCCATGTTTTAGTTTCAGTCATGACTGAAAAATCAAGGCTACTTTTTCCATTTAAAATACTTAAAAATGCTCAAGGATTGTGCAAAGTTAGCATTTATCAAAGGCTGAACCCAGAAATGTTGTTCTGTGCCGTGGACCTGAGTTTAGTTGCAGCTTTAATGAAATTTTCTGACAAAAGTGAACAAAAAAATCGTAATGCATTGGGAAGAATCATCCTAGAGTAGACATGACTTCTGTGTTCTCGTCTTGTCTTTTGACATAATGTCAATGACACTTTTAGTTATACTGCAGTAGCTAACCTTTTAGCTACCGATAAATATATAAAGTAAGCCCGTAGTGACTATAACAGAGTTTAAATTTGAGATGTGAGAGTTTATACCTGAGTAGAATAAGTTGTTACAACCTATTCCCCTATCCTTAAAGCTGCCACAGGGGGTCCCAGACTGCAGGTTTGAACTGTAGTCCTGAACAATAAAAGCTGGAGAGCTGATGGAAAAGCCATCTCCACCGAGACGGGTTTTATTGCTTTCCAAGCCTGCTGTCCCCTATGAGGTCATTTCGGAGGAATGTCCCAGAGTAAAGTAAAAGTCAGGTCAGAGTACTTGACCTGTTTGTTTTGAGTCTTACACCTAAAACTTTCCATTTCTTTAAACATACAGAAAAGCAGCTTGAATTTCTTGACTTTCAGCCTTACTGGAGCTCAGTACTTACCAGCATGGACCTTGTAAAAGAACAGAGTCTGTGTCAGCACCCACAGTGTATATTAAATGACTGTAGAAGACCCAGCTTCAGGGAAGTCTTCGTTGCTAGTGAAAAGCAATTAGAGTAGTAAAATTGAGTCATGGACTTGTACGGGATAGCCTTGGCTCAAACAGTTATGTATCAAGTTTTACAGACTGGTCTTAGTCAGCCAGATTTCATCATTCTTTGTATAATATGTCAGTTTGGCTTTGGGCTAATCTATTTGGCTATAAAACCCATTCAGATTACCATTTTTGTTTTATTCACAGTAATGATAAAAGTGATCTTGTGAGTGTTCTCAACAGAATCAAGGGTCAGTTTCACTGAACTGGCTGGACAAAGGTGAGGTTACCAGTGGGTAGCACTAGAGCTGATATGATTAGTCAATTAACTGATTACGTAATCAACACAAAATGAATCACCTCTGACTTTGATTATCAATTGACTGTTTAAGTAACAAAATACCCAAAATTAAGTGATTCATGCTGTTTCTGCATTTGTCTATGGCGAAGGTTAACTGGATATCTTTGGGGTTTTGAGGTCATTTTTGTGACACTATATATTAATCAACAGCAATTAAAAATAAGAAAATAAGAAAGGATTCATAATATATCTATTGTCATCTAAAAAAATGTGTATTATTGTTAATTATGAGCTGTTTGTATTCATAAAAGATGTTGTTAGAATTGTATCTAACTAAAATGAAAGGAATCTATCTGTTCATTTTTTCTTCTGTACTTCAATCTTCTTGATATCCTCAAATCAGCTCTACACTTGGTGCATGGCTTTATTACTGAGGACCCAGAGAAGTGCAGTGTTAAGTGGAGCTCTTGAGATCTGCGGGACATATTTACTAGTAATGCAAGCTGGGTACAGCTCATTTCCATCGCTAACTACAGTGCATTCAAGAACTCATGAAGGAGAGACCAAAGATCATACATTTTTGCAAACTGAAACATTTTATGCACTAGCAAAGTAACTTTTGAAATGAATGCTTCTGTTCCTGGAAATAACCTGTTTCCAAATAGCTAGCCTTTGGCAAATGACGCGTATACCCTAGCATTGCTAGGGACACAACTATGTAATGGCAGCTGTTTTGTTCGGGAACCAAGGAAGTGCAGTGTCAAACGTTGAGCTGTCTGGATGAACCGGAGGCCAAGCAGTTGGCCCATTCTGAACAGGCATTTCTTGACCAGGCACTGCACCAGTTAGTAAGTAAGTTAGTTGTACTGAGAAGAGGTGGTGTGCAGTTTCAGACTAACGCCGGGATTCCACTGGATGCGTAACGACTCCGAAAGGGGTCCGTCCGCAACGGCTGCGTATCTACGCAGTCCGTCAACACCCACCGGATCCATCTGTGTCGGAGCTGTTGCGGACAGCAGAGTCCCGAGGACGCACGAGATCTCGCGAATTCACGCCTAATCAATTGATATAACTGGAAGATAATCACCATCTCCTCGTTAATGACTGGAGACAAATCTTGTTAACAAGAGCCTCTTGTTAGTGGGGTGAAAAGACGAGTTAAAACCTCTAACCTGTTGATTTGAGGTCTTCAAGTTATGAAATACGATCCGCCGTGAACCCGAGGTACTTTATTTTGAAAATATACCAGATGTTTTATTTTGTGTCTGTGCACGACTTCCTGTCCCGAACGATCTGTTCTGTGCTGAATTTATGCGTCGTGCTCCGTCGTCCGACAAAAATAGAAGCTCTGCGCAAGTGTTGCAAGGGCTGTCGGATGGCCCTGCGTTGTCGAACTCATTACGCAGCGGATCTGCAGTCGGTGGAATCTCACACATTGATTATAATGGGTGTGTAACGGCTGCAGATCCGTCGTCGGACATCCAGTGGAATCCAGGGGTTACAATTTCTGACCTAAGCTTACTGAGCTTTCCCATGCTAATGTCTAGCTCGTGATAGCGCTTAATGGTATTCCAAACCTACTTCTGCATTGCCCTCAATGAATGATTGACTGAATGCCCGAATCCTGCAACTCATTTGTGATAATAGCTGTTGTGGATGAAAGCTGCAGAGCCAAACCTTAGATTTTATCACAAGACATAAATAGAGTGGTAGATCAAACACCGGTGGGCCCAAATGTTCCACCATTGTTGAGGTGTGATTCAATAAAGTTTTTGATCCTCAGCTGTTTCAGTGGCTACTCACTGAGCAAAGGGTGGTTATACTGGGAAAGTGCGAAGTCTTGATATGTGTAAGAGGATGAGTGCATTGTGTGCTGCTGAAAAAAGCATGCATATACAGATCGTAGAGAGAGCTTCTCTGTTTTCATGAGATATTCTGGTGCTTACAACTGGTGAGCTGACCTTGATATATGATAGAGTTGATGAAAGGTTCTAGGCACGCGCTATATTAACTGGTTCTTTAAAGTATAAAATTCCAACACCATGACCCCGAGTGTCTTGATTTATTATCCACAGCTGATTTCCATTTATCATTCTTTTTTCGTCATCTCTGTGGTCACTAAGGGTGCCCGTCCATGTTATTTGCAACAACAAAGAAACTGCAAAACAGTTACAGCGTGTTGCCATGGACTGTAGTACAAACTTTTTATGTCTCGTACTAAAGTCGTGTGCATTTGGTTGGCTCTGTCTGTGTTGTAAAAATGTTTGGAGGACAAGCTAAATATAAGTGTATTGGATTTCAAGAAGCATGAAATGGTCAGTGGCAAGAGGAAAGCCAGAGAGCACGCTGCAGTCGTGCTCCACAGTTTGTCCCAGGGCACCGACTGTGATGGATGGCTGTCAGCCCCTCCTGTACCACCCCATTTCCTGGGGTCACACCGCTGGAGGTCACGTCTCTCTGGAAGTCAGCCACCAGCACGCTCAGTTCCAGGAAGAAAAAAATCTCTGATCCAATACATCCTAGACACTCATAAACTGTCAAACGGAGCCGAAGCAGAAAATGTGAATGTTGGACAGGCGATAAAATGATGAGTCTGCCAAGACAAACAGTGCTCATGGCGTGGGATGGTGTGTGTTTCGAAACCAAAAGTCTTATGCTAAAAACTCAACTGCACTGAGTGACTCTTAGAAGTGGTACAACATGCCTTATTTGCACTGTTTTAGTTTTACTATAAAGGCCCATTCTTTTCTCTTGAGGTAATTCAATGTTTGCAATTATATAAGGGGTGTGTTCAGTGATGTCACCCTGCAATTTACTCCATGTTCACTTAACAGATTTGTTGATGATCTGTGTAGTGTCAACTTCTTATCGGAGACAGGAAAGGAGTTACAGCTACAACTGTTGCTGCTTAAGTGGAGTTTTTGAAGATGTCTTAGATTAGCTACAATTAGTTCAACATTTCTTGTCAGTTCTTATTTTGAAAAATAGAAAGACCTGCCATGAATAATTTACGTGTTTTTGACATGGTCTAAAATGTAGCATTCCAATAGTGAGAGATTTTTAGTCTGTCGAATCAAATAATTATGCAACAGGTCATTGAAAGTCATGACCACAGTTACTCCGTAGCCGCTCTGTGGGAGGATCAAGACAGTTGCAGGGCTGTTTTTGGCTTTCCCTTTACCTCTGGTTGCAAAACTATTTATGACCATGATATTTCCATCTCATCCCATTCCAGGCCTGTGAATGAAGTGTTGCACACAGCCAGTTGCGACTTGCTGGTTTTGATGGACTGAAGGTATTTGTGTATAAAAACGTATCTTGAAGTTGAGAAATGCCAGTCACGCAAACGTCTGCAGATCTGAGAACAGCTGTCGAAAACACTCAAACGCACAACATGAACTTTAAAAAGTCATTTTACAACTGTGTGATTACAGACAGGGGCGACCAGGGCATCTGGTTGAAAACAGGAAACACAAGTATGGTTTGGTGTCCCTGTTTTCAAGTTTGGAGCATGCTTTCCATCTCGTCCCTGCTTTACAGATGATAATATGGTCATTCTTTTAAAGCAGAATCTATTTCAGAATCAGGAAGAGGTCTATATTTGTATAGTATTTGCAAAGAAATGTAGGGATCCTTGACTTGTGCTCTTACTGCTTAAAAACTACATTTACATTTACATTTAGTCATTTAGCAGACGCTTTTATCCAAAGCGACTTACAGGAAGAATAAAAGCTAACAAAGAAGGTTTAGTGCAAAAAGAGCTATTAGTGCATCAATAAGTGCTAGTGACAATTCTTTAAGGAGTAGAATTATCGTGTGGTGCTAGGAAAAACTACATTTCTGTAACTCATAACCCACCAAATACAGTAGTTTAAATTGGGGGAGATGATGCACAGATCTTTACCTGCTACAGAACATTATTTAAACGTGCGGTGTAGTCATGTGACTATTTGCCACAGTGGTATTTTTGTAGATAGCCTAAGGTGCTGCAGCTTTGGCGTGAGAAAGTGCTTCTTTACCACCAGTCCTACACAGCATGGGCTGTGTCTGAGAGTAATCACTGGAGCAGGATTGACAATTACCTGTCCAACAGGGCAGTAAATCTCAGCAGAGTGATTAGTGAACAACTGCGGGTCTGGAAAATGGAGGCTTTGGCTTCACTAATGGAGCAGTCACAAAATATCCTGAGGGGGCAGCAAACTTGCTTGCTCTGTGAAATGTTAAGCATGGTGGTGGAGGGGCAAGTTGCACAGTTGCTGATGCAATAGTATTTGGTGTCTGGCCAGGCCCAATATTCACTTTCCATTTAGCTCATTGTTGTTCTCTACCACCTCCTGAGGGATGTATCTAGCTCTTTAGCTCCTAAATGCTCCACTGTGTGTGCTGAGCAGCGTTCAGCAGGTTTATAAGACTTTTTTGCTTAAAAAAAAGAAGCCGCCTGCTGCTGAATGAGAGCGCTGAGAATGAATAATTATTAATTATAGCAGCTCTAACGTTATAGCTCTATTTAGCATCAAGTTTTAGTTTGCATGCTTAATTTATAGTTCAGTATTTGCGCTTACCCACCACTACCAGTATGCTATGTTTGTCTTATTTTCTCTAAATGCTTATATAATAGTTTTTTTATTCATTTGAGCCTGGAAAGTCATTTTACTTGGAAAAAATGTGAGTGAGGAACAAGCGAATCTGGCATCCGCAGTTGTACTGTAATGCCTGAGCTGATGTGAATGATATTAACCGCAGATTCAAACCCAAAACAGTAGCTTTGAGACTTTGTGTATGGAATACAACCAAAGAAGTGTGCGGGCTCTCTCTTTTTCATCATGTGGTGGTCTTTTTTACCTCTTTCCACCCGTAGCTACAAAATGTTAGGGTTTGATACAAGTCCCTTTTTCCCCTCATCTGCAGTCCCCGGGAGTAATGATAGGAAGCAGGGCTTGGCTGCGCGGATTGGGAAGCAGGATGGATGGAACTACTGTGGTAAGCATTGTGGCGATGAAGTCAGCGTCTGGCCCACATTAATAGTCAAGCAGGCGCATGCACTCGCACAACAGCTCCAATCCAGCCAACATGTTTACAACACATGCAAGTGTTCTCCAACATATTGACAGGCTCGTGTCTTCCTGCATTTACTGGACGCAATTATTAGGAGAATGGAGCATTGTGGGTGGCAGAGCGTGACTGTCCCAGCAACACTTAGGGATGATATCACTGGCTGTATATTCTACAGACACATGCCACATGAAGTATTATACAGGGCTGTAAAAGGTAAACACTGGTCCAAAAACGCATTGATGTTCTTGGCAAGCTGCTCCCTTACGTGTGCAGGAAATATCGTCAAGCTGGCTGAAAAAGAATGATGTCAAGGAATATACCACACAGTGTGCTTGTTTTTTATTGCCCCACTGAGAGAGTTGATAGCATCGGGGGCAGTGCTTCATTTCAGTAGTATTTCATATTTGTAATGCATATCTCCATGAGCTCATGCACACTCTGACACTTCTGTTCCAGATATCAGCCTCTATAAAAAAAGACACGTCTTTTTTAACAAAAGGCTTAAAGACACAGAACACAAAGGTGAATTCAGTGCACATGCATTATCAATAACTTTCCTTTCTACCTTTTTAACACACAAATTATCTGACATTATAGTTTCTGTGCCATGTCTGCATTATTCCACACTAAAGTTTTTTTTCACTGGCCTACTTATAAAAGATTTTTATATATTGTATATTTCCCTGCTGCCATGGTGACAAGTAAATATTTCCATCGCATCCTTTTCATCTGTGAACACAGTATTTCCAGCAGGGCATAGGGTAATGTTCTGCCGCTTCACATGTATGTTGATTATCACGTTTATTGGCACTGTAACCGTATGAAGCGAGAAACTTAATATGTCATCTCGAAAATGTACTTCACTTTCATGAATTTGTTTCCACACTTGAGTGCTATGTTGACAAAGTGTGTGCTAGCAAATCTGGTTAATGGTTTTAAAGCATGTTGCCAACTTCTCTGTATTCATACACGAGTCGCCGCAGTGTGCAGCCTGATTACATTTGCATTTTTGGCGTTAGGCGACTCTCATCCTGTGTGAATTAATAAGAGGCATAGGGCTTGTCCTGTGATCGCTCCTTAATGGGACAGCCAGTGTAACAAGCACTAAAAGCTTTCTTTAACTTCAAACAACCAATTCTGAACTTGACAGACATTTTTAGCAATCTGGCAAAGATGATGTTGAAATAAAACACTGACAGGCTCAATGATACAAACACAGGTACACTTTTTTTTTTCTCCAAAGCTATACTTTTGACCTTGCTCATGGAGTCTTGACAAGCTCTCCACATCCTCCACTACACTTTTACCATTAGTTCTCAGTCACCACATCATAGTATTACTCAATCTCCCCACACTTAGTTACAGACAGTAGAGTTACGACAGTCTGCAGTCGGGGCATTACTCATGTTCGTTACTGCTTTGGATTCCAGATGGGAAAAAAAGAGTTTCTCGGTCTTTTTCAGTGACGGCCCTTTGTGCAGCGTCAAAGAAAAATGTCTCGGATATTGAATCACACTTCTTGGGTGAACAAAAAGTGACCTAATGTAAAAAAGAATTACTTTTTGTCATGTTGTAACTTGGCATATCTGTCAAAATGTTGTTTTACAGCCCACAAAGGAAAAGTGAGTCAATGATTTAAAAAGCTCCACAAAGCTTAACTGCACCATGCTACAATATCACTTATAAATGTACTAATACACTAACCAATATTAGACAGCAACAGTTAAAGCTGCATTAACAGACTTTCTGACACTCTGTTGGCAGAACTAGTAGTAAAAACTAGTTGTTCAAATGCTAGCAAACAGTTGCCTTTTCGCATTTCCAGCAGATGCTGAGCAACATTAGCATTAATTTATTATTATTAATAATAATAATAATAATAAATAATACATTTTATTTACGGGCGCCTTTCACGTCACTCAAGGTCACCTTACAAACAGATCAAAAAACATTAGATAAAAACAAAGCACAATCAGCTACATAAAAACAAACAACTACATAAAACAACAAACAGAGCAAAAATTAGGATGGCAAGGTCAAACAGAAAAGGCTAATCTAAACGAGTCTTGAGCTGTGATATGAAGGTGGAGAGAGAGGTAATGTGTCTGGTTACTGACTATCTGACAGAAGTAGGCCCAGTATATACTATCCTTTTCTCTGTTTTGGTCTTCACTAACCAAATGTATGGCTCTTTAGCAGCTTTACTATGTTCACCAGCCAGTCACAGTAACATCTACACTAACTACACACTCCATTTTGTATCAAAATGCATACGTTTTGCAACACAAACACCTGGCGCCCACACTTTTCCTAAAATGGAGATGGTTGTTAATGCTGCTAAACCTTGTTTTAGTTCAAAAACTCTTTTCAGAATTTTATTTGAGTCTGGATCAGTCTACAGTCTGATCCAGACTCATGTGACTCTTTTCAGGAAGAAAACAAACATCATAAGCCTTGACTAACATTAATTAAACATGGATTAAACAAATTACAGGCCTAGCTGACCGTGGTGTGTATGCAAGCAGCTGTTGCACATGCTCAATTCTGCATTTTATATTGCTACTTCAGCCTGCATGTGCAGAAGTCTAGCTATCATTTGAGCGAGTTTCAACAATTACTGTGTTCGGTAGTGTTATCAGCTGCAGATGCCCAGTGTGCATGAATGGTCTGTGATATACGTTTTCAGGCGCATTAGTATGGAAGGAGATTATTTCTGATAACAGTGCTTAAAAACTTGTGAGAACAGGCATTGTTCTCATTTTATAACTGCGTTTTAAAACAAAAACGTATTAGCGTAGATGTAGCCTTCGTCTCTCTGCTGTTTGGACTGAACCAAAGCATTGAAGTTGCCATACTACCAAAACAAAGAGCTGAAAGGCCACAGAGCTGAAGGGAGCTTCAGTGTTGAGTGATAATGATCACCTCCTTCTAATGTTATGGCTTTATTGAATGGGCGTCACTGGTGATCAGCCTCATAGATTTGAGTTAGAAGGATCCTGCTACACCTCGTAGATAATTTATCTACTCATGCTTGATTTATGTTTGTTGTTTGGCGCAATCTGCATGTTGCTATAGCAATTGTGATGGGAGCAAAAGTCAGACGACTTAATACGGTGTTTCCCCGCAGTACTTTGTGAGATTGTGTTGGGTGGACCTTGGAGCCTTTAGAGGGGTCATTTTAAAGTTAAATGCATCAATCTGGTGCACTTTGAGAGCAAAATTAAAAGGCCAGATCTATGAAGACATTGATGTTATTATAACCAATTTTGTGTTCTGGTAAACAATTTAATCAGAAACACATTGGTTGTAGATCAAGACTGATAACATGGCAAAAAAAAGTCACACCCACAAAGCTACAGAGCTAGAGCAGTGACAGTCAGTGTTATACATTGAAAATAAAGTTTGGCACTGAAAAAGGAAACATTGGCACGGAAAAAAGTTCCAATGAAAACAAAATGCAGCCATTTAAGTAAATAAGCCTCTGGAAGTACCACACAGCCAGCACATGATTCCTGGCATTGTTTTAATCCACTGAAGATTCGTTGAGTCATAATGTTTTTATGAAAGGTCATCTGAGGAAATTGTTGAAAATGTCCTATGACGTGATTTTCCTGTCACACAAATGTACGGTAAACCATATTTTGAGCAGAAATCCATTGTGCTTATCAGATTGGGACGATTTTGGTTATGTCACATATTTTTTTAAGCTTTATTTAATATATGTTTTGTAAAATAATGTTTGTATTTGGTATATAACATATGAGAAGTGATTGCTTGCTATCACCCTTTGGTTACTTCAGGTCCCTGTAAGGTAGCCATAGACTGTATAAATAATGGACGTAGTCACTGTGACGTCACCCATTGGTTTGTGGACTGCCCATTTGAGGCATCGAATTTGCCGTTACAATCTTCGCCATCTTGCATCTCCATCTTGTTTTTGGAAACGGGGAGCAGACCATATTTGGACTGTGGAGGAGCGCGAGGGATCTGACGACACTGACTACACGCCTCCCTACACCGGCAACCTGACTGAGCGAAATCGTTGCTAATTCATGTTAGCATTAGCTGTAGCATTAACTGGGATGTTAGTTTTGGCTAGCAAAAAACAAAAACAAAATGTATGTTACTTACCTAAGAAAACTGAACAGCGACTCCTTGGAGTGTCTGTTAGTCCAACCAAACACTGAACAAGACATTTTTACTGAACAAAACGTTCAAATAAATTTTCATTAAGTGAAAATACAGTGTGAAAGGGTCAAAGTTGTGAGACCAAACTGCTTAAAATCCTTTATATACGCATTGCTCTGCTTCTCTACAGATGACAGCTAGCCTTGTTAGTGACCTGTCAATCAAAAGGTAGCCACGTCCCAAATCAAACAATTTTTTTCCTTCTATTTTCTTCTAAATGGGAGCATTATTTACACTATTAACATCAAATCGTCTTGAAGAAGATTTTTTTTACCAGCGATTGGGACCATAGTGTTTTCTGAGGTAATGTGAGAAGTTTCCTCATTTTTTATTGAAATAAAAATGGAATTTTCATTAGAATGCAGCTTAAGGCACTTCCTGGTTTGCCTCATTGCTCAGACCCAGAGGTTGCCGCCTGACTGTTGCTCATAAAAGCTTCAATCAAAATCCAAATGGCGGCTGGCTTGACCACTGTAAGCCTCTGTCGTACATCTATGGCAATGGCTGTTGTTTTTTACCAGTATAACTTTGGTTAAAAGTTAACTTTTACTGGCCTGGTGAAAAAAACAACTGGTGAGTAAACTGACATAACATAATTCCAGGTTACTCATGGAAGATATTACCATTACCATATACTGGCCATATAATGATGTCAGGCTTCAGTTTGGGAGTGAGAGATGGTTTGAGACACAACATTAGAGATCCTTAATGTTATTATGAGAAGTGGAAAACTGTTTTCGGTTCATTATGCAACAGTGGTGAGACAGATTGTCCACCACAGTCTAGATAATTAATAGGAAACACTGTAGCAAAAAGAGTCTGCGTTGGGAGATGGCTGGGGGTTGGATGGGTCAAACACAGGACTTCTAACCAGGAGACTGCTGTCTGTGTCTGTGACATGTCTAAATAAAAGTTCAACTGAAGGTAGGTTACAAATTTATTTTTTTAAACAAAAAACATGTGCATTCCTGAACCTAACCAAGTTTTTTTGAAACTGCAACTGATTCCATGTGTAGCAGGCACCTTCTAACTATCTATGAGGCTAATAACCACCGATAACAACAATGCAATCAAGTGATAACAGTTAAAAGTGTGTAACAATACTCTCTTGGGTTTTTCACTATTAGCGACATTTTCCATATTACGTTATGCAACAAAAAAATGTTTATAAATGTTTTGTGGTGCTGTAAAAGAACACCGTGCAGTGAAACAGGGCCTATAACTGAGCATTAAATCTCAGGCACAAATCTAGGACACAGTAAAATGTTTGACAAGACTTTAACTTGAAGAATTCTTTTGTTTGAAGGTTTAATTTGGCAATAATGGTTACACTCTGAGCTCCATTGCTTATACCTACTAATAAGCAGCAGTGTTGTGCTCATTAGTGAGTGGAGCACAGTAAGTCCCCATTTCTCCTGACATCCTGACTGTGTAAAGCAGTAGGGGAGATGTAACTGGTAGCCATCTCTCAGCCTTAAGCATTCATTTTCACAAATACTTTGTGTTTTATAGAAAAGAGCAGAAGGCCTGCTGTCTGCCTCGCTGTATTTACATGTGTTACAGGGGATTTGTGAAGCTTTATGAAACCTTAATGAATGACTAGATTCCAGATTGTTGGGCAGTCCCGCTGTTTTTCTCTCTTCCCCCCTCCCCTTTTTCCTTTTAATGCTATTTCTAATTATTTGCAACCATTACATGTTCTATTCACATGTATCTGTTAAAGTTATATTGGTACTGCTGCTTAGTTATTGGACACAGTTCAGAGATATTAAAGACGAAGCACACATTGTTTTAATTAGCTTCACGTGTACCATAGTCAAAAATAATTATGTATAATGACTTTGTTTAGAAACAGTTATCAGGAAGTAGCTGAGAAACCCTTTGTGATTACGTTAATGGAAAATACAGAACACATACTGAATGTAAGAGCCTAGCTGGACTGCAGATCTACCTCAAACACATCTGTATTCTACATTTTTGTTTCACGATTATAAGAAATGTGTTGGGGTGATGTTTAAATCTGTTAAACCTAGGGTAGCTGCCTCTTTTAACAGCTAACAGTAGTTTCTTGCTAACAGCAAGTATTAAATCCACACGCACTATATAAACTGTTCTTTCACAATCACTTGTAATTCCTAACATCCAGGCTAAGCTAATGACCACATCACAGAAACAGCAAAAATCAAAACAACTGGAGGCAACCTCCCCCCCGCACACACACAGGCATACGCACATGCACACACACACACACACACACACGCACACAGGCACTGAAGTATCAACAAAACACACCCCCTCAGCTCAGCTCAGGTCAGCTTTCCATGACCTTCTCTATTAGTCATTTCAGGGAAATGAACAGTAAAAAAAAAGTTCTGTATAACTGTAAAAGCTCCCTGTCAGTTAACTCACCTTAAACTTGAAAACAAACTAATCCTAAATAACAGTAATCACACAGGTGGACAGTTTTGCCAGGTATCCATAGGTGGGATGATGTTGAAATAACCTCCTGCAGAGATCCATCTACTCAGTGTTGTCAGTTATTACAACCAGAAGCTCAACATATGACAGTGATGACAGCTAAGAGAGCAACAATACACCCAGAGCACTGAAGGGCCCACAGAAGATATTACAGTCAACCTAAACCCCGCTCCATCTACTGAGCAGCTGAGGTACTACTTGCAGCAGTGACCATTTTCTTCAGGTTCTTGGTTTAAAGGGACAGTTCACCTCAAAAGCAAAACTACGTATTTGTTTCTAGATTGTTTTGGTGTGAGTGTTGGAGATACCAGCTGTAGAGATGTCTGCCTTCTCTTAAATTGAATGGAACAATATGCCACTTGGCTTGTGGTGCACAAAGCGGCCAAAATGCATTTGAAAAACTCAAAAACAATTGGAAATAATAATCTGGTTACTCAAGAGATTCCACATAACTTGTTGGGAGCAGTTTCATGTAGAAACTAAATGTACTTGTGGTGCTGTACTCATGGGTGAGATGGTTTTCTACTTGGCTGAGTTGTTAAGTTGTTAACAATGTTATGATTTGTGAGATGATAGAGATTTAGATTAGTCTTTACCGTCCTACCCCATCCCGCAAATACAATACTGCCTTTGTGTTAGCAGAAAAAAATATTTTAAACACTGAATGTTTTCCGAGAAAGACCACCGATCGACAGGGCACAAGTCAGAAAGGGATCAATGCGTTCTGAGAGCAGGAATATATGAATATAATGGAGGAGGAAAGAGGTTATGTAGGGTTTACTTAGGGTTCAGGTGAGAGTAGGCCAGGGTAGAAATGATCTGAAAGCCAGATTGTCATCCATTCTCTGAGTTAATACGTCATCCAGTAACACTGTGGCCAAATGGCTTTTCCTGAGGAGTTGTGTTTATGCTCCACCCTTGGTTAATAATTTGTTTTCAATGGAATATAACCAAGACATAGACAGGAACAAAAGTGTTATCCATTTTATTTCTACCAATATTTGACACTCATTTACAGCAACAGGGAAACATTTTATGTTTAATCTGCACGAGTAGAGCAAACATTTTTACTGCAATTGTGGGCACTTTATGGTTTCCAGATAACTTCCCTTGTCTGGTTTGCACATTGCTGGCACGTGGTTGATTACTGAACACCAACTATTTCAAACATCGAAATGAGGATGCTAAAATGCCATTTTGTAGCTAATGCCACACTGCAGAAAGTGTAAGTGCAGTCCAGCTCTGTGTTGAGTATTTAAAAGACTAAAGTACATTCAGATTAGCACCTTTGAAACCATTTCATGTGATAAAAAATGTTATAAAAGAGTACAAAAACACATACAAGAGATGAAACAATGCTGCTAGCTTGATAGTTACAAGCCATTGTTACCATTGTGCCATTGAAGGTTTGTCATCACGATGCTAGTGAATCCTTATTAATTCAAACCATCTGGAACTGGAGGTTGTTTGAACCAGTGATGTATTCAAATGACTTCAATAAATAAAATAGTAGGGGAAAATGAAAAATTGTATTTTCAACCGTGGGCTGCATATGAGAATAAATCTGTCTCAGAATTAGATAACACTGTGAAGTGAACAAACAAAATGATATATAACAAAACATAAAAAAACAACAACTGGTAGTTCCTGATCGATACTAAATAACTTCAGTGCTTGGTTGACAATTTTTTTCTTTTTTTTTTCGCATTTCCAGATATTGATAAAGACTTTTCCCCAAATAGGACGTATAGCAAATAAATGAACAAAATATTTTGTTCATCCAGTATGTGTGTCAGTTCAGATTTCTTCAACTGAGTAGGTTCTGCTCTGTATTTAATAAAACAGAGCCTAATGAACCTTTTCCACTATGGCAGGTCAGCCACAGATGGGGGTACACATCTTCATGAGGTGCACTTACTAACCATGTCCACCTTCTCTTGTATATTAGAGCTTCTTTGCATGGCCTAATGTGTCCGAGGCACAGGGTCTTGGGGGCATTGCCTTGTGGGTAAGAGACATCCAGAGGCCACTGGGAGGCAGAGTCATCAATAAAGCAGCACAGAGGCTCAGTAGGGGTACGTCGAGATGGAGATATATATGATGAAGATGCTCTGGTAGGTGATGCGGCCCTGCAGCGAGATGGTGGTGGCCTGCACCTTGAGGCGCACTAGTCCTGGTCTGTTCAGAGCCCGCAGGGTGAAGATGATCCCCCTTCCTGCCTCGTCTTTGATGCCAAACACCCGGCCTATCACGCCCGTCACCGATTCTTGCTCGAGTATGATAAAAGCTGTACGCTCTTGCAGGATACCTGACTCGGAGAAAGCTGACAGTCGTACCACATTGTGATTGGCTGGAATGCCAGAGGGGAGAGTGAGCAGCTTGTACTGCAGGAGCAGAGGAGAGCCTCCTGTGGCGCAGTCCAGAGAGCACGGCCTATAGCACGTCCTTTAAACAGCAACAAGAAAGACATTAGCATTAAAATGTACATAATTTAAAGTCTGAAAGTATTGCACAGTGTAAATACAATAATTATCAATGTAATTCACCCGGGACTTCGTCCACTCTGATAGGATGCAGGGCAGGGTGTGTCCAGACACTGGTACCCCCCTCTGGTGTTAAAACACATCTGATTGTTTCCACATTGGACTCCTTGTTCTACACATTCATCGATGTCTAGAAGTAGAGAAAGGAGGTTAACTGTGATATTTTTAAATGTCGGAAAGGGGGTTATGAATAATAGTTAGTTAAACTCTAGTTGATAGTTATTTTACTGTTAAGGAACCATACAATTATAATTAATGTTTGCTAATGATTAGTAATTCTGTAATTCGGTTTACAAACTTATTTGTAAAGGATCTTTAAACATTTAGATATTATTGAACAACTAATTCTACTTTTATAGATCACCAATAAAATATTAAGTAGGACCACATTAATGTAAGTTCATGCTTTGTAATATTAATCCATATGTTTATAGGTGGTTTACAAATTATTTCTTAAAAGTTTATGGTAGGTATAGTATATAAAATGTTATATCCTATGAACCTTTATAATAGCATAAATAAAAGTAAATCACCATTACTAATACTTAGTTTACATTTTAAATTAATTTAATTGTTTGTTAAGTGTAAAATACCAGTTAACTACAGTATAATTAACCACCATTTACCATGTATTACTGATGGCTATTATAGCGTTTTACGTGACACTCTTACCTTTACAGCTCCTGCCATTGGGTAAAAGCTGGTAACCAGGGGGACACAGGCACTGGAAACTACCAATGGTGTTTCGGCACTCGTGTTGACACGGCTTCCTGAGCAGACACTCATCCACATCTGTTCAGAGAATAATGTGTGAAAATCAAGTGGTGGAAAAAAAAAAATGTTTGTGTGTTTTAAATGCTGTTTTGATCATTTTGGTGCACACTCACCAACACATGTGCCGTCTCTGTTGGTGTAGCCCACGGGACAGCTCTGTCTGGTGATGCGAGACACTCCCTGGGGTCGGGAGAAGATCGGCCTGCCCAGAGACGACACCAGCTGTGGGCGGAGTCTTGCCCGGACTCTGGTGCCATTGGTGAAGGTCTGCCCTCTTTCCAGCCCGGCACAGGAGCGCCCGTCTCCCAGCAGCACAGTTCCAGGAGGGCACTGGCACCTGAAGCTGCCAGGCACATTGCGGCACTGGTAGGCACAAGGGTTTGGTGTCTGCTGGCACTCATCAATGTCTGAAAGGAAGAACAGGGCTCAAGTCAATTCTCAGGTCAGTGTCATTGGTAAGTTATATATAAAAGAGACACAGCAGATGTCGTACCCAGACATGGAAGGCCTACTCCCTGGGTCCGGTAACCTCTGGGACACACACAACCGTAACCTCCGATTGTGTTCTGGCAGATCTGTGTGTAGCGACACATGTGACTTCCATCCTGGCACTCGTCAATATCTAGGAAAAAAATGCAGTTCTGAATACATCATCACAAATCTGGGTTTTTATTTGCATCTCATATAATCCTTCTCATCAACTTTATTATCTACTGGAGAAAAATTTTAAAACCCTCAACAAAAACAAAAATTAAGAAAAGGTGGAAATGGTGGTAGCCTCTGTCTCATACCAGGGGTGCTATTGGGACTATAGAGTTTCTTCAAATGAAGACCACGCTCTCATAAACTTTGTTGCATCCTGTAATAAAGAGGATCTTTGTATCTTGGGTCAAAGGTTTTCTCTGAGTACCAATTAATGGACTTTTTCAAACCCCTAAGCTTTCTTTGTGACAGACAAGCATCGACCTCTTGCTGTTTTGTGCCCTAAAGCAAACCTGTGAAACTTTCCTGGTGTTATGCAATGTAAATGCAATGTCGAGGTCTGTAGAAGCTGCCAATACATCACCAATAGTCCTCAGTCATCAGTGAATCACAGATGGAGTCATGCTTTAATGCTACATTTAGCACCTAAAAATAGTGGATAAAAAAAGTATGATAGCTACTAACCCACGCAGACTCCATTCTCTGACTTGGTCATGCCAGCTGGGCAGCTGTCCACACACTGATATCCTCCCTCTGTGTTACGGCACTCCTTATGAGCCGGGCAAACATTTCTCATGCACTCATTGACATCTGTAAAAGTGCAACCATGACAACAGAGCTGTTAGTTATCCCATTCTAACATGCCTGGATTTGAAAGTTACAATCATTAAATTTTCCATGACTTTTCTAAGCTCGTATCGGTAACCGGTGGGAGTCCCACTAAGTTGAGGGGACTGACCGATGCAGCGATGTCCTGACAGCTGGTATCCAGGGTGACAGATGCAGCGGAAGGAGCCCAGAGTATTGAGACACTGATGCTGGCATGGTGAGAGAGCAGACTCTTGGCACTCATCCACATCTGAAACACACAATCAACACATCTGGCTTCATAAACTACAGCAGCCAGCCAGGGCACTGTGCAACACACAATATACTGTAAGGTGGGAAATTAGATTTGTCTTTATTAATGTAAATTTGACAAAGAAAAGTAATGTGCAAAACAATGAAAGTAGGAGATAAGTTATTTTGCCTCTGTATGAAATGTTGTGCAGAGAGTTAAACAGTGATTAAAAGTGACTTGCCTTCACAGCTGGTTCCTGTGATGCTGGGCTTAAACCCTGGTCCACACTTGGCCTGGCAGCGATATGTGCCCACTGTGTTGACACACTGCTGGTTGTAGTGGCACATGTGTGAGCCCTGAGAACACTCATCAATATCTGGTTTGAAGTGAAATACAAGTATTAGGCCAAATGCTGAGGCAGAGGATTAGATGAAGATGATTTTCTTTAACTTAACTAGGTCATAACCATTGTTTATCGTGCAATTAATCACAAAAACATGTTTTTCTTGTCATACCTTGGCATTTGTTGGTCTCTGCAGAGATGGTGAAGCCAGAGGGACAGGCACATGTAAAGCCTCCCATGATGTTGTTACATGAGTGAGAACAGGGAGACTGGAGATCACACTCATCTTCATCTAATGAGGACACATTGAATCATTAAAATAAAAGTGGTGCAGGGACAAATATTCAAAAATAAATGAGGCATAAAAAAAGAAAGCAGCATACCAGCACAGTAGGAGGCTGTGTCAAGAATGAAACCTTTGGGGCATGTGTCCACATAACCATCTGCAAACAGAAAAGTTCACTTCATAACTGCTTCAGTATTTCATGTGATGGAGTGATGGTGAAGTTTTATTTTCCCAGACCTGGTATTAGAAGGCTGGCAGTGATATGGAAGTCCAACGTGAGAGTAAACATGTTGTAGACGCTGTTCATCCCCGAGACCTTGACCAGCTGGAGCAGAGGGCCCTGGCGCTCCTCCTGGCCCTCATAAATAATGGTGTGATTACAACGGAGCACCATGGGGTTTCCTCCTCTCTGGTGGGTCTGCGATGACCACGAGTACAGCTGCCCTTGGCCCGTCTGCACATATGACTCATCAAACTCCTGTGGGACACAAAAGAAATGAGGTCAGAGAAGAGGAAGTGACGAATGGCACCACATTCTTGTGGTCTGTAAATACGCATTAGAATGACAGAAGTGATCGCACTTGTAGGCTCAGATGAGATGATGATAGTGAAGGTGGCACAAATCCATTTATTACGATGTCGATGAGTAAAACTCCTTCAGAATCCAGACCTCTGGCCACATGGGTCAAACGAAGGACCTCCCCTGTTTTAAAGAGATTTTTTTTCAAAAAGAAAATGAAAACTTATTTCCAAGCACAAGGGAGCACAATGTAACTGTGTAGACTTAATATCCTTCATGTGGTCATGCAAGAATGTCAGTGGAAGTGATTGGTGCCATCTGCTGGTTGGTTTGTAAACTACAAAAGGACATTCAGAATCAATAGTCAGATAATCTTTGAATAAATTGCTAATATTCTTCATGTCACAAACTTTTTGCACATTACCTTAAATAAAAATCAAAAGCTATCAATTGGCTTACAATTAATTCTGACTTCCACTGATATAAAACTGGTCTGGGCCAGAACTTACCAGTCTCAAACTCCAGCTGAGACTCCTGTCTGAACTGGCCCTCAGTGAGGGAGTAACCGTTTCTGGCTGCTCCGCTCTGCAGCACAGTGGTCCAGTAGATGGGAGCAAACGCAGACACCAGCACCCGCAGCAAGGGACCTACAAGGAAACGGCGTAAGCTCTTGGCATCTTACAGAACCACAGAAATACAGTACATGTGGTCTACAGAAATATTAGGATCACATCCCAAAAATGACCTCTTCTGTTTTCACTTCTTGATGAAAAAAAATCCTGAACAGAACAGAACATTTTCTGGCTTTCCACTTTTCCATTTAAAAAAAAAAGACTATATTTTAAAGTTAGATGGGTTGCATTTAGAATGTTGCAACAAATAAAAATAGATCTCAGAGTTTTGTTTTTTAAAAGCTTGATAAACCCATACTGTTTACATTTTAAAAAGGTGACTAAACAATGATGAGTTTAGATCTAGGATTTTCCCACAAACAGTTTGTATGTGCACACCTGTGTCTGACCCCCGGCTGTCAAAAACAAAGTTGAATAAGTCTGTCTGATATCGTGACAACCCTAATCCCACTAAACACTGTTGCACAACAAAAGCACTTAAATGACTCAGGCCCTATTCTCTATGCATGTAACACCAACCCAGGGGATATAATGTGTGATCACTCACCCACACTGGGAGGGATGTTGTCCAGGCGTGTCTGCACAGTGCTGCTCCCCTCTTCCACATTGTCTGTGATGTTGGCCTCCAGGAAGGACACGCCAAACTCCCTCTCGTTCACCATGCCTATCAGGCTGCCTCTGGTCCTACGAGGAGTCTCTCCTTTCAACACCAAACAAACATGCAATTAAATAATTTGTTATTATATCTAAGATTTAAATTTCAAGTTGATACATGCACAATAAATGCCCCATTTATCCTTTTACAAATACTGTAATAACACCCCATGTGCTGAAATGTTCTTTTGCTGTGTGTACACTGTCTCTAAGGAAACCTTCACAATATTCTGTTCGCTCATACATAATACAAGCTTGACCAGGACATGAGATAATGTTCATAATGACTTGTATTACGTTATGAGGCACTGAAGCAATGACTATGACAATGACAATTTAAACATCAGCTTCTGTCTTAAGTGAAGGAAGACAACTAAATTCAAACCTGGACAGAGACCAGCTTGACATTTCCGGGAGTCAATACTGGGGCCGCTGCATGATCGGCCGCCATTGGCTGGTTCTGGGTTGTTGCATATTCTGATTCGTTCTTGGAAACCTTGTCCACAAGTGCTGCTACAAGGACCCCATTCGTCCCAGTTTGAGTAGCCTCCATTGACTGTTAGAGAGAGAGGGAGAAGATAGGAGTTTTGAGTCTGGATTTGCAAAAATAACAAATGAGCTGATAGAAAAGTCTTCCTGAAGGGGGGAGAAAAGGCCCTTAGAGACGCTAAATACACAATACATCAAATTAAAATAATATTTAACAGAGAAGATGGAGACACAATTAGTCATTTAAAATGTTTTTCCCCTCTCAGAATTTTTTTTTTCTGGCATTTGTGGTTGTTTATATTTTTCTAATTAGTTTCATACTTCGTAACAATGTGTGTAATTATAAGCGGAGAACTCACTCTGAACCTTGAGCATGATGGTCCTCTCAGCTGTTCCAGCCTCACTCTCAGCCACACACTGGTACTCGCCTTCATCTGCAGCCTGTACATCAAACAGGTAGAGGAGGAGAGGTTGGCTTAATTGACACTCCGAGGAACAATTTTCCTCTGATGGGGCCACAGACCTCTTGGAGTAAACTGCCTCTTAGATCACGTATATAGTTTAATGGTGAAAGAAAGCTGACATTAAAGCCAAAAAGGCCAGCATTTTCGACTGGGCAGCTGGGGTTTTATTCCATTGAATTCTTTGTCATAATAGATATTATTGGACCAGAGAGAGGAAATTTCACATTAGAGTGCTCCGTGGGAAGGACGGTCATCTGTCTGTGAGAAAGTCTCAACTGCAGGCTGTGCAATTACGGCAGCAGTTAGAGACCTAACAAGGTTACAGGCTAAGAAAAGAGGGGCAGAGTCTGGGAACATCCAGCTCTCTGTTCATCTCCTCCCTCTGTTGTTAATGCTGTTAGCCTTTCTGACTGAACTGAATCTGATTTAGGTGGGAACAGGAAGCTGCAGGACAGTCACACACTGTCTCTCCACACAAGGAGACTGCAGATGATGCTTGGAAAGGATGAATAGTGCTCTATTGTTCTCCAAGACATGAAACATTTATTACTGTAAGTAGTTTGCCCTAGAGGTCTTAATCACTCAAACTTGGTTAAGTCAAACTTGTCCAGAGAGCTGATCTAAAATGTAGGGGAAAAAAATAAAATAAAGGGAATTTTGTATTTACAGTGATGCTGTAAATAACCAGCGATCCGTTGTGAAGCGCTTGCATCCGGATGGAGCGGAGCAATGGTTTTCCATCCCGGAGCCAGCGGAGGACTGGGCTGGGGTCTCCGTGGACTGGGCAGTCGAGCATAGCAGAGCCACCCTGGATGACCGTCTGAGACATGTGAGCTTCACCCTTCAACACTGGAGGCTCTGGAGGCATATATTTGTTAGATCATCGAGGTAATATCAGCATCTTGAAATGAATTGGATGGCCCTGACTGACCCTTGACAGGAAGCTCACCTCTGATACGGACAAATGAGAGCGCTCGGATGGAGCCCACACTGTTTTCTGCTATGCAAACGTAGGTCCCAGCATCACTTGTGGTCACATTTTCAATGATCACGGAGCTCCTGCCAGCCTCATCGACCGTGGCACCTGGAACGTGAATGAAATTGATTGCCATTTCATGTTATTGTGATTGACTTAAGTTGTCATCGTGGATAGGATGTGATTTTTGTCACTGTAATGTACAATGTCAACTCATAATATAAAGGAAGAGAATACCTGTGAACGGACTGTTGTTGACAGTCCAAGAGATGACAGGTGAAGGTGTTCCCTGAGCGTGGCAGGACATTGCCAGACCTTGGCCTTTGTTCAGGGTGAAATCACCTGGCAGCTCCTTGAAGGCGGGCCTCATGTTGATTGACAGGCGGATGTCTTGTCTCACAGAGCCTGCTGCATTGGTAGCGACACATGTAAACACACCCGCATCCCCTAGCTGTGTGAAGAAAGCAATCACAGCTTATTATAGTATAACTAGACAAATGTGGTTTATAATGCAGTGAAGAACATTATTTGTACTCAGGCTAACCTCAGCCCTCTCGATGATCAGCTCTCCTGATCGCAGGACAGTGAATTTGCCCGGACGGTTTGGCACAATGGCACCATTTTTCTCCCATGTCACTTTAGGCTCTGGTGAACCCTGAGCAGCGCAGGGCAGCAGTGCCTGAAATCCTTGAATGACTGACAGGTCTGTCTGTGCAGGAGGAATCATGGGTGGGACTGGAATGTAAAATCATTTTTATCAATAAAACCATTCAACGTTAAGCTGCAATATTCAGTCTTTTAATTATACAAAATGGCACTCACCTTGAATAACCAGCCTCATGTCGTGGCTGGCTCTGCCGGCGAGATTTTTGGCAGTACATGTGTACAGGCCTGCGTCACTGCGCTGGGTAGTCATTATTGCCAAGGTTCCATTGGCAAAGATGTGTATATGAGTGCCGTCAACCACAGGCCTCCTCTCTTTATGCCAAGTAACTTCAGGTTGAGGCTGCCCATCAGCCACACACTCCAGACTGACTGGCTGGCCGAGCACTGCAGTGTATTCCACGCGAGGCACGCTCAGCACCGGTGGAACTGGAGAAACATGAGATGAGTATCAATGAATCTCTAAATGTCCAAAATAGATTTTTCGGCTTTAGGAGTAAACAGTTTGACTACAAGAAATAAACACTGAGAAACCACCATTTCCTGACCATTTTAGAGATGGAAAGTCCACGTTACCTAGAAGAACTAGTTTGGTCCTGCCCACAGCTACGCCAGCTTCACTCTTTGCCAGGCACTGGTAGGTCCCCGCATCACCAAGCGTGACACGAGAAAACTTCAGAGCTCCGTTTGAGAGCACAGCAAGCCTGTGGCCTGTAATCACACAATGCAGTCACATCACATGAGCATGAAATTCAGACAATGTCCCATGAATTCCAGTGCGGTTTGCTAATCCTGACTGACTGGCAACATTGTATTTTGCAAAAATGTTGAAAGGATTAAGGATTTTCTCACAAAAAAATGGACCTCATTAAATCTAGTGAATGTTAATGTTGGATAACAGCAGTGCAGGTCGCTTCAATGTGTATTTTTCCATGAATGTTACAGATACTAAATGCAGAAAGGAGCACCAGTGCGAGCATCTATAATACAGTAACAATGGGTTTATAAAATGAGGGTTGTACTTGTGTTTTATGCATCATTATTTTCACCAATGAGGTTATGTTTTCAGCTCAGTTTGTCAGTTGTCGGTTTACGGAAAAAGTACTGGCCTGATTCAAGGGTGTAGCATGGGTAAAAGTGTAACCCATGAAATGTGTTCTTTTTGACTTTCGTCATCATTGCGAGATCGGCCATTGCAGCTTCATGTGGTGTCATAATCATTCGAAAAATGAGTTCCCAAGCAGAAAAATTACCCTGAATTCACCTCAAGTAGTGACAACAACTCCAAAAGTCTGCAAAAAATGTTGGTACACATTTTACGGCTAATGCAACTACAGGAAATGGCTATCAACAATAACAACAATAAAATGCAACTTCATATATCCATGTTGTTTCCATATTACTACTCATAGCTCAGTAAACACAATGAAAGTCAGAGAAACGACTTCCCAACTCAGAAAATAGACCATCCGAGGTTTATTCTAGTTACCTGCTGCTATGGGCACTCCCTCTCTCTGCCAGGTGATGGAGGGTCTGGGGATACCTTGAACCTCACATGGTAGGATGGTCCCATGGTGCAACACCACTTGTACTTCCTCTGCCATTGGCCTGATCTCAGGGGGTTCTAAGTACAAGACAGAACAAATAGTTTAGTGTTTACATGTTTCACCATGTGTTCCAACTGATAGTATTTACACAGCAACACACAGTCAGTGTATGGCAGCCTACCTTGCACAGAGAGAGAGATGTGTTTGTGAGCCACTCCAGCTGGGTTGCGAGCTGAGCATGTGTACCTGCCAGCATGGCTTGGCACAACAGCAGTTATCTCCAACACTCCTGCATTGACACAAGTGCAAAGATACATAATGTCACATTTGTCACAATGAGGACAAAATATATTCCAGCATACTAACATGTAGACATGTTGTCTTACCAGTGGGAAGGACACGATAACTTCCTCCTCTGGCACCCAGTTTGGCTCCACCCTTTGTCCAGGTGACAGTGGGCTGAGGACGTCCTTGTACGTGACAAGGCAACACCACAGGGGACATTTTCACAGCCGTGACTGTCGTGACATCGTCTTCAATAGAAGGTGGGACTAAAAGAGAAAATTGCAAAGTCATCTATTCAGTCATCCGAAATGATTCTCTACTGTCTGCTTATTGTACAAAGCTGAAAATCAATACCTTGCAGCATGACCTCAATGACCCTGCGCTCCTCCCCAACATCATTCACAGCAGTGCACTCAAAGTAACCTTCATCCTCATTGGATGGAGTCAAAAGAACCAGCGACCCTGAGGACAGTAACCTGGATAGCACAGCACAATTAGGTCAGCTTGTGAGTTATAATGTATGGAAAATTGTGTATTCAAAGGGAGTCTGGTCATAGCTTTGTCTTTACCTGTATGCACCAGACTGCTGGCTGATATCAAGCGGAGTACCATTCCTTTTCCAGGATACTGTAGGTGAGGGTATACCTGTAGTCTCACAGTTCAGCACAGCTCTAATCCCTGTGGTTACTGTCACATTGAATGGACCTGGGGCTATGGAAGGACCCACTGATAGGAGACACGACACATTCACACATGTTGACAACAAAACTGTAGAAATAAACTGTTGCTGTTTATTAACACTATAAGATATCCTAAAAAAGTATTGAAAGGACCTCTCCTACATAACTCATATAACTCCACTTCAAAAACTCCCTTTTGCACTATAATCATAACTGGAACCAACACAGGGACCGATGTATGGTCATAAAATTATCACAAAAAAACACCACCAAAGTCATGAAGTAAGTGTTAATTTTACATTGCTATATTTACCAAACACCCGCAGATCCAAACCCCGGTGATCTGAGCCAGCCTGGTTAGACACAGTGCAGTAGTAACGACCAGCATCACTCAACTGAACCCCATGTACACGCAAGGAGCCCTCTGACAACATAGTGTACCTGAAACAAATACACAGTTAATATATGAATGTGCAGACACCACATATGTGTAGTTATGTTTGGTATCACATGTGATTAACGAGGACAGATTGCACAGGAGTTTGGCTAAAGCAAAAATAAATAGACATACTTTTTGTTATCTTGAGTTACGGGAAAGCCATCTTTTCTCCACATGACTGTAGTTGAAGAGTCACCTTCAACTTCACAAGGTAAAACTGCATCCTGGCCGACGTGTGCGGTCACCACTGAGCTGCTCTCCTTTATTACTGGTGGTACTAGAGAAATAAAGTGACATATACATGTAGTGAGTTTAGTATGTAGAACTATTTAAAAATGTATCTAAATCACTTCTTTTATGACATGCTGACTTACAGAGAATCTCCACGGTGAAAAACAGACTGTTGCTGCCAGCCATGTTGGTGACCACACAGCTGTACTGGCCGCTGTCCTCAGACCTGACGTCCTGGATCTCCAGGTACTGCCCCCCCGCCAGCCGCTGGATACGACCTCCTAGCTAATGGAACAGGAGGAAAACAAGACTGTGTGTGAGTCAGAGGAGACAGCTTCTATATCAATACGTTTTTGTTTTTGCCTCTGTACCTGCAGTTTGGCTTCATTCTTGTACCACTCTATATTTGGAGGGGGGTCACTGTCAGCTAGGCACTCCAAGGTCAAATGTCCATTTACTGGCACCGTCAGTGTCCTTACATCACCAGAACCAAGGAGGGTTGGTGGCACTGAAACAACCAGTGGTTATTAAGCAATGGACCTCACTGACACGGTTAAGCAACCAGCCTGAATTATGTGACATTTCCTGTATACCTAAAGTGCTGCTTTTAAAAGAATAAGAGTGAGGTAAAGATATGCAGCCATGTGGAACAGATAAAGTCAGAATGTAGATCAGGGTCCAGATGTAAAAATCATCTGTTTGCACTAAAATAAAAAAACATCCTTAGGTTTTTGTATGAAAAAGGATTTGCTGTAAAAAATAAATAAAAATAAGATCACCACATGATTTACAGAGCTGGGTGTGTCATAATAATCAAAGAAGAAGAAAAATTGGGAAATATTAGTTGGAGCATTAATCTCCAATATGCCTCAAGAGCATTACGTGTTATTATATTTGAATATACACATGCATTCATAACTGCAAACATAATTTTATTCCAGCATGAAAAAAGGTATAAAAATGATGAAATGGGATAAGGATGCTGCACAGTGTAAAGTGTATCATAAATCAAATGTGTGTGTCATCATTCACCACATGAAAATGTCCTCATACAGTGTATATGTCATATTGCGTGCATTATTTCAGTGCATGACCATAGCTGGAAAAATGCTAATGCCAGAGTCAGAGTCTGTTTTTACTTTTGTGCAAACACTGATTTTTTTCTTTTACTTTTACTGAATGTACATACAGATTTATCCACCAAGTCCCATGTGTGAGGAAGAGAGGAAGTAAAGAGAAGAGGGGGGCATGATATATTCCATCCAAGTTGAACAACAAGAACATTTTGTATCACCTTGGACTCGGACCCAGTGGTTTTTCCCATCCTCTCCAGCCAGGCTGCTGGCCAAGCAGGTGTACAGACCTGCATCCTCGACCTTTAAAGAGATGACATTAATCAACTTGAGTGCTTCTTGCATAACAATGCTGTATTTGCCTGAATTGATCCCCTTAAAACACCTTCCAGATGTTTGGCCATTTAATTTGTGGTATACAGATAAATGCTCAGGCTTGTTTAATATCTTTGATGTATATCACAAATGTAAACAACCTATTTAGAAGATTTAATTAATTTTTTTAGCTTCATACTATGTACTTTCAGCAGCTCTCTAGCTTGGTAATGTTGTTTGGTGGCCAGGGTTTTTGCCCAAGGAAGCTGAAATTTGCCATGGAGATCAAGTGTTTATCAGGTTGAGTGTGTGTGGTTGCATGAGCATATGTAGTCACAACTTTTCTGAATGTGTGCTTGTTATATGAAAAGACTGCACAAGTTAAAGCTGAAAGCTAAACAGACATAAAGTTTTTTTCCAAAATCCCTTCCATTAGGACTTTTTCTAAAACAGTGCATGTACTTACAGCTACTGTATGTATGACTTGACTATTGCAGCTTTAACTTTGCAATATCAGATATTGTAGGTTTTTAATTTACCTGAACTTTGCTAATCCTGACAAAGTGTCCATCCTGCTGAACAATGTCACTTCCCTCCAAGGGGCGACCATCTTTGAGCCAGCTGAGAGTGGGAGGTGGGGCTCCCACAGCGGAGCACTCCAGCTCCAGTGCACTGTTTACTGCTATGGTCAGCTCTTCTGGAGAACTGGAGCTGGTTATCTTTGGAGGCTCTGGATTATAAAGCATATTTTAAGTTAAGTTGTTCACAATATTATTTTGGAAATAAATGTAATATACAGATTGTTTTGGGATTACCTAACACAGTGAGGTTAAAGCTCTTTGTGCTGCTTCCTGCCTGGTTACTAGCCACGCAGCTGTAGAGGCCTGCATCTGAAGGCCCTACATCAGGCAGCTGCAGCCTTGTCTCCTGTCCATCTAGCAGCAGGTTGCGGTGCAGAGAAAGCGGCTGGCCGTCCTTCAACCAAGTCAGTGTCGGAGGTGGGACGCCACGTGCCTCGCAAGTTAACGTCACCAAGGAACCCTGGACGACTGTTACTGGCTCCACTGGTTCAACATGATCCACACCAGGAGGCACTGTGGACCACACACACACACACACACACACACACATCTGTATGAAACCCTCAGATCCAATAAAATCAGTTATATGGAAAATCAGTAGGTGGTTTGTTATGCTTGTACCTTGAACTTGGACATCATAGCTGAGCTCGGCAAGACCTGCTTGACTGCGTGCAACACACGTGTAAAGTCCAGAGTCAGACAGCTGCACAGGAGAAATCCTTTTTCAAAAAGAAAAGGAACACATTATAACCTCATCTGTAAACACCTCATCTCTTTCTGAATGATCGTGTTTGTATTTGGCTTTCTCTGTCTAAACTGACCTCAGCACAGAGTCACCAGATAGGAGGCGTGTACGAGGAGAGAGGAGCAGGGGACGTCCGTTCTTCAGCCAGCTGATCTGAGGCGGAGGGTTTCCTGTTGTCTGACACTCCAGAGTCACGACACTGTCCTGTGTGACCTGCAGCTCTCTGGGGACAGTAGTCTCACCAGAGATGGATGGTGGGACTGTGACAAGTCAAATCAAATGAAAACAAATCCCTCCAAAGCATAAACACGAACACAGATACACAAATAATTTACTCAAGCTGACCTAGTACAAAGAGCGTGTAGATTTTGCTCTCCTGTCCAGCCGGGCTGACAGCCAAACAGGTGTATGTCCCAGAATCCTCGGGTCTCAGCCTCAGTAATGTTAGCGTGCTGCCATCAGGGGTCACACTGCCGGGATACAAGTATATATTATGTTCTCAAGTTAACGCCATATTAGCTTCTACATTATTTTTGGTCCACCCCTACTCTTAACCTAAGCATTACTTTCCCATCATCATTATCATCATCATCCCACGATTTTCTCACAGTCACACACACTCATAGACATTTGCTTTCTCTGGCTGACGTAGTTGCAATGACAAAAAGAATCTGCTGAACAGCTGTAAAACAGCTGCTCTTACTGTTCCCCATGATGTAATTAGGGAAAGGACTCCATTTGTCTGTCCACACATCCTTCTGTCATGCACATTAACTTTGACAATGATAAATGATGATGATTAATATTTTATTTTCCAAATCTTCAGTGAATGGTTGAATGGTTAAAATTGATTGATTCTTGTGTTGCTTGTCAAACAAATTCAGCAGCATTGTACAAGCAACATGGGCCACATAAAAAGCATTCTTATTATTATTACTATTGCTTCATACTGTCCTGTTTGCATGTAAAGTCCTGGAAGTAAATGGGGAATGTGAACGACTTACGCAATGTGATGAACATCTGATCCCTCTACAGTTACTCCATCTTTCAGCCAGCTGAGACGTGGTGTGGGGATTCCAGTTACCCTGCACTCCAGGGTCAGCTCCTCTCCCATGGGTGCACTCATATCGGATGGGTGTTCAGAGCCCAGGATGGTAGGTGTTACTGATAAGGACAGAGATTATTGCTAAATGCTTCTCAAAATCACTCTTTTTATTAGAAATATGAACAATTTTCGAGGGTAAGTGCATCTGATTTTTCTCAAATTAAAAAATGTACCCTGCACTGTGAGTGTGTAGTCTTTCGTTGTGTGTCCCTCGCTGTTCTTTGCCACACAGGTGTATGTTCCAGCATGAGACAGAGTGAGAGGCCCCAGCTCCAATCTGTTCCCTCTAATGGACCACTGCCACTGCAGACTGCTCTCTGGACAGCAAACACATCCACTTACATGAGCTTTCACACTTTACACATACTATTACAATTCCCCTGTCATTGCCTCCCTCTTACCAATAGGAGTTCCATCTTTGAGCCAGGAGATGCTGGGCACAGGGACCCCTGAGGCCTCACAGAGGAGGGACACATGCGAGCCGAGGGTGTAGTTAAGGGACTCCTGCAGAGGCCCGTCCAGCACAGGTGGAACTGTGAACATATATTTGAAGAATAAAACCGTTGTTTAAAGTGTTACTTTTTGCACAAAGAAGAGCTATTCTCACCATGAACTGTCAATCTGAATGTCCTGTCCACCTGTCCAGCCACATTGGAAACTTTGCAGGTGTAGGTGCCACCATCTGCCATCTAGGAACAAAAAAAGAAGGTCATTGTGGTGAGGGAGGGTGCATTTAGAGCACAGGCCACAGGCGAAGAAAGAGCTTGGCTCTTTCCTTCTACGCTAGCTGGTGCATGAGTCCAGAATCAGGTACATTAACTAAGAGTGCTGCATGTCTGTATGCTGTATGTCTCCAGTTTTCCAAGTCTTTTATTCTTACTCTGTGTATTTTATGGAAAGAATGTATGAAAGTTAAAGATGCATGGCTTTTATACATTTAATATGTTAGACTGAAAAGTCTAGAAATCAGTTTGAACCCTGTCAAAAGCCACTTTGAGCCCTTAAAAGACTTTTGAATGTTTTGTTTTCAGTCTCAAACATATGACATCAAATGTTTTCCCGACCTGAACCCCTATGATCTCCAGCTGTTGAGGTTCCATCTTCAGTCCGTTCCCCGCGGCCAGTTGCAGCCCATTCTTGTACCATGTGACCTCTGGCTTAGGAACACCATGTGCTTCGCATCTCAGAGTGACTGAGGAGCCAACTTGCGGGGTGACCAAGTCTGACTCAGCATCTAGCCGGGGCTTCAGGGTGGGCAGGACTGATGGTTTGCACATAGAGACAGGGTTATGATCTCAGTTTGATTCATTCAGAATCGCTATGATTCACTCCTGAACTATCCTCGCTCACAGCTGGCTTGCAGTAAACAGATTTTTTAGCCTGGACAATGTTTTGAGATTTGATCATCTGTATATGTAGCTGAATTGTGCAGATGGGTCACCATGTGTTTGCTCACCATAAACACTGAGGAGGATACTCTTCTGGTCCTGGCCTGCTGAGTTGGTGGCTGTGCATACATATTGCCCGGCATCTTCCAGTCTCGCTCGAGGCAACTGTAGCATCTGGCCACCTGTAATACATAGATAAAATCATATGAAATGTAATACATGGGCTGTTATTAGATTCAAACAAAGGAAATGCTCCTTGTGTAACAATTATCTGAGTTATTGCTGGTGACCGAGCTCTGACCTGGCAGAATGTGGATGCCAGTGCTGAAGTGGAGGATCTGCCCGTCTCTGGTCCAGGTGATCTCTGGAGGAGGGTACGCTTGGACATCACACAGCAACGACACCATGTGGCCCTCAATCACACTAACGTCCTCCTCTTTAAGGCCAATAAGTCTAGGAGGCACTGAAAGAGATCCAACAGTTGTGTTGTACACTTAGAGTACGAGTCGTAAAAAGAAAATATGATAGCATCCATTATAAAGTACCTAAAGGCATACAGGCCTTCTGTGTGGAGTTTGCATGTTCTCCCTGTGTCAGCGTGGGTTCTCACCATACTCCGGCTTCCTCCCACAGTCCAAAAACATGCACTTTAATAATTGGTGACTCTAAATTGCCCATCGGTGTGAATGAGAGCGTGAATGTCTCTACATGTCAGCCCTGTGATAGTCTGGCGACTTGTCCAGGGTGTACACCGCCTCTCGCCCAATGTCAGCTGGGATAGGCATATAGTATATTAGTCCTTCCATTATGAGACAATGGGTCCCCAGGCACATGCAAAAGCACCATCTTTCCTTAAGCCTCCTTTTTGTGGTTTTGAGTCTCTTTGTAATTGTCACACATCTCTCTGTGGTTATATGTCTCTTTGTAGTCATATTGTGTCTCTGAAGTTGCTTTGCATCTCTTTGTAGTTGTTTTATGTGACTTTGTGGTCATTTTGTGTCTCTTAAGCTGACTTTCATCTCTTTGGATTGTTTTTTTTTTTATGTCTCTTTGTTGTTGCTTTGTCCCTGTGTTGTTTCTTGGTGTCTCTTTGTGGTCATTTTCTTCTGGTCTGTTATGTGTCAAACGCTGGTTTGTTTGCACTCTGGGCTCCTTACATTAAATATACAAATAAAGTGTTAAAGCCCTTTGAGTTTTGTGTTTTTCTTACCTTGCACGGTCAGACTGAAGAGCTTCTCAACTGTTCCAACCTTGTTCTCCGCTACACACAAATACCCAGCCATGTCTGAAACCTGCACACTGAGGAGCTGAAAGATTGGATGGTTAATCCTCAATACAACATGTCACAGTTGGTTCTGTTTTCAAGCTGGTAGGTGTCTAGTAGTCAAACAGTGACTAACCTTGAGCTGAGTCCCATCCTCGCTGATGTGGTGCTGTGAGTCTGCGTGCACAGGCTGCTTGTCTCTCAGCCAGGAGATGACTGGAGCGGGGTGTCCGGTCGCATCACAGTGGAGGACCACAGTGCTGTTAACCACTGCTCCCATTTCCTCCATGAACTCCTCTGATGCTCCCATGATCACAGGAGGGACTGAGGAGGAAATCACAGCAGACATGCTCTTCAGAAATGATTTCCAAACACACACATTGTATTGCATGCATTTTAATTACAACTAAATTATGCGCTTGCTCACCTAGGACCTCAAGTTCAAAGTGCATGCGGTCCTCCCCGGCCTCATTAACAGCCTGACATGTATACTTTCCAGCATCTTCTTTCTGCACTCGACTGATCTGCAGTACTTGTCCACCTGAAATCATAAACCCATAAATACAAAAATAGTCTTATCTAGGACTCTGAAGCCCCAGCCTTACAAAACAACCACACTAATGCTTTTAATTGAGATCTCAGAGAAAGGGGTTCACTCTGACCTGGAAGCAGTACCACTCCATCAGCAGAGGTGAGTTTTCGTCCATCCTTGTACCAGCTGAGCTTTGGAGGGGGGATGGCATTACTCTCACAGGTCAGGGTGACAGGATGGCCCAGGACCACCTCCCTCTTCTCTATCATGTCCTCATTATCGTCATCCTCATGTCCCAGACCCCAGGCTGCTTCTCTGTTAGTCACCCGATGAAAGATTGGAGGAACTAGGAAGATGAGAGCATGAGGTATTGTTTTATTTAAAAAATGTACATCTGCAAGTTACCAAGAAACTAAGTCAATACTATGTGGAAACAAGTTTTTGCATTTAAATATAAACAGAATACAATATATTCAATCCAATAAATTCACATATTTTACTGAACACACCCTGAATGGTGACATGAAAGTCTCTCTTGTCCTCTCCTGCAGAGTTGGTGACCACACAGGTGTACTGCCCCTCATGGGACAGCATGGCGTTCTCTATGACGAGGATTTGGCCACTCTCCTGAATGCCAGCACGGAAGTTTCCAGTCAGCAACTAAAGACAAAGAAGACAAAGAATGCATCAGATTTTATAGTGTCAGTGAAATATTCCTCTGAGCAAACTGTGGAAACTCTATTTCGTCAAGAGTCATTAAAGTGGAACGCCAGTGATTTCACACATCTGTTCAAAGGAGTACTACTGCATAGTTGCTACTAGCAATCCTAAATTGGTGGAGAAATCTTTTATGATTTTCCTGCTTAACTTTAAAAATGTGTGTAGGTATCAGCATCAGTGGTGGGTTTAGAGGTTAGATTATATGCCAACAAAACATTTGACTCATAAAAGGGCATGCAAAGGCGAATAGTGGGGAAAATACAAAGGGAAAATAATACATAAATAGATAGATTTAAAAAAGGAATAAATACATTTAAAAAACAATCTTAAATAAACAAAAAAGATGGAAACAAATAAATAATTAAATGTATAATAATAAAAAAAGATGGGAAATTAAATAGGAAACTAAATAAAAAGCATTAACAATTAGTTCAAAGGTAAATAAATCAGAAAGCATCAGAAGTCACATTTTATTAATAAATTCATGCTTATACTTATTTTTTTCTATTATTTATGGGACATTTAATGGTATATTCATTTAGTTAGTCCTTTGTTCATTTTGCCAGCTTCTGTCCTCCATATACCTTCATCCCCATTTAGAGAAAAAAAACATCCATTATCCAGTTAATCCTTGTGCATTTTCTGCTGCTCCCTGTTGGAGGCCCAGCACAACATGAACACAAGCACACATACAAGCTGCACACTAAAATATTGAAAAAACGCACTGGGCAAAGCAATATTATTTCAGCATTTCACATCATTATATTTAGTGACTGAATTCTTCTTCCCCGTCTTTGCTATAATTAACTCGCTTAGTCATAGCACAAAATCTGGAGAGTGGAGGTGGCTTGTGCAAGAAGATGTAAATTCTGGTGAGAGTGTTGTAATTCGTACCGGCTGCCAGTAGAGGCTGATAGAGGTTATAACTTGTTTCATTAAAATCACCTTTGAGGAGGTTTTAATGCAGAGCTTGTGAGTATGACACACCAACCTGTCCGTCTTTGAACCAATTAACCTTGGGCTCAGGGAAACCTTTGGTTAGGCAGGAAAGTGTTAAACTCCCATTGATCCGTACTTTCTCTTCCTGACCACCAAATGTTAAGGATGTAGAGTCTCCTTCTATCTGTGGTGGGACTGATGAGAGGGGAAAAAACAGGTGTTTCATTAAAAGTTCAGGCTCAGACACTTTAATGTGTATGTGCTGTAGATGTCTCTTACCCAGAACACTCAGAGAATACTGTTTGATGGCGGTCCCGGCTGGATTTGTGGCTCTGCAGGTGTAGAGGCCGCTGCTGTCTCCCCGTGCTGAGCCCAGACGTAGTGCCTGCCCGCCACGGGTGTATGTCGACTCTGTACTGGACACGATGGGCTGGTTGTCCTTCAGCCAGGTGATGCTGGGTGTGGGTGAGCCCTCAACATCACAGGGGAGGACTGTGGGGAAACCCAGCACCACTGACACCTCTGAGGTCTCACTGGGGCCTTTGATGGTGGGGGGGGCTGGAGAGAAAAGCCGACAACATGTTAATGTTTAACAGCCAGTAAGTTTTTTTACAAGCCTGTAGCACAGGATGAATAGATCCTAAGGGGATTTGCGTGTTGTGTGCAGGCAACCCTCTAAAACAGAAATGCAGTGTGCAATACTTTTTACAGCACATGTTCTTTAGGTCACACTGCTTAAAGATAATTAGTGTGTTTTCATAGAGCATGCAAGTCAAATTGTTCAATTGTAGAGTTCTAGATATGAATAGATATGAAAGCACATTCAGAAAAGAAATCAGCTCAGTATTCCTGATAACTTTTAAACGATTTTTTTTCCCATTTTTTTTTCTGTGGAAAAAAACCCCAAATGAAAGTATAATCTGAATTCAGGCCAATGTGGTAGTGAGTGTATGTCTCAGATAAAGCAGAGACCTTGCACTGTGAGTCTGAACTGGCGCATCTGAGTCCCTGCGTTGTTACTGGCCAGACACTGGTAAAGCCCCTGGTCCCTCAGTCTTACTGACTTCACCTTCAACACCTGGCCATCTTCCAGAAACTCCACATGGGGGTCTCCGTCGCGGGACAGAACCCTAGAGAGAGGAAGGAACGGTGGATCAAATCAATACGGAGGGTGTGTGGCACTGAATGTCACATCAATAAACTGTCAGAGTGATGCTGCTTACTCTCCATCGCGGCTCCATTCCACTCTGGGTGCTGGTCGTCCGCTGACTCGACACTGAAACTCCACCTCCTGGCCCAGTACCACTGTTAACTCCTGCAGACGGGAGGTTCCTGAGATCACTGGTGGAGCTGTAAGAAATACACTGGTTAGTTCACATGGCTTATGAAATCAGATGATGATCACTGCAAATCAAAATCACTGTTGTGATGGAAAAACAGGGATGTTAAAATCATCCAAATTACAGTCCCCTTTCCAAAAAAGTTGGGCCTCTAAACATAAAAGTGTGATCAATTACACACTGTACAAAGACAAAACATTTAATGTTCAAACTGATACATTTTATTGTTTATTGTAAATATACCCTCATTATGAATTTGATACCTGCAACACATTCCAAAAAGTTTTGACAGGGGCATGTTTACCACTGTGTCACTTCTTCTTTTCAAAACACTCAGGAAGTATTTAGGAACTGAGGACATTAACTGTTGGAATTTCGAAAGCAAACCTATCTTTTCTTGCTTGATATATGACTTCAGATGCTCAACAGTCCGTTGTCGTATTTTGTGTTTCATAATGTGCTACACATTTTGGGAGTGGGAGACAGGTATGGACAGCAGGCAGGAAAGTCTAGTACTTGCACGCCTTTCCTTTGAAGCCGTGCTGTTGTAACAGAATGTGTGTTTGCATTATCTTGCTAAAATAAGCAGTGACGTCGCTGAAAAAGACATTGTCTGGATGGCAGCATATGTTACTCTGAAACCTGTATGTACCTTTCTGCTTTAATTGTGGCTTCACAGATGTGCAAGTTACTCGTGATGCCAACCAACACTCCCTCATACCATCACAGATGCTGGCTGTTGAACTTTGTGCTGGTAACAATCTGGATGGTCCTTTTCCTCTTTAGCCCCAGAGGATGTCCATGATTTCTAAATCTGTCTCAGATGGACTAGCATCAACTTTAATGATAAGTCTTTGTCGGTGTGGTGGGAATGACAACTTTAAGGATGTGTGCTAAATTAAGTGGAATGTTAAAGTTTAATTAAACCGTTCTTTTGGGGCTTTAGGCTGCTGTTCCAGAAGATGTTAAGTCCCTTTAAACTCTACTACTTAATGTCGTAGGTATACTTACATCAGTCTTTCCACCCACTCTATTCCTGTATGTACTGAATACCAGTGTGACAGCTGGTTTATGAGCTCACCTTGCACCACAATGTAATATTCTCTCCGGGCCTCCCCAGCTGAGTTTTGAGCGGTGCAGGCAAATCTTCCTGCATGTTCTGGCTGAACTCTGTAGATTCTGAGCAGCCTGTTCCCATTCTGCAGATATACCCCAGGACTGTCCACCTGGACATACAGAAATAAGTTTAGTGCATCTTTAGTGTCTCATTGTAATTAGAACAACGGCCACTTGGTGGCATTGTACAGCTAGATATCAACAAGGTATATTAACATGCAGCCCACATTTTAAATTAACTGTAAATGGGAATTCAGGGTGACAGAACTCACAGGAAGACCATCTTTAGTCCAGGTGATTGTTGGCGGAGGTATCCCAAAGGCATCGCAGCCCAAAGTGAGAGGCTGCTTCAAGGTGACAGTGAGGTTCAATGGCTGCCCGTCGTCTGGGATCTCTGGGGGAACTGTAGAAGTGCAGAAGAGTTGTTTTTCACACTATGTTTCAGTTCAGTTTAAGCTATTTTCTTAGGAGGAGGAAAAATAGGGGAAACTGAATTCTCACCATTGACTTTCAGCCTAGTCTTTCTCTCCACAGAGCCTGCCTCATTGGTTGCCACACACTTGAAGTCCCCGCTGTGGCTGGCAGACGCTGTGCTAATTACGAGAGCTCCATCCCTCGCCACAGAAAGCTCTGATTGTTCAGGGTGTATCTCCAGGCCATTCTTGAACCAGCGCACCTTGGGATGAGGTGAACCTGCAGGTGCAGAGACAAGAGAAGGATTGTGAGTGAGTATAAACTGAGCTTTATTGATCGCGTCTGACAGAAAGAAAAGTTACTTCCATCTCTCTGCTTCTCTACAGGGGAACTTAATGGGCAAGCGGCCCAGACTAGAAAAAGCCAGCTCTACATTTATCTGTTGGACAGCGGGACAGCGGGGCAGACATTGCCAAAATGGGTCCTTGTATCCTGCGAGCTTAAGATTTCAAGGTCACATAAAAAAAGTAAGACACAGTATGCTGGAGAGATGTAAAATGTAAGGTTTAAAGCACTAGCATCAAGATTTATTACCAAACACTGACAGTCTCGAGCAGTAAGGAAAGGAGTGGTTGAACGCGCAGTTCAAAGGCCCTGGTGCTTACACCAAGGAGCCTGAAACAGATGTGTTATGTGGATTACTGGGTTGAAAAGAGGTGGAAATGGTCAAGAGGAGAAAGGTGGAATGGGGGAAAAGGTGGAGAATTTTTTACTTAACACAACAGACTGCCTAGGACAAGGACAGACCAGCGAGTCGCGATGAAAGCGCAGCACAGGGGAGTGACTCAAATGCCACGGCTCTGTCTATTTACAGAGGTGTTACATATACAAACACCATGGACGAGGAAGGGAAATCAAACACTGCACCCGTCCTCAATCCAAAAAAACACACTAACCGCAAAATATGCAGCACCAGAAAAGGTGATGTTATCATCTGTTGCCTCTCCGAACACATGTTTACAGTTAAGGAGCTCTAAGCAAATTCATTATCTCATTGCTGGGAGGAAATGCATACAGATGTTCTGCTTTAGATGTTAACAGATCTCATTAGTAGACTTTGAATTTACTTGCTGGGGCTGACGAAGTCGGAGATTATCTTTTCCATGTGTTTCTCAAATAATTACCTCTATCAAATGCAATGCGCTTGTTGGTGAATTAATAATATCGTTCTGGCAGAGACTGTGCTTTATCTCCCTCATACAGATAGATCTCAAGAGAACAATGAGAGGATCCTTGTTTCCCGCTGCCGGCTGCCTCTCCAGGGTGTCAAGAGCATCAAGCATTTCTGTGTGAGCCCTCTGTGGCCTGGTACAGCCTGCCTGCCTGCCTGTCTGCCTGCCTGTATGACTTGGATGGAAGGAGGTGCTAGTGTGGCTTCATCTTCCTCTTCCTGTGCTTCACGGTGCACCTCAGACATCTCTGTCCTTCATCTGCCTGCAGCAGCCTGTAATTAGGATTCCTCTCCCAGCAG
The DNA here is from genome assembly GCF_030273125.1 of Centropristis striata. Taxonomy (NCBI): domain Eukaryota; kingdom Metazoa; phylum Chordata; class Actinopteri; order Perciformes; family Serranidae; genus Centropristis; species Centropristis striata. The sequence continues at coordinate 26,330,761 of NC_081523.1, forward strand.
GCCCCGACGCAGAGGAAAGCAGATGTGGCTCACTGAGGCAGCAGGCAGACTGATGTTCCAGCTGTTGCTCCACATTGGACACAGTCCTCACCTCTTTCACTCTGCTGGTAACCATGACACAGCGCCACACAAACAATACCTGTTTGCTAGGGCTGTCAAAGGGTGAGAATCCATCAGCGCTTCTGCAGAAATACACAGGCACTTTTGTTTTGATGAAATAGCGAGCTCGCCAGGTCCCTCTAGGATGCTACCTTGTTCGCACAGAGATGTTAAAATATAGAGACAACAGCGTGCCTCTGGGTGCTGCGATAAAAAAGAGGATGTGCCTTTTAAGATGGCAAGGATGTTTTTTCTGGTTTGACAACTAAATGTCTACAGTGACAGTGAAGCACTCCTTTGATGGTGCATGAATTCACATATTTGTTCTATATTTAAAGTTGAATTTTCACTTGTGTCATAAAAACAAAAAAGATGCATTCATTTTACCATTTTAGGCTCTAAAAACATCTTACTGTGTAAATGACGTCTCTTCTAAACACTATGATAGCTTTGATTGCACTATTCTTTTTAGTCTGTGTGAGGCTGACTAACTATGAATCATTTTGTACCTTCAGCAGGGCAAGGGATGATGACCTTGCTGTTAGCTACTTTCTCCATAATGGCATCTCCAGGTTCTGCAAAGGACGGGGCCTCTGTGAGGATAGAAAAACATGTTAAGTACTGATTCAAAGTGCAAGGGCAGGTGATACAGTGAACAATAGATTATTAGTGTAGTGAGTATTAGTCAGAATGTTAATAGAGGAAGGTCTGTTTTCAGAAACATGAAAAAATTCAGTCAGACAACCACACAGACAGCAGACATCAACACGTCTAAAGCCAGACAACCAAACACCAAAGCAACGAATCCTCATACAACAGTTTGAAAAGTTATGCAATATGAGGAATCAGTGAACCTCCAGTGAACTGCCCCTGCAGTACAGTACTTGTTTAGGCAACAAAACTACTTGCTTAGGTTTAGGAATAGATCGTTTGTTAAAAGTTTGTTAGGTAAATTACCCAACTATCCAATTGACCTCCTTCCTAAGTGGAGTTTGGCACTCTTTATACTACCTCTAACTTTCTCCTTAGAGGCAGCCCTGCATGTCATTGCTCATGTGAGTTATATACAAGTAATTATAGCATATTTATTTTTGTAGGTATAACTCCAAACAGTGAATGAAAACAGCCTGATCAAGTTGCAAATATTATGAATAAAAGTAATGACAAGAGTAACAAAAAAAACATCAGTTCATAAGGCTTTAAAATCTCTAAGGGAAATAAAAAATCTTGACTGAAGATTTAAGTTGATTCCATTTAAAAGCTGAATACAAGTTCTGCCAAGGTTAGTACGTACACATGTATCTGCATTTAGGGTATAAGATATCGAGAAGGCATTAAAGGCAGACCTAATATAAATAGGAGTCTGGGACAGAATGGAACCAGGGGCCTATAACTCTATTGTTTGCTTAAAAGTGGGTGTTGAAATTCTGATTAGGAAGAATAATGTATTTTATATAATGTAAATAGTAAGGGGCCATGAACAAGCCCTGAGGCGCCCCATGACCGATGGCAGAATTGGCCCAAATTGATTTGTCAACTTACACAGATTGATAGAAGGTCAAAGGACTGCCTAAGGGGTTTGTGTACTCAGTCAGAACAATCACACATCACACCTCTCTCCAGCTCTCTTTTCATTGTACGACTTCATTCTACTACTATAACTATTTCTGTCACTTTTTATAGGGACCAGCCTTGTGCAACGCTATGAATATCTTCAATGAGGGACTGTTTGATAATGTGTGGCATTATCCCATATTTAAACAATATCACATATCCCCTCTCTATGATGACAGACTTTTCACTCCTCCTTCAAGTATGGCCATTTGGAACAACTACAAACAGATTTTACTCCTGACGTACTCGCACAACACGACTATTTCTTAACAAGTACAACTGGGTCCTTATCCTCTTGCAGCATGGAGCTACTGTGCCTCGAGAGAATGCATCTCTAAAGACTGGGAGAGCCTAAAACTGGGACACAGTCAGTGTGTGTAAATCTTCATATCACAGTGTTAGGAAATTGTTATTGAAATAGGTTTTTACTTATTTCACAATATATGTAATAAACTGCAGAGTTTTGTTGATTCCAGCTAATTTTAGAAGAACTAAACTGCAGATATTCACCGAGAATTTCCAGCTTGATCTCCAGTGTCTCCTGTCCAGCGCTGTTCCTGGCCACACACTGGTAAGTGCCCTGGTCAGCCAAGCTGACCTGCTGGATCCTGAGTGGTGTAGTGTTCTTTACCCCAACAGGAAGTCCATTGTGAAACCAACTGACCTCAGGGCTTGGCTCTCCCTGGACCACACATGGCAGAGTCACTCTTTGACCAACCAGGGCTTTGAGGAGGGAAGGTGCTGGCTGGATTCTGGGCTTAGCTGAGGACAAAAACAAACACCCTGAATGCATGTCTCGCCACATCTGTTAAACACACTTATTTGCATATCTCACATATTTTACTTATGTTAGAAGTGACGTCTTTACGTATAATCCATCAACTTGACAGCAGTGTGAAAAGTTTTAAGGTTTCTAAGAAGTTCCACTTTCTAATGAAGCCGCACAGTTAAATTTACCTTGAATGTGTAAATTGTAGCTCAGGGACACGTTGCCTGCTGGGTTTCCTGCAGTGCAGGTGTAAAGTTTACTATCAATCAGGCGCACATCAGTGATCCTTAGAGAGCCTGAAGGCAAAACAGTGAACCTGGGGAGTGGTTAGGGGTCAAGGGCAAAGAGATGGAGAAAACACAACACTTTATGAGTCACTGAAGATCTACAACCACTGTGTTTTGGGAGAAGAAGTGTTCCTGTTTTGAAGTATTTTTTTCTCTGGTGTCCCATTTACATTGTGGAGCATGATACTTGAATACATTAAGGCTGTCCAGTGTTTAACGTTTTTCTAAACCTTCGTAGTCTGTGAGAACACATTTCAAGATGCAGTGATGTTTCTATTACTATTTTTAGTAGAAGATGAAATGATGAACACAGTTTCTGTAAACAGATTCAGACATTGAATTCCCGGTACAGCTACTGCCAGAAGCACATTGATAAAGTGGTTCATTAGTATGTAAATTAATCAGAAAATATGTACACATTTTATACAATTTGTGAAAATAATGGAGCCTAATGCTTCATTGTCTATTGTACCGTTTTTCATTTACTTTAAATGTGATTTCTAAATACAAAACAAAGCATGACAGGAATTCAGAGCTGAAATACATGTAAAGCTGTTGATCGCTGGTTTGCATTTGGTTTTTGTCGGAAAGAAAAATGAATCTAGTGACGGATTAAAGTTCTGAACAAGAAAGTGGAGTGTGGACCGTAGCCATAGCCTTGTAACATCCCAAATGTGTTGTTATTTTCACAATTACCATCATCCAGGGTAATTGCAGTGTAAAAGGGCAACCAAAGTTTGACCTGGTGATGTTGCCATGGGAAAGGTCATAGGCTTAAAAAACAAACAAATGTTTTTCTTTCTGTGGTGAGCAGTTATGTTCACAGCAGCTGTTGTGTGTTCACCGCTAAATCAGGCAATACTTATAATTTGAAAATCAAAAGGGTAAGCCTGATGATGGCGCCACATGGTAGCTCACGCAGATCTCCGTTAACAATATTTGTCATCCTGTGAGAATAACCATGTTGAAAGCAAAGTTAATGCCAAATCATCCATTCCTTTTATAGACAAACAAGTAAACAGATGGAGGCTACTCTCCACTCCAAAATACACTTTGTAGCAAAAACAAGAGCTGCCGCTAAATGTAGGTTAAAAGAACATAAATGTAGGTCAGTGACTTTGTAGGGGTGTGTGGCAACCTGAATTGCACTGAAAGCAATCCAGCTGTATAAATGCATAATATACACAAATGTAAACACGCTTCTGCGATTTGCCTTAGATAAGTGTGTCTGCTAAGCAACTGAATAATAACAATAACATGTTCTTGTAAGTGGAAATGAGCTTGAAGGACAAAGAGCTCTCTATTTCAGCTGCACATATGGTGTAATATCGCTCCCCCACCTCCTCAAACAGCCTTCGGAGAGGCAGCAACATCTGACATTGGAACCAAATGACTGCCTCTGCAGTGGTCAATCTGTGCTCAGACTGCTGCGCTGTATCTCGGCAAAACCACAGTGAAGGCTGACACAAGCTCAAGCACACAAGACATGAACCACCCCTCTTGTCTATCCATCACTCCACACATTGGTGTCAAGTCATCTGTGTACACAGTCTGACACAAAGACTAACTGGGACAAATTGGCCTCATCAGGATTAGGTCTAGAGTGAAAAAAATCCACTGATTTGAGTGTTGAATAGCTTTGTGTCTTGACCCTTCCCTCCCCCCTGTGTCTTTTTGCTAGTGCTAGCTTTACATGGCTATGGCAGAAACCGCCCACTGATTTAAGTTATTTCAACAATCAGCACCCCCTGGTCATTTCCTCTGACCCCACAGAGTGTAACTGGAGAGAATGAATCTCCGTCTTTCACAGCATGCTTGTTTCCGCAGGTCCTGCATATGCAAAGCATGGGCTGATGTGGGGGTTGTTCACAGAGATGTGTTATTCTCATCAGACAGGACTAGTAAAGAGTCAGCATGTTGTTTTACTGCTGAAGCACCCCAGGGAATGCGAACATCAGGCAGACAGGGCTTGTATCTCTTCCTCTGTCAGTTCGTTTTCCTCCCCTCTTCCTGGCAACCCCCTACTCCACCCCACCTTTTCCTTCTTCCTGGCCCCACACAAGTCATACTGCATCTGAGTCAACTGCAGCTTTCAACCCACCCCGTCGTACATCTATCTACCCAAAAACCAATCGGTCTGGTGTCTGGCCCGGAGAGTGTCTGTCATCTATCCAGTCTGTGTCCCCAGTCAGCCAGCCTGTCTGCACCCAGAGTGACCACACATGAAAGCAGGGAATCAGCGAAACCATGTGGGACCAGATGTTCCTCCTCAGTTTAGTGAAGCCCGCACACAGCTTAGACTGTTCCAGCCTCTGCCTAGCTGCCCTTCAAAAGTCATCACTAAATGAGCTCCAAACATTAACAGCATCTTTGAATGGCAGCCAGCCTTAGTCAGAGTTCCTTGTAAAAGCTGAGTCAAATGTTGGCTAAGTCAGAGGTAAGGTATGGTGAAAACTTTTGTTACATGATGTTCAACTAAATTTACTGCATCTTTGCAAGAGTGAGGTAAGACTTCCTCTTACCCAGCTGTGACAGGGGGGATGGGATGCCCGTTTCTGCTCCATGTGACTAGTGGAGAGGGACTCCCCTGGGCCTCACATGGGAGAACAACCTCAGTCCCCACCTCTGCTGCCATCTTCACTGTGTTGTCATGGCCACTCACACCCTCTATTTTAGGCATGGCTGGAAAAGACGGAAAGGAAGTTGTAAGAATACCATGTAGGCTCAGTGAAACATTATACAGTCTGTCGACAGAGGTCAACCTTTGTTAAATCAAACGCCACCATGTTTGGGTGACTGCGGTAGAGTATTTATTTGCCTTACTGTTAACACTGAGCTGGATCTCGCGGCTAGCGTAGCCCACAGGACTGGTGGCAGTGCAGATGTAGATACCAGCATCTTCAGTGGTGGGGTGTGGGATGTGGAGGTATCCATCAGTGTCAGATTGAAGACTGGAGCGGCCCCTGGGCAAAGGCTGCCTTCCCTAGAGGAACAGCAGGCATAAGACCAGACAGAATATACTGTAGATAAGCTGTCCGCACAACAGTGCATGGACACTAAGCTTGGTTTAAGGTTTACAGCCCAACCTTTGATGTGTAATGTAATTACAGAGAACTCACTCTCTATCCCTGATACACACAAGCATGCAGCCTGCTGCACACACACTTGCTTTGAACATAAAATTGCTTTTACAGATTCATTTTTATCTGACAAGAAAAGAAATTTACTTGACTCAAGAGGACTCCGCTGAGAAATGAATCTGGCTCAGTTCAACAATATGTATGTTGACCTCACTCAGTAATGCTGACTGGTGAGGGGTCTTTATATTCTTGCATTGTGGTGGATAAATCCATTCCATTCTGTCTATAACTTGAGATTCATCACATGACAAATTGTTGTTGAACATTGTACCGTCCATGACCATATTGTAGTATCACAGGCAGAGGTTCAGTAAAGTGAAAACATCTGATGATGAGGTTTATTCTTTTTGCATTCTTGGTGGGTACTATTATTACTTTAAGGTACTATTTGAAATTTTCAGAAAATCCTTGTAAATCATTTTGTTAAGTGAACCACAGTCAACAGCCTCTTGTTTGCGCACATGCTCGCAATCTGTAGACGTGAATGACCATCCTGGGTATTGACCCAAACAATGGTGTATGCACAAGACTCGTTATTAACTGGCATCATGCTGGTATCATGTTCGTGGTCATTAATCATCATGTTGATCCATGATATTAACTATTGCCATTGGCAAATAACAACATTACAATGAGCTACATTACAGAGAAATCAACATCAGATCCATGCTGTGTAGCTAAGTTACAGCTATCTGGCTAAGCTTAGTGCCAAGGCAAATGCCTTGCATGGCTTTTGGCTAGTGGAAAGTAGGCTAATCGTTATTTATACACCTTTGTTTTGTATTTTACATAATTTATTGCTGGTTAAAATCAAAACTATCATAATACATGGATAATATCATGTATCAGCTGGTGGAGTAATTTTGCAAGCTAGCTGACTAACATGTTGACTCTCTGATAATTTTGGTAGTGTTAACCAGGCGGCAATCTCCGTGCCTGTGCATGGAAGCCACCAGGAAGTGCATAAAGCCTGCAATTCACCGAAAATTCCAGTAGGGGGTGCTAAGTTTGGCTGCAAAAGAAATCTGCCCATTCATTTCAGTGCTAAATTTGAAAACTTCTCACTTGATTTATTACCTCAGAAAATTTTTTCAGGGACATTATGGTCTCAATCGCTAGAAAAAAATCTTCTTCAAGACAATTTGATGTCAATAGTTCTAATAATGGCCCCATTTAGAAGAAAATAGAAGATAAAGAATCGTATGATTTGGGGCGTTTCTAGCTTTGATTGACAGGTCACTGACAAGGCGAGCCGTCACCAGGAGAGAAGCAGAGCGTATCCACGGCAACGTGTCAATAAAGTTATATATAACGTTATATAGATAGAGGACGTTTAGCGGTTTGGTCTCATAACTTTGACCCTTTCACACTATATTTTCACTTAATGACAGTTTATTTGAATGTTTTGTTCAGTAAAATGTCTTGTTCAGCGTTTGGTTGGACTAACAGACACTCCAAGGAGTCGCTGCTCAGTTTTCTGAGGTAAGAAAGATACATTTTGTTTTTGTTTTTTTGCTAGCCAAAACTAACATCCCAGTTAATGCTCCAGTTAATGCTAACATGAATTAGCACCGGCTTCTCTCAGTCGGGTTGCCGGTGTAGAGATGCGTGTAGTCAGTGTCGTCAGATCCCTCGCGCTCCGCCACAGTCCAATTATGGTCTGCTCCGCGTATCGGAAACATGATGGCGACGCAAGATGGCGACGAGTGTAACGCTGAACTCGAGGCTTCCAACAGGCGGTCCACAAACCAATGGGTGACGTCACGGTGACTACGTCCATTATTTATATACAGTCTATGGTGTTAACGGAGATTTAGCAAGCAAGCAAGTTCAGGAAAAAAAGGCAGGCTTAACAGCTTGGGGTCAGTTTTCTTGTTTGGCCAGAAGGGCTGCACTAGATAAAACTTTTTTGTGTGCTGCTTACAGGGACTTTGTGTTGGGTTCTGTTTTGTGGTGGGTGCTGATTGTTGTTGAAGTTAGCTGACTTCATTTCTAAGCTAACACTACCTAGTGTTGCGCACTGTTTGGCACTGTAAGGAAGCTGAAGAGAGGTAAGACACTCAGGAGTGCACATACATGTCAAATTCTCTGGATTTTCCTTGCAAAACTGACCTAATTCCTTTACATATAAATCAGTCCACAGAATATTATAGGCAACCAAGGAAGTTGGGAGTCTCAGTTTTTATGTTACGTTAAAATCTATCCGCACATTGGCAATACAAAGTGATAAATACGTGTAAATTCATGTAATAATATCATGTAAATCACATAGTACCTTTAAGAATGTTGGATTTGCACCAGTTCAGCCTGCTGGTTATATACAACCTTTGAGGTTTTATCCTCGTTATACAATTCTTTTTTTACTCATGTGTTGTACTGAAAGGTGCTGCAAGAAAGGTTTTAAATAGATTCCTAAGGTACAATACAATCCTGAGTGATTTCTCAGAGTCAAGCGGCAATATGGTAAAGTTGCCATGGTTACCTCCTTCCTGGTCAGGTTAATCAAATCTTGATTGCAATGCAAACTGTTATTGTTGGTGGTATTTTTAGAACGTTCAGACAAATCAGAGGAAAGTACGGCCACAGGGAGAAATTCCATTGTTAGACTATTATGCCAATAGGAAAATGAAAAAAAAAGTAGTAAATCCTTAAAGAACGATTATTATATGAAGATGATTACCACCACTATGACTCTTGTTATGCTAGTGCTGATTACATTAATAGCCTGATTAATGGTTTTGCTCAAAATTGGACTCAACATTTTAAGAAAGATCTAGATCCCATCACCACTGCAGGACTGGATAATGATCTTTTGTTTGATTGTAACATGCTTGATATAGCTATTACTTCAATAATTATTTACAAAGTCTTAATGATGACTAATTTTAAGATGAATGAATGCAAAGTGATATCCTCACTTGATGATTTTCTGGGAATAAGAAGTAGTCTTAATCATGCATTGGTTTATGGGATGCAGCCAAAGGATCATTAAGAAAAGTACATTTTCACAGTGAATGTGACATCCTACCTTGGACCAGACAACATTTGGCTTGGGAACTCCGCTGGCCTCGCATGATAGTGTGATGGCTACACCCTCATTGGCTATGTAGTGGTATGGACCAGCGATGATCTCTGGGGGCACTGTGGAAGAAGTAGGTCACAAAACACAGCTGTCTGACTGGCCGTGAAGAAGCGTTATCACTGGCAGTGTCAGCGCTCGAGGCATTTCTTCATTACAAACCGATGATGAACTGTAATCTGGCCTGTCTGTCATTACGCCCCCATGAACAAAATGACCCTTTCATCAAAGCATGCAATAAATGAACCCTCTCACTATGATGGCAGCAGGTGGTCAAGTCATTGACATGATGCTGTTTTCCATGCTGAGTCAGCACATTGTTGACATGACTCTCCAAACTATGATTTTTGGTCAAACCTGTCAGTGTCTAGCACTGAGAAACTGTAATGGGAACTTTTGGGGAAATAAGCTTACTCGCTTTCTTGCAGAGAGTTAGATGAAGAGATTAATACCCATTTATGCTAATTAGTATGTAAGCTTACCGTGGACCTCCAGGCTCACTGTGATGTTCATGGAGCCTGCTACATTCACTGCAGTGCAGACATATGTCCCAGCATCCTCTGGGACAGCTCTTTCAATGTACAAACTGCCATCACTCCTGAGGAACATCCTCCCATTCAGGTGAACCTGCACAAAAGAGCAATGGCTGCTTTCACACAAACACACCCACAAGCATGTGAATTACTGTAAATATTCAAAACTTAAACTCAGTCTTACAGGTTTTCCATTTTGGGACCAGTGTCTTTCAGGAAGAGGAATTCCATCCAACAGCATGCAAGGGATACTCAGGGACTGACCGATGCCTGTGGTGATGATGGGGGCACCCTGTGCCAAGAGAGGCGGCTCTGCAGGAAAAGGAAGTGCACAGATATAAATACTAAACAAGAGCAGGGAAATGTATTTTAAGGCCACTGTCAGCTTTGGAGTTGCTGCCATTGTTTCTAAATATATGGTCGTGCAATGAGATAAGAAAGGTTAAACAAGCATACCCAATCCAGTGACACCAACTCTGGCCTCAGTTTTAATGGTTCCAAACTGGTTCTTTGCCTCGCAGATGTACAGCCCTTCATCATCCAGCCAGACACCTGTCACCAAACACAGTAAACCAGCAATGAGGAAATATAAATCAACGTATTAAGAAAAAAAGGCACAATCTATACCTCTGAGATAAGCAGCATATCTACACTAACTAAGAAGTAAAACTATTTATTTAGAAAAATAAGCCAGTGTTAATAGCAGTCAAGACCTCTACTCAATTACAAGCGGTATGACTGGTTTGACTGCACTGTAATTAAGAGTTAAAAATAGAAAATAATAGGATTAATGGGTTGCTTCAGCTGCCGACTGCTGACACACATGTCCCCTTCTGTAAATTCTCTGGAGATCGCATGTTGGAACATCCACATATGATTCACTTCTTGTGTTTAGATAGTCAGGCAGATGTTTAAATAAGTGATGACAAGACATTAAGCATTAAAGTAAAAAAAGGTGATCAAGGAGGGTGAGGGACAGTGGAGTTTATGTGTGACGCAATATGGGTAGAGACATTTTCTAAAACAATGGCAGGTAAAAAGAAAAAAAGCCGTCTGTAACAGATTGAGTTTATTACGTCAGAGGGCAGCCACAAATGGAAACAGTGACAGAAGCAGCCCATGTAAATATGTCGGTTCCTCTCCAAAATAATATTACGCACACTATAAACATTTAGTCTCAGGAGCACAAAGGATCACCTTCAGTGGGCTAGATTAGTCATATTACAAGCTGAAAGGCCTCTGGAGCTCAAATATAAATTCCCCTTACCCTGATGGCAATACAATCTCACGATGAAGGAGAAACGTGGACAAAAGTGCATCTACTCTTGCAGAGTGGCACTTTTTCTAGGTAAGTCTTTCACCGACCAGGAGACGTGCTTTTAGCAGGATGGACACTAAATGTTTTGAAACCCAAATATATACTATATACTTTACTGATGGCAATGAAATCCTGTTGCTCCCCTCTCTTAAGAAAAACTGAATTCAATATGAAAGGCTGCACCTCTTCTATATATAATCACTCAGAATATTTCAGTCATGCCATTCAGTCCAAGGCAGCCATGAAGCTGTATTAGCCTGCACTGCAGACCAAAGCTCTGTGCTGTGATTGTGTTTCATGGTTAACTCACTCTGGATTAGAAGATGTCCGCTCTCCAGCTGCATTGTTCTAGTGTGGCTGTCTGTCCTTGTAAGAATCTGTCTGCCGTCCTGTCTGCGCCAGGTCACCGTGGGCTGCGGGAAACCTCGGGCGATGCAGGGCAGGGTGATATTCTCCCCTACGCTAGCTGTCACGTCAACTGGTGCCTCAGAGAACAATGGGCCCGCTGTGGAGGAAAGAGTGAATTTTCCTTTGTGTACATTTTGAGAGAAAAATAAGCTTTATGAGGAACACCAAAGTGTAGTCTCACCTCCAACCTCCAGTCTGACAGTGCCAGAGGAGGTTCCAGCAGAGCTGCTGGCCACACAGCTGTACTGACCAGCATCTACCTCTTGCACCCCTCGGATGTGCAGGGTCCCACGGTGTACATCCTGCTCAACAAAAGGAGCAGAGCCCACCTCAAGCTCACCTGGAAGCACACAGAAAACAAGCCCATTCGTCTCTTACTTGACATTTTCTTAGTTGCTTTTATGTACACACTGTTTTTGACCTTAACTTACCTTTGAACCAGTGCACTAAAGGAGCGGGAATGCCTGCGGCGTGACACTCCAAAGTCACGTCACCACCAACAGATACAAGTACGACCTGCTGTGCTACTGTTATTCTAGGCATCTCTGGAGGATAGAAAAGAAAGCTTTAGAAGCAGTTTGATTGTGCATTCTCATAGATTTTTATTTTATTTTATAGTCATTTATTAATATCACAGTATTGTTGGCTTAAATCGGTGAAGGCTGCAGAATAGACCTGAGGAAAATATTTAAAAAAACATCCACACGTTCACACACATTCTGCTGCTAAGAGAGCAGGGATATATGCTTTTGGATCAGGCAGACAGCTGAGCTGAAAGGATGAGATGCTTTCTATCTTACGAGGCTCTCGCTGCCTTGACAGATCAATGTTGTTAAAAATGACATTCAGAGACAAAAGTGTGTATAACACCAGCGCGCCCCAGGAAGAGGCTGCCACAGTCCATCAATATTGAGGTTTCTGTCAACCACTAACTGACATGCCACGACTGAAACTTCAGGCCTACAACTGTCAGCGCTAACAAAACGAGGAGAGGAAAAATATCCTATTGTGTGAGACAGAGCAGCATGCGGCCGTACTCGCTCCTGCTCCACTCAGAGCTAGTGCACAACTCACACTGGATATCCTTCACAGATTGATTCAAAACAAAGCTACTGAAGAATAGTCAACAACACGGCCAAAAAAAGTGTTGCCTTATTTGAACTCTGAAAATTAAATTTAAGAGAAGCTATTATTCAGAACAGGAATTTTAAAAAATGATTCCTGCAAATGGTAAAAAGGATCATTCCAGCAGCAGCATGCCACATTTGTAGTGATATATTGACTTACCAGCAAAAGTGAGTGACACAGACTGAGAGGCAGTCCCAGCCTCATTGGTTGCCAGACAAGTGTAGTTCCCAGCATCCTCTGGGAGGGCCCCTCTAATGGTCAGAACTCCATCTTGGTTCAGACTCAGCCTGTATCATGCAATCAACAGAATTCATGTTTTTTTACTCTTTTGTGATTACATATGCAGATGTAAACTGGCAATTAATCTCTAACCCTTTCTGCTATTCTTGGGTATCATGAGAGAAATTTTTCTTTGAATATGTGTTTTACGCAGGCATATTATGTACTTGTGGTTTAGGAAAAAACTTTTACATCAGAAGATGTAAATCTCCAAAGTGATGCAAACAAGATGTGGCAATCGCGCATGCAGTTTAAGAGGAATGTAATGACTCTCTGAGTCCTCTGTGCCGGAGGTGTTGAGTGGGCTGAGAGCTCCCTTACCTCGGCCGATTAGTGAGGAACATGTTTCCATGGCTCCAGAAGAGCTGGGGAGGGGGGGAGCCGGACGCCGTGCAGACGAGGCGGATCTCGTCCCCTCGGGAGAAAGCCCGGCCCTGGGGGTGAACTACCACAGAAGGAGCCTCTGCAATTGGAGAGGCAAAAAGCTCACAATGACTCAGGGCCCTGTCAACACTGAATGATGTCATTTATAACTTCCCAATCACAAGTTTAACAAGAGTAAACTCCTGATGATGTGGGCTACAATGCAATTACCAGCACTTATGATGTCTGACATCACCGGCACAGAAGTTTCACATTTATGTTGCTATTTTTGAAATTCATTACAAACATCTGAGCGTGTGTCCACAATAGAAGCCACACTTTTCAACTTCAATTCTGGCTGATGAGGAACATTTTCTGATGAGGAAGTGGCTCAATCTGACTGTGAGGAGGCTAAGCCAATAATGGAAAACAGATGACGGGGGCCAGAGAGGAGCCATGAGGCCCCGGTGTGTTAAGTGTTTCAGCAGATGACCTTCAGAGTATCGTCCTGCCGTACTGTACCTGGGACAAGAAGCCACACTCTGATTCTGCTGTCTCCATGGGCATTAGTGGCCACGCAATGGTACTCCCCAGCATCCTGAGTTCGCACCCCGCTGATCTGCAGGGAGGTGTCAGACAGCAGCTTCACCCTCCCCGCACGGGCCCTGATGATACGACCCGCTCGGTACCAGGTTAAGTTGTGGCGCATGGAGCCTTCCACCTGGCAGGACAGCACAGCCAAGCCTCCCACAGAGGAAGTCACGTTCACTGCCGGCTTCAGCACCGGAGGAGGCTCTGTTTTAGTGGAAACACAACCAAAACATCAAAGTGGTGTTATCAGCGGTGAACAAACAGTACAGGAATAGTTTACTCTTATACAAATGTTTGTGCTGGCGTGCTTTGTATCTTGTTGATGTTATAATCTAAGATTTAAGAAAAATAGCTGGAACTTATTTCAAAGCCCTGCTGTGACTGTGATGAAGCATGCAGGCAAGACTACTGAGGCAGTATGTGGGCTTTTGTTGTCGTTTGTGTGTGTGACATACCTCTAACACTCAACTGTGTTAAGGCACGTCCCTGTCCTGCAGTGCTCTGTGCTATGCACTCATACAGGCCTTCATCCTCAGCTGATGCATGGGCAATCTCCCATGATGCAATGGCAGAATTCCTGATTGAAAGACACGCTTGGTTCAATGACTGGAGTACAGCAATAGCAACAAGACCCCCTTTTACATCACATTCAATTAGTAACTCTGGTGCACAAACACTGGGAATAGTTTTCACCACAAGTCAGCTTCACTTCATGAATGTAATTTAAAGCAGAGTGGCAACACCGAAAAAGAATAGGTGCTTTGTTAATTTTTCAAGATGACACAATCGAGTATGTAATGTTCGCAAAATTGACTGTGTAAACATGTTTCCTGACAGATGAGCCAATAAAAGTCAACGATGAAGCAGCACTAATGCTTTACAGACGTGCTCACTGGTTAGAGTAGTGAGTGACTTAATTAGTGTGCCCTACAGCAGGTAATGGGCAAATTAAGCTGCAGTGTCTGAAGGAATCTGTAAGGCGAGCCAAATATTACAGAGTGAACAGAGGAAAGACTCACTGAAAGAACTTCTCCTCTCCCAGTGTAATCCCACTTCTGCTGAATCTTAGCCTGTAGGGAACGTCACTCTCCACCGAGCAGCCAATCACAGCGGGCAGCATGTAGAAGCCCTTCACCACATCCGGCATGCTTACAGCTGGGGGATCTGCACAAGGAAGGAAGCAAAGGTTAAAGGTCACCAGAGAGATTGATGAGGTGTGAGAGACACTGCGGAGTGGCTTTGGTGAGATGTGTCCACAAGAAAGGGGGGGGTCGTCTTGCCGGGAACGATGTTGGTGTAGGAGACACTGGACAGCCTCTGGAAGCGGTAGCCCTCCTCATCTTTGCCCGTCACCTTGATGAAGAAGCTTTGGGAGGGGGTGCGGAACTCCGGGAGACTCCACAGTCCCTGTTGGCCGAGGTCAGAGGGCATAGGCACGGGGATGGTGCGTAAGGAACGGCCTGAGCCTGACATGAGCTCCACGTGGCTGAGCTGACCTGGAGGCTTCAGGCCTGTACATTTCAGCAAAATATGGGCTGGAAGTCCTGAGAGACAAAGACAGATGGCATGAAGTCATCTTCTGCACATGTTCTCAGTCAAATTAGACTAGAAGCTAAAAGAAACATGTCTGGCACCTTTTATCGGCCTCTCTCTTGTGTGGTTGAACTCTGAAACTGGAATGCTGGAAAAGCCGGCCCGGAAGTCTAGATTGCTGACTCCTGTGACCCTCAGAGTGTGGCGCCCACTGCAGCTCACCTAAAGGAAAGGAGAAGTATTCAGTTAGCAAATTGTTATGAAACAGTCACAGGAAAAAAATGATGGATTATTCATCCGAGCAGTACCTTCAGTTTCCAAGCCCCAGGTCTGGGAAACTTCAGGTTGACAACACGAGCAGAGTTGGGAATGTTCAACAGCTCTTTAAGGCCCTGCTCTTCACCAACTACACGACCTACAACACAAGAACAGGGGCACAGAAAATATTGTTAAAGGTGACCTATTACGCTAATTTTCAGCTTCATACTAGTATTTTGGGTTTCCACTAGACCATCTTTACATTTTTTGATGTTCAAAAAACTAAATTTTTCTCATTCCATCCATGGCTGCTGCAGTGTTTCACCACCCCTCCCGGAAAAGCCTAGGTGGGATTTGTCAGTGTTCACGAGTCTTCTTCATCTGTGCTCAATGTCTCTCTGTACTTTCCAGTGTTGCAGCCATGGGAATTACTTTTTCCCCCGTGAAAAATCACCATTAAAACTTTAAAAACAAAAACTGTTAAGCCAGGAATGTGGTCCAAAATTGGTAAGAAATCAGCAAAAACATCATCAAAGAAGATTACACATGTCCCTGGCATTAGGTTGGAGCTTCATGTAGCAGTGTATGTAAGGAAAGGACTGCAGTAATGTGCCTGGAGCAGATGACCATAGATAGAAATCACAAGCTCACATCAGCTCAAGCCGAGAGAAGAAAAAGCAGTTGGAAGCGGCGTGTTCAGAACAATCTGAAGCATAAGGTATTTGCTTACAGTTATTACTTTTACATATGTTTACCTTATTATTTGAAACTTTGGGCATCTTTGGATAAACATTTTATATGAATATCTGACTATGTAACAATATATAATTATGACAGAAAGTAAAGAAAAACATAATGGGTGCCCTTTAATTAATATAGCAGGAAAGAAAACAATATTAATTTTTTTGTCTACCAAAGGGATCGCTGAGCTCGATTTGTGGTGCTGGTCCACTGAGTGACACGGTGACCTCTCGGAGGCTGGGGTCAAAGGGCACTTCCCACTTGTTCTCCTGGGCACTGTCATGGTTGGAGGACAGCAGGTGGACTTTCATGGCCTGAACTGTCTCCTCAACCCACTTTAAAACCTGGCAGGGGGAGAAAACAGCAACATGTCACGTTGGAGGAGACACATTCATCGGTGGATGATTCTGGGATCTGTCAAACGCAAACTGTCAGGGATCCCCTCTCAACTTAGAAAGAGGACAGGACGAGGACAGGAAGGATACGATTGTGGTCTTTCGCTGAAAATCCCCACCAACCACGTCCCTGCTTGAACAGCAGGCTGCTCTTTGTCTTCAAACTATTCTTTCATTGCAAAAGTATTCCTCGGAGGGATTTTGCCTAAACAAAGGAAAACTGAAACAGCTCAACTGTCAAACTGATAACATACAGTTTTCTGCACTCTCAAGCATGTATTCCCAGGGGACTGTCTCTCACAGTGGAAGTCTGTCAGGCAGCAGTCCCCCTCCTGCAACACAGCTTTCATGAATCATGAGACTTGTTCCTCAGAATAGAAAGCAGCGGTGCCTTTGTTTTAGAAAATACACTTAAACTGTATATTCCACAGTTTCATTATGTGCAGGATCATTTACAGACAGAAACAGCTGGCTCTTTCCCACTTTTCTGTGGAATCGGTTGTGCTTAAGAAGCGAGATGAGGTCAGACAGTGACACGTTAGGATTGGAGGAGGATCACTTCTTAAATGAGTCATTGCAGCACTCCGAGCGAAAATTACACAAAGTCTGAAATAATGGTGGACAGTTTGATTATCTTTAATGGCAAAAACAATCATCACTTAAGACTATAATGTCCCTCAGAGGCTCTCCAGGGGAATATCTGACAGCACAGAATTTCAGTTTTGACAGGTACTTGACCTTCTAGGTTTAATCAGTCCCATGGTTTTAAGTAAGAATACAGTTTTCCTTTGTTTTCTCTAAAATGAAAACAGAAGCAGAAAAAACCCACAGATACTTTGCATAGTCTCATTTCAGTGGCCACAATGGACCAGACATCTTCCATTTTCCAAAAGCTTAACAAGCAACTGCTGTCTAGTATTTGTTTTGACCTCATATGGAGAGGCATTATGGCCTAGCTGCATCTGTAATGAAACAAACTGAAAACATTTCTTCAGCGGGCCCTTGGAGACAGAGCCAACGGCAACACATTATAACATTCACGAAAACGAGTAAAAACTGAAACAAGGAAAGCCTTTGATAATTTAATTATCAGGCCTCCGCTTTTTGTCTATCAGGTCCACTGGGTGCTGACGGCAGCTGGTTCCTCTCGCCGGTTTTACAACTGGAAACAGCTGTAATGTCTGCCACATGTGCAGCCATCACCAGCAGAGCAGGAAACTGCAAAGAAGTGACCTACATCTGCCCCAGGACAGTGTCTATTTCTTATGCAAGAGAGCCGAGAGGAGCGGGCAGAGCTCAGATAAAAGGAAGTGGAGTGCAGAGACGGGACGACCTGCTTTCCGGGAGAGGGTAGGTCTGGAGGAGCACGCTGCGTTCTGCAGCCACTCCTTGTCTCAACCGCTGGGAATGCAGAGGATCTTAAGTTCTGTGAAACCTCATCTGGCGTGTCTCAGTTGAATGAGCTTACAGGGCTGTTACAGGAAGGACCCCCCTCTGCTATTCATAGAAGCATGACAGATGGGCCAGAGAAGAAGGGTTAGCTAAGGCTGGGTTGATGCTGTATTCCCCTCACTCGTCCAGGTGCATTACCTGCTGAAGAAAATCGTGGCTTTGCGGTGGTTAAACACGACAGCTTGACTCCAGACCTCCCAGTGGGGAGGGGTCAGCTTAGTCCTTACCCAGACTTAACCACCACAACTGCTGACATTTGCAGGAAGATGCCTCGCTACAAATCAATGTTATTAGAGCGAATCACTCCCAGATGGAGCCCCTGCTCTTTTCTCAGTGGGAGTTTCGACACACCTGTCACAAGTGGCCTGTATTTGAGAGCAGCTACACCATAAATGGTGCCTTTGTTTAGCTCGCTCAGGAAGACGAGGATAAATGTTACCTGGGATTCTTTTTATGCCTGACAACCATTACCACCCCCTTAACTCACAACTGCATCCACGTAATGAGGAAACCATAAGGCCAATGTTATAAATGACTCTTCAAGGCACTTGAGTTGAGTGTTTGTGCAGCTTGCTAGGTCGAAATACACAATAACTGTCCGTATCCTACGCTGCAAAACCGCATCTTCATTACATGCATATTTAACATCCTTTTCTCTGTCTGCGAGCAAACATCACAGAGGACATTATCTCGAAGCTAAACCATCACAGCCCTCATTTTTTGATCAGCGCTTCAGGCTACCGATGACTAACGGTGGCATCATTACCATAAGGAGCACAGATCATGGTCCAAGTTTGACAACACATTAGCGGGGGCTTTCTTGTCCACGCTCTTGTTAGCTGATCCTCTCGTTGATCACAACCACTCAAATTTAAAAGAGCGTAAAAGAGAGCGATACGTAGAGCTGACAATGAGTTGTTGTGTGAGGACTTGGAGCCAACTCCACTGGGCAGCTGTGTTGGAAGGAGGGAAGCCATGACAGATCATATCCTGGGATTAGAGAGTAAAATAAGCAGTCTGTTTTCTCTCCACTCTCCCCCAAGAGACCACAAAAAGATTTTGTATATTTTGATTTAGCCGCACTTTATTAAACTGCTATTAAGGGTGAATATTTTGGTTAGATTTGTAGTACTTCTGAGGTTTTTAAGGATTAAAGGATTTGCATTAATTTGGTAAAAGCATGCCACCCAAGAGCTATAATCACACAGGGTTTTTTTTTAAACAGCTGACATACGGAAATTCAATGTGGAGCTAAGAAAAATGTGTTCATAAGAATGCACATGTTTACATGTAACAAAACACTAAGGACATGTCATAATACCTTAGCACAAAACCATCTGGGGTTGAGGTGTGAGGGCTTGAGTTTGCTCTCCTATTCCCTTAATACTGCAGCACAAAAAATCACATTCAAACACTTCTTAAACAGCTGGCAGGATTATGGAGTGATAATGAACCTAGCTGCCCCACACACAGGCATTGTATGTTTAGCTACATGCAAGCATGACTTGACAGGAAACAGACCCATGCACACACACAAACAATCTAAGTTCAGGGGTTCAGTGGGCCACCAGCGTGCAGAGCTGTTGGCTACAGCTCAACGCTGCCCAGCGTCTCCTGTGTTGACATGCAGGATACCAGTGTCTCTTCCAGAGGAAACTCTGGCTTCTCTTACGTCTGCCGGGGAAGTGAGCCCTGCTGTCTTTGGCTTCTTAGACAGGGCTTCTGTTACATGCTGCTTCCGATATAAAAGAGTCACTCACCCGTATCATATGAACAGGAAGTTTAATATCAGCTATGGAATCATTTGATTACACTAAATGAAATCGCTATTATTACATCAGTGGGTCAAGCAGGGGGTTGTTTCACTCCTGCTCCTGCAGTTCTCCATTATGAGGTGATATAATCCTTTCTATATTTATATACACAACTTAATTCTGATTTGTTACAGAATTTATATAATATTAAATCCTTTATAATGTGTATACAGATTTATTCAGGGTTTGGGGAAAATAGCCGTCATTGCAGGGCCATGCAGTCTGTTGTGCTCTCACCTCGTTGACCTGCTGCTTGTCCAGGTGAAAGATTTGTCCAGAGGAGGTGGCAGCGATCTCCTCATACGCCCTGTAGCCAGGCTGAGAGCGGTCCCCACAGTCCCCGGTCAACACAAATACCACCTGGGAACAAGGAGGGGAGGGCAGGAAGAGTTAAGAGGATTACTACTTTCAGTGTTTGCTTTCTACGGCCTCGCTTTTCACTTGGCTCTAAAGTGACGCTAATTCTCATTGTCATGCTTCACGTAGAGGCTGAGACAAGAGTAACTTTGAAGAGACTTTCCCCTGCTCAGCTGAGCGTCGGGGAACTTTATTGGAATGTAGATCTTTCTCAGCATGCCACTGTATTCCTTTTGTTACAGCATGTGATAAATGCAAAGATACTCAAAACTCTGTTGGTCACAACTTATATTTAAACCGTTAGATTTGAGGGGACAGAGTGTGCTCATATTCAGGTTCACACTTGTATGCATGTGTTGAACATTTTTACATGCTCAAAAAACACATTATTTTTTACTCTTTTTCAGTGGCTGTCGCTTCATTAAAGGAGAAACTTCCATCATATGTGCCAATCTGTGAGATCTTGACAACCCTGTACCTGTGATTGCCGGAGTTGCACCAACTGCAGAACATCTCTCTTGAGCCGGTAGTCTTTCGCTCTGGCGTCGGTAAACACATAGATGAAAGATCCAGGCAGGGAAACCTCCAAGGCTTTCTTTATGGCACCTATGCTCATCTCAGGGCAGTCACCCCCACCCTGGGTGACAGAATCACACGATAAAACACTCCTAGAAGAAATAAACTAATTATCTTATCTTCAACTTCAGTCATACTGATTCGGTAGGCTAATGTTAAGAAAAGTTCAGATACTTAAAATACATACATTGCTATGTAACTGATACACCTGAGTCAGTTTGCTGACCTTATGATTCTCCTCTACACTATGTTATTCCATAATCACATTATTGTCTCCTAAGGCAGCAGTGGCTGCTTTTCAGTAAAAGTAATGTAGTCTCCACACAGTTATAGCTCAGATTGATTTGGAACAATACTGTAGTCCCAGGTACTAAAGGATAATCACGTAAGTGTTGTATGGTTCCCACCTGGACAAACAGCTCTTGCAGATCCTGCTGGAACTTCTTTGGGTCTGTGGTAATGGACACAGGGCCAATATCTGCAAGGTTTGAAATTTAAAGTGAGCAAAATCAAACCAAGTCAGCATAAGAAGAGATGTCCTGGTTGCAAAACAAAAGCGTATGCCTACAAATATTCATGAGGGCTTAGGTCTCACTTGTCTGAGTTTTTCTTCAAACAAAACAACACTATCAGAACAAAGGATTTAGTTGTTCCTTCCTCAGCGGTTTTCCCTCTGTGAACAGAGAAAACGCATCTACAGCGTCAAAATCCCAAATAAGCCACAGTCTAATTTATCAGGACCAGTGTGATGCCCTGTAGCTTTTATGCGAGACATGACTATCAATCACGCACACCACACAAGCGTGGTAAGATTGGTGTGCTGACAAAATTACAATTTGCAGGTTTTGTTTCACACAAATCGGTACAATCTGGCCAAAGTTCAGAAGACGATTATAATTTTCTGCAGCTGTAGTCAGCATTTTCTACTGTTCAAGCAGCAACAGCAGGAGACTCAAGTGTGATGGATAAGAACCTGTCAGGGCATGACACTTACTTGGCTGCATTCTGGGGCCAATCGCTGTAACAGTAAACATTACAGAATGCATTGTTTCTGCTATAGAAGACTGCTGTCTATAAACACAAGCCTTACATTACAGAGAAGACCCTTATCAGGTAGGGTGGAGCCTTGTGATTTCTGTGTCTCTGCTTGTTATTCCGACTGTCAAATACCATTTTGAAGTATCCGTGTGAGGCTAATGATACTGAGCTTGCAGACATATGTCAAGCTTGATGACATTTCTTACTCATTCACAATCTATTTCCCAACAGTGGATGCTTTCAAGTCCTTCTCTCCTCCTCATGACTGACTGTAAAACACTGACAGCACCGTCACGCCTCTTTTGTAAGCCACCGCGGCTTCTTTGCAGTCTTGGAAGTTTACAAGGTCCCCAAGGGCAGGGCATATTAAACACAGACAAAATGTATGGTGTTAGTGCCCCCCACCCCCACCCCCCACTCCTGACTGGCTAAACTGGGGGGCTAAGAGAGTTTTCCGGAGGCTTGGATGCAGGAGAGGGTGGGGTGGGGTGAGTGGGGTAATTACACACAAGCAGACAGCATATGCTTCTCATCAGAGCTCAAACACCCTCCCCCCATTAGAACACTCTTATTTTCAAGCGGTAGCTTTCCCATATAGGAGGACAGATGCCGTACCTGTCCCACACACTCCTCACTTTAAAAGCTCACATACCCCTGCTTGATGTCTTGTACCACTTTGACCTCAAAGTGCTGCTCTGTCTCTAAGTTGACTTCTACTGAAACAGCTATGGTTTAACACATGTGCAACAGGTCCTTAAATGTGCTGAGGTTTGCTGTTATCTTTTCAACTATCATTATATAAATGGCAGAAATGTAACCAACCTACATGCTGAGTTTGGAATAATGCAAAGAAGAAGGTTCTAGGCTGTGTTGCCTGGACCTGGCAAGACAATCTGATAATTTTTGGCTTAGAGCTAGCCAGGCGATATAGCCAAAATCTTCTATCACAATATAGGTCATTCCATATTTCGGTTACAATGTAGCAAGCTTTCTGGTAATTCAATAAATACATTTTACTTTAACAGAGATAAGTCTCTTTTTGTTCACTTCAGCGTGAAATAAAAACTTAAGTACAGAGCATTTCTCATTTAATTAAGAACTTTAATATGAACAAATGTACAAAGCAAAAATCAAATATGTCTAGCTATACACTGATTATGGAAGACAATGGAATTTAAAGTGTGAGTTATAAAAAAGAAACCAAAATCTTCAATTTGATATTCCCTCAAAATATTTCCCATCAGATTTTCTGAGAAATTTGAGACAGTATGTGCTTGTTATTATCATAGTAGGCTATCATGATATCCCAGTATATGACAATGACAGTAAATTAACACGTTAAATTATATTATGATTTGCTAAAAAGTTATTAATTCACAAATAAACATTCACAACAAGTGTGCCTGTGGTTAAGAACTGAGTGTTTGGTGAAAGAGTACCTGGGTCATGGAAGGGGACAAGGACAAAGTTTTTGATGGGTCTGGTCCTCCGGTTGAGGGTCTTCTCCAGAATCCGTGAGGCGCCATCTATCACCTGTTTCAGATCGTCGTACATGGAGCCGGTAACATCGAACACAAAGGCCAGGGTCGAGGCGCTGTCACCGGATCCATCATCCTCCTCAGCCCGGGGGACTGCCAAGAGCCTGTGCGCGCCGATACAGAGCGCCAAGACTAGGCACTTTAATAAGACAACGGTCATATTTTTTCTTTAGATTTACTGCATCTGTCTGCTGGAATGAGGCGAATCACATAAAAATGTAAAAGTTGAGAAAAGGTTTAAGAAGTTTTCAAAGCTGTTCAAAGTCTGGGACTGCTTCCAATCGGTAGAAAAGATATCTGGAACAATACGGCTCAGCTGAAACACATCACAATCCAGAGTAAAATACTTCCACAGGAGTACATCCGTGCGTAAAGTTTGGAGGAGCGTGTGGACTGGCTCTGTGTTGGAGAGCCCCTGGAGAGCTGGTGCTCTGACGCTTCAAACGGGGGCGGAGATGGGTATTAAAAGGTTCCCGAGACCCAACCTGATTTTTTTTCTGAGCGTGTGTGTACGTCGACCCCACTGTGACTTCAAGACTTTAACCCTATCCAACATTCCCCCTTCTATTCAATTTTTTCGAAGTGGGCCCCTTGGGACCTGTTTTGAACAGCTTTGCGCACATTACCAGCGGAGTCTGGAGCCTGTGTTTTGGACATGCCGAGAACATTGTCTCAGTAACAGCCTCATTTTTATAAATAGGCATCGTTTATATTCAGCTGACACCAATCTAATTATATACATAGCCCACCCTGAGAAAACTCCCCTTGGCATATGAATGGGCGGAATGTCCCTTTCCCTTTTTACTGTGTACAGTAGCTGATCTGGATTATTAAATATTATTCATGCTTTTGATGTCGAGCTATGGCATCTTATCTAAGGAGATCAGACCTCACAGAAGAAGCCAGCACTGATCTTATGAAGGTAAATAATTTAGTGTGTGGAAGGGACCCAGAATATTTTTGAGACAGGAAGCTGGTTGTTCACTTCAAAAACAACTTCTCTATTTGCTGCACTTAGTTGCAACCTATCCATCGGCCGAAGAACATTTTTCGGCCGATATTCGCCTCGTTAACTGCTATCTGCCAATGGGCAAATAAGATGGCATGCACTATCAGTGCCCTGGTGTTTATCTGATGATTTGCATCAATTTGTCACTGGCTAAATGTTGTGGTTATTTGCGAAGAACGAAGATTTCCATATTTCCCTGACACAAAGGCAGAATAAAATAACACAAATATCAGTATAGACATCGCTTATTGGCAAAATTGTTATTTTCAATATCGGATCAGCCCCCTTTTTTAAGTTGTTACATTCCTGGTGCAGATGCTACATTTAAAACTTGTTTAAAAATCACAAAAGTGAATCAAACGTGTATCCAAAGGTCAGAAGCTTGTCTGGTCAAAGCTCTGGACACTCCTGACCTCCTCTTTTTGATATCACTTGCATCTTTTCTTCATTAGTAGAAAACAGGAAGCAGGTCTGAGCAGGCCCAGTGAGCAGAACCACTGAGCCTCATTAACCCGCAGTTCATTGTTCATTATTCAACCAAACAGTGCAGACTTACACCAGACTGAGTTGGCATGTAAGATTCTGGGTTTTAAAGCATGACACATAATCTACATGACAGTATTCATCATTAGTGGAGTACTCTGTAGGCTTAGACCGACATTTTTGAATACAATGCAATTTGGTGTGAACTTTGATCGCTGTCTTGAAAAGTGATTCATGAGGGATCATAACGGCATATTTTGAAAATACACATATGAGCAAGAGTCAATCAATGTATGTATAAAGACCTTTCTGTATGGATAAAAAAAACACACATTTTTTCTATTCATTTTAAATACAAAAACTAAGAATGCAGTAATAGAAAAGTTTGCCACTTAAATGCATTTTATTCTGTGCTCTTATACTGTTAATAAACAGGTAAATGACATTTATCATTTAGTAAATTATCATTTGCATAAGGCATAAAATCAGTGAAGCTGTTAAAACATCTTAATTCGGTAACTTAAACAATCCAAGAATGATAAAAAGGCATCATCACATGCTCTGGCCTCACACAGGACAAATACAATGTGGACAATTGCAACCACAGAGCTCGCAAAAAAAGCTTTACAACCAGAATTGATGTCTGTTTGTGCCTCTCAATGACCAGGGCTTTGTATGTGCTGAGGGGTGGAGTACGATGCTCTCAAAAGAAATAATGAGCCTCGGTTCAGATGTAAGCTGTGAGAATTGGCGGTGTTGCTTGGTCATGTCGTTCAGGATGTGGCTGTGCAACGCTGCAGACACTAGACACTAGTGCTAACGGGGAAGTGAAAACACAATGGGATGCAGAGACTGCAAACATAGTAAAATAATCCATAGTAAACTCCAGGCTCCTTCAACACTCTTCTTCAAATAAGACCTGTGCTCTCTCAGGACAGAGAAACTTCAGAATGTGAGAAAAAACAATCCCACAATAATGAAAATACAGTGCAATACATTTCAACACCTTTGATAAAAAATAAAACTTCATTCCATACTTAGGAGGAAATTCCCATAAAACGCAGCAAAGCAGAAAATAAATTACCATTCTATTTACATTATACAATGTACACTATACTGCTTTGTCACTTTAAGTCAATGTTCACCAAGTAACACATTTCTCCAGATTCTCCCAAGATTCTCCCGGGTTTTCAAGTCTCCTCATGTGGTGAAGCAGCAGCACAGTTCCTCTGAGCAGTTCAGGTGCATCCCCTGGTTTACAGTATGTGAACATGACTAACATTTCAGGGGGGAAATTCAGTTCCTTGGACTGTCCATGGGGAAACCACAACACTGCGCTTGCAAAAATGCTCGTACACAGTCCACAACACTCAAGGGTGTACGCGGTGCCACATAGCTGTAGAAGCACAGATAAATGACTGAGGGTTTTGCTGACATGTTTGACTTCTCCGTCACATCAGAGTATATATTTGTTTACATCCAATTTGGAAATGTAGGCGAACGGCTACCTGACACAAGATGCCGTACGATAAACAGTCCACTTCTGGGTGAGCGAGTTAAATGTGGCTTCCTCCCGTCTCGTCGTAGGTGTGATGGTGCTGGATTTTGGCGTGTGGATGCTGAGTTGGATCCATCTGAGAAGTTGTAAGAATGATCACCATTGAATAGTTGATAGTGTCATGAAATGTGGGGGTGTTCAGGGCATGCAAGATAAATCACTAAACAGAGTGGCTGCATTACCAAAATATGTCTTCTCGAGCTCACTTCGCAGTTGACAAAACGCTGAGCAGGATGTCGGCAACAATTGGCAGCAGCCGGCGCATTACATTAGGCAGTGAGAGCAGAGGGCTGTCGCGCTCTTCACTCAGCACTGCAAGACTATTTGATTGCCAGCAAACAAGTGGGCCATTTGAATAATTCATAGGAACAAACTGAGAGCAGAAAGTGTCTTCTTCACTTTGGTTTCAGCCCACGGAGTGATTTCCTTTCTTTTATTCTTTCCTCAGATGAATTAAAAGTTAGACAGTATTATCTGGTGTTAAATCATGACCTGGGATTGAAAATCACCCAAGCAGAGAAGTATGCTGGTACTGGTTCATTAATACCCCACTCACCTTAAATTCCTACACAAGTCCATCGTAGAGAGACAATGCCTGAACAATAGAAGGATCTGCCTTTGAACCCTCCTGAAACTCCTGCAGAGTCAGCTTCCCGTCTGCATTCTGGAAGAAGAACATGAGACAAAATGAAACTGAAGCCCTCCAAAGCTTTAACACAGAGTTACCAGCAGGGGGCAAACAGGCTCTTAAGCTAAATCATGTTACTCCTGTTCTATGCTGTTGGATTGATCTTTGGTTCAGTGCACTTGGATGGTAGCCACTCTCTGCCAATACAAATCACTAAGTGCTGCTGTGCTGCACAGCTAGTCCAATGGGCTGATCTTGGCAGTAGTGGGCTGAGACGCAAACACCCATGCAGGCTGTGTCTCATCTTTCACTAAAGCTGAGTAGATTCTTGGGGCTGAGGGAATGGGCATTAGCACAGAGGGCCAGTGGTAGAGGAGACTATATATGATGTTTATAGACTGCAGGCGGTGTTAGTGACGCTGTGATGGCTACAGCTAACAGCTCTAAACTTAACAGTGCCCATGTCAAAGCCCTGAGGGTGGCAACAAAGGCAGATTCAGTCCTCTTAACGGTAAACATATAATCATTATTGCATTTTTATCAGTGTCAGGCAAAGTTTGATGTTAAGCTGTAGAAAGTAACCTCAAATGGTACAGCAAATAGTACTATAATGTGCTGTCACAATCTTGGAATTTCAAACTTTTAACGGCTATAGCATGAACAAAGGCTATAACATGATGACAATGAAGCTGCGGTCCTGAAACAAAACCTCATCTTTAATGAGGTTGTGGTAGCTGGTCAGTGTTGATTCTTGAAGCAACAGAGTAGCAGATTGAGCTATTAGCAGCTATTAGTTAATTTCCACAGAGCAGGTAATATATGCCTGTAAACATGAGCACACATGATGTTTTATGTTAACCATGTGAAGCTAAATTTATTATTCCTCAACCATTATCATGATATTAATTTCCCTCAAAGAGTAAATTGGTAATTGTCATTATGTGTTAGCATCAAGCCAATGGATGCAGTGCTAGTTGTTTGCCACATGGTTGTAGCAGTTACGCTAGCTATTTCAGGAGTTATTCATCATTATGCTGCCAAACTAACCATTAACTTTTAGAGAGGGCGTAATAAAGAAAACCCGTAGGTTATATTTAACTGGAGCGAATAAGACAAGTGACAAAAGAACAGCACTGTGAGAGAGGAGGCAGGGCTTTTTTGGCATGGTAGTGGTGTGTGTCAACTCGCTGTCGGGCAGCCAGAGAGAGCAAGTGCAGCAGGTAGCTGCATATCAATACTGCAGAGCACAGAAACGTGTTTCAGATTGTTTAAAATATTCAATATCAATATGCTTCATAAAAATCTATATTTTTGACAACACTAGTACATTATCACTGTCTTCATCACTTTGGTGTTTTGCTATGAAACTACCAACCTTGTCCATCATTGCAAAGATACGGTCCACTCGCTTTTCTGGTGTGTTTTCTTCTTCTGGCAGCTCCACAGTGTTCCCCTGAGATATTAAATAATTACGTTTTGCACCACTAAAACAATCTTTATTTATGGGTCTAATGTCTTGTAAAACTTACCACCATCTGATATATGGCATCTACGATGTTCAACATCTCATCTCGGGTGATGTAGCCATCATTATCAAGGTCATATAATTTAAAAGCCCCTGTACAGAGAAAGATGGTGGCCCACACTGAGATCAGAAAATTACTGTGACTTCAAAATGTAACACGAAAGTTAGATTAACATGTATGTTTTCATGGATTACAAAGCACAGTGTTTAAAGTGAGATTACAGACAGGCAGAAGCCCTTCATGTTTGCTTTCCAGATCAAAAGGGAACAGTAGTAATTCTGGATAAAAATAGTGACACTTTGTTTGAAGGTTTAAAATTCATGATTACAGCGAATGTTGCAAGTTTTCTAAGGTGTTCTTTTTTAAGAAAAGCTTGTCAACATATTGGGTCATGACTCCCAGGTTGCATAAATCTGCTGTATTTGCTAATAATCTCCTTTTTGCTGTTTTCTAAGAAACCATGGATCCTCTTTCATATGCATGCATGGCAGTTGGTCTATTTAAATGTCAAAAACAGGGGAAGTGGGTGCATCTCCTTACATCTCAACTTCTCATCAAGAGTCCCCCGGGAGGTCACTGACAAGGCCTGGATGAACTCAGAGAACTCGATGCGTCCATCCTACAGAGTGACAAAAAAGAGAGAAAGAGAAATGGACCAGAGACAAGATGAGCATCTTGCCCAACACTTTCTGTTGCTGTACATTCATGAGCTTGTTGCTGTTCTTTCATGGTGTCCTTGCAGTATTCTGCTGAAAACGGGGCCAGACGTTAGCTCCAAGTCAGCTGCTATTTTTGCCCTGCACCTGGCTCTCTCCTGAGGCAGAAATATGTCACCTCTGGTCATTAGTAAGATGGATGAGACTGGCTCATCGTCTAAAAAGTTACAGCACACAAACAACCAGCGTATTTGGAGTGAGGATGTTTCACATTTTTCCAGACGACTCTGCATCATGAATGGGCATAGCAGAAAATTCTGTCCGACGAGGTTGAAAATATTCTGACACTTTTATTTCCTCTGAGCTTTGTTAGAATCCCATGCTCTGAATCTTACCACAGAAGCTCAAAATTTCCAATTACCCTCCTAAAATTGTGGCCCTCAGCGTTGCTCTGTGAGGCCACACATTGTGCAGTGGAGAGAAACATCTGCTAACACGGATAATAATCAAACGCTCAAAAGCATAAAGTGGCTTAAACACCACTAATTCAAACCAAATCATCAAGTTATGACTTCCAGGCTCAAGCAACTGCATTGGACTTATTCAAATGAACTGCTTAAAGGCACTTTGTAAAGGATATGTCATTCACACAAGTTTGGTGGCAATGCATATAAATCAACATCCTGGTAGTGGAGTCTTCAGGCTTTGGTCGGTACATATTCTCAGAGGATACTAAAGGTTTATGTTGCATCAAAAAAAGTTATTCTGCTACAACAGCTGCCTACCTGTAACCGACTTCAGCCAAGGCGCTACTTTCAAAACAGCCAAGTGATCTTCATGGCCCTGGGGTCGGCTAACTT
This sequence comes from Centropristis striata, assembly GCF_030273125.1. Classification (NCBI taxonomy): domain Eukaryota; kingdom Metazoa; phylum Chordata; class Actinopteri; order Perciformes; family Serranidae; genus Centropristis; species Centropristis striata. The sequence goes on from NC_081523.1 coordinate 26,360,791, forward strand.
TATCTTTACCAGACATCTGACCAGCCAGACAATGCTGAAGTCATGCATTGCTGATTACATAAGTCATAAAAACTGTTAAGATCAATGCATTCTTTAACTATGGGGTGCCTTACGCTAATGAAGGTCACAGATAAACATCAGACAGAGGGGTTGTCTGATCTTCCTGACACAAAGCCTCTTAACTGAGTCAATAAACCTCCAGGGGCTCACCAACATCCCAGGAGCTGCTCATCTACAGTTTGTCTTCCCCAAACACAATTTGAATAATCTCTTACAGCTGCGATGAGGTGGATTACTCCAGACAAATGTTGCTTATAACAATTTGGCCTTGTTAAAACATGCTTTCTCATCATATCCTCAAATCCTTAGAGGATCAGCCCACATTACAGAGAGATGAGTTTCAATCCAAAAAATAAAATACATATCATCTTTCTAAAATATAAATTAGTATCCACTCTTGGAAACTGATTTCTGGCACAACCTAAGAGTTACAATTATGTGTTACTATTGATGCAGTGACTCATCTTTTAATAGAGCAGAATCATCTGTGCTGTTGAAATACTGAAATACAAAACTGGAAAATGGTTATGACAGATTATGTAGTGTTTTGATGTAAATGTCCTCAAATACATTCATTCATTATCCTTAACCGCTTATCCGATCTCAGGTCGCAGGGGGCTGGAGCAGATCCCAGCTGACATTGGGCGAGAGGGGGGTACACCCTGGACATGTTGCCAGACTATCATAGGGCAGACAGACAACCATTCATGCTCTCTCATTCACAGCTACAAACAATTTAGAGTCACCAATTAAACGTTGGAGTACCCGGAGAGAACCCAGATTGACACGTGGAGAACATGCAAACTCCACACAGAAAAACAGTCCTGCGACCCTCTTGCTGTGAGACAAGAGTGCTGACCACTACACCACCTTGTAGCCCTCTTCCAATACATGCAAAATATAAAATGAAAAAAAAAAAACAACACATGGCAATCATTACAGAATGAGTTCACTTAGCATAAAATCTGCAACATGTCCTTAAACTGTATGCCTGTTTTGTTAGCAGATACCAGTGTTCTAGAGAAAGCAAGATTAGTATCTCCACTTTCTCCCATTCTGCCCTTGGGTGTTAAAATAAGTGTTTTTGAAGAACATTTTGAGTTAAGTTGATCTTTGACCTTCTGAATATAATGTCATCATTTCATCATTTTATGTGTGATTTTTTCACAGGTCACAGTGAACTTTGACCACCAAATTTTAATTAATTCATCCTTGTGTCCAAGTAGACATGTGCCAGATTTGAAGAAATTCCCTCCAGGCGTTTATGAGATAACATTGCATGAGAATGGGATAGAAGGACAGACGGCCTGAAAACATGATATGTCCTGCCACAGCTGTTGCAGGTGCGGTCTCTGGAATAATTACGAGAGCCTGACTGATATGTCAGTCAGCGTACTTTATCAGTTAATATTTGCATATCACACATATATTAGCATCTGCGTACATTTGTAAATAATATAATGCAGAAAAAGTGCTTCGTAATTTAGGAATGGTGTCATCATGTAGTTTGTCCACCAGAGCGCGCTCTGAATTACAATCTAAGCACAGAATGAGACAAAAAGTGATGTCAACCCTATAATGTCATTCAACACAGGGGACAAGAACTTAAAGTCTTTGAAGCAAAATACAGCTGGCATCCAGAAAAGTAATATTTTAGATTACGGCAGACGGACATAAAAAAGCAAACTTAACTACTTAGCCCATTCTGCCTATACATTATAAAATACATTGGATAAGAGTGTAACAGAAATGTTACATGTATACATACTATATTGGTCCATATAGTGATATTGGAATTTTTATTGTAGAATACTGGCATTAAAAAAAATCTAGTATCGGTCAAACAAATAACAGCAGAAAAATAAAAACGATTTCTCTGCCCTTGTATTCTGTGCAACCTCTTGTTGAAAGAACGACCCTCAGACTGGCCTTATCCTCAGACACTGTTGCTTTTAACATTATGTTCCTTATCTAGCAGCAACCACTGTCCATCTATTTCTTTATCATTCTGAAAAAATAGCTTCCTGCATCATAGTAGGACAACAAATCATATGAAATAAATTACAAACCTTATTTTCATCAAATACGTTGAAGACAAAGGAGGCAAACTTTGTGGGATCTCCAAAAGGAAAGAACTGCTTGTATATCTTCTGAAAGCCGATAGCATCCAGCTGCCCACTTGGACAATCTTTAATGAAGCCCTTGTACCTGGAAAATAAAGATTTTAAAGAATTTTAAGATTTAAAATATAATGTATGATGTGATGAGAATACATAATCAAGACAAGACTGACAACAATGATGACAGACTGAAGTCACCTCCTCACCCCTACAGCAGGCATTACTGATTCACTTTGACAGAGCAGGCTGGATCAAAAAGGTAAAGTGCAAAGCTATTTGTCTCATTCACAGATAAGACGATCACCCTAATCCAATAGCAAGCCCAGAGTGGTTCACTCTAATCAAATTACTCTCTAGTCCTCTTTTGATAATATGCATGGCTGATAGATAAGTCTGAGCGCTTCCTCTCGCCCCTGGAAATGACATATCTAGAGAGCGACTTAATATCTCTATTAACCTAAATATAGAAGCATCTCATAAGCGATTTCAAGCACAGTCACTCAGAGGTAGGCAGTTTCCTTGTATGTCTTCATAAAGGAACACAGCAACCTTAAAGTCTAAGTAGACTGTAACAGGTGAGGGAACTAGGAGGGGAGCGTTAGCCTTTACAAAAAGAAATAGGAGGAAATAGCAGGGAAAAAATAACACTCTGTTTATAAAAAGCATCGCAAAAAGCTTTTGCTCTTTATCAACTGCAAAAATGACACACAAGGGAGCACTGCATGTTCGTCTCTGATTCCGAATAAGGCTGGGCTGTAATTACGGCCCGAGAGAGAGAGACCGAGAGAGTGCTCTGATGAAGAATGAAGGCCAGTACAGATCTTTTCCACTCTGGCTCCTCATTCCTCTTAAACTCTTTCCTTTTAATCTGCCGTGGAGATAATGAAGCCAGCTTCATATAGTCAAAAAGATGGAGAGACACTTTGAGGAGAAGCTGAGAAAAATTTTCAGCAAGAAGAGAGGCGAGAAAGCAGCAGAACCATGTAATTCTCACATTTGAATTATCTGGAGATAGGCAGGAAAATGAAAGCCGAGCTCACTATAATGCAGAATACAATCTAATTGGTATTCAAAGTGCAGAGCACACAATGCATATCATAATCCAAAGCCGACCCATTTCACCTGAATTCCTCAGTCATTTTTAATGTAGGACTATGGAATATTATCCTGCAACAAACATAAAAGGCTGAATGGCAACATACTGTAGAGCATAGTGTATGTACTGTACATACAGTATACATGTTTCGTACAGAGTATATACTGTATTGTTTACAGAAGAGGTTATTTACTGCAAACACAGAACAATGTATCTATGTAAGTATTTCTCATAAAGACACCTACTCTTTGCGTCACATGTGCAGCCACAGAGAACAAAAAGCTGTCATTGATTGAGAGACTAACATTCACAAAAATAACTTCTATCTACAAGGTTAACTACAAGTGGCATTATTACTCCTAATCAATAGTTACAGGTCAAATATAGTGTATCACAGATAAGGTAACACTGAATTGGTACTCCAGTACTGATGTGGTTATCACCCATATAAAGTGTTTGCTGATTATAAACAAGAAATTACAGTCCAGAAATGTGTTTTTGATTGGAGCTCAACTTGTAGACAAATAATGGTTGAATAAATGTTCCTACATCCTGCATCACATTGATAAAATGATTAATTATTACATAAAAACATATTGCAAATTGCTACAAAGCTAACACATCTAAATACAGTCTTTAGTAGATAATGTCAGTCAATTCATTCAGACTGTTAGGGATAATCAGGCTGGTAAATTGGCCAGTTTGCTAAATTTATCAGGTAATGTAACAAAGCGACCAACACTGGATCCATGCAGCACCTGACACAGACACTAACAACACAGTCCTCCATGAGCCACAGAGCTACGTGGCTGGCTCATCCCGCTCTCTCACCAGTCAACCTAGCATGCATGTTTTGTTGAGCAGGGTTGAGACCTGATCTAAAATGTTCAGTAAGCGCTTGAAGCCATTTTTCAGGGAAAACCATGTTAAACAATGTATTAATAATAAAGAATATTTTTACATATTTTTAAATGTATCTGGAAGGGGACCTTTAATATAACTGTAAATATAAGTTTGGCTCCTGTAACATTCTGTAATATGCACTTTTTGATTGATCAAATTCTTATTTTCCCTCTTCAGTCAGTCAGTAGTCACAATAATTTTCTTTAGAAGGCATACTGTGATGCAATAATTAAAAACATTTTAAAACAAACAGTGGAGTAACACAGCAGAAGACACATCTACAGTACATGGGTACAGTAAAAAGCCACTGTACCAGTGTAAAGATGTTTACCCAGTGTGAGCTATTTGTCAGAGTCATGATCAAAATCACCTTCATTTGCCAAGAACACATCATGTACAGGAAATGTGACATGGTGACACTGGTGCTAAGATGTACACGGTCAGACTGTACTTGAAGTAGTGTAATCGTGCAACTACGCACTGTACTTGCAGGGACACAACAGACGTGACATTGTGCATCAGACCACACTGGGGGGCCAGCATGAAGATTAAGTATTTATTACTGGCACTGCTCCCACTCCTTGGCATCTACCATGGTGGTTTGCCTAAGAGTTGTGCAGGATGTCTTTCTTGTTCCTGCTTAGCTGGCAGGAACATCACTGCGCAATGGCATTTTGTTATTGATTTCAGGTGAGCCTTGAGCATACTAATGATGTTCCCTTAGAGGAGAATTAGGAAGGGGAACAAATTTAATGCACAACACAGGCATTTATCTAACCCCGCTAATTCTTCTATGTCTGTGCCTGTGCTCTAATTACACACCATCTGGCATTTCCCCTGGTAAAATTCCCTCTCATCCCTCACACTCAGCCGTGTTGATTGCTGCTGATCTTCAAGTGAGGACTCATGCAAACTTTGCTGTGAAAGACAGTGAGAGTGATGGTGAGCTAGCTGGCTGCACAGCCGGAGGGGGTGGAGGTTTAAGGGGGGTGAGGGGTATTCCGCCCCAGTGCACTCAGTCAGCCCCAGAGACAGCTCGGAGGCTCCTGACCTGCCAATGCCCAGTGATATCTAATGCTGCTACTGCTGCTGCTGTGTGGCTGTGAATGTGCCCTGGCTTCTTCCCTCCTGTAAACCCCAGAACTGGGGACATGAACAGCGACTCGCTCAGACAGGGCTCTTCTCATGCATGCAGAATTAGGTCGTGAAATGCAAAACCAAAGCAGGAGAACTGAAGTGTGAACATGGAAGAGTGATCACTTTATTACAGTGCTCCCTCTTCAGATATACGCTATTCTTTGTTTTTCATTTCAAAAGAAACAATAGCCCAAGAGCAGCATGCAGCAAACAAAAGCGATGACTACACTCATGCTTGAATCAGCTCTGTAAATGAAGATGCATTGTCTCTTATCCCTGTGTTAGCTCCTGTCAAACTGTGCCTTCAGAAAAACATTCAGAAATTCACACCTTACCGGTAATGATCAGTTTCACCACAGTTCTGTGACTTATGGCCTGAGGTGTTTCTGTTTCATAAATAGGTTCATTTGAATGTATGTAAGTATGTGTTAGAACATTGACCTCTGCAAGATGATGCTGGGCCAGGTCACACTGAATAATAGGTAGAAAATCCGAACAGAGAGGATTACTAATAAGTAACCTTGTGGAGGCTCTGTAGCAATGTTGTGATTAAGTGCCTCAGAGTGAAACAACCTTATGCCCTGTCCATTCTTCTGTTATCAGACATCCCTTTTGCAAATAGAGCAAAAGGGTTGTTGAGGAATGCATCATGGACATGTTTGTATCGGTGTTATCAGCCTTCAAAGTCGTTCAGCCTGAGTACTGCTTCAAAGTCATTCTATTTTCAGAACTCATCTGTCTTCGGGGTAAAAGTGAAGGAGATGACTTCAAATCAACTATTAAACCAAATGTAAAATACACAAGAAACTAAATTCTGCCCAAAATATATCAAATTAAATGTAGGTCAAGATAAGACCCTCCTGATTCCTGTGAGCATTACCAGTAAAAACACAACTGCTAATATATGACTAGCTTCACATGAGTAATGGAAAGAAATCTCATTAAGAATTAATGTACACACTTACCACTGCTGCACCTCTTTCTCTGTAACTGTAAGAGAAATAAAGAGTGACATTAGCTGAGAGAAAAACTTTGGTTGTCCTAGAAAAAAAAGCAACTTGCTGTTAGACACAACAGAGGAGCCGAATAGTAGCATCGTTAATCATCTTGGCCCAGTCCTATCACATATCATCTGACTTTATCAAAACTATTCCAACAGTGTCAACTAGGGTTGTAACACTTAAGGTATTCGTACTAAAGCATCACAGTATGTAGATTGTAGATTGATGCACGTGGGGAACCAAAGTTCACAAGTGCCAGTTCTCTCCAGAAACATGAGCTGTTCGCAACATTTGCTGAGTTTAGCAAAACAAGTGAACTGGTGTGCGAGTCAGTTGCATTATGGCAAGTAAAAATGAAAACCGGAGATTGAAGACCTGCCTGTGGGTTCCCAGTCAGCTTCAACAACAACAACAACAACAACAGAGAGAGTAGGGCTAGGCATCGTTAGCCTCAAATCATAATTGGCTAACTCATATTATGGTCAAGTTGAGATATCTGCCTAGCTCTAACACTGCTGATTCACCATGCATTACTGACTATTAGCCTCTTAGTAGAATTGCCCAAGTCATATTTAGGATGATGACATAGTCAATAATGCATAGTGAATAAGCAGTATTAGGACAGTAGGGCTAGGCAGATATCTCAATTTGGCCAACATGACTTAGGCAATTATGCTATGAGGCTAACAATATGTTTTTCTATACTGTTTTTATTGTGATGTCAAAAAAGCAGTGGCCAAATTACATTCTGGAAATACATGGATCATTTGGACAAAGTATTACATTCAGATCCTTGGAGTTGGAGGCACTGTTGTGTTAACATGGAGTATGGAGTGTACAAAATCGGCTTTACGATGTGGTTATTTCATATAGGCTATTTAATTTTTGAATTACCAGAAAACATGCCAATTCATGTTACGTATCGCAACCAAAATATGAAATAATCTACATTGGGATAAATATTTTGACCATATTGCCCAGCCCTAGAGGACACCGTTTACATAAGACAAGGACATTGTGTCGTTGTAGGGGATGGAAGCCTATCCGACATGCTAATGCACGTTCAACAGCAGATTTGCAGATGATCACAACTTGTTTGTGTGCTTTGAATGTTTAAATATAGCCAAGGTGGAACTAATTGAACCACTCTAATGCACATGATAAAAACATTTTATTATTCTATTTTCAGTGTCACTGCATAATAGATGCTCTTCAGTGTCATAGCCTATTGTGACTTGAAAGTGTTTGTTCAGTGTTCGAACAATGTAATAAAGAACAGTTTGAAATGTTGTGTATTTTGTAAAAATGAAAATAGTTTACAAAAGATAATTTTATCTGTCTGTCTATATGTCTGACACATATCCTTATGCATTTGGTGTTTTTCTTGCTATACCGAACTTGTAACAAACCATGACTCCGGAAGCAGGGTATGAACTGAACCCTGATTTCTGTGTCCCATTACACACCTAAACTCAACATGCAATTATTGGAAAATAGCCATGTTTTGTTCAGTGGTGAATTAATCGATTCCTATCAGAGGAGATGAAAAATGATTTCTGCTGCCCAGGATAGTCAAGTGGGAGTAAACCCCAGGGAGCCACAAAAAGACAAACACGGCTGAGGGAATGAAGGTCAGCCACAGATTTAAGAAAGAGAACAGTTTAGGAGGCAGGATGTGTTATCATGCCCACACAAACACCATTATCTGCCAGTATCTAATCAACCAATCCCTCATGGCTTTCCCTTGTCTCTTTACTTTCTCTCAAGTAACCACAGCAATTTTCGGCCTCCCGGCTCCTGGGCTTGCTAATGAAAACAAGGGCGGGAAATCAATAGCATTAGTTTAACCAGGTGGTCCTTTGAGAACAACTTGCTGAATTCCTGCCACTGTAAGTCTGAGCATAGACTGTAACACTTCTGTTGGGCCTGGGGCTAACCAAAAGTCTTATAAATACAACAAACGTGTAAGCTTGTTAGTCAATCAATAATGTCTTCTCTCTAATGTTTAACCCTGAGCAAGTCATAGCCATGGTTACTGCAAAGGTATACAACCAGGGAAACAAAGGGTTTTTCATGACCATTCACATTTCCACAAAAAAGACATTTTCAGGAAAATAAATGATTCAATTATCCAATACTGTCATATTGCAGTAGACCAGTGAGGAAATATATTCATAACAAATATATTCATCATCACTTTTTCATGACATCTTCATCTGTATTCCATAATGTGACTATTGCAGCACTGGAGCAGAATCATATAGAGGCTATCGATAAGAAGGCCAGGTTAGGTAGCTCCTGTCTGCATATATCTCGGCCTCAATTTGTTCTGCTCAGCATTTCAACAAGAAACCCACGATGTGACCCTTTCCTGGGCAATAAATGTCAGGGTCAATCTCATGACTGTCAGGCCAAGCCAAGCTACCATTAAATTGGCCTCAAAAGTCAATGTAGTCAAAAATTGAGGCAATTCACCATGGCTACGATTTAATAAAACATTTTATTGCATAAGTCAGTCAGAGGCAATGCGTAATAATGTAATCAACCCAATGCAGGAGAGTGCAGGGCCCACTCAGCTGGTTGACCCTGCAGGGTCTGCGAGAACACATCCAGTTTGCACTCTGTCACTGTGAGCCTCTTCACAGCTTTGACAGCTTACAAAATCATCATGCCATTACATGGGCCTACATTCTGCAGACATCTTAAGAGGACTTCTGTTTTTTCCATGTAATGCAAGACTGGTTTGATTTAACCTCTCTTAAAGTACAGGTGAGGCAGCAACCACTTTCCACAGTTTTCACTGAGAACAGGAAAAACACTGGCTAGCCACAGCCTTGGCACAGCTCAATGCTGTCTCTGGCCAGAAAGCGTTTTATTTAAAGTACAAGGTCATAATAGTTTTCTTATAAAGATGTACATTTTAAAACCCAGAAGATGCCCGTCTTATACAACAAAGCAAAAGAGATATCTTCTTTTGAATTCCACAGGCCTTGTTTCTGGTCTGGCCTTGTTGGTTGCCTCTCAGCACAGAGGGCATTTGCAGAGAAAAAAACACCCTACCGCTTCTACCACTAAAACAAAAAGACACATAGGCACAGGGAAATTTACTAAGTCCCCAATCTGTCAAGAACCAAAGGAAAGCGGCGACTAAAATGGCAGACAAAGCTTCTCATGGGAGTGCAAGAGAAAGGGGCAACAGGATGAAGGAAAGCAGAAATGATAGTCTCTCAAGTCAGGCAACAACAGAGAAAGGGAGAATGATCACGCTGGGAGAGAAAGCTTGGTGCCCCTCTCAGCGATGCTAACCAGATAAGATCCTAATTATACTATTCCATTCCCAGCTCAAAGAGGGCAATTAGGGGATAAAGCGAAGGAGACAGGGCGAAAGGGTAAGAGAGAATGAGAAAGAGAGAGAGAGAGAGAGAGAGAGAGGCAGAGAGTGAGTAGAGGACAGCAGCAAGCAGCCCAGCCCAGCACGAAGCCCAATCTTCCTCCACAGCAATTTCCTGCCACAACAGCCTTCCATGGTTCTGCTGCGGAGAGACCCACCACACAAATAACACTGTCATTAGGCAGCCAATGGATGTCAACTCCCACCCACACCTGCACGCTGTACTGCTCAAATAATAATAATAAAGCTGTGCTCCAGAAATAACACACAAATGATTAATATAGTGTCTTCCGAGCAGACATCATTGTGGTAATTATAAATGTGATTTCAGCTCAAATTTGATTGAAAGCTGTGGGGTGAAACATGTTTTTTGTTCAGCAGGATATATAACTAAGTTAGTGCTAGCAAAGTGAGAAAGCAAATGCTGTCAATTTGCAATGTCCTGATAAGTCGACAGGAACAACACAAATCCATGTACTTGTAATGTTGCAGACTCACTCCAGTTTTTGACTTACAGTCATTACCAAGAATATCGCACCATTTCTTTCTCTATTCAAGAATGCCATTTAGAATACTGGCATAGCATTAATTAATTTAAACACTGTTTACATTTCTTATCTATCTGTTTTTGTACACATAGAATATACAAAGGGTCCGTGACCTGCATATAAAACCACATCCTCATCTCTCAATCCCCCGGCTCAATAGCCGAGCATCTCCATATTCATAAAACCCTTCAGTGTGATTTAAAAGATGCTGATTGCAACTTTTACCAGACCTTAACTAATCAAGATATGCCACATTTAAATGTACATTTAAATCAAACTGGAAGCTTATTTCCTGCTGATATTTAGTCGTAGCTCTGTTTTGTCGATAACGAGAAGCTGGTGTAGAATCCCAATATATCCCAGCAAGCAGGGCTATTTACTGTACAGCCTGTATGGAAAACAGTGGGTGGAAAATGTAATTATTAATGCAAGGTATTCTGATCACAAACTTTATAGTCTTTTAACTTTGGTCAGAATGTTTCTTTATTCTCATACAGGCTAGCTAAGAAGTGTTTGTGCTTCTAAAGACAAGCAAAAAGAAAAAGACATGAGGGTACTTACAGTAGGTTTTCCTTGTCAACTCCTCCACCACCTCTGGCTTGAGCTTGCTGTTTGATTTACCCATGATCTTCAGCTCTCCCCCACACCTCCAAATCCACCTTGGCACGCAGCACCTGTTACTACCTCCTCTCCAGTCTGCTCCTCTGCCAAAACATACAAAAATGTGGGCCAGTTTAGGTGCAATGACACTGGTGAAATAAAAAAAGAAATAAAAAAGAAACTCCCATTCAAGCTAAATGAGTCTGTTGTTCTGAGTATTTCACTCTAGCTGCGGTCATGATCTGCTCAGTCATCAAACCTGGCACACCAGACAGCCAAGTCAAACCCCAGGGGCCCTGTGAAGAAGAGCCGGCAGGTTGTTGAGACTATATGAGCGCTGCTGAGTGCCTATGTGTTCGCTTCATTTCTTCATAGCAGTCCGTGGGCGAAGAGTGGCGTTTGGATGCGTTGCTACCTTCGTCCTTGGATACAAGAGTCACTCAGTGGCTGGGTTAAGCACGTTCACTCCCTCACAGTCATTCTCTGTTCTTCTCACTCCTCCCACCCCTCCTTTCCCACCACTATCTCTATTGCTCTGGGTAAGTTACTGTAGAAAAGAATCCTCCCTCTTGACAGCTGAGATAAGGAGGTGTGTAAACTAAAATACAATGAACAGAGCTCGCCTTGGATGCACCCCACTGCACTTTGCACTCACTTGAAGCGTTAACTCTTACCCCAGGAACCTATTACTGACATAACCGTTATAGAAAAGGTAAAAGGTTTCAGTAATAATTTATGGAAAGCAAAAAAGAAGCAAGGTCTCTACATGGTTTTACAATTTTAGATGCCAGCTGAAAAGAGATCTGGTCTTGCTCTTAAAATAAGTGTGTGAGCTGTCTACCAAGCTTAGAGGCGGATTTGAAGAGTGACAGTTTTCTTTTCTTCTCCATTCTGACTCATAATTCTCCCTCCTTCCTGGCCTCACGACAGCATGGTATGGTGCTTTCCTCCTCTCTGTCACAGCAGACAGGAGATGAGGGATAATGGAATTTCTTTGTATCACGGGCCTAGCGTTGGCATGCACTGATGCCTAACCACAGCAGCTGTCTAAGCCACAGAATAAAAAACTACTGTATGCATAAGGCACCTTCACTGCAAACATCTGTTCTCCGTGTCCACGGCAAGTGATGTCCTTCTGAGGGATGCCACGCTGGTAATCACCATCTTGTGTTTGCTCAAGCCTTCTGGTCCTGGGTGTTACTTAGACACTATAAAAAAAACAGAAAGTAGCAGTCACAAAGACTGGAATGACAAGCATTTGCTGTGTTTAGTAGTAGAAATGGACAATGCTGTCACCTAGAGCCATGAGCACAGGAGCACTTGACCGGAAAAACACTCAAAACAGACAACGACCTTTCTACTGTCTACCAAAGCTGCAGGCAAGGCACAGTGTGGGGAAAGAGGAGTGCTGGTTGTGCAAGTGCAGAGGCTGATATTAAAGTTAACTGCTTTAAATTAGCACTATTTAATGAATGTGGCGTTAAGACTTTGAATTAGCGATTCCGTTAAAGTATTACATTTAGCTGGGAAAGAATAACTAAGACATACGCACCGACACTTGAATTCGTTAAAAAATAATGGCTGACACATACAAATGAAAGAGTGCTTTGTTCCCATATATTAATATTTGTTTTGTTGACAGGAGGAAGAAACATACAGACGCGGTAGCAGCAGGTGGGACGTTGCCTGGCAGTACCATAGCAACACACAGTTTATGGCTACTGTACAGTGAGGGAAGCTTGCTAGTCATTGTACTCGCAATGTTTGGTACCCACGCTGTTCCGTGTAGCGAGTTGACTAAAAAAAAACACCGAAAACTCACCTTGAAATGAATTAAAGCGTGTCCTTGTTGAGTGACTTCGGGGTTTATCTGAGCTACACACGCGAAAAGTCGCCGTCCAGTCAGTCCCAAAACAGAGAGCCGCTGACCAACACTGTCTCCCTCCGCCGAGTTGCGGAGCGGCTCGTTGCTGCGCGGATGGCCGTCCTTCTGCTCTGATGCCGCCGTCAGAGTGACGTTGCTGCTGGCCCCGACCAGCTCAGCTCAGTGCCAGAGAGACACTGACGTCGCGGTACCACTGGTCATACAGGCACAGGGACTCTTTGTATGCTTTAACTGCCTTTACACGTGTCAGCAATATCACAGTAAAGGGTTAATGTACCCAAACTCACTTTTTGACGCAGATTCTCAGTTTCGGGACAGAGCTTAAAGGCAGATGTGGCACTTTTAGGTAGCTTGGTGTGCCCAATTTTTAGTGACGTGAGTAAGCTAATTTCTGGATAGTCATTCGACGGGGGTTCGCATGGCTCATATATATCTCCTTGTTTTTCATTATGCTATGACTGGAGGTACTTTACCTTTTTATTAGCTAATCACTGCACCAGTGTGTGTAATTATGTGTACGATTAACTATATGGAGTCTTGAGCTGTTATATCCATTTTTTAATCATTTTAATGTCTTTTCGTGTCTTTTTTCATTCTGTCTTTTTTGGTCATTTTTTGTCTTTTTTTAGTCATTTTGTGTCTTTTTTTTAAGTCATTTTGTCTTTTTGGGTCATTTTGTGTCTTTTTTTGGTCAATTTGTGTCTTTTTGTGTCTTTTTTTGTCATTTTGTGTCTTTTGTGTCTTTTTTTTGTTATGTTGTGTCTTTTTTGGTCATTTTGTGTCTTTTTTAGTCCTTTAGTCCAACATAAAATGTGATTTTGAATCTTTTTTTTTACTTTCAAAACATTATCATGCTCAATAAAAAAATTAAATGTTGCAAATGTGAACACAGGTTGCAAATTTAACATATTAGAGGGTTACATCCAGTTCTGTTATTTTATACGAAATATATTTGACCTTGTCTCCAGTTTTACTTGGTATATCATCATCAAACTGATACTGGCCTCATGAAGTTTACAGCCAGAACTTAAGAGGTAAATTTACAGTAGGGCTCCTACGCTGCTTTGTTTTTACGTCTGGATGTGATGAAGAACTTTTGGAGACTCCAGAGGGTTAAGTTAAAATCTAGTGGGCCATTATTTGTAGGATGTGTTGATTTCACAATTATTATCCTCAAAAGGCCTTATGTTGCTTATTGACTTTACATGTTTTGTTTGTCATCTGTAATGATTAGCTTGGATACTATTGTAAAATTATGTAAAATAGCTATTAAAGTTTTTACTTTCATTAAGGTTGAGTGACTCATAAGAAAGAAAAATGTTAAAAAATGGTCAAAACTGAAATTTCCTCAGTAGTAGTTCTATGATGGCCAAGCTCAAAAAAGACACTACAATTCCCATAATGCAACAAAGTGAAGTCTTCAGGTAGACCCTGGCTGTGGTTGAATAGACCAGTTTGGAGTAGACATCATGTTTCGACACTAGCAGCTGCATGCGCATGGCAGAAACTGTGGAAAAAAATAACAATCTATGAAAACAATAAGAAAATAGAGGTTACAGAAGAGTTTCAGCGGGTAATGTCTTGCTGTGCTGTTGGACGTCAAAACAGAAATAGTTTTTTTTTAAAAATTGGCGTTCATTCATATAGACGCCTTTTGAAGCTGGACCGAGACATTTATGGTTGCTGTCAAGCTTCAAAGGGAGTCTTTGACAAAGTAATCAATAAGAATGAAGGCAAGTTCTTTTTTTACTATTCCTGTTCTGACATACAACGGCACAGCAAGACATCGTTACCCCTGAAACTCTTCTGTGACCTCTATTTTCTTATTGTTTTCATAGATCGTAACTGTCTTTTGCTAACAAACCATGAAAATAATCCAGAAAAACATCTGGATGATTCATATTATTTTGAAAACTGTACCGCTTGCAGGGCTAGGACCACTAGCTAACTGTCACTTTCTGCCACCAGTTAGGCTCTGCCCACAAAATACGTCATCATTGTTGGTAAACACTGAATTGGTCTATAGTCAAAAATTACAACTTAAGTCTTTTCCTAACAACCTTTTCTTGAACTCAATGGAAAACATCATGAGGCTCCAAAAAGATGTGGAGAAGCTGGACTACTAAAAGCCCACCTTGGATACTTGGCCCAGTGTGTCCTGGCTGACAACTTCATTACCAAGATAAGAATTTAAATGAAAAAGGGAATATAAGATACCAGTCACAAAGGTATAATGAAATGGTAGCCACATTGAGAATGGTTGCTCTCAGCTATTATCACGGCTGCCACTTCATGGTCATTTAACCCCTGGAAGCAAAAAAGCCCATTAAACCACAGCCTGTTAAATGCCCAGATCCTTTTAACTCAGCCAACAAGGTGTTAACAGAGAAATATTTGAAGTTTACACAACCCTGATGACATCATTCTCTCCACATGATGACATCATAGGGGTAATTTTCTCAGTTTTTAAAAAGCTCCCTTGAGAGCTACCAAGACACGCTATGACTGTTTTCACAGCACGAGCAGTACTCTATGTTACAATTAGACTGATGTGTAAGACTTAAGAGCTTTACATAAAATAAGTTATTTTAAAGGTTGCTCTAATAGTTATTTTGGTAGCCATTGTATAATAAAGTCCAGCAAGCCAGGTATCTTGCAAGTCTTAGACTAGAAGGCAAATCTTAAAGCTTGAGTGGGATGTCAAATTGAGGGAGTATACCAGGAAAATTCAGGTTGAGTTTATCTAAACATAGCCTACTATAATTACTGATTTGCAGAACATGGGGCCAGCTGAGGAACACTACAGTATGGCAATGAGGAAAAATGATTTCAGATATACAACTATGTTTGCTAAGGGAGAAGGAAAGAAAATCAGATTGGTTTGAAGCAAAAGATGAATTTTCTGCAGGCTTCACAAGTATTGATTGCTTATTAGACTGCATGAAGGATACAAGGACAAGTCGTTTTTCCCACAAGGCTCAATTTATCACATGGTATTACTCATGCTTGTTACTCATGTTGCTTGTGCGTGAGTCCGAACTTTGCTATCAGACATTGTCACGTGCAGCTTATTAATATTCTGGTCCCATCAGCTGCATGCCAACAGATGTTAAGTTATACCATTTGTCCATTAACAACTGCTACACTATCATTCTGCAGCCCAATAGGAGCTATCTGCCCATTCATGGGAGGGTTGGATCTAAATGTGGGCTGTGTGGCTTGGCCATCTTAGTATTCAGTCAGTACCCTTCCCTGCAGTCCCTTATTGCAGTCAACTGCAGTTACAGTAGTCTCATAGGAATAGAGGGAACAAGGCTGAGCACAGGAGAAACAGGCGAGTGCAAAATGGGGTAAATTAATGGAGGGTTTAATGTTTTTATGCTTTCGACCTGAGAGCAGCCGTGATTCCTTTTAGGGATAATTTATCTTTAACTCCAGTGGGTAAACTAAATGGAACTCAGATTACTTTTATTGCACAGTTTACAACAAAATACTTAGACCAATATAGATCTTAAGTCCATAAATTCTGACTATATTTGTGTCATCAAACACATGAACTGGAGGAGGTGTTTTAAAGGAAATGTCATAAGTTTTTGCTCACAGCTTTATCACTGATAGATTGCAATAGATTTTAGTTTCAAGAGACCAAAAGATCCTCATTTAAACTCATCAAAGTTCCTTATCCTCATTTCCTTTTCCTTAATAGTCATATATATTATTAAGTTTGGATTTCCATTGCAGAGCCTAAAAAAACGCCTGTCGCTTCTCCTTTACCCTCCTATCATTCCAATGCACATTAAAGCACTTCACCTTAAAAAAAATAAAAAAAATGTAATGACTTGCAGATAGTTGTCCATTTATCAGAAAGCACACACCATGATCATTAAATCATCATCAGCACAGGGGCATCATTAAGTGCCCCTGCAGCGTCTTTGCATCACCATGATATGCTGACATGTGTTAACACAGCTGGGAGACTACTGGGAGGAAACCACTGCCTGGAAAATATCTGGATATTTTGTATTGCCACAGAATTTTTAGCACCCTCAGTATTGCATTACAGGCTGGAAAGTCATCATCTCCGGGCTGACAATATACCATCAACACAATATTTGTCTTAATTAGCAACAGAAACACAAGAAGGTAGTAAAACCTCCATCAGCAGGAGGAAATATTCGTGAGTTTTCCTATATGACAACTTGAAGACAGAGTTGTGCATATATAAATAAAGCTCATAACGATTGAGAGAAACATCCATATATTTCAAAAGCGGATGTTGTGACCATTTGGTGGTGATATTTTTATGTATGGCTCTAACTTTGATTCAACATCTGATCCATCACTCTGGCAGTTTTATAAATAGTCACATACCGAACAGAAATGCAGCTTCAATGAGTCAGACATAAAAGGCATGCTAGATTTAACCAACAGAGATCTTTTTTTTTTCATTTAAAAGAAAAAGCAAGAGATTTGATCAATTTCATTATTCAGTCCATCACTTTATTAGAAAGCAAGATTTCCAGCTGGGAGAAAAAACTACTGCAGCTACTGAAATAACATCCTCAATCATTTTTTTAACCAAAACAAATACACCTACATAGACTGTCCAAATAAAAAAAGAGTTTGTGTGATGGGAAGGTGAACATTTATAGTTTTTGCCCACATTAATCTTTTACAACAGTGTGACAGATGGAGGGAATGACAAAGGGCAGCAGATGAACTAGAATCCTTTTATGTACAAGCCGGAGCCACTCTACATAAATGCATGTCCAAATGAAACACTGAGAGGTCGGGCTGCACAATACAAAATCTAGCTCGCCAAAAGACAATAACAAGCAACATTTGGAGCAAAATAATTTGAGATTTTAATAATTTGCATCAGAAAAATGGCAAAAAATCTGTCCGTTTCAAAGAGAGATCATCAGTTTTCTATGATTAACTTCACTCCATGAGCAACTTCCTCCTTCTTCACTAACTGCAACTAAACAACATTTTCCCGAGGCGTCATCTGTTGTACCCACTTGAGTATCCCATATGGCTAGATATATATAATTTAGAATCATAAATATACAATCACTACCCTCCTCTGAACAGACATGGGTATGAGGATCCAACAACACTTATCACAGTCTGTTGTGCTCAGTAAATCCAGCAGGGCATTGAGGTTTTATTGGAGCAGCAATGTTGGTGTAATGCCTGTGACACCCAGCTGTTAATTCAGACTGACAACAGGCAGATATCTGGCAGACTAATGGCAGATGGAGCCTGAATCCTAGCTTTATGGAGATAAACTACACCCCCTCAGGAAGGAATGGGATGGAGAGGAGAAGCGAAAGAGGACAAACACTTTTTGCAATATGGTGAAAACAACATTGTAGAGTTTATCTGAAAAGGTGGAATACATCCTGGTTATTTCTGGACATTTTTAAAAATCATTATTATGGCAGGAGGAAGATGTTGCCCATTAAGCGAGCTCCATCAGAAGTAGGACACTCTGTAGGGCCCAGTTTTGCTGTAATTGTATCATCAAAAGAAAAGAAAGTAGTCAAGCATAATGATATCTTTAAATGTAATTCCCTGCTGCCAAATTATTTTTTTAAAACCTCTACTAATAGTGTAATCTAGAGAGAAACATCTCCCATCTGGCCCAGTTTAAGTAGTACAGGAAAATAATTATAGCCCTGACCAAGAGGATAAAGCTTGTCAGTTTTACTGTTGTTGTTTTATTGTTTCCACTGTGAATCTTCTTCCTTCCTTCCAATTGCAATTTAGCATTAGATAAGGTTTTATGTCTGCTATGGACATAAGGGATGTTACTTTGTTACACTCTTGTGGAGGAGTGTGTGTGTGTGTGTGTGTGTGTGTGTGTGTGTGTGTGTGTGTGTGTGTGTCTGTGTGTCTGTGTGTGTGTATGTGCTTATGTTCAGTCCAACCACAGGATCATGCCTGCCCTCTAATGGCTAAAACAGGAAACAACACACAAAGTGGTTCATGATAATTGGAATTAATTCAGCAGTGATTGCAGCTGTGAAAGGCCTCTGTATAAATGCGGGTTGGATTTTGGTGACTAAATAAAAAGTGCAGCTGCCATTCCTGATTTCTCTCCTCATCAAAATGTTTCAAATACAGAAAGTTTGAAGGGATTGTAATAGTTTTCATCATGTGTGGATTATAAGGCAATGGATCCCTAGACTAAGACACGCAAAAGGCCCCACAACCTCTTTCTCTTTGTAGTAGTTATGCAACCTTTTGTGATTTTGTGTCTCTTTAAGGTAATTTTGTGTGTTTGGGGTGTTTTGTAACTCTTTGTAGCCACGTGTCTCTTTTTGGTTGTTTTGTGTTTCTGTATAGGAATTTGTTTCTGTCTGTGGTCATTTTGTGTCTTTTTTGCTCATTTTGTGTCTTTTTTGTTGTTTTTTGTCTCTTTACAGTAATTTATGTCTGTTTGAGTTCATTTTGGTCTTTTTTGTATCTCATTGTAGCCACCTTTCTTTTTGTGGGTTTTTAGTCTCTTTGTAGTAATTTATTTATTTAGTTTATGGTTGTTTTGTGTCTTTTTTTTGTCAATTCTGGCTTTTTATGGTTGTTTTTGTTTAATTTTTTGGTCATTTTGTGGCTCTTCTTGAGATACATTTGCGTGTATTCAGTAACCTATCCATGGTTTTCATTTTTCACGTGACGAAATGCAAGCAATAACACAAATTCCTCATTGTCCAACCAAATAAAAGAAACCCCAGGCAATGAGGGCTGTCCTCTGGGTCCCAAAGTTAGAAAAAAATAGCAAATGACGTGTGTCACTCATCAACTTTGTCCCTACTGTTTACATAAACACATGTTACTCATAGCCTCTTGGCTGGGCTCTGTCCTGCTGAAGAGGAGGATCACATATTGTCCTGGTGTTAAAGCAGAGCAGGTAGACGCACAGGAAGAGGGGAAACATGTTTTTTACGACTTTACTCTGTCTGCTGTTACTGCGGCCTGGCTTCGCCGCTCTAATGACTTCTCCATTGGACGAGGTAGGTGGAAAGCTGCGGGTGAACAGGAGCACTGCGGTTAGTGATTCCTCTGCTCAGGACTTCTGCAAAGTACATTGAACTTTTCAACTTTAAACTGTTTATCATCCAGTGAAAACCCACAACTTGCAGAGAGCCATAACTATGTTTTACTGGATTTACATGGCAGTCACTGAAAACAACAAAATTTCTAAAATAGTTTGGTTCTTTTATTATTTATTTGGGCCTCAAATCTAAATTTTAAAGCTGCTGCAAGGACCTAAAAATGGTTTCCTGTTTGTTTTCTCTTTAAGATTTCTCATCACTCCTCAAGTCAAAGAGGTGTAGTTTCTTCTCCTGCTGCCTCAGGTATGTCTCTTTATGGCTCAGTTGAAGATAATGCAGTGACAACTATCTTCTTTTTGTGATTGTGTAATGAAGTGTGACATGCACAGTAAAACCCTATCTTACAGTACCAGGTATGATACACATAGTCTTCTCCTCATTTACAGTAAATGGGCGGCTACGTCGGTCAGCACTAATGCCTGATATCACACATCTGGAACTACTGGTGGTCGTGGGGCCTGATGTCCAGCAGGTCCACAAGCAGGACACAGAACGATACATCCTCACCAATCTCAACATTGTAAGTCTGAACACAGCAGCCTCTGATCTGTTGATTTACATGTGTCAAAACAAATCTATGGGAATATGTACTGAAACCAGGGATGTAAAGATATCAGAATGTTTTACTCAAGTACAGGTTCAATTACTTGACGAGGTTAAAACCTAGTATATGCTGACTGCGTTTGGTCAATGTGATTTTGTGATGTGGGCAATGTGTTACAGTAATTGTTTATGATAGTGTCTATTTTGTGAATTTTTTGGGATATTAATAGTTAGTATGCTTTTGTCCCAATAATACAAACAAGTAATAATACGCTTAATGATATAATAAACCTTAGAGGAACAATAGTACTTTTGCACCACCAACGTGTGGTCAGTCAGTCAGTCACATACATACCTGTGTGTAAGGCTGCATATTGATAAAAGTCAAAACTAGGTCAGCTATGAAAAAAATTTATATAATGATAGACCTTTTAAATTAAAGAACATCTTAAATGAACTGTATCAAAAGATCAGTGTGTGTGATTTAGCGACACCTAGCGGTGAGGTGGCAAATTGCAACCAACAAAATTGTCCTCCCTTTCCAAGCATGTAGAAGAGCCTACAGTGGTCTTTTTTTTTTTTACTACACTGTAAAACTCCAAAATGCTTCTCTAGAACCGGGGTTTGGGTTACAGGAACTGTATTGCACTGCAATATGCTGGACAATGTGAGAGAGGAATAAAAGAAGAGCTATGGATGCTGCGATGGGTGCAATCAGCATTATTAGGCAACAAATGTACAATAAATGAAATGCCACTGCTTATGTAAATAATAGCGGAAGAAAATGCTGCCAAAGCAGACATCACAGAGATGTTTAAACAATGCAAACTCCTCAGCGGCCAATGAACATATGTTTTCCAGCCTGTCACCTGAATGCAGTGTCACTTTTCTAGGGCTTTTCCATATGATTTTTCTATTCACTACAGATGTGACTTGAAATGCAGCAGTTCAACACTTAAGATTTTTTTTTAAAAAGATACACAAAAAGCTACTTTGTTAGAGCAACAGGAGTCAATATAATTTGTTAATTATACCCCTGAGTAGAACAAAGATAAATCAACACAACTAACAACACTGATAGGGCTGAATAAAGTACAAAAGAAGAGAGAAAACTCAATTCAGATACGTTGACATAAAAAGACAAAGAGTGCACTGTAATGCTATAGTCCCATTACATCCTTAACATGCGGAAATATTTCCATCTGACTTATATTCTAATTTCCACCCAGGCCTCCGAGCTGTTGAGAGACATGGCCCTGGGCGCCAACATGAGGGTGCACCTGGTCCGTATGATCATCCTGTCAGAGCCAGAGGTAAATGTCTCCCTGTCGTAAGTTCAATGTAGAGTCAAGTCTATAAATGAGCAGATTTTAGAACCAGTAGTACAGTAGTCTGAGTCCTAAAGCTCTTGTGATTTAACATTCAGGTACTAAGCTAATGCTGTTATCCACAGTGACTTTGAATTTCTGAAATAACCTTACATTCCATTTCTTTGTGTTTTATTATCAGTGCCTTATTTTTTTTTTTACTGTGTTCACTCCTCTAGCCAGAGATCCAAATGTCTCCCAATATCACCTCCTCTCTCAGAAGTGTGTGTGACTGGGGCAGAAGGATAAACCCCTTAAATGACACAGACCCACTGCACGCTGATCTTCTGTTATACATTACAAGGTGTGTTACATATAGCTGCCTGTATTATAAGTATGTATTCTTAATATGTTATGATTGAACAAACTATGTTTTTCTTTATATTTACCATCACACACAGGTATGACCTGGTGCTGCCTGATGGGAACAAGCAGGTCAGGGGTGTAGCGCAGCTGGGCGGGGCTTGCTCCAGTGACTGGAGCTGTGTGATCACAGAGGACACAGGCTTTGACCTGGGCATCACCATCACTCATGAAATTGGCCACAGGTAACAGTTTATTTCACAGTTGTATGATTATTGAATACTTTCCAATAAGCTTTCTAGATAAAAGTTATTGAATTTTGCACTATTCATAGGAAACTTAGAGACAGTGCTCAGTTGGTACCCCTTCAGTAAATTAATTTAAATTAATTGTTACCCTAACTTGGACAGTCAGGAAGAATAATGTGGGTAATTAAGTGTTCAATGATAAATAAATGATTAATGGATATTTACTTGTGTTTAAATAGAGCATTTCCTTTAAAAACATTCTGGTTTTCCTCATAATAAATACAAACTCATATAGTGGTTTCCAGAAAAGTTATTCTAAATTATTTGGGTTTTACAGACCTTCAAACAATATTTATTTAATTGTGCTATTTGTTAAAAAGAATTCAGTAAATCACTATAAGCATAATGCATTCTCTTGGGGGAAAAAAAATGCTGTCTCCGTTTTTATGAATTAATGAGTTAGTTATTTCAAAATTCCGAGAAGTTTTTCTTCTTAAAATATATTTGCCTATTTTTTTTGTTGTTTTTTTTAAATTAATGAGATAATTATCTTGGAATTGTGAGAAAAGTTTTCATGGAAGAAAAATTCTTGTTTGTCTGAATTAGTGAGGTAATTATGTAATTAATTCAGAAAAACAAGAACAGATTTTTTATGTGTCAAAATTCTGCTGTTCTTTCTTGATTAATGGGATAATTACCTCATTATTTCAGAGAACTAATGAGATAATTCAAGTGAATGCATTACGCCTCATTAACAGTACACGACCCTGACTGTCAGTTTTATTGAAGAGAGTAGATTCTGGAGCTTGCATGCATTCACTGCAAAAGGGATGAAAACTTTGAAATATTACAACCAACTTTTAACATAGTCGTTAACATTGCATCTCAATAGATAGATTTAAATATGTGTACATTAAAGTAAATTCAACATATTTTATATTTAATTAACTTTCACCCAGTTTTGGCATAAACCATGACGGAGTTGGAAACACCTGCAGCAGGAGTGGGTTCATGATGGCCTCTGACGGAGGCTACAACAGTGTGGATCTGACCTGGTCTCCCTGCAGCAGACAGCAGCTGCTCACATTCTTCAGGTGGGCCAACCTGCTCAGAGCAGCTGTGCATGAAAATGCCTCTAATTCATCATGCAGATCTGGCACTGTTGAAAGGGATTTTCATCTATAAGTCATATCTTTTTCATATCTTTGATTTAAAATTCATGAAAACCTCATTACATCTAGTATAAAAAGTTTACACATGAAGTTTACACATGTGACACAAATCTGCAGTAGTCTGGACTTGATAATGAGATGCCACTTGTGTTGTTGTCCCCAGTGAAGGGAAAGCTGAATGTGTAAAGGACCTGCCTGCTCTGGGAGGCTCCCTACAAGACTGGAAGCCTGGTCTATATTATGGAGTGGATGACCAGTGCCGTATAGCTTTTGGTAGCACTGCAAGAGCCTGCTCTTTCACCAACCCTGACCTGGTAAGTAGCATGTAATAGCAGTTTATAGCACCAGGTGGCATTCAACTTCAGAAATATTCCACACTTTTAGTCATTTTTGCAGTTCAGGGTTGCTGCGGGGTTTTAAAAGGTAGTAAATTAAATTAGCTAAAAACAAGGCTGTTAAAAAGTATTAAGAAAGTAATAAACGTCATCCAACGATGTATTACATTTTCGAACCATCTGCCGCTAAGTGCCAGGAGCACAACTTTTTTAAACCTTTGTCATTTTGTACCCCTTCATTGAGAAAGAATGATAGAGTGTAGCGGTGGAGAAGTGGTGTGTGCTCTCCCTACACATAACAATAAAAAACATTTTGTCATGGTTTAGGGCAAATAATTGTGTCTAGGTCAGTGTTGCTATAAAAGCAAAAAGTATCAAGCAACTGTTATATTGGTACTTTATTTGACTTGAAGTAAAAATAAATAAATACAGTAATCAGTTACAGATTTATAATAAGTCACCTCCAACACTGTAGTTAAAACGTTTGCTGCTAAAGTTGCAGACCAATGTCGTGTTGGTATTCAAAAATATTGTGAAGGTATTAAAGGTATTAAATTCAACTTTAGTTTTTCTGTATATACCCTGAATATTCTTCTTATTTCCCATCAGCCAGCTTGTCGTGTCCTATCCTGTCACATTAACCCTGATGATAACAGCTCCTGCAAACGTCTCCTGGTCCCGCTGCTGGACGGGACAGAGTGTGCACCTAATCAGGTACTGCTGTGTCATCAGTGAGTCATTTCGGTGCAATATTCTCCCATTGAATGATTCTGTGTATTCACCAAAAATAGGCCCACACATGTTTGTTCATGAAGTGCATTCCTGTCTTCCAGTGGTGTCTGAAGGGGCGTTGTGTGTCTTCAGATGAGCTCAGCTCCTCTGTGGTGGTGCATGGCTCATGGTCCAACTGGTCTGAGTTCTCCCCCTGCTCACGGACATGTGGTGGGGGAGTTACTCACCGCACCCGGAAATGCAATAACCCAAGGTAACAAATGTGATGCGAGCATGAGTAACAGGCAGTGCTGGAGATCCTGTGACTGTACTTTGTGTGATAAGGCTGTTTCAAAGTGTGGAGTTTATGGATGACTTGATGAAAGCATTACCTCAGCATTTTGTCATTTTGTCTTGTCATTTTTCAGACCTGCTTTTGGAGGGAATGATTGTGAGGGACCGGATATTGAGGCTGAACTTTGCCACCAGCAGGTAAATTCTTACTGTTTACACTGGGTCTCCATACAGTACAGTAGGTCAATACTGTTTACTCAGTGGATCATTGTACAATCCTCCCACTTTTTAACCCTCTGAGACCAAGTAGCATGCCAGCAATCCTAGCCTACATTATTGTAATTAAGAGGATTGAACTACCAATGAAGATACTGGTATCATATAAAACTAGTACACCTAAGGGATCCATTGGCACCAACCATGTAAGGATAACTTGTTGTGAAGAGGATTAGGCTAAATTTTAGTCATTTTTAAAGGGATCCTTTAACTTCTTACCTAAATATATTTGAATGAAAATTGATTGTATTGGTAGCCATGAGTCACCCCTTTACAGACATGCCCATTTTATACTAATCCCACGCAAAAAGTATACTGGGATCCCTAAAGTGTCTTGGAATTGCATAATTTAGGTACGACTAGAACCCTGAGACCTCTGACACACCTCTTGTGGATTTAATAAGCTCAATTTTATTCATGTGTGATGATGTTCGTCCCAATGGTACCCCTTTTCATTGTAGAGAGAGCATTTTTGAAACTTGACATCACTGTTTAAAATATATGTATATAGAGATATGTATAAAACCTGGAGCATTCAGAGGATATATGGCTTTCCTAGGTATATTTACAATATGGAGGTTTCTCAGCAGTTTCCAGAATAAAATGCTCACCCTCCAATTGGCAAAAGATAAAAGTCTTGCAGAAATCTCCAAAATGGCAAAAGGTTTTGATATGAAATCAGCATACATTTTTCTGTGGTGTTCCTCAAGGTCATGCGGTCAAAAATGTGTAGATTCAGGACCAACTCTGTATGACAAATTGTATCAACCTAAAAATGGCTTTAACAACTTATGAGACATAATTGAGCATGGTAAATGACGATCATATACTCATATAATTATGTCCTCAGCCCTGATATACTTTTAACTTCAACTTTTGAATAGATGCCTCACTAAAACACATTTTTATTACTGATTTATGACAAGAAAACTTAACACAGAGCTAAGGTCAAATGAATCTTCAGGTTCCCAGCTTTCACATGAAATACACCACTTCTTTGTGACATCTACTGTTGACCTGCTATCTCCCCCTAAACATCCACTCTCCTCATCTAAAAAAGACAAAAATGGGTCTAACAGAAGGCATAAAGATCCTCT
Source organism: Centropristis striata (assembly GCF_030273125.1). Classification (NCBI taxonomy): domain Eukaryota; kingdom Metazoa; phylum Chordata; class Actinopteri; order Perciformes; family Serranidae; genus Centropristis; species Centropristis striata. Next base: position 26,386,996 of record NC_081523.1, read on the forward strand.
ATCATCAGTTCCTAGCCTGTGCTCCCATAAGTAGCCGCCAAATGCAAGAGTACTGATGGAAGTACTTAGTGAATTAGAGGCAAAGAAGTAATTTAACAGTGAGACAATGAGCTTAGGGCAAAGTGAGCTATCCTCAAAATCAATCTTTGAAGAAGAGAACGATTTTGCTCTGAATGCCTATGAGGGTATGGGGGATAAAGGTGCAAACAGAAACCACCATCAGGCCATAAAAGTTAGAAAAGAACCCTGATGTTGTTGTTGTTGCAGCCCTGTGAGGGCACCCAGCTGGATTTCATGGCAGAGCAGTGTTCCCAGACAGACCTCCACCCCCTCTACCTGCTACCAAACACCGCCTCCTTCTACACCTGGATCCCTGCTATAGGCTTTGCACGAGGTGGGCTTAGAGACATTTTTTCCATATATATAAAAGGACAAAACCTTTATTTCTAACACTATTTTTGTGTGGGCTCTTCTCATTGTAACCAGGGGATGAGCAGTGCAGATACATGTGCCAGTCAGAAGGAGAGAACTTCATAGTGAGTCGTGGCTCTCAGTTTGTGGACGGGACTCGCTGTGAGTCAGACAGCCCGCTCCACTTCGGCGCCACAGCAGCTTGTTTACGAGGGAGATGCCAGGTAAAGATGACTCAGCAGATGACACAGCAGAACTCATTCAACACTTTTCACAGTTTTTCAACTTTTTAAATGTTTAACTGTTTACAGGTGTTTGGCTGTGATGGTGTGCTGCACTCAAAGAAAGTGAGGGATGTGTGCGGGGTGTGTGGTGGCAATGGATCATCCTGCAGTTTGACATCTGACTCCTACACTGGTGGTCAGGCCAAAGGTAGCATTACTTATCGATTACTCATTTAAATAAGACAGTTAAAGAGACAATTAACTGACTCCTGCAAAAAATAACAAATAGATGAATTAATAATGATAGTTCAAACCCTAATTCCTGCTTAAAGAAAACAATTTTTAATTTCATAAATTTCATTAAAAAAATAATTTAAGTCACCTGTAAGTAAACATGAATGGTTTTAATCCTATATAGAAATGGGGCACTGGTTCACTTCCGCCTCTTGTGGCCAAAATAAATATTACAACAACAGACAATGTTCTCACAGACAAAAAGTCACTTTTTAAAAAATCTGGCAATACTTTTTTCCTTTCTGTTTCACAAATTAATTTTAAAGAAATTACAAAGATTGAAAAGAGATGAAAAGAGAGAAAGGATGGAAAAACGTATTTATTTATTTATTATTTTTTTAGATGTTTAACAAGTTACAAACATTCAAAAGATGGATCACCAGTTTTAGTTTTCCTCACCTGCTTCTTAGGTCTTCCATAAAATTCCTGTGTTATCTTCCATGAGTTATGATTAGATTCTTTCTGTTTCAGAGTATACCACCTTCCTCTCTCTGCCAGTGAATGCCACTCAGGTTCACATTATCAACAGGGCACCTCTCTTCACTCACATGGGTGAGCGTCGTCACTTTACAAGACATACATATATTTACATCAGTGTTTACAGAAACTAAAATGAAAAGTTGTTTCTGTGCCTGCAGCTGTAATGGTTGGGGATCAGTATATTGTGTCTGGGATAGGCAGCATGGCACTGAATATGATCCACCCCTCCCCACTGGATGATAACCACCTGGAGTACCGCCTCCACCTGACCCCTGACCTTTTGCCTGAAATGGAGGAACTGCTGCTGTCAGGACCGCTGTCAGAAGAGATAAACATACAGGTCAGTAAAGATAAACTAAAAAAAAAAAAAACTTTCTTGTTGAAAACTCAAAAATTGTAAATGTGTACACACATTAAACCTTTATACAATGTTAAGAAAGACAGATCAGTGGAAATAAAATTTAAAAAACTTGTGTGCAACATCTGACTTTTATAATTATTTTTCTCTTTGCAGGTCTACCGCAAATATGGCAAAGAATATGGAGAGAAAACAAATCCAAACATAAGCTACCAGTTCTATGTACCTACCAGAAACAGTGAGAGTGAGTTGACAGACATCGCACCAAAAGGCAAATGGGCTGTCTTCACAACACCCTGCTCCGTCTCCTGTGGATCAGGTAAGTAACTGTGAATCACGAGTCTATTAAAAAGCACCAAAAGCCAGCATATTACAATATATTTGATGGAAGATGTCATTATGGATTCACAGACTGATTGCATATTAAAGTCCTAGCTCTCTTGTTTTAGGAGACACTAGGTTTTACAAATGAGATGAGGCATTTGTATGATAATGTGCAGCAAAAATTGACCTTTTTGAGCGAGCATTTATCCCATACTTACGATGTCTGTCTATTACAAAGACACTGCAGTGTTGAATATGCCAAATTAATTTAGTCATTGTTCTGATTGCAGAGGTTTTCAGTTGCAAATACCACCAAATGTCTTCTGGACTGATAAACTGTCTGATCGCATATAGTACAAAAAACCCAATAATATAATATATTCAGTATATATATCTTTTTTTTTTCCTTTATTTGCCTTGCCTATACATGTTCTACCAATGTGAATCTCATTATTTGCAACTTGAAACCTTCATCTGTAGCTTTAAGAATATTGCAATTAAGACTTGTAAAATTCCCCCTCTGCCATAAATGTATATACACTAATATAGCCCTGAAATAGGATGTAGCATATTTTGTTAAAGAAATAGAAAATAAAAAAACAGGGCCCCAAAACTCAGGAGAAATCATACAGAGTTTAATAAAAGTATTTTTTCTTTTTACAGGTATTCAGAAGCATGTGAATGTCTGTGTAGATGAAACTACCAACAAACATTTGGAGGAACACAACTGTGAAACACCCCTTCCCCCCGTACCACTCCACACAACCTGTCAGCTCTCACCCTGTCCCCCCAGGTGAGATTCACTCTCAACTCTGCTCCTTTGTTCCTTTGGACTGACATACAGCTCAGCACAAATAGCTCTACATTAATAATTTACTATTTTACAGGTGGGATGCAGGCATGTTTGGGCCTTGCAGTGCTTCCTGTGCTGGAGGAGAGAGAGTGCGTCCTGTAAGATGTGTTCAGAAACATGGAGTCGATGTGGTGGAGGTTCCAGATTCTGAATGCTCACCTGATACAGCTCCAATTACTGTTGAAAAATGTAACCTGCAACACTGTCCTGCCAGGTATGAAGTCTACACTGTACTGTTGATCCTTAGGTGGATGGATGGATGGATTACTGAATGGGCCTACCTGGCACAGGGGCCAAGAGGCCCCCTGGCCTTCACCTGCAAAATGTCATTCAAAGAGACACGTACCAGCCATAAAGAGACTCAAAATGACAACAAAGAAACATAAAATGGGTACCGAGAGACACAAAATGACTACAACTAGACACAAAACAACTATAAAGAGGCTTAAAATGACTGCAAAGAAACCAAATCAACGAAAAACTTCAGAGAGACCAAAATAAACACAAAAGAGACTCAAAATGATAATAAAATGACAAAAACAACCACAAAGAGAGACAAACCAACAACAAAAAGAGACTTAGCAACTATAAAGTCAAGGTGGTGGGGCCTTGTGCATGTCTGTGCCCAGGGGCCCATTGTCTCATAGTCTTGTCTCTACCATACCTATTTATCACATACTGTATGTTTACAGATGGCGTGTGTCAGAACCAGGGGAGTGCTCAGCAGTGTGCGGGCCAGGAGAAGCCAAACGAGTTGTAACATGTGTCCGGCCAGACGATGGCCGGGATGTTGAAGTGGATCAAAGCTTTTGTTCATTGCAGCTCAAACCACTTGATTCTTTGCCCTGTGTCGTAGATGTGTGTCCCATTGGGTGGGAATCTAAGGGAGAGGTAGAGTAAAAAATTACTAAAATCTCACTCTCATTTCAAGATGTGAAGTGTTTCTAAACACTGTCTTTCTTGAGCAGGAACATCCCATTCTGAAGTCAGGCGTGTTGCCACGCTCGAGACAGACTCCTGTGTATGTCTGGAGTCCTGTTATCAGCCAGTGCTCAAAGACCTGTGGTAATGGTAAGTGAAAAAACATACTCACCATCACTCAGAAACAGCATGCCCTAATTATATAAGGTCAACCAAAGCCTGATGCTTATGTAGGGACCCTGCAGGTGTGGTTCTCCTGTGTGGACCACCAGACCAGACTGAGGGTGACTGACGTCCACTGTGATGCTTCTACCAAACCTCCACCTCAGTCTGAGAGCTGCAACACATCTCCCTGCCCCCCTATGTGAGACACCATATTTGAAATGTATAGTATAATGCAGTAAATCCATTTTTGTCTACTTTTTAGAGAAAGAATGCACAATCTTTCAAATAAGCTGCAATAACAGTGCAATTCATTTTGTAACGACCAGGTGGCGGTCTAAGCAAGGAGTCTGCAGTGTAACGTGTGGAGGAGGGGTGGCCAACAGGGTGCTGTACTGTGCCGGAGAAACAGAAGGGGAGGAGGTGGTGGTGGAGGATTCAGAGTGCAGTGACTTTCCCAAACCCACAGCAGTGGTTTCATGTAACGCCCACAGCTGCCCAGCAAGGTGAAACACACACTAACACACACGTTTGAAATACATTTCTGTAAAGGTAAAATGATTTAAATACTACTGTCATTCATCTAGGTGGAAGGTATACAGCACATCGCCCTGCTCAGCATCCTGTGATTTGGGTGTAGCTCAGAGGACTGTGTCTTGTGTCCAGTTCGTCCATGGCAAGGAGAGCGTGGTTCCGGAGCAAAACTGCCATGCAGCTGTCAAAGCAGCCACCACAGTGCCCTGCCTGGTGCAGGTCTGCACCTTTAGATGGGAGGTGAAACCATGGAGCCAGGTACATTTCACAGAAGACTCAGATTAGATTAGATCTGATTTAAGATGAAACAATCAGTTGATTAATCATCATATTGATTGATCTATTAATCATTTAAATAGTTTTTAAAGCAGAAATGTAAACCATTTTCATGTTCCTGCCTCTCAAATGTGAGGTTTCAGTATAAATTGAAAATCTCTGACTTTTTGGACCCAGACAAACAAAACGTGAAGATCTCACCTTGGGCTCTGGGAAATCTGTGAATCCTTTTCACCCCATTATATTTAGACATTTTATACAGAAAATAATTGATTGAGGTATTGAGAAAATGATCGCCAGATTAATCAACATTGAAGATAAGTTGTAGCCCTAGATAAGAAGAATAATTAATAATACTAGATAAGAACAAAGTCAAATGAGTTGGAAATGTAACTTTCTCATTATTCTAATTATGTGGCTTATTACTGTCTATAACACTGAATCAACATCTTGTTTTAAAGGGCCAGGCAAGACTTTTTCAAATCAGTTGCTTAAATTATTTTCATATTGTATGGAAACAGCCAATAACCTGTTGCAATTATCAGGAATTATAGAAAAAAATACATCTCTCATATGCATTAAAAAAATGTCCAGAAAGAAATAATAAATTGTACTTATTACTTATTAAATAGCTTAGTTTGCAAGCACAGTGGTGTGGCTCTTTAAGAGCATTTTCTTTCCTAGGTCTCAGAACTCCTTTTATCCTATTCCAGTGTAAAAAAATACACTGTGAACTGAGCTTGATTATGTACCAAGACACATTGCACCAATCCAGGTGGTTTGGTTGAAACAGTTACCTGAAGGGGCATCACTTATGTATGTATAACGTAATGACTGCAGAAAATCACAGCTGCGTTGTCTGGCTCCTCCAGTGTTCAGTACCCTGTGGATACGGGATCCAGTCCAGACCTGTGTCCTGTATGGGCCCCTCTAAGCCGGAGCCCCTCAGCCCTCTGTTCTGTATGCACATGCCTAAACCCATCACCATCCAGGGCTGCTACATGGGCGAATGTGGAGACGTGTTGCCTACCTCAGATGTCACAGCCACAGTTACACCACTGGACCAGCCTTCTCCAAGTTCAACAGAAGCAATCTCCACTACAGCAGCCCCAACACCTAAACCCAGTTAGTACACATAAGCTGCCCAATCAGGACTAAAAACCCTATTGTTTACTGCAGCGTACTCTTAACTTTAACACTTATCTGCTGTACTCTACTGCCCTTACTTTTTAACTTTACGTGTATGTAAAGCACTTTGAATTACCTTGTGTTGAATTGTGCTATACAAATAAACTTGCCTTGCCTTCTCAGTAAGAGCTGAAGGCAGCAGCAGGATTACCTTTACAGAATCTGTTTTTCACCAGGGGCATGTGGACAGCTACTCCTGGAAGAATCAGGCATGGTGGACCTGAATGACGTGAGTGGACGCTGCACAGTGTCCATAGGTCGACCCCTGGATGAGGTCATTCATATTAAAGTGGAATCTGGCTCCTTAAACTGCAGAAAAAGTAAGTTTTATTAAATACCTAAAAATGTGATGTGACTATTGCAACTAATGAAACATCTATTACTCTGCCTGTGTTTCTACAGAGGAGTTTGTTGCTTTTTTTGACCGTCTGGCATTTGTGAGGAAGTGCGAGCAGGTAGCGAGGAGTGAGCTGACCACCAGAACCAACGTCCTGCTGGTGCGTCAGAATCTGCTCACCCGAGGGAATGGTATCGTGTTCTCCTACAGCTCACAGAAAAACATGAAGAAGAGCCACCATCAGAGTAAGAGTGTTTGTGTGGTCAGCACATTCAGAGCAGAGATTTTTTTTTTCAATCGAAAAGGCTTAAATTTTCTGTATCTCAAAATATTGGATAAGGCTTCACTTGCTTTTTGGGATGGATGCAAGTATAAGTGCACTAAGCCTATTGCAACATAAAGGTTCATCTAGAGAGATGCATGCAATATTGTGAATACTTGCACAGTCTAATGCAATCCAATACAAAATCCTGCAATGAATACAGAGAAGCCAAAAAGGTTTAAATTATTCTTCCCTTGTTGTGACTGTCAGTGGGGTTGATTCTGCTACAATAGTTTATGCTATTGCGTTAAACTGTGTTGTACTGGCCTTTTTGTCCCCCCACCTCGCCAGTGATTTGAATGGGACATTTAGCACTTGAACTGCCTAAAAACTGTTAATTCAACACCTGAAACACCCAAATATATTAAGCATTTTAGTTTTGCAAATTTAACATTCATTGCCTGCCTGGATGGATGGGCCAGGTAGGTATCACTCAAAAGAGACACGTACCAACTACAAAAACTACTGACATAACCACAAAGAAAAATTAATCAACTGCAAGAGACACAAAAAGACTACAACAGACCAAATCAACTACTAATCGATTACAAAGAGACAAATGACCACAAAGAAACACAAATCAACTTCAAAGAGACACAGAATGACTACAAAGATACACAATGACAAGAAGGGGACAAACAACAACAGACTACAAAGTGACACAAAACAATTCTAAAAAGAGGCTAAACAACTATAGAAAAAATGATTAGACCACCTTTGTTTTCTTCAATTTCTTGTTCATTTTAGTACAACAAAAGGTACATTTGTTTGGACAAATATAATGATAACAATAACAATAGATCATAAGACTTTAATTTAAGAGCTGATATCGAGCCATTTTCCATAGTTTTCTTGGTTATGATTTTGGTTATTATCGATAAAACCATGGAAAATGTTCTTGTTATTATATTTGTCCAAACAAATGTACCTTTAGTTGTACCAGGCATTAAAACTAACAAGAAATTGAAGAAAACAAGGACAGTCAAATATTTTTTTCCATGACTGTATGTGGTGGTGGGGCCTTTTGCATGTCTGTAGCCACGGCCCACTGTTTCATAATCAGCCCATGATATTTTGTAAAGATGAAATGTATCATGTCTTTGCCCCAGACTGTGACATTCAGCTGTTTTCCCCAACTGGTGTCTTTGAGAATCCAACAACATCCAACACTAACCACACCTGTCGAGTCCTCATCAACGCCCCTCCCTCAGTGAAGATCAGGATCCAGGCGCTTCACATAGGATTAGTATTCAACTCCACCAACTCCCGGTCTACATACATCATGGTGCGGATAAGCTGTTTAACACATGCTGTTGTTCCAATATGCTTAATGCTTAAGAGGAAAAATGTGCGACTGTAATAACTATTTCATTACTTTGTCTTGTGTTTCTTGCTCAGATCCGGGACATGGATGTCTTAAAGACCAATGTGTTTAAAGGACAACAGCTGTTTCAGTGGCACTCCTCTGGAAATATGGCTGAGATTGAATTTCATGGAGACTATCTGCATTCACAAGGGACCTTCAGAGCTGAATATTCCTTTATGCATCTTTGATACAAAATATTTACTATTTTGAGGAAGTTGGAAATCAACGCTTAACATTTCTTTAGTTTAGTTGAAGTTTTTGTAACAGGATTAATCTATTCTGTTGAGTAGAAAGACTTCATTTTTTACTATATGTGGCAATTAATTTGACCAAAAATAAATAATAAACAAGCTACTTCAAATGTTCAGCAGTATAATTCTAAAGACTCCTTAGGGAGTAGTAACATAAATTAGAAAAACATACTAATACAATGAGGAAATGATGTTAATTTAAAGTTTATATATAACACAATATATTAAAATATAGTATTTCCATCATAAAGATTTGCACACATTGCACTTCCCACACCCCTCTGATAACAGGTTTCCCCTCAGCTCCATAACACTCAGTACATTGTGCGTCTCTGTCAGCGTGGCATTCTGCCAGCGACTCCGGCGCCGGTTCATTTCCAGCTCCCGCACGGCCCGGCGGGACACAAAAAACCACGCCAGGCTCCTGTGTGGGATCACTGCTTGGCTGTAGCTGTGTCTTCCAGGAGAGCTCTCATGTCCAACAGAGCATCTTCCACAGTCTGGGCGAACTTGGCAGCGTTTGTCTCGTCACAGCTGTTGAAGGCCGTGATGGCGATGTTGATGTGCTCATCCATGGGATTGTAACACACTCCATAGCCATCTGGCACCATTGGACCAAAGCACATCACACAGTCTGTCTTGGAGCCAACCTGGATATGGAGAGATGAGGGCAAGCAAACAAATAAGACAACAAATAATCATTTGCTCAGTAATAATAGGCTGTTGATTTTCTTAGACACATATGTACCTGGCTGGTGGAGAGATGATAATGATGCGCCACAGCAAAAGAAGTATCCATGAATATCTCAGGCATGGAAGTCAAGTCTTCAATACTCAACATCCTTAGCCCGAGAAGGTGTCTGTCTATGCCTTGCCCATGAATTGCCTATAAAAGAAAAGTTGAATGTGTAAAACTAAGATTAATCAAATGGTGTTTAAAGAATATAAGATTTTTATGTTGATAAAGTCCAGCTCTCACATTGTACGTGTTCTCCTTATGTGTCTGAACGGCCTCCTGCAGCAGCGCCAGCCTCTCTGTGTTCTGTTGACAGTATTTACAATTCAGTAAATGCCTTAAATTGCACATTTCTTGTGAAACTCTAGTGGTTTTAACTGTACCTGTTTAGCTGGGTCCTGCATTGCCTGGACGAATTTAAACGAGTCAGCAGTAGTTACACGGATTGCATCTGTTCGGCCATATTTGAACATTCGTAACGATGCGCTCTCATAGGCTGAGCAGCAAATATTATACATCCTGGAATTTAAAAACAGTATATAGGATATGTGATGTAATTCACTTAAAGCCCATTGTATGTCCAGCATAATTTCTGACTACTATATAGAAGGAATTCTTACCTGAAGTAGGCCAGTTGGAAAGCCATTTGCACAAAGGCATCTGGGCTCAGCTTATGTTGCTTTGGCACATTTTTTCCAAAATGAGAAAACATAAGCACCTTCACATCTAAGTCATGCACCATTCTGATGAAATAAAGGAAAAAAGGAAGTTAAACAAAATGTCTGACATCAAAGAAAATAAAAAATATATGATAACTGCACTTAACATACATGTTCATATTTTGTTTGGCTTTCTCAATGTCTCTCTTGACCTCTGGTGTGATGTTAAAACGCAGTTTCAGAGGCATGGCCAGGGGAACCATGGGAGTGCGAACAATTTCATTTTTCTGCCTGTTAAGAAAATATGCAACACTTAGTCCATTCAGTTTGTTTGAAAATGGGGAAAACACACATCTAAGAAGTGAAAGAAACTTACATGTATTTAACTACGAAATCGATGAGGAACACAATGGGTGGACCCTCAGCTGGTGCGTGTTCATACACTAGTCCGCATGTGCCATCTTCACCGACAATGAACTGAAGGATTGACAAGCAAATTCAAATTCTCAACCATTACCACCGTATTGATGGTCTACTAAGGTAAAGTAATTTGGCTCAAACTCACCTGTATTGTCTTGTCAAACCAGCGGTTGCCACTATTCCAGCGAGCTCCTCCTCCATGCAGCATCTGTGCAGCCACACGGCTCTGATACAGATCGTCTGACACCCGCGGCATCGGGGCATCCAGACACACTGTGAAGATACTTTTCTGGATGGCACGGACTGACTCCTTATTTGTCTTATCTGAGGAGTAATAAAACAGTCTTTAATAGAGAGTGCCCAGATGTTTCGAAGTTGGGTCGTATGAGGTACTTATCAGTAGTCACAGTAGATGGCAGTCAGCACACCCCCAGTTTGGAGCAGCAGCCAGGAGTACCAGCACAGAAGCTGAGCTACGTCCTGTTGGGCAAAATATTTAAGCCACCTAAAGAAATCAAAGTCTGTGCTATGTTTATAATATTATTCACCACTTTACTGTGCTGTCAGACAGCCCTTACCTACAGAAAATAACCCAAACTGAAGCTTTTATCTAGTATGCTCTCTTCAAAGCCACCAGACTCCTTTGACAAAACATGAGAGTTGCTCTCGATCAATTGTATCTTTGTGTCATTTTGGTGTTTTAAAGGTAAGTCTGTGACCTGTGAGAGGTTAGGTATCTAGCTTGTAACCAGGGGGTTGGAATCCCAGAACTGACAGGTCAAGGACTGAAGTGCCCTTGAGTAAGGCATCTAACCCCCCACTGCTCCCCGGGCGCAGACATGTGCTGCCCACTGCTGTGGGCTGTGCTGTGTTTACTTGTCTGTAAAGGATGGGTTAAATGCAGAGTACAAATTCACAGCTCACTGTTTTAGTGTGTGCAAAACTAAATCTTTATCTCAATTCACAGAAGTCACACAAAAACACAAACTAACTAACAATTTGAGGCAGTGGTAGTCTGTGTGGTAAAACTTCTGTGTTTGGGCTGTCTGGCGGCAAAGTAAATCGCTGAAAAAATTCTTAACTGTAGGCATGCTGACCACCACCATAATATATGACTATATATCTGACTATGGATGAGTACCTGATACAACACATCTGAAAAATCTGAACTATCCCTTAAAGTTCAAAATTTTCTCTCAAATACTAGTCTACAGGTGCATCTCAATAAATTAGAATATTATAGACAGTTTATTTGTCAGTAATTCAATTCAAGTGGAAATAACACATATAGGTCCATTACACACAGAATGAAACATTTCATGTATTCATTTATTTAATTTATTCTAATTATAACCATTATGGCTTACTTTTAATGTAGACCTAAAATTCAGTGTCTCAAAATATTTTAATATTACAAAAGACAAATTTCAAACAGTATGGTTAATATGGAAATGTTGGCCTCTGAAAAGTATGTCCATCTATATGCACTCAATACTTGGTTGAGGCTATTTGACTTGAAATACTAGAAATGGACTTTTCCATGATATTCTAATGTAATGAGATGCACCTGTAGCTTCTTAAATATACACGGCCGCCCATAAAGTTGGAATAAAATATTTTTGAACTCTTTCCAGGAAATGATTGTGACAATGTGATTTATTATTGACAGATAAAGTGTATATTTTCTCAAAACTTTAATCAATCTCTTCCAAACATATCACAATGAATATGAAACCACAATTAACAGAGGCTTGTGTGCTGGAAACAAAATGATTCCAACTTTATGTGTAAACGTGTATTTCCTATAGAGAATGAAACCACTGATGGTGAGCTTTTGGTCACAGACTCTTTTTTGTTTCTGCTCTGCTCACCCTTTATCAGATTGTTGTAGGCTTTTCCCCAGGTGTTGCGGTGCTGTGATGTGAGGATGCCAATAGGCTCCTTGTTAGTCTGCAAAGAGGAGTTCCAGATCTTCTCCAACTGCATGTAAATCTGGTCTACCGTCAGTGGGGTGCCATCGCTGTGGTACACATCTAAGACAAAGAACTGTAGGGAAAGGCCAGGTCAAGTTAATTCAGCCAGAGATTCTGTATTCCTTTAGCAATTACTGTTACTAGCAATTTAGCAAGCACCAATGAAAATGGCATTACAAAATCTGTTTCTGATGAAATGTTTAGATAACAATAAAGAGAAGCTGCAGTGTCATCTAGAGCAGTGGTTCTCAACCTTTTTGAGTCGCGACCCCCAATTTAACATGCATGTTGTCCGTGACCCCCACCCCAGCCCCCCTAGCTAGCAAACTGCAGCTGCGGTAAAGCAACAACGCGCCATTTTTTTTCTCTTTTTGTTTGTTTATTTTTTCCGCTGTGCTCACTGAACAGATCATACAAACTCAGTTGATACGCAAAATTTTGGACAAATAATGAAGCAGACAACAACTAAAACATCTCCCTGTCTAAAATTATGTCATTTAATATTAATTTTGTGCATTTATATTTTTTCCAAAATGATTTGGCAACCCCCAGAAATCATCTCGCGTACCTGGAAGTTGTGGACTACAGTGATATGAGTGAGCTGGGTTTTCCCCATGGCGTGATTCACAACAGTATCTCTCTTTGGACCAGGGATACGACAGGAGGACAGGATCCGGTAATACTGGTCCATACACAGCGGCTTTCCACTCAGGTACTCCACCGGCAGGGTATCACTATGACACAGCACCTCAAATTACACATTTGCAGTTTTGTAAACAGACTAACAATCATGGTGATAAGAATCTCTCTGTTATGACATCAGTATGATATTTGCATTAGTTTGAGGAAAACTCACGTGTCAATCATTTTTTTGAAACTCAAAACTCCTGCTATCAGTTTGGCTGCAAACCTGCATAGAAGACATCATTTTACAATTGACAAACATGATGATTCAATTGTGTTGTGTTGCTGTTTTGTGTAAAAGTGATAGTTGCAATTTTTTAAGTGTTTTTCTATGAGACACTTAAACACAGACAGTGTATTACCTACAGTAGATGGTGGTCTGAATAAAAACTAGCCAATGTACTGCTGTGGACAGGGGCAGCAGCAAAACGTATTTTATCCACAGAAAAAAAAGCCAACTTAAGTTTTCACGTGGGGAACTGAGCTATCTATGCTCTCTTGAAAGCCACCAAACTCCATTGACAAAAACTAACTTTACCTTGAAGAACACTGGAATTTCCTCCTATGTGTTAACTTAAACAGGGCTATCTGCAAAGCAGTAAAAACTATTGTCTGTCTCTATGTGTCAGCCCTGTGATAGTCTGGTGACCTGTCCAGGGTGTACCCCGCCTCTTGCCCAATGTTAGCTGGGATCAGCTCCAGCCCCCCGCAACCCGAGTGCAGATAATCGGTTAATGAATGAATGAATGTTTTGCTGCTGTTCACGGCAGTGCATTGCTTAGCTTTTGTGCAGGTAATTCTGGCCGCTATTTAGTTAAAATGCTGCCTACGGTTAAGTACCTCATACAACACCACTTTAAAAAAATCTGAACCATCCCTTTAATGTTCTGAAGCCACTGAGCATACGAGCATAGACAACACAAATACAGTTATCAGTAATCAGCTTTAAATAGAGACATCCTAAAGTAAATGTCATTCCACATGACTTACTGATGCCCATATTGTGCGCCTACTGTATAAGCCACACCTAAAACTGCAGCACTGGCTTCACTGAAATATTTCTTTTGTGGGGCCACTGTGTTCACTGTCACAGTAGTCTAAAACAGCTGAGCAATGCTATGAGTGGCGGCAGCGGCCATGGGGCTTTAAATAGCCAACATGGTGAGGGAAGCCAGTCCAAAGGTCAGCTTGAAACTCCAGCTTCATATCAGCTTCATATCAGCTTGTTTATAGTGCACTTCAACACAATATAAATCACTTTTGGAGTTTGCATATAATTAGACAATTAATGTTTATAACTGATATTAAGAGAACCCAATAAATGTAAATCACACATTAAAAGAACTGGCGCTTCTTTATTGTGATTGTATGTTTGATAATTGTATGGATTTGTTTAGTTTAGTTCAACTAAGTTACAGCTTAGCTACAGTGTTTTTAAACTTGATTCTGGTTCCTCACCTCATCTGTCCTTGTCGATCGTGGAAGTGCATGCGTGGCAGGACGACCCCGGGGCTGGTGTAGACCGCCACCGGCATACGGCAGTCTAGATAGGCTGATTGCATCCACCATTCTGACAGCTACATCAAGCAGTAGTCAGAAAAAGCAGGATATAATACATTATTTGTATTTTTCTATTGCTCGTTTAGATTACAGTCATCAAGGCAGAATTACAAACAAACAGATGTCTAATACACCCATATATCTACCCAGTTGTCTGCCTTGCGTGCCCTTCGATCCAGGCTTTTCTGCAGACGCTCCCCAACACCACTCTCCAGGAAGTCCTTCACCAGCTGCCGGGTGTGGTCCAGCTCTTCCTCGCTGACGATGGGCTCCAGAGCAGCCAGGTATCGTTCACATGTCTGCTTCAAGGCCGGCACAGGCAGCTTAGGTAAACCCTCCTGGTGCACCAGAGACCTCTCTGGGATCTGGATTACTGGTCTGACCAGGCGACAAGGCTTCACCATGCCAGGCCGCAGCTGGAAGACATAGTCTTAATAATAAGCACAAACTCTCCCTTGCCATTAGAGATTAAATGGGCAAAACATTTCACTAGAAAGTCAAACAGTATGAAAGTGTCACAACCGCCCTTGGCTCAGATATTTAACCGGACCACATGGCCATATTGCGTGATTGCTGCCCTGATAAAAAAGTCTCTCACTAGTTAATCCAGTAGATTACTTGGAATAAACGACAGACTAATACTAACTCACAAATCCAGGTGTCAACACGTCGTTAAATATTAAGTGTCTGAAATCAAAGCCTTGAATTACTTAACTGGTTTAACTAGGCTTCAGTGTTGTGAACAACATTTCTAATATTTGCAAGGGCATATACTTTACAGCAAGGTGATTTAAACTGTGAAAAATGACACCAAAACAACAGAGCAAAGCAGTCATACTATTTGTTTGGACCCACTGGTGTCAAGCCTGCCAGGTTATAAATAGAAGGTTGACACAAGTGAACCTTTGAAATAGTAGCTAAACAAAGATATGAAAGCAGAATATATATCTGTGCCCTGATGCTCACTGGTGGTTAGTATTATCAAGTCGTTATTATTAATAATACTAATAATAATGACATTTAAAAATTAATTTATACGTTATTGAGTCAGATTGATAAACTATTCTTTACAAACTGAGTAGCAGTGGGAATACAAATTAATTCCTAAGTAGTGATATAAATCATTCACACTGATTGATCTTCATTTGTGCCAGGACTCTGGACCTGCAATATCAAACTTCCGGTAGAAACTTTCAAAATAAAAAAATCCATTACTATGGTGTGTTACAAGGTTGTTGTTGCTAGCAATTCATGCCACAACAACGTATATAAAAAGGACCACCCTGGTGCTCTGTAGCAAATACAACTACTATTATAGTGTTTTTTCTGATGTCTTTTTTTGCAACATGCGCAGTAACCTTAAGTTAGGCCAAAGCTATGCTATCGGCTAAGCTAGACTAATGTTGTGCATTTAATGTCACAACGCAGTGCTGCTCAGTTACGCTCTACATCAGCACTATTTCAAAACAAAAGACAGACATTTCGGCAGCATACAGTGGTGATACATTAGTTACATTTTCACCTAATATCGTCACCTTGTTGCTGTCCCATACAGCGCCCCACCCCCGTCACTCATTCTGATTCCGTAAACACAAACGTAACGGTACTGCGCTACCGATTACGCATTTAACATACATGTAGATTGAAAAGCAACAGACTCACCGCTGCCTTGACAAAAACACCCAACATCTTGTCAAACCGACGCGTTAAAGTATTTGACTGTCCCGGGAATATAGATGGGAAACCCTCGGGCAGTCATGTCTCAAGGACAAGCACGCCGTGTATTCTCAGCTATCCGCCCCCCTCGGACCGACAGAGCAAAGACAACTGCGAGCTCTCCTCTAAAAGTCCTGTTTTTCCAACTGGAGTTTGGTACATGCGTGCTTGCTGTTTCAGAACACACAAAATGTCTCAGCTAAAATAAGCTGCTCATTCCATCATCCGTTTATTTGATTTGAAGAAATAATAGATTGCAGTGATCCATTAAGAGCCATTAATAAACACTTATATTTTCGTTTTAGTTATGGCAAACTCATATATTATATATTTAGGCCCCCTGGTAGATAAGACTGGTAAAATGGTAGTAATGGAAAAATACAAGGTTACAATAAACCCCATAGATGTAGGCCCTGGGTTAAATCTATTTTTTCCAACTCTTGTGCACACTTAACAAATGCATACAGGTCTATAATTAATTAGGAGTTGCAAGTTAAAGCAAATACATAATAGTCTAAGTGTTTTTAAATGATGTTAGTTTTATTGATTGATAACAGCAGACCCTGATATAAATAATACATTTACAGAGTATTATTCTGCGTTGATCTGGTGCATGAAGCTGCACAGATCTTTACTGGCCACATGGTGGAGCTCTTCCAACATCTTTCCAGAGAAACAGCGTCAACTCATTTCTTCAGGAAATACAAATCAAAGACAGACTCCAGTACCCTCCACTGAATCACCAGAAAATAAGGTTTTAAATGAAAGGTACAGTTCATTTATACCATGTAAAGAAATTATATAAAGTGGTATAAGAAATGGTAAAGTGAAAAAGTAATCCGAAATGATTGCTCTATATAATCACATCTCATAGACATTTTCAATAACAGAGGAGAGAGAGGATTGCAGTCGTGTCATGGTTTATTTGAAAGCAATAAAATAAAAACGATACAAAGAAAAACAATCATACAAGTCAAAATGCTTCGATTGCTCTGGTCCAACCGCTGCCTGTTAACAGTGTATGTTTTAAACAAATTGTTTGAGCGGCGAATATTTGCTCAAGGTCCGTCTGCTGCCAACTCACAAACTCAGATAGTCCACCTGAGCCCAACACTGAGATCAGGTTGGAGATGTTTGTGCTGTCCAACTGTTCCGAGTCTGAATGCAAATCATCATCAGTCCTCATCCTTTTACATGGCACTGGCCCAAAGTCTGGCAAATAAAACTCTGGATCAACAATATGATAAGTTGTGTCCATCTTTCGCTTTTTAGCGTAGCACTGCGCGCCCTGCGGCTGTTTTGACTGCGCGCAACAGTCTGAGTGGAAGTATCCAGTCGTGACAGTAGTCACCACATGCGTGTCCAAGTCCAGGACAGTCTTTTGGTTGGCTTGTGCGTTTGGGATAGGTAACTCCCAGGAAGATTTGTCTGCACAACTCCAACAGGCTTCAGAAACCATGAGGTCAGAGTCACTTGGTGAAAGCATTGCGCAGGCAGATGCGTCTTGGTGCGCCACCTCTGCAGGCTGGCCGTTGGGCTGGTGCGCTCCGCAGTGCCAAGTGTCCGACTCAACCCCAGTAAAGTTGCAGTAGAAGTCATCGGCCAACTCCGTTAAGCTCCCAGTCAATTCAAAATATTCTTGCCTCTCGCGGACTGCAGCTACATCCTCATAGTGGTGCGTCCTCTGCGTTTGCGACAAGTTTTTGCTCATATAAAACTGCCTAGCGTTTCTCAGTACGTACGTTACCAGTAAGTTCTTGTGGAGCTTGATTCCTCCTCTCTGCGTCCTGGAGCTTTGGATTTTCCTCAAAGAAATGGAGATCAGATTCTGTGCGTCAAATGCACACTCCATCCTCAACCGGGCCACCCGTTCTTTCCTCTCAGTCTCTCAAATCGGTGCTTTCTTCACTGAAGAAATATGTCTTAGTTGAGATTCCGACTTGATTCGTGTAGACTGTGTCCATAGCTCTCCATGTCTTCCCAGTAAGGGCATGGATTTGCAACTCTCATCTTTCCTTGCCACGCCCTCACGTAGACATTGTCCAATGGGAGGGAGGCGGTGCTTCTGTTATACGCAAATATCACTACTAGCCTCATTCAGAATGCACGTAGGAGCGGGCATGCTGCATTTCACTAAATGTGTTCTGAGCTTTTTAAATCTCAGTGCGGACAGAAATCATCACAATTAATGCCCATGCAGAAAACAAGAGAGTAGAACAGATCAGAATAGAATAGAAAGAGAAGAGTGGAATAGACCACAGTTGAACAGACTAGTTAGTAATTGCAGAATACAATATAGTAGAGAGTGATACAATAGGTTAGAATAGAATATCCTGGAGAGTAATGGCATAGAATACAACTTATTAGGGAGTGATAGAATAGACTGAACAGACGATGATTAAGTGTTACTGAACAGAATAGAGTAGAACATATAAGAGGGTAATAGAACACATAAGAAAAATAATAGAATTGTAGAGAGTAATAGGATATATCAAAGCAGAAGAAAATAGAATAGAAAGAGAAAAGTAGAATAAAGAAGCAGCAAATAGTTAAAACAGAATAGAACATAGAGTGATAGAATAGAACTAATAGAGTAAAGAGAAATAGCATAAAGATGTAATATAGTAAGTAACTACAATAGAATAGAATATACCAAAGTAGAGATTGATGGAATAGAATTAAACATCATTGTGAAGATTAGAATCGAACAGAATAGAAAACAATACAATACAAAATGGTGACAAGTAACTGAATAGAATATAGAGAAAATAATACAATAAACAGTAGTGGATAATAATAGCACTTAAGTAAAATAAAAGAATATAAAGAGAGGAGTAGAGAGTAATAGAGTAGAATAAAATGCAACAGAGAGTAATAGAATAGAATTGAACATAGAGTGATAGAATAGAACAGAGAGTAGAGTGGAACAGGGAGTTATAAAGTAGAATAGAACAGATAGTAATAGAATAGAACAGATAGTAATAGAATAGAATGGGACAGAGAGTAATAAAGTAGAATAGAACAGAGAGTAATAGAATAGAATAGAATAGAATAGAATAGAATAGAACAGATAGTAATAGAATAGAATGGAACAGAGAGTAATAAAGTAGAATAGAATAGAGAGTAATAATGCAGAATACAACAGATAGTAATAGAATATAATAGAATAGAATAGAATAGAACAGATAGTAATAGAATAGAATGGAACAGAGAGTAATAAAGTAGAATAGAACCGATAGTAATAGAATAGAATAGAATAGAATAGAATAGAATAGAATAGAATAGAATAGAATAGAATAGAATGGAACAGAGAGTAATATAAAATAATATAATAGAACAGATAGTAATAGAACAGAATGGGACAGAGAGTAATAAAGTAGAATAGAACAGAGAGTAATAGAATAGAACAGAACAGACAGTAATAGAATAGAATGGAACAGAGAGTCATAAAGTAGAATAGAACAGAGAGTAATAGAATAGAATAGAATAGAATAGAATAGAATAGAATAGAATAGAATAGAATAGAATAGAATAGAACTGATAGTAATAGAATAGAATGGAACAGAATAATAAAGTAGAATAGAACAGAGAGTAATAGAATAGAATAGGATAGGATAGAATAGATAGTAATAGAATAGAATGGTACAGAGAGTAATATAGTAAAATGAAACAGGGAGTAATAGAATACAATTGAACATAGAGTAATGGAATCGAATGGAACAGAGAGAGTAATGGAATAGAATGGAATAGAACAGACATATAATCAAATGGAACATATAGTAATAGAGGAGACTAGAACAGATAGTAATAGAATAGAATGGAACAGACAGTAATAGGATACAATGAAACAGAGAGTAATAGAATAGAATGGAACAGAGTAATGGAATATAATGGAACAGAGAGTAATGGAATAGAACAGAGAGTAATAGAATAGAATAGAACAGAAAGTAATAGAATAGAATGGAACAGAGAGTAATGGAATAGAATGGAATAGAACAGAGAGTAATATAATATAATGGAACAGAGAGTAATAGAGTAGAATGGAACATATAATAATAGAATACAATGGAGCAGAGAGTAATATAGTAGAATAGAACAAAGAGTAATGGAAAATAATGGGACTGAGAGTAATAGAATAGAATAGAATGGAACATATAGTAACAGAATATAATAGAACAGAGAGTAATCGAATAGAATGGAAAAGAGAGTAATAGCGTAGAAGTAGACTATAGTTGTTAGTAAGTACAATAGAATACAGTATAATACAGTAGAGTTATTGAATAAATATAACTGAGAGTAAATTATTAGAACAAAACAGAACAGGATATATAATAATATAATGTATAATAAAATTACAGAATAAGACATAATTAAATTTGATAAAGATCAACTGAGTAGAACTTATCAGAGAGTAATTAAACAAATAAGAAAAAAAATAGAATGAACAGTAGTAGAATATGTTAAAAGATAGAAAGAGAGGAGCAGAGTAAAGTAGAATATAGCTGTTAGCAATTACAATAGAATGGAAAAGAGAGTAATAGAATAGCATGGATAGAATTGCATGGATAGAATAGCGGGTGATAGCATAGAGATAGAATATAGTAGTTAGTAATTACAATTGAATAGAATACAGTAGAGAGTGATGGAAAACAGTAGAATTATACAGTAGAAATATTACTTGGAGAAATGAAAGAGAACAGAGTATATTACAGTATAATAGAGCAATAGAGTAGAGGGTAACATAATATAATAATAATAATAATAATAATAATAATAATAATAATAATGAATAAAGAGCATACAATAGAGTGATGGA
Source organism: Centropristis striata (assembly GCF_030273125.1). Lineage (NCBI taxonomy): Eukaryota > Metazoa > Chordata > Actinopteri > Perciformes > Serranidae > Centropristis > Centropristis striata. The sequence goes on from NC_081523.1 coordinate 26,407,861, forward strand.
ATAGAACAGAATATGGTAAAGAGTATTTAAGAGTAAAATTTATAAAATATGGGAGTAATACAACACATAGGAAAATAATAGAATAAAGGGTAGTACAGAGGAATATAATAGAAAATATTAGAAAACATAAAAAAGCATAGAACAAACAGTTGTAGAGAGTGATGGAATAGAACGGTGCGTACAAGAGAGCGTTATGATATAACATGGTTAAGAGTATCTAAATAGAACAGAAAAGAACATATAGAGAGTAATAATAAACACATATAAAGTATAGAATACAAATTAGGGCAGTGGAATAGAAAATAATATGGAGTAACTGAATATAATAAGAACAAAAGAATAGAATACACAGTAGTACAGAGGAATAGAATACAATATATTACAGAGTAATGGAATACATTAGAAAGAATACAGCAGTTGTAGAGAGTAATGGAATAGAATAGAACATACAAGAGAGTGGCAGAATAGATTAGAATATGTTAAAGAGGAACCAAATAGACTAGAGTAGAACATATTTGAGAGTATATACAGTAGAGAGAAATAGAAAAGAGAGGAATAAAATAGAATATAACACAACAAATAAGATAATAATCTAATAGAATACCACACAACACAGTAGAAAGTGATTGCATAGAACAAGGTTGAATAGCATATAGTAAGAGATAGTTATAATAAGAATAAAAATTACCAATAGAGCATAGAACAAACAGTAGTAGAGAGCAATATAATTGAACAGAATGAAATTAAAGAGGAATAGAATACAATATAACAAACAGTTATAAAAAAATAGAACAAACAGTTGTAGAGAGTAATGAAAAACAATAGGACATACAAGAGAGTGACACAATAGAATAGAATATGTTAAAGAGGAACTGAATAGACTAGAGTAGAACATATTTGAGAGTATGACAGTAGAGGGTAATATAATAGAATGGAACAGAGATTCATATAATGCAATGTAACATAGAGAAAAGAATAGAATGGAACAGGGAGCAATAGAAAACAAGAAACAGAGAGTTGCAGAAGAGAACATAGAGTAATAGAAAAAAGGAACAGGGAGTAATCGAATAGAATAGAATGGAACAAAGTGTAATAGAATAGAATAGAATAGAATAGAATAGAATAGAATAGAATAGAATAGAATAGAATAGAATAGAGAGTAATGTAATATAATGGAACAGAGAGTAATGTAGTAGAATGGAACATAATAGAATAGAATAGAATAGAATAGAATAGAATAGAATAGAATATGTAACAGGGAGGAATAGAATAAGAGTAGTAGAGAATATTCAGTAAATTAGAAGATACAAGAGAGTAATGAAATGGATGGAATAAAATAGAACATAGTAAAAGAAAGATAAAGAATATAATACAATATCTCAGAGTGTAATTTGATATGATGGAATAGAATATAGTTGTGAATAAGATAATAAAATATAAAGGTGGAAGCACAGCATAGAATATCAGACTTCAATAGATTTCTTGATGTAAAATTATATACAATTCGAACAGCTTTCCATAAATTACAGAAAGGCAAAATAAAAATAATGTCATCAACACAATCCTAAAACTAGGGACACCAGAGTATAAACAATGGAGAATGAGAAAAACTAAAAATGGTAGGGTTGGACCTCAGGTCCACTGGAAGAGTGTTCCATGCAGCAGTGCCATAGCTTGTGAATGCAGAAACCCTAATCCCAAAATAGAACAGACCAGAGAAAAGAGAGGACAACTGAGGAGAAGACAACTTTCACTTCTATGCAACAACATGTAATTATGTCCAATAACAGCCTACTATACTGTACTGTAATATACTATATTAAAACTCTATACTTTACTATATTACACAGATATTTCCTTATATGCCAAGACTCTATATACTGATATAACATACAGTACAGAGGTTTAACTATACAGTACACACTCAGAGTAAATTATGAATGTACTGTCCGGACCTGACAGTGAAGTCATTAGGATTGCCTCTGATAATAGAAATATTGTCACCGCACTCAGATGTGTGAGGTAAAAGCTCTTTGTAGAGAGATTATCTGTCATCCGTGCCCCACATCTGTTTGTATGTACACACACAGATGGCTGACATCATACCGAACACCTGGATATGACTTTGATTTCCTGCCAAATACGTGAATCAGGGGGACAGCCACTATTATGGTTATCATGCTCTGATAATGGTGTAAATTGCAGTGTGACATGTGTGCTCTCTCTGGAATATAGTTTAAATGGCAGAGAGCAGATTGATATCATGTTTTATGGTACAGCGTGCTCTGGTATGGCATAGCTTTGTATTTTAAGGTATATATGTTCAGTAATTTGTAGTACAGTAGTTGTACTGGTTACATTTGTTTAATTTCATTTAAAATATATTTTATGGTTAGATTCTGGATTATTAACATTGTTTCAAGTCACCTTGTAAAAGTTATAGTTTTGGCAGAGGATATTGTCTATATAACAATTGTATATTACATGATAAGGTATAGTATAATAGGGTGAAAATGACATATATGGCAAAATACATCTATAGAAACATCTTTTTCCCCCTAATGATCACAAAAACATTTTCTAATTATTATAAAAAAATGTAATTAAAAAAAATAGTCAGTGGGAACATTTCACCTTCAGAGCCAAAATAACACACGGGCATTAAATACAGTTTTGTGTATTATGTTTTGGATTCAGTGTTGCATTATTGGTGGCTAAATGGCAATGCCAGGGAGATTGATGTAGAAAAAAAGGGGGTAGGTGCCAAAATGTCACGGAATAACCGTAACAAACATTTTATTGAGCATCACTGGAGAGAAACTACAACCTACAATAAGAGACAGAAGCAAAGGTCAGAGCAAATGTCAAATGGACCCACTATCAGTTTTGAAGACACTGTTGTTCTTGCACACACTCACATTGACTTGAGTAATTGTACCTGGCTCATAGGAGAGTTAAATGTTAAAGAAATACAGTAGTAATGGAATTACTTCATTTCCTTCATTTATTTATTTTCGTCCCATTACTATTGATAACTTGGGCCACTGTGCTTAAAAAAAAGTAGTAAAAACAACTTGCCATTTTAGATTAAATGTTGAAAAGTGTCCGTTAGTTAGTTGATAAATGTATAATCCTAAATGCAATTAGAAGTAATTACTATTTTTATGGTTTGGCTATTTTAATAAACTGCAAATGTGTGTTGTGAATCCATGTCTTTGTTCATAAATAGGCAAAGCACAAACATAAAAATGGCAAAAATGTGTGGCTTGAATTAAACATTAAATCCTCATGATACTATTTTTGTGTCATGTCACATTTTTGATTCCTAATCCCTAATTTTGTACAAGGTAACCCTTTGATAAATTTAATGAAACGAAACTAAATTGTATCGATATAGTTTAGTATAGAATAGCATGGGTTGCATACTGCAGCACTGTATATCTACATCATCATTGTTGGAATGATAAGTGTCAAAGTGAAGGTCCTGAATATAATTGTACATAAACACTGAGATAGATATATGATACATGATATATGATCTTCTTTAATGTAGCAGTGGTTTGTTCTTATGCATGCCTATACTGCTGCATTCCAATCCCATTACCACTTCGACTTAGAAGTGCATACAAACTAGTTTGTGCACTTATAATAAGTACAATATGATATAATAAGTCACATTCAGTCTAAAGTATATCAGTTGCATTCTCTGAAATAGCTATTATACTACAACAGCATAACAATACATTAAATATAGTTATGTCTTTTCTGTTTTGATATGCCACCCCAAGATTACCAGGATTTCTTGGGGCGCCACTGTTTTCACAAAGAAACATACTGATATACACAAAACCTGTAATATACACTAATTTTACAGTATAGTACAGTTTACATTGTATGGTTATACTAGGACGATGAACAACCTTGGGTTGTACATTGTAATAACCAGTTCTGTGAAAAAAAATATTGCTTTTGTTGTGTATTTTAACATGTTTCTGTTTGTTTTCCCTTTAGATGGGTTAATATTCTGGACAAAATAATAGAAACACCTTCCATATAATGTTCAATACAAATTACAGCATCAAAATGTGCCACAGATTCAAATTAACACACATAAATCTCAACAGAAATGAAAGAAAGTAGGCATTACTGTACATTGAATTCACATCAAGCAGGTTTTTCTATTTTTCTGGTCAATACATACATCAGTACATAGTAGCACAGTGACATTTTTGCAGTGCATTTTTGCTTTGCATTTTTAAGAATGAAAAATAAAGTAATGTAAAGTTATTTACACATTCTGTTTTAAGAACAGCAAACATTACTTTTTTCCTACACATACAACTGAAAAAGAGCTCTTATATTTTAAAATATAAGATAATAATTATAAAGCCTCTTATATTTTTGAAGCATTTTCAGGCTCTGTGTCTATTTTAGGATGACAAACTGTGCAAACTGTACCAGCATTGGCCACTGAAGATATATATTTTTTTCTACTTTTTTGTCTCTCACTTGAAACAAAGCGGACACTCCAATTTCTTAAGTTTTGTAAAGGCCCGGAAATTACAACTGTAACTTTAATAAAAACAAAAAAATACATATAAAAGTTAAATATAGTCAAATAAATAAAAAAAAATGGATGGAAGGATGGAAATGCCAATTTGATGGTTTGAAATGGTTTGATGTTCTCATCTAAAAATAATTAACTTCTTTATTAGTAAGGATTTTTGTTCAATAGTATCGGCCAGAAATCCTGGATGATGACTGAGCCCCGCCCATAACCAACTCCTAACTCTACCATTTTTTTGAAAAGAGGAGTTCTAAAAATTGTTCTTCCAGCACTTTTCTTATCAATACATCAATAGTTGTGGAGTTGGTGGATGAGTCCAAACTGAAAAAAAAAATCTCCTTCTAAACAAAGAAAATTCAGTCTTTCCATAGTGCGTCCCCTTAAACACAGAGCTGAGATATGCAGCTCTGTGGAAGATGCACACAATTACTTCAGAGGCGGGGTGCTTTATTTACATATGCAATATGCATAAGCAAGGTTACTGTGAGGGTGAAATAACCGCGAGATAGAAGGAGAGAAAGAAGGAGGGGTTTGGTATGAGTGTGTGATGTGTGTGTGTTTGTGTGTGGTGGTGGTGATGGAGAGGGGGTGTGTGGGGTAGGAGGGGGGGAGGCAGAAAATTGGTGTTATCAATATTTAACCAACCCTTCCAGCATATTTATGGCAGACAATAGAGCAGACCTGCAACTGTCTCATGTGAGTGGAAGTGTATTTATTACAGACTGAAATAGAGGCTGTAAATAGGATGTTCATTGATATATCCCCGCCACACTTGCATGGAATAAGAGAAGAGCCCACCACTTGGTACACCATTCGGACAGTTCATTCTTACCAAAATAAACTATTAAAGTATATATTAATTGCATGGCACAACCCCAGAGTGCATCCCAAATATTCATTAGGGGGATATTTCTACATGTGGCAAGCAGATGTATGTAATTCAATCAGTTAGAAAGAAAAAAAAAGTACCGAAAAAGCTATGAAAAGAGGGAGAAGAAATAAAATGTCTGGAGCTTTTTTTTCACAGACCCATGGCCTCTCTGAAAATGTTTCCATGTGTTGTGTCTGAGCACACTGAGAGCAAAGAAGGAAAACATTCTCTCCTCCAAACCACATGCAACAGATTCTTTCTGAAGCCAAATAAATCAACCCTGTGTTTCAGATCATGTGACACTTTTTTGTGCTTTGTGTTATTCCCAACATATCCTGTTTCAACCCCCCACTCTCTTCACACGCACGCACGCACAAAAACTGCACACGCACACACACACGTATACGCGACACATGCACATTCAGAGTTTCCATTTCCTGTGCGTAAGATCACCTGTACAGACAGAATGGCGTGCTTCAATGCGACATGCTCAGGCAGGAAAACAGGAAAGGGAGTTCAAGGGTGTCCAACATGAAATACTCACAGAGTTAGGGGAAACCCAGAGCTTGTGGCAGCACTCCAGTTTCTGAAGACAGTAAGTAAAGTTTCACTAGTGCGCTGCTTTTTTTGCTTTAGCAGTGCCATCATGTGCTCTACTTTTGCTTCTGCAAAAATGTTCTAGAAGTTTATTTATCTTTAGTTTATTTATTTATGTTTGTTTGTTTGTTTGTTTGTTTGTCAGCGAGCGTGCAGCAAAGTTACCAGAGTTAGCTATAAGGTAATAATAATGATAACATCTCTATTCAGAAAATTAATACTGTGTTTAACAACTACCTGTTGGATGACAATGTATATTTTAATATATGTTATTGGGATAATTCAACATACATACAGTACAGTATAGCTTTATAATGAATGCTTTGCCTTTTTAAAGGAGCTTTAAAGGAACATTTTATGAAGTGTGTTTTTTTGTCTTTCTTGCCAAAAGTTACATGATCTATGCCACTCTAATGTCCGAGAGTGGTAAAGATCTTCTCATCTAACTCAAGTGGAAAAAGGTCAGAAATATTTCCCAGTGCAATTAGACAACATTAGCATGTTATTATGCAAAACCACAATTACTCAAAGTGAGGCTCGCAGGCCAATGGTGGTCCTCAAAAAGATTTTGTGCCACTAAACATGACATAAAATGCATGTATTATATTTGAATCTTCCACCGTCCATTTCAATACACTACTACTATAACAAGCATCTGTCAAGTCTAGAATGACAACTTGTAGAAATATAATGGTTGCATGGCAAGTCTGTCATCAAGGCTAGTGCTGACAATTTGGATGCACAATGTTTGTCTGAATTTTTTTCTGTGTTCCTGAATTGAATTGTTTCATCAAAACAACCCTAAACTAACCCCTTTACTTACTAAACATAAGCATGTTACCATTGCCAATTTGCCGTAAGCATTTGAACAATCTTACCACAGACTATATATAAGAAGTGAACCCAGTCACCATAATGTCACCCAATGGTTTGTGGACTACGGTTTTGAAACCTCGAGTTCAGCCTTATGGTTGCCATCTTGGTATTTTGGACCCAGCGCACTCTTTGTTACTAGCTGATGAGCAAGGTGCATCCTTCATTAAAAAAAAAACGATTCTTAAGATTGTTTTCTAGTACAACTGAATGTTGAACAAGACATTTTCGGTTAATCAAAATGTTACAATTAGCTTTTATGAACTTAAAAAACACTGTGAAAGTGTCAAAGTTCTGTGACGAAAATACACCGTGCACTGTGGTAGCGACCCGTCTATCACAAGGTAGCTACACCTTAAAGCATACCCTGCTTTATTGTCTATTTTATTCTAAATGGGACCATAATTTACAAAATAAACATTATGGTGCATTGAAGAAGTCTTAAAAATAGCGATCGAGACCATAAATTCATTAGGGAAATGTTTACTGCCGTAATAAATCCATTGAGAAGTAGAGTCATTTTCATATTTGAGCATTAGCATTTAGCTAAAAAGCAGCGCTATGCATTAGAACAGCCACATAGTACCGCTAGCCTAGCTATGGACTTTAAGTCTTGTTTTACGCTTGGACACACCCACACTAGTTGTTTGCTTCTGTTTCTCATCTTTATGCTAAGCTAAGTTAACCCTCTGTTTGGCACAATGACATATTTATCATGCATACATATCCAATAATATCCCCAAACTGGCCAATTTTAATTTCCCCTTCTGTGCCCCAGGGATCAATCCTGGGACATCCCGTTAAGCTTAAATCATTTACCATTGACCAGGGTGTGAGGTTCCGATTTATGCAGACAATATCATAATTTATGTACAGGAAAAAAACAATTAAACAAACAGCTTCTAAACTGCAACAATGATGAATGCAACTAAATGGCTTGATGATTCACACATATTTCGGTGATACCCAAAGTCTATGTATCTGGAGAGAGAGAGAAATATGTGATCTGCATATTTGCATGTGTCATATTGGTTATTTAATATTGTATGGCTCTGTTTTGTTGCTTTGGGTTGCTTGCTTGCTTGCTTGCCTACATGTACTGAATAGTGGACATTGTTAATGTATAACTGTAAACTGTACTGGAACTGTAATGTTTTGTTGCTTCCTGTTGCTATGCATGGCTTATGCACTGTCTTGAAAATGTTTAGTTTGTTGCTGTCTTCATAGTGTCTTGTTGTCCTCTGTCTGTATAACCATCACCTCACTGGTTTCAAAACACCTCTTAGAAAAACTGTAGTTGAAAATTAGCAAGCTGGCTAACACTGGTTCACCAACAGAAATACTAATGAATGTGTGTAGTCCTTATAAATAAATTAAATGCCTGTAAGTTTAATATAAAGCTGGAGTCAAGAGCAAGTTAGCTTAGCTTAGCATAAAGACTGGTAAAAAGGGCAAACACGGCTACCAGCACCTCTAAACTTTACCAATTAACAAGTTTTATCTTTCATAAAACCCAAACAGTGAACAAATACATCGCCCAAAATATTGAACTTTTCCTTTAAGCATTACATATTTTTCTGACATAATCAATCATCAGTTCTCTCCTCAAATACCATCCTTGGGTTTTACTTAGCATGTACTATTGTTACCTCGTAGTTCTTGGTATATGCGACATGCCATACTGATCAATCGCCCCTGTTCTCTGTGGGGTAACACAGTGTTCCCCTGTGCATCTGACAGCCATCCCTAGCCCATTTACTGTCAAATGGGCTCCGCTCTCTTTGCCTGAGCTCAGATGCAGATTTATGCCAGAGCAATGCCGGTTCTTGCATATTAGATGAAAGCCTTGTTTGCATATACCCGCTCTCTCACTCCCCTCCCTCCTCCCCTCCTTCCCCTCTTCCCCCCTCTTTCTCTCTCTTCCTTTTTTCTGAGGCGTCACTTTAATATGTATGCAAATGGGCTGCGCTCCACGGGCAGATATGTGTGGAGTCCTGTCCTGCAGTCAGGAGGTGTAGGAGAGATTGTGTTTGTATTTATGAGGCATGGGCCCTGCCGCTCTTGGGAGAGAAAACGCTGCGAGTAGTGTGGTAGAGGCTCTGCAGTGCAGGCAGAATGCAGATATGCCAATAACAGAGGTCATGGTTGTCACTAATGATAAGAGGAGACAATTAGACAATAGCATAGCTGTAATGTAACCCCCCCTTACGCCCTCTTAAACACACACACACAAACACACACACACACACACACACACACACACACACACACACACACACACACACACACTAACAAATACACAAGCTCTTGCATCCCTGCTCTGGCAAGAAGCAAGCTAACAGACTGAGGAGGAGACGCTTCTTCTGGAATGTTCTTTATATTGCAGCAGCTCTTCTCCTCAGCTTGGCTCGACCTGGTGGGGAGTCCTTGGTGATTGGTGTGGGTAAAAGACCAATCTATCGATCCTGCGCATCCCTCAGGGGGGTGAGGATCACTGTCAGGGGCTGAGGCAGAGGAGACAAGGTCAGGTCACCTATGAGAGAGGCACCCTTAACCCATTTCATCAGTCTGATGCTTCCCAGACAGGCCTCAAAAGCCTGTGATCAATAATGTCTCGGTAACAGTAGAAACTGAAATAAATCAACAAT